>NC_135331.1:86878074-88105468 GCF_023851605.1 Tamandua tetradactyla | reverse complement strand
AATGAAAGAAGACCCATCTCTCACACCCTATACAAAAGTTAACTCAAAATGGATCAAAGATCTAAACATTAGGTCTAAGACCATAAAACAGTTAGAGGAAAATGTTGGGAGATATCTTATGGATCTTACAACTGGAGGCGGTTTTATGGACCTTAAACCTAAAGCAAGAGCACTGAAGAAGGAAATAAATAAATGGGAACTCCTCAAAATTAAACACTTTTGTGCATCAAAGAACTTCATCAAGAAAGTAGAAAGACAGCCTTCACAATGGGAGACAATATTTGGAAATGATATATCAGATAAAGGTCTAGTATCCAGAATTTATAAAGAGATTGTTCATCTCAACAACAAAAAGACAGCCAACCCAATTACAAAATGGGAAAAAGACTTGAACAGACACCTCTCAGAAGAGGAAATACGGATGGCCAAGAGGCACATGAAGAGATGCTCAATGTCCCTGGCCATTAGAGAAATGCAAATCAAAACCACAATGAGATATCATCTCACACCCACCAGAATGGCCATTATCAACAAAACAGAAAATGACAAGTGCTGGAGAGGATGTGGAGAAAGAGGCACACTTATCCACTGTTGGTGGGAATGTCAAAGGGTGCAACCACTGTGGAAGGCAGTTTGGCGGTTCCTCAAAAAGCTGAATATAGAATTGCCATACGACCCAGCAATACCATTGCTAGGTATCTACTCAAAGGACTTAAGGGCAAAGACACAAACGGACATTTGCACACCAATGTTTATAGCAGCATTATTTACAATTGCAAAGAGATGGAAACAGCCAAAATCTCCATCAACAGAAGAGTGGCTAAACAAACTGTGGTATATACATACGATGGAATATTATGCAGCTTTAAGACAAGATAAACTTATGAACCATGTAATAACATGGATGGACCTAGAGAATATTATGCTGAGTGAATCCAGCCAAAAACTAAAGGACAAATACTGTATGGTCCCACTGATGTGAACGGACATTCGAGAATAAACTTGAAATATGTCATTGGTAACAGAGTTCAGCAGGAGTTAGAAACAGGGTAAGACAATGGGTAATTGAAGCTGAAGGGATACAGACTGTGCAACAGGACTAGATACAAAAACTCAAAAATGGACAGCACAATAATACCTAATTGTAAAGTAATCATGTTAAAACACTGAATGAAGCTGCATCTGAGCTATAGGTTTTTGTTTTGTTTTGTTTTGTTTTGTTTTGATTTTACTATTATTACTTTTATTTTTTTCTCTATATTAACATTCTATATCTTTTTCGGTTATGTTGCTAGTTCTTCTAAACCAATGCAAATGTACTAAGAAATGATGATCATGCATCTATGTGATGATGTTAAGAATTAATGATTGCATGTGTAGAATGGTATGATCTCTAAATGTTGGATTAATTTCTTTTTTTCCGTTAATTAAAAAAAAAAAAAAGAGAAGGGATAATTGGAGATGACGGGATACAGACTGTACAACGGGACTTGATATAAAAACTCAGAAATGGACAGCACAATACTACCCAATTGTAATGCAATTATGTTAAAACACTGAATGAAGCTGCATGTAAGGTATAGGTTTTTTGTTTTTGTTTTTTTTGGTTTTTTTTCTTCCTATTATTGTTTTAATTCTTATTCTGTTGTCTTTTTATTTCTTTTTCTAAATCGATGCAAATGTACTAAGAAATGATGAATATGCAACTATGTGATGTTATTAAGAATTACTGATTGTACATGTAGATTGGAATGATTTCTAATTGTTTTGTTAATTCTTTTTTTAATTAATAAAAAAAAAATCCTAAAAGCTTTATAAAAAAAAAAGAAAATATCTCCTTGCCTTTGAGAAAGTTATTTCTTCCCTCAGCATCTCTAAGCATCAAGTATAAGAAGCAGAGAATTCACCAGAGAAATCATTTTAAAAATCATATTTCATAATTGAATGGGGTGACCAAACTTTTTCTGAATTTTCATTCTTTCTGAACTCCCTGAGAGCTCTCTGACCACACATTAGGGTATTATTAGTATCTATACCAGTTGACTTTATGGTATAAAACAATTAGGTTTTGTATCAGTTAAGGTTTTTTTTTAGCAGAGAAGCAGAACAACTATGGGCAACATAAAATAAAGGATTTTGGGTAGGAATTCAATTTATTACAATTGTGGGAGCTGAACTGCTTATGTAAATCTGCTCCTTCTGCATCTAGTGCTGGGCCTGAAGTCAGCAGTGCTGGAATTTGAGATAGGAAGATAGAAGTGGAATGGTGGAGACCAAGGACAATCTAGAATTTGTGAGGAAATCTTGTCTCACTCACCATCTCAAATATTGATGGCACAGGTGACCTGCAGATCAAGCTGGCACCCTTCAACATGGCTACAAATGTGCCTGGTCTAGGATTGGAAGAGCTGAAGGAGACAGATCCAGCAGGCCCTGAGAAGCCAAGGCATGCTTTCTGCAACACGAGGCAAGTGAGCCACCAGATCCTGGACAACGTCCTTCAGCTGCAGCCAAGCTTGCCCTGCTCTGACCTCAGCATGCAAAATGTATGGCTGCTGCTTCTAGTCTGCCTTCCAAATCTTACACAAAATTTTCCCGTTGCCAAACCTAGAACTACACAAGGAGGAGAATTCTTTGCATCAAAGTTCCACCTTAGTCAAGCTGACATCTTTGTAGAAAATTTTTAAAAAAATAAGAGTCATATGGAAGAGAAGAAAAGAAGCAACACTCATTAATATGAAACATATCAATACTAGTTAAATTCTGTCTGATGAAGAATACTTTAAGAAGTGAGAAGAATCAGTAGGTACAGCTGAAAATCACCTCTGCTTGGAGGCAGGGGCACCCCTCTTTGCATTGGTCAATTTTTAGGGTACTTTTCTCCCTTTAGTGACTAGATGGTTCCCTGATTTGAATAAGATATCCAGACATTATTTTTTAAGGCATTTAGAGCTCAATTATTAAACTTCACATTAAATTCAGGGTAAAATACTAATTGTGGGGAGTAAGAATTAGGTTGCATAGCTTAGTGTTTGGGTTTGGTAAATCTGCCAGAATACAGTAAACCAGAAATGAGTAAGTTTTTCAATAGCAATTTATCAACTTACAGTTTACAGTTCTTAGGCCATGCAAATGTTCAACATGAGACATCAACAAGATGATACCTGAACTCTGAAGACAGGCTGCTGGCATCCAGAATACCTCTGTCACATAAGAAGGTGCCTACAGGTCCTTCTCTCCTGGGTTTCATTGCTTTCCACTTCTGGTTTCAGTGGCTTCCTCTCTGTATTCTGTGAATCCTCTCTTAGCTTCTCTGAGGCTTTTCTCTACACTTCTCTGGGTGCTTCTGTCATCTGAAGTGTCCTTAATCCTCTTAAAAAGGACTCCAGTAAGAGAATTAAAATGCACCTTGAATGAGGTGGGTCACATCTCAACTGAAAAAACCTAATCAAAGGGCCTCACCTGCAATAGGTCTACATCCATGGAAATGGATTAAAAGAACGTGATCTTTTCTGGGGCACAGAACAGCTTCCAACCACCACACCTAGCCTTTTAAAAGGCCTTTGGTGGGTGGACTGGTCAGTACCTTCATTAAGAGCCAGGACTAAAAACAAACTCAAGAAATAAACCCCTAAGGTATGCAGGCTGTCTCTCCAGGGCAGATTAAAGAAAAAAAAAAAAAAACTGATACATGCCAGTACTGTTGTGTTCACTGAGATACTTTAACTACAGTGAGGATAGTAAGTGGAACGGTGGGAAATAAGAACAGAAAAATATCTGTTTCCAACTTTAAAGAAATTATTGCTATAAAACCACAGCATACTGCCACAAACAGCTAGAACACTGGGAAAAAATAAATTAAGCAATTATTTTCAGATATTAAACAATAGGCAGTGCAAAATTGTGATCCCTGTAAAAGGAAAACAAACCAGGTGAACCCTATTATCAACCCACTTTAATTACTGCCCAAATTTCCAGACCATAAAGAAAAGTAACACAGACAGAGCCTTATGATCTCAATGAGTTAAGGAAACAGTGATCAGATTCAGGGATGCCTTGAAGATGACAATTTGTGCCACAAGTACCAGAGAGGAGGGAACTATATAGGAAAAGAGCTCTAGAAATATGCACAGGAATCCTCTTCACTCTTTGGCTGAAGAATCTGCACATATGTAGGGTAAACACCCAAAAGGCTGGACCAAGAATAAATGCAAAAGAAAGAAAAACTACTGAGGAGTTGTGAGTACAACAATTCCTAAGCCTCAAACAGTGGATGGCATCATTCAATTCCCAGTTGGGTTCAACATTGTACCAGAGGATCTGGATTATATCAGTTTCCTAGGCTCTTCAAAGCAATTAGCAGGAAATGGATCAGGTTAAATGGTGGGAATTTATGCACTCACAGTTTTGAGGTGAGAAAAGTGTCCAATTCAAGGCAATGCTTTTTCCCCAAAGAGCAGCTGCTGCTGACCCTTGGCTCCTTTGGTGCATGGCAAGGCACACGGTGGTGACTTCTGGTCTTTCCCTTCTCTCCCAGGTTTCAATGACCTCAGCTTCTTGCTTCATGGTTTTCTCCTCTCTGTCTGTCTGAATTTCATTCTCTTATAAAGGATTCCAATAATAGATTCAGACCCAGCCTGATTGAGGTGGGAAATACCCTTACTGATAATACCTCATCAAAATGTCCTACTGGGTGCTGTGGCAGTGACTCAGTGGTAGGATTCTCGCCTGCCATGCCAGAGACCCAGGTTCATTTCCCGATGCCTGCTCATGCCAAAAAAAAAAAAAAAAAAGTCCTACTTCCAGAAGGTTCATAACCACAGAAATGGATTAGATTTAAGAACATATTTCTCTGGGGTACATATGGGTTCAAACCACCACAAGTACCTAGCCAAAGCAATAAAGCAAGAAAAAGAAATAAAGGCAGACCGAAAGTGAAACTTCAAACAACCTTATTCACAGATGAGATGAATGTCTAATCAGAAAATTCTCAGCAATCTATAAAAGAAGAAGCTATTATAACTATTCAGTGAGTTTATCAAGGTCACAAGATACAAACTTGATATACAGAATCAATTAATTCCTACGTACTGGAGTTCCTCGACTTTGGCACTACTGACATTTTGGGCCAGACAATCGTTGTGGGAAGGAGAGTCCTGTGAATTGTAAGATGTTTCCCAGTATCCTTTGTCTCTATCAAACAGTTCCAAAGTTGTAACAAGCAAAAATTTCTCCAGCTAAATGGACAATTGCTAAATGTCTCCTTGGGGGCAAAACTGCTCCCAGTTAAGAGCCATTGCTATATACTATCAATAAACAATGGAAAGTCATATATTTTTAAAGTTTTTTTATCATAAAATGTAACATATATACAAAGCAAAGAAAGAAAAAAAAAGCGAAAATTTTCAAAGCAGAGTTCAGCAAGTAGTTACAGAACAGATTCCAGAGTTTATCAGGGGCCACCATTCCACCATCTCAGAATTTTCCTTCTAGCTACTCCAGAACACTGGAGGCTAGAAGGATTATTAATATAGTGATTCAGCAGCCATACTAGTTTGTTAAAACCCATTTTCTTTGTTATACCTCCTCCTTCTCCTTAATCCTTCTCCCAACCTATAATTTACTTTGGCCAATGCCCACTATGACTTTTTCATGTTGAGAAGGAGTGTCCATACTAAAGGATAAGGTGAAAATTAATTCATAATCCTGGAGAGGCTGGTCCCTCTGAGTTTAAGGATTTATCTGACCTAGTAACCCTCTGGAAATATGTTAGGGAAGGCAAATCTAGCACATGAAACCTTCATAGAGTTTCAGTTCAAGCCCTAGGTGTTCTCAACGGGTAACATTGATTGGGGGTTAGCAAACCATGGCAATTAGCACTATCTAACTGAGGCTTGCATAAGAGCAGCCTCTTGACTCCTCTTGATGTCTGTTAGCCACTGAAGCCTTATTTTATTCCATTTCTTTTCCCCCTTTTGGTCAAGAAGGTGTTGCCAATCCCACAGTGCTAGGGGCAGACTCATCCCTGGGAGTCGCACCCCATGTTGTCAGGGATATTTTCACCCCTGAATGGCTTGTCCCATATAGTGGGGAGGACAATGATTTTCCTGCAAATTTGGGCTTAGACAGAGAGAGAGAGAGAGAGGCCACATCTGAGCAACAAAGAGGTTTCCTGGAAGAAACTCTTAGGCCTCGTTATGGGGAGTCTTAGTTTCTGCCCTTTAGAAAGGTTTCATAAGAGGAAGCCTCAAAATCCAGGTCTTGGCTTATTTCTTGGAATTCCCAGTGTTTAAGAGGGTCCCCAGGATTTCTCAAATGGGAGAGTTTAATAGTTCCATTTATATATATATATAATGGGAATTATATATATATATATAATGGGAATTATATATATATAATGGGAATTATATTATATTTATATATAATGGGAATTATATTATATTTATATATAATGGGAATTATATTATATTTATATATATAATGGGAATTATATTATATTTATATATATAATTTCCCCTTTTGGACCCTCAAGGGATGCTATCCATATTTTTAAATTATCAGATCACTGTAGTGTAAGATGTATCCTGGTATTACATTAACCTATACAGAATTACAAGGCCCTGTTCTCATTCTGGATTCCTAGAGTTCAGGTTATTTTAATGAGCTATCCACAGAGGTTGATTTAGATTATGTGTTACCGAAAATTAGGTTCTAGATATAATAAACCTCTCTGCCTTTGGTCTCATACCGTAGCTAAAGGTCTAGAGTACATACGCTATCTTCTTTTACCTTGCATACTAATTGATCTTAGACCCAGCCAGACTGGCTTCGTTTTCAACTCTAATTGAGGCCAGATCTCTTTTTCAGTTACTTTAACTGTTACTATATATAGCTATGCTAACTTTCAAGGCTGCAGCACTCCATTTCTGGGTCTCAGGTGTCACAGAGTTATTCAAAGTTCCGGGGAAATACCAGCTGATACACATACAGCTCAGTGTCTCAGAATCTAGAAATACATTTACAACTTCAGACTAAATGTGACTGCTATAAGGGCCCCACAATCTAAGCCCCATTTTCTTTTAAGTATTTTCTGAGAGAAACCTTAGTATATTTGTTCCTATATTTCTGGATTATTTTGCCCAACCTGTTCTCCCCAAGGTTCATTCATTATGCGTCTCTTGATGTCCTTTCTTTTTGTAGCAGCACCATATTCCATCATATAAATGTATCACTGTTCGCCATTGTGCTTCTCAGTCATTGCATCCTTCCACCCCCTCCATCTATTGGGCATCAGGGATAATGTCCAAAATAAACAAACCATATCTTATAGTGTCCTTGCTTGGTTGTACAATCAGCAGCACTCTCAGTTTTAGACAATTTTCATTGTCCATAGTAACAAAGAACCAACAAACACAATGTCACCAAATATCAAATCAAAACTACCCCCTTATTACTTGCCCCTCCCCTCCAATTAGCTGCCCTAGTAGTGCTGTGTTACTATTGATGTCTTCCTGTTAACTGTTGGCCATAGCATGCATTTTTAGTTTTTCCCATATATCCCTCTACTATAGACTCTTTCTCTACTATTGAACGATTGAAATAGCTCATGAAAGAACTTATCTATAACTGTAGATTTGATCAGTGGGATACATGGCAATATACATGCCCTTTCAATCATATTCACCTTCAACATGGAAGTGTTACTCACAAACTTGCTAATTAGTTACCATCACTTCTGTCTGTTCCCTTGCATTTAGATTCAGCCTCTTTGGGTAGCCTTTCCTTCATCTCAAGCTTTTGTGTACCTCTAAGTCCACTATATTGTATAGTGTAACTTCTGAGTTTGTCTTTACCAGAGTCAAAATAATGAAATCATACAGTATCTGTCCTTTTGTGTCTAACTTATTTTACTCCACATTATGTTCTTAAGGTCCATTCATGTTGTCATATGCTTTGGGACCTCATTTCATCTCATTGCTGCATAATATTTCATTGGATGTAAATACCACATTTTGCTTATCCAGTCGTCTGTGGATGGCACTTGGATTCTTGGATTGTTTACAACTTTTGGAAATGGTGAATACTGCCACTATGAACATCAGTGTGCAAATATCTGTTTGTATCTCTGTCCTCCACTCTTCTGGGTATATACCAAGTACTGGTATTGCCAGGTCTTAGGGCAACTCATTATTTAGTTTTCTGAGGAATTGCCAAACTGTCTTTCACAGTAGCTTCACCATTATACATTCCTACCAACAGTGAATAAATGTTCCAATTTCTCCACATCCTCTCCAACACTTGAAGTTTCCTTTTTGTTTAATAGCAACCATTCTTATAGGTGTGAGGTGATATCTCATTGTTGTCTTAAGTTGCATTTCCCTTAAAACTAATGAAGATGGGCATCTCTTCATGTGCTTTTTAGCAATATGTATTTGCTCTTCAGAGAGGTGTCTATTCATATCCTCTGTCCATTTTATAATTGTATTGTTTGTTCTTTCGTTGTCGAGCTGTATAATTTTTTTGTGTTCACTGGATATCAAGTCTTTCTTTATCTAATATGTGGTTTCCAAATATTTGCTCCCATTGAGTTGGCTTCCTCTTCACCTTTCTTACAAAGTCCTTTGAGGCACAGAAGCTCTTGATTTTAAGGAGTTTCTATTTGTCTGGTTTTTTTCTTTCACTGATTGTGCTTTAGGCTTAAAGTTTAAGAAGCTACCTCCTATTACTAGCAAGATCTTAAGATGTTTCCCTACGTTTTCTTCTAGAAGTTTCATGGTACTGGCTCTTCCATTTAGATCTTTAAACCATTTTGAGTTAATTTTTGTACAGGGCATAAGGTAGGGGTCCTCTTTCATTCTTTTGGCTATTGATATCCAATTCTCCCATGCCCATTATTGAACAGACTATTTTGTCCCAGTTCAGTGGATTTGGGGGTCTTATCAAAGATCAATTGTCCATAGACATTTTTTTTCTCACAGGCAGGCACCAGGAAATGAACTGGGTCTCCAGCATGGCAGGCAAGAACTCTGCCACTGAGCCACCATGGCCCACCCCGTCCATAGATCTTTGACAGAGAGTGTGGTCAATCTCAGCACTGTTGAGTCAATTCCATTGGTCAATATTTCTATCTTTGTTCTAGTACCATGCTGTTTTGACCACTGTGGCTTTATAGTAAGCTTTAAAGCCAGGAAGTGATAGTCCACCCATTTCACTCTTCTTTTTTTCAGATATCTTTATCTATTCGGGGTCTCTTTCCCTTCCAAATCAATTTGATAGCCAGCTTTTCCAAGTTTTCAAATAGGTTGCTGGGATTTTAATTGGCATTCCATTGAATCTGTAGATTAGTTTGGGCAGAACTGACATCTTAGCAACATTCACCCTTCCTGTCCATGAGCATGGAATGCCTTTCCATTTGTTTAGGTTATTTTTTATTTCTTGTAGCAATTTTTTGTAATTTACTGTGTACAAGTCCTTGACATCCCTGGTTAGGCTTATTCCTAGATACCTGATTCTGTTGGTCATGCTTTGAATGGGATTATTTCCGTAGTTGTCTCTTCAGATAGGCCATTGCTTGTGTGTAGACATATTACTGATTTTTGTACATTAATCTTGTACCCTGCCACTTTGCTGAATTTATTTATTAGCTCAAGTAGCTTTGTCTTAGACTTCTCAGGGTTTTCTAAGTATAGGATCATGTCATCTGCAAATAAAGAAAATTTTACTTCTTCCTTTCCTATTTGGATGCCTTTTATTTCCTTCTCCTGTCTAATTGCTCCAGCTAGGACTTCTCCTACAATATTGAATAATAGTGGTGTCAATGGGCATCCTTGTCTTATTCCCGATTATAGGGGGAACCAGTCTCTCACCATTAAGTATAATGCTGGCTGTGGGTTTTTTATATATGCCCTTTATTGTATTGAGAATGTTTCCTTCAATTCCTACCTTTTTTTTTTTTGAAGTATTCTTATCAGGAAAGGATGATGGATTTTGTCGAATGCTTTTTCAGTATCAATTGATATGATCATGTGATTTTTCTCTTTGGATTTGTTAATGTGCTGTACTACATTTCCTTGTCTTGAACCACCCTTGTATTCTTGGTATAGACCTCACTTGGTCATGCTGTATAATTCTTTGCTGTGTCATTGGCTTCGATTTTCTAGTATTTTGTTAAGAATTTTTGCATCTATATTCATTAGAGAGATTGGTCTGTAATTTTCCTTTCTTGTAGCGTCTTTACCTGGTTTGTTATTAGAGTAATGTTAGCTTCATAAAATAAGTTAGATAGAACTTTTTTCTCAGTTTTTTTGGAAGAGTTTTGGGCAGGACTGGTCTTAATTCTTTTTCAAATGTTTGGTAAAAATACCCCATGTGAAACTGTCTGGTCATGGGCTTTTCTTTGCGGGAAGATTTTTGATGACTGATTGAATTTTTTTACTTGTAAGTGGTTTGTTGAGATCTTCTATTTCTTCTTAAGTCAGAGTACATAGTTCATATGTTTCTAGGAATTTGTCAATTTCATCTAGATTGGCTAGTTTGTTGGTATATATTTGTTCAGAATACTTTTTTATAATTTTAAAAATTTCTTCAAGATCCACGGTAATGACCTCTCTCTCATTTCCAATTTTGTTTATTTGCATTCTCTCTCTTTTTTTCTTTGTTAGGCTAGCTAGCAGTCCAGCAGTTTTACTGATTTCAAATTTTTGGGTTTTTTATTTCTTTCTATTGCTCTCCAATGTATTTATTTCTTTAATCTTTCTTATTTCTCTTCTTTTACTTGATTTGAGATTAGCTTGCTGTTCTTTCTATAAATTCTCCAGGTGAGCAGTTAACTCCTCAAGTTTTGCTTGTTTTTTCTTTAATATGGGCATTTAGTGAATAAAATTCCCTTTCAGCACTGCCTTTGCTGCATTCCATAAGTTTTGATATGCTGTGCTCTCATTATCATTCATCTCCAGATATTTACTGATTTCTGTAGCAATTTCTTCCTTGTTCCACTGATTATTTAAGTGTGCAGTTTAATCTCCACATATTTGTGAATGTTCTGGTTCTTTGGTGATTAATTTCCAGCTTCATTCCATTGTGATAAGAGGCACTACTTTGGGTAATTTCAATCTTATTAAATTTATAAAGATTTGTTTTGTGGCCCAGCATATGATCTATCCTGGAGAACATTCCATGTATGTCCTGGACTTTTGGGGTGTAATGATCCATATAAGTCTATTAGATCTAATTCAATTATCATATTGTTTAGGTTCTCTATTTCCTTGTTGATCCTCTGCTTGGTTGTTCTATCTATAGTGGAGAGTGGTGTATTGATATCTCCCACTCTTATGTTGAAACGTCTATACTTCCCTTCAATTTTGCCAGTGTTTGCCTCATGTACTTTGGAACTCCTTAATTGAGCACATAAACATTTATGATTGCTATTTCTTCTTCGTTATTTGTCCCTTTTATTAGTATGTAGTGCCTTTCCTTGTTTCTTATGACATCTTTACATTTAAAGTATATTTTGTCTGATATTAGTATAGCTACTTCTGTTTTCTCGTGGGTACAGTTTGCATAGAAGATCTTTTCCATCCTTTCACTTTCAAACTAATTGTGTCATTGAGTCTAAGATGTGTCTCTTGTAAACAGTATATAGATTAATTATATTTTTTAATCCATTCTGCCAGTCCATATCTTTTCACTGGTGTTAGTCTATTAACATTCAAAGTAATCACTTTAAAAGCAGTTCTTGAATCTACTATCTTATCCTTTAGTTTTTATTTGTCAGCTCTATAAATTCTTTTCCTTCTTTCTCTGTTAATCCTTTATATGACTGTTACTAGTATTCTTCATTTCTATGCCTTTCTTCAGCCTTCCCTCTCCTGTCTCTTTTTTTTTTTTTTTTTTTCAGATGATAGGTCTTCCTTTAATATTTCTTGTGTGGCAGGCCTCTTGTTAACTGGTTCTCTCAGTTTCTGTTTTGAATATTTAAATTTCTCCCTGAATTTTGAAGGATAACTTGGCTGGATAAAGAATTCTTGACTGAAAGGCTTTCTCATTCCAGATCTTAAATATATCATACCACTGCCTTCTTGCTTGTATAATGCCTGTTGAGTAATCCAAAATCAGTCTTGTGTATTTTCTGTAGTAGATTGCTTTTCTCCTGCCGCTTTCAGGACTTTCTGTTTTGTTTCAACATTTGACAGTTTGATTAGTGTGTGTGTTGAATTAGGCCTATATAGATTTATTCTATTTGAAGTTCACATTGGGCCTCTTTGATTTGCATATTTATGTCTTTTATAAGAGTTGGGAAGTTTTCCCTGATTATATCATTAACTAACTTTCCCAACCATTTACTCTGCTCTTCTCCTTCTGGGACATCAGTGATTCTTTTATTTGTGCACCTGTTGTTATCTATCATTTTCCTAAGATCCAGTGCCATTTTTTCCATCTTTCTTGACACTTTTTCTAGTGTGCTCTCTAGTTCAATTGTTCTGTCTTTTAGCTCACTATTCTTTCTTCTGCTTTTTCAAACTGGCTATAGTGTGTCTCTAGTATATTTTAAATCTAGTCTATTGTATCTTTGATTTCTATAAGAGCTGCCATTTTTCTATTTAAACTTTCAAATTCTCCTTTATGCTTTTCTAACATCTTCATGATGTCCTTTATTCTTTATAAATATCATTGAGTAGTTGTTTCATATGCTGTTCCCCCACCCTCACCCCCAGAGTTTTGATTTGGTCATTTGGCTGGGTCATTTTTGCTTGAATCTTCATGTGCTTTGTGATTTTCTATTGTGTTCAGGGCATTTGATTATCTCAATAAGGTTATTTTGCAAGTTGGTTCTCTTCACTCATCTAAAATTTTGTATTTACTTGATTTTGCATTGAAGGTTTCTTTTGCACTTGGTTTGTCAGTTATTCCCCACCAAACCAAGGTCTAGATCTCATGTAGGGGATACAATTCAATTTAAAAGTCTATTAAAAGCTAGGTAGGTGTGCCAGTTTGAAAAGATCATCAACCCTAGAAAAGCCATGTTTTAATACTGATCCACCTTGTGGTGGCAGTTGTTTATTTTAATCCCTATTCAGTACTGTAGGTTGGATATTTGATTAGATTATCTCCACAGAAATGAGGGTATGAACCTTTGATTAGAGGGAGATGGGACTCTACCCATTTCAGGTGGGCCTTGATTAGTTTACTGGAATCCTTTAAAAGAGGAAATTTTTTGTAAGAGCCATTGGAATCATGAGAGCCCATGCAGCCAGAGACCTTTGGAGATGAAGAAGGAAAACACCCCTGGGGGAATTTCATGAAACACAAAGACTAGAGGGAAAGCTAGCAGATATTGCCACATTTGTCATGTGCCGTTCCAGTTGAGAGAGAAACCTTAAATGTCATCTGCCATTTTGAACCAAGGTATCTTTCCCTGGATGCCTTAGATTGAACATTTCTATAGCCTTGCTTTAATTTGGACATTTTCACAGCTATAGAACTGTAAACTTGAAACTTAATAAATTCC
This sequence comes from Tamandua tetradactyla, assembly GCF_023851605.1. Lineage (NCBI taxonomy): Eukaryota > Metazoa > Chordata > Mammalia > Pilosa > Myrmecophagidae > Tamandua > Tamandua tetradactyla. The sequence continues at coordinate 88,091,961 of NC_135331.1, read as the reverse complement.
CCCTCCCCACCCCTTTTTTAAAATTTCCCTTTTTAAAAGCTGTGCTTTTTCTGGTGCATCACATCCCAGCAGCTTGTAAACTAGAATAACATGGGTGCATGGGTAGATCAGTGGTAGAATGGCCGTCCACCACATAAGAGAACCAGGCTAGATTCCTGGCCCATGAACTCCCCACAAAAAAGCAAAAATAATAATAATAATAATCATGGTCAGATTCATGTGCCAACCTGGCCAAGTGGTGGTACCTATTTGTCTGGTTGGGCAAATGCTGGCCTGTCTTTTACTATGGGGATATTTCATAGAATTAAATCATGATCATGTTGGCTACATCCACAGCTGATTCCATTTGTAATCAGCCAAGGGGAGTGCCTTCTTTAATGAGTGATGCTTAATCTAATCACTGGAAGCCTTTTAAGAAGGAGTCAGAAGAGACAGGCTCTCTTCCTGCTTCAGCCAGTGAGCCTCTCCTGTGGAGTTCATCCAGACCCTCCATCAGAATCCATCTGCCCTATAGATTTTGGACTTTATGTTCCCATGGTTACATGAGACACTTTTATAAATTTTATATTTACAAAATATTGCCTGTTTATTCTATTTCTCTAGAGAACCCTAACTGATACAACTTGGTACCAGGAAAGGTAATCAGTTAGCTAGGAGGAATGCTAATGAGCAACCTCCAGTGTTAATAATAGCAGAACAAATCATGGGCACTGGCCAATGGGCAGGTATTGAAAGACAGTTACAATATGATGATAGTGCTATCAACCAAGTCAGAATGGCCTGCCTTGCAGCTTGGCAAAGAATTTCTATGCCAGGACAGCCTGCTTTAACTTTTGCTACAGTAATTCAAGGACATAATGAGCCATATGTCAAATTTGTGGCACGTCTAACAGACATGATTCAAAAAACCATGCAAGCACCTAAAGCCTGTGATTTAATTTTAACGACATTAGCCTTTGATAATGCTAACAGTGAGTGTAAAAAGGCTATTCAACCCATTGAAACTGCCAGTGGTTCCATACAGGACTATATAAGAGCCTGTCAGAACAATGGGTCTACTTCTCATCAAATGGCAGTATTGGCAGCTACCATGAAGTCTAACTTGAATCAAAAGAAAGGAAATTGTTTTAATTGTGGAAAATTTGGGCACTTTCAGAAAAACTGTAAATCTTTTCATGTTAATAATTCCATCCCAACTAAGAAATTGCCATCCAGATTGTGTCCTATTTGTCAGAGGGGCTTTCACTGGGCTAATGAATGTCATTCTAGAACACATAAAAATGGTGCTCTATTGAAAAGGTTGGGAAACTGCCTTGCGGGCTTAGCTCAGGGCCCCAGGACAAACAACATGAGCCGAGCTCCACAGACACAGTATACTGTCAGCAACGGCAAAAATCACGTGTTCCAACCTTAGCGTTAAAAGCTGAAACTCACGGTACTGCTGCGATAGATCTACCTGCAGCTGAGGATATTTTACTTCAACCTGAAATGGGTATTCAATTAATTAGCACTGGAGTTTCTGGCCCTCTGGAGTTTCTGGCCCTTTTAGTTAAATTTAGTAGTTTAACTAAGCAGGGTCTATTAATACTAACTGGTTTAATTGACAGTGACTATAAAGAGGAATTGAAAATTATGGCTCAATCTTTACAGCCTTTTCAAATTAAAACTGGGCAATGCATTGCTCAATTACTACTCTTACCTTATCACGTTCCTCCTTCTCTGCCCTTCAACTGTCAAGGAGGTTTTGGTTCAACTGGAAATGAAATTTATTGGCAAACATTTATTGGGGATGACCACCCAGAAATTAATATTACTATTAAAGATAAAATTTTTCTGGGATTGATTGATACTGGAGCTGATGTAACTATCATAGCTAAAAGATACTGGCCCCAAAATTGGACATTAAGAAAGATACCTACTGTTTTTACCCGCACAGGTACCATGACTGATATTTATCAAAGTACTGAAACATTTGAAGTAATCGGCCCAGAAGGACAAAAATCAACATTACAAACTTTCATGGCAGATGTCAGTTTGAATCTCTGGGGCAGAGACTTGCTTTCGCAGTGGGGAGCATATTTACGTATCCCTCACGTATCAGATAAGGCAGAACAACTATACTTAAAGATGTAATTTCAAAACACTAGGCAAATAAGGGATTATCAAGGTTTAGGATATTCTAAGGAGCAAACAAATTTATAATGGGGGCCATTGAAACAAAGAGCATCATTACCCCAATAACATGGCTTATTACTACGCCAATATGGGTGGATCAGTGGCCCCTTCCTCAAGAAAAATTGAATGCCCTTCATAATCTTGTCCAAGAGCAATTGCAATTACAACATATTGAACCTTCCCAAAGGCCTGAAATTCTCCAGGTTTTGTTATTGAAAAGAAATCTGGGAAGTGGAGAATGCTGACTGATGTAAGAGCAGTAAATAAAGCCATGAGCCCTATGGGCACACTTCAACTGGGGGTCCCTCAACCCTCTATGATTCCTCAATCTTGGAAATTGATTATTATTGATCTAAAAGATTGCTTTTTTACTATCCCTTTGCACCCAGCAGATAAAGAAAAGTTTGCGTTTTCTGTTCTGGCACTGAATAATCAGGCTCCGATGCAATGATATCAATGGTGTGTCTTACCCCAAGGGATGATGAACAGTCCCACCATATGTCAACTATTTGTGCATCAACCTTTACAAGAAATAAGAAACAAATTTCTAGAGGCCCTTGTTATTCATTATATGGATGATATTTTAATTGCATGTGACAATGATGACTCTTTGGAAAAGGTTTTCGGGGCTATTTTAAAATTTTACCTCAATATGGGCTGCAAATAGCTCCAGAAAAGATTCAAAAGACTGAGCCTTACCTATACTTAGGAATGCAAATAGCTGCAAGTAAAATAATTCCTCAATAAAATACAATTAAGATGGGATAATTTATAAACTTTAAATGATTTTCAAAAACTGTTAGGAGATATTAACTGGATTAGACCCACTTTAGGGATTCCTAATTATATGTTACAGAACTTGTTTGATATTTTACAAGGAGATTCTGATTTATTAAGCAAAAGGCAGTTAACAGGTGTGGCTGAACAAGAGTTACAATTAATTGAACAACGCATTCAAGAAGGACAGCTTGTTCAAATAGATACAGAAAAGCCTGTTGATTTTATTATTTTCTTTACCTTGCAATCTCCCACAGGCCTATTTTGGCAAGATGGTGTTTTAGAATGGATTTTTTTTTACCAAACAATAGACAAAAAATGCTTAAATACATATCTGCAAAAAAATCATTTCTTTAATAGCCAAAGGTCGCCAAAGATATTATCAATTAAGAGGTCATGATCTTAATCACATAGTGTGTGATCTCACAAAGGAAGAGGTTCAAAGTCTATATATTTTCAATACCTCTCGGCAAATAGCATTAAGTGACTTTAAAGGACAAATTGATAATCATTTGCCTATGTCAAAACTTTTACAATTTCTAAAAAATAACACAATGGATCTTGCCTAAAATAGTTCGGGCTTCCCCATTGGCGAGAGTCATTATTGCCTTTACTGATGATAGTAGCAATGGACAGGCTGCATATGTTACCCCAGGGGAAAACAAAAGTTGTAAAATGCCTTATACCTCAGCCCAGTTTACTGAATTAGCAGCTGCAATTCAAGTATTGCAAAGTTTCCCACAATCTCTCAATATTGTTTCTGACTCTGAATATGTTTGTCAAACAGTTACTCACATTGACACAGCTTCTTTGTTTGAAAGAGATGAATTGTCCTTAATGTTTTTACATTTACAAACATTACTCAGAAATTGAATTAATCCTCTCTTTATCATGCATATAAGAGCTCATACTAATCTTCCCGGTCCTTTGTCATTACAAAATCAGCAAGCAGATACTTTGTGGGGGTAATGAAGGATCTCACAGCATTTCACAAATTGACTCATATCAATAGCAAAGGGCTGTCAAAGAAATTTCCATCTTTATCTAAACAGCAAGCTCAGGACATTGTTAGGACTTGTCAAACCTGTGGACCTTTCAATGCACTCCCATTTGCATCAGGGGTTAATCCTTGAGGTCAAAAAGCAAATGAATTATGGCAAATGGATGTTACTCATATTTCACATTTTGGTAAAATGCAGTATGTACATGTTATCATAGACACTTGTTCTCATTTCATCTGGGCTGCGGCATAATCTGGAGACTGTTTCTTTTCTGGAGCTATTTGCAGCCCATATTGAGGTAAAATTTTTACCTCAATCCACTTTAGAATGGTATTTTAGAAAAATCCATTCTAAAACACCAACTTGCCAAAATAGGCCTGTAGGAGATTGCAAAGTAAATGTGCCATGTTCGATCACATTTACTTAATGCTTTTGTTGTTATGGGATGCCCTCAATGTATTAAAACAGACAATGGTCTTGCTTATACAGAAAAACAATTTCATAAATTTTGTACCACTTTTAATATTACTCATGTCACAGAAATTCCACATAATCCCTCTGGGCAAGGAATTATTGAACAAGCAAACCGGATGCTAAAGTCTATGCTCTTGAAACAAAAAGGGGGAGATGATGATCTGGAGGATGATGTTATGAAAATAAGTACACCTAAAGATCAATTAGCAAAAGCACTGTTTACTTTAAAATTTTAAAATATTTATGATAATTCATCACAGGCTCCTACAGAACAACATTTTAGTAATCTGGAAAAGAAAAATGATATATCCCAAACAGAACTTCAGCTGCAGCTGATCTATTGGAAAGATGTTAAAGATGATTTATGGAAACCAGGAATGGTAAAGGTGTGGGGTAGGGGATTTGCTCTTGTCATTGCAGATGAAGGAACCTCAGTTTGGATTCCCTCTAAGAGAATAAAACCCAGACATGTTGACCTGGATGAAATTAACTAAATGGGTAATGTATATTATAGGACATATAACTTTAATTCCTGAAGGACAGGGAAATATTTATACTTACTGGGTTTGTATTCCTAACCCACCTCTGCTGTGGGCCCTAACATGGGCCAATCCAACTTTACCAAAATACCTGAATACTAGATTAGGATTCCCAGGTCCAGTAGATTCTAGGCTTCCAAAACTACCTAAGGAAGAAGAAAAATGGTGTCAAATTAACTCTTCCATTTTTGGAAAGACCCGTATGCATAACTTTATGGAAACAAAGGATACTTGCCTGTTAGATGGAAAAGAAAGTTGGAATGGATGCCAGTTATGTCATATGGATCAAGCAGTTATCATAATTAATGATTCCTATGGAATTGTAAGGTGTGGCCCCTGTGGGGTCAAAGATAACTGAGACTATATGGACAGGCAAGCTAAATCAGAGTTTATTACATAGAGGATGATTTATGCCAAAATTTGGGATGATAAATACATTATTCAGAGAAACATACAGGAAATTTTCCTAGGACTGGGACCAATTTGTGTAGCAAATTGTAGTAACTATATCTTCTCTTTAAATAGCAGCCATAAACACTATATACATATAGGAAATCAAACTTTTAATTGTGAGAATTATTCTCTATTCACTTGTATCCGAGTATTTATGTTGCAGGAAAATGAGACGATTGGAGCAGCAAGGAGAAGAAGAGGTATTTGGCTGCCAGTGCAGATGTCAAGATCTTGGCAATCCTCTCCAGAAACACAAGTCCTGATCCATTTGGCAAAAGAATATCTGAAAAGGACTAAGAGACTAATTGGACTCATCACTATAGCTGTCATTGGAATCATTGGCCGCGGTCACTGGAACTGCATTGTTAGGTTTGGGGCTATTTATACTTTTTCTCTTCCTCCTCAGCTGTGTTAAACAACAAATAATCAAAGTCAGAAAGTTTGACTGGTAGCCAATGACAGGTAAGCCCCTTCCTTCAGAGCTTAAGGGCAACCTAAGACAGGCACAGTCACCTCGGCTAATAAAATTAAAAGGGGGAAATGTAGAAGATAGGATTAACATAAGACCTGCGGAACTACTTGGGAGTAGATGGCATTAGGGTGGTGACTGCAGAAACCTGCTTTATGTTATCTGATTTATGTAGAATAGTCTGGAAGGAAGAGAAAGTTTGTTTACCTCAAATGGTTATTTTAAGTATGAAGGAAGAGAACTGAAAGATAAGAACTTTGTTCCCTCAGGAAATGCATGCATGCTTTTTGTTATCCTGCAATATATAAGCAGGATCTGGTTAAGAATAAAATTGTGTGATGTCTGTGGTCTGTTATCACTGAGCTTCAGACTCCCTGAATCCATCTCTGTCTTTCTTTCTTTCTTTCATTCTTTCTTTCTCATCATTCCTTAATATCCTTCGAGCTCCGTTTCATGGGAAGCAACAATGGAAGGGGCACTGATTTTTTCTAACTGGAATAGACACATACTCTGGATATGGGTTTGCTTTCCCTGCACACAATGCTTCTGCCAAAACTGCCATCCGTGGACTTACAGAATGCCTTATCCATCATCATGGTATTCCACACAGCATTGCTTCTTATCAGGGAACACACTTCACAGTAAATAAAGTGCAGAAATGGGCACATGCTCATGGAATTCTCTGATCTTACTATGTTCCCTATCATCCAGAAGCAGCTGGATTGATAGAAAAATGGAATGACCTTCTGAAAACTCAATTACAGTGCCAACTAGGTGGCAATACCTTGAAGGGCTGGGGTAATGTTCTCCAACAAGCTGTGTATGCTCTGAATCAGCATCGGCTGTGTGGTGCTATTTCTCCCATAGCCAGGATTTATGGGTCCAGGAACCAAGAGGTGGAAGTGGGAGTTGTACCACTCACTATTACCCCTAGCGATCCACTAGGAAAATTTTTGCTTCCTGTCCCTGCGACCTTGAGCTCTACTGGTCTACAGGTTTTAGTTACAAAAGGAGGAGTGCTTCCACCAAGAGAAATAACAATGATTCCATTGAACTGGAATCTGAGGCTGCCACCTGGTCACTTTGGGCTACTCATGCCCCTGGATCAACAAGCTAAGAAGGAGATTACATTACTGTCTGGGTTATTGACCCTGACTGTTGGGGAAATAAGACTGTGACTACACTATGGAGGTTAAGAAGAGTTTTCCAGGAATATAGGGGATCACCTAGGGTGTCTTTTAGTACTATCATGCCCTGTGGCTAAAATCAATGGAAAACTGCAACAACCCAATCCTGGAAGGACTACCAATGGCTCTGAAATTTCAGGAATAAAGGTTTGGGTCACCACACCAGGCAAAGAACCACAGTCATCTGAAGTGCTTGCTGAGGGTAAAGGGAAGATGGAATGGGTAGTGGAAGGAGGTAGTGATAAAAATGAACTACAACCACATGATCAGTTACAGAAACGAGGACTCTAATGTTGTTTTCTTCATACTTATACTACTAATAGTTCATTGTTATACTATATAAGTTGTAATATATCAATTTTAAGAATGAATATTACCCAAGGACTTGCAGCCTATTCTGGAGAGATTTAACGTGTTTCCAGTTATATGCAGAACAGTTGAGTATTGTCAGGAGAGAAAAGAAATGTCTTATTGTTTTCTATTTAGAAATTAGGTATGGTTTAAGGTGATAAGTATAGCTGCCAATTTGACAAGGGGGGGGAGTGTCACGGTCAAATTCATGTGTCAACTTGGCCAAGTGGTGGTACCTGTTTGTCCGGTCAGGCAAGTGCTGGCCTGTCTTTTACTATCAGGACATTTCATAGAATTAAATCATGATCACCTTGGCTACATCCACAGCTGATTCCATTTGTAATCAGCCAAGAGGAGTGTCTTCTGCAATGACTGAATCTTAATCTAATCACTGGAAGCCTTTTAAGGAGGATTCAGAAGAGACAGGCTCTCTTCCTGCATCAGTTGGCAAGCCTCTCCTGTGGAGTTCATCCAGACCCTTCATCAGAATCATCAGCTTCACAGCCTGCCCTACAGATTTGGACTCTACATTCCCACGGTTACGTGAGACACTTTGATAAATTTTGCATTTACAAATATTGCCTGTTGGTTCTGTTTCCCTAGAGAACCCTAACTAATACAATAATAAAACAAATCAAATAAGAATATAATAAAAAATATGAAACAACAACAAAAATATCTCAACAATAGTAGGCTCCAAATTCAGAATGAGACACCCAAGATATATTGAGAATGAATTCAGACTGGTGTCTTGCAAAGGGAGAGAAAATTTAGAGAAAAAAATAATAATAAATAAAAAGCCTAGAATAATAAATATATATATATAAATAAGAATAATCAATAAAATATATGTAAATAAAAATAATTTTTAAATAACAATAATTCTACTAATAAAAAATATAGAGAAAACATATTTTTTAAAAAGAAGGGGAAAAGTAAAAGGAATATTTGGAAAAAAATTAAAAGCTAGGCAGATAGTGCGTTAGCCCGCGTGCACTTACCACTTGCTATCAACAGGTGGCGATCCTGAGGTTCCTCCTTCCTCAGGTCCATGGCTCCTGGTGCAGGGGCTGGAAGGTGATGTGCACAGCAGAAGGGCTGCCCAGGGCCAGTGGGACTGGGGAACTGACCACAGCACCAGGGAATCAGCCAACCCTCAGGGCCCAGTGCCTGGTGGATCTACCAGACACCATGTCCATGGGGCTAGGTTTTCCTGGCAACCAGTTGCGCAATCACTTCCCATGCCCAGCGGTCCGGCCCCCATGGTAGGTGATCGGTGTGCCTCCGCCTACCCCCGGGCCTTGTTGGCTACAGCCCTGTACCAGGAGGTCTCCCCAACCTGCAGCTGGGGCAAGCTGGGGTGGAGGGACCATCAGTTCCCTCCAAGGGCACCTCCTCTCATGTCGCTACCCACCCTGGGTAGGGATCACGGTCAACCCATCCACCCACTCTTCCCGTCCCAATCCTCCTTCCTCTCTCCTCCCCAAAACACCCTGGAAACCTGTTTGTTTACTCACACCCCGGGGCCACGGTCCTGGTCATTTTCTCCCCATCACCTATCTTGTTCCTTAGAGCAGGAACGAACTCAATTCACTCTGCTCTGCCATCTTCCTGTCCAGTAAGTCATACATATATTTAAAATTCCATTTACAATAGCTCCCAAAAACATGAAATGCATGGGGATAAATTTAACAAAATATGTGAAAGGCCTGTAAAGTGAAAAACTGCATGGCATTGCTGAAAGAAGTTAAAGACCATAAATAAAATAAGGGGCACACCAGTTTGACAGATTGAAGGACTTGATATTGTTGCAGAGCCTATTCTTCCCAAACTAACATATACAGTCAGCACTACGCTGATCATAATCCTTGCAGGGTTTTTGCAGAAATCGACAAGCTCATTATAGAATTCATAAGAGAATTCAAAGGACCTGGGAAGGCCAAAACAATGTTATTAAAAAACGAAAGTGGAGAATTTATACTGGCGAATTTCAAGGTGAAGTATAAAGCTTAGGTAATCTAGGCATTGTAGTACTGGTGCAAGAATATATATATATGTGTGTGTGTATGTGCATGTTATAAGTACAGACTAATATCGAGATATATTACACATATATAAATATGCACATATATTTATAGTCAGCTGATTTTCAACAAACATATCAAAGTAATTCAATGGGGAAAGGATAATTTTTCAACAAATTGCATTGAAAAAAATATCCAAAAGAAAAAAAATGAACTCTAACCTTTACTCCACAACATAGACCAACATTAAATCAAAGTTAGCTGTACCTAAATATAAAAGCTAAACCAATGAAACTATTGGAGGAAAATATATGAGAAAATCTTGGGGAGACAACATCTTAGGGCACAAAAAGTATGAAACAATAAAAAAGTATTGTTCAGTTATACCTGATTAAAAAAAAATTAAGTTTGCACTTTGATAAACACCACTAAGAAAATGAAAAGGCAATTATAGATGGGGAAAATATTTATAATACATATATCAGAGGAAAGACTTGTATCTAGAACACATGACATATAGGTTAATATATATTTATAATATAAGTATTACAACTCAATGATAAAAAGATGTACAACTTAATTTTTAAATGATCAAAAATTGAAAAGGCACTTCACAAAATAAGACATATACATTACAAACAGACAAGCAAAAAGATGTTCACCAGAAATGCAAAATTAAATATGAAAGATCACTACCCACCTACTAAAATTTAAAAGACTGACAGTACTGTAGGTGAGAACATAGAATGCCGGAACTTATATACATTGCCAACGGGAATAATAAAAGGAACAAACAATTTGGAAAATAGTTTGGCAGTTCCTTAGAAAGTTAAGCATAAGCTTAGTATATGGACCCCAAATTTTTATTCTCAGGCATTTACTCAAGTGATGTGAAAATACAGGCCCATACAGTCTTATGCATAAATGTTCATAGCAACATTATTCATAGGAGTCAGAACTGGGAACCAAAAATGTCCATCCGTAAGTGAAGAGATTCACAATGGAATACTACTCATTGATAAAAAGGAACAAACTACATGAACGGATCTCAAAAGCATTAGACTTAGTAAAAGCAGTCTCACGCAGAATAGGACACACTGAATGATTTCATTTATATTAGAATTTATATTAAATTATAGAAAGGCAAAATTAATCTCTATCGACAGAAAGCACATCATAAAAATTAAAATAATTGAGTGAATTATTAGAATTAATAATAGAGTGAATTAAGATACAAAGGAAAGAACCGTAACAACTAAAGGTGGAAAAACATAAGCGCCAGACAGAACCATGTTATAACTATGTCCAGCCCTTGAGACAACTTAAGAGACTTGGACAAGGGCAATCAAGTCTCAAGACTGCTCCTGCCTACTGAAGGGCAAGCATGGGTGCGAGATACTAAATGAGACAAAAGGAAGAGTGACTTAGCTCAGCACCTCCAGAGCCTGTTTACAAAAGGGATTTCTAGAAAACTCCTCCAATGGAAATCAAAATTGGCCTCAACCTGATTCCCTTCACATTCTTAACCCTACGGTAAGGTCATCTTAAGCAAGTGGAATGCAGAAGAAGCTCAAACTATATAAGAAAGGAAGGAGAAGAGTGGGGGGTGGGGCAAAAGAACGAGAGCATGGAAAAGAACGGGAAGAGAGGGAAAGGAGACGCATCCCGTATGGAAGAAAAGCAGAAAACCGAATGCTTTTCCTCCAACAAGGGAATGTGGAGGAAAAGCAATGGCAGGGAGATTCAAGAGAATAGAAGATAAACAGCAAAAAAGAGAAGAAGAAAAATCGTCTTTAAGAGATATTATAAGAATGCTTGTCAGAGAAACATTACCAAGTTCCTGCCCAAACAGTTCTGAAAAAAAGGAAAAAATAAAGATCCATGTAAATGTGCAGAAAATATACAAAGTTAAACTTATAGAAAATGCCAACATAAGACATTGCTGAATTACATTATATTAAAAAAGGAAACTCAAGAACAAAAAGACAAACCACCCAATTAAAATATGGGCAAAAGACATAAATAGGCATTTCTCCAAAGAAAATATTCAAATAGCCAATGATAAATAATCAAATAAGCTTAAATGGCAGACGATGTTCATGAAGTATCTGTAACATAAAAGGTCCCCCACAAGTTAGGTAATGCTCTTGCTACTTTTATCCAAACATTGGCCACATATTCAGTTTCCTCTCTGCTGTCATAATAGTAAAACATTCACATACCTTACGATTTATGATTCATTAATACATTGATGATTGTATTTACGGCTCCCTCCCCATGGAACTTTGTCACTCCACACCCTTTACAAACCTAACCCCCTTCTGCACATTGAGCTCTGTTCCAGTCATTTCCTCAAAGATGCCCCCTGAACACCCCAATTATAGTAGCAAACCACCACTTCTGTCCCATTAGTCTGTGTTCTAGTTTGCTAGCCACCGGGATGCAATATACCAGAAAGAGAATGGCTTTTTAAAAGGGGGATTTAATCAGTTGCTAGTTTACAGTTTTAAGGTCAAGAAAATGTCCCAATTAAAACCAGTTTATAGAAATGTCCAATCAAAGGCATCCATCCAGGGAAAGATACCTTGGCTCAAGAAGGCCAATGAAGTTCAGGGTTTCTCTCTCAAGTGAGAAGGCACATAGCGAACACAGTTAGGGCTTCTCTCTCACTGGAAGGGCACATGGCGAACACGGTGTCATCTGCTAGCTTTCTCTCCTGGCTTCTGGTTTCATGAAGCTCTCCTGGAGGCATTTTCCTTCTTCATCTCCAAAGGTTGCTGGCTCGTGGACTATATGGTTCGCGATGCTGCAGCATTCACCACTCTCTTCGAATCTCATTCTCCAAAATGTTTCCTCTTTTATAGGACTCCAGAAACTTCTCAAGACCCACCCAAATGAGTGCAGACATGTCATCACCTAATCCAGTTTAACAACCACTCTTGAGTAAATCACATCATCCAGGGAGATAATCTGATTATAGTTTCAAACATACAGTATTGAATAGGGATTAGTCTGCCATTACGAAATGGGATTTTGATCAAAACATGGCTTTTCCAGGGTCCATACATCCTTTCAAACCAGCACAGTCTGCTTTATCTCCTCCATAGCACTTTTTGGTGTCTCAAATAATTGCATTTATTTGTTGCCTTGTTCCAGCAAAGGGGTTGCCTTGCTCCCCCTCTTCCAGAAAGTAAGTTCCAAAAGACAATGGCCGTATCTATCTTATTCACTGCAATATGTCTAAGACCTACTAGTTCCTGGCATATCATCAACTTTTCAATAAATATGTGTTGAATGAATGACTGTCCTTTTTTGTTTCCTGAGTTCTTCCTACTTGTAGCTTGGATGTTGAAATATTTTAAATGAAAACTACTATAGTCAAAGAATATATTATAATCCAAGGTAGCATCTAAGTGTTGAAAGATTGAAAACTAAATATGTACCAGTTTTCCTTCATCTTTGTTAAGTAAAGAGGTACTCTGATTCTAAGTGCTTATCAGATCCAACTTTTGTGATTGCCTAATAAACTTACCTCATGAAAATATTTAAGACAGTTCGATGTGAATTCTTGATCCACCAATCAAGTTCTCTTTTATAACTCTGCTTCCTGATTTTTTGTATGCCAGGAAAAAATATCCTTGGAGAGGCTGCTACTCCTAGTTATCAGCCCAGATGTATTTTGTTCAAACAGACTCTAACTCAATGAAACTTTTCTTCATGAGTTCATCTTAGAGAGTTCAGTCTTCTGATACTATGTGAGTTAATCAAATATAGTTTCTGAGCTATCAAAGTTAACAAAAGCAAAACCAAGGCAAATGATCTGCCCAAGAGATCAGAAAAAAACCCTACTTATCACTGGGTGCAAAAAGAGAAATAAAAGTCAGGTGTAGTTCAGAAATCTGGATTTCTCAGCTTCTTTATACTTTTCAACTTCAGAAGCACAGAATCTCTTATAAGTCCGGTAGGTCAGAAGTATCGAACGGTCATCAAAGTGAAAAATAGCACACGACTTTGACAATAAACAAGGTAGAAAGATTTGGTTTTTTTTCTTCTTTTCCTAGTCATTAAAAGTAGCTCTTCTCTAGAGATTTAAATAGACCCATAACTTTGCCATCAATATAAAAAGCTAATTACAAATGAGAAAAGATTTCTGAGACCGGTCAAAACCTCCACACCCTTAAGCAAACAATGACACCTTTCGGCTAACAAATGTCTTATTTGTTCATTATCTATATGGTCAAGAAGCTTAAATACCTGGTTTTCCACACCAGAACTTTTTCCCTTCATCATTGCTTCAATCCATCTTAAATACAACCTACCCATTACTTATTTTTGTGCTGTGTGAAGAACCCAGTATGTTTTCCAACTCTTTTGAGAGGAAATCTTGGGCACAGGTAACTCCAGAGTCTTGCTTTCTTCCTGTTCTCTATTTGAAGACAGCGAGACCCAATGAGTGGAGTAGAGCTGAGTCTGCACTAGGCGAGGTCCTGGCAGTTCAGGACCTTTTTATAGCGGGTGTTTTGTTAGTTTGTAGCTGCTGGAATGTGGTATAGCAGAACTGCAATGGCTTTTATAAAGAGGAATTTAATAAGTTACAAGTCTATAGCTCTACAGAAGTGAAAGTGTCCAAATCAAGGCAACAATAATAGGTTATCTTCACTCAATAAAGGCCAATGGGTCAGGAACACCTCTGTCAGTTGGGAAGTCATGTGGCAGCTTCTGTTGGTTCCTTGCTCCTGGTCTCCATTGCTTTCAGCCTCTGTTCCTGTGGGGGTTCCTCACTTTGCTTCTCTGGGGCTTGCTTTCATCTCTTGGCTTTCCTTGGCTGTCTCCAGGTTCTGGCTTGCTTAACATCTCATAGTGACATCTGCTGGGCTCCAAGCATCTCCAAACTTCCATGCCTCTGTTCTCTGTGGTTCTGCATCTGTGTCAGCTCTACTGTGAAGTTTCTGTCAGCGCTGAAATTTTTGTAGGCTCTACTCTGAAGTTTTGGTTGGCTCTGTCATTTCTGACTTTCTCCAGAATGTTTCCTCTTTTAAAGGAGTCCAGTAAGCTAATCAAGACCCACCTGGAATAGGTGGGGATCACATCTCCACGTAACCAAAAGATCATACCCACAATTGGATGTGTCACATCTCTGTGGAGATACTTATCAAAAGTTACTGCCCTACAGCACTGGATTAAGATTAAAAGAAACAGCTGCCTCCACAACACTGAGGCAGAACTAAAACATGGCTTTGCTGGGATACATACTATTTTCAAACCAACACAGGTGTGTTTCTCTACAAGCTAAATTTTATGTCCTGCAACTAAAGTAGATTTACATGAGGGACTCTGAGCTGACATGTATTAGATTCCATTTATGATACAAATAGGCATTTAAATCCTTAAAAAATTGAATCTTGGCCTCTCACCTCTCACCCCTCTTTTCTTGGGAGAGTGCCCACATATCTTCACACATATGTCTTAATAAACTTTCTACCTGTTTACTCTATGCTGTGCTCCCTTGAATTCTTTCTTGAAGCATAGCCAAGAACCTAGAAAGCCGAATCCAGCAACATATTTTGGCAAGCCAGCCAGGAGACATTTCTCTCCAACTGTCTGGACTGGTGAGTCATGGCAATTGACTGGGAGGCTTGGCCATATACTTTTGCCTTTTCTTCTCACTTGGTTCATTGTTATCCTCTCCTATTTCCTTCTGCAACTGTATGTCTCTAAGAATCTTGAGACTGATCTGGTTTTCTCAAGACATAAACTCTATTCTGAGTCTCTGGCTCTTTCCTCTAAGGTGGCAGGCCAAGGAAACTCAGAGCAGTGGCTGATACTGCCCTTGAGACCTGACTGGGGGCTTATCCCCATGGTGAGCAGAAGTCCAATGGAAGCCAAATCAAGTCCCCATCACCCTCTCTCTGTCTGTCTCTACCTCACTCACTCACTCCTTCCCTCCTTTGTAACATCTTTTGTAACAAAGGATTCTGGGTAAGGACTCTTGTACCAAACAATGTGCTGTCTTTGTACCAAACAAGGTATTGTCCTGACATTCTAGGGAGTCATCTCTAGTTTATGCCCATGGGAATCAAGGGCTTTTCAGTGAGATTGTCTCCCCTCCAGGCTTTTCTTATTTAGTCTCTATTGAGACCCACTATTGAGCTTTCCTTCTGGAGCAGGATCACCTTTTAGCCCTCAGCAAACAGGAAAATACAGGGCAAAGGTATTCCCAGGAGCATTGTCCTAGCCTTATCTCAGGTGGGGTAGGGTCCCAACCTCAGGAACACTGGCCCAGGCCTCTCCTAGGGGGGAATGTTCCAGGGATGCCCAGTGACATCACTCCCTGAGTTCCCGAAGCATTGGGCCAGCAGAGGGGCTGTATGGGGTTTAAGTCCCCACCTCCTTGAAAGCATTGTCCTGGAATTCTTCCAGGCAATGGTGGGGTTAAAGTCCCTGGCCTGTGTTTGGGGAACTGTCCCCCACCCCCAGAAGCACAGGTCCAGACATCTCAAGAAAGAGGCTGTGTGGGGCTTGGGTTCCTGACCCCTCAGGAATGTTGTCCCAGAATTCTTCTGAGTGAGGGCCACATTGAAGTCCCTGACCTGTGTCTTTTCCAGGGAAAATGAGAAATGCCAACAGTCAACATAATCTGAAAGGTGGTGATGTGGGATGCTTCTAGTGAGAATTGTCTGCTTAGTATACTGCTAAGAGACTCCCTGTTGTTTTCCTTTGTCAGCATATGAAACTCTATTTGTCACTAATCAATACAACAACTTCAAACCCATAGTAAATCACTGGGGAGAGACTCTCTGATGCCAGGAGGCCTGGGAAAGTAAGGTAAAGTAGGCATTAGGAAGGAAGAGTGAGTTCATGGGGTCTCCATGTAAATCCTCAGGGGAGCCAACCCCCTCTCTCCTGGGGAACAGCATGGCACCCTTGGAATGTGCTATTTGTTCACATCTTTGGAAAACTAGCCCCTTTCCAGGAACTGAAGTAACAAACCTGATATTTTAAAATCATGTGTGTGTTAACATAGCCTGTTTACTCTGCACTCTAAAAGAGGACCTTGGTTGCCAGCTGATTTGAAGTCTCACCCAAGAGAGGACACTCTGCTTGGGATTGTGTGACCAATCAGAACTCTGACCAGCTGTTCACCAGGGACTTCCCAGCCTGTGAAAGCAGATGTTGTGGTTTCCCCTGATTTGGTGAGTTTTTCTTTTGCTATTATGCTCCTTTCTTTCTGATTCTATTTTCTCATGTATGTACACTTAAGAATATAAGTAATTCTGATCAAGTGAGTATGATTTTATATTTGTAAATACTTTCATTAATTATATTTGCTTATAATAAAATAGCTATTAGAGTACATTGAGGTGAGTTACTTAATAAAGCTGTGAGCTTGGGGATTAGCAAGACGGATGGGGAAGCATAGCCCTCCAATGGGACACTCAATTACATTGCCATCTGTATTTGCTAGGGTTCTCTAGAGAAACATAATCAGCAGGAAATTTCGTAGATATAAAATTTATAAAAGTGTCTCACGTAACCATGGGAACACAGATCCAAGGTCTGCAGGGCAGGCTGCAAGCTGATAACTCCAATGAAGTTCCTCAATAAACTCTCAGGAGAGGCTGGATGGACAACCATAGGAATGGAAGAGCCCATAATCCATAGGACAGGCTGTGAAGTTGACGGCTCCAATGTAGGGGTGGACAAACTCCACAGGAGAGGCTCACTGGCTGAGGCAGGAAGAAAGCCTGTCTCTTCTGAATCCTCCTTAAAAGCCTTCCAGTGATTAGATTAAGTGTCACTCATCACTGAAGACACTCCCATTAGCTGATTACAAATGCAATCAGCTGTGGATACAGCTGACATAATCATGATTTAAGTCCATGAAATGTGCTCATAGCGATGGACAGGCCAGCGCTTGCCCGACCAAATGACCGGGCACCACCACCTGGACAAGCTGACACATGAACCTGTCCATGACAGTCCAACCCTAGTCAACTTGGCAGCTAAACACATCACCTTAAACCATACTTAATCCCTAAATAGAAAACAATAACTGACACATTTTTTCCTCACCTAACAATACTCAACTGTCCCACATACGACCAAATATGCATTAAATCTCCCCAGAAGAGGGCGCAAGTCTTTGGTTAACAGTCATTCTTAAATTTGATACCTTATAACTTAAATACTATAACATGAATGAAACAGCATCACAGTCCTCATTTCTGTAACTAATCATGTAGTCATGTTCATATTTATCACTACCTTCTTCCACTACCCATTCCTTTACCCTCAGAAGCATTTCAGCTGACCATGGGTCTTTGACTGGTGGGGTGACCCAAACCTTCATTCCTGAAGTTTCAGAGCCATTGGTAATCCTGCCTGGGTTGGGTTGTTGCAGTTTTCCATTGATTTTAATCATGGAAGGGGCAGTGATTTGTTCTAACTGGAATAGACACATACTCTGGATATGAGTTTGCTTTCCCTGCAAGCAATGTTTCTGCCAAAACTTCTATCTGTGGACTTACAGAATGCCTTATCCATTGTCATGGTATTCCACACAGCATTGCTTCTGGTCAAAGAATACATTTCACAGTAAATGAGGTGTGGGTAGGGTCACGTACTCATGGAATTCTCTGGTCTTAACCACGTTCCCCACCATCCAGAGGCAGCTTACAGAATGCCTTATCTATTGTCATGGTATTCCACCAGCATTGCTTCTGAATGTGTTCTAGTGTGCCAGCTGCCAGAATGCAATATAACAGAAACAGAACAGCTTTTAAAAAGGGGAATTTAGTAAGTTGCTAGTGTATAGTTCTAAGGCCAAGAGAATGTCCAATTAAAACAAGTCTATAGAAATGTCCAATCAAAAGTATCCAGGAAAAGATACCTTGGTTCAAGAAGGCCAATGAAGTTCAGGGTTTCTCTCTCAAGTGAGAAGGCACATGGCGAACACTGTCAGGGCTTCTCTCTCATCTGGAAGGGCACATGGCGAACAGGGCGTCATCTGCTAGTTTTCTCTCCTGGCTTCTGGTTTCATGAAGCTCCCTGGGAGGCATTTTCCTTCTTCATCTCCAGAAGTCACTGGCTCATGGACTCTCTGCTTCGAGGTGCTGCAGCATTATCTGCTCTCTCTGAATCTCCTTCAATCTCCAAAATGTTTCCTCTTTTATAGGACTCCGGAAACTTATCAAGACCCTCCCAAATGGGTGGAGATATATCATCACCTAATTCAGCTTAACAACCATTCTTGATTAAATCACATCTCCAGGGAGATGATCTGATTATAGTTTCAAACATACAATATTGAATAGGGATTATTATGCCCTTATGAAATGGGGTTTAGATTAAAACATGACTTTTCTAGGGGACATACATCCTTCCAAACCAGCACATCAGGGAACACACTTCACGGCGAATGAAGTGTGGGGATGGGCACATGCTCATGGAAATCTCTGGTCTTACCATGTTCCCCATCATCCAGAAGCAGCTGGATTGATAGAACAGTGG
Source organism: Tamandua tetradactyla (assembly GCF_023851605.1). Taxonomy (NCBI): domain Eukaryota; kingdom Metazoa; phylum Chordata; class Mammalia; order Pilosa; family Myrmecophagidae; genus Tamandua; species Tamandua tetradactyla. The sequence goes on along the minus strand of NC_135331.1, from coordinate 88,073,001 downwards.
AATGGCCTTTTGAAAACCTAGGTGGCAATACCTTAAAGGGCTGGGGTAATGTTCTCCAGGAAGCTGTGTATGCTCTGAATCAGCGTCCGCTGTATGATGCTGTTTCTCCCATAGTCAGGATCCATGACTGCAGGAAACGGGAGTGGCATCACTCGGTATTACCCTTAGTGATCCACTAGGAAAATTTTAGCTTCCTGTCCCTACAACCTTGAGTTCTGCTGGTCTACAGGATATAGTTCCAGAAATGGGAGCACTTCCACCAAGAGAAACAACAATGATTCCATTAAACTGGAATCTAAGACTGTCACCTGGTCACTTTGGGCTACTCATGCCCCTGGATCAACAAGCCAAGAAGGGGATTACTTTACTGACTAGGGCAATTGACCCTGACTATCAGGGAGAAATAGGACTGCAACTACACAATGGAGATAAAGAAGAGTTTTCCTGGAATATAGGAGATCCTCTAGGGCATCTTTTAGTACTACAATGTCCTGTGATTAAAATCAATGGAAAATTACAGCAGCCTAATCCAGGCAGGACTACCAGTGGCTCTGAAACTTCAGAAATGAAGGTTTGGGTCACTTCATCAGGCAAAGAACCACGGCCAGCTGAGGCATTTGCTGAGGGTAAAGGGAACATGGAATGGGTAGTGGAAGAAGATAGTGATAAATATGAACTACAGCCACATGATCAGTTATAGAAATGAGGACCCTAGTGGTATGAATATTTCTTCCTCACTTTGTAATTAAAAGTCTCTTTGTTTTCCTCTTTGTTTATCCCTTTATCATACAACATGAGCTGCTTTGTTCATGTTATAGTATTTAAGTTGTAGAATATACTACAAAATACTACAAAATATCAAGTTTAAGATATTTAAATTAAATATTCTGGAGATATTTAACGCATTTACCATTATACACAGGACAGTTGAGTATTGTTAAGCAAGGAAAAAATGTGCCTGTTATTGTTTTCTATTTAGAGATTAAGTGTGGTTTAAGATGATGTGTATAGCTGCCAAGTTGACCAGGGGTGGACTGTGGTGGTCAGATTGGCCAGGTGTCTACCTGGCCAGGTAGGTAGTGGTGCCCAGTTGTGTGGTTGGGCAACTGCAGGCCTGTCTGTTGCTGTAAGAACACTTCATGGACTTAAATTATGACCATACTGGCTGCATCCACAGATGTTTGCATTTGTAATCAGCTAAGGGGAGTGTCGTCTGCAATGAGTGATGCTTAATCAAATCACCTAAGGCTTTTAAGGAGAATTCAGAAGAGACGATTATTCCTCCTGCTTCAGCCAACCAGTCTCTCCTGAGAGTTCATTGAGGTCCTTCACTGGACTCTTATGACCTGCCCTACAGACCTTGGAGTCTACATCCCCACAGTTACGTGAGACACTTTTATAAATTTTATATTTACAGATATCTCCTGCTGATTTTGTTTCTCTAGAGAAGACTAGCTAATAAAGGTGGCATCCCAAGGAGACCCTTGAGCAGATACACCAGTCTTTAGGGAATGAGGCATCTTGGTGTAAGCCCACCAAGTGTCCCTGCCACCACTCAGGGTCTCTGTCTAAGATCTTAAAAACACATTTTTTTATCCCTCTTCACTCTGACTCTCAACACCTATTTGCCTTTTTTTTTTAGTGTAAGAATCAATTTATTATACAACAATCATACAGAATGCTTTTTATCTATCGATAAAGAAAAATGGCTTCTCCTGCCTCCCTGTCCACCCCAATCATGATACTATGTTCTTAAGACATAAGTACTTTAAAAAGAAAACAGTAAGGACTGGCATGAAGATAGCGGACTGGAGTGGAGTGAGTTCACTCATGCTCTGTGAAACAAGATAGGAGACGAGGAGAAAATGTCCAGGACTGCAGGTCCCAGGGTTGAGTAGTCTAGGAGGGTCTTTAGGCAGTTTTGGGGAGGAAGATGAAGGAGAACGAACGGTTGGGTGACGGGGATCCCCACCAGGTGGGCTGCGGTGCACCGGGGAGGTAGGATAGGAAGGGACTGACCCTCCTCAGCTCCAGCCTGCACAGCTGCCGGCTGGGAAAACCTCCCTGTGTAGCTGCGCTGGACAGTGCCCACAGGGAATCCAGTGCCAGAAATGTCCACCACTGGGCGGGCCTTGGGGAGTGGGAAAAACTGGCCCACAGTTGCGGTGTCTGGCAGGCCTTCCAGCGCTGGGGATCAACTGATCAGCTAATCCCCTTTGGGCTGGTTGTCTCCCTAGTCCCCTGGCAGAGACCGGCCTGGCGGAAATGTCCCCTTGTTGAGCACGGTGACCTCCAGTTGCTCTGGCCAGGAGATGTGGGGCTCAGAGAGGAGGTATCTCAAGCGTGCCATCTTCTGGCCATATCCAGTAAGTGCAGGTGGGCTGCACCAAACAGGGAGGGGAGAGCTTGAGGGAGGAGGAGCCTCATGGTTGCCATCTGCTGGGAAGAAGGCGTAGGTGCAGGTAAGCAAACTTCTTATCCTCCTAGGTCTCTATTTTTATTTATTTTTATTTTTTTACTATTTTTTAAATCATTTTTTCCTCTTAATACTCTTTTTTCATTTCCCTCCTCTTAATACATATTTTATATACATTTTTATTAGCAGTACAATTGTCCTTTCCATTACATTTTTAAAATTTTTATAGTTTATTATATTTTTACTCATTTTCTATTTTTTATTTCATATATTTTTATTATTCCATTTCATTTATTTTTATTATTACTATTTTTATTTTTTTTCTTAAATTCTCTCTCCCTCTGTTGGGCACCAGCTGACTTCACTCCCAGTATATCCCAGGAATCTCCTTTTGATTCTGGTGCCTACTACTATTGGGGTATATTTTGTTGTAGTTCTTGTTTTTGTATTTCATATTTTTATTATACTATTATTTTATTTTGCTATTATTATCTCATTGTGTATGTGTGTGCATAGACTGGGATTTGAGCCTGGGTCCCCTGCATGGTGGGCTGCCATTCTGCCACTGGAGTACCCGTGCACTTCGGCCTAGCTTATAATAGACCCTTAAGTTGAACTGTACCCCCTGCATGAGATCATCCTTGATTAAGCACAGAATAACTGACAAAATGTAAAGGGAAACACTCAGCAAAAAATAAGTAAATACAAAACTTTAGAAAAGTGCAGGAAACCAACTTGCGAAATAACCACATCAAGATAATCAAATGTCCTGAACACAACTTAAAATCACAAAGCACATGAAGGTCCAAGCAGAAATGGCCCAGCCAAATGACCAAATCAAAATTTCAGAGGAGGCACAGAATATGGAACAACTACTCAAGGATATTTATAAAGGGATAAAGGATATCAGGAAGACATTTGAAGAGCATAAAGAATTCAGGAGGTTGGCATATAAAAATGGCAGATCTCATGGAAATGAAAAATACAATAGACAAAATAAAGTATATACTGAAGACAAGTGATAGCAGATTCAAAGAAGCAGAAGGAAGAATAAGTGAGCTAGAAGATAGAACAATAGAACTAGAGTGCACAAAAGAACAAACATCAAGAAAGATGGAAAAATGCAACTGGATCTTAGGAAAATGATGGACAAAAAGAGGCACATAAATATAAGAATTATTGGGGTCCCAGAAGGAGAAGAGAAAAGGATTAGGAAAGTTAGGTGAAGATATAATCAGAGAAAACTCCCTAATCCTTATGAAAGACACAAATATGCAAATCAAAGAGGCCCAGTGAACTCCAAATACAATAAACCCAAACAGGCCCACTTTGAGACACATACTAATCAGACTGTCAGGTGTTGAAGAGAAACAGAAAGTCCTGAAAACAGTACGAGAAAAGCGATCTACTACATATAAGGGAAAATACATAAGACTGATTTCAGACTAATCAACAGGCACCATGGAAGCAAGAAGGCAGTGATGTGATAGATTTAAGATCCTAAATGAGAAAGGCTTTCAATCAAGAATTCTTTTCCCAACCAAGCTATCCTTCAAAATTGAGGGAGAGATTAAAAAATCTTCAAAGACAAAGAGAGATTGAGAGAACTAGTCAACAAAAGACCAGCCCTACAAGAAACACTAAAGGTAGCCCTGTCAGCTGATAAGAAAAGACAGGTGAGGAAGGTCTGGAGGAGGGCGCAGAATTGAAGAATATGAGTAAAGGTAATTCAAAAGAAAAGAGAGAGAAAAGGAAATAATATACAGATCTGGCAAATAAAAACTAAAGGACAAGATGGTAGAATCAATAACTTCTTTCACAGTAACTACTTTAAATGTTAATGGATGAAACTCACCCATTAAAAGCTACGGATTGACAGAATGGATCAAGAAACATAATGCATCTATATGCTGTTTATAAGATGCACATCTTAGACTCAAGGACATAGGTTGAAAGTGAAAGGATGGAAAAAGATCTTCTATGCAAGCTGTAATCAAAAGAAAGCAGGAGTAGCTATACTAATATCAGGTAAAATAGACTTTAAATGTAAAGACATCATAAGAGAGAGAGAAGGACACTACATATTAATAATGAGACAATTCACCATGAAGAAATAACAATCATAAATGTGTATTCACCCCATCAAAGAGCTCCAAAGTATATGAGGCACATATTGGAAAAAGTGAAGGGGACTTTAGACATATCAACAGTAATAGTAGGAGACGTCAATACACCACTCTCCACTATAAATAGAACAACCACACAGAGGATCAACAAGGAAATAGAGAACTTAAACAATAAAATAAATGAATTACCACTTAGATCCCAAAACACAAGGGTACACATTCTTCTCTAGAGCACATGGAACATTCTCCAGGATAGATCATATACAGGGACATAAACTAAGTCTCTATAAATTTAATGAGATTGAAATTATCCAAATTGCTTCCTCTCATCACAACAGAATTAAGTTGGAAATTAATAATTACCAAAGAGCCAGAGCTCGCATGAATATATAGATATTAAATTACAACTCTTAATAACCAGTGGGTCAAGGAAGAAATTGTTAGAGAAATCAGTAAATATCTGGACATGAATGATAATGAGAATACAGCATACCAAAACTTATGGAATACAGAAAAGGCAATGCTGAATGGGAAATTTGTTGTCCTAAATGCTTATATTAAAAAACAAGAAAGGGTGGTGCAATGGTGGCTCAGTGGCAGAATTCTCACCTGCTATGCCAGAGAACTGGGTTCAATTCCCAGTGCCTGCCCATGCTAAAAAAAAAAAAGAAAGAAAGAACAAGAAAGAGCAAAACTTGAAGATTTAACTGTTCACTTGGAGAATTTAGAAAAAGAACAGCAAATTAACCCCAAAGCAAATTAAAAAAAGAGAAATAGTAAAGACTAAAGCAGAAATAGACACACTGGAGAACAATAAAACAATAGAATCAACAAAACTAAAAGTTGGTTCTTTGAGAAATTAATAAAATTAATGGCCCTCTAGCTAGATTGACAAAGAAGAAAAGAGAGAGGACACAAATAAATAAAATCAGAAATGAGAGGGGGGTGTTACCACAGATCATGAAGAAATTTTTTTAAAAATCATAAGAGAATATTATGAACAACTATATGCCAACAAACTAGACAACTTAGATAAAATGGACAAATTCCTGGAAACACACGAATTACCTATACTGACTTTAGAAGAAATAGGAGATCTCAACAAACCAATTACACATAAAAAAAAAGATCCTATCATTCATCAAAAATCTTCCCACACACACAAGAAAAAGCCCAGGACCAGATGGCTTCACAGGAGAATTTTATCAGACATTTCAAAAAGAACTAACGCCAATCTTGCTCAAACTCTTCAAAAAAATTGAAGAAAAAGGAACAGTACCTAACTCATTTTATGAAGCTAATATCACTCCAATACAAAAATCAGATAAAGATGATACAAGAAAACAAAAGTACAGACCAATCCCTAATGAAGACAGATGCGAAAATTCTTCACAAAATACTAGCAAATTGAATCCAATGCCACAGTAAAAGAATTGGACGTCATGATCAAGTGGGATTCATAACAGGAGTGCTAGGGTGTTCAACATGAGAAAATCAATCAATAATATAATACAGCACATTAACAAATCCAAAGGGAAAAAATCCCATATTCATATTGATTGATGGTGAAAAGCATTTGAAAAAAGCATTTGAAAAAATCCAGTATCCTTTCCTGATACTTCAAAAGTTAGGTATTTTCAAAGGAAACTTTCTCAGTATTATAAAGGGTATATGTGAAAAACCCATAGCCAATATCATACTTAATGCTGAGAAATTGAAAGCATTCCCCTAGAGACTGGGGATGAGACAAGGATGCCCATTGTCACCACTATTATTCAATATTGTGTTAGAGGTACTAACTGGAGCAATTAGACAGGAGAAAGAAATAAGGCATCCAAATAGGAAGGGAAGAAGTAAAACTTTCATTATTTGCAGATGACATGATCCTGTACCTAGAAAATCCTGAGAAATCTACAGTAAAACTACTTGAGCTAACAAATAAATTCAGCAAAGTGACAGGATATAAGATTAATGTACAGAAATCAGTAATGTTTCTACGCACAAGCAATGACTTATCTGAGGTAACAACTAAAGAAAAAATTCCATTCAGAATTGCAACCAGAAGAATTAGGTATCTAGGAATAAGGCTAAGCAGGGATGTCAAGGACTTATACACTGAAAATTACAAAAAAAAAGCTTAAAAAAATGACCTAAATAGATGGAAAGATATTCCATGCTCATGGATAGGAAGGTGGAATATCATCAAGATGTCCGTTCTGCCCAAACTGATCTACAGATTCAATGCAATACCAATAAAAATCCCAACAACCCATGTTCTAGTTTGCTAGCTGCCAGAATGCAATATACCAGAAATGGAATGGCTTTTTAAAAGGGGAGTTTAATAAGTTTCTAATTTACAGTTCCAAGGCTGAGAAATTGTCCCAATTAAAACAAGTCCATAGAAATATCCAATCAAAGGCATCTATCCAGGGAGAGATACCTTGGTTCAGGAAGGCCGATGAAGTACAGGGTTTCTCTCTCAAGTGAGAAGGCACATGGCAAACACAGTCAGGGCTTCTCTCTCATCTGGAAGGCCACATGGCAAACATGGCATCATCTGCTAACTTCCTCTCCTGGCTTCCGGTTTCATGAAGCTCCGCGAGAGGCATTTTCTTTCTTCATCTCCGAAGGTCACTTGTCGTGGACTCTCTGCTTTGTGGTGCTGCTCTCTCTGATTCTCCCATTCTCCAAAATGTTTCCTCTTTTATAGGACTCCAATAAACCAATCAAGACCCACCCAAATGAGTTCACAGCCACTCTTAATTAAATCACATCATCCAGGAAGATGTTCTGATTATAGTTTCAAACATACAGTATTGAATAGGGAGTACTCCAGGGGCATACTTCCTTTCAAACCATCACAACCTACTTTGAAGACTTGGAGTAACTGGTTATCAAATTTATATGGAGTAGAAAGAGACCTCAAATAGCTAAAGATAACCTAAAAAGAGAAGAGCGAACTGGGAGGCCTATCAGTTCCTGACTTTAAAGCTTACTATAAAGCCACAGTGATCAAAACAACATGGTACTAGCACAAAGACAGAACTGATCAGTAAAATAGAATCAAGAGTGCAGAGATTGACCACCACATTTATGAACATTTGATCTTTGGTAGGGCCCACAAATCCACTGAATTGGGATAGAATAGGCTTTTCAATAAATAAGCATGAGAGAACTGAACTTTTATATCCAAAAGAATGAAAGAGGACCCCTACCTTACACCCTATACCAAAAGTAATTCAAAATGGATTAAAGACCTAAATGTAAGAGCCAGTGCCACAAAACTTCTTGAAAACATGTAGGGAAACATCTTCATGAACTACTAATAGGCCATAGCTTTTTAAACTTTACACCTAAGGCACAAGCAGCAAAAGAAAAAATAGACAAATAGGAACGCCTTAAGATGAAGAGCTTCTGTATTAGAAAGGTCTTTACCTTTACCTTTACCTTTGGAGGCAGCCAACTCAATAGAAGAAAATATTTGGAAACCACATATTGGATAAAAGCTTGATATCCTGTGTACATAAAGAAATTACACAACTCACCAACAAAAAAACAAACAACCCAATTATAAAATGGGCAGAGGGAATGAACAGGGACTTTCTGAAGAGCAAATATAGATAGCTAAAAAGCACATGAAGAGCCACTCATCTTCACTGGCTATAAGGGAAATACAAATTAAGGCAACAATGAACTATCACCCCACACCTATGGCTGCTATAAAACAAACAGGAAGCTATAAATGTTGGAGAGAATGAAGAGCAATTGGAAGACTTACTCACTGCTGGTGGGAATGTAAAATGGTTCAGCCACAGTGGAAGTCAGTTTGGCCGTTTCTCAGAAAACTAAATATTGAGTTGTCGTATGACCCAGCAATACCAATACTCGGTATATGCCCAGAAGAATTGAGGGCAGTGACACGAACAGACATTAGCACACCGATGTTCACAGCGGCACTATTCATAATTTCCAAAAGATAGAAACAATCCAGGTGCCCATCAACAGACGAGTGGATAAACAAAATGTGATATATACATATGATGGAATATTATGCAGCATTTAGACAAAATGATGTCCCAAAACATATGACAATGTAGATGAACCTTGAAAACATAATGCTGAGTGAAATAAGTCAGACACAAAAGGACAGATACTGTATGATTCCATTACTGTGACTCTGATAAAGTTGCCCGTGTTCTGGAATAGCTAGAAGGAAATATCTGAAATGAGGGGGGCATAGTAGTCCATCACAGTCCACCCCTTGTCAACTTGGCAGCTATATACATCACCTTAAACCATACTTAATTTCTAAACAGAAAATAAGAGACATGTTTTTTCTTCACCTAACAATACTTAACTGTCCTGCATGCAACCAGAAACACATTAAATCTCTCCAAACTAGGGTGCAAGTCCTTGGGTAATATTCATTCTTAAACTTGATCTGTTACAACTTAAATAGTATAATATGAACAAAACAACACTCCAGTCCTCATTTCTATAACTGATCATGTAGTCGTAGTTCATATTTATCACTACCTTCTTCCATGTTCCCTTTACCCTCAGCAAGCACTTCAGCTGACCGTGGTTCTTTGCCTGGTGCAGTGACCCAAACCATCATTCCCGAAGTTTCAGAGCCATTGGTAGTCCTGCCAGGATTGGGTTGTTGCAGTTTTCCATTGATTTTAATCATAGGGCATGGTAGTACTAAAAGATGCTCTAGGCGCTCTCCTATATTCCAGGAAAACTTTTCCTTACCTCCATTGTGTAGTTGCAGTCCTATTTCCCCCTGATAGTCAGGGTCAATCATCCTAGACCATAATGTAATCCCCTTCTTGGCTTGTTGATCCGGGGGCATGAGTAGCCCAAAGTGACCAGGTGGCAGTCTCAGATTCCAGTTCAATGGAATCATTGTTGTTTCTCTTGGTGGAAGCACTCCTCCTTTTGGAACTAAAACCTGCAGACCAGCAGAACTCAGGGTTTCAGGAACAGGAAGCTAAATTTTTCCTAGTGGATCACTAAGGGTAATAGTGAGTGGTACCATTCCCACTTCCACCCTTTGGTTCCTGGACCCATGGATCCTGAATACGGGAGAAACAGCACCATACAGCGAACGCTGATTCAGAGCATACACAACTTCCTGGAGAACATTATATTACCCCAGCCTTTCAAGGTATTGCCACTTAGTTGGCACCGTAATTGAGTTTTCAAAAAGCCATTCCACCGTTCTGTCAATCCAGCTCCCTCTGGATGATGGGGAAAATGGTAAGACCAGAGAATTCCATGAGCATGTGCCCATTCCCACACTTCTTTTGCTGTGAAGCATGTTCCTTGATCAGAAGCAATGCTGTGTGGAATACCATGACGATGGATAAGGCATTCTGTAAGTCCACAGCTGTAGTTTTGGCAGAAGCACTGCATTCAGGGAAAGTAAACCCATATTCAGAGTATGTATTTATTCCAGTTAGAACAAATCGCTGCCCCTTCCATGAAGGGAGTGGTCCAATGTAATCAACCTGCCACCATGTAGCCGGCTGGTCACCTTGGGGAATGGTGCCATATCGGGGGCTGAGTGTGGGTCTCTGCTGCAGGCAGATTGGGCACTCAGCAGTGGCAGTAGCCAGATCAGCCTTGGTGAGTGGAAGTCCAGGTTGCTGAGCCCATACATAACCTCCATCCCTACCACCATGACCACATTGTTTATGAGCCCATTGGGCAATGACAGGAGTTGCTAGGGAAAGAAGCTGACAGATATCCACAAAATGGGCCATCTTATCCACTTGGTTATTAAAACCTTCCTCTGCTGAAGTCACCCTCTGGTGCGCATTCACATGGGACACAAATATCTTCATGTTTTAGCCCATTCAGAAAGTTCTATCCACATACCTCTTCCCAAGACCTCTTTGTCACCAATTTTCCAATTATGGTCTTTCTTGTCCCTGACCATACAGACAAACCATTAGCAACAGCCCATGAGTCAGTATACAACTGCACCTCTGGCCAGTTCTCCTTCCAAGCAAAATGAACAACCAGGTACACTGCTTGAAGTTCTGCCCACTAGGAGGATTTCCCCTCACTACTGTCCTTTAAGGACACTCCAGAAAGGGGTTGGCGTGCTGCAGCTGTCCACTTTCGGGTGGTACCTGCACATCATGCTGAACCATCTGTTTACCAGGACCAAGTTTTCTCTTCCTCAGTCAATTCACTGTAAGGAACTCCCCAAGAGGCCATAGCTCTGGTCTGGGAAAGAGAAGGTAATGTGGCAGGAGTGGAGACCATGGGCATTTGGGCCACAACCTCATGTAACTTACTTGTGCCTTCAGGACCTGCTTTGGCCCTATCTCGTATATACCATTTCCATTTTATGATGAAGTGCTAGTTTGCTAGCTGCCAGAATGCAATATGTCAGAAATGGAATGGCTTTTAAAAAGGGAAATTTAATAAGTTGCAAGTTAACAGTTTTTAGGCCATGGAAATGCCCCAATACAGCAAATCTATAGAAATGTCCAATCTAAGTCACCCAGGGAAAAATACCTTGATTCAAGAAGGCGGATGAAGTTCAGGGTTTCTCTGAAAGGCACATAGCAAACACAAGATTTCTCGCTTGGCTGGAAGGGCATATGGCAAACATGGCACCAACTGCATGCTTTCTCTTCAACTCCCTGGGAGGCATTTTCTTTCTTCATCTCCAAAAGTTACTGGCTGGTGGATTCTCTGCTTCGTGGTTCTGTGGTGTTCTGTGTTGTGGCCTTCTTGTAGCTATGTCGTCCTTCTCTGCTCTCTCCAAATCTCTCCCATTCTCCAAAATGTTTCCTCTTTTATAGAATTCCAGTAAACTAATCAAGACCCACCCGAATGGGTGGAGACACATCTCACCTAATCCAGCTTAACAACCAGTCTTGATTGAGTCACATCTTCAGGGAGATGATCTAATTACAGTTTCAAACATACAGTTCTGAATAGGTATTAGGAAAAATGGCTGCCTTTACAAAATAAGATCAGGATTAAAACATGGCTTTTCTAGGGTACATAAATTCTTTCAAACCAGCACAATATATCATTAAGAAAAAAATATATATATATTTACATGAACCCATACATGAAGCCCAAGAACGAAAATGGTAAAATGAGTATGGAATAGACTTTAGGGTCTGACAATAAATAAATAAATGATATCTTTATTTTGCAAATAAGGCCCCCAGACATACTCATAAACCAAAATGAAAATATTGGAAAGAACTAGAATGGTCTCTGAGATGCTAATGCTGTTCTGCCCATCACATTAAATACATTTTGCCTTCAACAAAAATTAGAAATACCTCTCTGATGTTTTGAGGAAGGATTTTATTCCCCAATATGCCTAACATAGTTTGATGGGTTTAAAATTCTATGTCTATTTCCAGTCAATAAACATTCCATTTTAATTTTTCTGATTAAAAAAATGGGTTAATTATTAACAGATATCTTATTCATTACAGGGTCTTAATTCCCATGAGTAATAGGAAATTCATTTGGGAAAAAATTTCCATTTGTCTCTATGGACAGATTATACAGATTTGTAATATTTTTAGAGTTCTGTTTTAAGTAAATCACACAAAAACACGTTTGTCCTTTAAAGTTACAACACTTAACAACAGCAAATTGACCTGACTCAATTTTTGTAGCTAAGATTCCAAAGCTCTGTGTGTTATTTGGCAGCCTTTGAACAGTTTTAGGATACAAGTTTTTTAACCTTCGCTAAAATCAAAGACCAAACTGGAAATAAATACCTTGAAGCTTCTAACTAGATCTCTGGATTAGCTCAAAGGAGTAAATTACCAAGTTCTCATTTTGATCTGGAGGTTTCAAGTTGCCTCATACTGACAGCTGCTTGCCTCTGTCCTTATTGGATGACCTGCTCTCCTTGTTATACAGATATGAAACACCTAAAAGCACCCCAAGTTACAGATGCGATGCTGAGTGTGGTGCTTGGGGGCCTCATTAATAATAAAAAATGAGCTGAATACAATAAATGACCTGTGGTGCCTGTCTGCTCACTGTCTATATGGAATGCACTTTGGTAACAGATTTTAGCCCAAGCTCCAGACCTAACATCAACTTAGAGTCCACTTTCTCCAGGTACCTTCCTTCTTAGCCCAAATTGTGTTTTGTCATAGAAAAGCAGTGACAGCCAGACTCCAGGCTAACCCTTATTTGAATTGCTGGGAAAGAACGATGCATTAAAAATAGTTACAAGGTGATGCAAGAGGAAACTGATGGGCAAGTTAATTTTAGAAAACTACTTAGAAAAATAAATCTGAGAGTATGTGGACATCAGAAGGAAGATGTCTGTTCAGTAGAAATGGATCAACCAGCAGAGAAGGGGTTGCCCGGGTACAAGTCACCCACCCTGAAGGCTACTAAGAGTTAGTCATCTTTCGAAGTGTGCCAAATCCTGAGAAGGGTAGTTTACATGCATTAAAACTTTAAAAAGTCAGTACAAGTTTTATTTTGTTTTTTAAGGAGGCAAGTCATTTAAAAACTAGAGCTCAGGAAAACTGGCAAGCAAGGGACAGAAATGTTCTTCAACTATAAAGTCAACTGCGTTTCTAGTACCTATCTATTTGATGTCAAGTTCATGACCTGAAAACTTACTTTAAAAAGAATTAAGTAGGGATGGAGATCAATTGTCAGTGTTGGCAAGTCTCATTTTATAGAGTACAAATTTGCCTTCATCAAATCATCAGAAATTACTCTGTTTCCATCCTCAATACAGTTAACAGTAAATGATAGTCCTATACTTGGGGAGGAAGGAAATCATCACTCTTCTGCTCTCGTGCTTGATCCTCAGTAGAGATGGCAGTACTGAGCAGGGAATGAAGTGCGGAGTTTGCTAACTTGGTGATTTTCATCATGGTTGTTTACCAGCCCATGCTCCAGTGTTGGACTCTTTCCAGAGCACTCTTTTCTTCCTATTTTAAAAAATTTAACCTGCAAAGACAGTAGCATGTATTTGAGATCATAGTCACAAAAAGTAGGCTCGCAAGCAGAGGTTGACAAGATCAGTGCCTGTTTTGCCCCATTAGGGCTGATGTGTAACTATTCCAGAGGCACATATGTTCTCGGGAGAAGAACTCATAAGACTCTAGCCCTTATTCAGAAAAGAAATGGAAAGCCAGATTCGGACACTGCTTTTAGCACGGAGCAGGATGGCTTCTATCCTAGCCTAGACTTACTAGCATAGGAATTAAGCACAAATACATGAATAATTGAAGAAATAAAATTAAAACTGAGGAACAGGAGGTGCAAGGATAGTTCAGTGGTAGAATTCTTGCTTGCCATGCAGGACCTGAGTTCAATTCCTGGTGCATGCACTTCCCCCCTCCAAAAAAAAAAAATTCAACAGATGGTGCTGCAAAAATGGGATCATCACATGGAAAAAGAATGAAATGTGACCCCCACCATACAGCATAAAAAACTGAGGAACAACTACTACTGAAAGCTCCTAAATTGTGAGGATTTGCAGAGGATGTCCTTGAAAAACTAATCTTCAAAATAAAATATAAACATTTCATCATAGCATCACTAAATTGTGAGAATGTGACAGAAAGACTCTAACTTGAGAGAGACGTTTTGCTAGGTTTTTTTCTTTCCTGCATTTATGATTCCATTTTAATATCTTCTTGGATTGATTCTTAATGCAACAGATATACTAATAATGCACTGGCAGTTACTGCTTAATGTAGATTAAGACACATCCTGAATTTAGGAGATAGTTAACTTTTTAGTTTAAACATTTTTCACTGAACAAAACTCTAACTTTTTACCTGAAGACTTTGCTATCGGGAAAAAATGTTCCATGTTTAATAGCTCTGTATCCGTATGTGTTCTAGTTTGCTAGCTGCCAGAATGCAACACACCAGAGACAGATTGGCTTTTAATAAAAGGGGATTTATTTTGTTGGTTCTTCAGAGGAAAGGCAGCTAACTTTCCACTGAGGTTCTTTCTTACATGGAAGGCACAAGATGGTCTCTGCTGGTCTTCTCTCCAGGCCCCTGGGTTCCAACAACTTTCCCCGGGGTGACTTCTTTCTGCATCTCCAAAGGCCTGGGCTGAGCTGCTAATGCCGAGATGAGGAATGCCGAGCTGCTTAGGCTGTGCTACATTGTTCTCTCATTTAAGCACCAGCCAATTAAGTCAAACATCACTCATTGCAGCAGACATGCCTCCTAGCCGACTGCAGATGTAATTAGCAACAAATGAGGTTCACGTCCATTGGATTATGTCCACAGCAACAAGACTAGGTATGCTCACCTGGCCAAGTTGACAACTGAATCTAATTAACACGTCCACCCCTTGTCAACTTGGCAACTTCAAGCATCACCTTAAACATGTGCAAAAAATTCTCTTCTTTCTGTGGACCTGTGAATCTAATGCCAAGTTGTCTAATGCCAAGATGCAAAGGAGGATACTCACAGGATACAGATTTTCATTTCCATAGGGAGAAATTGGAAGAAACACAGATGTAAAACCTGCAGGGCAAGCACCATTGGATTCCAAAGTCTGAAAGTCATTTATTCTTCAGCTTTAGAAAGTGGCAGTCCCACTTCCAAGGGCCTATGCAGTGGCCGGCCTCTTTCCAAATCAACCTCGGGGAACATCGAGGAGACAACCTCTGGGTTCCACTCTCTCCAGGCGTCAGGCCACCTCTGGGCTCTCTGCCATTTCTGGGGCACACGCTCAACCCCTCCAGACAGTGGCAGCCAGGCTCTCCCAGTCCCCCAAGGAGGTGCTACGCCTTTTCCAAGGCCCGAGGCTGCGCAACTATTCCACTGCAACGAGAGGGGAGACCCATCCTTGCCCTTCAGGGTAAACTCACCCTCTCCATGTATATGGGTGGGTCCACTCTCCTGGCCGAGGTTTCTTGGCTTCAGACCCGAGCTTTCATGGTTCTCACTCTGCAAACTCCAATTTTTTCCCTTTTGTGTCCTCCTTTGTCAAGATTGGCAGTGGTTCCATTTACACCAACAGTCTCTTCAAACACCCCAGGACTTCTTCATCAATCTCTTCATGGATCCTCCAAAGTCTTCCCCTTAGCCATCCAAAACACCGTTCCAACAGATCTGGTATTTGCAAACCGCAGCAGCATGAGAACCCTAACTAATACAGCATGGATTTCTATAATGAAAGTTTTTGGTGATAGGTCCAACTATGAGTGGGAAGGGAGGGAGAGGAGAGTGGCACCAATTATGAGGTCTATAAATTTCAGCAGCATCTCAGCACTGAGCACATGCTTTATTGAACATGTTAACCTAGTAGCAATATATTATATTACATTCTGGTAAGAATGATTTATAAACTCAATAGAATTTAGTTTATACCAAGACATATATACCTTTCAATTCAGTCTTTGCTTTGGAACAAGCGAATCTGTTAGGCTAGCAAATGTGTTTTTTCTGCCACTTAATTTATTGGTCTTTCTTGTTGACCGCTCCATTAGTTGCCATGAAGTAGGCTTTGGAGAAGCCATTCTTAACTTCTTTTCCTGCCAGTAGCTCTTCCATATCTTTCTTCATTGGCTTTTTCCAGTATGTCTGGACATAAAAATTTAAGAACAGGATGACTCACGTGAGTATGTAAGAAGACAGAAAGATGAGGCAGCTGAAGAAGCCTCAGGGTCTGACGACAGCACTCACGGTGAGCTTGATGGCAGGCACAAACTGGACCAGTTGAGTCTGTGTGAGATATTTCTTCCACCAAAGACACTTGTGCATAGACGGAAACCCAGAAAGCCCATTGTAGGTGTACATAAGGGAGTAGAAGAAGCTGTTCAGTGCTGGTCCAAAGAAACCTAAGACTCCGATTTAGCTCCCCAGCTCTGAAAGTCAGCATTACTCCACATAGCAATTTGTCCACAAGATATCCGGTTCAGAACACACCACCAGAAGTTAAATATAGAGGTAGATGCTATACATGGAGAAAAGTAATCTGATTGGTTTTTTTTTTCTGTAAAACAAAGAAAATTGTGTCCAGGAACTATGGATTTGGAGAAATAGTACCACCATAACACTTTGGCTAGCCGAAAATCAGCTTCCCCTGCACTGGCAATATTTTGACACAGTAAATTGTAGCCTCCTTCCCAACTGGAGAGAATGAGCTCTGTCAGCATATATACAGAGAGAAGTGTGATTCCTACCTCGTACAAGGTGAGGACCCCCCTGAGAAAAAAGAGCGAATACGTCCTTTATATATTTGTTACCCAACCGGGTTAAAAGCAGATCTATCACAGTAATAGAAAAGGTAGAAGGTAAGAGTCCAGCATGAACCATGCTCGGACTCAAGAATGGTTTTGAAGCTAAATGGAAGTCCAAATCAAGTTGTCATCAAAATGATGCTTTCTTCCCCAAAACTGGTGTTCTGGGGCTGGCTGCTGGCAACCTTTGATACATGGTTCCTCTGTTACATGGCAATGCCCATGATGGCCTCTCCTGGCCTCTCTGTTCTCTTCCGGTTCTGTTCAATTTCAGCTTCTGGATTCCTGTGCCTTTCTCTCTCTCTCCCTTGTTTGCTTATTCTAAAATATTTTTTTCAACAAATCTTCACACACATACATTCCATACACGGTGTACAATTAATGGCTCACAATATCATCACATCATCGTGTATTCATAACCATGATCATTTTTTAGAACATTTGCATCACTCCAAAAAGGAAATAAAAAGAAAAAACTCATACATACTGTACACCTTGCCCCTCCTTCTCATTGACCACTAGTATTTCCCTCTACCCAATTAGTTTGACCCCTAACACCCCCCCCATTATTTATTTATACCTATTTGCTTTTAAATGACAGGATAAGATTCCCCACCCTGCTCAGTTAGACAGTCCCACCCCAAGGGTTTCGAAATAGTCCCTGTGATGGTTTGAATCTGTGGTATACCCCAGAAAAGCCATGTTCTTTAATCATCATTCAGTATTGCTGGCTGGGAGTTTTTCGATTGTTCCCATGGAGATGTGACTCACCCAATTGTGGGTAGTAACTTTTGATTGGATGAGTTCCATGGAGGTGTAGCTCCACCCTTTTATGGTGGGGTTGCTGATTGGAGTCCTCCAAAAGGGAACATTTTGGAAAAAGCTACAGAACCCACACAGCCAGAGACTGTTGGAGATAAAGAAGGAAAATACCCTGGGAAGAGCATCATGAAACAAGGAGCCAGGAGAGAAAGCTAGCAGACGCTGCTGTGTTTGCCATGTGCCTTTCCTGTTGAGAGAGAAATCTTGAACATCACTGGCCTTCTTGAACCAAGGTACCTTTCCCTGGATGCCTTAGATTGGACATTTCTACAGCCTTGCTTTAATTGGGACATCTTCTTGGCATTAGAACTGTGGACTTGCAACATAATAAATTCCCCCTTTTAAAAGCCATTCAATTTCTGGTATATACCATTCTGGCAGCTAGCAAACTAGAACAGTCCCCATATCTTTATGAATGCCTTAGCAGCAAACCTTACTGACCTCCAACTGCCTCAAAGCACAGTCTTGCAATGTGTTAATTTTGTAAACTAATATAGTCCTAGCATGAAAGTGAATCTTGTTTGTAGCTATTGCTGACTAAAAGCCCTAGATGGATATAGAAAGTGTGGAGGGTTTAAGAAAGTGAATATTGTTTGTAATTGTTGCTGACTAGAAGTCCTAGATGGATACAGAAAGTGAATTGAGAAAATGAATTTTGTTCAAATAATAGAGATCACTGGTCTGCTCTTAATGGAAGGTTCTTAACCAACTGAGTACTCTGTATAGGGGGCAAAGATTTTATAGCATATCAGAATACCCTTGTGGATGTTTATGTTGATTTCTCATCTTTTATTTAAAAGGTCTTCTCTCTCTTAAAAGAAAACTATTACAAAAAGATTTGTTCTTTCACCTTGTATAAGTGAGGTACTAAAATAGTTTAACATATTTAATAATACAAAATTAAAAGAGATTTTCTTTTCTTCTGCTAAATGTGTCATATATTTAGAAATTGTATAAAATTCCTGAAAACTTAAATGTTCTCACTGTTCATGCTATATCATAACTGTACGATGTTAGATGTCAGTCATGGGTTTAGTTATTCTTAGAAAAATTGCAGATAATTAAAAAAACAAATTTACTTGTCAGTTATACTGCTTTGCTCTAAAGCTTCCAAAATTTAAACTATCTGTAGCACACTGTCTAATTGAACCTGTCTCTAGTCAGTTTATTTAAACAACGTAATTCAGCTTTACTTGACATGGAACCTAGAATAAAGAATAAAATCTTAATCAGAAAATGAAAGTATTTGCAAAGGCCCTCAGAGACTAGAGAAAAACTATTAAACTTCCCCACCTGAGGAATCCCTACATTTGCTAAAGCATTAGAGTCTCCCAATTTAATAAGCTAAGCCTTCGATCTTGAGGTTTGCCCTTATTGCACTGATCTCTGTAATGGCAAAGTTAAGCCTACTTATAACTATGCCTAAGAGTCACCCCCAAACAACCTCTTTTGTTGCTCAGATGTGGCCTCTCTCTCTAAGACAACTTGGGAAATAAACTCACTACCCCCCTCCCTACGTGGGACATGATTCCAAGGGTTGTAAGTCTCCCTGGAACGGTCAGACCTGACCCCCAAGGACGGACCTGGTGCTGACATCGTGGGATTGAGAAGGCCTTCTTGACCAAAAGAGAGAGAAGAAATGGAGCAAAATAACATTTCAGCAGCTAAGAGACTCCAAATAGAGTTGAGAAGTCATTCTGGAAGTAATTCTTTTGCAAGCTGTAGCCAGATATTTCAAACTGCCACAGTATGTCAAGCCCTAACCAACAGTATTCCTGAAAACCCTAGGGAGTGCCCTGAGGTCTATCTAAGACTCTATAAAAGTTTTTCTTAGTAAGGTTATTTTTTCAGAAACTTAAGGCCTCCAGATTGATCTTTTGTGAGATAAGCTCCAAAACCCAGAGGTACCTGTCTCTCCAAGAACATCAACAAGTTTCATTCCTCTACCCCATAAGGTCAGCACCCATTTTCAGCATGAAGAAGTTAAAATGGCCATTACCCAGATATCCCAGAAGATTGAGAAAATGATCAAATGAGAGGGGGAAGGTGTAACTGAGAAATTAGTATTTAACAAATGACTGTAACTACTGACTCATTATATAGATATTTCTTTTTAGGTTCCAGTGTATTAGATTAGTTAGAAGGAAATTTTAAAAATGTAATACAAGAGCCCTGATCTCTGATAATGATTGCACAATGATATAGCAAAAAAAGTCAGCTGCTGTTTCTATGGATCTACTTCTGGATGCTTTGTTCTGTTATCCTGATCTATATATCTACTTTTGACCATCCTACACTGTCTTAGTTAACTTACCTTTATTGTAAGTCTTAAAATTGGGTAGAGTGAAATACTAATGGTCAATAAGGGGGTGGGGGTGGGATAAGTGGCATGGGATGTTTGGGTTTTCTTTTCTCTTCTTTTTCTTCTGGAGTAATGCAAAGTTTCTAAAAATGATCATGGTGATGAATGCACAACTATGTAATGGTACTGTGAACCACTGATGGTATACTTTGGTTGGCTTGTATGCTGTGTGAATATATCTCAATAAAAATTACATTAAAAATACCTTAACCAAAAAAAAAGTTATGCAACCAAATCCTAATAATTCTATTACAGTATGCTATTAGCATAGTCAAAATCATATAACTGATTATCATGATTGTTGGACTTTCAATTGTTCTAATAACTGTAATATAATTTAAGATTGTGGGTCCAAAGATTAGTCTTAGAATTAAAATATAGAATAATTATTGAAATACTAGTAATTTAAATTTATGCATGTAAAAATACTAAATAGCTCTCCCTCCATCCACGTGTGCCATAAAAATAGGCTAAATAAGGATTTTAACCATCAAGATTGCATGGAGGGAAAAAAATAGCTGAGAATTTCCCCAGACCTGATAGGTAGCGCATCCTAAACAGGAGGGCATTATGCTCCTCCAATGGCTGACAACTTAGCCTGGAAAGTAGCACAATGGAGAGTAGGCCCCAAGACTGAAACAAAATGTAGCTCTGTGAGAAGTGTGTGGGCTTTGGTGTCAGAAGCTCCATTTGTTGGTTGGGTAACATCAGATATATCTCTCGACCTTGAAGGATTTTATTGTAAAGGTTGTTGGTGATTAAATGATTTTGTATTTATAAAGCACCTAGTAATGAGTTGTGTTGTTCAAAGACACTTAATAAAGGGGAATTTTATTATTCTTTCTCTTTGTTAACCACAGTGGTTTATGAAATCCCATTGACTAGCTGACTCTTCCTTACACCATGGACTTCTTGATTTCCCCTACTAACTCCCATTGACTTAGCTTCTTCATGTCATCCATCTTTTGTTTTAAGACTCCTCTTTTTAAGATTTGGGGACTTCTCACTTTTAATCATTAAACATTTATTAAATTCCATCATGTAGAAGGTTCAAGAGTTACAAGATGAATAAGACAAAATTTCTGGATTCAACACCACTAAAAATTAGAAATTATTACAGAGCCCGGGTGGTATTGAGTGTCCCTCTATCACGCTAAGTCTAAGGTCCTCAAAAGTGTTGTGAAGCTGCCCAGCCTCTTGGTCCTCCTTTTCTTTTCCTCTTGCCTCTCTGAGGTTCTAATTCTTTGTTACAACACAGATTCTAGAATCTTCATTACACAGGCCCCTCTCCCATAGTCTGCTTAGGTCTAATCAGCTTGAGCCACACAATTCCTCAGCAACTTCTGCACCCTAATCTACAAAGGCTTCCCTCATACCCAAATTCATATAGCCAAGAAACAGTGAGCTTGGGTTGACCATTTTATCTTGATTTCCTCTGAGGAAGATATCCAGATGACACGGAACCCACAGAAGACAATCATTGGAAAATGGTCATCTTGGGTATGAACTTATTTTTTTTCTGAGGCCTCCTTCACCCCCAGGAGTCTTCTGTTCAGTAACTTTAGCATAACTGCTTTACTTACCTTGCCTGCTTTCTTTTCAAATTCAGTCTCTTTTCTTTCACTCTCATTGATTCCTTTTAGAGCCTGGCAAAAACAACCCATAGTCAATACAATTCTCCGGTAAGAGTACTGATTCTTCCTTTGCTTTCTAGTGTTTGAACTAATGGAAGAAAATAATCATCTTCCATGGTGCTGGGGAAATTCTTTAGCCTCTTATCTCCCTTCTGTAGTATTGTTGACTTTATACTCTGACTCAACTGTGGGATAATAGCTCCTCAGATTTTCCTCAAAAATGCAGTGGGTCATCTAGCTGCCTGTTCTAGTTTGCTAGCTGCCGGAATGCAATATACCAAAAACGGAATGGCTTTTAACGAGGGGAATTTAATAAGTTGCAAGTTTACAGTTCTAAGGCCAAGAAAATGTCCCCATTTCAACAAGTCTATAGTAATGTCCAATTAAAGGCATCCAGGGAAAGATACCTTGGTTCAAGAAGGCCGATGAAGTTCAGGGTTTCTCTCTCAAGTGAGATGGCACATGGCAAACAGTCAGGGCTTCTCTCTCAGCTGGAAGGGCACATGGCAAATACGGCATCATCTGCTAGCTTTCTCTACTGGCTTCCTATTTCATGAAGCTCCCCGGGAGGCATCTTCCTTCTTCATCTCCAAAGGTCACTGGCTGGTGGACTCTCTGCTTCGTGGTGCGGCAGCATTCTCTGCCCTCTCTGCCTCTCTTCTTCTCCAAAATATTTCCTCTTTTATAGGACTTCAGAAACTAATCAAGACCCACTCAAATGGGTGGAGACATGTCGTCCCCTAATCCAGTTTAACAACCATTCTTGACTAAATCACATCAACCAGGGAGATGATCCAATCACAGTTTCAAACATACGGTGTTGAATAGAGATTATTCTACCTTATGAAATGGGACATATTAAAACATGGTTTTTCTTAGGGGGCATACTTCCTTTCAAACCAGCACACTGCCCTATGGCCAGAGCATTTCAGATGCCACTCAAAGGGGAGTAGTTGCTAGAGGTTTGATCAAATTAATCCCCTGCTTATCCCTGTCTCCTCTAAAGGTTACTTCACACTTGGTCACAAAATTCTGACACACGTGCTGGATGCCAGTCTTATTTCCTGCACATTTATGAGACATTAGGAGAATATCTCTGAGGGTTGATTTGATGGTAGGAGAATTCCCTCATTTGACTTAACACCTAAAAGACTCAATACGCATTGTCTAATCTGCCCCAACTGGAAGGTGTATTATTGAGATGGAATCACCTACTGCCATTTTTGCAATAGCCTTAATTCTGATATAAGTGGTTTCCTTAGCTCTTCAGAGTTCAATGTTCTTCAACATTTTTTTTGCTGCCATGGGCAGATTTTATACGTTATAGCTCAATTCTTCATGATCATGGGTAAGTTAAGATTATCTCTCCTGCAATGCAGAAACACACACAGGTCAGGCAGCCCCTGCTTGCTTTCTCTTGTTAACCACAGTAACAGACCTCACAAGTAGCCATCTTATCAGGAGGAGCTTGATGGATGATGTCTGGAAGGTTTTACCCAGGGACAATAAGTTTTTGTCCTTTGCTATGTCTTTCATTAAAATGACCACTTTAGGTAAAGAGCCTCCAAAGCTTTTGATCACTCACTCGACAAAATTTTTAAGCGTGCCTACCCACATGTGTGTATTTATAATTTTCATGAATATACCACTGTTCTAATATGTATGTTTGAAAACAGAAAACTAGAAATTTGTAAAGGATGAGACTAAAAATACATAGAAACAGAAGTTTTAATTTTTTCTCACACCACAGTGGATTGCTTGGCAAAGTATTTCCTCCTTCTAACTATCTCTTGCCTGAGGAGTAAAGAGTTCAGTTGAGGAAAAAATCTGACAAATTGTCTACTCTAAAACAAGGATACACAGCATCTCAGTTTCTTAGTATCTGACCAAAAGGACCAATATAAGGGCTAAGAAAGATATAAGAGAAGGGACATGGGGGCAGTATGATGAGGAATAAAGGAAGAAAGCTGTTCAGGTGGTGTA
The DNA here is from genome assembly GCF_023851605.1 of Tamandua tetradactyla. Classification (NCBI taxonomy): domain Eukaryota; kingdom Metazoa; phylum Chordata; class Mammalia; order Pilosa; family Myrmecophagidae; genus Tamandua; species Tamandua tetradactyla. The sequence goes on along the minus strand of NC_135331.1, from coordinate 88,049,429 downwards.
AAGGGAAAGAATTTATAAAACAAAAACAAAGGTCTATCTGATGGAGAGTGAAAGGAGACCAGAAATTGTCTCTGATAATGACCTTGTCTAAATAAGCAGGCCTACAGATGAGTTTTTGTTTCAGAAATAAGTTTGGCTGTCATCCTGGCTCTACTGGGACTTGCCATCCTGGCTATTTTGCTAGCGAGATGGTCACGACGCAAGCAAAATGGTGAGTAACGATGAGTCAAAATGGAATCTGAGGATACTTACAGAGGGAGGGATGTCATGATTCAGTCTGAGTTTCTCTCCATATGAGATAGCTAGAGACTTTGCTCAGTATTCTCATTTTGTCAAAAGTCTCATTTCAATGCATGAGTCAAAGAGCTTCTCATATATTAGTGATTCCCCTGCACTTTTAAACTCCTAAAGCTTACATACCAATAATGTCAACCAAAATAAAATATATGAGTTAAGTTTAATAACAACAATAAGAGTACTTCAAGGGAGAATTATCTGAGTTCCTAGGGAAATTATCTTAGTAAAAAAAAGGGGGGGGGGGAGGAAGAAGACACTATGCTATTAGACACAAAAAATAGCTTTATATGGAAAGAATATTAGTGCCTTAATATGGGCACTAACAAAGTAGTACTTGTCAATGAAAGAGATGGGGCTCATAAAAGCAATGACCAATTTCTATGCCATAAGTTTCCTCTTTCAAGGATTTTTCTCAGCATTGCACTCGCTCCTTTCCAGTCAGCTGCATCATCTCATATTTCTCATCCCCAATACTTGTGAGTCCCAGAGAATAGTACTGTAAAAGAATAGATAGGACTGGGATGGATGAAGGTGCTATAAAGAGGTGGGAGACAGTAATTTATTATATCAGGAGGGAAGCAAAGAAGTACCTTAGGAGTAAAGAAGCACAGTTTAGAATAAGAAGACTTGGGAGGAGGGAAAACACCTCTCACAAGCAGCTAATAGGATTATTTTCACTCAATTCTTCCACAGAAATTAACATCTCAAGATACAGTTCAGAACAAAGTAAGTACTTATACTCGTGAGAAAAAGAAAGATGGTAATCGTGCATGCAATTTCCAAGGTAGGGCCAACTCTGCCTTGTTCATCATTGTATTTCCAAAACTTTGTGTAGTATTCCATTGTGCAAATTGAACTTCTGAGTTACTTAGGAACAACCCGTCAGACATTGCTGAGCAGGATTAAGTGCCAAACTGGAGTTGGGTAGAATGAATTTATTAGTAGTAGGTGGACCTGTCTGGTTGTGAGGCTCCCTTCAGTTGCCTTCTGTGGCCCAAGAACAGAGACCAAAAAAATAGTCTAGGGATACAGCAGAAGGCCCAGCAGAGAGTCTAAGTCTGGTAGTGAAGAGAGCCTTACTAATGAGGCTAGGAAAGAGTCCAGGCTAGATACCAGAGTCTACGATAGCCAGAAATTATGAGCTTAGGAGAACATCAAGTTCAAGTTCCGAAGAGATAAAATAGGTTTTCCATGGCAAGGTCTAAAGAGATGCCAGGTTGCTTAGAAAGATATTCTAGGATGGTAAAGAGAGAAAACAGGAGCTAGATGATGGAGTACCTAAAAGGAACAATACCTTTGAGTCCCCTTCTTACCTCTTAGCCTGGCTTCTATTCTGAAACTAGTGACCGGCATGTTCATTTATCATCATCTTCTCCTGCTATTCATGCACAGTTCCTAGTTCCTACAAAGTAAATTAATTCACTTCATTATTCACCATTGCGAATCCCTGTTGGCATTCACTCTCAGAGTCCTAAATGAAGTGCCACTAATATTCAAGAAACAAAATCATGGAGCTCTCTCTCCTCTTTTTTCCAGGTGCTGGTCTTTTGGATCACGAGGATTTTAGAGGTAAACAGACTGGGAACTACTAGAGAATGAAAGAAGGAATGTGATCTTTAAGGAACAAAATGCACTCATCTTCCGTTGAATGTGATTTGTTAGGGCAGCACTCTTTCGCTGTCATAATTTCCACTGCCTAGCAATCTCTCTATGTATATCTGTATATATGTAAAAGAATTTTTCCTCAGAAAAGGCAATTATATGTCCTTTCTAAGACCATTAAAAGAACTCACTTCCAGCTCCTGCTTCCTTTGAGATCCTGGAAAAGTTAAGGAACCTCTCAAACAATTTCCTGGATGTGTAAAATGGGGATAAAATACATAATTCACAGACTGCTATGAAGATTAAATGGGATAACATATGTAATAAGGCATTTTGCAAACTGTAAAATACAATATAAGTGACCACAACTTATATTATTATCAGCATTTTAGAAAATGAACTTAGTGCTCAAAAAGTAATAGATTTATCGAAATTCGTGTAGATAGTTGAAGGAGTTGGATATCGAACTTTGGTTTTCCGACTTATATTTTTACACTATACACTTGGTTGAAGACAAAAAAAATATGGGAGATGGGCTCATACCGAATTTTAGTTGATTATTATTGACCATTAATTGATTATTAATAGAATGAAACCCTGTACCCCAAATCAGGACATGTGGTCTGACATGGATGAGCATAGGAATAATGATAAAGCTTATTTGAAATAAAACTCTTCAAGAAATCTGGCAGTTATAAGGAGACACTGTACTGGTACTGTACTGTTTTGCAGATTCATGACACATAAACAATATATTTTGATATACTATAATTATCCTTAACCCCTACACTCCACCTCTCACTGTTCTCTCAGCATACACTCACTGTCTGTGTCTGTGCCATTTGTTCCCTCTTTGACTGGTCCTATCTCCAGAATTCATCAAGAGCCTGTGCTATTGCCTCTCATTCCTGCTAGAAGCCACTAAAATTGTCCAGAAAGTTATGAGGCTGTGGATATGAAAACTCTCTCTCTCTCTCTCTCTCTCTCTCTCTCTCTCTCTCTCTCTCTCTCTTTCTCTCTCTCTCTCTCACACACACACACACACATACTACAAGCATATAGATTCATATCCTCAAGAGTTGAGGAAAGAAAAGAAGAGATTTGGTCACTCTGCTTGCTGTCCGTGCCTCTTCCCCCTGACACTTGGACCCTTGGTCCACTCCTCACCTCTTAATTCTATGATTCATCTGACACAGCCAACCAGAATGAGAAGCCAAGGGGCATGGCACCCCCTTCGTCCCTCTTTCTTTTCTGAAATGGAAACCAAAGCAAATGGAAGCATCAAAGAATGCAACAAAAGCTCTTAGTAACTGAGGTTAGGCTGATATTGAAACTTACCTCTTATTAGTTGTTGGCAAACTTCAATTGTTTTTTTTCTTTCCCAGAAAGTTCCTCTCGAAAATCTAAAAGAGGAAGAGGTAAACAGATTTTCATCTAACAAAAAAAAAAAAAATGTATGCATAAGATGCCATAAACGTAGAATCTCATTATGTTATCATCTTTTCTTTAGGATTTCGACGTCCATATTCAGCAGAAAGTGGTAAATAAATTAGATATTTGTTAGGAAATTAAAACAAAAATCTGTTTGTCAGGAATTAAGAATATTATATTTTTTCTTCATCTTCTAGATGCTTCATATGATGATCAAGGTAAGTTTATTTAGTAATTATGGTAAAATTAAAGGAAAATCAGTGTTTCTCTTTGCCATAACGCAAGGAACTGTAAAACCCAACAAGGCAGAGACAAGAAATCAAAGTAGTTTATAGAAGATCCTGAGAAACGTTCTTAAATATTCACCTTTGCACTGTCAGGTGCCTCCTTCTCACTGTTCTCCAATCCCTCTCTATCCACCATCTCATCAGTTAAGAGCATTCATCTGAGTACTCAAGGGAAATACAACATCTCACACCTGAGAAACTACTACTCCGTTAGTTTCAGCTAACTACTTGTGTGCTTTGCTTCATACAAATGTTAAACGGAGAAATATATCTCTGAAAATTCATTCCGTTAGGGTATGGCCTGTAGAATGAAAGGCCAAGGTCACCCAAAACTGCTGCTACTGTCTATTACTATTATTAAACTGAACTCCTCAATAACAGCTAGTTATGGTACTGTTAGAACACCACATTTAACCAGCGCAAGAAGCTGCCTTAATGTGAAGAATTTAAGGGTACACAGACTGATAGACTAAATTAAACTCTACACAATAGGAAACGAGGATTAATATGCACTCAGTACCAGCTAAGTGCTAAGCTAAATTTATTATCCTGCAAACAGCCCTTTGTTTACAACAGTCACACAAAAATAAATCGCCCCCATATCAGCCCCTGGCTGACCAAGCCTCCAGGCTGCTTTGGCATGAATTAGAGCAAGTCGTCCTTCCTCCTGACGGGTGCAACCCCACACCAGAGAAAGTGTTAGGGACTTCAGTCCCCAGTCACCTTTGTTCATTGAGTAAACCATTCTCACCACTATGCCCGACCAGTCCCACAGGTACGTGAGAGACGACTCACTCGGAACATGTCCAAAAGCCAAGTCCCAGTCCCTCCTGCACACAGACGCTGGCACTTGCATTTGCCCAGTCAATTGCTCAGGCTATAGAACTCTGAATCATGTTCAACTCCCTTCTGTTACGCTCTTCATCCAAACCCTATCACTGATATTTTCAAATTATATTCCAACTCAAACCCCTTGTCACCACCCTCTCTGTGACAGTCAGCCCCAAGCACCGTCTCTGGCCTGACCTACTGCAGCAGCCTCCTAACCGCTCTCCTTGCTTCTCCTCTTGCCCCTGTCTACTCTCCTCACCACAGGCAGGTTGCTCCTTAATAATCAGTTCTCAGATAAATCAGTTAATTTACGACACATTTTTATCCCTGATCTAGAGAAGAGAAATCTATGCTGAATAATGTCAGTGACTTGCCCAAGCCAGGCTTGCCAGAGGCTCAATCTGGATATGAATTTAGAATTGTCTGACTCCAGATTTCATGGTGTTAGTTTATTCTTAGACAATTTAGTAATATCATAATTATTAATTTCCTAGCTGTAGATCTTTAGTGTACAATCTGCAATCCTAGCTTCTTTCTGTTCTGTTTCCCGTAATTCTTGGGGGAAACTGAATCCGTAAATACTTTATTGTTGTGTGAATAACCAGTAATTTAAAATTTGTAAAGCCAAATCATCCCTATAAATCTCAATCATTTTAAATTTCTAAGTTCCCAAGCTCTACTGGTATTTCCTTCCATCCCTCCTGGACAAAGAAATATAAATTTTCTGGCCAGCTTGACATTACAGAGATCTTTGGACAGAACAATATTAGGTGAAGTTGTTTTGTTAGTTTAGAGTCATGAAGTTTATGTACTTAAAGATTAATTTAAATATATCACATATGTTAAAGTTGCCATGGTAATTAATTCAAAAATTGAATTTACTGAGTTTATTTTTAATACTACAAATTTTAGGCAATAATACAGCACATGAAGGTGTTCACCCATATCTTAATATTTTCCATTTTTAAAACTCCCAAAGAATTGTGAGAAACCAGTAATATTAGTGTAAAACAGAGAGATTTTATGTATTTTGGGTTTAATTCCCATCATGGTGACAGCCAAGTATGGAAAGTACTTGTTTTCAGAAAAGGAGGTGAGGGGACAAAATACACATCGCCTTTATATTTCTGGGTAGATCTTAACTATTTATATGTTTGTAAAATATCAAATGATATTGCCGTGCAACATAATTTAGGTCAACTAAGTATGTCAGTATTGCTACTTAGTTTTATACGTTCATGAAAATATAATGATACCATGACTTGTTTTTTTGTGTAATTTCCTTTATCATCTCCATATCTTTTAGAAAGTCGGTTTCCATGACATCACAAAGAAACAAATTTCAGGGCATAGGATACATATCTAATCACTATACACTTATGCATAGTTATACATTATAATTTGCCGTATCTTCATTGAACTTGAAATCTCAATCAGCTGAGTAAATATGTTATCATTCCCTCTCCTTATTTTACAACATATTCTTCTGTTTCAATGTTTCCATACATAGGTTATTTATTCGCACTATACATGCATTCCCTTAGTTAACCTATGCCTCCTTTTACATGTCATATAACTCATAAATTATGCCCTGAAGAGATTTTTGCCTCCAGTTTCTCACACGTTTGGATAGTTAAAGGTGTTGATCACTGTGCCAGTTTGAAACTATTATGTACCCAAGAAAAGCAATGATCTTTTCCCTACACCAGTCCTGTGGAGGCAGACCTGTTGTTCAGGGTGGGACCTTTTGATTAGGTGGTTTCCATGGAGATGCATCTCCACCCATTCAAGGTGAGTCTTAATCCCTTAATTGGAGTCCTTTAATAAAGAACCATGTTGGCAAACCTCAGCACCAGCACAGAGGTATTTGGAGATGCAAAACAAAAACATCCCCAGGAAGCTGTTTAAAATTAAAAGTCAATGGGCCAGCAGATAGCAGCCATGTGCCTTCCCAACTGACAGAGGTGTTCCAAATGCCACTGGCCTTTTTTAAGTCAAGTTATCTTTCCTGGATACTTCAGTTTGGACATTTTCATGACATTCAGACTGTAAACTTGTAACTCAACAAATCCTCTTTATAAAAGCAACCCATTTCTGTATATCGCATTCTGACAGCATTAGCAAACTAAAACATTTACAACCAGGAAACTCTAATAATAGTGAAACCACAGAAGTAGAAAAGCCAAACTGATTTTTCTTTGTTTGATTTGTGTGTTTTTAGAGGAATCCAGAGGAGGTTACAGTAAGTATTCTCTTGCTTTTCAACAAGAACTTTCCATTAGAAACATTTCCCTAGATTGTAAATGCTTTGAAGAAAGAGAGATCCTATTACTTCATATGAAGATTAAATAACAGATAAGGTCTCCCGGTGCTGGTTTATAACAGTCTGTTGGCAACAAACAAGGTTCCAAACTAAGATGGAGGAAAGGAAAAGATTGAGGAAAGTTTTAGTGAATCAGAAGGTAAGTTATAGTGACAGAAGTAGAGCAGGAAGAAGAGAAAAAAAGAGAGAAGGGTGGGATGGATGAGGGCAGGGAAAAGTGGATGCCACGAAGTTCTATAGGAATAACATCTGTCTACTGAAAGATTTCAACCCTTTATAGAGATTGAAAGGAAAAGGCATAGCTTGTGGGAATGTCCTCCAGTCTCTACAGTCTGGTCATCAGGCCTCCCTGGACCTGAGCTCCTGAGACGGGATCACAATGATTGGTGCTGATATCCAAAGCTTAGGGCTCCACAGTCTGATAATTCACCTCGTGTTTGTCTTTGTGTTTTAGCTCCATCAGTCAACTCCCTAGGTAAGTCCTTCGTAGTTGTCTTTCAAATCTGTTATCATCCGGTTTGCAATCCCTATCATTTCTAAATTTATTTTTCTTTCTTTCAAAGTAGTTTTAAAAGTAAAGAACAAAAAATAATCAACACTTGACAACTGGTAATTCTTTGCCATATTTGTAGAATTACAGAAAGTGCTAAAACCTTGTTTGTCCCCATCCCTAGACCCAATTCACTTTCCTCTTCCCAAAGACATAAATTGATTATGAATCTTTAGGCTATTTTTACATATTATTCTAATCTTCATATTGCTGAACAATGCATAGATTTGGGGTGGGGGGAGAGAGGTGTGTGGTCTGGGAATCAAACCCAGGTCTCCCACTGGAAAGGCAAGCATTCCAACCAAAACACCCTGCTTTGGTTTATATGTTGTTTTTTTAATTCCTAAAATGCCTCATTCTGAAGATATCATCACAACTTGCTTCCCCCCCAAACATCATAATTTTGAGATACATAGAAATCAGGTCATTCTTTTTACATGCTTAATATTATACCAACTTATAAATATACAGTATTTCTATTATTTCCCCTACTGATGTACTCTCAATGTTTCCAATTCCTGATTTCACAAATAATTCAGCAAAGAATGTCCTTAAGTAAATGGAAAACAATTTCTCCAGTATGCATACCCTGAAGTGAAAGCAATGAATCACCTTGTATATGAACACATGAGCAATTTATGCACATTTCCAGTTTATTGACTATTGCTTATTTGTGCTTTATAGTAGATTTTTATCTGGGTATCAGAAAAAGGTTATCCTTTACTTTCTTTTAATAAAGATTTTCTTTCCATACATAGGACTGTAATCGAAATGGAATTATTGTTTTGTTTTATTTTGTTTGTAAAATGTATAAAGTAGGGATCTAATTTTCTTCTTGTATGGAAAACCATTTTTTCCACTTGGATTTCTTGACTGGTGAATTCTTTACTGATTTTTAATGCCATCTTCATCTTAAATGCTTGATTTTTCCCAAGGTTTTTCTCTTCCATTCCAGTGATCTTTTCTCTTTCACCGAACCAACACTAATTGCTTCTATTATTAAAGCTTTATAACATTATCAGGAAGGACACATTCTCTATCCTTGTTCTTTTTTTTTAAAGAAATGCTCTGGCTATTCTTGGACCTTTACTCTTACAGTAGAATTTTAGAATTAATTCTTCAAGTTTCATAAAAACCTCATTAGAATTTCACTGGCTTTTCATTGAGTTTGTAGATCGATTTACAAAATCTAGTTTTCCTATGCCTTATGTCTTCAAATTTTCTTAAATGCCTTTCAATCATGTTCAATAATTTTCTCCATAGAAGTCTTGCATATTTCTTGTTAGATTAATTCCTATGCACGTATTTCTCTTTGTTCCTGTTGTGCATGGTATCTTTTTTTTCTATTAGTTTTGATGAATGTTTATTGCTGGAAAGAAGTTGTATGCTGTATTTTGAGAGTTGATTTTGTATCTAGACACCTTGTTGAGCTCTTAGAAGTTGTAATAATTTATAGATTTTCTTGGATTCTAATGTGGAAACCTCTCAAAATCTGACCATTTTTCATGTTTTTTTCCAACTCTTAAAACTTTTTATTTCTTTCTTTTCCATTGCGATTTTTAAATGAGAAAATTTGTAGGGTTACAGATAATTCATCCATAAAATACAGAGTTCCCACTATTTTTATCACCTTACTATTAACACCTTACCTTAGTGTGGAGCATCTGTTGCAAGTGATGAAAGAACATTTCTATAATTGTACTCTTAACTATATATTTTTTATTATTTATTGTTCTGCCCAAAATATCCAGCTTGTTGTCAATATCAGCAATAATTGCAGGCATCCTTTCCGGTGCCTGGCTATTCTTGTACCAGAAATGTCTCTGGCTTCTCTGTCAATGGTGATACTTGCTTCCATTACTCAGTTCCCATTTGGGGTAGCAAAATTCCTTTTTATTTCTGGTTTGCTAACAAAAATCTTCAGAATGAGCATTGAATGAATTTTAATAAATGCATTCTCTGTATTTATTGGCATAAATTAATTTTGTGATTTTAAAAATGATTTACTCTACAGATATATCCTATTTCCATTCTTTGGAAATTCTTATCCTATTATCATGCTTATCCTTTCATTCTTATCTTATTATCACTGGCTTTGCCTTCTTTCTTTGATCATTCATAACAGAATTATTATTATTCATTAATCTATTAAAGATTCAACTTTGGTTTTGTGACTCTCTACTTGTTCTTTGTTTCCTATTTCACTTTATTTTTTTTCTTTTTCTAGCCCACTAAATTTTAATTTTAATTTTCAGAATTTCTTATTTTCTAATATAAGTATTTAAAACTATAAAGTTCCACCTAAGTGCTCCTGAAACTCCATCTCACAGTTTGTATTTATAGTGTTTTCCTTGACCTTCAGTTTAAATATTTTGTAATTTCCATGGTGACTTTAAGGTTATGGTTGCCTCTTGATATATGATTCTTGGAGACTTCTTTTTCTAGTTTTCAAGCTCATCTCCACATTTTTAAACTTTCAAAAACAATTATATCCAATTTAAAGTGACCAGGGGAGAAGGAGGAGTACCTGAGTCTGCATAGTCCATCTTGGTAGCAAGTCCCTTTCCCCACCTCGACTCTTCACCTAAGAGTGGGTACTTCCTAGTTTTGCTCTCGTTATTCCCTATTGAAGCAGCTATGTAGTATTACTCTGGTGTAGGAAACTCTTTCAAAGAAAAAAATCAGAGAGAGAGGATGAGAAGGAAGAGGAAAGGAGACAGAGAAGGAAACAAGGGCCGCAGAATTAAAAAAGGAAGAAAGAAATGGAGCCAGAAAAGTGCCTCTGGACTCGGAAATTAGTGGTCTCCAAAAAAGACCTTTATTCTCTACTAAAAGAAATCAAAAGACAGGTTGCATAGATCTTGTAAGCCACAAGAGGAAATATACAAATGTCAGAAATGTATTACCGAATAGCAATTCATAAACGGATATCCACCTGCCTGCCACATTGCATTGCAGCTGCTAATAAAAGACTGGCTGCAACCCAGGATCCCTTTGCTGTCCCCCTTCCCACAATCTCTTCCAATAGAGTGTTTATGGATTTGAAGCTCTCCTTGGGAAATATAGATCTTATTTTTATTTTGTTTTGTTTTAGCACTGTCTCGATCAAGTATTGGTAAGTTCCTTTTCTTTTCTTCAATCTGTTGACATTTGTCCTATTTAACCCAGAGGACATTTTCCTAAACTGCCCAGACTTCTTCCATCGAGGCAGAAGTGTATGGTTTAGCTTTCTTTGATTTCTTTGTTCCACCTTACCCAGAAAACTCACTAACTAGCCAAAAGTACAGAAAGCAAATGAAATTTTCCAGTGGCTTGTTATAATGGCATAACAGCAAGAAATAGACTCGGTTTTCCAAAGGAAGATTAGGAGAAAAAGAGAGTGAATAAGGAAGAGACCAAGGAGTAGATAAGAAAGTGAGACAAGAATGGAGATGATACAGAATGAGAGACAAATGTAACACCTGTCTCCTAAGAATAACAAAGCCATGAAACAACATGCCTTTTCTAGAGGTGTCACCAAGTCTGGCTGGCAGAATGGGAGAGATGCCTGGTCCCCTGACTCACAGAGAGACAGCTGGATCTCGGGGTTCGGTGCTCCCAGAGGCTGCTTGTTCTAATACACCCCTGGGGTGGGGGGTGGGGGGAAAGAAATGTGTATTTTTGAGGAAAACAACCTCATGAACTTTTTTGTTTGTGTCTATTTTTAGAACAGAAAGGTAAATTCCTTTTCTATTCCTAATTCCAATTTTTTTCGTATGTCACAGAGCTAAGGAACACTCCCTAACTCTGCTGAGTCTCTTGTCCCTGGGCTTCCCTTCCTTCCCCATCTTTAAGCATTTAATCTAAAATTGATGAGAACTTTGGAAAATGAAAAGCCCACCAATTAACACAAGAATAAAGAGAAAATTAAAATAGTTTTAGCTAAAGCAGCTTCAGCAATATATAAATATATATATATGCATATCTTTTAAAACTAACTTTGGAATAGGATGGAAGAGAAAAGAGGAGTTTGAATAGGGTGGTGAATGAGATTTGGGAATATGTGGGAAAGTTGTAACTAAAGAAACTCATGTTTATTGCACCATTTTTACAGGTATTACAGATGAGAAAACAGAATTTCACGAAAATGACTTGCTGAAGGGCATATATATAGCACAAGGTAAAACTGAAGTTCTAAACTCCAATCTTTTGATTCTAAGTCCTGCGCTTTTTCCACAACCCTGAGCATATCATTAAATGTATTTAATTTCCAATTCAAAATATTTTTTAAGTAAGAGGTCTGTTTCAAGAAAATTAGGAAATTGTGAATATATGTGTAATAACCTCAATTTTTAAAATATAGTTTGAAAATCTTACAATGTGAATCCATCTAAATTTTGGGATTATTTTGCCAGTCCAATACTGTGCCATAACTCCATCCATATAAAAGCTGTGTTATAATATACATGATTCTTAAAGGGTATCCTTGAAAAATGATCAGGCTCAATATTTTATTATATTTTCCCAATCCAAACAGATTTTATTTAGTTTTTGCTCTGTTTTCATCTAGTTAAGCCCTGGGAAGAAGATTTTACTTCAAAAAAAAAAAGAAAAATACCTCCAAGTTAAAATGTGCTAGATAATAAATTCAGATCTTCTAGTTTTCCTGCAAACTTTCTAGGGATCCATATGGGGTAGGATTGACATGGAAATCCTCCAAAAAGGAAATAGCTCAATGGGCCACAACTGCTATGGCCAAGAGAGCATGACTGTTTTATCTGGAAACTAGTGTAATTCCCCATTTAAACTCTATGAACTTAATGCCACTGAATTGTACACTTCAAAATGATTAAAAGGGTCAATTTTATGTTATGTATATTTTACCACCATAAAATATTAAAATAGACTAAAAAGTTTGAAAGATAGTCAACATAACAAGAAGCACAGGGAAAGTTTTTATGGCATAGGGTACTGGACCTCTTCAGAGGGTTTGCTGCAATAAGAGCAGAGAAGTAGGGAAGTATCTAGAGAGGATATAAGATCAAAAAAGGATTTTTAAAATGGATGTTATTCAGGCACATTTGGTATTAATGGTTGCAATCCAAGAGAGAGGAGAAACTCCCCACCAACAGAGAAAAGAATAATCCAGAGCCTTAGATGAGGGCAGGGACATTGCTTACTGAAATGAGAGGAAAGGAACATTTGGGGGCAGGAGACATGGTAATATGAGGAGGTTTTGCATCTACTTTCTCAATGAGCATGAGTCAAGGTTATCAACAGAAAGTGTGCTGGGGATGGGATATTGAAAATTTGAGAAAAGAAAAAGTGGGAAAGTCATCTCAGAGGGTATAGAAAAGTGAATTCACTACAAGAATGTGAAAGATTTCCTGGCAGTGGTGGGTACCCACTGAATTTATCTCTAAGGCCATATTTGAGTTCAACCAAGGTTGGAGTTTGACCAAGAGAGAGACTCATAGGAGGTATGTATGCAGTTTTGCCAGGGAACAAAAGGCAAAGGAAGAAAAAGCCAAAGGAGATGAAGGCATTAGGCTTTAGCAGGGAAATTGTTATGATGTGGATAAGCAGATAAGGAGGGAAATGAGAACATGGGAAGGAGTGATTAGAAAGTTTTAATGGTAGATTAATGGATCAGTCATTCTTATGATGTTGGTAGAGAGCTGGGGATGGGGAAGAGGGTCACTAGAGGAAATGAACAGTAAAACTAGAAGGCATGGTCAGAGAGTAGAATTCCTAAAATGGAAATGATGCTGTTATTAGATATGACAAGATCCCAGGAATATCCAAAGGTGTGAATGACAGTATTGGGTCAGAGGAACAATTGGATGAAGCTGAGGAGGCCAAAAAACAGAGAGGCCAAGGTATTGGATGCATCACATTTATGGATATAGAAGCCTCTCACACTGATGACAGACGTGGTGGAAGAGAAGACAGTGATCCAAGAGCTAAAGGATGAGAAGGAATAATCAGGATTATTGGTATATAATCGTAGTAAGGACATGTTTGGGAAGGGGTGTACAGAGTAAAGTCTCATTTGCTTCAGAGACACGTAGGGGGTTTGCCATTTTGCCAGAGATAGAGAGGCAAAGGAGACAAAGACATCACATAAAGGGTAAAAGTATTTCTATAGCAGGAAAACTTGTTTGGAAACAGCATTGGGGACCAAGGATAACATTTAACTAAATCTAGGCCCTGTGCTACGTGGGATAGTGGAGGAAAAATAGTCGTTGCTAAGAGGGCTGCAAGAGACAGTGTTCTTAAAACAAGTATTGTTAAGGCAAGATGGTGAAGAGAACTTTTGGAAAAGTTAAGGCTATAGAGACAGAGGACTTCTTAACTTACTCTGTTTCCTACCACGTCAGGGTGACAGGGCTTAAAGTTCATGACTATTTCCCATTATCAGCCATCTTACTGATGACATGCCCATCATTATCCCTCCCCCCCTCCTTGATTTAAAGTATTTCCTCCATCACATTTGTGATCTGATCCCCTCCTGCCTCCTTTCGTCAGCAGTCATATAGCTAGCTTTTCTCTCCTGCATCTTTAAAATTTCTCCTTATATTGCTTCCTTTTCCTTAAGAATTCCTTCTCCTATAGAACAGGTTTGACTTTCTTCTATCTCAAACAGATCCTTCCTTGGCCCTGTGTCCCTCTCACACTTATCCCACCCCCAAAGCAGGAAATTAGGGTGTTCACTGGGCTGTGGGCTTGTGAAAAACTTATTCCTCACCCCTATTATCCAAAATATATGCTTTCTTCTTGAATTGAAAGTACTTTAATAAAACCCACTAAAAACCATTTTTTAAATAATTTTGCTTGTTACCTAAAGTATTTTAACTATAGAGAGGCAGTTACATGTGCAGGCTTGGGAATGAGGCTGTGTCTGAAATTGCATCTCAGCTCTCTACTTACCAACTGTTTGAACTTAGGCAAGTTTTTAATCTTTCACAAGTTTTTAAATCAACTCTATAACTAATCTCCAAAAATAATGAAAAGTAATCAAATAGATGGAGGAAGAGAGAAGTGAGACAAGCCAGAGAAAATGAACAAAGAAGGGAGGAAAATTGGGGTGCCCAAGTTTAAATCAGTCTCTTGGAACTGATATTAATTGATTGTCAAAGCAAAACAAATTTTCTAGGTGAAGACAAAATTGAGAGAGGGATAAGGAACAGAAAAGTGAGGAAAATAGGGGGAAATGGCATGTCAAATTTCAAAAGCAAATAATCCTGGTTAGATCATTTTGTTTTTCTGAACTGTGTATGTGCTTGCAGTAAAAATTTTCACATTGAATTTTATGTTTTATGGTGTACAATATGATACTATTTCCTATTAGTAAAATTGTCTCTCATCTAAAAGTGAAATAAAATATCCATTTCAAGATTTTCCATAAGAAATACCACAACTCCCAGGTGCTTCTCAATCTGAACAATTTTCTGAACTTTTAAATAAATGTGATCCAACCCCATTGCTATGCTTAAAACAACGAGAAGAAAGGGACTCACTTGGCCTGTCCCAACCCAGACCCCTGTCCAAATGATGCTGTCTTACAATCTCACAGTGCCCTGCTGAAGTTTGTGGGGTGCTCGTTTAGATGCTTTCTATTTCAAAGCAGAGGTTCCAAACCCACCAGCCCTGCAGATGAGTTTTGTTTGCCCAGCACAGCATTAATTCAGTTTTCATTTGAATGCTTCTACATGGGACATGCAGTTCTCAGATATCCAATAACCTACTACATTATAACTGGCAGATTCACATATTCGTGAGAACTGCTGCACCCCTGAAGGTGACTGCATTTGTGACTCCTGCAAAGATACCAGATTTTTTGGTCCAATATGGAAAATTTGGTGCTCTCTAAGAGAACTAATTCTGATTTTCTCGTTAGGAAGACTATCCATAGAACTGTGCCCTTGATGCAAGAACACACAATCCTTGGTCTTTTGCCAGGATGCCCAAGTCTTATAATTATTATTATTTTTTTAAATCTGCTTCTCAACTCTGAAAGTCAACATGTCCTGTTTATTGTCTTCAGCTGGGCAAGGCCACAAAACTCTCGGCTTAAAAATTTCCTTTCTCCCCATTCATTATTCTGTATTACTTTAGGTCAGGAATGGAAAATATATGACATGCATTCCTTCTGCTCAAGTTCTTGCCTGTAGCAGACACAGGCAAGAAAAAGTGTAGCACTTTTTCTTTCTAAGGCCAGATGCAACCCAGAATTCTTCTTACCTGCAAGCAGTGGCTACTAGTTGATCAAAATTAGTGTATAAATTCAAATTTATTTGTCATCCCTACTATAGGTTTATATTCTTAAATCTTAAAAATCTTAAGTAAATAGGATTTGTCCTTTTAAAATCATCTTTATTTGGTGGTAGGAGTGTGGGAGTATGTTACTGCACTTTCTTAAGAAGCTGACTGTTCAGTGCTTAATCACTTGAGGTTATAAAGCAATGAACAGTGAAGTTAATACCTCAAACTAATATCCCTTCTCAAGTGCTGGGATAGGTTTTATTATTTCTGTGAAAAGCTATCGTCTCCCTGCCCCCAAACAACCAAAAACAGAGTCATAAATATACAAGCAAAGAAATCTTTATTCAACTATGTAAAAGAAAGGCAAGCAAAATGTTCAACTCATGAAAAGTTTCCCAACTAAATAAATTTTTTTTAATTATGCTCCAGTCATGAAAAAAACAAACTTCCGCAAAGAAGAAAAATGAATACAGAAGGAAAAAATGAGTTAGACAAGTAGAAGAGGAAAGACATGGGGAGGAAAGAAAAGGAGAAGGAGAATTTCAGTGAAAATTCTTAAAAGAGGAAAATGAGAGGCCAAATAAATTCTAAAAAGTCCAAGTCATAATTTCACATATAGCAAACCTTGGAAATCCCATGGGAAAATTAATTCATTTCATAAACCAGTTTGTTTCAGTAAAGAACCTTCTGGCATCTTAAAACAAGATTGGTAACTTCTCAAGGCAGAAACCACAGTTGCAGCCTACTGAAGCCCTAACTGGACCTTCCCAGGGCATAACTAAAGTATAAGCAGACTCAAAAAGACAGTTGTTTTTTTTTGTTTGTTTGTTTGTTTTTTCACATGGGCAGGCACTGGGAATCGAACCCGGGTCCTCGGGCATGGCAGGGAAGCATTCTTACCTGCTAAGCCACTGTGGCCTGCCCGACAGTTGTTTTTTAAAGTGAAAAATCTCACAGATTGACAAGCCAAAATACACAATGAAATGATCGTTATAATGCTGTATCATTACATTCAAAACTTTTTAAATGACATTAGGGAATAAGAGGAAAAGGTAGAGAAGGAAGGAGAAAAGGTAAATAAAGCAGAATATCTTAAATGTAGCGAAGACTCATTACTTTGCAGAATAGATTCATTCCTTTGTAGTCACTAAACATTTCTCTCCATAACATTTCAAAAAGTATTTTCATCTTTCCCATCCATTATTAAGCCTGATTTTCCCTGCAGCCCTGCTATGAGAGAGAAGAAACAATATCTTTTTTTTTTTTGGCATGGGCAGGCACTGGGAATCGAACCTGGGTCTCCAGTATGGCAGGCAAGAATTCTGCCTGCTGAGCCACCAATGCACTGCCCTACAATATCCATTTTTAAAGATGAGAAAACTAGTGCTCAAAATGAAAATTAATTTTAAAAATTGAATTTGCAATTTAAAAATTAAAATTATTATTCATAGAGCTAGACGATAGCAAAGCTGGAACTCAGAGTTTTAACCTCAAAACTATTATACTGGTACCTGGGAAAGAGGGAATAGGATCTATGCCCTCTGATAGTCTAAATGTAAGTGCAATTATATTTGTTGATTTTCATTATAGGTGAACCAAAATGTTCAAAAGCAGCTTCAGAACCTTTATGTAAGTTTTCCCTGTTTCTCAACTCAGTTTTTTTTTTATGATCTCCTAGAAAGTGCCAACTGTTAAGAGGAGAGGGGGTGGAGAAGCAGGAGGCAAAAAAGATGGAGAAGAGAAGAAAGACTCTATTTTGCTGTTTCCTTTTTTCTTTATCAAATGTCAGGAAATTAAGGCTGTACACAGGAACCCCCTAAGTAACTGATGATTTTTTTCATTTAGCACAATGGAAACTCTGCTAATAAAGAATCAATAAAAACAGAAGGTGAAATAAAAATTCTAGAGTTGGGTGAAATTGTTTAACTTTTAGAAGGACTGACATCATGCAGATAATGAAATTTGAGAACAAGAAAAATAAGGGAAAAGGGGGAAGATACAGCCTTAACTTCCTGCCACCTTCCATGTAACTCTATAATGTAGTAAATGCTTAATCTGAAATTGCCTAAAATGATCAGACTTGTATGTGTTTGTATTTTAGCTGGCACTGCAGGAGCGATCAGTAAGTTTTTTTTCTGTGCTTTAATTCTCAAATGCTTTACATTTTTCCAATCCTGACAGCTGCATCCCTGCAGCTTCAGCTGCCAAACACCAGCAGTAGCTGGGGTCACCCAAGCTGGGACCAGAAATATTAATCTAACTTGAAGTGACAAATTTACTCCTGTTGTCTATATTTCTGAGGTGTTCCCAGAAAGAATTTATATGCAAAATGTATTTTCCTATGCCAAAGTACAATTCTCACTTGTTCTGTTTTGTTTTTCCTATATTTTAGCTGGAGCTATCGGACCCATAAGTGAGTTCCTTTTCTATTTCCTAATTCTGACACTTTTTGGCCTTCTGCAGGGTTCAGGGTTGGGGGCACTCAAGTCACACTGGCTGTTACATTGTTACACTGGCTGTTACATTGTTACATTGTTGCACCAGCAGCTTTCTGACTCACGCTTCTCAATTGCATTAAAATCTCCTGGCACCTCCTCCTCCCCAAGACATCAGACAAAATATCCTAAATTGTGATTGAACTGAAGACAAGAGAAAGAATAATAATTCATATTTAAGATAGTGACAAGTAAAAAGAAAAAAAAATTCCAAATGATGATTAAAATAATTGAAACAACTATTCAGATTCATTCTAAACTGCGGGAAGACCTATGAACAAAACAGGAGAAGGCAAAAGAATAAGCCTGTTAATGCTGAAATATCTGCCAACCTGCAGTAGTTGTTCGCCCTCTGGTTGAGTATCTTTATGAGTTTTTCAGAAAGAATAACAGTGACATGCGAATTCTGTTAATATAAACCACACTGATTTGTCTCCTTTTTATATTTCAGTGCAGTTCTCAGCCCCTATTCGTAAGTATCAAGTTTGTGTCTCCACTCTAGTTCCTTTGAGTCCTCACTTACAAGGTCTTGGGGCCTTCTCTGCTCTGTTCTCTGGTGTTTCTTAACACCATGTTTCTCAACTCCCTAGAATTCCCATTATCCAGTTTCCAAAGAGTCCTGAAGTGGGGAGCCTGCAACCCCACAGGCTAACATAAGGAAACAGAAAGCAAAAGAAAAATGTCCTTGTAGTAGCAACCAAAATTAATTACCTGTCAGCAAGGGAGGGTAAACTTTTCAAACCTAATTTTCCTAAAAGAATAAGAAAAGAAGAGTAAGGGGACAAATAAAGGCTTTACCAATTAATATGGAGTAAATCTTTCATGATCCTTCAAAGGTTCTCAACCATCACTGAAATCAAGGGAAACTTCCCTTCCCGTAAGTCTCCTAGATTGCAAAACAGGGAGGCTGCCACAGGCTTGTCACACAAGCTACCCGTGATTTTCCCAGGGTTTCCATTTATAGCACTCACTCCCTCTAGAATGCGTACTGGGGTGAGTGTAAGGGAATAGCGTGTTCTCTTCACAGTGGTGAAGCATACTGAGATATCTTAATCTCTCTTTTTCAGCTGGAGCTACGGGACCTATCAGTAAGTTTCCTGCAGTGTCTTAGGGACCTTTCCCTGGTTCCCAAATTGAGATTTTAGGCGTTTGTGGTCCACATCTTTTTGGTCTCTTGGTTTTCTTCTACCTAGCATTTCAGTAGGTCATCAAATCACTCAGTGTTTATCTTAAATGAGAAATATATAGCACAGGGGAGCATATAGAACTCTGGCCAGAAAATGTACATTCTGGTAATAAACACAAATCAAAAATGGAGAACAGACCCTTGAAGGAGGTTTCCAGTAGCTTCTCACACCAAGGATCTTTCCAAATAGAGTGAGATGAGGAAAGTGAAATTATGAGGGAAAGGAAGAAAGTAAAGTTTTAATGGAGACTTTTTCCCATCCTCTTCAAGGGAAGAAATGGAGTAAAAGGGTGATCTACTTAGCACCTTTAGTACTTATGCTCTCAGCAAAGCCATGGGATGGGGAGGTCCATACATGGACCAGCTGGTTGTGGACTCCTGGCAAGAAGTCAACAGCATCCCTAGCCAACTGCAGCTGACCCCCAAGTTTAGTGGCACACATTCTTCCTAGGGCCTGAGCCTGAAAGCATCTACTGATTTCTTTTCTTTCTTTTTCTTTTTTTTTTTTTTTTTTGTAGGACTCTCTCAAAAAACCATTGGTAAGTCACCTAAATCTTAACTATAATGCCTTTTGCCCATTATGATGCTTAGAACATCAACCTATTTTTGTTTCAATGATTCCTGCCCACAGACTCAAAGATCAAGTGCTTCCGCTACCTTTTTATCCCACCCAGAGTTCCTATAGGTTCAATTCGCCCAGGTTCTGCAACAAAAAGATATTAATTATGAAGCTGAAATGCAAAGTGAAAGAATATCCCTCCTAGGGATAGTCCTTTCTGAGCTGTTTTCTCTCTAAGCTATGAAATCTAGCTGTTTAGATCCAGTATGTAATAAAGATTTAGAACACAGCACCTAAACTTCTGGTTTTCTGTGCAAGTAATTTCTTCATTATTAGGATATGGTCACTTTGTGAAATAACACACATTTAAGTTTATCATTTCAAGTTGCTCTGAAAAGTTCCCTCCTCCAAGATAGGTTCATTCTATTTTCATCAACTTCTAACAACTTTCCCCATTTGATTTTCGAATAGTAGTGTTCATAATTAAACACCTATAACTGAGAACTGCCTGTCTACAAAAAGTTACAGCTCATGTGCTAGATTATAGCATTCATAACAAAATGGAATACTTTTAAAATTTTAAATTATAGAACTAAAGAAATGTGATTTGAGAGGTCTCCTATATTCATCTGAGAGAATGAGTGAATCTGTGGACTGAGAAATAACAAACTGAGCTGCAAGGCAAGCCACACTTAGAAGTGCAATGGAGACAGCACAGGTTCAGGCAGTAACCCAAATTGTGTTCAACCTTGGTGCTTCCAGACAAGGCTTTTTTAAAAAAAAAAAATTACTTAAGTTGTTTGTGATTGATGGTTATTTGGGGTGCTCCAAATGTCTCCTTCAGTTTAGATAGTTTACTGATTCTTTACCTTGTGGTGTGTTTATGGTGTCCAGCTCTCCTTACCGTTTTGAGGAACATTGCTGCTTGAAGCTTTGCATATTTTGTGATATCTGGCTGAGATTTGCATAAAAATAACCCCCTAAATGTCCTCTGAGCTCCATTTTAAATCTCTTAGCCCTAGTGACTCTTGTTTCTTTTCTCAATTCTACACTGTACCTAGACATATTCTCTGAGTGATTACTATTCTGTCTTATAGTTTTTCTAACACTCGTGTGCATTATTTTTTGGGTCTGTACAACATCGCAAGAGAGATGGGTAAGGCAGGTATTATACTTATTTTTAGAGATGAGGAAACTATGACTTGGGAGTTCTTTCTCAAAACAATAAAATGGGGGGGGGCATTAAGAATAAGATAGGTCTGTAGTTTTTCTAACTCCTAGTTGAGTTCTCTCCTCTACCATTTTTGGATGCTATAATGAGTTATTTAGCAATGAATAAAATTAACATCTGAAGTTGGAATTCATAGGCCTACAGGGAGAGGAAGTGAGAAAAAGAGGGTAGGAAAATAGGTGGCAACACAAAGATTCAAAAAACAGAGAATGGGGGAAAAAATTAAAAGAACAAAAGTATGAAGAAAGGAGGAAGGAGAAATATGAAGTGAATTAAGAGGAAAAAAGAAGAAATGAACAAGCTGAGAAAGGGAAGGAAAGGAAGGGGACAAGAAATTACAAATTAATAGCAGGAAAATGGGAAGAAAAGGTAGAAAAAATGAAAGTGAACATCTATCCAAGGATTTAATGGCCTGTTCAAAAAGGCAGGTTTCCTAGGAAGTCCTGCTTCAGATCACATACACCTTGTCCTAGATGCAGTCAAAGCAAATAATAAACTACATTGCAAAGTACCCAAATTTCTAGCTTGGCTACAGCTCATAGCCCAGGACTTCTGGATCTGGCCAACTCTCTCTCTCTCTCTCTCTCTCTCTCTCTCTCTCTCTCTATATATATATATATATATATATATATATATATATATATTTTTTTTTTTTTTTTTTTCACATGAGCAGGCACCAGGAAACAAACCTGGGTCACTGGCATGGCAGGCGAGAACTCTGCCACTGAGCCACCGTGGCCCGCCCCCTTCTAGTATTTTTTATACAGAAAAAAAAATTCAGACTTCAAGGTTTGGGGCTTATAGATCAGAACTGGGACACTTCCCATCACTAGTGCCATGAAATGAAAGGCTGTGGGGAAGAAAGGCATTGTGATGCCCCCAGGAAGGAAGAAGGAAGGGGAATCATTTTGGCTTCAACTAACCAGGAAGCCTCACAAGAGTCTCCCCAGGCCTCACCTGGCATCAGTCTACTCAGAAGGGATTAAGGCAGGAAGCGCAGCTTGCAGCAGCCCAGCACCAGGCAGCCCTCTTCTGTGGCCATAGCCCTTGCAGAGGTCACTGCAGATAGCCACACAGCCACACTGAAGTAACCTCTTTGGCCTCCCATCAGCAGAGTGTAGGAGCTGCCCTGGCTTAGAAGCCCCGCTTGTCCTTCTGGAGCCAAAATCCCCTGTAAGAACTCCATACACATAGTCTATAGGAGTTCCATAGAGAGCATGCCTAGACACTTGGGTCCCTGCATTTAGGGAAGCACAAAGCTGTTAGGGCTTCCCAGCATGTTAGTTCTCCCAATTCAGGTGCAGTTTACTCACCCAGGATCATTCTTACGTAAGGTATGTTACCAAGTGACAGTTGCTCTAGCCTCCCTCAGTGCACGTCACCAGGGCCTCAGAGCTGGGAAATCCACGGAATGTCCAATTCTCATTAAAAATGGAAAGTTTTGCTGACCCTTTGCCCACAGCGCGAAAGCCACTGTCAAAGAAGCAGTCATCATTCTGTCATCCCCTAGAAGCTGGAAGGTTATTGAGAAGCTGAAACCGGATAGCACCTCCTACCCAAATATTAGCCTATCCCTGAAACATACTAGTCTAAAATACTAAAATAAAGATTTTAGCACAGGGGCCTGAGAAACCATTATCTTCTATTGTTACCATCAGGGAAAAAAAAAAGTACGCAGTTTATCTTTTCTCCCATGTCTGAGGTTGACAGGAATCCTAGAGAAATTCTAACCTCAAGCTAAAATATTGCTGTAAATGATATTCATTTTGCTCTGTAGTTAACATAGTCGGATGCATTCTCCTTAGTAATCTCATTACTGATATCCTTCTTCCTTCCCTGCACTGCATCCATTCTCCTCCTTAGAATAAAATTAGTGGAAAAAAAAGATATTCTTCATAGCCCATGACAAACTCTGGAATCTGTCCTGTAACTACCTGTTGAAGAGTGCTTTGAAAATTATTGTTTTTTTATTTCTTTGCTTTGTATGTATGCTATACTATGCAATAAAAAAGGTTTAAAAAAAGAAAAAGAAAAAAAAGTATTCTTCGGCCAAACAACCTTACTAATATGCCAATTTGACTTTCTTTTTCAGTTCAAACTCCTGGACCTATTGGTAAGTTGCCTGGATATGTGTCAACTCATTCCTAGTAGCTACCTACTATATCTGAAGGACATTTATTGGCTCCAACTATGTACATTTCTGGCTTAAAGAGGCTAAGAATCATGATTCTCAGACCTTTCTTTCCCCATATCTTGGGGATCATTCTGAACAGCCAACAATATTTTAGAAAATGGAAATCCCTGTGCCTTAATATTTGTAATAGGCAGCACAATATTTTTCTAATAGAGATAATGGTTTGTCAGTAGTCAGTTTGTCAGTAATGTAAATAAAAGACCAATAGAGAGAACTTGGGGGAGAAAGTAAGAAATGAGCAAGAAGACAAAAAGATGTTTGAGAGACCGAAACAAGAGTGGTTTGAGGTGAAAAAGGATAGGAGAAGGTGGAGGGAAAGGAAGGCAATTAAGAATTTTACCTCAGGCAACTATAATGAAAGACAAGATGTAGTTATTCTTCTAATAAAACAAGCTACCAGTCTCCTAGACAAAAATCTAATTCTCATGGAGAGGCTGTAGCACAGCAGCAGTGCAATAAAAAAAAAAAAAAAAACAACATTAATCTCAGTAGTTGAAGATTAGAAATTAGTAATTACTGGGAAAATCCATTTTCTCTGCTCTTCTTTGGGAAGCATAAATGGTAAGTGTGTTTTCTTTATGTTCAACAACTACAATAATTTGTGTATTTGTTTCTATTTTTAGTACAATATACTGGAACCAGTGGTAAGCCCCTTGTCTGTTCTTTTATCTCTCCTCTGTTCTTTCATCTTCTAGTCTTGGGTACTGGGTCACTATCCTAACTGTGTCTATTGCCATAAAACAGTCGTTTTACACAGGTTTTCATGCTTCACTGTTTTCCATCTAACTAGAATTCTCCAGCATTTTTTAAAGAAAAAAAGTAAGAAAAACTTCCCAGTAATGGTCCTGATGGCTCATATAACAGTATAGAAAAAAATCTCTAAAGTAACAAGGAAGGATTAATAAGGTAGTTTTCCATTTTTCAAGTTGTTAGTAGGTTATAAAGGGCTTACTCAGATATAACGGAGACAGTGTGGAGAAGATGAGAAAAGGAAAGCAAACTTTAAAAATAAAGGCAGAAGATAATAAAATATAAACAGACCAAGTTCTTACCCATTTCCTAAGAGAAGTCTACCAGGGAAAACTACTAGATTAGAGTCTGATTTACCCTGGGTACTTCAGCCTTCTCTCCCAAGACCTTTCTCTTTCCTCTTCCCATCTTCTACTTTGTTATCCTACCCCTTATTTCCAAACAGCCCTCGAGACATAGAGACACAAACAAACATACACACACACAGATACACACAGAGACACAGCTCCTGGTGATAGCAGTTGGGCTGCAGTTACAGAATTGGCAGAAATATTGGACAACTATATAAACCACAAGTGGAGAACAGTACAGGAGTACTTCACATAGTGACCAGCTAAGGCAAAACCAGTGTCTAAATCTAGGGTTTCACAACCAACCTGGGGTCGTGGGAAAACCTGAGTCTGAAAATTAAGAAGTGATAGCATTCCAAATTTTAAAGCAGGCAGGTGGGAATTACCAGAAGGCAAGTCAGGTGTATTCAAACATTCTCCAACTAACAACTCCTACCACATATCAGAAAATAAACTGAGCACTAGGAATAAAGTCTTGAATAAGAGGCAGAGATGTGGCCTCTGGTTTGATGGAGTTTACAGTCCTACAAGATACACTGGGAAAGGGATCTCAAAATGTGGTGAGGGCAGGCAATCATAGCATGATCACTAAACCCAGATGTTGGCTGCCATAAATGCTGGTTCTAAAAACAGTCTTGTTGTGAAGGCATAAGAGCCAGTATTAATTAACTATCCCCTTACCGAGGCTGCCTCTTGCAGTACTCTTAATTATTGTCAATACCTACAGACTTGGAAGTTCTCATAATTCTTAAAAGTGGAAAAATAGGGGAGGGGCATGGGTAGTTCAGTGGTAGAAGTCTCACCTGCCATGCCGGAGACCCGGATTCAATTCCCAGCCCGTGCACTTCCCAGAACAAGCAAACAAAGAAAACATTCAACAAAGGGTGCTGCAATAACGGGATACACACATGGAAAAAGAATGAACTGTGATCCCGCCATACAGCATAACAACAAAAAAAGGTGGGAAAACATAAACCAGCCCACCTCACAGAACCACACTGTAGCTACGGGAAGGATCTCATCCTGTCCACCAACCTTTATACCAGGGAATCTATATGCGTCATGGATTCCCCTTCCCCTTCTTTTCTCCCCTGCTTAAATGAACTCTCTTGCTCCTATGTGCCAAAACTTAAAAACATAGTAATGTGTAAATGAGGGGGTGCAAGGGTAGTTCAGTGGTAGAATTCTCTCCTGCCCTGTGGGAGTCCTGAGTTGGATTCCCAGTCCATGCACTCCCCAGCCCCCACCCCCACCCGCCCCCAAAAAACAAAAATTCAACAAATGGTGCTGCAATACCGGGATACTCACATGGAAAAAGAATAAAATGTGACCCCCACCATACAGCATGCAAAAAAAAAAAAAAAAAAAAAAAAAAGAACACCAAACACAGTAATTACAAATGAAATTTATGTTGCTATTTTTATTCCTTCCTCGCTTTACCCTAAATTTCAGGGGATTTGGAAAAAGTGCAAAATGCGTTGATTAAATCTTTAAGCAAAAATTAGTGGTTTCAAACAGGCCTAGTAAAGAGAAGGAATGGGGAAAAAGACTTTTCAAATCAATTAAAAGTTTAGGCAGGAAAAAGACGAAAGAAAATAGGAATGACCCGAGGACACAGAAGTACAAGCGTGTCGCTGCCGTAAGCGGGCGCGCGCTGAAAGCCACAGCCTGCACTCAGCCAGCACGCAGGTTTCAGAGCTTCTTGCGTCCTCCCCGCGGTTATCGGTTGTTAACCCATCCTGGGAAAAATAAGTTCTCTTTGTTCTACAATCACTGATTTTTTTCTTTCTTTCTTTCTTCTACCAGCTGAAACTTCAGAAATGACCCGTAAGTTCCGTGCTTGTTCCACGCTGGTTGCCTCTGGCCTCCTGCGGATCTGGGACTCTTTCCCACCCTGCTTACTTTAGGTTTGCGGGTGTAGAACCCTCCGTCTCTCAGTCTCTGTTGGTTATGCCCCTATCAGACTGTCCCCACAGAATGAATGAATTGAGGAAACTGCTAACCCCACTGATTAACCTGAAATAGGTATCAGGGGAAACTGCCCTAAGTTGATGGTAACGTGGCGAGGGAGGCAGGATCTGTATTAATGGTGGTAAGCTTGCACCGGACGGCAGCGATAGGGAGAAGGAAGGCGACGCAATCGAGTTTGACATTACAGTCCGGTACAGGATTTCAAGCACTGCAGTCACAGCAAAGGAAAGAGCTAAATCACCTGTTTCCTGGAGCCTCCCAGACTAAGCTGGGGTGGGGGGTGGGGAGCAGAATTCCCCAGGGTATGGCCCGGGCTAGGTCAATCCCAGCACAGCGCACTACAGTGCCCTGGGAGAATGAAATGCTCCCTCCATTGTCATTTCTGATATTCCCTCTTAGCGTAGCAAGAAAACTAGATCGTCTTTCACCAGCCTGCCCCCACTGATTTCTCGCTTTGTCTTTTCAGCTCCGGGATCCTTCGGTAAGTTTGACTGTCTCTCTTTATGATGGATCTTAAGTCTTGGCAATGTTTGACAGACCTTCCTGAGCCAAACTTTATCCATCCATGTTGGGATCAAAACAGTACCTTTTTCCTTCACCCTTATTTTTCCATTACTCAGAATTCTGCTGGATTGTTAAGAAGTCTCTAGAAGATTCCGTGACCCACATAAATATTAAAGAGTGGGGTGGGAGGGGGGCTGAGAGTTTCTCCATGGTTCTAAAGATTGTCGATAAGGTGATTTTTCTTACAGATGGGAAAATACGAATGGGAGAGAAAAGATGTTAGATAATATTTGTTTGCCAGCTTGTTCATCTAGACTAACAATTTTATAAGTTACTTATTTCTCTGCTGCCAGCTTATCAAAATCCGGTAACATCTGGGAAAATATGGGAACTTGAAATTCCTATTTTCTAAGTCTTTTGTTGTCTGTTATGCAGCATTCTACCAGCCTATGATTAAGTTTCTGGAAAAGTTCAAATACTGCTGATGGGAAAAACTTTTCCAAAAGCTATATTACTAGAATATGGGAGGAAATAAGAAATCTCTCTGCTTTTTTTTCTTTTTCAGGGGGATACCCTCCACAAGCAATCAGTAAGTCTTTGTGTTCATTGTATTCTCTGCAGCATTGTATTCTTTGTTTTACGGACTCTAGTGAGTGTAAGAACCTTTATCTGACCACAGTGGGATTTCAGGGTCTTGAAGTTTGTATTCCCTTGACCTCTTGCTTCTCCATTACCCATAATTCTCGCAGCTTTTTACTGACTTTGTGTGTGGGGTGGGGGGAATGAAATTCCACTGACTTATATTTAAAATAAAGGGTAAAAGGGGAAATTTCCCAGCAGTTACAAATTACATTACAAGGGATTCCACAAATTGAAGAAAAAATTAAATGGGGAAGAAAAGAAAAGAGGATAACAAGTTTCTCTGTTTTGTTTTCCAGCTGGACCGCCTCCTCACGCCATCAGTAAGTCTGTCCATGATTCCTCCACTGAGGGGTTTTGGGGTGTCTTCTTTTCCTGGCAGTATCAGGATTTCTGGGCTTTGGGTATATGCTTCCTCAGCCACTTCTATTCCCAATATCAAAATTCTATGAAGCTTTTAATGATGTTTTTTGAAAGTTCAAAGCCTTCTGATTTACATTAAAAATAAAGACCAAAGGAGAAAAAATTCCCTCTTATACTGGCCTAGCAAGAAGGAACTCTCCGAATAGGAGAAAAAGGTAGCTCAGGTGTTTTTCCTTTTCTTTTCCAGCTGGCCCGCCTTCGATGTCCAGCGGTAAGTTGAATTTGTTTTTCTACAGTTTTCTCTAGTCATTGTTGTGTTTTTCTACAAGGCCTGGAGAACCTTCCCTGCCGTGCTCATTTCCAACCCTTTTTGTGCAGGAACCTGAGACTCCTGCCTTTCAGTTTCCTTTGCCTTGTACTCTGCCAGCTTCCCACTGTGAAGGAAACTGACATTTACTTAATTTCAAACTCACGTTTACTTTGGTCTCCCATGTAAGGAGAACTATGTAGGTGCTCTAACTGCATTATCCCATTTAATCCTTAAAGTAACTCCACTGACCTCTTTTTAAGAGACGAGAAAACAGTCCACATACTTTCCCTAGAATATAGCATAGAACAGCAATTTGAACCCAGAGCTATCTCCCTTACCAACCTTCTCCCTTCCCTACAACAATTATGCCTCCCTACAAGGAACCAAATCATCCACTTATCTCTAATTTGTTTTTTCAGGTGTACCCTTGCAACCCATAAGTAAGTATTATATCTGTTTCTCTGCTTGGATTCTCTTTGGTCTCCTTCAAAGTCTAAGGGACTTTGTTCTGTTAAGAGATTTGAGTTTTTCTTTCCTCTCTTACATCTCTTACTTATGATCCTTA
This sequence comes from Tamandua tetradactyla, assembly GCF_023851605.1. Lineage (NCBI taxonomy): Eukaryota > Metazoa > Chordata > Mammalia > Pilosa > Myrmecophagidae > Tamandua > Tamandua tetradactyla. The sequence continues at coordinate 88,020,747 of NC_135331.1, read as the reverse complement.
GTCCCCTACATTATAATTTTAGAAAAGGATAATCATGCTAATTTAAACAAGGACTAAGTTAGCAATTATCAGCAACAAACTGAAGATTATGAAATGACAGAAATAAGCAGAATTTTTTTTGAGAGACAGAGAAAAATGAAGTTTGTAATGAGGTTCAGATGGAAAGTGCCCCTTTCAAGATTATAATGCTATTCAAATGAAACAGAAGGAACCAGTGCTCTTTACCTAGGACCTTATCTAAAGTTGTTCAGGTCCAATAAATGAAGAGGGCCTTTGAGGAAAACCCTGCCTTTAACTTCATCACCTCGCTGCTTAATGAATCATACATTTAAATTTGCATTGCAACTAACCTGTAAGGTTGTCTAAGATGCTTCCTCCTGATCCTTTCACAAACCCTTCCCTGATAGACACCTGAGAAATGTATTAGATGATGCTATGCTTTTTCTGTTTCAGAAAAATGACATGGATTTCTTTTTGCTTATTTTTTAGTGATTTCACAAAAAACCACAAGTAAGTTCTTTCTCAGTCTGTTATATATGGGGAGTTTTTCTTAGTTAAGATATTTCTAAGTGCACAAAACACTGAAATTCAAGTTTCTCATATCTGTTTGTTTCTCCATTACCCAAAGGCCTCCAGATTATGACTGTAAGATGGTCTCTCTTATTCATAATAAAGATAATGGATTTTTCATCATTTAAGTTTTTTAACAAAGCTTCCCAGTGACACACTCTAGCAGTGACTCAATCTAGCAGTGATCCAGAGCAAGCACTGGCAATGATGATATATTTAATGTAAAATTTATGAAGCCACCTTTCACACTATCTCCTGGTTTTTTGGAATGGAAATCTGGTCCTCATACCTGGGCTTGCATAAATTACTTTTGTTCAATACCAATATTCCCTGGTGTCCCCCAGCCTGAAATTACATTAATATTAAATCCCAAAGTTCCTGACAAGATTAAAAATTCAAATATGCACACAGCCTAGGCATTGTAATGAGGTGAAGTGAGGTCCTTCTCCCAGGAACAGTGGGGAACGGGGGAGCTCATATACAGTAAACTATGGCTGCTCAGCTCCAGCCAACTGCTCCATGCATGAATGAGGATCTAGAGTTGCCAGAACATCTCATTAATCAGGATTTTAGGTAAAAATTCCCAAGTTTTAACACATGATTGACATCTGAATCGTTCTAACAGACTCTAGTCACTCCAAAAGCACATAGGCCACTCCTCTTAAATCAGTCTGTTCTCTCAGCAACCAGGCTTAGGCCCCAGGGATCCAAAAAGGGAGAAAGTGCAGTTTGTTTCTCCTTCCTGCCCACCTCCCTCCTTGTAGGTATAACTCCCACTGAGTTGAGGCTCGGAGGATGGACTTCACTCAAGTAGGCATGCAATTTCCCTCCTCTGTCAATTCTAGATCCTTTTCTTCCTATGACTGGCTGCCCTAAGACATCTTCAGGGCTAAGCACCCAAATGTCTTGTGGAATATATGTTGGATTTCTTCAAAGGAATTGGCAAGAGTTTGCCCAGTTCCGAGGACTGCAGTGCACATTTGCTGAAGTGGAAATACTGACTCCAGTTTGGCCAGGTCCCTCCTCAGTGTCTCCCTCCACACCCTGTTACTGCTGAGGTGTGCTTACCAGGTAGGCCACCCATCTGAGTGAGGGACCAGAAGGCCCCAGCCTGGCTGCCTCCTGTAATTCCCACATGATCCTCAGGAAGCCTAGGCATCCCCACCACACAAACAGAAGAGGTTGTCAGCTGCTCCACTGCATCCCTCTCACTACGTCCTCTCTCTTTCTCCACTTTTCCTTCTGCTCTGATAGGCACAGAGCCTATCAGCACTGCTAAGCAGGCATCCAACCAATCTTTGTAAACAAATCTCTCAGAATCCTCCTCATTTGCCTCCAGGCAGGAAAGCACTCTTTTTCCATTGCTTGGTCAACTACTTACAACTATGAAGATTATCTTAAATCTCCTTCCACTCACAGCTGTTTGCTAAGGTAGGCCAGCAGGATAACATCTTTTATTAAGGCCTGAGAGCAGCAACTCTGCACTACACAACTCCAGGGAGTCCCTTCACATTTGTGTTCTGGGGTTGTGCATGCTGCAGTGCTTCCCTTAGGACTTGTCTCACTTCACTTGGAGGAGAAGGAAAGAGGGAGGTTATCGCCTCTTTTTTCTCAGCTTTATCATCGTCCTCTGTTGGCAATTTAGGGATAACAATTTGGGGAAGGGTCTCACTCAAGCATAAACTGTACAGCAAAAAGCAACTGAATATTTGAGTCCAAATCTATACGGAGAGATGAAGTGGAGATACAGATTTGACAATCAACAAATAGACAATATTTTACATCACTAAAGTAAATGATGTCACCAAAAGCATGTGCAAAGATGAAAGGATTAAGATTGAGCTTGGGGACACCAGTTTAGAGATTAGGAAGAAGAGAAAGATCCAGTAAAGGATACTGAGGAGTGGACAGGGAGAAAGAAGGAAATCAAAAGAGGGGAGATACCATAGAGCTCAAAAGAAGAGAGTATTTCAGGATGGAAAGAATGAACTACTGCATCAAATGCTAAGAAAGAAAATTTTGAACTAAGAATTGAAATTTGCAAATTGAAGCAGTCTAACAACTAATTAGTAACTTTCATAGGAGAGTCGGGGATGGGCAGATGGACATTGGAGAGGATCCAGGAGAAAATAGAAATTGAGAAAAGTGGAACAGCTGATATGACATATAACACGTAACAGAGCTTCTGTAGCGTCAAAAGTGTACCAAAGGGCGGCCAAGACAGCAGCTTAGTGAGGAGTGAGATTTAGATCATCCTCTAAAGCAGCTAGTAAATAGCCGGGAACAGTACAAAACAACTGCTGGGGCCCGTCAGGGACCAGACACACAGCGTACCTCAGTCTGGACCACCTGCAAGCCCACCCAGAATCCTGAGTTCCCCAAGCCACAGCAGACAGCACCCCTCTCAACAGGCTGCTTCCCAGAGGGGAAAGGAAAGAGAATTAGTAGCAGCAGGGGCTGAGTAAAACCAAGCTCCAACTATGGAATTAATTAACAAATTCTGACTACTAAAAATAAGCCCTCAGCTCATTTGAGCCTCAAGAAAAAGCTGAGGTTGCTGTTTTTTGCCCCAATGCAGAGTAGTCAGGGCTGATAGAAAAAGGAAAACAAACAAACAAACAAACAAAAACAGAGGTTTCTTGGATCTGACATCACAAAATACTTGAAAGGGTCTGGGCCCTAAAGGAAAGGAGGAGGCACATAGGACCTAGAGATACACAGAACAATGTACCAACTTAAGCTCTTGATTGGCAAACCTGAGGAATGGGGGTCCTGCTCTGAAAAGGATTTTTTTTTTCTTTTCTCTTTTGTTGCTGTTTTTCTGTGGCTTGACAACTCTTTGGATACAGCTGCAGGGCTTCTCAGGCTCCAGCTGTCCCAGGCATGAGCATTATTAAGCTTGTTTGAGAGTTTGTCTGAAGGCTGTGCCTTCCCCAGGAGAGGGGTGGGGCCCAGCTCAAGTGGAATCCCTCCCTCAAGGAATTCAGACCCCAGGATCTGGAAAATTGAAGCGATTAAAGCCAGCCTACAACCCCTCCTCTGGCTCAACCATGCCCCCAGCAAGGAGAGTCTGCTGAAGTTAAAGGTACCACATCACCTTATGCTGGTGGGACCTGCAGGCAGACAAGCTCCATATAGTGGGCAGGATAGGAAAAACAGAGAGTCCAGAGAGTTCATAGGAAAGTCTTTCAACCTGCTGGGTCTCACACTCAGGGAAAGCCAATGCAGGTGACTCTTTCCTCCTGAGAGGAGGCAAGTTGTTTTGGAAAATCTGACTGGGATCTATAATACCTAAGTAAACCCCTCTGAGGGGGGTAAAAAGAAAGGCACCATGCAGGCAGAGCAAGAAACAAGAAAACAAGAACTGAAAAATTCTGATCCGTTAAATAAAACATAAGCTAGAGGGCTAGAATAAGCTGAACTGAATGTCAAAGAACAGACAGACAACAAGGTTATCCAGCAAGAAATTCCTAAGGAAAAAAATTAACACAATCTCTAGAATAAACTAATTAAGGAAATTAAATGTCTGGATACCAGCAAAAAAAATAACAAATCATGCTAGGAAAATTGAAGTTATGGCCCAGTCAAAGAAACAAACCAACAATTCAAATGAGATACAGGAGTTGAAACAATTAATTCAGAATCTTCGAACATACATGGAAAACCTCATCAAAAATCAAATCAGTGAATTGAGGAAGGATATAAGGAAGGCAAGAAATGAAAAAGAAGAAAGCAAAAGTCTAAAAAAGCAAATCACAGAACTTACAGGCAAGAAAGACACAGTAGAAGAGATGAAAAAACAATGGAAACCTACAATGGTAGATTTTGAGAGACAGAACATAGGATTTCTGAACCGGAGGATGGAACATCTGAAATCTGTCAAGAAAAAGAAAATATAGGGAGAAGAATGGAAAAATATGAGCAGGGACTTGGGAAATTGAATGACAACATGAAGCTCACAAATATACATGTTGTGGGTGTCCCAGAAGGAGAAGAGAAGGGAAAAGGTGGGGAAAAAACTAATGGAGGAAATTATCACTGAAAATTTCCCAACTTTTATGAAAGACTAAAAATTGCAGATCCCAAACCCAAACAGAATAGAACCAAATGAAATACTCCCAGACACCTACTAATCAGAATGTCAGATGTCAAAGAGAAAGAGAGAATCTTGAAAGCAGCAAGAGTAAAACAATCCATCACATACAAAGGAAACCCAAAAAGACTATGTGTAGATTTCTCAGCAGAAACCATGGAGGTGAGAAGACAGTGGGATGATAATATTTGAGATACTAAAAGAGAAAAATGCCAACCAAGAATTCTATATCCAGCAAAATTGTCCTTCAAAAATGAGGGAGAAATTAAAACATTTTCAGACAAAAAAATCACTGAGAGAATTTGTGACCAAGAGACCAGCTCTGCAAGAAATACTAAAGGGAGCACTAGAGACAGATACAAAAAGACAAAAGAGAAAGGTATGGAGAAGAGTGTAGAAAGGAAGACTATGAGTAAAGGTAAAAAGAAGGAAAATTAGATATGACATATAAAATCCAGAAGGCAAAATAGTAGAAGAAAGTACTACCCATGGAGTAATAACACTAAATGTTAATGGATTAAACTCCCCAATCAAAAGACATAGACTGGCAGAATGGATTAAAAAACAGGACCCATCTATATGTTGTCTCTACTCAAAGGACATGAGGGCAAGAACACAAATGGACATTTGCACACCGGTGTTTATAAAAGTATTATTTACAATTACCAACAGATGGAAACAGCCAAAATGTCCATCAACAGACAAGTGGCTAAACAAACTGTGGCATATACATACGACGGAATATTATGCAGCTGTAAGACAAAATAAAGTTACGAAGTATGTAACAACGTGTATGGACCTTAAGGACATTATGCTGAGTGATATTAGCCAAAAATAAAAGGACAAATACTGCATGGTCTCACTGATATGAACTGACATTAGTGAATAAACTTGCAATGTTTCATTGGTAACAGAGACCATCAAGAGATAGAAATAGGGTAAGATATTGAGTAATTGGAGCTGAAGGAATACAAATTGCACAACAGGACTGAATATTAAAATCTCAGAAATGGACAGAACAATACTACCTAACTGTAATACAGTTATGTTAAAACACTGAATGAAGCTGAGTGTGAGGATGATAGAGGGAGGAGGGCTGGGGGCATAAATGTAATCACAAAGAAAGACAATATAAATTGAGATGGTATAATCTAGGAATGCCTAGAGTGTATGATGATAGTGACTAAATGTGCCAATTTAAAAATGTTTTTGCATGAGGAAGAACAAAGGAATGTCATTACTGCAGGGTGCTGAATATAGATGGTAATTAATATTTTAAAATTTCACCTTATGTATGAGACTAAAGCAAAAAATGTTTATTTGGTATAAAATTTATATTTTAACTAGTGCATCTCCTAATATAACTTATGTAGATAGTTGGTTGAACAATATAAGTACATGGAACCTTGGGTAGGACCTGAGAGCTTGTTTGTTTGTCCAGAGTGATGCCCCGATGAATCCCTGAGTGATTTGATCAGTGGGTGGAAAAGTATTTGCAAAGTCCCCTATGGGGAATGGTGAGAATGGGGGAAAGTTCAACCTCCCCGAGTTGAATTCTTAATATTCTCACATGTGGCATGGAAAACCAAAGCTATTGGCTGAGCCCCCAGTCTTGGGGTTTGTTCATATGAAACTTAACCCAACAAAGGATAGGTCAAGCCTACTTAAAATTAGGCCTAAGAGTCACCACCAAGAGAACCTCTTTTTTTGCTCAGATGTGGCCTGTCTCTCCAGCCATCACAACAAGCAAATTCACCACCCTCCCCCTGTCTATGTGGGACATGACTCCCAGGGGTGTGGACCTTCCTGGCAACGTGGGACATAAATCCTAGAATGAGCTGAGACTCAGCATCAAGGGATTGAGAAAAACTCTAGAATGAGCTGAGACCCAGCATCAAGGGACTGAGAAAACCTTCTCGACCAAAAGGGGGAAGAGTGAAATGAGACCAAGTGTCATTGCCTGAGAGATTCCAAACAAAGTCAAGAGGTTATCCTGGAGGCTATTCTTATGCATTAAGTAGATATCACCTTGTTATCCAAGATGTAGTGGAGAGGCTGGAGGGAATTGCCTGAAAATGTAGAGCTATGTTCCAGTAGCCACGTTTATTGAAGATGATTGTATAATGATATAACTTTCACAATGTGACTGTGTGATTGTGAAAACCTTGTGTCTGATGCTCCTTTTATCTATCTTGTCAACAGATGAGTAGAACATATGGAATAAAAATAAATAATGGGGGAACAAATGTTAAAATAAATTTAATTTGAAATGCTAGTGATCAATGAAAGCAAGGGGTAAGGGGTATGGTATGTAAAATTTTGTTTTTTTCTGGTTTGGTTTTATTTTTCTGTTGTTTTTTATTTCTTTTTCTGAATTGATGCAAATGTTCTAAGAAATGATCATAATGATGAATATGCAACTATGTGATGATACTGTGAATTACTGATTATATATGTAGAATGGAATGAGCATATACTAAGAATGTTTGTGTTTCTTTCCTGTAATTGTTTTTTTTAATTAATAAAAAAATTTTTTTAAATGAGGGAGAAATTAAAACATTTTCAGACAAGAAAAATCACTGAGAGTTTTGTGACCAACAGACCCACTCAGCAAGAAATATTAAAGGGAGCACTAGAGACAGATAGGAAAAGACAGGAGAGAGAAGTGTGGAGAAGAATGTAGAAATGAAGAAATGAAGACTATCATCTCTTTTATGGTAAAAAAGAGGAAAAATTAGATATGACATATAAAATCCAAAAGGCAAAATGGTAGAAGAAAGTACTGCCATTACAGTAATAACACTAAATGTTAATGGTTAAACTCCCCAATCAAAAGATACAAATGGGCAGAATGGATTAAAAAACAGGATCCATCTATATGCTGTCTGCAGGAGACACATCTTAGACCCAAGGATAAACAGGTTGAAAGCAGAAGGTTGGGAAAAGATATTTCATGCAAACAACAATCAGAAAAGAGCAGGAGTAGCTATACTAATATCCAACAAATTGGACTTCAAATATAAAGCAATTAAAAGAGAAAAAGAAGGGCATTATATATTAATAAAAGGAACAATTCAACAAGAAGATGTAACATATCATAAATATTTATGCACCAAGCCAGAATGCTCCAAAAACATGAGGCAAACTCTGAAAGCATTGAAAAGAGAATAGACCCATCTACCATAATAGTTGGAGACTTCAATTCCCCACTCTCATCAATGGACAGAACAAATAGACAGAGGATCAGTAAAGAAACAGAGAATTTGAGTAATACAATAGAGGAGCTAGACTTAATAGACACTTATAGAACATTACACCCCACAACAGCAAGATACACCTTTTTCTCAAGTGCTCATGTATCATTCTCAAGGATAGACCATATGCTGGGTCACAAACAAGTCTCAATAAATTTTAAAAGATTGAAATCATACAGAACACTTTCTCAGATCATAAAGGAATGAAGTTGGAAATCAATAATAGGCAGTGGGCCAGAAATTTCACAAATATATGGATGCTCAACAATGCAACTTTTAAACAACAATTGGGTCAAGGGAGAAATCAGTAAAATCTCGAGGCAAATAAAAATGAAAACACAACATATCAAAATTTATGGGATGCAGCAAAGGCAGGGCTAAGAGGGAAATTTATCGCCCTAAATGACTATATTAAAAAGGAAGAAAGAGCAAAAATTGAGGAATTAACTGCCCACTTGAAAGAACTAGAGTAAAGAACAGCAAACTAATCCCAAAGCAAGCAAGAGGAAAGAAATAATGAAGATTAGAGCAGAAATAAATGAAATTGAGAGCATGAAAACAATTGAGAAAATCAACAAAACCAGAAGTTTGTTCTATGAGAAAGTCAATAAGATTGATGGACCCTTAGCCAGGTTGACAAAAAGAAGAAGAGAGAGGATGCAAATAAATAAAATAAAAAATGGAAGAGGAGACATAACCATTGACACACATAAACCATTGGCACAAATAAAGAAGGCAATGAGAGAATACTATGAACAACTTTATGCTAATAAACTAGACAATGTAGATGAAATGGACAACTTCCTAGAAAGATGAAATGAACAACCAACATTGACTCAAGAAGAAATAGACTACCTCAACAAACCAATCACAAGTAAAGAAATTGAATTAGTCATTAAGAAGCTCACAAAAAAAGAAAAGTCCAGACCAGATGGCTTCACATGTGAATTCTACCAAACATTCAAGAAAGAATGAGTACCAATCCTGCTCAAACTCTTCCAAAAAATTTAAGAGGAGGGAAGGCTACCTAATTCATTCTATGAAGCCAACATCACCCTCATACCAAAGCCAGACAAAGATATAATACAAGAAAAGAAAACTTCAGACCAATATCTGCAATGAATGTAGATACAAAAATCCTCATCAAAATTTTTGCAAATCAAACCCAGCACCACATTAAAGGAATTGTACACCATGACCAAGAAGGATTCATCCCAAGTATCAAGGATGATTCAACATAAAAAAAATCAATTAATGTAATACACCATATCAACAAATCGAAGCAGAAAAACCACGTGATCATCTCAATTGATGCAGAGAAGGCATTTGACAAAATTCAACATCCTTTCTTGTTGAAAACACTTCAAGAGATAGGAATAGAAGGGAACTTCCTCAACATGATAAAGGAAATATATGAAAAACCCACAACTAACATCATCCTCGATGGGGAAAAACTGAAAACTTTCCCCCTAAGATCAGGAGCAAGACAAGGATGTCCACTATCACCACTGTTATTGAACATTGTGTTGGAAGTTCTAGCCAGAGCGATTAGACAAGAAAAAGAAATACAAGGCATCAAAATTGGAAAGGAAGAAGTAAAACTCTCACTGTTTGCATATGATATGATACTATATGTCGAAAACCCTGAAAAATCCACAGCAAAGCTACTAAAGCAAATAAATGAGTACAGCAAAGTGGGAAGTTACAAGATCAACACCAAAAATCTATACACTAGTAATGAACAATTGGAGGGGGAAATCAAGAAAAGAATTCCATTTACAATTGCAACCAAAAGAATAAAATACTTAGGAATAAATTTAACTAAGGATACAAAAGACCTATACAATGAAAACTATAAGAATTTGCTAAAAGAAATCACAGGAGACCTAAATAAATGGAAGAGCATACCATGTTCATGGATTGGATGACTAAATATAGTTAATATGTCAATTCTACCTAAATTGATTTGCAGATTCAGTGCAATACCAATTAAAATCCCAAAAACTTACTTTTCAGAAATAGAAAAAGCAATAAGCAAATTTATCTGGAAGGGCAGGGTGCCCTGAATAGCTAAAAATATCCTCAGAAAGAAAAATGAAGTCTAAGTTCTCACACTACCTGAATATAAGGTGTGTTATGAAGCTACAGTGGTCAAAACAGCATGGTACTGGCATAAATATAGATATACTGACCAATAGAATTGAGCAGATTGTTCAGATATAGACCCTCTCATCTGTGGACAATTGATCTTTGATAAGGCAGTCAAGCCAACTCACCTGAGTCAGAACAGTCTCTTCAATAAATGGTGCCTAGAGAACTAGATATCCACATGCAAAAGAATCAAGAAAGTAAAAATACACCCTACACAATGGGAAACAATATTTGGAAATGATATATCAGATAAAGGTCTAGTAGCCAATATGTATAAAGAGATTGTTCAACTCAACAACAAAAAGACAAACAACCCAATTATAAAATGGGCAAAAGACATGAATGGACACTTCTCAAAAGAGGAAATCCATGGCCAAAAAGCACATGAAAAGATGCTCAACTTCCCTGGCTATTAGGGAAATGCAAATCAAAACCACAATGAGATATCATCTCACACCCAGCAGAATGTCCATTATCAAGAAAACAGAAAACGACAAGTGCTGGAGAGGATGTGGAGAAAGAGGCACACTTATCCACTGTTGGTGGGAATGTCAAATGGTACAATGGCTGTGGAAGGCAGTTTGGTTATTCTTCAGGAAGCTAAGTATAGAATTGCCATATGATCCAGCAATACCATTACTAGGTATCTACTCAGAGGACATGAGGGCAAGGACACAAATGGACATTTGCTTACCAATGTTTATAGCAGCATTATTTACAATTGCTAAGAGATGGAAACAGCCCAATTGTCCACTCCAACAGAGGAGTGGCTAAACAAGCTGTGGTATATACATATGATGGAATGTTATGCAGCTGCAAGACAGAATAAAGTTATGAAGTATGTAACAACATGGGTGGACCTTAAGGACATTATGCTGAGTGAGATTAGTCAGAAACAAAAGGACAAATACTGTATGGTCTCACTGATATGAACTGACATTAGTGAATAAACTTGGAGAGTTTCAGCTAAGAACAGAGATCATCAGGAGATAGAAAAAGGGTAGATATTGGGTAATTGGAGCTGAAAGGATACAGATTGTATCCCTACAGCACTGATTGTAAAAGTTCACAACTGGGTAGCACAATACTACCTAAAAGTAATACAATGATGTTAGTACACTGAATGAAGCTGAATGTGAGAATGATTGAGGGAGGAGGACTGGGGGCACAAATGAAATCAGAAGGAAAGATAGATGTTGAAGACTGAGATGGTATAGTCTAGGAATACCTAGAGTGAATAATGATAGGCTCTAAATATACAAATTAAAAATGTTTTTACCTGAGGAAGAACAAAGGAATGTCAATACTGCAGGGTATTGAAAATTCATATTTTAAAACTTTAACTTATGTCTAAGACTAAAGGAAAAAAATGTTTATTTGGTACAAAATTTATAATTTGACTAGTAGATTTCCTAATATAACTTATGTGGACAGTTTAATTGAACACCATAAATATATAGAAACTTGAGTAGGGCATGAGAGTTTGTAGGTTTGTCCACAGTGATGCCCTGATAAATACCAGAGTAATTTGAACAGTGAATAAGACAGTATTTGCAAAGTTCCCTTGGGGGAATGGCAAGAAAGGGGGGAAATTCAAGTTCCTCATGTGGAGAATTCTTGATATTCTCACAAGCAGTGGGGACAACCAAAACAATAGCCTGAGCCCTCAATCTTGGGATTTGTTCATATGAAATTTATCCCTGCAAAGGAGAGGTTAAGCCTACTTAAAATTAGGCTTAAGAATCACCCCCAAAGAACCTCTTTTGTTGCTCAGATATGGCCTCTCGCTCTTAGCCAATATGAGAAGCAAACTCACTGCCCTCCCCCTCTCTATGTGGGACATGACTCCCAGGGGTGTAAACCTTCCTGGCAAAGTGGGACAGAAATCCTAGAATGAACTGGGACTCAGCATCAAGGAAACAAGAAAACCTTCTAGACCAAAAGGGAGAAGAGAGAAATGAGACAAAATAAGGTGTCAATGGCTGAGAGATTTCAAACAGAGTCGAAAGGTTAGCCTTACACACTATATAGATACCACCTTTTTAGTTAAGGTATATTGAAGAGGCTGGAAGGAAGTGCCTGAAAATGTAGAGCTGTCTTCCAGTAATCATGTTTCTTGAAGATGATTGTGCAATGATATAGCTTTCACAGTGTGACTATGTGAATGTGAAAACATTGTGTCTGATGCTCCTTTTATCTACGGTATGGACAGTTGAGTAAAACATAGGGATTAAAAATAAATTAACAATAGGGGGAACAAATGTTAAAATAAATTTAGTAGATTGAAATGCTAGTGATCAATGAAAGGGAGTGATAAGGGGTATAGAAAAAATAGGGGAAACAAAGGCTAAATATATTGGTAGATGGAAATACTAGCAATCAATGAAAGGGAGAGGTAAGGGGTATGATATGCGTGAGTTTTTTTCTTTTTATTTCTTTTTCTGAATTGATGCAATATTCTAAGAAATGATCATGGTGATGAATATACAACTATGTGATGATATTGTGAGTTATTGATTATATACCAAGAATGGAATGATCATATGGTAAGAATATTTGTATGTTGTTATGTTTAAAAAAAATTTTTTTAAAAAAAAAGGACACCAAAGGATAGAGTTCTGATAGGTTGTAGCTTTCCTCATGGAGAATTAAAAAAAAAAAAGATTGCCTATTTCAACAAGATAAAAAAAGATACATATTTTTACTTTGAAAAAAGAATAGGCAGGTGTAAAAGGAATCAAGCTGAAATATTAGAAAGAAAATTAAGTTTATTGAAATTGAAATAGTTAAATAATAGTTTAATATTTACTATATTAATCATTATAGCTATATAAAGTAATAGTTGAATGTTATGTTAGTCATAGCTAAAAAGTGAGTGAGTTGGAAGATAGAACTGAGGAAATCTCACAGAATAGCACACAGTAATGAAGAAATTGAAAATATGAAAGAAAGTAAGAGCCATGGTTGGATAGAATGAGATGATCAAGTACAATAGGAATTTCATAAGGGAGAACCCAAGACTTTAAATACCAGTTAATATTTAAAGAGATAATCGTTGATAGAATTTAAAAAAGAAAAGGAGAGAGAGAGAGACATGAGTCCTCAGATATTGGGTCCACCGAGGGCTGGAAGTAGATAACTAAAACACAGACAGACACACACATAGGCCTAAATTCACTGCAGTGATTTAACAATCAAGGTTAAAAAAGAAGCCATAAAGACCACCCAAGAAGGGGCTCATCCACAAGGAATACCAAACATATTAACTGTAGTCTTCTCATGAGCAAAAATATGTGCCAGATAACAAGGAGAAGAAAAGAGTGGAGAAAGGAGAAGGAAAGGAAAGAGAAGAGGAGGAAATTTTATTAAAATGTACTTTAAAGTAGTAGACCTAAAATATTTTTAAAAAGTGATATAGAGGCAGGGCAGGTAATTATTGATGAAGATAATTTGACAAAAGCACAGAAATACTGATTAACTTGTTAAAATATACAAATTTAAATATTTAGATTAAAAATAAAAATAACTAGTAAGATAATAGAAATGCAGCAAATGCCTCTTAGGAGAATTAGATAAAGCCTTCTCAGGATAGTCCATCAATGAAAAATGACTGATCTGAGGAAGAACCAATTTAGCTAGCCACTGGCTAATTTCTGTGCTAACTAGATGTACAGAAATTTATCATAAGGTACAAATGATGGTAATTAAGAGGGGAAAGGAGTGAACCTATAGGAAAAAATAAAAATAATAAAGAAAATTTTACTGATTCAAAAGAAAGCAAGCAAAGTGGAAAAAAAACAAAAAACAAAGCAAATTTTTTAAAACACACACAAAATGAGATAGCTCAAACAAAAAATCTAAATGTGTCAATTAACAGAATACAAAAATAAGTAAAACTCAGATTTAAAGTTACAAATGCTCAGATATAATAATAAGAGAAATAAGGAAATAGAAATTTCTGTTTTCTTATAAGAAATAAAAGGAAATACGCCCGGCGGGCCGCGGTGGCTCAGCGGGCAAAGTGCTTGCCTGCTATGCCGGAGGACCTCGGTTCGATTCCCGGCCCCAGCCCATGTAACAAAAAACGGAAAAACAAAATACAATAAAACAAGAAAATGTTTAAAGTTGTTTCCCTTTCTTCCTTCCTTCTATCCTTCCTTCCTTCTCTCTGTCTTTCCTTTAAAAAAAAAAAAAAAAAAAAAAAAAAAAAAAAGGAAATACGCCAAATTCTGTTAATAAGAATCATAATACCTAAAATAAAATGACCCATGGAAAAATTGAAAATGATTGAATTTTAAAACATATTATGTAAATAACTATAAACAAAAGCTGGCATAACTGTGCCAATATCAGACAAAATAGAAGAAAAACAATATAAAATGGACAAAGAAAGATATTCCATGTTCAATAGATGAAATTTTTTAATTAATTTATTAATTAAAAAAATTTAACAAATGAACTAAAACATTAACAAGTGATCATTTCGTTCTACATATATAATCAGTAATTCACAATATCATCACTTAGTTGCATATTCATCATTTCTTAGAACATTTGCATCAATTCAGAAAAAGAAATAAAAAACAACAGAAAAAGAAATAAAACAAAAACAGAAAAAAAAGATTATACATACCATACTCCTTACCCCTTGCTTTCATTGATCACTAGCATTTCAAATTAAATTTATTTTAACATTTGCTCCCCCTATTATTTATTTTTATTCCATATGTTCCACTCATCTGTTGACAAGGCAGATAAAAGGAGCCTCAGACACAAGGTTTTCACAATCACGCAGTCACACTGTGAAAGTTGTATCATTATTCAGTCATCATCAAGAAACATGGCTACTGGAACACAGCTCTACATTTTCAGGCAGTTCCCTCCAGCCTCTCCATTACATCTTGAATAACAAGGTGATATCTACTTAATGCGTAAGATAACCTCCAGGATAACCTCTCGACTCTGTTTGGAATCTCTCAGGCAATGACACTTTGTCTCATTCCACTCTTTCCCCTTTTGGTCGAGAAGGTTTTCTGAATCCCTTGATGCTGAATCTCAGCTCATTCTGGGATTTCTGTCCCACATTGCCAGGAAGGTCCACACCCCTGGGAGTCATGTCCCACGTAGACAGGGGGGAGGGTAGTGAGTTTGCTTGTTGTGTTGGCTGGAGAGAGAGGCCACATCTGAGCAACGAAAGAGGCTCTCTTGGGGGTGAATCTTAGGCCTAAATTTTAGGTTGATTTGACCTATCCTTTGTGGGGTTAAGTTTCATATGAACAAACCCCAAGACTGGGGGCTCGCCCTATAGCTTTGGTTGTCCACACTGTTTGTGAGAATATCAAGAATTCAACTTAGGGAAGTTGAATTTCTCCCCATTCTCACCATTCCCCGAAGGGGATTCTGCAAATACTGTTCCACTCACTGATTGAATCACTCTGGTATTCATCGGGGCATCACTCTGGACAAACAAACAAGCTCTCAGGTCCTACCCAAGGTTCCAAGTACTTATATTGTTCAACCAACTATCTACATAAGTTATATTAGGAGATGCACTAGTCAAAATATAAATTTTGTACCAAATAAACATTTTTTGCTTTAGTCTCACACATAAGGTGAAATTTTAAAATATCAATAACCATCCGATAGATGAAATTTTTAACAAAGCTCTTATAACAGTCATTACCTATAGTGCTTATTAACATAGTCTTTGAAATAAATAAATCAATCAATAACTGACAACAACATGAAAAAATCAATATTTATAATTGAAAAGAATTTATAATTGAAAAGATTATAAATTGAATTTATAATTCTTTTCAAGCACAGAAGGAAAATTTACTAATTTGACTACCAGCTTTGGCTCTTTGTCTCAACTAATCCCAAAACAAATTTTTGACATAATGTGAAGAACATTTCTTGACCATAAGAGAATGAAATTAGAAATCAGTACCAAAAAAAACTTTGTACTTGGAAACCAAAACCTGTATGTCTAAATAATCCACGGAGTACAAAGGAAATTGTGAACCAAATTACAAAATATATAGAAATGAATCAGGAAAAAATCATTATATATCAAAACACTGAAGATCTTGCAAAACATTTAGAGAGAAATTGATTATGATAAATGGTTTTAATTGAAATCATTAATGAAATAAAAATGAAAGAATTGAACATTGAACTCAAGATTGTAAAAAAGGAATGGAGTTACCCAAAGTGTAGAAAAAAATAATAAAAATAAAAGCAGAAATCAATGAAATAAAAAATACTAGGAAACAGATGATCAAAGAATATTTGGTTCTTTGAAAAAAAAATTTAAGAAGACCAAGAAAATGAAAGGCACAAATATTAATACCAGGAACAAAAAAGGAACTTAATTATAGAACAAAAATTCCTTAAAATCATTAGAGAATGCACTAAAACTCTATGTAGCAGTATGTACAAAACTAAACAAAATGAGCAATTAAAACATATATATATTAAAACATAAATGTTTTAACTACCATAGTTTGCCAAAATTGACCTAAAGAGAAATATAAAACTGCAAATCATCAATACCTATATAAGAAAATAAAAATTTCTTATCCCCAAAAAAGCCCCAGAGCATGGAAAAAAGCCCCAGAGCATAGTGGTTTTGTAGGCAGGGGTTACCAATTTTTCAAGGAATAAATAATTCCTGTCTTATACAAACTCTTCCAAAGAATAAGAAAGAAATGAAAACTATTTCAACCCATTTTATGATGTAATTATAACCTTGATTTCAAAGCAAGACATAAAGAATATAGGGAAAAAATTGACACATTTTACTTAGAAACACAAATTAAAAATTCCTAAATAAATATTGTAAATCTCATCTGATATGACATTTATTTTTAATACTTCATGACCATGATAGAAATCATAAAAATCTATCAATGTAATTCAATAAATTCATAGATTAAAGAACAAAACTGATATGACCCTCCATGGGAATAAAGAGAAGATATTTCATAAAATTCAACTCAGTTTCATGACTAAAAACCTTTTGCAAACTGAGAAAGAAAATTTTCTTCACAAATGAGGAATAGATGAGAACTTCCTTAACCTAATAAAGGAAATCTATTCCTTTATCTTTCTTAGTCTTAAAAATAAAATTTTAGAATATATTTTTCAAGTGAAGATCAAGAAAAAAGATTACTACAATCACTTTATACCAGCCAATGCAATAAGACAAGGCAAGAAAAAGAAACAAGAAGTAAAATGTTTCCAAGGGAAAGCAGAAATTTGTCATTATTTTCTCACTATGCAATCATCTACTTAGAAAACTAAAAATAAACAGAAAAACTACTAAAGCTAATATAAAGTCAGCAAAGTTGCTGGATATAAAAAACACAGACACAGCAGCAAACAAAACTTCATAGCATTCTTCTTCCCGGAAACCTCTTTGTCAAATGCTCAGATGTGCCTGGCTCTGCAGAAAGGACTGTTACCCTCCCCCACTACAGTGTACAAATCATTCCGGGGTGAAAATCTCCCTGACAGCATGGAGCATGACTCCCAGGAATGGGTCTGGCCCTGCACTGTGGGACTGACAATGCCTTCCTGACCAAAAGGGAGGAAAGAAGTGCAATAAAATAAGGTAACAGTTGCTGAGAGATCAAATAAAGAGGCTGTTCTGGAGGCTGCTCTTATGTAAGCTTTAGTTAATGCTAATTGTCACGGTGTGCTAAACCCCAATCAGCATCACTCCTGTTGAATTTTAAGAACATCTAGGGCTGGAACTGAGACTCTACAAAGGTTTCATACACTAGGTTTGCCTTCCTGGAACATATAATTCCCAGAGAGTTTCTAGGTCAGATAAATCCTGAAACCGAGAGGGACCAGCCTCTCCAGGATTATCAATTAATTACAACCCCTGTCCTTTAGTGTGGACACCCCTTCTCAACATGAAAAAATTAGAACAGGCATTCCCCAAAGATCCTTATAGATTGGGAGAAGAATTAAAGGAGAAGAAAAAGGTATAACAGAGAAAACGGGATTTAACAAATGAGTATATTTGCTGAATCACTGTAGTAATTTTCTTTCTAGCCTCCAGTGTTTTGGAGCAGCTAGGAGGAAAAATCTGAGATGATGGAATATCTGTTCTCTAACTACTTGTTGAAGTGCGCTTTGAAAACTATTGCTTTTTTCTTTCTTTGCTTTGTATATATGTCATGTTTTACAATTTAAAAAGTTATAAAAAAAATAAGTTAAAGATAAGAATAGGCAGTTCACAAAACAGGGGCACTGAAAAGCTATTAAGAAAAGTTATTAAATATCACTAGTGATAAAAAATGTAATGTAAAAATGAGAAACTACCTTTTTTCAAACTGTATTGGCAAAAATTTAAACTTAACAACATCAAATATGTATTGGAATAGGGGGTAAAATGGAAACTCTCATTCTCTGAACGGCAATTTGTCAATGTCTAATCTAAATATGTGCATACCCTATGAATTCTATTTCTAGAAATTAACCCTAGAGAAAATTCTTACATATGATATGTAAGACACAAACAATGATGTGTGCTGTGGCATTGCTTTTCATGATAAAAAATCAAGGTTTCTTTAGTATAGGGTATAACCATAAAATAGAATATTTTACAGGAGCTTAAAATGAATCAACTTATGTGACTGTATGTGTAGAATAATGGAAAGATGCCAAACCATAGTGGTGAAATGAAACAAACCATATACAAAATGATATTTGCAGATACAAAATGATATCAAAGATGACACATACAAATTAAAGCAAAAAAATAAAAGTTAAACCACCATATTCCTTAAGGAACTACATATGTATAAAATACTTTTACAAATGATTGGACACACACCAAACTTAGAATAGCAGTTGCCTCTGGAAAGCAGAGGGAAGAGATTAAACCTGGGATTTGTGGTTCAAAGAGATTTTTGCTATTTCTGTGTTATTTTCTTTCTTAAGAAAAATTGGAAGCAATTAGGAGTAATGTCACATTGTAGGTGGTGTGATTATTGATGCCTGAGATTTATCCTCTGAGTGTTTTTTAAAATATCTCAAAATAAAAAGAAGGTAAAGGATTATTCTGTGAAGCCCTAATGCATTGTATCACCAAGACAAATTTGGCCTGTATATCACCAGAGTACCCACCTGAAAAGATTAATCTAGTGGTAGATGGAAACACATACCCCAATTTAGGCATGTTCTTAATCCATATCCCTCTGGGTAAAAGCCCATTGTAAATAGGACCTGGAGGCCTTATAAAGAGAGAGAAACCAGAAGCCGAAGTCAGAGAACACCACTGGAGGAGCCAGGAGCAGAAGTCAGCAGAAACCCAGGAGAGAAAAGAGAGGACATCAGCATCTGACAGGAAAGCCAAAGGACACAAGGATTGCTGGCCAGCTAAAATGCTCCCAACCCAAGGAGAAGGCAAGGCTTCCAGCCTCCAAAACCAGAGACAAGAAATCCCTTTCATTTAAGCCAAAATCAATTTGTGGTATTTGTGATAGAAGCACAACAAAACTAAGACATGGGCCCCATATCGTGTGTGCTGTCCCTCCAAGTATTTCTCTGAACTTCTAATGGGGTGCCTGACACATCTTCATCCATTAGTCTATCGCATCAACGCTCCGTTTTCCCTTATCCAGTCCACCACCCATGAAACTATTTGAAAGAGCCCCATTTCCATGGCTACTGCTCTTGATGTCCTTGTCAAGGTCATAAGGACCTTTTGATGCTAAAAAAAAAAAAAAGCCACTGGTCCTCCAGTGCTTTGTGGTATCAGGTTCCATGTGCAATGAGGATTTCCCACTCCTCTCTGATATTTGTCACCTAAGCCACAAAATAGCACAGCTTGAGTTCAGTCTCATAACATATCTCAATAAAATTGTTCCTTAGTCTTCTGTCATCAAGAAGGACATACACAGGAAGTTTCCAACATTGCTGCAATCCAAATTTATACTTAGAAAGCAGAGATTTTCCCAACAAAAAGGAAACACATAAACAATTAGAATATCTACAGAAATGTAACTCTTTGAAATCGGTTTTCTTCTTCTTAAATGGAGCAGTTATTGGGAGTCACAGCCTATCAAACATCGCCTTTTCAAACCTTAAGTTTTTGCACAATCTCTGCTTTACTTTTATATGCCATGGCCCTTTCCACGGCCTCCTGGAACAAAACAACAAGCTGATCCCAAACTATATTTAAAATTCTATGTCATGCTAGATAAAGAATTCCTTCTGATTTTGAAATCATTATTCCTAGCTTCATCAAATTTTGCAAATATTACGTTTAAGAATCTGCCAGGGCTCAGGCCCAAAATGCTATATGGGTGCCCCTCCCTAAGCAGCCTCTTTTGTTCACCTTCCCACATCTGTGGTGGGGTTGCTGCCTTCTTTCCTATGCCCCATATCTGTATCACTTGTAAGGCAGAATTTTTCCTGACTAATGGTGCAAGGAGAGGACAGAAGAAAAGGAGCAGTACCCTGACGTTGGCCTCATTGGGGAAGATTTCACCGTCGCCCCCACAAGCATTTATGAAGTGCCTGCTTTGGCAGAGACCATTTTTACTGAAGAGAACCTAGTACTTGCTGTCAGAGGAAAGAGTGACAATGTTTGCAAATCAAGTGAGGAATATTGCTGAGGTCTGCAGAAATCAAGAGTGGGCATGTTGGGGGTGGGAGAGAAAAATGACAATGAAAGGCCAAGAAAGTAGCTCTACTTAAAATAAAGGAAGTGACCCATTTCCTGATTTAAATCAGAGACCTAGAAGGGAAAGGAAAGGATGAGCTCCACCCCTAGCTAGGCACTCTTCCTTACATAACATTCCCAAGCAAAAAGCTCCCTGCTTTATACCCCTACATTTCACCACAACTCAATGTCTGAAAATCATCTTGGAAATAACATCAGTGAAAAAAATATATGTTTCTGTTTCATCAGACAGCAACACTAATTTGTTTGTCTTTTTTTTATTAAAGCAAGACCTGCGAAATCTAACAGTAAGTCTATTTTCCTCCATTCTATTGTTATTAGTTTTTTTATGGTGTCTAGAGGCTCTTCTGTGCCCTGTGTTTTTAATGCAAATGTGTTGGGGACAAGAGGCTAGCCTAAAATGGCGACTGGGCTAACATGGCCACCCTGGCTGATGCAACAGCACCTACTTAGTACAACAAGGTTCTTCACGGAAATAGGTTCCTGCCGGGACCTTCCCGCCGGCGCGAATTCCCCACCAATTATCTAACCAGTCTTTCCCGCCGGCGCGAACTCCCTCCTATCATAATGCTCCACATACCCTACTCCCTCCCCAAGCCGGTATATATACACCTGGCTTGGTTAATAAAATTTGCAGCTTGATCAGAATCCTGTCTTGCTGCCCTTCTTGCGTCTCTCTGTCCCATCGCCATTCTTCCCTCAGCAGGTGGCGGACCCCCGTTGACTGTCCTGCGGGTCGGGACACAAATGTACCAAGACTTAAGATTTTTATCTCTGAATTTTTCAGACTTCCCTACCTCCTTGCTTTCAGTTTCCCTGTATCTCCTTGTAGTAGCATGCTCCATTTGCATTTGGAGGCTACAGTTGAAACTGATTGGTAGCTTATATGGTGCTATGGTAATAAATAACATTTATCAAGCATTTACAGTGTACCAGACAGTGTATCAGGATTTACATATTCATGCTCATTGTATCATTTAAATACTGTTATTCCCATTTTAGTAGAAGAGCTTGTGGGGCTAGGCCATTTGTCCATGATCCCACAACTCTAAGTAGTAGAGTCTGAGATTCAAACCCAGATCTCTCTATATGGCTCTGAGGTCTAGACTGTCTCCATCCTAGTCCAACAATTAGAAATACGGCCACATCCACCTCAAATTAATGTAAAGACAGGTGTTGGCAAACAAGGCTCATGGTAGTGCTCGTGGTGAATCAACACTATTATTCCAAAGAAGTGATGGGGAAGAGTTTAATAACAATAATAAGGCAATAAAGTGATATAAAAATCTTACCAGTCAGTGGTTTTTGAAACTTTGAATTAACAGAGAGAAGTCAGAAGGAAGAAATAGCCTCCCAAAATGAAGCCAGTTTTATCCATTCTCTCCCAAATGGCACCCAAGTTAAGAGAGACTTGAGCAAAATAATCTGAAGCTGTTTATTCTCCCACCTATATTTGGCCAATTCTAACTAGAGAATCTGGTGGAGTCGCAAAGTTCTTTTTCTGATAGTCCCAGCAGAAAGAGTATAAGAAATAACTGTGTTCTTCATCCAGAAATCTCCAATTCATTTAGTTATTTGATTTCTTTTTCACAGTGAAAGCAGAACCAAGTAAGTTCTTTATTCATCAATTCGGGGATTGGCTCTTGATACTGGTTGTATCCTTCTCTTGCCGTGTTTAAGACATTGACATTCAAGTTTCTTTTGCTTTCAGCTTCCTCTAAATTGTGATGAATATTTTAGAAAGTAAAAAAATAATTTAAAAACACTGATGACAAATCAAATAATGAGCTGGCTATAAGTGATCTGGGAGTTGGAGATGCTTTTGAACATTTTTGTAAACCTTAGCTGTTGCTATTTTTATTATTAGAGTTTATAATGATTTTGCTAAGAAAGGAAAAAAAGTAGGAGATGAGAAAAATAAAATCCAATGTCAAAGTTAAATTGAGATCTTACTTAATCAAAAGATATTTATTGAGGACATACCACGCGCTGACAATACAGCAGGGGACAAGACAGAAAAACCACCTTTCCAGGAGTTCACATGTGAATTCAAACATTACTGGCATGTTTCGAATCCAGAGAGATTGAGTAGACTAGGAAGAAAAAATAATCCAATTCTCCCACTGCTCCTAAAAATAGAATTCTTGCCTCTGACAAATGCACATTAGTGGTACGTAAGAGTCTATTTCTGTCCTCATCACTGAAAACTATACCCACTTCAACAACACCTACTATTCTAAGAAATCCCCTTTTTGTTTTATGCTTCTGTTATACATTCTTTACCTAAACCTATTTCCATTTCAGGGAAAACATTGACGTTTATATTTCTCACACCCTCTCCCCATTACCAGAATCCTGCTAGACAATCACGATAATATACAAAGCATAGACCACAATGATTAATGGGGAAAAAGTGGAACACAATAGTTTTTTTCATTCCAAAAATCCCTGTCTGGAAGTGGTATCAGTAAAAATTCTATTTTCAGTATTGATTTTGTGGCATTGTCAACCCATACTGATATTTGTGTTTGGATTTTAGCTCATGTAGCAGTACCTATCGGTAAGTTCCTTTTCTTTTCATAACTCTTGTACAAATTGGGGATCCAAAATGCAGAGAAAACTTTTCCTAACTCTGATTACCTTCGTTTCTATTTACAAATATCTCCTATCCTTCTTACTTAGCAACCTGCTGGGTTACTAATTACTCAATGAAAAGCATAAACATTTGGCTAAGAGACTAAGTATAGAGGAAACATTTTGTTTTCTAAGGAAAATTTCAAATAACTTTTGATAGCAAGTAAAATTTTCCAAACTATAAAAAATAATCATGAATAAAGATATAGAGAGTGGGGTAAAACAAATGTGGAAATAATAAGGAGAAACAGAGGAAAAGCTGAGGTAAGGGCATTGAGAAATGGATATTTTAGATACAGGGAAAGAGAATTTCTAATTGTTTAAAAGTTCTCTGTAGGATTTAAACCCTCCGTGCTAGCTGAGAAAGAGAACAAATGGCCTAAAAGCATAAAATGCCTGCCCCTTCTACCTTTCTACCAAACTGAAATATACTGAAGCCAGTTCAATCAGAATAGGACTTTTCTTTCACCACAAAAGAGATGCTAATCCCCCATATTCTGTTATGGCCATCTTTTGGGGGAGCTTTGGTATCTTCCAAAGATATTTTTGTTAACCCCTTGGAAGGAGCAAGGAAGGAAATTATATTCTTCCTTCAAAACTCTACTAATTCATTTTTGTTTCATATTGTTCTGCCAGTTACTCTAATACCTGTTGGTAAGTTATTCATCTATTTTTTAATTCCAGTGACCTTTAGAAAATTTTCCCTGAAGTAAAGGGTTTTACATTTTCATTTGCCAGTCCCTTTTGTCTCTCCATTATCTGGTCTCCCCTTTAGTGACTGGTAAATTTATGAACCACAGCATACCCACAATTGGCAAAGGAAAAAAAGATAGAAAATTAAGACAATGAGAGAACTACGTAAATATAATAAGCAACACTGGAAATGCTTTGGTAAAAATTATATATTCATACATTGCTGGTCCCACAGTTAATTAATATAACCCTTTTAGAATGAAAATTTGCATTTTCATTAGAATGAAAATGTTGCAAGGATACCTTAAAGTATAGTGTCCTATAACTCAGTATTCCATTTCTAAAGATGCGCTTTAAGGAATAATTCTAAATAGGGAATAAACCATTCCCATGTTAATTGGTAAAAAGATACAAAGGTAATATAAATGAGGGTTAAGAAAGAAATCAGACAGACCCGGTTTCAAATCCCAGCTAATACACTTACCAGATATGTGACTTTGAATAAATTATTTAATCTCTCTAAAATTTAAATTAAATTATAGCTATTTGATATTTTCTCTATGTGATCACTTCCTTTTAAATGATGTGCTCACTCCCCTTTCTCCACAGCACTGGAAAATTTAACTTATTTATATATTGGTGAAAAGCATAAGCCTCTACTAGAAGAGGAAAAATGTAGAGAGGAAAACACATGCTGGTAACACTTGAAACATTTTGTCAATAACAAACTAAGCTACAGAGGAAATCTGAAGATGGGGAGAAAGGGAGAGAGGAGTCATCTGGTCTCACAGCCAAAAGAGGCAGGAAAATTGTAAAAGCTAAGATTGAATGAGGCAGCATCTGATTCCCTCCGATTTGCATTTCAAAGGCTTACTTTAGCATACTTTCAGCAGATTTTCAAAAGAAACATTTTTTAAAACTTTATCAGTGAATGTGGAATTTTCCTTTTTACTCAGTTTGTTAAGAAATGTGTCTCTCTCTCTCTCTATATATATATATATATACTTCCCCCTCTCCTATCTCTCTTAACAGAGAATTCACATTTTTATTTTACAGTTCCTATAGAATGATAGTTTCACCACAATTCTATTAGCAAGAAAGACCACATTAGTTACCATTTCAAAGTAACATTCCCAGAGAAAATCTAATTTTCTGTTTTTGATATGGAATTCTAATGTACTTCTACTTGTTTGGTCCTTCATTTGGTGGTCTTAAAGAACTTTTTCTAAGTTGAAGTCAGACAGTCTGAGCACTTTAAGTGGGAGAGCTAGCTATTCTTATCAAATGATGAAACCTTGGTCCAGTCTTAACTATTTTTAGGAGCACTGGCATTGGGATAAATTCTGTTCAAGACGCTAGGTGGAGGAATGGCTGTGTTGGTCGAGATTTTCTGTTTAAATTTGCTGACTATCTTTCCGCAGCTTTCCAAATTTCCTCTGCCCCACACAAAAGCCAGTCATTTTTATCAAATGGCCACATTTCAACTCTTTTCTAAATGTCCTGTGCACAAAGAATAAGTCTTTAATTTGTTTCAGTAAGTCTTTACCCTCACCATTAGCTCAAAACTCATAAATAATGCTAATATATAATAATGTGAAATTAATATTTGATACTAACTGAATACTAATACCTAAATATTAATAAGTACTAACATCATTAACAATAATAACTACTACATGTCACACCACCCCCCACTCTCTATTTACCTGCAGTTCATATGAAGTTGTGTTGTCAGCATTTTGATGCCTTCAGCTCTGCCTTCCAGGCTTAGGCTAGTGTACAAACAGAGTTTGATCTGTTATATTTCGTTACAGCTTCCTTCTTAGGAGGAAAAACAGTCTCAGGGTTTCTTTTCCTCTCTCACTGTAAAGAATATGATTGGTAGCTAAATTTTTGGAAGCTTGAACTTTGTGTTCGGTTGATTTATTAAGAGTTCCTTTCAAAACCCATCAACATGCTGCTTGGCAATTCTTGTGTCCTTTGACCTTCCACAGGGTTTAGGTCCCATTCTCTGATTATATTCACTTCTGTGAATGCAGAACCTAAATGGCATATTTCCTCTCCTTTGCTTTCAGATTTTTCTGCATTTCCTAAAATTATTGACTTTAAGTGAAAATTCTATTGAGTCAAAGGGTAAATAAGGAGACAATATAGACTTGCCATAAAAAAATAGAATAAATTTCCTAAAGTAATGACATTTTAGCTCAGATGCTTTGTAATAAGAAGTGAAATAATAAAGAAAATAATGTAAACCAAGAAGAATAATAAAACACAAGGTGAAGAACAGAACAGAAATATTATGAGATTAGAAAATTAGGAAGAAATATAAAAAGAACAAAATTTAAATTAAAATAAACAACTAGCTCGTGAAGAGTTTTAATATCTAATAAAAACTGAAAAGAGTAGTTCAGTGGTTAGAATGCCTGCCTTCCATGCGGGAGACCCGGGTTTGATTCCCGGACCATGTACCCCACCCCCAAAAAAAAACTGAAAAGAAAAAGAAGTGGGCCTAAACTCAACTCCATTTTGCCCACCCTAAAAATATACACCACTAAAGATTAAGACTATAGGAGAAGCTCAGGAAATTGAAGCTTTAGGGATTTCTTACAGTCTCTCTGACTATTTAATCTATGCCCTGCCTTTTTTACACCCTTTGGAGATGTGCCAGTGAAAACATTTGTCTCGTGTCCCAAGCAAATCACATTAGTGTGTGCTGGTATTTTAGCAAAGAATGCAAAGCTCATGCATAAATTCCTTTTCTCTTTCTTAATCCTGCTATTCTTTAGTGTCCTAAAATATCTGGAAGGCTCCTCCTAACACATTCTATTTCCTAAGCTAACTTTAGAACTCAAATGTTCCCATTAACATTAACCTCAGAGTTATCAAAAAGAACAAAGACGGAAAAACTAATTTTGAATAAATATAAATAAGCTTCTCTGTACTGCAAAAAGAAATATGATGGGGGCTGGCATGGTAGGGGATTGAAAGTAAGAAAGCTGAAAAAAAAATTAAGCTAGTAACCTGGCTATTTAAATTACCAAATAAGTATATCTTGAATTAATAGGGATTAATTAATTAACTAATAGGGAAATAATAAGGGATAGCATATACTTATAAGATTTAATTTTCCCAAAGTCCACTTTCTGATGTTCCAAATGGGCTGTCAGTGGGTACTGAGTATGTGATTAAAATAAAAACTAATTCATTCTCTTTTCTTTTTTTTAGCAATTGCTCCAGTAGCAGCTGGTAAGTTCCTACTCTTTTTCAGTTAATTAGCTCTGGACCTCTGTAGCATTTGGGTTCCTTTCTTTTCACCCACACTTTTGATTTCTGACCACTCTGAACCCCATGGGTCAGATTGTTTTCCAACGCTTTTCTTCCACATCTTCCAGTATTTCTTTGTTATGAATAGCTTGTATGGTAAATCAAAGGCCAACTGAGACAGGAAATCAGCTGGCAAAGAAAAAGGAAAAAAAAAATTTCATCCAGCTGGAGAATTAGGGAAAGAAAAGAAATAAAGGGTGATAATGCTGGAAAAAATATGTTAGGGTCAGATGAGGGGAAAGACCACAGAAACAACACACTACAAAGTTTATATTTCAATTTGAAGCTATAGGGTCACAAAACAAAATTCCAAAAGATGAAAAATAGCAAAAGTAAAATAAAATGTAAGAAGTGAGAGTATAAGAAAGGATAGACTGCAAAGAGTAAACAAAGAAAACACTATATAGAGTTGAAGATTAAAAAGAAAGGCTTTTAACCTCATTCCTAAAGTTCATCATAAATAAACTTGGACCACTATTGCTGTAAAGAAGAGTTAAAGCAGCACTTTGGAAGCCTGTCCTGAGTTCCCCTCCTTGGGAGACTTAAATTGGGAATTCCTTTTCATATGCTCAGGCAAACTACACTATTCATTTTCAAAAGGAACTGCAGGTCTAAATATACCAATTAAAAAAAACAGATTGGCAGAGTGGATTAAAAAAACATAACCC
Organism: Tamandua tetradactyla; assembly: GCF_023851605.1. Lineage (NCBI taxonomy): Eukaryota > Metazoa > Chordata > Mammalia > Pilosa > Myrmecophagidae > Tamandua > Tamandua tetradactyla. Next base: position 87,992,658 of record NC_135331.1, on the reverse strand, counting down.
AATTACATGCTGTCTACAAGAAATTCACTTCAAATTTAACAATATAGTAGGTTGCAAGAAACAGGATAGCAAAAGACATACCACACAAGCATTACTTTTTTTAAAAAAAAAGTAGGAGTAGCTATACTAATATCAGATAAAGTAGACTTCAAAGCAAAGAAAATTACCAAGGCCCACAAAGGATGTTAAGTGTTGATAAAATAATCAACAGGCCATAAAGATATAAAAATCCAAAATGTGTATGTACCAAAAAACAAAGTTACAAAATAAATGGGGAAAAAATGATAGAGATGAAAAGAGAAATAGAAAAATCCACAGTTATATTCAAGAACTCCAACACCCTGTTCTCACCAACTGATAGAATAACTAGCCAGAAAATCGGCCAGGAAAAAGAACAAGTGAACAACAAAATGACCAACACAATCCGATTGACATTTTAGAAACCTCCACTCAACAAAAGCAGAACACACATTCTTTTCAAACATCAGGAACACATATCATTATACATCATATCTTGGGTCATAAAACAAATCTCAATAAATTAGGAAGAAAAATCACAGAGTATTCTTTCTGACTACAATGGAATCAAACTAGAAATCAATAAGACAACAGGACAATCTCCAAACTCTGGGAAGTTAACAACACACTTCTAAATTATTATTGCAGATGAAAGAGGAAGCCTTGGATATAATATTTTAGTTTTAAAATATTTAAAACTAAAAGTATTGAAGATTATCAAAATTTGTACATCTAGCTAAAGCAGTGCTCAGAGAGAAATGTTAAATACTTACATTTACTTTTAACTTAAATACTTACATTAGAAACAAAAAAAATCTCAAATCAATAATTTAAGGTCCTACTTCAAGAAACTAGAAAAAGAGAAAAATAAATCCAAAACAAACGTAATAAAGGAAATAATAAAAATAAGAGCAGACTTCAATAAAATTGAAAATAAAAAGCTAGTTCTTTGAAAAGGTCAGTAAAAATGGATAAACCTGTAAGAGTGACAAAAAAAGAGAGAAGAAACAAATTACCAATATTGAGAATGAAACAGGGAATATACTATAGGTCTTGCAGCCATTAAAGGGATGATAATGTATAATATGAACAAGGCTTGTTCAATATTTAAAAGTTAATCTCACACACAGACATAGACACAAAAAAGTCAATCAGTATAACCCACCATATCAACAGAAGAAGAAAAACCACATGGTCTTATCAATTGGTACAGAATAAAGCATTGGACAAAATTAAATACCCATTTATTATCATAATCTCTCAGCAAATTGGGAATAGAGGGGAAAATCCTCAAACTAGTATAGAGCATCTACCATTATACTTAATGGTGTAAAATTGAATGATTTCCCATTAAGATCTGAAACAAAGCAAAGATTTCCACTCACACCACTCTTATTCAACACAGTACTGGAAGTCCTAGCCAGCAGAACAAAACAAAAAAGTAAATAAAAAGCATATAGAATGCAAAAAAAAAAAGTATTTGTAAATGACATAATTGTTGCTGCAGATATTCCCAAGGAATCCACCAAAAAAAAGAAAAAAAACTTATAGAACTAATTAAGTTCAGCAAGGTTGCAGAATTCAAGATTGACACAAAAAATCAACAACAAACTGTTTGCTAACAAACATGGAAACCAAAATTTAAAACACAATACCAGTTGCAGTTGCTCCATAAGAAATGAAGAGCCTGGATACAAATCTGACAAAACACATACTGGATCTATATGCTGAAAATTATTTGTAGACACATAATGGTGCCCCGAATTGGAAGATTCAAGACAGTAAAGATGCAATTTTCCCCAAACTGATCTGTAAGTTTAATTCAATCCCTGTTAAAATCCCAACAAAAATGTTTATATAGATGAGCTTATTCTAAAATTTATATACAAGGCAAAGGAACTAGTAGGATAGCTAAAACAATTTTGTAAAAGAACAAAATGGGAGGAATCATTCTACCTGATATTAAAACTTACACTATAGCTATGGTAACTAAGATAATATGGTATTGGCAGAGGAATAGCAAGACAAATAAATGGAAGAGGATAGAGAATCTGGACACAAATTTGGCAAATCAATTTGAGGGGGGGCAAAATATCAAAAGCAATTCAATACAGGATGGGATAACCCTCAAAATATGGTACTGGAATAATTGGACACCCATAGGAAAAAAAAGAACTTCAATCTAAGCTTCACACCGTATAAGAAATTCAAAGTAGATTGTAGATTTAAATGCAAAACATAAAACTAGAGAACTTTTGGGAAAAAAATAGGAAAAAATCTTTGGGACCTAGGGCTGAGCAAAGACTTCTTAGACATGATAACGAAACCATAATTCATAAAAGAAAAATAATAAGTTCAACTTCATTTAAATTAAAAGCTTTTCACTGTCAAAGACTCTGCTAAAATATGAAAAGACAAGCTACAGACTGGGATAAAATATTTCCAAGCATATCCAACCAAAAAGGGCTCCTATCTATTAATGCTTAAAACTCAATAGCGTCTCTAATTTTAAAAAACTCAGTAGTAAAAAACTAATTCAATTAAAAAATAAGTGAATGATAAAAAGATACTTCACCAGAGAAGATATCGATGGCAAATAAGCACATGAAAAATTTTCAACGTAATTAGTCATTGCGCAAATTAAAACAAGATATTATGGTACAACTATTAGAACAGTTTACTAAAAAATAGAGAAGATACCAAATGATGGTGAGGATGCAGAGAAAACGGATCTTACACATTGCTGATGGAAATGCTGAAAATGGTACAAGCCACTCTGGGAAGCTGTTAACGATTTCTTATAACACTAAACATGCACATACCACTTGACCCAGTAATGACATTATTAGGCATTCATTTAATTGGGAGAAATGAAACCTTCTATCCTTATGAAAATTTGTGCACAGTGTCTTTCATCATAATAGCAAAACACTGGAAACAACCCAAATCCCCTTCGATGGGAGGGGATTTTTCAGTTTCTTTTCACTGCTCTATTTCTGGCACATTTATACAGTGGAATTGAACAAAGTCTGGCACATTTATACAGTGGAATACCTCTCAGCAGTAAAAAGGAATGAACTATTAATATGGCAACAACCAGAATAAACCTGAAGGACTTTATGCTTAAATGAAAAGAACCTCAAATTGTTACATACTGTATGATTCCATTTATATAAGATTCTTTAAATGACCAAAGTGTAGAGATAGAGAACAGATTAGTGGCTGGTAGGAAGCTGGGGTTGGGGTTTAGAAATACAGAGGCCACATAAGGGGCTCTTTTGAGATGATGGAACAGTTCTGTATCTTGATTGTGGTAGTGGCTACACAAATCTGTACACAGGTTAAACTGCAGAGAGCTTGCACACGATGAATGCATGCAATCCATGCAGATTTTAAAATAGTGGAAACTGAGTCAAGTCTGCTGCCTAGTCAACAATATACTGCCAGTTGGCTGGTTTTGATTCTATCCTACAGCTATATAAGATGTCATCACTGGGGGAAGCTATTTGAGTACATGAGATTCTGTAATATTTTTACAACTTCCTGTGAGTCTATAATTATTTCAAAATAGAGTTTTTTTTTAAAGGAACTGCAGGATCCATGGGATCTTTTCCATTTTCTTTACTGTCTTCAAGGGGTAAGAGGATAACAGAAGAAAGAAATAGGAAAGGAAAAGGGGGAAGCAGCAAAATGTAGGAAAAAAAAGAGTGAACTAGGGAAGATAGTGGTAACATTGAAGCTATAGGATTAGGCTATTCCTTCATTCGACTAATTTTTATTAAACCTGAACTACAGCCAGGGACTACTCTAAACCCTGGAAATAGAGCAGTGAAAAGAAACTGAAAAAAAAAATCGATGCTATCATAAAATTAGGGGTAGGTGGGGTGGCAGGAAGAAAAGATAGACAACTCAGGAGAAATAAGTAAAATACAGAGTTTATTAGAAGGTATTTAGTATTATTGAGAGGAACAGGAGAATAGAGAGTGAGTAATCAAAATCTCTTTTAAAAGATAATCCCTTTTAAAAGAGATTATAAGGGAAGGCCCCACTGAGAAGAGATAGCTGAGAAGAAACATGAAAGAAGTGAGAGAATTAGCTTGTGGATGTGTGAGAATACTCTAAGTCTCGGGGACAGCAGATGATCTAGACTACTTGAGGAAAAGAAAGAAAGTAAACATTTCTGGAGCAGAATGAAAAGTGAGAGGAGTAGGAGTTACTGTTTTAGGGGGGCAGACCTTCCATCCAGACTTTCCATCCAGGCCTTCCTTGCAGGTCCTATAGTGACTTTGACTTCGACTGTGGGTGAGAAGAGGGCACCCTGCCACAGAAGAGTGACCTGATCCGAAAGACATTTTTAAAATCCTCTCTAGGGGTGCAAGGGTAGTTCAGTGGTAGAATTCTCGCCTGCCATGTGGGAGGAGACCCGGGGTTCGATTCCCCTTCCATGCACTTCCCCAAAAACAAACAAACAAACAAAAATCAACAATGGTGCTGCAATAACAGGATAGTCACATAAACAAATAATAAGATGTGACCCGCCATACAGCCTACTCCTCTCTGACTGCCATATTGGGAATTGACTAGTCGGGTACGGGGTGGGGAGTGGAAGAAGAGAGCAACTAGAGAAATGACATAATAGTGACTTGGACCTTGGACAGAGTCATAAAGGTGGTGAAAAGTATTAGGTTCTTACAAAATACTGAGGAACTGACTCTCCCATCATATTTCATTGTATCGGGCTGGAGGTCTTGATGGCACCCTAGAAGAAATAGTTGGGCAAGGCGAGAGTGGAGGAGAGCTGTGTTTCTGATCCAAATATGTTTCCATTAATCCTATTTCTTTGATTTGATTTTCAGGAATACCTCAAGTACCCACTAGTAAGTTCCTAAACTATTTCTAAGCTCAATTGTTCTTTAGTTTCTTCTAAGTCAGGGGTTGGCAAACTTTCTCTGTAAGTGCCAGATAAAAATTATTTTAAGCATACCATAAAGTCTATGCCACATCCACTTACCACTGGTGCTGTAACACACCATCAGCCACAGACAACATGTAAATGAATGAATATGGGTATGCCCTTAAAACTTCTTTATGGACATTGAAATTTGAACTTCATAGAATTTTCATGTGTCATGAAATATTACTTTTCTTATTTTTTCAACCACTTAAAAATGTAAAATCCCCACAGGATAGACAAGAAGACATGGTGGACTGGAGGTGTTCCATGGGCTCCAGGGTTGAAGTACCCAATTCCCCATTTTCGTACCTGATAAACAATCCTGAGTATCTTATTTTTTTGCAATTTAATTCTTATTTTTTTGTGTGTGTTTTTTATATTACATGCATCAAGTAACATCAACACATTTTAATACCTGGTCACAAAATGTACCTTAAAGATTTCATATCATGTCCATGAATAGTGTAAACACACATCTTCTAATGTTAGACTATTATACATCCATATTTTCTAAATTGCAATTGAATGCATCTAGCAAAACCATGAACAATTAAGGAAAAATAAAAGTGATTAGTTTCAGTAGCAAGTAAAGTATCTTATCACAAGTTCTTTCGAACTACAATAGGCCAAGAGAAGGGGGAATGGAAATGGAGGCCCCCACTTTTAAATAAATGGAACTTAGTTGCTCATGAAACATATTTGGGGGTTGCGGAAGAAGGGGGAGCCCTGTAATAGCTACTGATGTATTTGTCTTTCTCTTTCAGTGGACAGTTCCAGAGGAATTAGTAAGTAAGGGGTTAATTACCTTACTCTAGTTCTGTGTCTAGGACCTTTGAGTTTTGTTCCCAATTTTTCTTGTCCATTGTCTTCTATCATAGAACAGTCATTATTAGTTAAATCTGTGGTTCCCTTATATTTCAATTTTGATTCCTTCTTATCTATTTTCCTTTTGGAGCAAAAGATAATGGTCCTGCATTTGATTCTGGCTAATTACTACCAAAAATTACCAGTAGCATATATTCCCAGCTAGTATATTACAGGCAAGCCCCTTTTCTCTGTGTTACAATGTGGCAACTTAGCACTTTTATGAAAAAGAAAATCCCCTAAGATTGACATAAAGAGTAGATGTCAGGACAAGATGATGATTTTAGGTAATTGACCAACATACACATTTCCAAACTGATCGAAAGAGTGGGTAAAAATTTTTGACTTGAAAAAAACAAAAAAAAACTGGGGAATGCAATAATTTTGACTTAGAGTAGAATAGACAGTACTTACCCAGGGATTAAATTCCTTCAGTTAGTTAAATGGCATCCTAAAGATAACTCTCTCTGTAGAGTGGAATGGGAAGCTTTGTCCAGCAGCACTCCTGCTGCCCTGTTTCACTGAAGATGAAACAGTTTTATCCTCCCTTGGAAGAACCTGTTTCTGCATTCACCTAGAAAAATATTAAAAGCTGGGTTTTCCCCGAATTTAAAAAATCACCACTGATCTTTCTTTTGTGTTTTATTTTTAGCACTAACCCCTGTGGGTAAGTTCCTTTTCTATTTTCAACTTTGATATTTCACATTGTTTATAGTTATTTGCTGGCCAGGGCTGTTTCCCCCCCCCCCCCCCCGCCCCCCCCGCCAAAAATAGAGGCTTGTGCTTCTGAGGTCACCAGACTCTTGCAAGATTCTAAATAACATTTTTTTTTTGGAAAGGAGATGAAGTTCGTTTGAAACTGCACCATTATCTCTGGCATTATTCTAGACTCTGAAAAGGAATCTCCTTGCTGATGCCTAGAAAAATAGTGAAGGAAAACTCAGTTTCTGGATTCCACTAGTTCTTTGTTGGGAATTTAAAAGTTTTTTTTTTTTTCAGTTGTGAAATTAATAGGGGGATAAAAACTAGTTAAAAACAAAATCTCATTTACTTTCTGTTGCCTTCTAAATAACTGTATCCTTGAGGAGCAGTAAGTATTAAGCACTTATCATATACTGAGTACTGTGCAAGGCACTTTCAAAAAACATTATCTCTTATTTTTACTATAGCCCTGCCTGGTAGCTATTATTATCCCCCACTTTACAGATCAGGAAACTGGCTCAGACATTTGCCCAAGGTTAAAAAGATTGTAAACAGCATTGCCAGGATTTAAACCCAAGACTTCCTGTCTCTGAGGTGCATACTATTTCCTCACGACACATTACCTCTAATACTAAACCACAAATGCCTCTTGTGTGTGTGATTAGCTATGAAACTTTTATCTATAAGTCAAATATTTATAAGTACAAACATGCATCTACTAAAGAAGCTGGGTAATTAAATGCATGCAAAAGCATTATTTTAAAAATATGATTCCTATTTTAATCGACGTTAAACTTTTTAACTGTTTTCTAAATTCGGTTTTCTGTATACCAGGATTATGTAATGCGTGCTCAGCTCTTCAAAGATAACATACCAAACAAAACCAAATAATAAGTTTTTAAAACTCTGTAAATATATAATCATAAGAAGCAAGTACAACTTCAATGCAGTGAGATACATTTCACACATCTCAAACATTCCAAACACCGATGAACACAAAATATGTCTTTATATTTATTCATGTTTAAGCCCTGTTCTTTCCCAGTTAGTCCCAGAGAGAGGGCGGGTTTGGAGAAGAGCGGAAGAGAAGGTGAAGTGGAAAGGAACAATTATTGTCTTTTGATTCATAGTAGCACCGAAAGCAGTGTGCACTCAGAGCAGCCACTTTCTGTCTGGGTGTCAGGAAAGGGCTGAGACCACTGTCCATAAGGAAGGTGACAGCATGAGGACTTTGTGCTTCCCTTGTTAGAAGAAAGAGCTCTAAGAAGGAATTACACGCCAAGTACCTTCTTGAGAGTAAATTAGCTTTAAATGGATGCATTTTTGAAAGCTGCCGGGGGGAAAAACATTTCCATCTTTTTCAAGTTTTTCAAGTAAAAGGTATTTTCTTATTGCTATAATCTTTTGAACACACTCTTCTCAGTTGATGTTTTTAGAAAAAGGAAGTTAAGGTGTAATTCAGTGTTCAGAGAGAGATCTAAGGTGAATCAGGCCATTAAACATAACCCTCCTCTCAAGCTGGATCCCTATTGCTTGCCTCTCATGCAGCTCATAAGTATATACAATCTCTGAAAGTATCAGTTAATGGCCTGAGAGTGTTTCATCTCTGATGCTTAACACATCTTTTAGAAAATAAATCTAATTGTACTGTCCCTGCCAGTCAATAGTTAAAGAGCCTGATAAGATTTCTTTCCTAATGAAGCCCATATTCTTTTTTTCTACATTAAGTATCATACAGCTAAAATTAATATGATAATTATTTCATGATATCGGTCAGCTGGTAGCAAAAATCCAACCAGTTAAAAATTTGAATCATTAATTTTTCATCAACCTGAACACATAATGATCCCCAAAGTCTTAATTAAATCTTTTGATTGTATTATAAAACTTGCCAAATGGGCTACTGCCTGCAATAAATGGACTTTCTCTATGGCTTACAAATCTTTGTATTATCAAGATTTACATTGTAATTAATCATAGCAGATTATTATGTCCAAGAGAAAGAAAAGATTTAAGCTCTCTCTTGAAATCTGGGAGGCAAAGGGAGAGAAGAATCTAAAATTTGGTGGAATCATGATTTGTGGTTTACTTCAGAAATGGAAAGTTGAAATAAAAATGAACCCAATTTATGGAATAGCTATTTTCCCGAAAAAAAAAAATCCTAGGTAAATTTAATTTCTGTTCATTAAATTCAAGATAGAAAAAATACAGAAAATATTTTAAAGTAATTGAGGGATAAAGATACTATTTGAAGTGATTAACAGTATTTTTCATTGCAGTGGGGAAAAGAATAGAATTCTTTAAATTTAAAATTAGGAAAAGCGTAGCTAAAGTAAACATTGACTACTTAATTAAGTTTGAGAATATTCAAGTTCTATACAATTCAGAAAGAAATTTAGGTTAAAAAAAACAGAAAGGAAAAGGAAAAAGGAGGGGTCATCCAATGTTTTACACAGTAGAAGCATGAAATAAGTGTACTCCAAGAGATGGCAAAACTAAAAACATTAAGATATTAAGAAAAATCAACTTGTTTGAGGAGTACATTCCATAGAATTCTTAAGGTTAGAAGCCTCAATATAAAAAATGCTCTTCTACATACTATATACATTCCCCTCAGATAAAACAAAGTCCATCGGTACACCATCAGAAATAAAAATATTCCGGGCTGTCTTTCTCAGTACAGCAACACTTTGCATATAGTACCAATAATCTGGTAATTTTGGAACCAAACAACCCCCACCTGAATGACTCATCTGTGGAGAAGGGTAGAGCCAACCAACCCACCCAAATACACTTCCTACACGAGGTACTGCCCTGGAGAGAAGGGGGTAGAGGGTAAGAGAGAGAGTCCCAAACAAGGAAGGGATGAAGAGGGAATAAGTCAAGCTAATCTATAAAAGCAAATGGCGGGGGGTGCAAGGATAGTTCAGTGGTAGAATTCTCGCCTGCCATGCAGGAGACCCAGTTCGATTCCCGGCCAATGAGCTCCCCAAATAAGCAAAACAAACAAACAAAAAAACCAACCAAACAAAAAAATTCAACAAATGGTGCTGCAATAACAGGATACTCACATGGAACAAAAAATGAAATGGGACCCAGCCATCCAGCATACAAAAAAAAAGCAAATGGCCCCACGTTACCTATTGCCTCTCGCCTCCCTCACCTGTCTTTGCGAGAGTGCCTGCTTGTCCTCTTACATGTGCATCTAATAAACTTTCTGCCTGCTTACTCTAAAAAAAAAAATTGGAAATAGATTTTTCTAGAATAAAATATCAGTATCCATACTTTAATGAACAACACTAAAGGAAAAAATACACGAAAGGATTCATAAAACATTACTGCAATTTTCCTGAGGTTATTTCTTTTAAATACCAAAGAAAAAACACCAGAAAACACTTAACTACAATTACCTTCTTTCCAAGTGCAGGTGTGCCTCACTTTTTACAACTAATAAAATTCTGAAGTTATGTCTATGCCAATTTTTCAAACATTAAACCCAATTGCACCGGAAAACTTTCTATGTAAAACAAAAAAAAAATTTTTTTTAATGGTGCACGGGTGGTTCAGTGGTAGAATATTTACATTCCATGCAGGAGACCCGGGTTCCATTCCCAGACCATGTACCAAAAAAAAAAAAAAAAAAAACCTTTCAATAATCAGTTTTTAAGAAAGAAATCTTCCTGTAATGTGATTAATCACTCTAAATTATTTGCTAGGAACTAAGAATGACTTGTCTTGATAGATCAGAGAGAGTTTTTGCCTGCACTGTCTCATTTGATAATAGTAATAGCTAATATTTATTGACTACTTACTATGATCCATGCACTATACTGAGTGCTTTACTTAGGTAATAGTATTTAATTTTCACAACACCTCTGTGAGGTAGCTATTATTACTGCCCACATTTTTTTTTTATTGCCTGCATTTTACAGATGAGAAAATTGAAGTTTGCCCAAGGTCACCCAGCTAGTTTGGTGTGGAACCAGAATTTAAACCAGTCTGTCTCCCAAGGCCATGTTCCTTATACATCTGTCTAGAATCCTTCAAAACTCTACAAGGTGGCAGAGGAGACTAAATATAAGGAAAATAGGTCTTTGGGAATTAACTGATTTACCCAAACCCAGCTAGCAGGAATACTAAACCCAGGTGTTCTGATTCAGCTTCCAAATTCACTATTCTTTCTACCGTATTAAATATTAAATATAAGATTTTCTCAAGCAAGACATGCCTCTGCTCCATGGTGGGAACCCATATAATTCCCCTTGGTAAGTTGGAATTTTTTTATTAAATTACTGAAAAACATACCAGAAGCTAAATATTCAAGTTTATTCAATCACATAGAAATTGAGACAAACCAGAGCTGATTTACCTATACATGATAAAAGGAACCTGAAATGCTGGCAACACTAGCAGCAGATATTTCAAGTGGCAGTTTAGATGATGGTTAATGCTGAATTCTGGAATTTGACTACTAGAATCGTAGCCCCACCATTTACTGGTTGCATGACCTTATACACATTCATTTAAATTCTCTGTGCCTCAGTTTCTTCATCTGTAAAATGAGGATAATAATAGTACCTACCCCATATGGTTGTTGAGAGGATTAAATGAGTTAGATGTGGAGTGCTTAGAACAGTAAGTGCCTAGTATATGGTAAGCACTCAATGAGCGTCAGCTAGTACTGTTATTACTTTTAAATGAGATATATTTTTATTAAATTTGGAAAGCATATTTTGTGTTTCCTTTTTCTATTTCAAGAAACGAGTGTTGCTTCTTTCCACAATTTTTTCTAAAAATAGTTTCCTTTCATTTTTTTACATGTCAGTTTACTTTGCTTTCATTAATTTCCCAAGTTATTGAAAAGTCTGAATTTGATCAATGTTTATATATATATATTTTTTTATAATTTTATATGTAGAGCTCCACCATTTTATTTTCAGGAAAATATCTCCAGTTTGTCAGTTTTAAGAGAAAAGAAACAGAAACCAATTATCAGGGGAAAATAAGAATAAAGGCAAAATAGTTGATATCTGAATCATGCACTTTTGTTGTGTACTCAGTTATATTTCCAGGTTACATGGATGGAGATCTTGCAAAAAGTTCAGATTCTAAAGTCCAGAGTCTAAAAATTGGAGGCACTACAAGGACTCAGAGTAGCCGAGAAGAAAGCAAGGGAGCACTAGAGAAGGAGGCCACGTTTGCAGATTCTCATGAATCCTGGAGGCCAAAACCCCAAATTGTGTCAAAAAGTAAAGCAGAAGGCACTGATTTGGGAAAGACAGAAATGGAAGTCAAAGTAAAAGAAAGTGATACCGGAATGTCGAAAGCACAGGAAGTCCGGGGAAAGAAGAGTGAAATTGGAAGGCCGAAAGGACAGGAACCCCGGGTAAAGGAGAGTGACACTGGAATGCCAAAGGAACAGGAAGTCCGAGGAGAAAAGAGTGACACCAGAATGCCAAAAGGACAGGAAGTCCGAGTAAAGATGAGTGAAACTGAAATGTCGAAAGGTCAGGAAGCCCAAGGAAAGAGGAGTGCCACCAGAGTGCCAAAAGAACAGGAAGCACAAGGCAAAAGGAGCACCACTGAAGTGCCAAAAGGACAGGAAGCCCAAGTTCAAAAGAGTGCCACCGCAGTGCCAAAAGGACAGGAATCCCAGGTTAAAAAGAGTGCCACCGAAGTGCCAAAAGGGCAGGGAGTCCAAGTTAAAAAGAGCGCCACTGAAGTGCCAAAAAGACAGGAAGTCCAAGTTCAAAAGAGTGCTACTGAAGTGCCAAAAGGACAGGAAGCCCAAGTTCAAAAGAGCGCCACCGAAGTGCCTAAAGGACAGGAAGCCCAAGTTAAAAAGAGTGCCACCGAAGTGCCAAAAGGACAGGAAACCCAGGTTAAAAAGAGTGCCACTGAAGTGCCAAAAGGGCAGGGAGTCCAAGTTAAAAAGAGCGCCACCGAAGTGCCAAAAAGACAGGAAGTCCAAGTTCAAAAGAGTGCTACTGAAGTGCCAAAAGGACAGGAAGCCCAAGTTCAAAAGAGCGCCACCGAAGTGCCTAAAGGACAGGAAGCCCAAGTTAAGAAGAGTGCCACCACAGTGCCAAAAGGACAGGAAACCCAGGTTAAAAAGAGTGCCACTGAAGTGCCAAAAGGACAGGAAGTCCAAGTTGAAAAGAGTGCTACTGAAGTGCCAAAAGGACAGGAAGCCCAAGTTCAAAAGAGCGTCACCGAAGTGCCTAAAGGACAGGAAGCCCAAGTTAAGAAGAGTGCCACCACAGTGCCAAAAGGACAGGAAACCCAGGTTAAAAAGAGTGCCACTGAAGTGCCAAAAGGACAAGAAGCTGGAGGAAGGAAGGGTGTGTCTGAGATTGGTAAAGGAAAGGAAGGCAGAGGTTCCAAAACCAAGAAAGGTGATGAAGAAAAGGATAAAGTTAAAGGAAGGAAAGCAGCTGAAGTCAAAGGTAAAAAAGCAGGAAGCTCAGCAAAGGGCAAAGACAAGTAAAGGCAAGAAACATAACAAAAAGGTGGAAGAGTAAGGACAAATAAAGGAAGGCCCATAAGATAATTGACCGTGTGTTTTCCATCCTCCTGATGCAAGCCATGTCCCAAGCCATCGCCTAAATGAGTTATTATGTAGAATCCCTATAATCTATGTACCTGTAGAGTTTCTGCTCTTCGGAAGTTTCACCATTTTTAGAACTCAGCCACAAACCTAAGTTTCCAAATGCTCATTTTATAAATTGCTATTTGTATGATGTCATCCAGAAAGCCTGGATATTTTCCAAAATAAACATTTTGATTGAAGAAATGTGTAATTTCTTTGAAAAGTACGACATATCTGTGATAGCCTAACCAACCAATCAACCATTAACTCCTCATGGTGGGCCTAAGGTGTGCAAGGCACTGTTTAAGTGCTAAGGAGTACCCAGAAAGGTATAAGTCAGAGTCCCTGCAACCAAGTAGGTGGTAACATATATAGTCACGTAGTATATGTGTACATGACAATTTGTAAAAAGTAAAATCTAAGTGTCAAAAAGGTGATTTAGTTGTTCAGTGGTAGAATGCTCGCCTTTCATGCAGGAGACCTGGGTTCGAGTCCCGGACCATGGTCTCCCCCTCCCCTCCCCAAAAAAGAAGACTATTTAGGTGAACAGTATAATAAGCATTCAGGAGCCTCTTGAGATGAGACGGTAAAGATGGTAGTTTCATGGGGAAGGGATGGTGGTATATGACACGTGTCTCAAAAGATGAATTCGATATTAATATGAAGAGTGTAGTAGAAGGAGGAGAAGAAAGGCAAAAGTGCCAAATGTTCTTGGGGCAGTAGGTAATTTTGCTATAGCAACAGGCATTATGACATACAGTTTTGGAAAGGGGTTAGAAGAAGATTCTGAAGAGTCTTAAAAAACAAACCAGGAATTTAGACTTGGCTCTCCAGACAACTGGAAGCATTCTGGAATGCTTGAGATGGAGAGTGAGATGAATAAGACTGTATTACAAAATATGTCAGTCTTGTGATTGTGCAAGATAGACTGAAGAGGAGAAAGATCATAGGTGGCGAACCCAATTGGGAGGTGGTTTGGGTGGTAGGTGATGGAATGAAAATAAATAGAAGGGAATAAATTTAAGAGAGATTTTCAGGATGGCTGACTGCCTATGAATAAGTAAAAGAAAAAATAAGTGATGACTCCACAACTTTTGAAACTGTATGACAGAGAATCAGTGTAAAAAAAAAAAAGTCTAGGAGCTAGTTTGTGGGACTAAGAAGGAGTAACAAATATTGTGTTTTAAGGGGACAAACAACACTTGTCATCTGAGAGAGGTCTGGAGTCCATCCAGTAGAGGTAACAATTGATAAGATTACATGAGCTCTCCAAAGAAGAAAGTACAGTGCTAGGAAAGCAGCAGTCCAAGAACTAATGTCCAAGAACAGAGGTCCAAGAACTAAGCTTATCATATGTAATGGGTTGGAAAAGGGAGTTAACTAAGGATAGGAGGATATAAGGAAAACTTTACAATAGAATGTTTTGATAACTAAGAAAAATGAGGATTTCAAGAAAAAAGGATATCAAAGAATAGCCAAGACTTCAAGGAGAATAAGGACTGAAAGAGACCACTGTAGTTACTTTTTGGAGATGACTGACGAAATTGTCTTGCAAAGAGCACTTTCCAAAAGCTAAGAGAAGGAAGTGAAGAAGGCAGACTATGGAAATGCAAGTAAGTAGATATGGGATGGCTTTCCAACAAAGCTATTTTAATCTGCTTTAAAAGTATACTTTTTAGGAATTTGATTTTCATCCTGATCCATTCTGTGCTGGTTAGTCCATGCTCTGAATAGTCCGTTCAGTTCTTTCATGGGATATGGATAATATAGTGTATACAGAAGACAAAGACCGTGATGGTAAGGGAAGTCAAATTGTTTCTTATGAGCAGGAAGTTTGCACAGTTATCACCTGGAAAAGAAAACATGCAAGGAGACAATGAGAATTATTTTCGAATATATGAAGGTCCATTATGGATTAGAATATTTTGTATGGCCCCAGAGAAAGAAGACCAGTGAATGGAGGGTACAGGTAATAGATTTTATCTCAGTATAAGAGAAGTAGGACATCTAAAAGAATCAACTGTGTGATCATACGGTGAGAATGTCTCAAAGGAGACCCGTCCGAATCAGCTGGGTGGTTGGAACAGATTATCTTTTAGGGTTCCTTACAAATCTGAGAGTCTGCAATTCACCCTATAAAATTCTCGTGAGCTTCTAAAGAACCTGTCTACATTAAACTAATATGCTATGGTTCTTTGGAGAAGTTGATGTAAAGGGGAAAGAAACCAGATTAGTTCCTCCCCAAAGTATAAAATTTTCATAAATGCTTCATGCAACCCAATTACAGCCTGAGAACAGCTTCTAGGACAATCCACACCACGGACCCCTACCACGTACTCACAGTCCTGCTGTGTTATGCAAGAAGCCTAAGTTAAGTTCAAGTTTTCAAACAGTGAATATGAAGTGCTTATTTATATTGTGGGTTATTTCCATGGCTCTGCAATATGCACATTTAGAGATTTCATTAGCCATAACTGACTTAGCTCTTATATACTTTACGCTGATCTCAGGGAAAAATTGTGGCCAGAAGGCTTTTCACATAGCTAAAAGTAGTTGGGTTTTCACAATCCTCATGTTATTTTTCTATAGCTCTCTCTGATCCATCAGGCCGCTAGCTAGTAGCTTTTAAAAGGCTCTTACAAATGCAGTTTCTTTCTGATTTCTGCTAAGAAGCTAAGACACTGGCAAGACAACTGATGAAAAACAGTAAACAGACTTTAGAAACCAGTTTAGCTGACTCCTTATCTGGGTGCATACCCCACTGAACCAAGGACTCAGAAAAAATGGATGCATAGAAAGTTTTCTGCATTTTCTCTATAATGTTTAACTGACCCTCAAAAACATTTTCATTCCCACTGTTTCTTTCAGGGCAAGTTAGTCATACTATGGGAAACCCCAATTATGAAAAATTTTTAAATCATTCTCTAAAAGCCACTGACAAAGAGTCCAGTTGAAAACAATTGTGAATCCTTCATTAAAGAGACAGGTGTGGAAATCTTAAAGGAACCCAAGAAAAAGAAGGGGTAAAGGGAAAGCTATCACAAGGGCAACATGGTCAGCAAAATGATGCAAATTTTAGGAAATTACCTAAGTACATGTACTTTCAGGATAGACGTATATAAAAGCAGGCATGTGGGACTTACCAGAAATCAAAGGTGGTAAATTTTGTTTTACAGATAAATTGATCAATTATTAACACAGTTACTAATACTCTGTTCACAAGAATGAGTGGAAGTCTTCCTATTAGTCATTTTATGCTTAGGAGCAAAGTATAAAGAAAGAAAAAGCAGGAAAGTGAGTGTAGAGATAAAAAATCTGAATGAAAATACAAGGATATTGGGAAATAAACTATTTAGGCAAAAAAAAAAAAATAAGGCTTCTAACCTGATTAATGATTTCCAAGGTTGGAATTGCATTAAAATGCATTTTCCCATTTGTTCCAACTATCTCTTGCCCCATGTTACAATTGAATACAGTTAGAGGAAGTCTGTGAAGTGAATGGAGGAGGCCTGGTAAAAGACACAAAGGATACAAGAAAAATGAAATCCAAAAGAATAAAAGAATACATTGGAAAATTGATTAAAACATTCCATTTTATATTTGATGAAATACTATTACTCTCTCCTTTTAGAACACTTTAGAACAGGAAAAACAACAGCATTCCAATGCTGGGACTTTCCAATTATAGTTTTTAAGAAATATAAGCTCATTTTCATAGTGTTTAAAGAATTAAAAACAAACAAACAAACAAAATACTCTTATCCATCATCATCCAGAAGTCTGAGCACCTGCCAAGACTGGGAAATCAAACCTAAGAGATATCAGTACTGCAGATTGTAACACAGGTCTCAATAAATACTTGGTTAAAATTTTTGTTAAATTCCTCTTCAAAAACTAAAAACACACGGTGCTATCAATGTTAACCAGGTTCTATGAATCTCTCCATAACTTATTCTGTGTTCACATAAACATATATGCACATATATAGGTTTTTTTTCTAAAAATGGGATTAAATTATATTCATTATTCTGCAACTTGATTTCTTCTCCTAACAATATCATGATGTCCCTCCAGGTCACCATATATCAATCTAAAGCACCACTTTAATAATATTCACTAGTGTTTCTGCTTTTCAAACATTTCCTTAAAAATGAACATTTAGCTTGTCTCCAGCTTTTTGCCACTTCAAAAGATGCTGAAAAAAACATCTTTTCTCATGATGAGGATTTTCTTTCTCTAGTATAGATTTCTGAAAGTGGAATTGCCAGATCAAAGGGAATATGTGTGTTTTTAATGTTAATATATATTACCTAACTACTTTGCCCCAAATTTGTAAAAATCCACATTCCACCAGGAATATGTGAGAGTTCTATTTCCTCCATGCTCCCACTGGTGCTGGAAGCACAGTTATTTTTAATTTTTGTCTAGCTCATACAAAAGTGATATCTAAGAGATGTTTTAATTGCATTTCCTGCCTATTAGACAACATTTTTTCATAGGTTTGCTCATCTTTGAATCTCCTTGTCTATTAATTGCTCATTTTTCAAGCTGGTGGCTTGGACCTCTTCTTAATCAATTTGTAGGTATTTTGTACCCTGTATTAAAATTTAATCTGCCACTGTGTTAACAAAAATCCTCTCCTGTCTTCTCATTCTTTCTCTACATCCAATTCCTCAACCTGCATCCTAAATTTATAACGTGCATCTGACTACTTCTCACCTCCTTCAGCAGGTAGTCCAGCCATGTAAAGCTGGGACCCCACCTCCATCTTATTTTCCCCACAGTGGTCAGAATCATGCTTTTACAATGTAAATCAGATCATCTCTTCTTTGCTCCAGACCCTGCGAAAGGCTTTCCCATTCTCTCAGTGTAAAAATCCAGAGTTCTTACCACGGCCTTTGAGGCCTTCCAAGATTCACCTTCTGAATTCCCCTCCAGCCTCACTATCCACCGCTCTCCCTCCCCCTCCTTTGTTACAGCCCCACTGGCCTCCTCCTTGTCACCCTCACACCTGCCACACACGTGCCCATTTCAGCATCTGCCTACAACACTTCTCCTTAAACATTTGCATGACTCCCTCAATTCTTTAAGATCATACTCAAATATGACTATCCTAACTCAAATAGTATCCCCCACTCTCTGATTTATCTTTCTTCCTTGCATTTATCGCTGCTTGACATATATTTATTTTATTTATTGACTTTCTGCCCTACGAGAAGGTAAAATCTAAGAAGACAGGGACTGTTTTGTTTACTACTAAATCTTCAGGGTCTAGAAAAGGGCCTCATACATAGTAAATGCTCACAAAGATTAGTTAAATAAAATGAAGTGAAACAAATGAACATATCCCTTGTTATACAAAAATTTAATTTCATTTAGCCAAATGTGTCTACCTTATCCTTGATAGCTTATGGCTGTTCAAAAAAGTCTCCTCTGCTGGTGTGGTACACATATTTTTATTCATTTACTGTCTCACTAAGACTTTCGTTTCTCTTTTACATGTAAATAATCTATTCTGTTTATGGTGTGAAATAGGAGCTTAGTCTTCTTTCCTTTCAGATGGATATCAAATTATGTAGGCAGCATTTGTGAAATAAACCATCCTTTTCCCCATGAATTATGCACTCTCAATGGAGGCAACACTGACCCCAAGAGGACAAAAATTAGTTAAAAAAAAAAAACCCTATTCTTTAATGTGTAAATCACAGATCATAAAGTACCTAAGCAGATACACAGTATATCAGTGATACTAAAATTTCATGGAAGAGGTTCAATTAACATCAAAATGTCTAAAAAGGAAGTGATAATGAAAAAAAAAACGGTTAAGAAACACTGTGCCAAATTAAAACGCTTTCTTCTCATTCAGAATTCCCTTATGTGGCTGTTTCTCTGACTAGTACACTCAACCTATCATTTACCCATTCCATTGCCAATATCATCCTGCTTTGGTTTCATGAGCTTTGTAGAAAGCTTGCATATCTAATAGGCCTGGCTTCTTCTCCTCTTTTTTTCATTGTTTCATTGTTTGGCTGTTTTGGACATAAATTCTGCCATATGAACTTTAAAATAATTTTACCTAACTCCCTCTGGAAAAAAATAGCATTCTGATTGAAAGCAAGTTAAATTTATAAAATTATTTGAAGGGAGTTGATGTTACCATTTCACTCAGAAACATCTGAGGCTTCACGATCTGGGTCTTGATTTTGTCCTTTTCACAAGACTTTATAGTTTTCTTCATATTCTTGAAGTATATTTATTCCTAGGTACGTTATAGATCTGCTCTCATTGTGAATGTGATTTTTTTTCTATTTCCTTTTCTAGTTAATTTTAGCAAGTATAGAGAAAAGTCATTAATTTTGTATAATTTATCTTGGTTCATGGACCTGACATGAAAAAAAGTATCTTTTTAATATTTACAAAAACTAATAATATTTTACCTGTTTCTTCAATTTCCAATGTACTTCTCTAGAGATATAATTTTTCTTTCTAAATCTATTCATACAGATGACTTCATTTCCTTTATGATTGTGCTTTATTGGTCAAGAAATTCTTCCCCTTTTAAACTTTTCCTTTTAGCATTTAGTTCTCTAATCCATATGGAATTCTTGCGTATGGCATGAGGTAGGGATTTCTTCATTTTCCCATATATTCAGTTCCATTTATTAGAGTTGCCACTGATTTGTACATATACTTTTTTTTTTTTACATGGGCCAACACCGGGAATCAAACCTGGGTCTCTGGCATGGCAGATGAGAACTCTTGCCAGTGAGACACCATGGCCAGCCTTGATTTGTACATATAGTTTTGTCATATTAAAACTACTCATATTAGGGCAATTCAGTGGTGGCTCAGTGACAGAATTCTTGCCTGCCACTCCAGAGACCCAGGTTCAATTTGCCAAAAGAAAAAAAAAGCATATTAAAGACAATCAATTTTTAGGTTATAATTTGTTTCATTGGTCTGTTTGTAGTGTTTATCTGCACCATTGTTATAGTTTTTTTAATTATATTATTTTACACTTAATAATTGGAAGGGCATAATTCCTCCTTATTCTTCATGAAATGGTCTCGTCTGTTCATGGTCCCTTATAATTTCAGATGGATTTTAAGTTCAGTTAAAATTGACAGTTAATAAAACTTAACTGTCAAGTTCTGTGAAAAACCCTGTTATGATTTCAGTTGAAGTTGCAATGAATGCATAGATTTATTTATGAATAATCACCTTCTTTACAGTGTCTGGTGTTTCCATCTGAAACATGCTATTTACATCTTCATTTAAATTTTATAAGTATCTCCAAGAAAATCTTGTCCACATTTTGTTAGAATCATTCCTAGACTGCTTATGATTTGATCTTTATTGTGAATGGTATATTTTTCTAAAATTACATATTCTAATTAGTTATTGCTAATTTAAGCAAATTCTACTTTTCATATTAATCTTATATCCAGGCAACTTTGGTAAACTTATTAATTTTACTGGTGTACAATGGCAATTTTTGTCTTTATGTATTTTAGCTAAGGTCTTCAGTGGAGTATTGAATAGAAGCTCTCTTTGTCTCATCCATGACTTTTAAAGGAATGTTTCTCACATTTCTAACATTTTGCTGTTAAATATGCTATTTGAAAAGGATTTTGATATAAATGTTTTATAATTTTACAAAAAAAGTCACTTATTTTGCTAGTTTGCAATTATTTAATAAGTATCTATTAAATGTTCTCAAATGTTTTCTGCCATTTGATAACATTTCTTCTGCTTAAAGAAGACCCTTCTTTAATTCATAAATGTTATGAATTATACTAATGTGTTTTCTAGTGTTCAAGTATTCTAGCATTGTTTAAATAATGATGTATGGTTACAATATATTGAGCATACACATCATATCTTATTATACACATCATTTCTCGTATTTCATATGAGCATACTATACTTAACTTGCTTTCATTTAGAATTTTTGTATCTCTGTCCAAAAACGAAACTGGCCTATATTTTTATTTCTTGAACTATCTTTATCACACCTTCTCTAATTTTGGAGATACTTTTACAAAATAAGGAATATATATTCTTTGCAAGTTTGTAGAACACACCCAAAGAACTCTGGTGGTTTCTGTGAATAAATTTTTACACTTGAATCTCCTATTTAACAGTATGAATATTTTTATGTTTTATTGAGTCCATTTTGGTTATTTATATCTTTATATAAAAGTGCCCATTTCATCTAAGCTTTAAGATTTTTTAGCATAAAATTATTCAGAGTATTTTCTTGTAATTTTTTAAATCTGTGCTGAATCAACATTTGTGTGCCACTTTTTCACTCATTATATCACTTTTTTCTTTTTATGATCGTTCTTTTCAAAGGCTTGTGTATTTAATTAACCTTAAGAATTGGCTTTTTTTAAATTCTGCTTTATTTTTCTTTGTTTTTTGTTTCATTAATATTTGCTCTTAGCACTCTCATATTCTCTTTTTTCTAGCTCTGAGTTGTATGCTGAGCTTACTGTTCTATATTTCTTTTCTAACTTAACACAGATGGCCATAAATTTTCATTTAAATATTATTTTAGCTGCTTCCTACACATTTATATATGTTATTATTAAATTCCAAAGTTTTTGTAATTTCAGTTAAATTTCTTTCTTTTTTTACCTAGAAGTGTTTTTAAATTGCCAAATGGTGAGATTTCTAATTCTTCTGATTTCTAATTTTTTCATCCTTGGAGTCAGTGGACATGGTCTGATCTCAATTACTTCCATTTATTGTGACCTAGTACTAGTTTTGGTTTATGTTCCATGTGTGCTTTAAATACTGTTTTAATATCATCCTATAATTATTGATTTCTGGATTCTATAAATGTCCATCATGTCAACATTTTATTGATATTTGCTAAATATCTCCTAATAATCAGCCCCATCTATCTGTATCCAATGGAATGGATTGAAATACCCTCTAGATTGTAGTTTTGGGCATTTTTCTCTGTAAGCACGCACTTTTTGCTTTACACATTTTGAACATGTGCATGGGCATACATAGGCTTTAGATTCTTACATCTTCAAAGAAAATCATCTTTGATCAATAGTTAGTGATATTCTTTATTCCTAATAATACTTTCTCACTTAAGTTCTATTTTAGCTGATAGCTTTCTCTTGGTTGGTATCTTCCTCTTCTTTCCTTTTTTACATTATTTCACTTTTCAGATTTCAGTGTTTCTTGTGAACAGAGAATAACTGGATTCTTTTTTCCAATCTGAGAGTTTATGTCTTTTAAGTGACAAATCTAAACCATTTATATTTAGGGTGATTACTGATGTAATTGATTTTTTTATGACATCTTACATAGTGCTTTTCTATATACCATACTTTTTACACTATTCTACCACTATCCTTACTATTGTTGTCTGGTATTTTTGTTCTGCTATGTTTTAAGCACCCCAAAATTAGTGATGATAATTGTACTCTTTTTACAGTCCAAAGTCATTTAGATTTACTTCATATGTTTAACGATATATTAGCTCACTATTGTTCACTGGTGGATCATTTTCTTGTTTCGTAATGTGTTTAATGTTACCACTTTTATATTGGATATTACTTTGTCTGTGGGAATTCCACTGAGTCTTCTTAGCAGATGTGGCTCTCCAAAATAATTTCAGGTTTGATTTTCAAGATGCTCCAGGAGAATTATCAACATAGGACCAATTTTTTTATATGTCATAAGGGTGGTGTAAATTTAGACTCTAAACCAATATACTGTGCAGGTTTGCAGTTTTGATTTCTCATTAAAGATTGTGTTTATTTCTCTGCCCAAAACCCTGAGTAAAAAAGAGAATCCTGGCCTGTGAGTAATACCCCATTCACCGAGAATGCAATCTTAGAAGTATCAGGACTTTGTACAGGGTTCACAATTCCAATACCACAGTACCTAAAAGTAGAGTCTCGTCTCCTACCCCTGTGAAGTTATTGAATTTTGTTCATAAGGGCTTACTTCCAAGTCTGATAACCACATTCCATCCCCAAGGCAGCTACATCAGTTTATGTGCCCTATATTTTAGCTTACAATTCTCTCCTAATCCTCACTAATACTTGTTTTTTATTGAGTTTTTAAAGAATAGCCATTCTAGTGAATGTAAAGTGGTATCACTGTGGTTTTAACTTACATTTCCCTATTATGACTGAAGATATTGAGTATCTCTTCATTGCTTATTAGCCATTAGTATATCTTCTTGGAGGACCAAGATGGCGGCTTAGCAGGTTGTAGGATTTAGTTCATCCTCCAGAGCAGCTAATAAATAGCCAGGAACAGTACAGAACAATTGCTGGGGCCACATCAGTGGCCAGACACACAGTGAACCCCAGTCTGGACCAGCTGGACCGGCTGTGAGCCCTCCCAGAACCATGAGTCCCCCAAGCTGCGGTGGCCGGCACCCCTGCCCCAAGGCTGCTTCCCAGAGGGGAAAGGAAAGGGACTTTACCAGCAGCAGGGGCTGAGTGCAACCAAACTCCAATTGTGGAATTAATTGACAAATTCTGACTACTGAAAATAGGCTCCCAGCTCAGCAGAACCTCAAGTAAAAGCAGAGGTCGCTGGGTTTTGCCCTCGCTCAGAGGGGGCAGGGCTGGCAGAAAAAAAAAACAGAGGTTTTTTTGGATCTGAAAAGGTCTGGGCCCTGAGGGAAAGGAGGGGGCACATAGGATCTGGAGATACACAAAACAACATACCAACTTAAGCTCTTGATGGGCAAATCCAAGAAACAGGGTCCTGCTCTGAAAAGAATTTTTCTCTTTTCATTTTTGTGGCTGTGTTTCCAAGCCTTGATTGCTCTTTGGATACAGCAGCAGGGCTTCTTGGGCTCCATTGCCCCAGACATAGGCAGAATTAAGCTTGTTTGAGAGCTTCTCTGGAGCCTGTGCTTTCCCCAGGAGAGGGGTGGGGCACAGCTCAGGTGGAATCCCTCCCTCAAAGAGTTCAGACCTCAGAGTCTGGAAAAGTGAAGTGATTAAAACCAGTCTGCAACCTCTCCTCTGTCTCCACCATGCCCCCAGCAGAGAGAGTCTGCTGAAGTTAAAGGTACCGCATCACTTTATGCTGGTGGGACCTGCAGGTGGACAAGCACCACACACTGGGCAGGATAGAAAAAACATAGAGTTTTTCCTATGAGAAACTTCATAGGAAAGCCTTTCAATCTGCTGGGTCTTACCCTCAGGGAAAACTGATGCAGGAAGCCAGTTTGGTCTGGGAAAATCTGGCTGGGGTCTATAATACCTAAGTAGACCCTCCTAAGGGGGGGAAAATGGCACCATACAGGCAGGGCAAGAAATAAGAGAACAGGAACTGAAAAATTCTGATCTGTTAAACAAAACCTAAGCTAGAGGTCCAGAATAAGCTGAACCGAATGCCAAAGAACAGATAGACAACAAAGTCATCCAGCAAGAAAATCCTAGGTAAGAAAAATGGAAACAATCTCCAGAATAAACTAATTAAGGTAATTAAATGCCTAGATGCCAGCAAAAAATAATGAATCACACTAGGAAAACTGAAGATATGGCCCAGTCAAAGGAACAAGTCAGCAATTCAAATGAGATACAGGAACTGAAACAATTAATTCAGGATATTCAAACAGACATGGAAAACTTCATCAAAAATCAAATCAGTGAATTGAGAGAGGATATAAAGAAGGCAAGGGATGAGCAAAACGAAATTAAGAGTCTGAAAAAACAAATCACAGAACTTATGGGAATGAAAGGCACAGTAGAAGAGATGAAAAAACAATGGAAAGAAATTTAGTACATTGAAAAAAAACAGTGGAAACCTACAATGTCAGATTTGAAGAGGCAGAAGATAAAATTAGTGAACTGGAGGATGGGACATCTGAAATCCAATGAGCAAAAGAAAATATAGGGAAAAGAATGGAAAAATAAGAGCAGGGACTCAGTATATCTTCTTGGAAAAATGTCTATTCAAGGCTTTTGTCCATTTTTAGTTGGGTTATTTGTGTCTTTGTTGTTGAGTTGTAGAAGTTTGCTTTACAGTCTAGATATATATCAGATATATGGTTAGCATTTTCTTCCTTTCCGTAATTGGTCTTTTCACTTTCTTGATAATATACTTAGACATTTAAAACTTTTAAATTTCGATGAAGTCTTTTTTATCTATGTTATCTTTTGTTGCTCATGCTTTGGTGTCATATCTAAGCAATCACTACCAAATCAAAGGCTGTCAAGCTTTCCCCCTACGTTTTCTTCTAAGAGTTTAATGGTTTTAGTTATTGTGTTATTTCTTTGGTTCATGTAGTGTTAAAATTTGAACCTCCACAACTTTGCTGAATTCATTTATTAGCTCTAGGATTTCCCTTGTGGATTTGGAGGGATTTTTTTATTTAAAGGGTCATGATGTGTGAATAGAGAGAGTTTTACCTCTTTGTTTCCAATGTGGATGCCTTTTTAAAAGTTTTATTACCTAATAATTCTGGCTAGAAATTCCAGTACAACATGAATAGCAGTGGTAAAGTTTTTCTTGTCCTCTTCTAATCTCAGGAAGAAGGCTTTCATCATTTTGCCATGACTATATTAGCTGTGAGTTTTTCATTTGTTTTTTATTGTGTTGAGGGAGTTACCTTCTATTCCTATTTTTCTGAGTGTTTTTATCATGGAAGTGTGTTGGTTTTGTCCAATGTCTTTTACTGCATTGAGATAATCGTGTGATTTTTTTTCCTTCATTTTCTTATTGTGGTATATTACATTGAGTCATTTTCTTATATTGAATCACCCTTGCATTCCTGGGATAAATCCCTTTTCGTTGGAGTTGATTTTCTGGGTTTTTTTGGTTAAGGTTTTTGCATCCAGATCTATAAAGGAAAATGGTCTATAGTTTTCAGTTTTTGTGAAGTATTTATCCAGTTCTGGTATTAGGGTAATGTTGTCCTCATAAAATGAGTCCAGAAAAGTTTTTGGGAAGAGTTTCAGAAGAATTGTGTGTTAAGTCTTTGAATGTCTGGTAGAATTCACCAATGGAGCCATCTGACCCTGGACTGCTCTTTATTAGGAAGTTTTTGATTACTGATTCAGTCTCTTTGATATATGTCTGTTGAGATCTTCTATTTCTTCTTGAGTAGTTTAGGTTAAGTTGTGCATTTCTAAGAATTTTTCCATTTTCTTCTATATTATCTAGCTTGTATACAGTTGTTCATGGTATATCCTTATAATCCTTTCAATTTCTGCAAGATCAGTAGTAATGTCCCCACTTTCATTTTGGAGTTTAGTTATTTGCACCTTCTCTCTATTTTCTTTGTCAATTTTATTGTTCTTTTCAAAACCCAATTTTTTGTTTCATTGATTTTTTTTCTATTATCTATTCCATTTATCTCTGCTCTAATATTTATTCAGTTTTCCTTCTGCTAAATTTAAGTTTAGTTTGCTCTTCTTTTTCTAGTTCCTCCAGATGTGAAATTGGCTTATTGATTTAAGGTGTTTCTTTTTTTTTTTTTTAATATAGTCATCATACCTATAAACTTCCCTTTCAGCATTGCCTTTCCTGCATCCCATAAGTTTTGGTATATTTTGTTTTCATTTTTATTCATTACGAGATGTTACATAATTTCCCTTATGACTTCTTCTTTGACCCATTGTTGTTTCAGAATATGTTATTAACATCCTCATATTTGTGAACTTTCCAGTTTTCCTTCTGTTACCGATTTCTAGTTTCATTCCACTGTCATCAGAGAAAATGTTTTGTATAAGTTCAATCTTTTTAATGTATTGAGACTTATTTTGTGGATTAACATGTGTTCTATCGTGGAGAATGAGCCATGTGCACTTGAGAAGAATGTGTATTCTGTGGTCACTGGGTGAAGTGTTCTGAGTATATGTTAGGAGTAGTTCATTTATAGTATTATTCAAGACTTCTGTTTACTGATTACTCTTCTGTCTAGTTATTCCATCATTATTGAACATGGCTTGCAGATCTTTTGTTAAATTTATTCCTAAGTATTTTATACTTTATACTATTATAAATAGTATTTTATTTGTTGTAGTGTATACAAATATAATTTTTTTACATTGATCCAGTCTCCTGCAGCATTGATAAATTAACATGTTAATTCTAGTAGTTTTTAAATAGATTTCTTAATGTATTTTGCATACACAATATGCCGTCTATGAATAAACGGCATAGTCCTTGCCTTACTGAACTAGCTAGAACCGCCTGTACAAGGCTGGGTAGAAGTGATGAGAGCAGACATTTGTGCCTTTTCCCCAATTTTAGAAGTAAAGCACTCCCTCTTTCACCACTAGGTATAATGTTAGCTAAAGAATTTCCATAGATGCCCTTAATCAGGTTGAGAATGTAACCTCCTAATCTTAGCTTGCTGTCAACACTTTTGTCAAACGCTATTTCTACATCTACTGAGAATACTGTTCTAGGTTGGTGGCTGTCGGAAATGGAATGGCTTTTTTTAAAAGGGGAATTTAGTAAGTTACAAGTTTACAGTTCTAAGGCCATGAAAATGTCCCAGTTCAAGCAAGTCTATAGAAATGTCTGATCTAAGGCATCCAGGGAAAGATACCTTGATTCAAGAAGGCAGATGAAGTTCAGGGTGTCTCTCTCAAGTGGAAAGGCACATGGCAAACACAGTGTCATCTGCTAGCTTCTTCTCCAGGCTTCTTGCTTCATGACGCTTTCCCAGGGGCATTCTCCTTCATCTCCAAAAGTTGCTGGTTGGTAGACTCTGCTTTGTGTCTCTCATCTTTCTGTCGTCCTTCTCTGTTCTCTCTCAGAATCTCCGAGGGTTGCTGGCTGGTGGACTATGGTTCTCTCAGCATCAAGGCTCAACTCGGCTGTACTGTGGCTTTCCCATTGTTCTCAAAAGGCAATTACCCCAAAAAATATCTCCTCTTTTATAGAATCCCAATAAACTAATCAAGATCCACATAGAATGGGTGGAGACACATCTCCATCTAATCAAGTCAAATACCCACAATTGACTGAGTCACATCTCCGTTGAGATAACCTAATCAAGTTTCCAACCTATAGTACTGAATAGGGATTAGAAGACTGATGAGGATTAAATCATGGCTTTAGGCTTGTAGGGTATGTAAATCCTTTCAAACTGGCACAATTACCATATAATTTTTCTTCTTTATTCTGTTAATATTGAGTATTACATTGATTCACAAATGTCAAACCAACTTTGCATTCCTGAGTCATGGTGCATAAACCTCTTAATACACTGTTGGATTTTAAATGCAAATATTTTAAGGATTTTTGCATTCCATGTTCATGAGGGTTATCGGTCTATAGTTTCCTTCTCTTATAATGTCTTTGTTTTGGTTTAGTTTCAAAGGTAATGCTGATCTGGTAAAATAAGTACAGAAATGTTCACTCCTCTTCTGTTTTCTGATAGAATTTCTGGAGGATAGTTATTATTTCTTCTTCAATGATTAACAGAATTCACACTCAATCCCTAAGGACCTAGAGTTTTCTTTGTGAGAAGGTTTTCAATTTGGAATACAATTTGAATTGGGACCTTAGAACTATTCAGTTATGTGTTTCTTCTTGGATTAGTTTTAATATTTTATGTTATTAAAGGAATATATCCATTCATTTAAGTTGTCAAGTATATTGGCCTAAAATTGTTCAAAATATTTCTGTCTGTAGCCTCTGTAGAGATTACCCCATTTTCACTACTGATATCGATAATTCTTGTCTTCTTTCTTCTTAATAATCTAAATCTAGCAGTTTATAAATTTTATTATTGAAAAATAGCTTTTAGTTACATTGAGTTTCTCTATTGTTTTTTCATTTTGTTACATTAACTTCTGCCCTTATTTTTGTTACTCCTCCTTTCTATTTACACTTTGAGTTTAATTTGCTAGTTTCATAAATTAGAAGTTTAGATCATTGGTTTTGACTTTATTCTTTACTAAAAAAAACCTTTAAAGTTGTAGATATCCATCTCAGCATTGCTTTAATGGCATCCCACACGTTTTGATCTGTTGGGCTTTCATTTTCTTCCAGTTTAAATATTATCTAATCTCCTTTGTGATTTCTTCTTTATCTGTGCATTAGGTAAAAATGTATTGTTTAATTTCCAAATATTTTAGAGATTTTTCCAGATACATATCAGTTATTAATTACTAATTTTAATTCTGGTGTTGTCACAGAACATACTCTGTATGATTTCAACCTTTTTAAATTTATTGAGATTTGTTTTATGGCCCCCAAATAGTTTATCTTAGTGAATGATCCCAGTGCACACTTGTTACAATCTACCTTCAAATAATATTATACCACTTCATATATAATGTAAGAATTTTAAGAGTATATTTCCATTTCCCACTCTTGTCTTTTGTGATATTTTTATTACATATTTTATTTCTATATATATTTTAAACCCCCAAATACAACATTGCTGTTTTGTGTTAGTCAATTTGTTTTTAATTTTCTTTCAATGAGAAAATGCCCACATACCATTTCTGGAGCTCTTCATTCTCCTTCGTGGGTCCAAAATTATAGCTGGTGTAATTTTTTTCAGGCTTTAGACTTTCCTTTAATATTACATATAACACAGATTAGCTGGAGCCAAATTCTATCAGCTTTTATTTGTCAGAAAAGAATCTATTTCACCTTAATTTTTGAAAGATATTTTTGCTAAGTATAAATTCCAGGTTGACTTTTTTCTTTCTTAAACACTTTAAAGAAAGAAATGCTGTTCCATTGTCCATAGCATTTCAACCCAGTACTTAGATTCTGGATAAGCACTGATTAGATTAGCATTGAAGATGTATCATGCCTAGGAAACAATGACCTATACATACTAAAGCAACCAGACTATTGAAAGTGACTTCCTATATATTGTGCATTTCTTTTCAGTCTGAATAAACAAATAGGTAACTGGCATCCTTGATTTCTCCCCAGAGCTCCTGTTCTTATCCTCCTCCTCAGATAGGAAGCACACAGACCCAAGGACAAGGGAATAGACTGCATTTTGGATAACACAGTAGTAGAGGTCACCTAAGAGAGTAGAACATATGAACCAGTGGCTCTGCAGCATCTACTTAAAATATCAACAACCAGGGAACATGATATGATGTTGCGGATGATTGGTGCTTGTCTGTGTTTTGACCCTTCCAAGATGAATTACTTGGGAAGGTCAGTTAACCTCTCAGCCTTAATTTCCTAGCCTGTAAAATCTCTAAGATTTGAAACAAAAGTATAGTGTATTAGAAAATAGATAAATACCTATACTCTGAAACTCTTCCTATCTATACTTATATGATTTTTCTCAGAAACTAAGATTTTAAAAATAATAATTCCCTTTTGTAAATAAAGCATGTGTGCTGGTTTGAAATGATGTATGTACCCTAAAAAAAGCCATGTTTTCATCCTAATCCCATTTTGTAAAGGCAGCCATTTCTTCTAATCGCTATTCAGTACTATATGCTTGAAACTGTAATTAGATCATCTCCCAGAAGATGTGATTTAATCAAGAGTGATTGTTAAACTGGATTAAGTGGAGGCATATCTCCACCGATTTGGATGGGTCTTGATTAGTTTCTGAAGTCCTATAAAAGAGGAAACATTTTGGAGAATGAGAGAGATTCTGAGAGAGCAGAACAACACAGCCACGAGAACCAGAGTCCACCAGCCAGCAACCTTTGGAGATGAAGAAGGAAAATGCCTCCCGGGGTGCTTCATGAAACAGGAAGCCAGGAGAGAAAGCTAGCAGATGACGCCATGTTCACCATGTACCCTTCTCATATGAGAGAGAAACCCTGACCGCATTCACCATATGCCTTTCCAGATGAGAGAGAAACTCTGACCATGTTTGCCATGTGTCCTTCTACTTGAGAGAGATGCCCTGAACTTCATGGGCCTTCTTGAACCAAGGTATCCCTGGATGCCTTTGATTGGACATTTCTATAGACTTGTTTTAATTGGGGCATTTTCTGGGCCTTAGAACTGTAAACTAGCAACTTATTAAACTCCCCTTTTTAAAAGCCATTCTGTTTCTGGTATATTGCATTCCAGCAGCTAGCAAACTAGAACAGTATGTCATTATCTATGTATAGAACAAAGAGAAGAATATTTTGGTCCATTCTATAAACAAGAAAGGAGTAAAATTGCTAACACACTAGGTAGATTGTGGCAGCTAGGAGCCAACTTGCCTAAAAAAGATATAGAGGAGTAAGGGGCAGAGCCCATGTGAGTAGATAAGTCTGTATTCCCCTTTTTCTACAGGAGAAAATTCCTTCACACTGACAAAGAAGCCTGACATAGGTGGCTGAACAGCAATAGAAAAACAACAGGAAAATAAGCTGTAGACCTCACCAAAGCATGTGCAAACAAAGGAGATTATTCCTCTGTATTACTAAGAAGGCAAAACACAAGACTAAATACAATTTACAATGCAAGCAGTAATATTTATTGACTTGATTCTCCATTGGAATACTGTAGCCCCTTCTTACAGCTTCACCCTGATTAACCCATTAGTAAGCACCTAGTAAACGTACAAGCCATTGATAAACTAGCACGTTAGCATCTATAAAAGTTCAAATGAAACTAGATTTCTTTGGAATTTCTTAATTTGAAATTTATGCTAATTTTGAAGGCCTAGGAAGTTCTCTACCTTTGCATTATTACACACACACAAAAGGATTTTGTCTTGGCAAAAGGCTTGTTTTAAACTACAATTTTCCAATATCTATTCACCAAACATCAATGAATACCTACTATGTACAAAATATTTTGAAAAATGTCAAGTTATTAATATAATTCTGCCTTTAAAGGACTCAGAAACGGTTTGGAGAAAAATACACACACAACCATAATTTCAGTGTAAACAACCAATCAAATTTCATCATATTTCTACATTAAAGTGAATAGCATTGGAGAATAATTAGACTGCACTTTATTATTAAGCAGGTTCTACTCACCATATAAATTTAGATTTAATCCATATTAAGACACTCCTAAAACATTAATCATGATCTCTGATTTTCCCACCATGTTTTATTTTGTGTGTAGGTTTCCCTAACAAATATTATTCGATATACCGGGATGATTTCATGCCACTCACAATCTTACTCCAAATGCCTACATGGAAAAAAAATGAGTGGGAACTAGTCCAGATCCAAAATAATCTATATTAACCTTCTTTGATCAAACAAAAGAATAAACTGCAGGACAGGATGCCCTAAATCTTTTCATCTTTTTTTGATGAATGAACAGTATATTCGCTTACATATATACATGTACCCTAAAGATAGATAGATTGAACGATAGGTAAATGATAGATAAATGTATATATCTGTGTGTTTGTGTGTGTTTATATCATACCTCATTTTTAAGTTGTAGGAACAAAATCTCAGGATTACTTATAATGCCTTTTCAACCATAAATCTCCAGACTGGTAGAGTGCAGGTGTGGGGGTGGCATGAATAAACAGTGGAAGTATTAGCGACAAAATAAGGTAGAACAGAGGGAAGAAAAATGTAGAAGTGGGAATGCAATATAGTGTAGTGTCTGTACATCTCAGAGGCAGATTGAAATCCCAGATCATTAGATCCCAAAGAGAGCTATGGACTTGAAAAAATCATAGGCAAGAAAAAACCATAACTTTTTATCCAAGGCAAACCATGGTCATTTATTTATTTGGGTCAGTGTTTTATTTTAAAAAAAGACAGCTACTAACAACTTCTTTATCTGCTCACCAACACTAATTTTCTCTGGCCTCCTGAGTGTACAATGACCTCAGAAGGTGGCCTTAACAAAAACGGGGGTTACCACATTGCATTTTGAACATCTTGATGTTCCAATATTTCATTTCTTCTTGCCCAGCAGTTAGCATGTCACTAACTTACAAACAATAGGCAGGAATTTTAAATACAGTGATTAACCAAAGCTATTTTTCTACCATCCATATGCAGCAAGATTTGCCCGTTCTAATGCCTTACACCTAAAATGACAGGTTTCAACCAAAGATACAGAAAAAGATTCCTAGATGGTTTTGACCTCAGGACATCAAACTGAGAAAATGTTATAGGACTGTTAACAGTCAGATTAGGACTGTTCTTAAACCACAACAAGGGGTGAGCTTACTTTTCTCTGTAATACTACAGGCTTATTTTCTGATGCTCCCCACTACAAAGGTGTAAATGAAAATCTTGTTCTTAACTAGAAACATGAACAAATGGAAAGTCTTAGTGTTCTGTGGCGGAACGTTCTGAGCAAAAATAGAAGCTACTTTTCTATTTCTCAGCAACATTTCCAGATCTCTCAATAGTCCTTCCCAAACTTTTGACATTTCCATCCCAGAAACCAAAACCAGGAGACAGTCTGAATTCCTTTTTGAAATATAAATGCACACATTATATATATATATCATCGTTTGCCTAAGGGAAGGATACTCTAATTTTCTCTAATATTATTTTGGTGTGCATTTTTTAAAATGAAAATATTAATAAGGAAAGAGAGCAAAGCTTTTCAATGATTTAATATATCAAAATCCAGCACAATGACGGAACCGTTGAGGGACTAGCTGAGGGTTCGGATTCTCATAGAATACAAACCTAAACATATGTGTGTAGTTTCCTTCAAAGGAGGAGCCCAATTTCACATTTCCTTCTAGTATTCTCTTTAGGGGGATACATTTCAAAGGTAGACTCTCTTGGGACCTCTCAGTCGTCTCTGTCTCCTGGTTTTGGTTTCTGGGATGGAAATGTCAAAAGTTTGGGAAATTTGTGAGTCCATTCTGTCTTCCCTTTCGTCTCTTTTCACTTCAAGGACTATTGAGAGTGCAGGAAGTCTATTAGAAAACTCTCCACAGGTTGGACTGGTGGACCAGGCACCTGTGCCCTCAGGGAAACGGTGAACCAGAGCTAGGCACTCACCTTCTCATAAATACCACCTTTGGCAATGAGATCAGAAGAGAGAGAAAAAGAATAGGAAAAGGAAATGAAGCCAGTCCCAAGCTGTGGAAGTTTGACCACAGACCAAAGCTGCCACATGCTCACAGCGGCCTGGGTACTGCTAGCCAGCACTCACAGTCTAGATAAGCCAATTTAAAGTGGGCCCTAGTAGGATCCAGATAAAAAAAAAATGATTGGACACAGGCTTTAAAATAACTATTTTAAACAGATTTGAGTAAATTAAAGATTAAGCATTTTTATAAAGAGCTAGAATCTATGAAAAAAAAACAGAAATAAAAATTCCAGAACTGAAAAATATGATCATTGAAAATAAGAATTCAATAAATGGGATTAAAAGCAGATTAAACAGCTGAAAAGGAAACTAAGAACTGGAAGATGGGTCAGAAATGACTATTCAAAATGCAAACATAGAAAGATGGAGAAAAAAGAAAAGTATATAGGAAAAAAATACAGTAAGAAAATGTCTAAGGTCTCTGTCAGTGATGTTCTAAAAGGGCATAATTTCCAAAATTTGCAGAAGTCAACTCAAAATGGATCAAACACCTTCATATAAGAGCTAGAAATAGTGAACTCCTACAAAAAAATGTGAGGCAGCCTCTTCAGGACCTAGTGTTAGACAATGGTTTTTTAGATTTTACACCTGAAACATAAACAATTTAAAAAATAGATAAAGTGGACCACATCAAAATTAAAATCTTTTGTTCCTCAGAGGAATTGATCATGAAAATAAAATAATAATCTACACAATGGGATATAGTATTTGGAAGCCACATATCCTATAAAGAATTAATATCCAGAATATATATAGAAATCCTTCAACCTAACAACAAAAAGACAAACAACCTTATTTTTTAAATGGCAAAAGACTTGAACAGACATCTCTCCAAAGAAGAAAGCACATGAAAAGATGATCAACATCATTAACCATCAGGGAAAATGCAAATCAGAACTACAATCTGATACCATTTAATACCCATTAGAACAGCTGCTGTTTTTTTTAAAAATGGGGAGAAAAGTATAGAAGAGGAAGCAGAGAAATAGGAACACTCATTCATTGATGGTGGCAGTGTAAAATAGTGTAGCCACTGGGGAAGACTCCAGAAAATCTAATATAAACTATCACATAACCCACTATTAGGTATAAAACTAAAAGGATTGAAAACCCATTTACACACTGAGGTTCATAATAACATTATTCATAATTGTCAAGAGATGGAAGCAACCCAAATGTCTATCAACCAATGAATGGGTAAATAAAATTTTGCACATACATACAATGGAATATTATTCAGCCATAAAAAGGAGTCAAGTCCTAATACAGAGGACAACATGGATGAACCTTGAAGACATCATGTTGAGTGAAATAAGTCCAACACAAAAAGTAAATATTGTATGATCTCACTGATTTGAAACAATTCGAATAAGCAGGCACATTGAGTCAGAATCTGGAATATGGGTCGCTAGGGGATGGAATGGAGATAGGGGATGGGAACCTAAGGCTTGACATGTAAAGTGTTCCTACTCAGAATGATGGAAATGTTTTGGTGATGGATGGTGATGACAGTAGTACAACATTGCACATGCAATTAACAGTGTGAATTATATATTTGAATATGATTAAAAGGGGAAATGTTAGATTGTGTATATGGTAATAGAATTTAAAATTTTTTTTAAATTCATAAGATTATACTACGCACATAGTTCCCCCCTATGTTAAATCATGGATGATATTAAAATGTGCTTTCATCACTTGTAACAAATATTTCACAAAATGCATGGCATTGATACTCGGATGGTAGAGGGGAAGCCTGTATTTTATGCATGGTTGTTCTGCAAACCCACTACTTCTCTTTTAAAAATTAAATTAAAATATTACATTAGAAAAAA
This sequence comes from Tamandua tetradactyla, assembly GCF_023851605.1. Classification (NCBI taxonomy): domain Eukaryota; kingdom Metazoa; phylum Chordata; class Mammalia; order Pilosa; family Myrmecophagidae; genus Tamandua; species Tamandua tetradactyla. The sequence continues at coordinate 87,956,732 of NC_135331.1, read as the reverse complement.
ATCAATCCAAAAAGGGAGCATTATAGTAATAGCATGCAAAATAGATGGCAAAATTGAAAGGAAACATTGCCATCATTTCATACCCAAATGAACCAATGAACTAAATGACCTTTTTTTTTTTGCATGGGCAGGCTCTGGGAATTGAACCCAGGTCTCCATCATGGCAGGTGAGAATTCTGCCACTGAGCCATGGCTGCCTGCCCAGCCCCACTTTTAAAACAAAGATTATCAAACAAGATTAAAAAGAAATAAAATGTCAATTATGCCTCTATTGTAACTGAGTGCTAATGAATATAATTTTAGTTACTGAATCATTATCTAAATGCTTTCTAACTGTCTGATATACTATGATGTAGCCAGAAACAATTATCTGAAACTGTTGTAACTCGCTGAACTGAACCCAGGTGACTTTTTTCTTTGATGATGATGATACTGTATTTTACCCTATAACTGGACAGTAATGAGATAACTCGTAACTGGCCCAACATTTATTCCCTTATCTTGTTTTGCAACACTGAAGTCTGATTTTCCTGCAGGTAGGTAGGCTCTCAATGTTATTAATGTAATAACATGTCAGCCCAGAACTGACCGAGCCAGTCTAATCAGAGTCGATCCACACCTGACATGAATGATAGCCTGAACCTTAAAATTCAAATGAGCTAAGCATGTAATCAATCTGCTCATACTCAGAGTTAAACTATCTCTATCCTTGTCTTCTAAACCTGCCTGCCTTTGCTTGAATGCTATAAAATACTGAGTGTTTCTCCAGTTCAGGACACAGATTTGAGAAACTATCCTTCTGTCTTCACAAAGCTAGCCTTTGCTGAATAAACTATTTTTGTCCTCACAATCACGTGTCACTAAATTGATTCTGGTATGCATTGGGTAAGGACTCACTTTTGAGTGGCAACACTGTGACTAGTAATTGATTTTGCTCATTGTTAAATGAGCTAACTGCTATATCACAAGTGCTCACTAGTTACCATCAATATTAAGGTGCCACTGATTAAAATTTTCATAATGATTTCTGATGTTTAAACATTAAATAAATAGGGTAGCGCAACAGTGGCTCAGAGGCAGAATTCTTGCCTGCCATGCCAGAGACTCGGGTTCATTTCCTGAAGTCTGCCCAAGCCAAAAAAAAAGCATTAAATAAATGACTATCAATGAGATACATGTTTAAATTAAATGTTTATCTGTGTTTTAATTTGCTAATGCTGTCAGAATGCAATGTACCAGAAATGGAATGGCTTTTATAAAGCGGATTTATTAAGTTACAAGGTTACAGTTCTAAGGCCTTAAAAATATCCAAACTAAGGTATCCAGAGAAAGAAACTTTGACTCTAAAAAAAGGCCAATGTCTGTCACATGGGAAGATATGAGTCTGGCATCTGCTGGTACTTGTTCCTGGTTCTGTTGCTTCCAGCTTCTAATTCCAGTGGCTTCTTCTCTAAGCATCTGCAAGTCCACACATAGCTGCTCCAAAGAAAAACTCTGGGTTTCATCTCTTAACATCTCCCAGGGCCAGAGATTTCTTTCTCTTCATGTTCTGGCTATTTCTCGCTTAACACCCAAGCTATCTCTGTCTCTATCTCCAAACATCTGAAATTTCTTCAAAGTGTTTCCCCTTTTAAAGGACGCCACTAAACTAATCAAGACCCACCTGAATGGGCAGGATCATACCTCCATGGAAATAGTCTAACCAAAATGTCACACCAACAATTGGGGGTGTCACATCTCCATGGAAGCAATCTAACCTTAACAATAGGTCTGTCCCCACAACCGTGCATTAGGATTGAAAGAACAATGCTTTTCTTGGGTGCAAAACAGTTTCAAACCAGCACAATCTGCAAGCCATTTTGTAACATGGTGATTAAACCAGGCATTCTTTATTTTAAATAATAGTTTCATTGCATGTAAAATTTTTGTTTCACAAGATTTTATAATCAGTGCTTGGAATGTGTCCTTCCACTGCTTTCTGACTGGCATTATTTCTGATGAAAAGTCACCTGTTGATCATATTGTTGTTCCCCTTTATGTGCTGAGTAATTTTTCTTTTATGGTTACATGTTTTTCTTCATCTTTGGTTTTCAGTGGTTTGCTTGTGACCTCTTTGTGTTTATCCTACTTAAGATATTCTGAGCTTTTTGGATTTATAGATGAGTATTTCATTAAACTACAATTAATTTGGGTATTTTCAGTCATTATTTATTGTAATATACTTTATGGCCATTTCTCTCTGCTGCTGCTGCTAAGACTCACATTAGAGGTTTGTTGATAGACCGGATGTTGTCCCACATGCCAATAAGGATTTGAAGAAACTGGGACTCTCATACATTGCTGGTAGGAATGTAAAATTGTATAGCCATTTAGCAAAATATTTTGTCAGTTTAACCAAAAATTTTAAACTCTAAGATTCTATTCGAAGGAAAGAAAACACATGTCCATGCAAAAATTTGAACATGAGTGCTCAGAGAAATATTATTCATAGAAAGCAAAAACTTCAAACAATCTAAAAATCTATCAACCCAGGAATGAATATTTGCCCTCTTCTTGAATTCTTTGTAAAAGTTTAAGAAGGATTGGTGTTAATTTGCTTTGATGTTTGGAAGAATTCAATAGAATCTGATCTTTAATGCTTGGAAGAATTCAAGTCCATCTGGTCTTGGGCTTTTCTTTGATGAGAGGCTTTTAATTTTTCATTCAATCTGAATCAATTACTTGTTATGGTCTATTGAGATTTTCTATTTCTTCTTGAGTCTACGTAAGTTGTGTATTTCTAGGAATTTGTCTGCTTCATCTAGATTCTTATATATTGGTGTTCAGAGTATTCTGTATAATTCTTTTTATTACAGTAAGATCAGTTGTGTCACAATTTTCATTTCTGATTTTAGTTCCTTGCATGCTTTCTCTTTTTGTCAGTCTAGCTAAAATTTTTGTCAATTTTGTTGATTTTTTCAAAGAAGTAACTTTTAGTTTCATTGATTCTCTCAATTGATTTTCTATTCCCTAATTCACTTATCTTCATTCACTAATCTTAAATATTCTTTTTCTGCCAACTTTGGGTATACTTTGCCTATCTTTTCCTAGTCCCCCAAGACAAGAAGTTAGAGTATTGACTTGAGAGCTTACTTCTTTTTAAATATATTTATGCATAGCTATAAATTTCCCTCTGATCACTGCCCTCTCTGCATACCATGAGTTTTAGTACATTGTCATTTCATTCATCTCTATCTTCTAATTTATTTCATGATTTATTCTTTAATCCATTAAGAGTGTATCATTTAAGTCTCACATTTTTGTGAAGAAGAAATATGAGTCCTGGTTGTTATCTGAAAAATCTTCCATTGTGAAAGGAACTTGGAAGAAATATTGAAAGTCAATAGTTTATTACTTTTTTTAAAAAGATTGTGGCATGCTTTTGAGTGTGATTCTGATTTGAGAAATGGTTTTTCAAAATCATTTAGGGTGAGACTAAATTGGAGTACATTTTAGGAATATGCTAAACACTTTAATTCACTTTAATTTTCATTTGTTACACATACAAGAGTGATATATGATGAAATCTAAATTTAATTGCATTTAAAAGAGTTCTTTCAATGAATATAAATGTCCATAGTTCAGAAAAAATATGTAGGTTGATAGAATAGTTAAGGCTGTACTCAATAATACAATAGAAAAAGAACTTAACTACATATATAGTGGTGATAATTGTAAATAATTTTGTCCATATGAGCTCTGAAAAACTTATGAAGTTTGTAAATAGTAATTTCATGCTTAGAAATTGAGTTATTTAATGTCAATTGATATGTAAAATTTACTTTTGTTTTTATTGCTCCATTAATCAAATAAAAATGAAATGATTTAAGAAATTATAGCAGGGTAGACCAATATCCTTAATATATTACTCACCTATCTAAAATTGGTCCTCCCTTAATTTCCATGTTCTGAAATTGCTTAGGAACAAGTGATAGCCTTGTTTTTTGGTCAAAAAACCTGCATTAATTTATTGTTTGAAATTATTTTTTAAATCAGGATCTGCAGCATCCATTAGTAAGTTCCTTATCTATTGTCAATTATTGAATCCAAAAGGTTCTATAAAAAGTGCCTTACTGGTTGTTTTCTATATTGTCTGTGTAAAATATATTTCCTTCCATTCAAAATAACAATCATCTATGAAGTCACTGATAAATTTTAATGAGTAAAAATCTCACCTGAATAATAAAAGAATAAGAAAAATGACAAAATTATCCCAGTATCAATCATAGCTTTTTATTTACTTAAAGCAAGAAACATTTACAAACCAACAAAGTTAGTTGAAGCACATGAAAACAAAATAAAATAAGGAAGAGAAATATAAGTGGCCAATTTTAATAAGCAGCTGTTTTAGTTTGCTAGGCTGCTGAAAGCATTTTACCATGAAATGGGATCGCTTCTTAACAATGGGAATTTATTAGTTTACAAGCATAAAGTTTTGAAGCTGGGAGAATGTCCAAATCAAGTCATCATCAAGGTGATGCCTTCTTCCTGAAACTAGCTGCTGATGATCCTAGCGTCCTCTGCCACATGACAAGGCACTTCCCAGCATCTGCTGGTCTTCCCCTTCTCTTCCAGGTTTTGTTACTTTCAACTTCTTGCTTCCAAGATTCTCTCTTTCTTTCTCTCTCTCTCTGAATTCATCCCATCAATATAAAAGGACTTACTGGAATCCTTTATAAAAGAATTCCATTAAGAGGATTAAGACCCACCCTGTTCTAAGCCTTAAATTGAAGTAACCCCATCAATAGGTCCTACTTACCATAGGTTTACACTCACAGGAATGGATTAACTTTAAGAACCTGATCTTCTGGGTTACATATAGTTTCAAACCACCACAGAGATATTTCATAATCTCTGAAATATGCCCAAACCTATGAAAAGCTGGAAAGAAAAAAGAAATCAAATGCATATCACTGAACTTTTTATCTCTCAGATCCATTCAGTAGGGCAATGAGTAGCTATGGGAATTAGAAGCTTCATTTGAAGAAAAGGCAGAATCATAGACTCCTTGCTTAATATATATTAAAGGGGAGATACAAAAGCAATCTGAGTTCCCCAAGGTTTCTTCTGGTCCTTGAACTGAATGTCAAGGACCTGTCATCAAGAACCACTTTGACTGGTCAACGACTTCCAAGTCACTAATACAGATAGTCCCATAATTACTGAGAATCATTTTCTGAGATCCTCCTTGAAAAACTATTGATCAATGTTATTATGGGCACATAAAAGATCTTTCAAAACTATAATTTGTTAATGTCTGTTTCATCAAGCCCAAAGTCATACCACCTACTGATAATTCTAAAGTGCCTTGATTTACTAAGCTCTGTGGCAGAGGCTTTTATGCACTATAGTTTTCATGTGATACTCCCAATTTATTCACTTCTGGAGTTATCAGAATTAGCACTGAAATTTAACTCCAATGAATTACAGAAAAATAAATTGAGAATAGCAATGTCAGCTGGTTTGTCAAAAGCAACTAAGAATGTTCATACTAAGTCATATTTGAGAGCAGCTATAGACAAGTGAGGTTAAGATAGCAGAAAGAAAAAGATTTCCATGGAATGAAAGAAGGAAATCTTTAAAGTAATGACAAAATCCAATCCACAGTACCAGAAGACTGAACAACCGATACAAATTTTTAAATAAGGTTTTCTGTTATGATTATTGATTTCTAGAGTTTTTAGTATATTCGGGATACAACTCCTTTGTCATAAATATGTATTGCAAATATCTTCTCCTACTTAGTAGTTTATCTATTCTCTTAATAATATCGTTTGTGGAATTGGAATCCATAACTTTTGGTATAGTCTGATTCATCATTTTCCTTTATAGTTGGTGATTTTTGTATTAATTGTTTAAGAAAACTTTGTGTATTCCATGCTCAAGAATAGACATATATTTTAGAAGCCTTATTATTTAATCATTCACATCTAGATCTATAATGAACATGCAATTAGTTTTCTCTGCGTGTTGTGAAGTAGGTATCAAAGTACCTTTTTTTATATGGATATCCAGTTGACTAAACATAATTAATTGAAAAGAACACCCTTTCCCCACAGGTTGGCAGTGCCACTTTTTGTCTGTTCAATTTGTCTCTCACTTCACAATACCACACTGTCTTAATGACAACAGCTTTACAATAAACCTTGATAGCTGGTGGAATAAGTTCTCTGCTCATTTTCAAAAAATTTTTTACTATTCTTGGCCCTTTGCAGTTCACAGTAAAATTTTTAGTCTGATTACCACCTTTCATAAAAAATACACATTGAAACTGTGATTGGGATTTAAATCAATTTGGGAAGAATTTTCACCTTTACAATGTTTACTCTTCTAAACCATTTACACGGTATATCCCACTATTTATTTAGGTCATCACTAATTTCTCTCAATTTAATTTTATTGTTTTCTCCATAGCAATAGTATATACCTTTTGTTAGATTTATTCTTAGGTATTTAATGTTTCTGGATACTATTGTAAATTTTATTATATTTTATATTAAATAATTTAAAATGATACAAGTTTCCAGTAGTGTGTTGGTACTTTGAAATAAAATTGTTACATTTCTTGACCTTATATATAGTGGCTTTGTAAAATTCACTTGTTGATATTAAGTTTGTCTCTAAAATTGTTTTAAGATTTCCTATGTACACATGCATGTCATCTATGAAAAGTGACAGTTTTCTTACTTTCCAATATCTAGTTATTGTATATATATCTTGCTCAACGTATTAAACTCACTAGGACTAAAGAACAATGTTTAAATGTTTCACGATTTCAGCATTAAATATATTTTCAATAGAATTTCTTCAAGTTGAAAGAGTGTCTTCAGTTTTTCATTGCTAGTAGTTTTTGCCATGAATGGGTATTGAATTTTATCAGTTTCTCTAAAACTATTGAGATGATACAATAAAATTTCTCCTTTATTCTCTGAATCTGATAACATATTATTTGAAGGCAATTTTACTTAGATATATGCACATACCCTATAATCATCAAAAGTTTATAATCAGTGGTTCACAGTATCATCATATAGTTATGCATTCATCACCAAAATTTTTGAACATTTTCTTTACCTCAAAAAATACATATAAGAATAAAAATTAAAAAGAACACCCAAAACATTCCATACACTTTATCCCCCTTATTATTTATTTTGATGACTTACATTTATTAATATCCTATTGCTAAACTAAACTTACACACCTGCATCAAACTGAACTGAATTTGGTTGTAAATATTTTGCTTAGATTCACAAATGATATTAAGCATCTTCCCATGTTGTTATTGATTATCTATATACCTCTTCTGTAAGACAATCTGTACAATCCTATTTCAATTTTAAAAATTTGATTATTTTCCTTCTTATTGTTGAGTTTGAGAGCTTTCTATATATTCTGGATTGTAAATCCTTACCAGCCACATGATTGTTCTCATATTGTATGGGTTGTCTTTTCATTTCCATGATTATGACCAATGGACCACAAAAGTTTTTAATTTTAATGAACTTAAGTTTATATATATTCTTTTTGGCTGGTTGCATTTCAGGAGTTATATCTAAAAACCCATTGCCTACTCCAGGTTCACAAAGATTTGCACCTATGATTTCTTCTAAAAGGTTTATGGTCTTAGCACATATATTGCATTCTGTGATCCATTTGGAGTTAATTATTATGTTTGGTGTAAGCTAAGGGTCCAAATTTAGTCTTCTGATGTTACTATCAAGTTGTGTGAGTACCATTTGTTGAAGATATATTCTCTGTCTCACTAAATGGTATTTGCACCATTTCCTTTAGTTTTTTGAACACATTTTCTTTCTTTCTTTCTTTCTTTCTTTCTTTCTTTCTTTCTTTCTTTCTTTCTTTCTTTCTTTCTTTCTTTCTTTCTTTCTTTCTTTCCTTCCTTCCTTCCTTCCTTCCTTCCTTCCTTCCTTCCTTCCTTCCTTCCTTCCTTCCTTCCTTCCTTCCTTCCTTCCTTCCTTCCTTCCTTCCTTCCTTCCTTCCTTCCTTCCTTCCTTCCTTCCTTCCTTCCTTCCTTCCTTCCTTCCTTCCTTCCTTCCTTCCTTCCTTCCTTCCTTCTTTCTTTCTTTCCTTCTTTCTTTCTTTCCTTCCTTCCTTCCTTCTTTCCTACTTACTTTCTTTCTTCCTTCTTTCTTTCTTTCCTTCTTTTTTTCCTTCTTTCTTTCTTTTTGGAGGGGGTCAGGCAGAGTGCATGGCCATGAACCTTCATCTCCCACATGGTGAGTGAGCATTTAAACACATTTTAAGCAGCTAGTTTAATACCTTTGTCTAGTAAGTCTGGGCTTCCTCAAAGACAACTTCTATTGGTTGACTTTTTTCTTGAGTAGGGATTGTGCTTCCATATTTTTTGCATGCCACATAATTTTTTGTTAAACACAAAACATTTAAGTAATATCATTTATCTCTGGAAATCATATTCTTCCACTCTCCAGGTTTTGTTGTTGTTCTTGTTTGTTGTAGTTGATATTTGTTTGCTTAGTGACTTTTCTGAATTAATTTTGTGAAATCTGTATTATTTTTCATGTGCAGTCACTAAAGTATCCAATCCATTAGCTTAGCAGTCAGCTAAAAGTTTGACAGACAATACCTTAACCACCTAGAACCAATAAGTCTTTCCATTTTGTCAAGGGGCTCTGCGTATTTGTTGAGGTATTCCTTCAACATTCAACCAGACATTAGACCACTCTGCCTTAGCCTTCACTTCCTGTTGGTATAGTGACTCTACTTCAGCCAAAGGTGCGAGCTTCAGGTGTTTTCATGCTTTTCCTGAGCATGTTCATATCTCTGAGCATGTGTTGACCCCTTCACAGTCTTATGGCCTTCAATATTCCCAGGAATATGCAGAGCTATACAAATTCCCTGTGGGCATTTCATTCCATAGCTTTGAGTTTTTTGTTTTTTATTTTTTGGCAGGTGAGAACTCTGCCTGCTGAGCCAGCATGGCCTGCCCCATAGCTTTAAGTTTTAAGTTTTTTGATTAGTCTATCATTCCTCCCAGCTGTTGTAAAAAATCTCAGGCAACTGGAATGTTAAACAATTGCCTATATGTGCTTTCAGTACAACTTCTTGGGGAAAAGGCTCTTTGCAATGGTAGAGATTTTAAAAAGTTCAAATGCAGACAGCCTTACAAATGGGGTCTTCAGGAAAACACCAAACAGGCCAAATAATGACAATGTTAAGGAGAATGGGGCTTTGAAGAACCCAAATCCATTCTGCCCTCTCCAGTGGGTGAAGGTTTCTATGGAAGATGCAGGCTGTTTATTTTCAAGGCTACCACAAAGCTAGAGCATAAGGGACAAGAAAAGAGCACTTTAAAATTCCAAAAAGCTTCTGTTCTTAGAAATCAGGCACTTTTCTAAAGTAAATGTTCCTGCAATGGCTGAAATATTTAGCTAATTTGCATAGCTCTGGAAAACTTGATTCTGAAAATTTTTGCTAGTTCTTTTTGTATAGAATAAAGTTTTCAGAGTGCTTACTCCATCATTTCCTCTGATGTTCTTTTCTTTCATATAATATGTTCAGATAAATACACTGATTATTGATTTTTGAGCTTTTTTTTTCCAAATTATGCATTTAGAGCTATAAAACTACCCTATGCATGACCTTAGCTCCATCCCAAAAAGTTTTTATGTATGGATTTCTATTATTATTCTTTAAAAATATTTTCTAATATGCATTTTCACTCCTTCTTTGATGAGCAGTAATTAAAAGGAGTAATGTATAAGTTCAAAATATTTTGAGTTTTATTTTAGTTATCTTTTTATCACAATTTCTAGCTTAATTCTACTGTGTTAATATATATATTACAATAGAACTTATTTTATGGCTCAGCATATGAAAAATTTTGTAAATATTCCTTATTTATCTCATAAGATTATGTATTCATAATGTTGGAATGTAGTATTCTTGAATAATTAATTAGGTCAAGTACGTTCAACTGTTCATTTGTTGTCAAATCTCTTATATCTCATTGATCTTTGCGTCATTTGTAAGTTATTAAAAAATGTTAAGATCCCCACAATAATTATGAATTCACCTGCTTCTCTTATTCATTCTGAGTGGGAGTGTGATAGGGACCTATATATAGCATTTTATATCTTCCTTGTGATCATCCCTTTTATGCTAATTCAATGTCACTCATTGGCTCTTCTTGCCTTAAAGCCTAATTAGGTTTAGTTTTTCATTCTAGCATGATGAGATTTTCCTTTAAGCATCAATTTTTTTATAATTGAATATTTGGGGGGGCGTGCATGATCTGAGAATTTTTATACCTGTATATTTAAAGTGTGTCTTGCAAGCACACATTTTTTAATCCCAAATAGAAATCCTTGCACTATAATTGCAGAATTTAGTCCACTTACATTCAATATAATTATATATTCTGTTTTTAAAAATAACTTTGTTATTTTGAGTTAAAAAAATAACACTGTCCCACCTGTTCTATTTTTTCTTCCCTTTTGGCTTTCTTTTAGCTTAATTAGTATTTTGCATGGGCAGGCACCAGGAAATGAACCCAGGTCTCTGTCATGGCAGGCAAGAACTCTGCCTGCTGAGCCACCCTGGCCCTTAATTTGTTTTTAAAATTCCCTTTCCTGTTCTCTTAGCACATTTGTATATATTCTATTACCGTTGCTTTTTTGGTTATCTAATCCAATAAATTAGTTTAATATTTTAATTATGAATATATTTAAAATATACTATGAAATACTACTTTTAACATTTCCTTAGATAATTTAAGAGTTTTAGAATGCTTGAATTTTGTGCTCTTGTTCTATGGTATTTTGAATCTACATTTATTTTCAAGGATGTGACTTCTGGGGATCATACTAGAATTTTATCTCTCACAAGAAAGTAAAAGAGCACAAGTGTTGAGTAGAGGTTCAAGAAGACTTCATCTTTGATATAGAAAGTGGGTCAATGGATATTATACACAAATGAAAACATAAGACTTTCCATTTCAGAAAACTCATTTCAAATATTTAGATAAATTCCTAAAGAAATAGCCAACATTTAAATATTGAGTAGTTGTAATTTGGAAGAACAAAATGATTGTGAATGGTTGTAATAGGGAAAAATGTTTTTTGCCATGAACCTATCAGATGACTTTTGAATATTAGAGCATACATGTTTCTTTGATGAAAATATTAATTGTAAGAATATATCAAAATACGTCAAATTATATTGAGTTGAAAATGAAAAAGCTTTGTAGAAAATCTAGTCTGCCTTTTATAGTCAAATAAAAATTTTGTTTTTGTTTTTTTTGTTTCAGCTGAGACTCCAGCATCCATACGTAAGTTCATTTTCAATCTCTCACATGTCTTTTAGTCTCCTATACAAAAACAAGTCTTCTGCATTCTCAGGCTGTTATAACTTGAACTTTTAATTACTCTAGGGCCAGAATAGAGAAAGAAAATATTACTCTCCTCTCAGGCAAATCACACTCACGTTTAATGCACTCATGTAGTCTGGGAAAAGCCCTAGAACCCATCAGTACTCTCATTTTCTCATTCTAATCAGGGGAAGACTTGGTCTGCTAGTCGTGAGGCTTTTGCATTTGATGAATATTACCATATCTGATAGTAAAGCCAACTGTGGAGAAAGTATATAAGTCCATATTAGGCAAAATAGAAGAGCCAACTTCTTCACTTCCCTCCTGAAACCCACACAAACCCGGAGAAAATTAACAAAAGACCATGACCTGCAAAAAATAATCTAAGAAAACAAAAGAATGCAAAAAAAAATGAACTGCACAGCAAAGAAAAGTTTGCAAGCAAAAGTTGATATGTTCAAAATTCAGCCACTTCTGTCGTACTGAATTTGCCAGGAATAGAAAACTATACACTGAGTATGCAATATGGCAACACTCAAGGTGATCACGCAGCTACCTGGTGGCATGTTGGACACATCGGGCTCTTTCCATCATGCAAAGGGAAACATTTTGTTCTTATTTGAAAGGACACTTACTCTCAATAGGTATTTGCCTTCCGTGCCCACAATGCTACCATTCATGACTTTATAAAATATCTCATCTAATATAGTGTTATTGTACACAGCATTGCCTCTGATCAAGAACCTTACTTCACTGCAAATAAACTGTGTCAATGGGCCCGGGTCATGGAATTCCCTAGTATTAATATGTTCCCTACTTAGCTTAATGCAATTAGTTTGATAGGACAGTGGAATGGCCTTTTGAAGACCAGCAAGATGGCAATACCTTATAGGTTTGAGGCAATGGCAATACCTTATAGGTTTGAGGCAATGCCTTCTAAGATGATGCATATACTCTGAGTCTGTGTACATAGTGCTGTTTCCACCATAGCAAGATTTATGGGTCCAGAAATCCATATGAGGAAGTGGGAGTGGCTCCACTCATTGATAGCCCTAGAGATCCACTAGCAAAATTTTTGCCTTTCATCCTTAGGAACTTAGATTTTACTAGTCTAGAGATTTGGGATCCAAAAGGAGGAATGACTACAAAAGGATATGACAATTCCATTGAACTGGAAGTTGAGACTGTCACCAGACAGGAAATATCTCCCATCAGACTGCTACCACTGACCCTTAAATAATGCAAAGTTATCATGGAAATAAATATCTTATCACCTAGGCCATATTCTATTAGCTAGAAGCAAGTCACAGGTTCTGCTCTCATTCAAGGGGAGGACATTACGCAAAAGTGTTACTCATTGAGGATCATCTCTGAGTCTGTCTAGATGGAAGGCAAAGGAGGTCGGTCAAGTGTTGAAAGGAATAAGAAAGGTTCATCTTCAACAGTTGAAGTCAGTAGAAACTTTATAAAATGGGAAATACAAGAAATCATTTTTTCAAATAGCTGTTTTCAAAATTTAGTTACATTCAAGAAGAAAAGACTTACATTTAAATATTGACTGTCATTTGGGAAAGGAAATCTGATTTTGAATAGATAGATTATGAAACTAAAACCTACATCATTAGTTCACCTGTAAAATTAAGATATTTATTTGGAGAGTTGAAACGATGTATGATCACGTCCATGTATGTCAATTTTGACTAGAGAAAATAAGCCTTCCTTTCAGAAGCAAATAACAATTTTTGGTTATTTTGTTTGTGTTTTATTTGAACCTGTAGAATCCACACATAACTTTATTTTCAATTTTTCAAACCTGTTTTGGACTACTAGGTTCAAGGAAGACTTTTGAATTTTCAGACTGTGATAGCTTCAAGCTTTCGACACAAAGAAAATATATTATCTCCTTCTCTCAGACATACATAATTGATGAGTGATTTTTATTTGCATTATAGGATACATCCTAGAATATGTTACTATTTCCCATTCCATTCCTACTCAACAGGTCATTTGATCTGCTCTTTTGAAGTTTTGGAGGTTTTCTGCATATTACTATGTCTGATTGTAAAGCCACCATGGAAGAGAGCATCAGACCACAAAATAGGAAAAAATTGAAATGGCACATTTTCTTCCCTTTCTTTCAGGAACTCCCTAAAATGACTGAGAAGGAATAACAAAATATACCAACCTAAAAAAATTCTAAGAAAGCACAATAAAAGTCAAAACTTAAATGGACAGAAAATAAAATTTTGCACAGGAGAACATTTATAAAACATGACTCAACTAAGAATTTTACTTATATAGACATGATATTTCTAACACAATATTCTGATATACCAAAAAAAAAGAAGTGATGTGGGTGGTTGGAAGTATTGGGAGAGGGGAAGTGAATTGGAGAAAAGTAGAATAAGAAGCAAAGTCTTCTTGTTCATAGTAAGAAGCCAATATATATGACTCAGATGTAAAAAAAGCATAAATTATCATACAAATATTATATAATCAAATATTACTTAATAGTCTTCTCCCAAGTTTTTTAAGTGAAAAGGATATTGGAGGGAGGAAGGGATGGATAAGAACGTGGGTGTTTTATTTACATAAAACAATATGACCTGTAAAACAACTGCATGCACTTTCTTTTTTTTTTTTTTTTTTTTTTTTTTTTAAAGAGAGAGGGAGGAAAGGAAGGAAAGACAGAGAAGGAAGGAAGGGAGGAAGAAAGGGAAACATTTTTAAACATTTTCTTGTTTTATTATATTTTGTTTGTTTGTTTGTTTGTTACATGGGCTGGGGCCGGGAATCGAACCGGGGTCCTCCGGCACGGCAGGCAAGCACTCTTGCCCGCTGAGCCACCGCGGCCCGCCCCTGCATGCACTTTAATAGAAGAAAAATCAACTTTAAGTACTTCTCGTAAATTTTGCAATCTATTGAATTATTTTAGAAAGTTGTTAAGGAAAACTGATCACCTTCTAATGGCCAACCAACAAATATATTTTTGTTTTTCTCCCTGTTTCAGCTGTGACTTCAACACCTGCCAGTAAGTTCTTTTGAGTGTCAAATCTTGTGTGCATTCCTTAACAGTTGATGAGGGACTTTTGCATTCTCTCATTGTCATCACTGCTAGTTTTGTAAGTTCCCGCTTAAAAAAAAATTTTTTTTTTAAAAGAGTATATTACCTGTAAGTTAGCTTATACATTTATTTTTGTTTGTTTTTGTATGATTACCTCAGGACAATCCAGCAAGTTGCTTTTCTAGCCCTTAACTCTACAATGTTTTGGTCTCTTAGTAGAAAAGGATTATTTTTCCTACAGTAAATTTTCAGTAGCTGTTTTATAAAGGGCACTGAGACACTGGGGCACTGAGGTTGAAAGTGAGAAATTGAAGCATTTCATTTTCCTTTAACCACTCTTGAATCACATGAAATTGAGAAAAAAAAATATTTTTTAAAGGCAAAACTAAAATGTCTGTGAAATAAGGGAGGAACCATAAGCACATGAAAATCTGAAACCAAACCAAATACGCTGAAAAACAAATGAATGAATAATAACTAACTTTGGTGATGCACAAAACATGATCCTAAATGTAGTCAAGAGTGCTAATCCTAAAAAGCAGACACCAGAAGGACTCATAATATCAGAGACAAGGTAATAATTCAGATTATGTTATTAAGATGGGTCTGAGGACAGGATGATTAGATGTAAACCTGGCAAAATAGTTCTATATAAATCGATTCCTCACTCCTCTCCATCAGGCTTCCACTATCGGACCTACACTATACTCTACTAGCATAGAAGGAAAGGGGTTAATTCTCAAGAGAGGTTGAATCAAAGGAACTTTGGATGAGTTTTCCAAGTATGGTTGAAAGCAGGTGTCAGATACTAATAATAAAAAGAAAAAATAAGAGTCTACATCTAAGTTCTTTGCCCAATGTACTTGAGAGAATTTTAGCAATTAGGGTTATAATCTTATGCAAAAGGAGAATATAAGCCCTTTCTTGGAACAAAATGAATTATCCTATGGAAAATTTGTGCGAAAGAGACAGCTGGCATTTTGGTAGGGATTTTACTAATTCGGTAAATCTATTTAGGGATTAGGGCCATCTTCAAAATATTAACTCTTCCAATCCATGGACATAGGATATCTTTCTATTATTTGGATCCTATTTTATTCCTGCAGTGATATTTGGCCCTTTTCAATGTAAACCTCTTCCATTTATTAGGAATAAATTGAAGAAAAATTTCTTCTCTTCAATTTATTCAGAAGTATTTTATTCTGTGATGCTATAATAAATGGATTTATATTATTACTTTCATTTCTGAGTTGTTCATTGCTAGTGTGAAGAAATACAACTGAATTTAGCGTATTTACCTTACATCCTGCTTCCTTTTAAAGTCATTTACTAGCTCTAATTGTATGTTGTTGGATTCCTTAGAATTCTCTATATCATTCTCATCATGTCACCTGAAAACAGACAATTCTACCTCTTTCTTTCCAATCATAATGCCTTCTATTTCTTTTTATTGTCCTGACTAGAACTTCCAGTAAAATGTTGATGAAGAGTAGTGAGAAAAGACGTGCCTTTCAGGTTCTGGATCTTAGAGGAAATGCTTTCAACCTGTCATCATTAACTATGATGTTCGCTGTTTGTTTTTCCAGATGTCCTTTATCAGGCTCAGGAAGCTCCGTTGCATTTCTAGTGTTCTGAGGGGTTTTATCCTGAAAGAGTGCTGGATTTTGTCACATTTTTCTATGTATATTTGGATGATCGTGGGTTTTTGTCCTTTATTCTATCACTATGGTATAGCACAGTGATTGATATTCATATGTTAAACCCGAATTGCATTCCTGGGATAATTCCCAGTTTGCCATGGTTTACAGTCTTTTCATGTGTGGTTGAACTTGGTTTGCTAGTACTTTGTTGAGGATTTTTGTATCCATACTCATGAGCTATTTCTCAGTAATTTCCTTTACCTGTGATGTCTTCCTCCAGTTTTGGTATCAGGGTAATATCGGCCCTTTAGAATAAATTGGAAACTATTCTGTCATCTTCTATTTTTAGAATTTCTGAAAGATAGCTATTACTTCTCCTTTAATGTTCAGTAGAATGTGCCAGTGAAGCCATCTGGTCCTAGGCTTTTATTTATGGGAAGTATTTTTTATTACTACTTCAATACTTATTTGTTAGGAGTACTGTCAAATTTCCTATTTCTTCTTGATTTAATTTCAGTAGTTTATCTTTTCAGCATTTGTCCATTTCATTTAGGTTACTTAGTTTGTTGGTATGCAATTGTTCATGATTGAATCATTTTTTGTTTTGTAATGTTGTTGGTAATGTTCCCTCTCACATTTATTTATTTATTTATTTTTATTTTTTAACATGGGCAGGCACTGGGAATCAAATCCGGTTCTCCGGCACGGCAGACAAGAACTCCCACTGAGCCACGGTTGCTCGCCCTCTCATTTATTTTATTACTTGAGTTTTCTCTTTTTTTCTTGGTCAGTTAGCCAAAGATTTATCCATTGACCTTTTCAAAGACCAACTTTTATTTTCTTTGATTTTCCCTATTGCTTTTTCATTCTGTGTTTATTTCCATGCAAATATTTGTTATTCTTTCCCTCTGCTTACTATGAGTTTGCTCTTCTTTAACTACTTTCATAACCTGGAAGGTTTTATCTTGAGATTCTTCTTCTATAATAAGCATTTACCAAATTTCCACCAAAGTACTGCTTTCCTGCATCCCATGTGTTTTGCTATGTTATGCTTTTATTTTCATTCACCTCTAAGTATTTTATAATTTCCCTTGTGATTTCATCTTTAGCCCAATGCTTACTTAGGAGTATATTATTTAATTTCCTTGTATTTGTGAATTTCCCAAATTTCCTTCTACCATTAATTTCTAATTTCATTTTACTGTGATTGGAAAATATATTTTATATGATTTCAGTTCTTTTCAATGTATTCAGACTTGTTTTAAGACCTAACATATGGTCTATCCTGGTTAATGTTCCATGGGAACTGAAGAAGAATGTGCATCTAGTGGTTATTGGGTGGGCGTTATATAGAAACCTGTTAGAAATAATTGGTTTTATTCAAGCATTCTATTTCCCTTTCATCTCCTGTCTACTTCTTCTATCCAGATTGTATGAGAGGTATTGTTGATTTCAACTATCATTTTTTAATCTCTTTCTCCCTTCACATCTTTCCTTTACTTTGTGTATTTTATAGGTCTGCTAAGTCATAATGTTTATCACTGTTGTATCTTCTTGATGGATTGACACTTTTTTCATTATAAAATTTCCTTTGTCTCTAGTAAAAGCTTTTGCCTTAAAGTACATTTTGTCTGACTTTAGGATAGCCACTCCAGTTCTTTTTTGCATAGTTTATGTTTTTCAATCCTTTTCCTATCAATCTATTTGTAACTTTGAATCCAAAGTGCATCTGATGTTGACAGCATATGGTTGGATCATGTTTTATTATCTAGTCTCACAATCTCTGACATTTTATTGGAAAATTTAATTCTTTTACATTTACTGTAATTACAAGAAAGGCAGTATTTACATGTGCCATTTTGTTATAACTTTTTTCTATATGTCATGTCTATTTTTGTTCCCTACTCCTCCATTACTGTTTCTTTTGTGTTGAATAGATGTTTTCTAAAATACCATCCAATTCCTTTGTCATTTCTATTACTCTATAATTCTACTTTGAGTATTTTCTGAGTGGTTTCCCTGGGGAGTGCAATCAACATCTTATAACAATTTAATTCACATGACTACCAGCTTAATTTCAACAGTATGCAAAAACTTTGCTCCTATCTAGCTCCACTCTCCACCCTCCTTTGTGTTATTATTGTTCTATGAATTACATGTTTATGCATTTTGTACCACCACCACAGGATATAATTATTGCTTTATGAAGTTGTCTCTTAAATCATTAGGAGACAAAATGTACAACCAAAAATACATTCATGCTGTCTCATATATCTACCTATGTAGTTATCTTTACTGTTACTTTTGCATCTTCATATGCATTCAATTTCCTTTCTAGTATTCTTCATTTCAGCTTGAAAACTCCCTTTATGTTATTTTATATAACAAGTTAGCTAGCCACAAATTCTTTTAATTTTTGTTTATGTGCAAATGCCCTACTTTTTACTTCATTTAAAAAATTCAAATGTATTTTATTATTACTACTTATATTATATATTCTTTATGCTTTTAATATTATTCTAAACTAAAGGGTATTGGCAACTATGATTAAGTGAAGGTAGGATCAGACACTATGATGCTAAAACAATGGCACATTTTGTCAATACATCAAAAAGAATTTTAAGACAAAACTGATAATTCCTGTGACAGAATGTATGTTATCTTTATAAAGATTTTAAAGGACATTTTCACATCACAAGACATAAATAGTAGGACCATATGGCTTTAATTCCAAAAACCTGATTTCACTTTATGATGACAATTTTGAAATACTGATGAGCACTTTTTAATCTGTATTTAAAACCACTACGAACAAAGAAAATAGAAAAAAAGAAAGAAGAAATAAATAAAACCACTGTGTGTTTATGCCTGTTTATAATGATCCACTACAGTCTAAGAGATTCAAAGATTAATGTTATTCCCAACATGAAAATGTGCAATGTATTTTTAGTGCGATTTAATGCATAAACATGAAAAGATCTGCCAATAATACAATTTCCTTCACTTTGAAGGATAGTCCTGCTTGATATATAACTCTATAAGCAAAGAGAACTGGTTGACAATTCTCTTTAAATATGATATCCCACTGCCTTCTGGCCTCCATAATTTCTGGTATGAAACTGGCTGTTTGATTTTATTCGAGGGGGTCACTTGTACTTGATGAGCCACTACTTTCTTTTAGTACTTTCAAGATTCTCTCACCATCTTGACAGTTTAATTATGAAGTGTCTCAGTATGGATCTCATTGTGTTTATCCTTCCTGTAGTTCACTGAGATTTTTGTAAATTAGGATGAGTTAAATTTGATATATTTTGCCCATTATTTCTTCAATAGTCTTTCTGAACTCATCATTATTCCTCTTCTTCTGGATTTCTTACTAGGCATGTGTTAGTAGGCTTGATAGTGTTCCACAGGATTCTGAGGGTACACGCATTTTCATTTTTTTCCTTTTAGTTCTTCAGGGTGGATAATCCCAATTAACCTATCTTCATGTTTGCTGATTATTTCTTTAGACTGTTCAAATACACTGTCAAATACTCATTTAAGTTCCTGTACTATTCAGCAATAGATTTTCTATTTGGTTCTCTTTTAATATAGTTTATGCCTCTTTATTGATATTCTTTATTTGGTGAGACACCACACTCACATTTTCTTAGATATTTGAACATGGTTTTCTTTAGTAATTTGAACATATTTAAAATAGCTGGTTAAATATCTTTGTCTGCTGAGTCTAATGCCAGAACTTCCTCAAGGACAGTTTCTATTGGCTGACTTTTCTCTTGTGTATGGGCTATACTTCCTTATTTTGTTTCATATGTCTCGTAGTTTTGTTGAACACAAATCATTTAAATAATATAATTTATCTCTGGAAATTGTATTCTCTGACTCTCAGCTTTGTTGTTGTTCCTGTATATTATATTTGTTTCTTGTTTGCTTAGTGACTTTTCTGAGTTAATTCTATAGTCTGTAGAATTAGACTAGTCATGTGTAATCACTAAAGTTTCTTATCTGTTAGCTTAGCAGTCACCTAATGTTTTGACAGATAGTATCCTAACCACCTGGAAATAATAAGTCTTCTTGCTTTGCTGAGGGGCTTTGTTTGTATATTGAGGTATTCCTTCAACATTCATCCAGGCAGTTGAGAACTCTGCCTTATCCTTCACTTCTAGCTGGCATAGTGGCTCTAGGTTAATTAGAGGTGAGAACTTAGGGCTCACTCATGTGTTTCCTGAGCAGGCTAAGATCTCTGGACATGGGCATAACCCTTCAAATTCTCATGGCCTTCAATACCCCAGGAATATGTCAGAGTTTTACAAATCCCCTATGGACATTTCATTCCCTATGTTTAGGTTGTAAGCTCTTTGATTAACCTATCATTTGCTTCATATGTTATCAACTGTCTCAGACAACCAGAATGTTAAACAGTTGCCTGTAATTGCTTTCAAAACACCTCCTTTGGGAAAAAGTCTCTTTGCAATGTTAAAGCTTTAAGAAAGGTCAGACACAGATAGCCTTACAAATGGGGTCTTCAGGGAATCACCAAACAGGCTATTTTAGTTTGCTAATGCTGCCAGAAAGCAATACACCAGAAATGGACTGGATTTTATAAAGGAGATTTATTTAGTTAAGATTTACAGCTCTTCAGGGGAAGACAGGTAGCTTTCATATGAGTTCCTCTCTCACATGGGAAGGCACATAGTGACATCTGCTAACCTTCCCTCTGGGTTTCTGGGTTCAAACAGCTTTCCCCAGGACATTTCCTTTTTGCAACTCTAAATGACTGGGTCTAAACTGACTCTGAGATCTGAGCTTCATTATACAGGGATGTGCTGAGCTCCTTGGAGCTGTGTTGAGCTATTTTTCTTTTTTCTGACCTCCTCTTTTAAGCCTTACTCATTGAGAAGAGCACTCTCCTTAGCCAACTACAGATGTAATCAGCCATAGACAAAATTCACATGCTGATGATTTAAATACACAGCAACAGAACAAGTAGGCACCATCACCTGGCCAAGATGACACCAATTACTACTCAGGCCAAATAATGACAATATTCAGGAGAAAGGGGCTTTGATGATGCCCCAGTTACATTCTGCCCTCTCCAGTGGCTGATGGTTTTCACTACAGTTGCAAGCTGTTTTCAAGGCTACCACAAACTAGAGAATGGTGGATAGGAAAAGAGAAAATGAAAATTCCACAAAGCTCCTGTTCTTATTAAAGAATCAAGCATTTTTCTTGAATAAATGGTCCAGAGATTACCAAAAGATTTGGCTAATTTCCAGGGCTCTGGAAAAGTTGACTCTGTTAATTTTTGCTAGTTCCTTTTATCTATCCTTTTAGGATAGAATTTCTAGACCTGGTTACTCCACCATTCTCTCAAAAATTTTCTTTTTTCATATAACATGTTCAGATAAAAACATTGATCACTGACTTTGAGCTTTTCTTTTTTAAATTATGCACTTGAAACTATAAAATTTCCCTTAAGCATAAATTTACCTCCATCCCAAAACTTTTTTTTTTTCACATCCCAAAACTTTTTAGGTGTGGGATTACTATTATCACGCTTTCAATATATTTTCTAATAGCATTTTCACTTCCTCTTTGATAAATATTAAATCAGAAATGTAGCTAGTAAGTTCAAAATATTCTGATTTATTGTGGTTATGCTTTTAACACCATTTCTAGCTTAATTCTACTGTGTTAAAAATATGTATTCCAAATTACCTCAGTCATTTGGAATCTATCATGACATATGTCGTGGCTCAGCATATGGATGATTTTTAAATATTACTTGTATATCTGAATAGTATATGTATCCATAATTTTGTAGTGTAGTATTCTTGAACAATTAGGTCAAGTGTATTCAATTGCATTCACATTGTTGTCATATCTTTTATATCTTATTGATCTTTAGCTGCTTCATCTTAAATCACTGAAAAAAAGTTAAAAAGCCCCACTATAATTATGAATTTGCTTATTTCTCTTATTCATTCTACCTCTATGCAGGTGTTCACAGGGACATATATATAACTTCATCTTTGATATAGGAAGTCCGTCAGTAGATATTATACAAATGAAAATATGAGTTACCATTTCAGAAAGCTCTTTTCAGATATTTAGCTAAATTCCAAAAGAAAGAATGAGAAGAAAGAACCTACATTTATATATTGAATGGTGTAATTTAATAATATATTGAGTGGTTATGATAGGGTAAAATGTTTTTTGCTTAAACTTGAAACATTAGATGACTTGAGCATTGGAATATACATTTTTGATGAAAATATTAATTGTAATAATATTTCAGAAAGTCACATTTTATTGTGTTAATGAAAAAGGTGAGTACAGAAAATGTCTTCTTTTTCTGTTCAAATAAAAATACTGTTTTTGTTTTCTTTGTTTCAGTTGAGACTCCAGAGTCCAAGGGTGAGTTCATTTTCAATTTCTCACACATCTTTTAGTCTCTTAGAAAAAACAAGTCTTCAGCCTTCCCAGGCTGTTATAGCTTCGAGACTATTGATCACTCTACACCAGAATAGAGAAAGAAAATATTAATCTCCTTCTCTCAGGCAAATCACACTCATGTTAATACATTCATGTATGCTAGGAAAGGCCCAAAACCCATCAGTGCCCTCTTTTGCTCTTTCTAATCAGGGAAAGATTTGGTCTGCTAATTGTGAGTCTTTTGCGTTTGATGGACATTATCATAATTGATAGTAAAACCGCCAAGAAGGAAGTATCTAAGTCCATATTAGGCAAATTCAAAGAGCCATTTTCTTTACTTCCCTCCTGAAGCTCACACAAATGATTGAGAAAAATAAGAGAAGACATAAACGTGCAAAAAAAAAAAAAAAAAAAGAAAGAGAGAGAGAGAGATCAGAAAGAATGCAAAAACGAACTGCACAGGGGACGGAGAGGATGCATAGTTGCTGGCGGGAAATTAATAACGGGCCTTCCCTCCCGCGGGCGTTACCCTGCGTTCTCTCATTGGGTTCTCTGCTCTCACTTGGACTCTGGTTTTCACTCTCTGCACTGCCATGCCTTGTTCTAAAGAGACTCTGACATCACCCCAAGCAAGCGAGCCGGGTCTGCGGAGGAGGGCGGCGTGCGTGTCCGCTTTGCCCAGCTCTCAAAACACTCCACTGCCGGGTCCAAGGGGCCGCAGGGGCCGCGGGCTATGACCTGTACAGTGCCTGTGATTATGTAGTACCACCCATGGGGAAAGCCCTTGTGAAAGCATGCATTCAGAGAGGCCTTCCTTCTGGATGTTACGGAAGATAGCTCCACGTTCTGGCTTGGCTGCAAAACACTTCATTGGTGAAGATTATAGAGGAAGTGTTGGCGTTGTGCTATTTAATTTTGGCAGCGAAAAGTTTGAGGTGAAAAAGGGTGATCGAATTGCACAGCTGATTTGTGAACGGAATTTTTTAAATCCAGAAACAGACTAAGCTCAAGTTTAGGATGTGACTGAAAGGGGTTCAGGAGGTTTGGGTTCCACTGAAAAAAATTTAACACTTTTGCCAAGAACGGGAAACATACTTTGTCCCTTAAAACTAATGCTTTTACTTAAAATATTTTGGTGGTTATACTTCTTTAAACTTAATATCTCTAACCTCTAAAAATTTTTGGTTTTCTTATGATCAAGGAAAGGGCACCTCTGATGGGATCACATAGAAATTTTCTTGTATTTTTCTGCTAATTGATTGTTGTATGTAAATCTGCCTGGTAGTGCCCTAATACAAGCAGTTTCTTTTTCCGTTCTTTTTTTTATAAATGTACATCTGATGGGGAAATAAGCATTATTTAATTCACTAAATCCCTTCAGCAACTTATTTTGCTTTAATTACTTTACAAAACTTAAACAATACCTTTTATTCGGTGAACTTGAATTCTTTCACAAATACAAATTTTTGCATAAACTGAACTAAAAGATAATAAAAAAGAGAGGTTAAATTTAAAAAAAAAACAAAAAAGAAGAACTGCACAACAAAGAAAAGTTCATATAATACAAAATTCAGCCACTGCTTGAGTAACTGAATCTGCCAACAGCAGAAAGCTACAAACACTGAAAATGCAATATAACACTTAAGGTGATCAGTCAGCTAACTGGTGGCATATTGAACACATTAGGCTGCTTCTATCATGGAAAGGGTAACACTTTGTTCTTACTGGAAAGGACACTTATGTGGGTGTGAATTTGCCTTCCCTGCACTCAATGCTACCAACCCTGGATTTATAAAATGCCTTATCTACAGTCATGATACAACTTTGCTTCTGATCCAGGAACTTACTTCACAGCAAATGACGTGTATCAGTGGGGCCATGCTCATGGAATCCACTGGTTTTAACATGTTCCCTATTTATCCTATTACAGTTTGTTTGACAGAACAGTGGAGTGGCCTATTACTGTTAGAGATCTACTAAGAAATCCCCAGTAACTTAGATTTTGCTAGTCTAGAGATTCAGGATCCAAAGGGATAAGTGCCTCCAAAAGGACGTGACGGTTCCATTGAACTGCAAGTTCAGACTGTCACCAGAACACCCTGAGCTCCTATGCCTTTGAACCAACAGGCAAATAAGGGAGTTACCAAGAGGAAACTGGCTTGTTACCACACAGTGGAGGTAAAAAAGAGTACATATGGAATGCAGGAAATTCCTTATGGCATCTCAACATAATCATGTCCTCTGATTAAAGTCAGCGCAAAACTACAAGGAACCCAGTTAAAGCAGGACTGCTAATGATGCATCACTCCAAAAGGCAAAAAAACAAAACGAAAAAACCAGGAGCAGCTGAGGCACTTGATGAGGGGAAAGGCAATATGGAATGGGTGGTGGAAGAAGGCGCTTCTCGAGATCAGCCACACCCACGTGACTAGTTGCAAAAACAAGGGCTGTAATACTTATAACTATTACTATTTCATTTTATAATAAATACATGTGTATGTCTTAGCCAAATATTTTCTGCTTTCTTCTCTCTTATCACCTTATTACCTAGCACGAAATGGATTAATAGTAGTCACCATTATATCATAGCATTGAAATTGCAGGATATCAAAGGAAAATGGTAAGATCACCTTAGGACTTTGCATTCTTTTCTGAGTGAAAAGAAAAATCGTGTTGTCTTTTGTACGCAGGGTAGTTACAGCATGTGAGACAGAAGTATAATTTTATCAGTCTCTCTACTTGGGAGATTAAGTGGTTTAATGAAGTGTACATGGGTACTAAACTGACGAGGGGTGGACTGTGATGCTGTTTTCATGTGTCACCTTGGCTAGGACTACAATCCCCAGTTATTCAATCAAACGCTAATCTAGATGTTGCTGTGAACGTATTTTGTAGATTTAATTAGAGACTATAGTTCATTTTAAGCTAGGGTAAAATCCTAGACAATCTGGATGAGCCTGACTCCATGAGTTGAAAGGCCTTAACTGAGTGCATAACTGAGGCATCTCTGATGAGGGAGAAACTCCACCTGAGGACAAAAGCCTTAACCAGAGTCCCAGATTTCCATCTTGCCTTTCCAGATGGCCAGACCCACAGATTACAGGCTTGGTCACCCAGCCTGAAAAATCACATAAACCAGTTACTTGTAATGAACCTCTAATACAAATCTTCTATTGATTCTGTATATCTGGTTGAACTCTGACTCATATGTTTGAAGTGAAAAAAGATAAAAATCCCAAAATAGCTGATCTGCTGCAGAAGATCAACTGGTCCAGCTGGAGGATTGAGACTCCTGAAAAACTCTCTGCAAAGAGACAAGGAATCTGATAGATGCCCACATGTCTTTCAATAAATGAAGAGACTATACACTTCAAGCACTTTTAAGATGAATTCATGGTTTATGCACGAAATTAATAAAGCAAAAGAATAAAGGTGATCACAAGTTCCAAGGAAAACAAAAATTTCAAACAAATGTAATAAAGGCAAAGCTACAGCTCAGTTAAGAAATGGATAGTACTTGTATGCTCATAATTGTATTACACAGAATGATAATTTGTATCAAAATTTGTGAAGCAAAAAGGGGAAATGTGCATGTATGCTAAAATTATACACTTAGAAGAATGTGTATTTATAGCTTGGTAGAATACTCTCAAATAGTCAATAAATTCAACAATGATAATTGTCAGAACTTTTATCTCTCCTTGAACTTTGCTTCATCTATTAGATATTGGAAGATATCATATTAAGCCTTCTACCATGATTATGAACTTAGCTGCTCTGTTTTTCATTTATTCTATCTTTTTCTTTCATTCTTCCATAGGTTTGCATCTGGGTATGTGTGCTACACAGAGGCATACAAATTTCAGACTTTATATTTTCGTTGTGAATTGACTTTATAATCTCAAATGAAAGATTCTTTGGCTCTTGCATTGTTTCTTACCTTAAGGTCTACTTCTGCTTAGCTAGGCATTTAACATGATGTATGTATACTGTGCTAAAAATTTCAACCTTCAGTTTAATTGCTTTTTAATCCAATCTGACAATCTGTTTATTTATTTATTTGTTTTTTATTTATGATACATAACCACATACAAACACAAACGTTCTTATCATATGATCATTCTGTTCTTGTTACATAATCAATAACTCACACTATTATCACATAGTTGTATATTCATCATGATCATTTCTTAGAACATCTGCACCAATTCAGAAAAAGAAATAAAAAGAAAAAAAACAGGAAAAAATCATACATACCGTACACCTTAGCCCTCCCTTTCACCGATCACCAGCCTTTCAATCTACTAAATTTATTTTAACATTTGTTCCCCTATTATTTATTTATTTTTAATTCATACGTTTTACTCATCGGTCGATAAAGTAGACAAAAGGAGCATCAGACACAAGGCTCTCATAACCACACAGTCACACTGCAACAGCCATATCATAATAAAATTATCTTCAAGAAACATGGCCACCAGAGTATAGCTCCACATTTTCAGGCAGTTCCCTCCAGCCTCTCCATTACACCTTAACTAAATAAGTAATATCTATTTAATGCGTAAGAATAACCTCCAGGATAACCTCTCGACTCTGTTTGAAATCTCTCAGCCATTGACACTTTATTTTGTCTCATTTCTCTCTTCCGCCTTTTGGTCAAGAAGATTTTCTCAATCCCTTGATGCTGAGTTGCAGCTCATTCTAGGATTTCTGTCCCACATTGCCAGGAAGGCCCACACACTCAGGAGTCATGTCCCACATAGACAGGGGGAAGGCAGTGAGGTTGCTTGCTGTGCCGGCCGAGAGAGAGAGGCCACATCTGAGCAACAGAAGAGGTTCTCTTTGGGGTGACTCTTAGGCCTGATTTTAATCAGACTTAGCCTATCCTTTGTGGGGTTAAGTTTCATATGAACGAACCCCAAGATTGGAGGCTCAGCCAATTGCTTTGGCTGTCCCCACTGCCTGTGAGAATATCAAGAATTCTCCACTTGGAAAAGCTGAATTTTCCCCCTTTCTCACCATTCCGCCAAGGGGACTCTGCAATACTTCCCTATTCACTGTTCAGATCACTCTGGGATTTATCTGGGCATCACTCTGGACAAACCTACAAAATCTCATGCCCTACTCAAGGTTCCAAGTACTACGGTATTCGATTAAGTTGTCTACATAAATTATATTAGGAAATGCACTAGTCAAAATATAAATTTTGTACCAAATAAACATTTTTTGCTTTTCTCACACATGCATTAAAGTTTTTAAATATTAATTACCATCTATTTTCAACACCCTGCATTCTTGACATTCCTTTGTTCTTCCTCATACAGAAACATTTTTAAATTTGCACTTTAGTCACTATCACTATACACTGTAGACATTCCTAGATTATACCATCTCAGTCTTTATCATCTATCTTTCCTTCTGATTTCATTTGATAATCACTGTTTTTAATTGGAGTATTAATTCCATTATGTTCAATGTTTTTGTCTATACATTTGAGCTTTAAAATGGCAATTTACTATCTTTCTTAATTGTCTCAACTATTCTCTTTAATTTTTTCCTTTCCCTGTATTCTAATAATTTATTTTTTCAATAATTCTCTTTGGCATGGCCTTTTAGTATCTACCCATTGTTTCTGTCCACTTCTTCTTGGCCTAAAATTTCAGGCTTGTTAAACCCTTAGACCATATTCCATATAAGTTTACACTCTTCTAAATCAGCTTAGTGGCCCTCTGACAACTTAGCTACTTGCTTCATCAAAGCCAGCAGGAAATAGCTCCCATCAGATGGCTAACTCTGACTCTTAAATAATGCAAAGTTATCATTAGAGTAACTATCTCATCACCTAGGCCACTATTGGTTAGAATCAAGACACAGGCTCTGCTCTCATTCAAGGGGAGGACATTACACAAAAGTGTTACTCATTGAGGATCATCTCTGATTCTGTCTACCAAGGAAAGTAAAGGAGGTCAGGCAGGTGTTGATGAAAGAAATAAGAAGGTCTCATCTTCAATAGTTGAAGTCAGTAGAAACTTTATAAATTGGGAAATGCAAGAAATAACTTTTAGAAATAACTATTTTCAAAATTTGGTTAAACTTCAAAAAAAAATACTTACATTTACATATTGACTGTCAATTGGGAAGACTGATTCTGAATAAATTACGGGGAAGCACTATGTATTTGGATTTTGTTTTTTAACAAAATTACATCAATTCACCTTTAAAATTAAGATATATTTTACTTTGAGAATTAAAATTTATGATCATGTCTAAGTATGTCAATTTTGACTACAGAAAACAAGCCTTCCTTTCACAAGCAGATAACAATTTTTGTTTATTTTGCTTGTGTTTTAGTTGAGCCTGTAGAATCCACACATAACTTTATTTTCAATTTTTCAAATCTGCTTTAGACTACTAGTTTCAAGGAAGACTTTTGAGTTTCCAGACTGTAATAACTTCAAGCTTTAGACAAGATTATAGAAAAAAAATATATTATCTCCTTCTCTCAGACATACACAACGGATGAGTGATTTTTATTTGCATTATAGGAAACATCCTAGAATACATTAATATCTTCCGTTCTGTTTCTACTCTGTAGGTGATTTGATTTGCTCATTTGAAGATATGGAGGTTTTCTGCATATTACCATCTCTGATTGTAAAACCACTGTTGTAGAGTATCAGACTACAAAATAGGAAAAAATTGAAATGGCACACTTTCTTCTCTCTCTTTTAGAAACTCATTAAAATGACTGAGAAAGAATAACAAATTTATAAACCTAAAAAAATTTCTAAGAAGGCCTAATAAAAGTCAAACAGTATGTGGAGAGAGAAGAAAATTTTGCACAGGAGAACTTTTATAATACATGACTCAACTAAGAATTTTATTTACATGGACATGATATTACTAACACAATGTACTGATTTGCCAAAAAAAAAAAAGAAGCAGCGACGTTGCTTATTGGAAAGTGAATTGGAAATGGGTAGACAATCAGCAAAGTCTTGATGTCCATAGTAAGAAGCTAATGAATATTATTCAAACTTAGGAAAGCATGAAATATCAGAATTATTTTATAACCAAGTATTACTTAGAAAGCCTCCTCCCCAAATTTGTAAGAGAAAAGGATATTGGAGAGAAGAAGTGATGGGTCAGAAAATGGGCATATAATTAAACAAAATAATATGACTTTTAAAAGAAGTATATGTACTTTCATATAAGAAAAATTAAACTTAAATACTTCATGGAAAGTTTTTATTTTATTGAATTATTTTATAAAGTTATTAAGGAAAACTAATCTCCTTTTAATGGACAATCAACAACTGTATTTTTGTTTTTCTTCCTATTTCAGTTGTGACTTCAAAACCTGCCAGTAAGTTCTTCTTTTTAATCTTAAATCTTGTGTGCATTTACTACCAGCTGATTGGCAACTTATGCACTCTCTCATTGTCATCACCGGTAGATTTGTAAGTTCCCCCTTTTAAATTAAAAAAAAATACCTTTAAGTTGGCTTATAATTTATTTGTGTTTGTTTTTATAGGAATTACCTCAGGAAAATCCAGTAAATTACTTTTCTGTCCCTTATCTCTCCTTGTACTGGTCTCTTAGAAGTAGAAAATTTTCCCACAGCAAATTTCCAACAGCTGTTTTATGAAAGTCATGATTAAAACATTATAACGGGGATACTGTGGTTGAGAGTGAAAAGTTGAAGCATTTCATTTTCCTTCCACCGCTCTTGAATCACATGAAATTGAGAGAAAAAAATGTTTAAAGGGAAAACTGAAATATCTATGAAATAAGGAAAGAATCATAAGCAAATGAAAATCTGAAACCAAACTAATGACCCTGAAAAGCAAAAGGATGAATAACAACTAATTTTGTTGATGCACAAAATATGATCCTAAATATATTCAAGCGGGTAATCCTAAAGAGAGAATCTTAAAAGCAGAAACCAAAAGGACTCATGATTATCAGGGACTAGGTAACAGTTCAGATAAGGGTACGAGGATAGGGCCAAGGACAGGATGAATAGATGTAAACCTCGCAAAGTAGTTCTTTATAAATCAATTCCCCACTCCTCTCCATCAGCCCTCCACTCTGGGACCCAAACTGTATTCTACTAGTGTAGAAGAAAAGGGGGTTGTGCTCGGGAGAGGTTGAATCAGAGGAACCTTGGAGATGGGCCCTCCATGTACATATTTTCATCAGGTGTGGCATACAGATAATAAAGGGAAAAATAAAAGTCTACATCCTAAATTTTTTATCCAATGAAATCAAGGAAATTTGGGCAGTCAGGGTTATATCTTATGCCATAAGAGAATACAGAACCTTTCTGGGGATAAAATGAATTATCCTATGAGAAAGAACTACGCATTCTGATATTGAGGGTCATCCAGAGAACGTCATCTGGCCCATGTGACAATCATAACTCACTATACCCAACATCAGCTATTGAGAGCTTCAATTTCACTATAAATGGACTTTCAAGGATCACAAGACATTTCAGCAAAGATTTGAAATCAAAAGACCTAGAACCAAACTGTCATGGAGAAATTAGAAAATTGGAGAAATCCAAAAAACTTTGGAAAACAGAGGTAACTTTAATTAATATGACAAAGATACATCAGAGATAAGATAAGATACTGCACTCATGAATCAAGACTAGGGTAATATAAAAACTAAAATTGAGGAGGAAAAGAGCTGTAGCACACTAAAACTATCAAGTTACATATTAATATCCTGTAAAGTGATTGAAAAAAGTTATCAAATAAACTACCAGAAATACAACTGGATGAGAGAAAACAAAACCAAGTCAGAAAATGGCAATAAAAAGAAAAAATAGTTCTAGAGGATCTATTTCTCTTTAGCAGGGGTGTTAAACATAAGATCAAATGTAAATTGAGGAAGGAAAAGGAAGTGAGAGGGCAGAAAGGAAGGGAGGGGAGAGAACAAAAGTCACTCTGATTTTAATATCATGAAATATACAATTGAACAATTCCAAAACAAGTCCTGGACAATAAGTGGAAAAAAGACACGTACTATCCATAGCATCATACATTTCAGAACATTAGCAATGAAGACACAATGACACTTGGTATTGCCATTTTATTGGCATATTTATTTCCTTTTCATTTACTGTAATTACAGACAAGGCAGTATTTACATGTGCTATTTTGTTTTTCTTTTTTCCTATATATGTATTTTATTATTTCTATATTCTCCCATTACTGCTTCTTTTGTATTAAATAGATGCTTTCTCTAATACCATTTAAATTCCTTTGTCATTTCTATTACTCTACAATTTTTAGTTATTTTCTGAGTGGTTGCTCTGTGGAATGCAATTAACATCTTTATGTATAACAGTCTGGTTGAAACGAATACCAGCTTACTTTCAGTAATATACAAAAACTTTGCCCCTCTCTTGCTCCATGTCCTTACTCCTCCCTTGTGTTTTTATTATATGAATTACATGTTTATGCATTTTGTACCACCACCACAAAATATAATTATTGCTTTATGCAGCTGTCTTTTAAATCAATAGGAGGAAAAAAGTTACAAACATAAGACAATGTATCTGTACTGTCTTATTTATTTACCTGTGCTGTTATCTTTTCTGTTACTTATTTCTTTACGTGGATTCCAACTAATTTCTAGTATCCTTCAATTCACCTTGAAAGCTCCCTCTAAAGTGTTTTTATAGGTCAGATCTACTAACAAAGGGTTTTCTTGGCTTATCTGCAAATGCCTTAATTTTTCCTCTTTTTGGAAGGACATTTCTTCTTAATATATATATATCTGTTGGTTGAAAAGTCCCATTGCTCAGCACCTTATATATGATATCCCACTGCCTTCTGGCCTCCATAATTTCTGATGTGAAATCAGTTGTTAATCATATTTAGGAGCACTTGTACATGATGAATCACTACATCCTGGTACTTTCAAGATTCTTTTCATCTTGATAGTGTGCTTATAATGTGTCTAGGTATGGATCTCTTTGAGTGCATCCTTCCTGTAATTCATTTAGCTTCTTGAAAATAGAGATGAGTCCAGTTTGATATATTTTGCCCATTATTTCTTCATAGCCTTTCTGCCCCCTTCATTATTCCTCTTCTTCTGGAATTCTCACTATGCATGTGTTAGTATACTTGATGATGTTCCACAGGATTCTGAGGATATGTTCATTTTATTTCATTCTCTTTCTTTTAATTCCTCAGTGGATAATCCCAATTAACACACATTCAAGTTCACTGATGTTTCTTTAGACTGCTTAAAAGTGCTGTTGATTATTTCACTTTAGTTACTGTACTATTCAACAACGTTATCTATTTTGTTCTTTTTTACATAGTTTACACCTCTTTATTGATTTTTTTTAATTACTATATAAAATAGTATTTTGGGACACCAAACTAGTTATTTGGACATGGTTTCTTTGGTTTCTTCGAATATAATTAAAAGAGCAGATTTAATATTTTTGTCTAGTAAGTCCAATGCCTGGTCTTCATAAAGACATTTCCATTGGTAGACATTTTCTTGAATATGGGATGTACTTCCTTTTTTTGTTTTTTTTTCCTTTGGCATGTCTAAGAATTTTTTTTTAACATCAATCATTTAGCTAATATAATTTATCTCTGGAAATCATATTCTCCCACTCTCTGGGTTGTGTTGTTGTTCTTGTCGTAATTGTGTGTTTGCTTAGTGACTTTTCTGAATTACTTCTGTCAAGTCTGTATACTTTGTTGTGCAAAGTCACTAAAAACTCATCCAGTAGCCTGACAGTCAGCTAATGGTTTGATAGATAATATCTCAACCACCGGAGCCAATAAGTCTTCTTATATTTGCTAAGGGGCTGTGTGCATGTTGAGGCACTTGTTCAACCCTCAGCCAGACAGTTGGCAACTCTGCCTTAGACTTGACTTCTTGTTGGTATAGTGGCTATAGGCCACCCAGAGCTGAGAATTAGGGCCCCCTCATGTGTTGCCTGAGCATGCTCACATCTCTGAGCATGTGTATGGCCCTTCACATTCTCAAGGCCTTCAATACCCACAGGAATATGTCAGAGCTTTACAAAGCCCCTGTGGACATTTCATTCCCTAGCTTTACGTTTTAGGTTTTTTGATCAGCCTATCATTTGTCCCAACTGTTGTCAACCATCTCAGACAACCAGAATGTTAAACAATTGCCTATAAATGCTTTCAATACAACCGCTTGCAGAAAAGGCTGTTTGCAATGGTAAAACTTTAAGAAAATTGAATACAAGAAGCTTGCAAGTAGGGTCTTCCAGGGAAACACCAAATAGGCCAAATAATGACAAATTTTCAGGACAATGGCGCTTTGAAGAAGTCCCATCCCCATTCTGCCTTCTCCAGTGACTGATGGTTTCACTGCAGATGCAGGCTGTTTGTTTTCAAGGCTACCACAAAGCTAGAGAGTGGGGCATAGGAAAGGAGTAAATTAAAATTCTACAAAGCTCCTGTTCTTATCAAGGACTAGATATTCTTCTTGAGTAAACATTCCAGAGATTGCTGAAAGGTTTGGCTAATTTGCATGGTCCTGGAAAAGTTGATTCTGAAAATTTTTGCTATTTCCTTTTATGTAGGATAGAATATTAAGAGAAGCTTACCCCAGTATTTTCTCAAACATATATTTTATATATATGTTTCTCAAACATCTTTTTTATATAAAACATGTTCAGATAAATGCATTGATTATTAATTTTTGAGTTTTTCTTCTCTCAATTATGTATATAAAACTATAAAACTGCCCTTAAGCATAACTTAGCTCCTTCACAAAACTTTTTTTTCCTTCCCGAAACTTTTTATGTGTGGATTTCTCTTATCATTCTTTGAAAATATTTTCTATTATGCATTTTTACTTCTTTGATGACTGGTAATTCAGAGATATAGAGAATAATTTCAAGATTTTTTGAGGTATTTTAGTTCTCTTTTAGCTCTTCTAGCTTAATTCCACTGTGTGTGTATGTGTGTGTATATTTGTATGTGTGTGTGTGTGTGTGTGTGTATGTATATACCAAAGGACCAAAGGACCTCAGTCATTTGGAACGTCTCAAAACTTACTTTGTGGCCCAGCATATGGAAATTTTCTAAATATTTCCTATATTTCATAAGATTATGTATCCATTATTTTGAAAAGTAGTATTCTTGAACAGTCAATTAGGTCATGTTCAATTGTGTTTACTTTGTCATATCTTTCATATATGATTGATCATCATCTGCTTCATCTGTAAGTTACAGAAAAATTGATAAAATACCCCACTATATTATGAATTTGCCTATTTCTCTTTTCTTCTTTTTTTTTTTTTTGCATGGGCAGGCACCAGAATCAAACCTGGGTCTCTGGCATCGCAGGCAAGAACTCTGCCTACTGAGCCACCATGGCCTGTCCTGTCTATTTCTCTTATTCGTTCTATGTGTATGGGAGTGTTGAGATATAAATATATAAACTTTAATATTTTATATCTTCCTCGTGATTATCCCTTTTATCCTTGTTCTTTGCCACTGTTTGGCTCTTCTTGCCTTAAAACATAACCAGGTATAATTCTAGCATGAGTGGATTTTCCTTTAATTTTCATTTAAGCTTCAACCTTTTAATACCTGTATGTTTAAGGTGTATCTTGAAAGCAATACGTATTTGGATTTTGTTTTTTAATCCCAAATGGGAAACCTTGTATTGTAATGCATAATGTAGTGTATGCATTCAATATACTTATATATTCTGTTATAAAAATTAACATTGTTATTTTGAGTTAAAAAATAGCTTTGTCCCATTTATTGTTATTTTATCTTTCCTTTTTGGCTTTCTTTTTGATTAGTTTGTTTTTAAATTCCCTTTTCCTCTCTTCTAGCATATTGTTTATATTCTATTACTATTACTTTATTGGTTGTCTGATAACAATAAATTATATTGCTATATTAATTATTAATATATTTTAAATATACTACAAATTACTACTTTTAACATTTCTTAGATAATTTCAGAGTTTTGGAATACTTGAATTTTCTGCTCTTGTTCTATGGTATTTTGAATCCACATTTATATTTCAAGGGTGTGACTTTTGGGGATCATATTAGAATTTTGTCTCCCATACGAAAGTAAAGGAGAACAAGTATTGAGTAGAGGTTCGAGAAAACCTCATCTTTGATATAGCAAGTGAGTCAGTGGATATTATATTCAAATGAAAACACAAGTGTTCCCATTTTCAGAAAACTGTTTTCAAATCTTTAGATAAATTCCAGAAGAAAGAGCCTACATTTAAATATTGAGTGGTTGTAATTTAGAAGACCAAATTTGTTTATGAACGGTTGTAATAGGAAAAAAATGTTTTTGCTATAATCCCATTAGAGATTGATTTTAATATTAGAATATATATATATTTCTTTGATGAAAATATTAATTATAATAATATATCAGAACATGTCAAATTATATTGTATTCATAATGAAAAAGGCTGGTAGAGAAAACAAGTCTCCTTTTCTGTTCAAATAAAAATTTTGTTTTTCTTTTCATTGTTTTAGTTGAGACTCCAGAATCCATACGTAAGTTCATTTTCAATTTCTCACATGTCATTTAGTCTCATAGATAAAAATAAGTCTTCTGCATTCTCAGGCTGTTATACCTGCAAGTCCTTTAATCACTCTAGACCAGAATAGAAAAAGAAAATATCAATGTCTTCAAAACTGTAATACTTATGAATATTACTTCCTAATTTTATTATGATCATGGTTGTATTTCTTAACCAATATTTTCTGTTTTCTTTCTTATTGGCTTGTCACCTGGCACAAAATGGATTAATAGAAGTTAGCATTGTATCACACTATTTAGGTTGCAGATAACAAAGGAAAAGAGTAATATCACCAAAGAACTTTGCATCCTTTTTCTGGGGAAAAACAGCATGTTATCAGTTATACGCAAGGTAGTTGTGTCATGTGAGGCAGAAGTATAATTTTATCAGTCTCTTTACTTGGAGATTAAGTATGGTTTAAGGAAGTGTATGGGTGCTAAAGTGACAAGGGATGGGCTGTGATGCTTTTTGATGTGTTACCTTGACTAGAACTACAGTCCAGTTATTAAATAAAAAACCAATCTAGATGTTGCTATAAAGCTATTTTATAGATGTAATTATTTCTATAAAACAGTTCTCCCAGCAACGAATTTTCTTAGCTTTTCTTTATCTGCAAATGCCTTAATTTTTCCTTAATTCTTTCTTTAATGCAATTTTATTGATAGATTCACATACCATATAATCCATCCAAAGTATGCAATCAATGGCTCACTGTATCATCATATGGTTTTGCCTGCATCACCACAATCAATTTTAGAACATTTTCACTACTCCAAAAAAATGAAATGAAATGAAATAAAAATTTTAAAGGGCACCCCAACATTCCATACCCCTCATCTCCCCCCATTTATTTATTTATGTCTCTATTTTATTATTTATCTGCCTATACACTAGAATAAGGGAGTGTCAGTCACAATGTTTTCACAATCACATGGTCACATGGTAAAAGCTATATATCTGTTCAGTTGTGCTGGTTTGAAAAGATGTATGGACCCTACAAAAGCCAGATTTTAATCTAAATCGCATTTCATAAAGACAGAATAATCCCTATTCAATACTGTATGTTTAAAATTGTAATCAGAGTATCTCCCTGGATGATGTGATTTAGTCAAAAGTGGTTGTTAAGCTGGATTAGAGACAACATGTCTCTACCCATTTGGGTGGGTCTTGAGAAGTTTCTGGAGTCCTATAAAAGAGGAAACATTTTGAAGAACAAGTGTGATTCAGAGAAAGTCAGAGAAGATTGACATAACCACAAGAGCCCACAAGCCAGTGACCTTTGGAGATGAAAAAGGAAAGCGCCTCCTGGGGAGCTTCATGAAACAGGAAGCCAGGAGAAGAAGCTGGTAGATGATGCCATGTTCACCATGTGCCCTTCCAGATGAGAGACAAACTCTGACTGTGTTTGCCATGTGCCTTCTCACTTGAGAGAGAAACCCTGAATATCATTGGCCTTCTTGAACCGAGGTATCTTTCCCTGGATGCCTTCGATTGGACATTTCTATAGACTTGTTTTAATTAGGATATTTTCTCGGTCTTAGAACTATAAACTAGCAACTTATTAAATTCCCCTTTTTAAAAGCCATTCTGTTTCTGGTGTATTGCATTCCTGCAGCTAGGAAACTAGAACGGTCATCATCAATAATCAAGTCTACAGGATTACAGTTCAACAGTTTCAGGTATTTCCTTCTAGCTGTTCTAATACACAAGAAACTAAAAAGAAACATCTATATAATGCATAAGAATAACCTCCAGAATGACCTCTCAACTCTATTTGAAATCTCTTAGCCTCTGCTTTATTTTGCTCCATTTATTTTCCCCCTTTGGGTCAAGAAGGCATTTTGAATCCCACAATGTTAGGGCCAGGCTGATACTGAGGCTTACACTTCTGCAAGTAATGTCCCATGTAGGAAAGAGGGTAGCAAGTTTATTTGCAGAGTCAGCTGAGAGAGAGGCCACATCTGAGCAACAAAAGAGGTTCTCTGAGGGTGACTCTTAGGCATAATTATAAGTAGGCTTAGCTTCTCCTTTGCAGGAATAAGTTTCATAAGGGTAAACCCTAAGATTAAGGGTTTGACTTATTACATGAGGAATCCCTAATTCTTCTGAGAATACATAGATGTCTTTTCATCTATGACAGTCTTCCCATCTTTATTGAGGGGTTGTGTGCCTATTGAGGCCTTTGTTCAGCCCTCAGCCAGGCAGTTGACAAGTTTGCCTCAGACTTCACTTCCTGTTGGTATAGTGGCTATAGGTCACCCAGAGCTGAGAATTAGGGCCCCCTCGTGTGTTGCCTCAGCATGCTCACATCTCTGAGCATGTGTATGGCCCTTCACATTCTCAAGGCCTTCAATACCCACAGGAATATGTCAGAGCTTTACAAAGCCCCTGTGGACATTTCATTCCCTAGATTTACATTTTAGGCTTTTTGATTAGCCTATCATTTGTCCCAACTGTTGTCAACCATCTCAGACAACCAGAATGTTAAACAATTGCCTATAAATGCTTTCAATGCAACTGCTTGGGGAAAGGCTGTTTGCAATGGTAAAACGTTAAGGAAGGTTGAATACAAGAAGCCTTGAAGTGGGGTCTTCCAGGGAAACCCCAAACAGTCCAAATAATGACAATTTTCAGGACAATGGGGCTTTGAAGAAGTCCCAACCCCATTCTGCCTTCTCCAGTGGCTGATGGTTCCACTGCAGATGCAAGCTGTTTGTTTTCAAGCCTACCACAAAGCTAGAGAGTGGGGGATAGGAAAGGAGTAACTTAAAATGCCACAAAGCTCCTGTTCTTATGAAGAACCAGGTATTTTTCTTGAATAAATGTTCCAGCGGTTGCTGAAGGGTATAGTGAATTTGCATGTTTGGAAAAATTAATTCTAAAAATTTTTGCTATTTCTTTTTATGTATGATAGAATTTTCAGAGGTCCTTACTACATTTTTCTGAAATCCTCTTCTTTCATATAGCATGTTCAGGTAAATACATTAATTAATGATTTCTTAGCTTTTCTTTTCGAAATTATACACTTAAACCTATAAAATTACCCCTAAGCATGAACTTATCTTCCTCCGAAAACTTTTTTTTTGTATGCTGTATTCTTTTTCCATGTGAGTATCCCATCATTGCAGCACCATTTGTTGAATTGTTTGGTTGTTTCTGTTGGTTTCTTTGTTTGGGAAGTGCATGGACCCGGAATCAAACCCAGGTCTCCCGCATGACAGACAAGAATTCTACCACTGAACTACCCTCTCACCCCCAGCTCCCTCCCAAAACTTTTTATGTGTGTATTTCTCATATCATTCTTTGAAAATATTTTCTACCATGCATTTTCACTTCTTCTTTGATGAATGGTAGTTCAAGAGATATAGTACATAATTTCAAACTATTTTGAGATATTTTAGTTCTCTTTTTAACACCTCTTCTAGCTTAATTTTACATGCTTATATATTATATATTTATATATCAAATATAGTATAATACATATATATACTTCAAATGACCTCAGTCATTTACTTTGTGGCTTATCACATGGACAATTTTGTAAATTCCTTGTACATTCCTACAGAATATGTTCCATAACTGTGGAGAGTAATATTCTGGAACAGCCAATTAGGTCAAGTGTGTTCACAGGAGTTCATTTTGTTCTCAAATCTTTTAGATCTTATTGATATTTGCTTCATCTATTTACTCCATGTGGGGGTATGGACAGGGGAATATATATAATTTCAAAATCTTATATCTTCCTTGTGATTGGCCCTTTTATGCTAAGTCATTGCCACTCTTTGACTATTGAAATGTTACATGCCTTAAAGCCTAACTTGGTTTAGTTTGGCATTCATGTTTGATATTTTCCCTTAATTTTCATTTAAGCTTCAACCTTTTAATGCCTATATATTTAAGATGTGACTTGCAAGCAGTACATATCTGTGATTTTTTTAAAATCCAAAATGGGAATCCTTGTCCTATAGTTGCAGAATGTAGTCCATTTACATTCAATATAATTATATATTTGAGTTTTTTAAAAAAAGATCATTATTTTAGGTTAAAAAATAACATTGTTCCAGGGATGCAAGCATAGTTCACTAGTAGAATTCTTGCCTGTCATGTGGGAGACCTGGGTTCAAATCCCAGTCCATGTACTTCCCAGAACACACACACACACACACAAAAGGAAACCAAAAAAATTCAACAAATGGTGCTACAGTAACAGGATACTTACATGGAAAAATAATGAAATGTGACCCCACCATACAGCATATAAATAAATAAATAAATAAATAAATAAATAAATAAATAACATTTTTCCACATATTCTGTTTTTTTCTCTTTTTCCTTTTGACTTTCTTCTGGATTAATTTAATATTCCAGTTCCTGCTCTCCTTGCACATTTGTATTTATACTATTACTATTCTTTAATTGGTTTCCAATAACCAATATATTATATTTAAGATATGGTACAAACTGCTACTTTTAACATTTCTTACATAATTTAAGAGTTTTAGAATACTTGAATTTTATGCACTTGTTATACTGTTTATTCTATCTCTACGCTTATATTTCAAGGATGTGACTCTTTGAGGATCATATTAGAATTTTGTCCCCCACAAGAAAGTAAAGCTGAGGTGTTGAGTAGAGGGTCAAGAAGAGCTCATCTTTGAAATAGGAAGCCAGTCAGTGTATACTATATAAAATTGAAAATATAAGAACTCCCGTCTTTGGAAAGCTGTTATCAAATATTTAAATAAATTCCAGAAGAAAGAGCCTATATTTAATTTAATACACAATTTAACTGAGTGTGTATTAGTTTGCTGATGCTGCCAGAATGCAATACACCAGAAATGGTTTAGCTTTTATGAAGGGAATTTATTAAGTTATGAGTTTACAGTTCTAAACCCTTAAAAATGTCCAAACTAAGGCATCCAGAAAAAAATACCTTTACTCAAGAAAGGCCAGCATCTAAAAATGTTTATTTGGTACAATATTTATATTTTGACTAGTGCATTTCCAAATATAACTTATGTAGACAGCTTAATTGAACACCATAAGTACATGGAACCTTGAGTAGGGCATGAGATTTTGTAGGTTTGTCCAGAGTGATGCCCCAATAAATCCCAGAGTGATTTGAACATTGAATAAAAAAGTATTTGCAAAGTCCCCTTCGGGGAATAGTGAGAAAGGGGGAAAATTCAACTTCCCCAAGTTGAATTCTTGATATTCTCACAAGCAGTGCTGACAACCAAAGCTATAGGCTGAGCCCCCAATCTTAGGGTTTCTTTGTATGAAACTTAACCCCACAAAGGATAGGTCAAGCCTACTTAAAATTAGGCCTAAGAGTCACCCCCAAGAGAACCTCTTTTGCTGCTCAGATGTGCCCTCTCTGTCCAGCCAACACAACAAGCAAACTCACCACTCTCCCCCTGTCTATGTGGGGCATGACTCCCAGGGGTGTGGACCTTCCTGGCAACATGGGACAGAAATCCTAGAATGAGCATCAAGGGATTGAGAAAAAACCTAGAATAGCTGAGACTCAGCATCAAGGGATTGAGAAAATCTTTTCAACCAAAAGGGGGACGAGTGAAATGAGGCAAAATAAAGTATCAATGGCTGAGAGATTCCAAACAGAATCAAGAGGTTATCCTGGAGGTTATTCTTATGCATTAAATAGATATCACCTTGTTAGTCAAGATGTAATGGAGAGGCTGGAGGGAACTACCTGAAAATGTAGTGCTGTGTTCCAGTAGCCATGTTTCTTGGAGTTGATTGTATAATGTTATAGCTTTCACAATGTGACTGTGTGATTGAAAACCTTGTGTTTGATGCTCCTTCTATCTACCTTGTCAACAGACGAGTAGAACATATGGAATAAAAATAAATAATAGGGGAACAAATGTTAAAATAAATTTAGATTGAAATGCTAGTGATCAATGAAAGAGAGAGGTAAAATTCATTTATATATGAATTTTTTTCTGTTTTTTTTATTTCTTTTTCTGAATAGATGCAAATGTTCCAAGAAATGATCATGATGATAAATATGCAACTGTGTGATAATATTTTGAATTACTGATTATATATGTAGAATGAAATGATCAAAAGTGAAGAATGTTTGCATTTGTTTGGGGTTTTTTTTTTGGTATTTTAAAAAAAAGAAAGGCCAGTGTCTGTCACATGGAAAGTCATGTGGCCAGTGTCTGCTGGTCCTTGTTCCTGGTTTCCAGCTTCTGATTCCAGTATTTTCCTTTCTAAGAGTCTGTAGGCCTTCCTGTAGCTCCTCCAGTGCAAAATTCTGGCTTCTGACTTGCTAAGAATTTCATGGGAAGGTGTATGGGACTTCTTCTGGGCTCTGCATCTCCGAACATCTAAGTGTCTGCTCTCTCAGTCATCACTCCAAGCATCTTCAAATGTCTGTGTCTCTGTTGGCGCTGAGCTTTTCCCCAAAATGTCTCCTCTTTTAACGGACTCCAGTAAACTAATCAAGACCCACCTTGAATGGGCAGAGTCACATCTCCAACTAATAAGAAGGCTATACCCACAATTAGGTGTGTCACATCTCCCATGGAAACAATCCAATAAAAAGGTCCCACCCACAACTGAGTTTGGGTGCCACATCTCCATGGAAACAATCTAATCAAAGTTTCCACCCCACAATATTGAATCAAGATTAAAAGAAACAGCTGCCCCGACGAGATTGAATCAGGAAAAAAGGACGTGGCTTTTCTGGGGTACCTAACAGTTTCAAACCAGCACAGAGCAGTTTCATTTGAAAGAGTAAACCTGATTGTGAATGTTTGTGATAAGGAAAAAAAATTTGCTATAATCCTATAACATTAGTTGACTTTTGAAAATTAGAATATACTGATTTTTAATGAAAGTATTAATTTTTAATATATCAGAATTGTCAAATTTTATTGTGTTAGTAATCAAAAAAGGTAATAGTGAAAATCAGTCTCCCTTTTCATTCAAGTAAAAATTTTGTTTTTGTTTTCTTTGTTTCAGTTCAGACTCCAGAATCCAGTCGTAAGTTCATTTTCAATTTCTCACATCTGTTTTAGTCTCCTAGATAAAAATGAGTCTTCTGCATTCTCAGGCTGTTACAACTTAAAGTCTTTTAGTCACTCTAGACCAGAATAGAGAAAGAATATTAATCTCCTTCTCACAGGCAAATCACACTCATGATAATACACTCATATATTCCTGTAACCAGAGCTCTGTTGATAGCAGAGCCAAGCCCCACTCCAGGCTCAGAGTGAGGCCATGAAAAAGAATTCAGGGATGAGAAGGCAATTAACAGTGAGCAGTAAAGTTTATTATAAGGTTGGTATGTGCTAAAGAAATTAACATCTACGTCTACGTGCAGAAGAGAGAGCCATGCCCAAGCTGCATGGGTTAACTTACTTTATAGGGAGGGTTTGCTGGGAGTGAAGGAAGTCTTGCTAGTAGTGATTTTCCATTTCAACCTTTAAATGCCAGGTGTCTTCTTTGTTTCAGGAAGAGATAGCTATCTGTGCTTGTGGAGCTCTGTCACGTGTTAAAGTTTGTTCGGGGCACACAATTTAACAATCTTTATGACTCCAGGCTTTCAATTATTGACTAAGAGTCATTTTGGGGCCCATGATTTTACAAGCTTTATGGCTTTGGGGGGTTTGGGGACTATAGGGAGAAATTCTCCTTCTAAGAAGTTTGCAGTTGTGCATTAACTCTTTCAGAGCTGAATAGGAAATCAGGGAATACAGCCTCTATACTTTATTCTATCTTGCCTCATTCTGGGAAAAGCCGTAGAACTCATCAGTACCCTCCCTTTCTCTTTCTAATCAGAGGGAGATTTGGTCTGCTAGTTGTGAGGCTTTTGAGTTTAATGGATATTACCATATCTGATAGTAAAAGCAACCATGAAGGAAGTATCTAAATCCATATTAGGGAAATTAAATGAGCAACTTTCTTCTCTTCCCCCGAAGCGCACACAAATGACAGAAAAA
Source organism: Tamandua tetradactyla (assembly GCF_023851605.1). Taxonomy (NCBI): domain Eukaryota; kingdom Metazoa; phylum Chordata; class Mammalia; order Pilosa; family Myrmecophagidae; genus Tamandua; species Tamandua tetradactyla. The sequence continues at coordinate 87,912,658 of NC_135331.1, read as the reverse complement.
TAAGTAAAGACATAAACCTGCAAAAAAACACCAAGAAAACAAAAAGAATGCAAACACTAACTGCACAGCAAAGATGAGTTTGCAAAAGAAAGTTGATGTAATACAAAATCCAGCCATTTCTGGAGTGGCTGATTCTGCCAAAAGCAGAAAACAACATTGGGTATGTAATAAGACACCATTCAAGGTGACCAGCCAACTTCCTGGTGGTATGTTGAACATAAGTTGTTTCCGTCATGGAAAGGGTAATGCTTTGTTCTTACAAAAAGGACACTTACTCTGGATATGAATTTGCCTTCCCCACACACAATTTATAAAATGTGTTATCTACCAGCAGGGTATTCTACACATTGGTTCTGAACCAGGGCCTCACTTCACAGGAAATGAAGTGTGTCAGTGGGCCCATGCTCATGTAATTCACTGGTCTTAACATGTTCCGTATTTATCCTAATACAGCTAGCTTGATGGAAACAGTGGAATGACCTTTGATGACTCAGTTACAGCACCACCTGGATGACAATACCTTTGTAGGGTTAAGGCGATGGTCTCCAGTGTAACCAGAGCTCTGCTAACATCAGCGTCAGCTGAGCCCTGTTCCAGGTTTTGGGCTCTCATTGCAGAAAGAATTCAGAGACAGGAAAGGGCTTGTAGGAGTAAGTAGTAAAGTTCATTAAAGAGAGAGAGAGAGTACCTATTAAAGAAATTAATGTGGATGTGCTCAAGGCAGAGGCATGGCTCAAGTGGAGTGGGTTAGCCTTTTATATAGGAAGGCCTTTTCAATAATTTCCCATCACAGCCTTTGAACGCCAGGTGCCTTCTTTGTTTCAGCATAGCTGTCTACGCTTGTGGAGTTTCATCACATACTAAAAATTTGTCTTTGGCAGATGTTTAACAATGTTTATGACCTCATGCTTTCTGTCATTAACTAAGAGTCCTCTTCAGACCCCTGGTTTCACAAGCTTTATAGTTTGGGGAGGTTTAGAGGCTTTAAGAGAAATTTTGTCCCATGAATTTTGCACCTGTCCTTTAACTCTTTCTGGAGTTAGAGCTAGATAGAAGACCAGGGACACAGCCTGGATGCCCTATTCCGTCCAACCTCAATTTCCCCCTGGAAGAGTTAAACACCCTTCATCGTAAGGGGAGGCTGAGCGGTGAAAGTCTGTCTTCTGAAATTACTTCCTGCTGTTTTAAGGACAGTAGACCTTACCTGCAAGGTAAAGGCAAAACTCTTACTCTATTCTAGTAAGCATGAGGGTAAGCTGGTCCTCATCTGTAATAGCTTGATATTCATGCGTGAGTATGTGCTTAGTGTGGAATGCTTGTAGTCTCTTGAAAACAAATTTTACAAGCAGGTTAAATATACATAGGCTAAACATAAGAATGAGAAGAAAGGGAATTAAAGAACCTAGAAAAGGGAGGATCCAAGTAGTTTAGGTAGATGTGGGAAAAGATTCCAGTTGCTTCCAGCATTGTTTCTTAATTCATCTGGATTGTTCCCAAAGTCCCATATGTTTTCTTGAATTTCATATAAGTGGTTGGCATAAAAGCAGCATTCTTCTTGTAAGAAGAGACAAGTTCCCTCTTGGGCTGCAATGAGTGTATTCAACGCTCACCTGTTTTGGAGCACTACTGCTGCCAGGAACTCTATTTGGATCTGGAGGAGGCCTAGGGTTCATTCTGTGGATTCTACACTACATGTGAGCTCTAAGGAGAGGTTGTGATGGAATTGGTGGTTGGTTCGGTGGCTACGAGTGTGGTGCCCCATAAAAGAGGAATTAGGAGAGGAAGTGCAACATTTTGGTCAGAAAACTGCCATGAAAGAGAGGAAAGGAATTGGATTAGAGTCTGGTAAATAGAATAGTTCTGGACTAGCCTAGACTAAAGAGCAGGAGCCAGTCCAATTGCTGGGTAAACTTAGGTAGGTATTATTTCAATAGAGAAAGAATAAATCTTCCAATGCTCTGAGGGTGACATCGAAGTATAGGGTAGCAAGATGTTTGCAGATTGAAGTAATGCAGCCAGATGGTTGCCTAGTCAGTCTTAAGGTTACTCCACAGGTATTTTTGCCCTTATCTGCCTCCTGGTTGTAAAGCATATATTGGAAAGACTCATTCGAATGGCAGTTATAGGTGAAAGCAGAGATGATGGTGTTTCAGGGTGCTTAAAAATGAATGCCAGGTGACTTTCTATTTTGCCAGGTCATATTAATGAAGGAGCTTGTTACTCTGGGGTCTACTTTACAGTACTCTTCCTGTTAAGTTTTTAGGAAAAACTTGGGTTTGGGCTTGTTTTGGCAGAATTGGGTTTTATTCCAGCAGTTAAGGATTTGCTTAAGAGTTGCTGCTTCATCCAACTTAGCTATGAGGATATGATTGATATTGTAGCAGGAAACAAGGTCTCTTGCTTGCGGTTCCCTTGGACTTGGTTTTTGGGGCTTGTAGCTATCACTTCATGGTCCCAAGTTAGTCCTTTTGGATGGACAAAAATCATGGATTTGCACAAATTAGGTGGTATGTCTCCCAAGTATAGACCTTTGATGGAGTTTGACTTGATGCGAAAAGGGAAAGTAATGTTGGAGGCTGTTGTTACTTTGGAGTCTATAGCACCAACAATGGGAGGTGTTGTGGGTTAATGAGCCTTAAATTGGTCTAAAAGGTAGAAGAGTGATCCTTTGAAGGAGTCTAGGAGGTTCCATGTATAATGAGAGCAAGGTTCTGTGCACTGCAGAGTTGGAGAAATGGAAAGTTTCGCAGTTTCCCAGTATGTACTGTTGGCTGGCCAAGCTACAGTGGATCTAGAATTTTTAGGGCACAGCTAACAATGGAACAGATTGAGGTGCTGGGAAGTGTAACTTAAGAGGCTTTTTAAGAGATGTTTGGATAGAATGAAAGGTGTAAGGAATAGTAGAACACAAAGGAGAGAGAGAGACCTCATTATACTTTCTTTTTGAGTAGGCATTTTAATACATCCAGTGATTGACAGCTGTAGGATTGTTTCTGGTTAAGAGGGTCTACAAGATCCTAGCTGGGGAGCTTGACTCTGAACAGGTGAATCCAACTGGTGATTCTACTGACTTTTACTACTTGGAGTAATAAGAATTATAGTGTAAGGTCCCTTCCATTTGGCTCCAGCTGGGCCTGCTTTCTTGCCAGGTTTTGATTAAGACAAGCTCTCCTAGTTTCACCTTATAAGGGGATAAATCTGGCTTTGTGGCAGGGAGAAATTGGGCCCCTAGGTCCTGTGTAAGAGTTTTGTGTGATTCCTAGGGAAGTGAAGTATTTGGTTAGATTATGGATTTCTGGATCCAACACCAAATCCTGGGTTAAAAATGGTTTCCTAACTGATTGTATATGTAGAATGGAATGATTCCTAAATGTTGTGTTAGTTAATTTTTTTAATTAATAAAAAAAATGGTCTCCTATATATCATTTCAAAGGGGCTCAGCTGGAGGGCTCCCTTGTTGGCAAACATGTTCTGAGGAGTGCTAAGGGAAAATTTGGTACCCTTGGCATATAGGCTTCTTGACATAATTTTGCTAATGTTTGTTTTAAGGTTTTGTTGGCTCTTTCTACTTTCCTGGAGGATTGTGGTCTCCAGGCACAATGGAGGTGATATTTTATGCCAAGAGTCATTGCTACCTCTTGAGTTATGTGGCTAATGAAGCTGGCCCATTGTCACTTTGGATGGAATTGGGCAACCCAAGTCTAGGGATAATTTCTTTAAGAAGCAGCTTAGAGACTGTGTTTGCTGTTTCTGTTTGAGTAGGAAAGGCTTCTATCCACCTGTAAAGGTATGTATAAAGACCAATAGGTATTTGAATCCTTGGCAAAGTGACATATGAGTGAAGTTGGCCTGCCAGTCTTCTCCTGGGTATGTTTCTTACCACTGAACTGGGAGTGTTTGGGCTGGTAGCCAGGCAAGCTTGCTAGGGTTGTTATGGGCACACAAAGCACAACTTCAAGTAACTTTCTTAATGGTTTTGGCCAAATTTTTCCTTTAAGTATTTATCATGTTAAGGTTGTGAGAGTATCTCTATCTAGATGGTTTGCTTGGTGGAGGCTTTGGAGAACTTTCCACTGAACTTCACTAGGTAGGAAAATTTTGCCTTCTTTAATAAACCATCCATTTGCTTCACATGTGTACCCTGTTCTCTTTGCTAGTTTTCCTTCCTCTTGGGTATAAACAAGAGTAATAGTGGGGAGGGAGAAATTGGGGACTAACTGTATCACAGAGATTGGGTTTGAGGCAGCTGCTTTAGTGGCTCTATCTGTTCTTCATTTCCATTGGCCATCAGAGTCGGAATTTTGGTGCCCTGGACAGTGAATAGCCTGCTCTACTCCCCACTCTAAGGAGATACTATCTAGTCCTCCAGCAGTATCCTATAGATGCCATACATATTTCTCCAAATCAGGGTGTCCAGAACTTGCAATATTCTGCCATATCCAGGGAGACACTTAATTGTTTCTTTGCCAAAACCAAGAGTATAGCCTGGATTCTCTCAGAGGACAAGGAGCATTCCCCGGGGTGAGGACAAACCCAAGATAAAGATCTCTTTGCAAAGCAATTTGAGGCTTAGCAGGTGAAACTCAGTACCGTGGTTCAGCAAAGAGATTAAGGGTGGCAGTGGTGTCTGTGGGGAGGCTTCCCTCATAGGACTGAATATTAATAATCATCTACATACCAAAGATGGGAGCTAGTTTTTTTAAACATTTGTTATTTCGAAATATAACATATACATAAAAAAGTAATAAATTTCAAAGTACTTTGTAACAAGTAGTTATAGAACAGATTTCAGAGTTTGGTATGGGTTAGAATTCCACAATTTCAGGCTTTACCTTCTAGCTGCTCCAAGACACTGAAACCTAAAAGAAATATCAATATGATGATTTAGCAGTCATACTTATTTGTTAAATCCTATTATGTTTATTATAACTTCTCCTTCTCCTTTGATCCTTCTCCCATTCTTTAGGGGTATTTGGGCTGTGCCCATTCTAACATTTTCATGTTGGAAAGGAGTGTCGATAATATGGGATGGGGGACAGAACTACTTAATATCCTTGGAGAGGTTGGTCCCTCTGCGTTTTAGGATTTATCTATCTGGTGTAGGAACTATCTGGAGGTTGTAGATTTCTAGAAAATAATCTTAGTGCGTGAAGTTTTGTAGAATCTCAGACAAAGCCCTGGTGTTCTTTCAGGTTAACAGGATTGGTTCCGGTTGAGTTTGGCAAACCGTGGTAATTAGCAGTATCTCACTGAAGCTTGCATACGAGTAGCATCTAGAATAACCTCTCAACTCTATTTGAACTCTTTGAGCCATCGATACCTTATTTTCTTACATTTCTTTTCCCCTTTTGGGCAGGAAGATGTTGTCAATCCCATGGGAGTCATGTACCACATTGCCAGGGAGACTTTCACCCCTGGATGTCATGTCCCATGTAAGGGGGAGGGTAATGGTTTTCCATGGAGAGTTGGGCTTAGAGAGAGAGAGTGAGGCAACATCTGAGCAAGAAAAGAGGTTTTTTGGAAGTAACTCTTAGGCATAACTATAGGTGGGCTTAACTTCTCTGCTACAAAAACAAGCTTCATAAGAGTAAGCCTCAAGATCAAGGGCTTGACCTGTTGACTTGGGACTCCCTAATGTCTAAGACAGTATCAGGAGTTTCCCCAGTAGTAAAGTTTAATAGTTCCATATTTTCTCTCCAGTCCCTCAAAGACATTATTTGCCCAACATACTCTGAGATGTATCTGGGTATTACATTAAACTTCAGATACAAGCCCTCATTCCCTTTCTGAGCTCCATGTGTTTGGGTTGTTTAAGTGATCTATCCAAACAAGATTGAGTTAGATTATGTGTTACAGAAAATTTAGGTTTTGGGTGAAATAAACCTCTCTTCCTTTGCTCTCATACAGTAGGTGAAGTTCTAAAATATAGATAATGTCCTCCTTACTCCATGTTTTGATTTACCTTAGTGCCAACCAGGTCAGCTTGATTCTTATCTCTAACTGAAGCCTGATCTCTTTTTCAGTTTCTTTAATAGTTGTTATATGTAGCAATGCAGACTTTCAGGGATACAGAACTCCAACTTTGAGTCACACAGGTAGCAAAAGTTCCAGGAATATACCAGGTTCTACATCTATAGCACAGCATCTCAAAATCTAGAAATAACAATTACAGCTCTGGATTAAATGTGACTGCAATAGGAGCTTATAATCTAGACCCCAATTTTCTTATATTTTAAAAGCAACCATACATTATTTGTTCTTTTGTTTCTGGCTTATTTTGTACCACATAACATCCCCAAGGTTCATTCACCTCATTGCATGCTTCACGACTTCATTCCTTTCTGTAGCTGCGAAATATTCCATCATGTATTCACCATAGTTTGCCATTCTGCTTCTCAATGTATCCTTCAGCCACCTCCATCCATTAGGCATCATGAGTAATGTCCAAAGTAAACAATCCATGTCTCACATTATCCTCACTTAGTTGTATAATTAACATTCAATTTTAAACAATTTTCGTTGCTCCAAAAAGAAAAATAATCAATAAGCACACCCTCACCAAATAGGAAATTCAAACTTCCCCTTAACTCTACTCCCCCTACATTATTTACCCTAGGTATTGCTGTGGTATTGTTGATGTCTTCCTTTTAAATATAGATCATGAAAGATGGCATCTTAGTAAGGTACATGCGTCTTAGTTCCTCCGACTCCAAATCAACTAATAGGTGAACAGAAACAGTACAAAACAACTCCCGGGGCTACAGCAGGGAATGGACACACAGCGTAACCAAGTCTGGGCTGGCTAGTCTGACTGCGAAACTCAGCTGCGGTGAGTGAGATCCCCGAGTGGCAGGCGATTTCCCGAGCAGCCGCAGCTGCGGCGGTCCGAGCTAATCCCTCCCTCCTTCTGGGGCTGGCTGAGAGACTCGGAGAGACAAGCTTCCCAGCCAAGGCGGCCGGCGCCACACTTTTGCGGGCGGCTTCGAGTCCGCGACTACAAGTCTCGGATCAGAGGGCTATCCAAACTCTGAGCTGGCAAGTCTGATTCCGAGTCTTGGCTGTGGCGAGACCCCCGAGCGGCCGCAGCTGAGGCGGTCCGAGCTAATCCCTCCCTCCTTCCGGGGCTGGCTGAGAGACTCGGAGAGACAAGCTTCCCAGCCAAGGCGGCCGGCGCCACACTTTTGCGGGCGGCTTCGAGTCCGCGACTACAAGTCTCGGATCAGAGGGCTATCCAAAGTCTGGGCTGGCAAGTCTGATTGCGAGACTTGGCTGCGGCGAGACCCCCGAGCGGCCGCAGCTGCGGCGGTCCGAGCTAATCCCTCCCTCCTTCCCGGGCCGGCTGAGAGTATCGGAGAAGTAAGTTCCCCAAGCCGAGGCAGGCGGCGCCCTTCTTTTGCGGGCAGCTTCGAGTCTCGGCGTTAAGTCCGCGGCTACGAGTCCCGGATCAGAGGGCTAACCAAAGTCTGGGCTGGCTAGACTGACTGCGAGACTCGGCTGCAGTGAGACCCCCGAGCGGCGTGCGATCTCCCGATCAGCGGCAGCTGCGGTGGTCCGAGCTACTCCCTCCCCCCTTTCCGGGCCGGCTGAGAGTATTGGAGAAGCAAGTCTCCCAAGCCGAGGCAGGTGGCACCCCTCTTTTGCGGGCGGCTTCGAGTCTCTGCTTCGAGTCCGCGGATACGAGTCTCAGATAGGAGGGCTATCCAAGCCGCGGAAGCCCCCCCCCCCACGGGAGGCTTCCTGGTCCGGTGGGGAATCCCCCAGGCCCACTGCGGCCCGCAACCAGCCACAGGGTCCCCTCAAGCCGCGGCAGCTGACGCCCCCACCACGCGCGGCCCCTGAACCAACGGAGAGATTTGGATCCGAAAGCCCCAGGCCACGGAGATCGGTGCCTGGGGGAGACCCATTCCAAACACCTGAGACAAACGTGTGCCACGTGCGCCACGTACTGGGCAAGATAAGAAAAACAGATCCCAGAGATTTCACAGAAAAATCTTACAACCTTGCTGGGTCCAACACCCAGAGAAATCTGAATAAATGCCCAGATGCCAGCAGCAGAAGATAACTGTCCACGCTCAAAAGATTGAGAATATGGCCCAGTCAAAGGAACAAACCAATAGCTCAAATGAGACACAAGAGCTGAGACAACTAATCCTGAATATACGAACAGAAATGGAAAACCTCTTCAAAAATGAAATCGATAAATTGAGGGAGGACATGAAGAGGACATGGGCTGAACATAAAGAAGAAATAGAAAAACTGAAAAAACAAATCGCAGAACTTATGGAAGTGAAGGATAAAGTAGCAAACATAGAAAAAATAATGGATAGTTACAATGATAGATTTAAAGAGACAGAAGATAGAATTAGTGATTTGGAGGATGGAACATCTGAATTCCAAAAAGAAACAGAAACTATAGGGAAAAGAATGGAGAAATTTAAATATAGATCATAGCATGCAATAGTAGTTTTCCTTCTATACCCCTTTGTTGTTGACTCTTTGTACAAGATTCAAATTATTGAAGAAGTTCATGCAAGAACTTACTTATATTTGTAGTGTTAATCAGTGGGATATATACAACCCTTTTCAATCACATTCACCTTCAATATGGCAATATTATTTATAAACTCACTAATGAACTGCCTTCACTTCTATCAATTCCCTTACATTTAAGTTCAACCCCACTAGCTAACCATTCACCCATCTCTAGCCTCTGTTTATCTCCAGCTCCCCTATATTCCATGTTTTAAGCCCCTGTGTTTACCATGACCAAGGTCATAATAGCAAAGTCCTACAGTATCTATCCTTTTGTGTCTGGCTTCTTTCACTCAGTTTATGTCCTCAAGGTTCATCCATGTTGTCATGTGCTTCAGGACTTCATTTTGTCATAATGCTGCATAATATTCCATTATATGTATATATCACATTTTGTTGATCCACTCATTTGTTGATGGGCACTTGAATTGTTTCCATCTTTTGGCAACTGTGAATAATGCTACTATGAACGTTGGTGTGCAGATGTCTGTTTGTGTCACTGCTTTGAGCTCCTCTGGGTATATACTGATTAGTGCTATTGCCAGGATGTAGGGCAGCTCAGTATTTAGTTTTCTAGGTAACCACCAAACTGTCTTCCAAGGCAGCTATACATTATATATTCCCACCAGCAAGTGATTAAGCGTTCCTATTTCTGCACATTCTTTCCAATCCAGACAGATTGAGTTAGATTATGTGCTACAGAAAATTTAGATTTGGAGCAAAATAAACCTCTTTTCCTTTGGTCTCATGCAGTAGGTGGAGTTCTAAAATACAAACAATGTCCTCCTTACCCCTTTTCCTGATTTACCTTAGTGCCAACCAAATCGGCTTCATTCTTATCCCTAATTGAAGCCTGATCTCTTTTTGAATTTCTTTAATAGTTGTTGTATGTGGCAACAAGACTCTCAGGGCTGCAGAACTCCAACTTTGAGTCTTTGGTGTCACACAGGTAGCGAAAGTTCCAGGAATATATCAGGTTATACATCGATAGCACAGCATCTCAAAATCTAGAAATAACAATTACATTTGTTTAATAGCAGCCATTCTTATAGATGTGAAGTGATCTCATTGTAGACTTGATCTGCATTTCCCTTAAAGCCAATGAAAATGAGCATCTCTTCATGTGCTTTTCAGTCATCTATAGTTTCTCTTTGGAAAAATGGCTATTCATATCTTTAGCCCATTTTATAATTGGATTGTTTGCTCTTTTGTTGGTGAGTTGTATGATTTCTTTATGTGTTCAGTATAACAAACCTTTATCCAATATGTGATTTCCAAATATTTTTCTCCCATTGAGTTAGCTGCCTCATCACCATTTTGACAAAAAAAGCACGTGACTTTGAGTAGTTCCACTGTATCTATTTTTCTTTCGCTCTTTGTGCTTTTGGTATAAAGTTTAAAGCTATCTCCTATTACTAGGTATTGAGGATACTTCCTATATTTTCTTCCAGGAGTTTTATGGTAGTGGCTCGTATATTTAGATCTTTGATCCACTTTTTTTTGTATTTTTTTATTAATTTAAAAAAAATTAACTAACACAACATTTAGAAATCATTCCATTCTACATATACAATCAGTAATTCTTAATATCATCACATAGATGTATGATCATCATTTCTTAGTACATTTGCATCGATTTAGAAAAAGAAATAGCAAGACAACAGAAAAAGAAATAAAATGATAATATAGAGGAAAAATAAAAATAAAAAATACAAAAAATATATATATAAAAACTATAGCTCAGATGCAGTTTCATTCAGTGTTTTAACATAATTACATTACATTTAGGTAGTATTGTGCTGTCCATTTTTGAGTTTTTGTATCTAGTCCCATTACACAGTCTGTATCCCTTCAGCTCCAATTACCCACTACCTTACCCTATTTCTAACTCCTGATGGTCTCTGTTACCAATGACATATTCCAAGTTTATTCTCTAATGTCGGTTCACATCAGTGGGACCATACAGTATTTGTCCTTTAGTTTTTGGCTAGTCTCACTCAGCATAATGTTCTCTAGGTCCATCCATGTTATTACATGCTTCATAAGTTTATTCTGTCTTAAAGCTGCATAATATTCCATCGTATGTATAGACCACAGTTTGTTTAGCCACTCGTCTGTTGATGGACATTTTGGCTGTTTCCATCTCTTTGCAATTGTAAATAATGCTGCTATAAACATTGGTGTGCAAATGTCCGTTTGTGTCTTTGCCCTTAAGTCCTTTGAGTAGATACATAGCAATGGTATTGCTGGGTCATATGGCAATTCTATACTCAGTTTTTTGAGGAACCGCCAAACTGCCTTCCACAGTGGTTGCACCATTTGACATTCCCACCAACAGTGGATAAGTGTGCCTCTCTCTCCGCATCCTCTCCAGCACTTGTCATTTTCTGTTTTGTTGATAATGGCCATTCTGGTGGGTGTGAGATGATATCTCATTGTGGTTTTGATTTGCATTTCTCTAATGGCCAGGGACATTGAGCATCTCTTCATGTGCCTTTTGGCCATTTGTATTTCCTCTTCTGAGAGGTGTCTGTTCAAGTCTTTTTCCCATTTTGTAATTGGGTTGGCTGTCTTTTTGTTGTTGAGTTGGACAATCTCTTTATAAATTCTGGATACTAGACCTTTATCTGATATGTCATTTCCAAATATTGTCTCCCATTGTGTAGGCTGTCTTTCTACTTTCTTGATGAAGTTCTTTGATGCACAAAAGTATTTAATTTTGAGGAGCTCCCATTTATTTTCTTTCTTCAGTGCTCTTGCTTTAGGTTTAAGGTCCATAAAACCGCCTCCAATTGTAAGATTCATAAGATATCTCCCTACATTTTCCTCTAACTGTTTTATGGTCTTAGACCTAATGTTTAGATCTTTGATCCATTTGAGTTAACTTTTGTATAGGGTGTGAGATACGGGTCCTCTTTCATTCTTTTGCATATGGATATCCAGTTCTCTAGGCACCATTTATTGAAGAGACTGTTCTGTCCCAGGTGAGTTGGCTTGACTGCCTTATCAAAGATCAAATGTCCATAGATGAGAGGGTCTATATCTGAGCACTCTATTCGATTCCATTGGTCGATATATCTATCTTTATGCCAGTACCATGCTGTTTTAACCACTGTGGCTTCATAATATGCCTTAAAGTCTGGCAGCATGAGACCTCCAGCTTCGTTTTTTTCCTCAAGATACTTTTAGCAATTAGGGGCACCCTGCCCTTCCAGATAAATTTGCTTATTGGTTTTTCTATTTCTGAAAAATAAGTTGTTGGGATTTTGATTGGTATTGCGTTGAATCTGTAGATCAATTTAGGTAGAATTGACATCTTAACTATATTTAGTCTTCCAATCCATGAACACGGTATGCCCTTCCATCTATTTAGGTCTTCTGTGATTTCTTTTAACAGTTTTTTGTAGTTTTCTTTGTATAGGTCTTTTGTCTCTTTAGTTAAATTTATTCCTAGGTATTTTATTCTTTTAGTTGCAATTGTAAATGGAATTCATTTCTTGATTTCCCCCTCGGCTTGTTCATTGCTAGTGTATAGAAACACTACAGATTTTTGAATGTTGATCTTGTAACCTGCTACTTTGCTGTACTCATTTATTAGCTCTAGTAGTTTTGTTGTGGATTTTTCCGGGTTTTCGATGTATAGTATCATATCGTCTGCAAACAGTGATAGTTTTACTTCTTCCTTTCCAATTTTGATGCCTTGTATTTCTTTTTCTTGTCTAATTGCTTTGGCTAGAACTTCTAACACAATGTTGAATAATAGTGGTGATAGTGGACATCCTTGTCTTGTTCCTGATCTTAGGGGGAAAGTTTTCAATTTTTCCCCATTGAGGATGATATTAGCTGTGGGTTTTTCATATATTGCCTCTATCATTTTAAGGAAGTTCCCTTGTATTCCTATCTTTTGAAGTGTTTTCAACAGGAAAGGATGTTGAATCTTGTCAAATGCCTTCTCTGCATCAATTGAGATGATCATGTGAGTTTTCTGCTTTGATTTGTTGATATGGTGTATTACATTAATTGATTTTCTTATGTTGAACCATCCTTGCATACCTGGGATGAATCCTACTTGGTCATGATGTATAATTCTTTTAATGTGTTGCTGGATTCGATTTGCTAGAATTTTGTTGAGGATTTTTGCATCTATATTCATTAGAGAGATTGGTATGTAGTTTTCTTTTTTTGTAATATCTTTGCCTGGTTTTGGTATGAGCATGATGTTGGCTTCATAGAATGAATTAGGTAGCTTTCCCTCCACTTCGATTTTTTTGAAGAGTTTGAGGAGAGTTGGTACTAATTCTTTCTGGAATGTTTGATAGAATTCACATGTGAAGCCGTCTGGTCCTGGACTTTTCTTTTTGGGAAGCTTTTTAATGACTGATTCAATTTCTTTACTTGTGATTGGTTTGTTGAGGTCATCTATTTCTTCTTGAGTCAAAGTTGGTTGTTCATGCCTTTCTAGGAACTTGTCCATTTCATCTACATTGTTGTATTTATTAGCATAAAGTTGTTCATAGTATCCTGTTATTACCTCATGGATTCATGCCTCTGGATATCATTTTTATCTTTTTAATAATAGCTTTTAAATGCAGTTGTTCTGTAGACCATGTTTATGAATTCGGGTGAGGGGGGAATGAGAATCCCTACTTTTTAAAAAATTTGATCCACTTTTTAACAAATTTGTGTATAGGGTATAAGATAAAGGTCTTCTTCCATTCTTTTGGCTATTGATATCCAGGTCGACCATGCCCATTTATTGAAGACTATTCTGTCCCAGTTCAGTGGATTTGAGGATCTTGTTGAAGATCAGTTAACCATAAATTTGGTGGTCTATTTCTGCACTCTCAATTCTATTCCATTGGTCAATACTTCTGTTTTTGCGCCAGTCCCATGCTGTTTTGGCCACTGTGAACTTATAGTAAGCTTTAAAATCAGGAAGTGTTAGTCCTCCCACTTCTTTCTTCTTTTGTTAGAATATTTTCAGCTATCTGAGGTCTCTTTCCCTTCCAAATGAATTTGCTAACTAGCTTTTCCAAGTCTTCTGAGGAGGTTGTTGGAATTTTCAATGGTATTGCATTGAATCTATAGATCTATTGGGGTGGAATTGACATCTTAACTACATTTCACCCTCCTATCCATGAGCAGGGAATGTTGTTCCATTTATTAGATCTTCTCTGATTTCTCTTAGCAATGTTTCGTAGTTTTCTATGTACAGATAATTTATATGGTTAAGTTTATTCCTAGATACTTGATTCTTTTCATTGCTGTTTTGAATGGAATTTTTTCTTAATTGTCTCCTCAGGTCATTGCTTGTCTATAAAAACATTACTGATATTTGCACATTAATTTGCATCCTACCGCTTAGCTGAATTTGTTTATTGGCTCAAGAAGCTTTGTTGTAGATTTCTCAGGATTTTCCAAGTATGGTATCATGTCACCTGCAAATAATGAAATTTTAATTCTTCCTTTCTGATTTGTATGCCTTTTATTTCTTTGTCCTGCCTGATTGCTCTAGCTAGAACTTCTAGTATAATGTTGAATAATAGTGGTTATAGAAGGCATCCTTGTTTTGTTCCCAATCTTAGGGAGAAGGCTTTCAATCTCTCACCATTGAGTACAATGCTGGCTATGGGATTTTTATATATGCCCTTTATCATATTGAGGAAATTACCTTTGATTCCTACATTTTAAAGTGTTTTCATCAGAAGAAGATACTGAATTTTGTCAAATATTTTTTCAACATCAATCAAGGTGATCATGTGATTTTTTTTCCTTTCAATTTGTTAATGTGCTAATTACATTGGTTGATTTTCATGTGTTGAGCCACCCTTGCATTCCTGATATAAACCCTACTTAGTAATGGTATATAATTCTTTGACTGTGTCATTGGATTCAATTTACTAGTATTTTGTTGAGAAATTTTGCATCCATATTCATTAAGGAGGTTGACCTGTAGTTTTCCTTTCCTGTAATGTCTTTATTCTGTTTTGGCATTAAAGTGATGTTACCTTCATAAAATGAGTTAGGTAGTGTTTATTTTTCTCAGTTTTTTGGAAGAGTTTGAGCAGGATTTGGTGTTAGTTCTTTTTGCAATGTTTGATAAAATTTCTCTGCAAAGCCATCTGGCCTGGTCTTTTCTTTGTAGAAAGATTTTTGATGACAGATTGAATCTCTTTACTTGTGATTGGTTTGTTGAGATCTTCTATTTCTTCTTGAGTTAGTGTAGCTTGTTTGTGTGTTTCCAGGAATTTTTCCATTTCACCTAAGTTGTCTAGTTTTTGACATATAATTTTTCATAGTATCCTCTTATGATTTTTTTTTTTTTTTGCTTCTTCAGGGTCTATGGTAACAATCCCCTTCTCATTTCTTATTTTATTAACATTCACTCTTTTTCTCTTTGTCAACTTAGCTAGTGGTTCATCAATTTTATTGATTTTCTCAAAGAACTTTTGGTTGTATTGATTCTTTCCATTGTTTTTTTTGTTGTTGTTGTTGTTGTTCTCCAATTCATTTCTTTCTGCTTTAATCTTTGTTGTTTCACTTCTAGTTTCTTTAGGGTTAGTTTGCTCTTCTTTCTCTAGTTCCTCCAGGTAAGTGGTTAAGTACTCAATTTTCGTTCTTTCTTCTTCTTTAATGTAAACATTTAGGGCAATAACTTTCCCTCTCAGCACTGCCTTTGCTGCATCCCATACATTGTTATCTGTTGTATGTCCAGTTTCATTCATCTCCAGATGTTTACTAATTTCTCTGGCAATTTCTTCATTTGACCCATTGATTGTTTAAGAGTGTGTATTTGGTGGTTATTGATTTCCAGCTTCATTCTTTTGTGATCAGAGAAAATGCTTTGAGCAATTTCAGTCTTTTACAATTTATAAAGACCTGTTTTGAGTCCCAACATATGATCTATCTTGGAGAACATTCCAAGAACACTAGAGAAGAATGTATATCCTGGCGTTTGGGGGTCTAATGATCTATATATGTCTGTTAGGTCTAATTCATTTATCAGATTATTTAAGTTCTCTATTTCCTTGTTGATCACTGTCTTGCTGTTCTAATCTATACAGGACAGTGGAGTATTGAAATTGCCCACTGTTACTATTGATACATCTATAGCACCCTTAAGTTTTTCCAATATGTGCCTCATGTACTTTGGAGCTCCTTGATTGGGAGCATAAAGATTTATGATTGTTATTTCTTCTTGGTTAATTTTCCCTTTTATTAATATGTAGTTTCCTTCCTTGTCTCTTATGATATCTTTACATTTAACATCTATTTTATCTGATAATAGTATAGCTATTCCTGCTTTATTTTGGCTACAATTTATATGAAACATCTTTTTCCATCCTTTCACTTTCAATCTATTTGTATCCTTTGGGTCTAAGATGCATCTCTTGTAAACAGCATATAGATGGATCATATTTCTTAATCCATTCTGCCAGTCTGTATCTTTTAATTGGTGAGTTTAGTACTTTAACATTCAAAGTTATTACTGTAAAGGCATTTCTTGAATCTACCATCTTATCCTTTAGTTTTTACTTGTCAGATCTATATATTCCTTTTCCTCTTTCTCTTATCCTTTAAGTTACCCTTACTGGCACTGTTCAATTCTGTGCCCTCCTCTAGACCTCCCTCTCTTGTCCTTTTTTTCCTGCTGGCAGAACTCCCTTTAATATTTTCTGTAGGGCCTGTCTTTTGTTGAGAAATTCTCTTAGCTTTTTTCTGTCTGTGAAATTGTAAACTCTCCCTCACTTTTTTTTCTCCCTCACTTTTGAATGAAAACTTGGCTGGATGAAGAATTCTTGCCTGGAAGTCACTCTCTTCCAGGATCCTAAATATATTGTACCACTGCCTTCTCACCTCCATGGTGCCTGTTGAGTAGTCAGAATTCAGTCTTATGTGATTGCCCTTTTATATGGTGAGTCTCTTTTCTCTTGCTGCTTTCAGGACTTTCTGCTTCTCTACAACATTTGACAGCTGATTAGTGTGTCTTAGAATAGGCCTATTTAGATTTGTTCTATTTGAGGTTTGTTGGGCTTCTTTGATTTGCGTAGTTATGTCTTTTATAAGTTTTGGAAAGTTCTCCTCAACTAATCTTCCTAGACCTTTACTCTTACAGTTTTCTTCTGAGACACCAGTGATTCTTATATTTGAATGCTTTGTGTTTTCCATCATTCTCTGAGATCCAATTAAATTTTTTCCATCTTTTTTGAAGTTTGTTCTTTTGTGCATTCAAATTCAATTATCCTATCCTCAGGTTCACTTATTCTTTCTTCTGCCTCCTCAAATCTGCTATTGTGTCTCTAGTATATTTTCAATTTAGTGTACAGCATCTTTCATCTCTTTGATATCTGCTATTTTCTATTTATTCTCTCAAATTCTTCTTTATGCTCATCTAATGTCTTTTTTAATTAATTTATATATTAATTTTAAAAAAAATTAATGAATGAATTAAAATATTAACATGTGATCATTCCATTCTACATATATAATCAGCAATTCACAATATCATCACTTAGTTGCATATTCATCATTTCTTAGAACATTTGCAACAGTTCAGAAAAAGAAATAAAAAGACAATAGAAAAAGAAATAAACAAAAACAGAAAAAGAAAAGATTATACATGCCATACCCTATACCACTCTCTTTCATTGATCACTAGCATTTCAAACTAAATTTATTTTAACATTTGTTCCCCCTATTATTTACTTTTATTCCATATGTTCTACTCATCTATTGACAAGGTAGATAAAAGGAGCATCAGACATAAGGTTTTCACAATCACACAGTCACATTGTGAAAGCTATATCGTTATTCAATCATCATCAAGAAACATGGCTACTGGAACACAGCTCTACATTTTCAGGCAGTTCCTTCCAGCCTCTCCATTACATCTTGAATAACAAGGTGATATCTACTTAATGTGTAAGAATAACCTCCAGGATAACCTCTCGGCTCTGTTTGGAATCTCTCAGCCATTGACATTTTGTCTAATTTCACTCTTCCCCCTTTTAGTCGAGAAGGTTGTCCCAATCCCCCGACACCGAGTCTCAGCTCACACTAGGGTTTTTCTCAGTCCCTTGATGCTGAGCCTCAGTTCATTCTAGGATTTCTGTCCCGTGTTGCCAAGAAGGTCCACACCCCTGGGAGTCATGTCCCATGCAGACAGGGGGAGGGTGGTGAGTTTGCTTGTTGTATTGGCTGGAGAGAGAGGCCACATCTGAGCCACAAAAGAGGCTCTCCTGGGAATGACTCTTAGGCCTAAATTTTAAGTAAATTTAGTAATTTACTTAAATTTTAGTAAATTTAAATTTGACCTATCCTTTATGGGGTTAAATTTCATATGAGCAAACCCCAAGACTGGGGGCTCAGCCTATAGCTTTGGTTGGCCACACTGCTTGTGAGAATATCAAGAATTCAACTTGGGGAAGTTGAATTTCTCCCCGTTCTCACCATTCTCTGAAGGGGACTTTGCAAATACTTTTCCACTCACTGATCGAATCACTCTGGGATTCATCAGGGCATCACTCTGGACAAACCAACAAAATCTCATGTCCTACCCAAGATTCCAAGTACTTGTGGTGTTCAATCAAGCTATCTACATAAGTTATATTAGGAAATGCACCAGTCAAAATATAAATTTTGTACCAAATAAACATTTTTTGCTTTAGTCTCACATACAAGGTGAAATTTTAGAATATTAATTACCATCTATTTTCAGCACCCTGCAGTAATGACATTCCTTTGTTCTTCCTCACGCAAAATCATTTTTAAAATTTGTACATTATACATTTCACTATTATTATACACTCTAGGCATTCCTAGATTATACCATCTCAATCTTTAACATCTATCTTTCTTTCTGATCTCATTTATGCCCCCAGTCCTCCTCCCTCTATCATTCTCACATGCAACTTCATTCAGTGTTTTAATATAATTGTATTACAGTTAGGTAGTATTGTGCTGTCCATTTCTGAGTTTTTATATTCAGTCCTGTTGTGTAATCTGTATCCCTTCAGCTCCAATTACCCAATTTCTATCTCCTGGTGGTCTCTGTTACCAACCAAATATTCCAAGTTTATTCACTAATGTCAGTTCATATCAGTGAGACCATACAGTATTTGTCCTTTTGTTTTTGGCTAATCTCACTCAGCATGATGTCCTCAAGGTCCATCCACGTTGTTACATACTTCATAACTTTATTCTGTCTTAAAGCTGCATAATATTCCATCATATGTATATACCACAGTTTGTTTAGCCACTCATCTGTTGATGGACATTTTGGCTGTTTCCATCTCTTTGCAATTGTAAATAATGCTGCTATAAACATTGGTGTGCAAATGTCCATTTGTGTCTTTGCCCTCATGTCCTTTGAGTAGATACCTAGCAATGGTATTGCTGGGTCATATGGCAATTCTATATTCAGCTTTTTGAGGAACCACCAAACTGCCTTCCACAGAAGTTGCACCATTTGACATTCCCACAAACAGTGAATAAGTGTGCCTCTTTCTCCACATCCTCTCCAGCAATTGTCATTTTCTGTTTTGTTGATAATGGCCATTCTGGTGGGTGTGAGATGATATCTCATTGTGGTTTTGATTTGCATTTCTCTAATGGCCAGGAAAGTTGAGCATCTCTACATGTGCTTTTTTGGCCATTTGTATTTCCTCTTCTGAGAAGTGTCTGTTCAAGTCTTTTTCCCATTTTGTAATTAGGTTGGCTGTCTTTTTGTTGTTGAGTTGAACAATCTCTTTATGAATTCTGGATACTAGACCTTTATC
Source organism: Tamandua tetradactyla (assembly GCF_023851605.1). Taxonomy (NCBI): domain Eukaryota; kingdom Metazoa; phylum Chordata; class Mammalia; order Pilosa; family Myrmecophagidae; genus Tamandua; species Tamandua tetradactyla. The sequence goes on along the minus strand of NC_135331.1, from coordinate 87,893,348 downwards.
TGATATGTCATTTCCAAATACTGTCTCCCATTGTGTAGGCTGTCTTTTTACTTTCTTGATGAAGTTCTTTGATGCACAAAAGTATTTAATTTTGAGGAGTTCCCATTTATTTTTTTCTTTCTTCAGTGCTCTTGCTTTGGGTGTAAGGTCTATAAAACTGCCTCCTATTTATAAGATATTTCCCTACATTTTCTTCTAACTGTTTTATGGTCATTGACCTAATGTTTAGGCCTTTGATCCATTTTGAGTTAACTTTTGTATAGGGTGTGAGATATGGGCCCTCTTTCATTCTTTTGCGTATGGATGTCCAGTTCTCTAGGCACCATTTATTGAAGAGACTGTTCTGTCCCAGGTGAGTTGTCTTGACTGCCTTATCAAAGATCAAATGTCCATAGATGAGAAGGTCTATATCTGAACACTCTATTCTATTCCATTGGTCAATATATCTATCTTTATGCCAGTACCATACTGTTTTGACCACTGTAGCTTCATAATATGCCTTAAAGTCAGGCAGCGTGAGACCTCCAGTTTTGTTTTTTTTCCTCAGGATACTTTTAGCAGTTCAGGGCACCCTGCCCTTCCAGATAAATTTGCTTATTGGTTTTTCTATTTCTGAAAAGTAAGTTGTTGGGATTTTGATTGGTATTTTATTGAATCTGTAAATCAATTTAGGTAGAATTGACATCTTAACTATATTTAGTCTTCCAATCCATGAACACGGTATGCCCTTCCATCTATTTAGGTATTCTGTGATTTCTTTTAACAGTTTTTTGTAGTTTTCTTTGTCTCTTTAGTTAAATTTATTCCTAAATATTTTATTCTTTTGGTTACAATTGTAAATAGAATTCATTTCTTGATTTCCCCCTCAGATTGTTCATGACTAGTGTATAGAAACACTACAGATATTTGAGTGTTGCTCTTGTACCCTGCCACTTTGCTGTACTCATTTATTAGCTCTAGTAGTTTTGCTGTGGATTTTTCAGGGTTTTTGACATATAGTTTCATATCATCTGCAAACAGTGAGAGTTTTACTTCTTCCTTTCCAATTTTGATGCCTTATATTTCTTTTTCTTGTCTTAATTCTCTAGCTAGAACTTCCAACATGATGTTGAATAACAGTGGTGATAGTGGACATCCTTGTCTTGTTCCTGATCTTAAGGGAAAAGCTTTCAGTTTTTCCCCAGTGAGGATGATATTAGCTGTGGGTTTTTCATATATTCCCTTTATCATTTTAAGGAAGTTTCCTTCTATTCCTATTCTTTGAAGTGTTTTCAACAGAAAAGGATGCTGAATTTTGTCCAATGCCTTTTCTGCATCAATCGAGATGATCATGTGATTTTTCTGCTTTGATTTATTGATATGGTGTATTACATTAATTGATTTTCTTATGTTGAACCATCCTTGCATACCTGGGATGAATCCTACTTGGTCATGATGTATAATTCTTTTAATGTGTTGCTGGATTCGATTTGCTAGAATTTTGTTGAGGATTTTCGCATATATATATTCATTAGAAGTTGGTCTGTAGTTTTCTTTTCTTGTAGTATATCTTTGTCTGGCTTTGGTATGCGGGTGATGTTGGCTTCATAGAATGAATTAGGTAGCTTTCCCTCCTCTTCAATTTTTTGGAAGAGTTTGAGCAGGACTGGTACTAATTCTTTCTTGAATGTTTGGTAGAATTCACATGTGAAGCCATCTGGTCCTGGACTTTTCTTTTTGGGAAGCTTTTTAATGAATGATTCAGTTTCTTTACTTGTGATTGGTTTGTTGAGGTCGTCTATTTCTTCTCAAGCCAATGTTGGTTGTTCATGCCTTTCTAGGAAGTTGTCCATTTCATCTACATTGTCATATTTATTAGCATAAAGTTGTTCATAGTATTCTGTTATTACTTCCTTTATTTCTGTGGGGTCAGTGGTTATGTCTCCTCTTCCATTTCTGATCTTATTTATTTGCATCCTCTCTCTTCTTCTCTTTCTCAATCTTGCTAAGGGTCCATCAATCTAATTGATTTTCTCATGGAACCAGCTTCTGGTTTTATTGATTTTCTCAATTGTTTTCATGTTCTCAATTTCATTTAATTCTCTTATAATCTTTATTTCTTTTCTTTTGCTTGCTTTGGGGTTAGTTTGCTGTTCTTTCTCTAGTTCCTCCAACTGGACAGTTAATTCCTCGATTTTTGCCCTTTCTTTTTTGATATAGGCATTTAGGGCAATAAATTTCCCTCTTAGCACTGCCTTTGCTGCGTCCCATAAGTTTTGATATGTTGTGTTTTCATTTTCATTTGCCTCAAGATATTTACTGATTTCTCTTGTAATTTCTTCCTTGACCCACTGGTTGTTTAAGAGTGTGTTGTTGAGCCTCCACATATTTGTGAATTTTCTGGCATTCTGTCTATTATTGATTTCAAACTTCATTCCTTTATGATCTGAAAAAGTGTTTTGTATGATTTCCATCTTTTTAAATTTATTGAGACTTGCTTTGTGACCCAGTTTATAGTGTATCCTCAAGAATCAAGAATGATCCGTGCAGGCGGGCCACGGTGGCTCAGCAGCCAAGAATGCTTGCCTGCCATGCCAGAGGACCCAGGTTTGATTCCCAGTGCCTGCCCATGTAAAAAAAAAAAAAAAGGAATGATCCATGAGCACTTGAGAAAAAGGTGTATCCTGCTGTTGCTAGATGCAGGGTATGGGGAAGGGCATGGGGTGCTGGGCAGGGCATGAGAGTGCAGAGGAGGGGGGCACAGGGATGCAGGAGCAGGATGTGGGGCCACAGGTGCATGGGGTGCTGCATGGAGGTGCAGTGTTTTGGGGTACAGTACACGGTGCAGGGATGTGTGGTGGAGCACAGGACAAAGGGAGGTTGGGGGTAGCACAGGGACATGGCACATGAGGTGTGGGCTGCAGGGGCATGGTGTGGGGTGCAGAGCACAGTATGGCTTGCTTCCTCATCACTGCCTCCCCATACGTGTACTTCTGAGGGCTCTAGGCCTCCATATGGAAAGGTGAGCACTAGACCCTGTGCACTAGCTGGTTTCTGTGAGCCTGGAAAGAAGGTCTGTTGGCTTATGGTTCCCCAAGGGAACTCTGGTCTGTGAAGCTGAGGCAGCTGATCTCCCAAGCTGGCTGCAGTAGCAGGCACTTTCCTGGGTACTGCCTCTTCTCCCTGGTGGAGTCACAGCCAAGCCCACTCACCCTATTCTCTCCATCCTAATCCCTCAGCTTTTTCATCCAGGACCTCTTTATATAATATAAAAGGCCCTCTCAGGTCACTTGCTCCCTGAAACAGCTGTCCTGGTCATTTTTCTGTCACTTCTCTAGTTGTTCCATGGAGCAGGGGAACACAATCTAACCTAGTCTGCCATCTTCACAGAAGTCTGGGAGCTAGATTTTAAAGGTAGAAGGGCTAGGTCCTATGCTAGCTAGTGCATTCCCAAAAAGATGAGCCCTTGATAGGAGTAGAGCTGTCCATGTAGGCTGGGTTGTGTTGCCCCCCTGAGCTGTTGCCACTCAAAGGCAAATAGAAACTGAGAATCTGGGTATAAAGGTATGCAGAAGAAATCATCTGTTAAATCAAAAACTAAATACCACGTGGTGGAGGTTGGGATTTTATTTAAGAGGGTATAAGGGGTAGGTACAATAGGATGGAGGGGAATGACAAATCTGCTTATGGCCCTACAATCTTGCATTAACTGGTAGGACCCATTTGGCTTTTTAATGAGCAAAATGGGGGAGGACCTGAAGGGGATGAGAAGTCCTGCCTTTAAGGATTTTGGGATGAGAGATTGAATACTTTTGAAGTCTTCCTGCTTAAGGGCATACTGTATTTTCTGAGGAAAGGTATGTCCCTTCAATACTGGATTTACAATAAGCGGGTTGTGAATTGCCTTCCCAGGAAGGTCTATCTCCCAGACTTTGGGGTCCACCTGACCTTTTAACTTTGAGGGGAGGGACTCTAGAGTGCTTTCAGTCCCAATTACCACCATGCTTAATGCCACAATATTTTCAATGGGATTTTCAGGTTCTTGCTTTGCCAGCTGGCTGATTAATTGGATTTGAGTACCTAATTTTGTGTAGATTTTTTTGGAATTTTCTGTATATAAGATCATATCTACAAATAGATAAAGTTTTACTTCTTCCTTCCCAATTTGGATGAATTCTATTTCTTTTTCTTGCGTAATTGCTCTGGCAAGAACTTCCAGTACAATCTTGAATAACTGTGGGACAATATTTCCTGTCTTGTTCCTAATCTTAAAGGTAAAGCTTCCAGTCTTTCACCATTATGTTGGATATTAGCTGTGAGCTTTTCATATATGCCTTTTATCATGTTAAGGAAGTTTCCATCTATTCTTTGTGTTCTAAGTGTTTTTTCAAGAAAGGTACTGTATTTTGTCAAATGCCTTTTCTGCATCAATTAGGAAATCATGTGTTCTTTCCCTACATTCTGTTAATGTGGTGCATAACTTTAATTGATTTTCTTATGTTGTACCAACCTACCATAGCAGGATACATCCCATTTTATCATGGTGTTTAATTCTCTTAACATACTATTGGATTCACTTTTCTAGTAATTGTTGATTTATATTTATATTCATAAGGATCTTGGGTTTGTATTTTTCTTTTCTTGTGATATATTTATCTCGCTTTAGTATGATGGTGATGTTAGCCTCGTATAAGTTACAAAGTGTTCCTTCCTCTTCAATTTTTTGGAAAAGTTTTAAGAGAATTGGAGCTGAGTCTTCTTGAATGATTTCTAGAATTCCCCTGTAAAGCCATCTGGTTCTGGGTTTGTTGTTGTTGTTGTTGGGAGTTTTTATTACTAATTCAATATCTTGTTAAGGTCTTTTATTTCTTATTGAGTCAATCCTGTAGTTTTTGTATTTCTAGGAGTGTGTCAATTTCATCTAGGTTACCTTATTTATTGGTATATAGATAGTATATGCCAATATTCATAGTATCCTCTTGTACTCCTTTTCATTTCAGCAAGGTTGCTAGTTATATCCCCATCTCCATTTCTGCTTTCCATAATTTGTGACCTCTCTCCTTTTCTTTGTCAATCTTGCTAAAATTTTGTCCATTTTATTGATCTTCTCGAAGAACCAACTATTGGTTTTATTGATTATGTTGGGTTATTTTGTTTTCTATTTCATTTAACTCCACTCCGATCTTTGTAATTTCCTTTCTACTGCTCACTGTGGTTTTAGTTTGCTCTTCTTTTTCTAGTTCTTCCAGTTTTTGAGGTTAAGTCTCCAATTTGAAGTCTTTCTTTATCTAAGCATTTAGAGCTATCGATTTCCCTTCATCACTACCTTCACTGCATCTCATTATAATAGTTTGGTATATTATATTTGCATTTGCAATTACCTGAAGATATTTCCTAATTTTGCTTCTGATTTTCTCTAATTCCTGGTTGTTTAAAAGCATATTGTTTAATTTTCACATATTTGTGAATTTTACATTTCTCCTTCTGTTATTAACAGCTTCATTCCATTTTGGTTGCAGAATATACAGTTTAGGAATTCAATATCTTTGAGAATTTTGAAATTTCAATATATTGAGACTTACTTTGTGACCTAACATATGATGTATCCAGTAGAGTGACCCATGAGCACTCAAGAAGAATGTGCATTGTGTTTCTTGAACACAGTATTTTATATCTATTAGGTCTAGTTGGTTTTAGTGTATCATTCAAGTCCTATACTTCCTTATTGATATTCTGACTAGATGTTCTATCCATTATTGAGAGTGGTATGTTCAAATCTCCTACTGTTAATATAGAACCATCAATTTCTCCCTTAAAACCTATTAGAATTTGCTTCATAAATTTTAGGGCTATGCTGTTAGGTGCATATATATTTATAATGGTTACATCTTCCTGTTGAATTGCGCCCTTTATCAGTATATAATGGGAATATTGTTGCTCATAATTGTTTTAGACTTAGAATCTATTATCTAACTACTTGTATCTCTGGCTTTAAAGTGAGTCTCTTACAGACAGCCTGCAATGGGTCATGATTTTTTTATCCATTCTGCCAATCTCTGACTTTCGACTGGAGAGTAATTCATTTACATTAAAGTGACTAATAATAATATAGAACTTTCTATTGCTACTTTGCCATATAGCCTTTGTAAAATTTATACCTTTTCTGTCCCTCACTTCTGTTAATGCCTATTTTTATACACACACACACACATACGCACTTTTTTGTGCTGTATCATATTGAGTGCCTTCTCATTTCTATCTGGATAGATTTTTTAATCTATTTCCTTGTGGTTACAAAAGAATTAAAATTTAACATTTTAAATATATAACAATCAAATTTGGCTTGATGCCAACTAAACTTCAGTAGCAGGCATATATAATATACTTTTCCTATACCCTTTTGCCTTCACTGCCTTTTTTTTGGTACATGCTTGTGATCCATTATATCTTTGTACATTGTATATCCAAACACCAGATTTAACATTACTTTACATTCATTTACATTCCAGCACCCATAGAAAGAAGTGTACCAAACAATACAATTAAATAATACTGACATTTATAACTTACTCGAATGGTTATCTTTAGTGCAGGTCATTATTTCTTTATGCTGCTTTAAACTACTGTCTAATGTCTTTTCCTTACAGTCTGAAGAACTCACTTTAGCATTGCTTGTATGTCAGGTCTGGTGGTGATGAATTCCTTCAGTTTTTATTTACTGAGAATATTTTAATCTCCCCTTCGTTTTTGAGAGTCTCATCAGATATAAAATTCTTGGACTGGCAGTTGTTTCCATCCAGAACTTCAAGTAATTCAAACCATTGCCTTCTTGCTTACATGGTTTCACTGAGAAACCAGAACTCAATGTAATTTGGAGTCCCTTGTATGTAACATGTTGCTTTCCCCTTGCAGCTTCCAGAACTCTCCCTTTTTTTTTTTGCATTTGATAGTGTAATCAGTATATAATAGGGTATACTTTTCTTCAAGTTTATCTTCCTGAACTTCTTGAACACTTCTTCTTAGGTGTTCTGTGAGTTTCGTGGATTTGCCTATTCATGTCCTCTATCATTATTTCTTTGCTATTCCTTCTGCCCCTTTCTTTCTTTGTTTCTCCTTCTTCTGTGACTCTGATAATATTTATATTGGTGCACTTGATGGTATCCCATAGTTGTCTTAGGCAATTTTCATTTTTAGTATTTTTTTTCTTTCTGCTTCTCCGCCTTATTTTAAGTGTCTTATCTTCAAGTTCACTAATTCTTTCTTCTACCAGCTCCAACTCATGATTGAAACCCTCCTGGCTGTTTTTTTGTTTGTTTGTTTGTTTCATTTTAGTTAACTATGGTCTTCCACTACGTTTAGTTTCTTTTTAAAATTTCTATCTTAGACTCATATTGCTCATTCATTATTTTCCTGATATCCTTTAGTTCTTTCTCTGAACTTTCCTTGAGCATTTTTAAGATAATTTTTTAAAGGCTTTGTTTGGTATGTCCATGTTCTGGTCTGCTTAATTGGTATTTTCTCTATTTTTATCTTCTTGCTGTTTCTTTATGTTGTACTCTTTTATTTTGCACACTTAAAATGTTAACTCTGTGATTTATTCCCTGAGATATCTGTTTCTTTGTTTTGTGACCATTAGGCAATATGACAGAGATTTTCCTGAGTTTTTGTCTTCCTATCAGGAAGGTCTACCCAAAGTGAAGGCAGTATGCAGGGTTCTCCCTATATTTCTGGGCTTCCATCTTGTCCTGGGCTTTTGCTTGTTAGTTGTTTTGGTGTTCCCTTGTTTTAGGATTTTGTTTGTTTCTATCCACTTCCTCTGGGCCTAAAATTTCAGGTTTATAGGACCCTTACACCATACCCCATATATTGTCTACACTTTTCTGAGTCAGGTGAGTGGGCCTCTGACAACTTAGCAGCTGACCTCATCAAAACCAGCAGGAACATCTCCCACCAGACTGCTAACACTGACTCTTAAATAATGCAAAGTTATCTTGGAAGTCACTATCTCATCACCTAGACCATATTTTATTGGCTAGACATAAGTCACAGGTTCTGCTCTCATTCAAGGGGAGACCATTACACTAAAAGTGCTAGTCATTGAAGATCATATCTGTCTACCAGGGAAGGGAAAGGAGGTCAGTCAGGTGTTGATGAAACGAGTAAGAAGGCCTCATCTTCAATAGTTGAATTCATTAGAAACTTTATAAAATGGGAAATACAAGAAATAACTTTTACAAATAACCATTTTCAAATATTTAAAGTCCAGAAGAAAAAACTTATATTTAAATATTGACTGTCATTTGGAAGAGAAAACATGATTTTGAATGGATAGATTAGGAGACTAAAGCTCACATTAGTTCACATTTAAAAACTATGATATATTTTACTTTGAGAAATAAAATTTAAAATTGGATCCAAATATGTCCATTTTGACTAAAGTAAATAAGTCTTCCTTTCACAGGCAACTAAGAATTTTTATTTATTTTGTTTGTGTTTCAGTTGAGCCCATAGAATCCACCATAACTTTATGTTCAATTTTTTAAATCTACTTTGGACTACTAGTTGCAAGGAAGATTTGAATTCCCAGGCTGTAATAACTTGAAGTTTTCGACAAGATTAAAGAAAGAATATATCTTTCTTTCTCTCCTTCTCTCAGACATATCCAATTAATGAGTGATTTTATTTGCATTCTAGGAAACACCCTAGGATATATTAGTACTGCCCATTCCATCTCTGCTGTGTAGGTGATTTGATATCCTAATTGTAAGGATATGGGGCTTTCCAGATATTACCATGTCTGAGTGTAAAACCACCAATGAAGAGAGTATCAGACCCTATACTAGGCAAATTGAAAAGAAGCACTTTCTTCTCTTTCTTTCAGAAACTCATGAAATGACTGAAAAAAATAACAAAATACATAAACCATAAAAAAAAAATTCTAAGAAAACCCAATGAAAATCAAACATTAAGTGGAGAAAAAAAAATTTGGCACATTAGAACTGTTATAATTCATGGCTGAACTAAGAATGTTATTTACATGGATATGATATCACTAACACAACATACTGATTTACCAAAAAAAACAAAAAAAAAAAGACATGGTTTTGGAAAGATTGAGAGAGAAGTGAATTGGAGAAGGGTATAAAAAGAAGCAAAGTCTTGTCGTCCATAGTAAGAAGCCAAAGTATATTACTGCAATTTAAGAAAGCATGAAATAGCATAGATGCATAACCAAATACTACTTAAATAGCTGCCCTACAAATTTTTAAGTGAAAAGGATATGGAAGGCAAGAAAGGATGTCAGAAAATGGGTGTTTTAGACAGAAAAAAATATGTCTTTTTAAACAAGTACTTGTACTTCCATGTAAGAAAAATTAAACTTAAAAATGTCATATAAATTTTGTACTCTATTGAATTACTTAAGAAAATTATTAAGGAAAACTCATCTTCTAATGGACAATCAACAGCTGTATTTTTGTTTTTCCTTCCTGTTTCAGTTGTGACTTCAAAACCTGCCAGTAAGTTTCTCTTTTTGATCTCAAATCTTGTACGCATTCATTATGAACTGATTGGGAACTTTTGCATTTCTCTCATTGTCATCACTGCTAGATTTATAAGTTCCCTCTTTTAAATTAAAAAAAAAATTTATTACCATTAAGTTAGCTTACAATTTATTTTATTTTATTTATTTTTTTGTAGGAATTACCTCAGGAAAACACAGTAAGTTGCTGTTCTGTCCCTTATCTCTACAATGCTTTGGTCTTTTAGGTTTAGAAAAGAATTGTTTTTTCTTACAATACATTTCCAGGAGTTGTTTTATAAAGGTCATAATTAAAACGATATTACAGGAGTACTAAGGTTGAAAGTGAAAAGTTGAAGCATTTCATTTTTCTTCACCCACTCTTAAATCACATTAAATTGAGAGGAAATACATTTTTTAAAGGCAAAACTAAAATGTCTATGAAATAAGGGAGGACCATAAGCAGATGAAAATCTGAGAACAAACTAATGATGCTGAAAAACAAATGGATAAATAATAACTAACTTTGTTTATGCCCAAAACATGATCCTACACATATTCAGGAGGGTAATCCTAAACAGAATCCTAAAAAGCAGAAACCTGAAGGACTTATAGTACAGAAACTAGGTAGTAATTCAAATAAGGATATAAAAATGGGGCTAAAGACAGGATGATTAGAGGTAAACCTCATATAATAATTCTATATAAATAAATTCCCCACCCCTCTCCATCAGGCTTCCACTCTGGGACCCACATGCATACTACTAGCATTAAAAAAAAAAAAGGTGTTTATGTTTGGGAGAACTTGACTCAAAAGAACCTTGAAGATGGGCACTCTATGTACATATGTAAGCCCTTGTGACGTACTGATAATAAAGGGTTAAAAATAGGAGTCTACATCCTACATTCTTTGCTCAATGCACTCAAGACAATTTTGGCAGTCAGGGTATATCCTGTACACCAGTAGAATAGAGGAACTTTCTTGGAACAAAATGAGTTATCCTGTGGGAAAGAACTACACGTTCCAATATTGAGGGTCATCGTTAGAGAGTCAACTGGCCTATGTGAAAATCACTACTCAGTGCATACAACGTCATCTATTCAGAGCTCAATTTCACTGTAAATGGATTTTCAAGGATCACAAAACATTTCAACAAAGACTCGAAACCAAAAGACCTAGGGCCGAACTGTCATGGAGAAATTGGAAAATCAGAGGAAAGCAAAAAAATTTGGAGAACAATGGGCACTTCAAATGATATCATGAAGATACATAAGAGATAAGATACTACATTTAAAAATCAAAACCAGGGTGATATAAAAACAAACATTGAAGGGGAAGAGCTGTAGAATATTAAAACTAAGAAAAAATGACGTATTAATATTTTGTAAAATGATTGGAAAAATATATCAAAAATTGCCATAAAGTTAACTGAATTCAAGAAAACAAAACCAAGTCAGAAAAGGTAATAAAAAGAAGATCTAGCCCTCTTTAACAAGTGTATGAAACATAAGATCAAAACTAAATCTGGGGAGGAAAAGAAAGATGGTGAGAGAGAAAGAAGAAGGGAAGAGAATGGTTACCCAGATTTTAATACAATGAAAATGAAAATTGAAGAGTTCAAGAAGGGCTCTGAACAATTTGTGTAAAAAAGACACTTACTAAGTGATACCATCAACTTTTCAGAACACCAGAAATAAAGGAAAGTTGACACATACAGAAGGTCGGGAATCAGAATGGCATCAGATTCCTCAAAAGCCACAGGCAAAATGAGAAAACAGTGGGACAATGCTTCCCAACTTTGAAAGATTTTCAGTGGTGTATTCTGTAACCCTAATAATTCTATCAAGTGTGAAGACAAATGATGTTATTTTGATAAATACAAGGTCTCAAAATATTTATATCCCATGTGCTTTCTCTAGAAGAAACTGGGCAATGTGATTCATCAAAACAAACATGGACTCAAGGGAATTCCAGAAATATGCAATTGAATAGAAAAGAAACATCAAACTGCATCTTCCAATTTGATAATGATAAAATGTCAAGTTTATTGCTATGCTAAAGGAGATCTGTATTCCATCTGTAAAACTGAGTGTGTTGTAGAAGATATATGCAAACATATAGGGAATCAGGTAGGTGCCCAATATGCTTTCTAGTAAATTAAAAATATTACACACATCAGGCACTAATCTTGGAGATGCATTAGTGATTACTACAAAAATGAATGAAATGAGAAAATCAAGGCACTCCTAAGTTCCAGGTGAAGTAAACAGCTGTAAAAGTTATGAAAGAAAACCACAGCAACATATTAGAAGTTCTTGACTAGTATTTATATGCTCATTATGTATGTAAATAGTATTTATCTGCTCATATTATTTTAGAATAATAATCATTCCAAAAAAACTGTGACATCAAAAGGGGGAAAATTAAGAGTATGGTGTAATTGGATTGAATAAGAGAGAAACTTCATCATTTAAGACCTGTTGCAATGTCTCATTTTTCACTCCTGACATTGATAAATTTGTATTCTTCTAAATTTTTATCATTCTTGCCAGAGGGTTAGCAATATCATTAGCTTTTTCCAAAGAACCAACTTTGCCTTTTTTGGACTCTCTCTACTGTGCACTTATTTTTATTTCATGAGTATCTAACCTTAACTACTTTCTTTCCCCTGCTTTCTTAATGTGTAATTTGCTATTCTTTTTTATGGCACTTTAGGTTAGTACACTGACTTATATTTCAGCTTTTTTTTTTATTTTTTTCTTATTGTATAGTATAACATATATACAAAACAAAGGGAAAAAAAGCAATAGTTTTCAAAGCACTCTTCAACAAGTGGTCACAGGACAGATCCCAGAGTTTGTTGTGGGCTACCATATGATCCTCTCAGATTTTTCCTTCTAGTTAGTCCAGAATATAGGAGGCTAGAGGGCTTAAATACTTTTTTATCATCACAATTGACTTTTTTCCTTCTTTTTTTTGTGAAAAATAGCTTATGTTCAAAAAAGCTATAAATTTCAAAGCACAGCACCACAATAAGTTGTAGAACATATTTCAGACTTTAACATGGGTTACAATTTCACAATTTTAGTTTTTCACTTCTGGCTGCTCTAAAATACTGGAGACCAAAAGAAATATCAATTTAATGATTCAGCATTCCTGTTCATTTGTTAAGTCCTATCTTCTATGTATAATTCCACCATCAACTTTGATCTTTCCATACCTCCCTTTAGGGTGGTTTGGGCTATGGCAGTTCTAAATTATTGTTATTGGAAGGGTCTGTCACTAATATGGAGTAGGTAGATGGAACTGTCTGATGTTCTAGAGAGGCTGGACTAGGTTTCAGTACTTACCTGGACCAGGGACCTATCTGGAGAGTTATAGGCTTCTGAAAAGTTACTCTAGTGTCTGGAAACCTTGTGAAATCTTATCTATTGCCCAAGATGTTCTTTAGGATTGGCTGGAATGGTCCTGGTTGGGAGTTGGCAGGTTATGATAGGTAGCAAGGTCTACCTGAAGCTTGCATAAGAGCAACCCCCAGAATAGCCTCTCGACTCTTTTGAACTCTCTCTCTCACTAACACTTCACTAATTACACTTCTTTTCCCCCTCTTGGTCAGGATGCAATAGTTGATCCTATGGTGCCAGGTCTGGATTCATCCCTGGGAGTCCTCTCCCACGTCGCCAGGGAGGCTTTCACCCCTGGGTGTCATGTCCCATGTAGGGGGGAGGCAATGTTTTCACTTGCAGAGTTGGGCTTAGAGAGACTGAGGCCATGTCTGAGCAACAATAGATGTCCTCCAGAAGTAACTCTTAGGCTTGCCTGTAGGCAGGCTAAGCTTCTCCACTACCTACACAAGCTTCACAAGAGTAAGCCTCATGATCAAGAGCATGGACTATTGATTTGGAAATCCCTAAAGTTTGACACAGTATTAGGGGATTCCCTGATGCTAAGGTTTAATAGTTCCATATTCTTTCTCTCATCCCTCAGGGGACTTTGTCAATTTTTTTTCTTTTTTTATTAATTTTTAAACTTTTTTTTAAATATAACAACAAACACAAACATTCTTAACTTGTGATCATTCTGTTCAACATATATAATCAGTAATTCACAATATCATCACATAGTTGCATATTCATCATCATGATCACTTCTTAGAACATTTGCATCAATTCAGAAAAAGAAATAAAAAGACAACAGAAAAAAATTTATACATACCATACCCCTTACCCCTCCCTTTTATTGATCACTAGCATTTCAATCTAAATTTATTTTAACATTTGTCCCCCTATTATTTATTTTTATTCCATATGTTTTACTCATCTGTTGATAAGGTAGATAAAAGAAGCATCAGACACAAGGTTTTCACAATCACACAGTCACATTGTTAAAGCTATATCATTATATAATCATCTTCAAGAAACATGGCTACTGGAACACAGCTCTACATTTTGAGGCACTTCCCTCCAGCTTCTCTATTACACCTTAACTAAAAAGCTGATATCTATTTAATGCATAAGAATAACCTCCAGGATAACCTCTTGACTCTGTTTGGAATCTCTCAGCCATTGACACTTTATTTTTGTCTCATTTCGCTCTTCTCCCTTTTGGTCAAGAAGGTTTTCTCAATCCCTTGATGCTGAGTCTCAGCTCACTCTAGGATTTCTGCCGCACGTTGCCAGGAAGGTCCACACCCCTGGGAGTCCCGTCCCACGTAGAGGTGGGGGAGGGCAGTGAGTTTACTTGTTGTGCTGGCTGAGAGAGAGAGGCCACATCTGTGCAACAGAAGAGGCTCTCTTGGGGGTGACTCTTAGGCCTAATTTTTTTTTTCAATTGTAAAATACTTTACTATTCTTTAATACAGTGTTTTAACATTTCATTATATTGTATACTATTCGATGTTGCTTTTTATAGTTTGGCAAGAATACCCTCCCCTGATCCCATTCCCCAATCAGAAGTTAAAGATGCACTATTTTCTTACAGCCATATCATATTGGCTCTAAAATGTCACATTACATAAAACAGTAATGCTATGAACTAAAATGAGTTAAGGTTAACAACAATTACTTTGATTTCACAATTAAGCAGCCAGTAGATTGCTGAATTTAGGACAGCAACAAAAGTTCATCAAGACTTTGAAATATAGTTTCTTTTTCCGTAATGCTCCTTTTTAAGAGAGGAAAAAATATGAAGTCAAAGACAGTGCTTCTTTTAGTCCTTTACACAACAAATCAACCTTTAACTATAAATAGATTTTACAATTACCAAGTAACGTGTTTGTTATTTCTGTGTCAGCAGTTTTATTACTTTTTTCTTTCTGTCTTGTTCTAGTACTACTAGTAAGTGAATAAATGGCACTAAAAATTAAGTTCTAGCAAAACTCTTACAAAATATAACTTATTATACTAAAAAAAGATGAGTCAAGTACTTAATAAATATAAATATAAAATAAGCACATATAATTGCATAGATTAACTAGTAAAAATTCAGATTCAGATACAATGTAAAACACTGAATTTAATTAGGTAAATGAAAAGAACTCTCAAGTATTTTTGTGGGGTTTTTTTTTGCATTATTGTTGCAGACATGCCCTTTTCTCTTTTCTTTTATTGGCCATATTTAAACATAACAAACCTTAGAAAAGCAAGTTTAAAAAATGTTTACAAGGGTCAGTGAAGATTAATAAAAATACCTTTGAGAGCACTCTAAGTGGTACACTTGAAAAGAGTAGTCATATTTAACTAATTTTTAAGAACAAAATATTCGCTGTCTTTTATCCAATAAGTCCACTACCAGGTCAAGAGCTGGTCCCAGCTATTAGATAAGTACCCTGCATTCCAATCTAATTAAATTAACAACCCAAGTAGCAAATGGAAAAACCAAATATAATTTTGTATTTAAATATTTAAAAGTATGGTCATATTCTATACTCAGAGATCTATTTGTTTTACCAGAAATAATTTTAAAATCTTCCCCTCAAAGGTCATTCCTTTGTGTACATGCATGCGCACAAACATACAAATTACATTTCCTTCTGCAAGAACTATTTTGTTTGAAAGATTTGAATTAGAGATTTATTATACTGACCACAGGGTCCTCAAAATAAAAGCAGGCACAGCTGGTTAGTTTATGAATTGTGCTGCATTATGAAAGGTAAGTTGATCAAAAGGGGTAGAATACCCTGTTACCTGATACTTAGAACCATCTGCACCACAAAATGTGTTTATCTGATAAATTCACTATCAATCTGTAATCTTTAATCACCCTGTTCTTTTGAATATACGTAATGCAAAAGAGAAATTTTTTACAATAAACTTCATACTTCTGCTACAATAAAAAGAGACAAGTACAATTCTCTATTTAATATAAAAAAAAGGTTTCGCAGATGCAGTCAGCATATGGACACCATTTAAACCTATATTTTATAGCTCAGGTTTTCAGTGTCTTGCTAAAAGCTTACTTTCATGATATATAATTTACAAAGTGTTATAAGTACTCCTACCTAAATTTCCCTCGTGTAACATGTCTTAGGCCTAATTTTAAGTAAGCTTAGCCTATCCTTTGAGGGGTTAAGCTTCATAGGAACAAATCCCAAGTTTGGGGGCTCATTCTATTGCTTTGGTTGTCCACACTGCTTGTGAGAAGATCAAGAATTCAACTTGGGGAAGTTGAATTTTCCCCCTTTCTCATCATTCCCCGAAAGGGACTTTGCAAATACTTTTTTATTCACTGTTCAAATCACTCTGGGATTTATCGGGGCATCACTCTGGACAACCAACAAAATCTCATGTCCTACTCAAGGTTCCGTGTACTTATGGTGTTCAGTTAAGCTATCTACATAAGTTATATTAGGAAATGCACTAGTCAAAATATAAATTTTGTACCAAATAAACATTTTTTGCTTTAGTCTCACACATAAGTTAAAGTTTAAAAATATTAATTACCATCTATTTTCAACACCCTGCAGTAATGATATTCTTTTGTTCTTCCTCATGCAAAAACATTTTTTCACTTTATACATTTAGTCACTATCATTATACACTCTAGGCATTCCTACATTATACCATCTCAGTCTTTATCGTCTTTCTCTCTGATTTCATTTGTGCCCCCAGCCCTCCTCCCTCTATCATTCTCACATTCAGCTTCATTCAGTGTTTTAACATAATTGCCAATACTTTTTTATTAGCTGCTTAATGTATTCTAGGATGTTTCCAGGCATTACCTAATCTATACAGGGGTAAAGGGCCTCTTTCTTGTTCTGTGCTTCCTGTGTTCAAACGTGGGACAGGAAACATGAGCTTCCTGTGTTTCAACTGTTCAAACGAGTATACAGACAGGCTGAATTAGAGTTTATGCACTACAGAAAATTTCAGTTCCAGATCAAATGAGACTTTCTTCCATTGGTCTAAAAGAGTATGTGCGGTTCTAAAATATAGGCAGTGTCTTCCTTACCCCTATGTTCTGAATTACTTTAACCCCAACCTGTTTGGCTTCATTCTTATCTCTACATATCAGGTTCCATATATAAAACAGCCTCCCAAAATCCAGAAATAATAATCACCACTCCGGGCTTAAAGTGTCTGCTCTAAAAGCTTACAGTCTAGGCCCCTGTTTTCTTATAAGCATTTTCCAAAGGTGGCCATGCCGTTGTTATTTTTTGGCTTCTGGCTTATTTTGTCTCGCCAAATGTCCCACATGTTCATTCACATCATCACATGCCTCATGACATTGTTCCTTTTTGTAGCAGCACAGCCTTCATTCATAAGTACACCACCGTTCACCAATCTACTTCTCCATCAGTGCATCCTTCAGCCACCTGCCTTCATTGGGCATATATATATGCTCAAAGCCACACTCCATCAACATTCTCAATTTAGATAATTTCATTGTTCCCATAAAAAAGAAAACGAGTACAATCTAAACCTCCTCTTAACTCTTGTCCCTCCCCCCATTATTTACCTCTGCTGTTGTTGTGGTAGTGCTAATGGTTTCCTTTTGAACATAGTTCATAGCATGCAATAACAGTTTTCCCCTATACCCTGGACTTAAACACTCTTTATACAAGAACCATATCTTTGAGGTAATTCTTACAAGAACTCGTTCATATTTCTAGTGTGAACAAGTGGGACACGTAGATCTATAAAACCCCTTTCAATCTTCTTCATCTTCAATATGGTAATATTACTTCTAGACCCACTAGAGAATCACCTTGCTCCTATCTATTCCCTTACATTGGAATTCAACTTCATTAGCTAACTGTTCACCCATCTCCAGCTTCATGTATCTCTAAGTCCCCTATATTCTGTATTAAAAGCCTCTGATTATATCTTTATGCTGGTCATAAAAGTGGAATTATACAGTGTCTATCCTTTTGTGTCTGGCTAGTTTTGCTCAGCATTATGTCCTCAAGGCTCATCCATCTTGTCATGTGCTTCAGGATGTCATTTTGTCTTACTGCTGCATAATATTCCACCATATGTATGTACCACATTTTATTGATCCACTCATCTGTTGATGGGCATTTGATTTGTTTCCATCTTTTGGTGATTGTGAATAATGCTGCTTTGGATATCGGTGTGAAAATGTCTGTTTGTGTTGTTGTTTTCAGCTCTTCTGAGTATAAACCAAGTAGTGCTATTGCTGGGTCATAGGGCAACTTGATATTTAGTTTCCTGAGGAACCACCAAACACTCTTCTATAGTGGCTGCACCATTATACGTTCCCACCAGCAGTACACAAGTGTCCCAGTTTCTCCACATCCTCTCCAACATTTATAGTTTCCTGTTTGTTTAATAGCAGCCATTCTTATAGGTGTGAGGTGGTATCTCACTGTAGTCTTGATCTACATTTCCCTTACAGTGAAAATAAGTGTTTCTTCATGTGCTTTTGAGCCATATGTATTTACTTTTCAGAAAAATGCCTATTCATATCTTTAGCTCATTTTGTAATTGGGTTGTTTCTTCTTTTGTTGTTGAGTTGTATGATTTCTTTGTATATACAGGAAATCAAACCTTTGTCGATATGTGATTTCCAAATATTTTCTCCCCTTGAGTTAGCTGCCTCTTTACCTTTTTGACAAAGTCTTTTGAGGTACAGAAGCATTTGATTTTGAGGAATTCCCATTTATCTATTTCTCTTTTGTTGCTTGTGTTTGGGTGTAAAGTTTAGGAAACTACCTCCTATTACTAGGTCTAGAAGATGTTTCCATACATTTTCTTTAGAAGCTTTGTAATGCTAGTTCTTATATTTAGGTGTTTGATCCACTTTGAATTAATTATTGTGCAGGGTGCAAGATAGGGGTCCTCTTTCACTCTCTTGGTTGTTGATATCTGGTCCTTCCATGCCCAATTATTGAAAAGACTAGTTTGTCCCAGTTCAGAGGATTTGGGGGCCTTGTCAAAAATCAGTTGATGGTCTATTTCTGCACTCTCAATTCGATTCCATTGGTCAATGCTTCTGTCTTTGTGCTGTTTGACCACTGTGGCTTGATAATAGGTTTTAAAGTCAGGGAGTGTTATCCTCCCACTTCATTCTTCTTTCTTAGGATGCTTTAGCTATTTGGGGTCTCTTTCCCTTCCAGATGAATTTGGTAATTAGCTTTTCCAAATCTTCAAAGTAGGTTGTTGGAATTTTGATTGGTACAGTGTTGAATCTATAGATCAACTTGGGGAAAATTGCCATCTTAACTATATTTAGCCTTCCTATCCATAAGCAGGGAAAGTCTTTCCACCTATTTAGATCTCCTTTGATTTCTTTTAGAAACGTTATGTAGTTTTCTGTGTACAAGTTCTTTACGTCCCTAGTTAAGTTCATTCCTAAGTATTTGATTCTTTCAGTTGCTGTTTTGAATGGATTTTTTTCCTTAACTGACTCCTCAGCTAGGTTATTGCTTGTGTATAGAAATGTTACTGATTTTTGCACAATAATTTTATATCCCACCACCTTGCTGAATTTGTTTATTAGCTCAAGTAACTTTGCTGTAGATTTCTCAGTATCTTCCAAGTATAGTATCATATCATCTGCAAATATTGAGAGTTTTACTTCTTCCTTTCCAATTTGGATGCCTTTTATTTCTTTGTCCTGCCTGACTGCTCAACTAGAACTTCTAGCACAAAGTTGAATAATAGCAATGACGGTGGGCATCCTTGTCTTGTATCTGATCTTAGGGGGAAGGATTTCAGTCTCTCTCTCCATTGAGTACAATGCCGGCTATTGGTTTTTCATATATTCCTTTTATCATATTAAGGCAGTTACCTTTGACTCCTATCTTTTGGAGTGTTTTTATCAGAAAAGGATGCTGAATTCTGTTGAATGCTTTTTCAGCATCAGTCGAAATGATCATGTAATTTTTCCTTTTCGATTTGTTAATGTGCTGTATTACATTACTTGATTTTCTTATGTTGAACCATCCTTGCATTCCTGGTATAAACCCCACTTGGTCATGGTGTATAATTCTTTTGATGTGCTTTTGGATTCAGTTTGCTAATATTTTATTGAGAAGTTTTGCATCTATGTTCATTGGGGAGATTGACCTGTAGTTTTCCTTTCTTTAGCATCTTTACCTGATTTTGGTATTAAAATGATATTAGCTTCATAAAATGAATTAGGTAGAGTTCCTTTTTCCTCAATGTTTTGGAAAAGTTTGAGAAGGATTGGTGTTAGTTCTTTCTGGAATGTTTGATAAAATTCCCCTGTGAAACCATCTGGCCCTGGGCTTTACTTTGTAGGAAGATTTTTGATGACTGCTTGAATCTCTTTACTTGTGATTGATTTGTTGAGATCTTCTATTTCTTCCTGAGTCAGGGTAGCTTGTTTGTTTGTCTTCAGGAATTTGTCCTTTCATCTGAGTTGTCTAGTTTGTTGGCATATAGTTGTTCATAGTATCCTCTTGTGATTTCTTTTATTTCTTCGGAGCCTGTGGTAATGCACCCCTACTCATTTCTGATTTTGTTTACTTGCATCCTCTCTCTTTTTTTCTTTGTAAGTCTTGCTAGTGGCCCATCAATTTTATTCATTTTCTCAAAGAAACAACTTTTGGTTTTATTGATTCTTTCTATTTTTCTTTTGTTCTCCCACTCATTTATTTCTTCTTTAATCTTTGTTATTTCTCTTCTCCTATTTGCTTTGGGGTTAGTTTGCTGTTTTTCTCAGGTTCCTCCAGGTTTGCTGTTAAGTCCTCAATTTTTGCTCTTTCTTGTTTTGTTTGGTTTGGTTTTGGCTTTTTGGTTTTTGTTTGTTTGTTTTTGCATAGGCAGGCACCAGGAATCAAATCCAGTTCTCCAGCATGGCAGGTGAGAACTCTGCCTGCTGAGCCACCATGGCCAACCCTTTCTTGTTTTTTAATATAGGCATTTAGGGCAATAAATTTCCCTCTCAGCACAGCCTTTGCTGCATCCCATAAGTTCTGATAAGTTTTATTCTCATTTTCATTCATCTCTAGATAGCTACTGATTTTTCTAGCAATTTCTTCTTGATCCACTGGTTGTTTAAGAATTTGTTATTTAATCTCCATATATTTGTGATTGTTCTCATTCCTGGCCACATCTATGGCCAAATTGATTTTTTTTTTTTCGGTGCATGGGCTGGAATTGAATGCAGGTCTCCCACATGGCAGGCAAGAATTCTACCACTGAATCACCCATACTAGTCAACTGATTTTTGACAAAGCTGTCAAGTCGACCCAACTAGAACTGAGCAGCCTCTCCAACCAATGGTACTGGGAAGACTGGATATCCATATCTAAAAGAATGAAAGAGGACCCCTATTTCACACCTTATACAGAAAATAACTCAAAATGGATCAAAGACCTAAATATAAAAGCCAGAAGAAAATACAGGAAGCATTTTCAAGCTCTTGTGGTAGGTGGTGGTTTCTTAGACCTTACACCCAAGTACAAACAACCAAAGAAAAAATATATAAATGGGAACTCCTCAAAATTTAATACTTTTGTACCTCTAATGACTTTGTCAAGAAAGTGAAAAAGCAGTCTACTTAACAAGAGGAACTATTTGAAAACCACATATCCTATAAGAGTTTAATATCCAGGATATATAAAGAGATCCTACAAATCAAAGATAAAAAGACAAACCCAATTAAAAAATGGACAAAGGACATGAATAGACATTCTTCCAGAAGATATACAAATGGTTAAAAAGCACATGAAAAGATGTTCAGCATCACTAGCTATTAGGGAAATGCAAATCAAACCTACAATATCAAACCTGTAATAGTGTGGTGGTCTGAAACTGAATATACCCCAGAAAAACATGTTCTTAAATCTTATCCATTCCAGTGTGTGTAACCCATCATGAGTAGGACATTTTGATGAGATTACTTCAATTAAGTGTGTCCCAGCTAAACCAGAGTGAGTCTTAATAGGATTAATAGGATTATGACTCACCCTTAAAGAGGTTGAAATTCAAAGAGAAAACCATGGAAGCAAAAAGCTGAAATCAATGAATCCTAAAAGAGAAGGCTGCCATATACTTTGCAATGTGACAGAGGAGCCAAAGATCAAAGGCAGTGAATATTTGGGAAGAAAGCATGGCTCTGATGATACCTTGATTTGGACATTGTCCTGGCCTCAAAATCCTGAGTGAATAAATTCCCATTTAATGGTATTTGCTTTAAGTAGGCTAGGTAATTAAAATAAAAATATTTAGGAAATAAATATGATCCCCATGGTAACCACAAGAGAATGCTTAATAACTTACTCAAAAAAAAATGAGAAGTGATTCGAAATGATTCACAACAAAGGAAGATCATCTAAACAAAAAAGAAAGCAGTAATAGAGAAAAAAAGGTATAATACATACAGAAAATATTAGCAAAATGGCCATCATCTCAACTTATCAGTAATTACCTTAAATGCAAATGCATTAGACTCTCCAACAAAAAGGAAAGAATTCTCCTATTCTTAAGCAATGAACAGTTCAGTATTTATTTACATTTATGTTTTAGTTCAGAGCCCACCCACACATTCTTTATCAGCTCCTTTTCTCTAATACTCTATAGATTTGTGCACATGGATTTTGGAAAGCTCTGATCATTACCAACTTCAGTTATAAAACCACCTATGAAAAAGTATTAAAGTGGTTTTCAGGCTTAATTTGGCAGTCTAAACCTATGCATTGTCCTCTATTCTCTTATTACACACCTGCTAAAATTATACTAAAAGGATAAAATGGGGCATAAATTCGTAAGAACAAATCAAGTAAAAACTAAATTAAGATAGCGATAAACTTCACACAGTAAAAAAAAAAAAAAAAAAAAAAAACACACACACAAAAAAGGAAATGGGTTCAAAGTACTCTTCAGCCCAAGTATGAAGACTATTAAATAGGTGGATAAAGTAATGCTGGTTCTGAGTACTGAATTAACCAAAACCCGTGACTGGATGATATCTAGATGGAGGAAAGAGAAGGGGAGTACATGAGTGGAAGAGCAGAGTAAGGTTAAAGTTCATTGTGCATAACTGCAAATCAGTAGTTAACCTGTGAATTTGATGAATGAAAAAAAAACCAACGTGCATTAGAATTAGAAATACAAAGAAAATGACACCAAAAACACAAAACACACCTAAAAGATTTAAAAGTGTTTGCATCTGAAGAGAGGAAGTTGGGGTAGGGAAGAGTAAGTCAAGATGCTAATTTTCATCATTGGCCAATAGAATACAAATTTTAACTTTTTTAATATATGGTCACACACTATGAAAAATTCAACTTTTAAAAAATTTCATGTGTATTTTGCATTTTGCTAAATAATCAAAGAATATTAGGAGCCCTGAATCACCCTTCTCTCCATCAAATAATATTTATTTCTTATTTGTGTTTACATTTCAGTTGCAGTTAAAGAACGACCCATAAGTAAGTTTCTTTGCTAATTCTCGCGTCTAATTTGATCTCCTAGTTGTTTGGAAGTCCTCTGTGCTCTCTGATTGTTATTTCTAATTTTAATAGTTACCCTGGAAAGAACTCCTTAGAAGAAAAGAATAATCTATACTTTTATTTCTATTTGTATTTATATTTATAGTTGTTTTTTATTTATATTTGCACTTTAGATAAGACCCCAGTTGGTTCCTTTTCCTATTTCTCGTTTTTAACGGGCCTTAATATCCTAATGCGGTAGAGAAGGTTTTTGCATGCTCTGATTGTTACCAATTTCAACTTTGAAACCACTCACAAGAAAGCTACCTTAAGGAGCTGAGAAAGACTCATTTCATCTACTCTGCTTTCAAGAAACCACAGAGGGTGGGCCACAGTGACTCAGCTGGCAGAGGTCTTACCTGCCATGCTGGAGACCCAGTTTGATTCTCAATGCCTGCCCATGCAAAAAAAAGAAAAAGAAAAAGAAAAAGAAACCACAGAAAGTGACAGTGAAGATATTAAAATGATGTAAATCCAAAAGGACAAACTTAGTAGTCCTTTAAAAAAAAAGCAAATGATTAAGTCCAAGTAATCCAAAGCGTTGTACGTTAAACACAATACAGCCAGAGCATTTAATATGGCCTTAGCTGTGAAGAATACGCTCATGTTGTAGCAAGGTAATCACTGAGTATAATAATAATTTAACCAGAAATTGTGAGAGAACTATATTGGGAGGACAGGGAGAGGGAATATGTACAGTGGAAGGGGAAGAAGAAGAGAAATAAAGCCTGGTAATAAGTCAGAAATTAAGATATAATTTTTATAAATTAAGAGATAGCACAATAAATATGTTATTTAGAAAAACAGGCAAAAACACAAGAAATAAAATAGCAAAACAGTGTTAAAAGTAGATCCTTGTAAAAAAAGGAAAATGAGAATTGAGAGACTGGGGTGAGGTTTTGTTGTTTTTCTCATGAACGCATAAAACGGTTAAATTTGTAAAGGATATCAATGTGTTACTTTCCTAAAACTAAAAATATAATTTGAAAATAAAGTATATTGTTTCCCAGTGCCTGCCCATGTAAATAAATAAATAAAGTGTATCTTTATTCTATTACATTCTTAAGAGTTTAGAGAAAACTCTAGTCTCCTCTCAGAGCAAAAAACATTTATACATTATATATGTATTCCAGCAAAAAAAAAAAAAGCAACAAAATTCAAATAAGTTCCTTTACACATATATTTTGATCTTTTACAGTGTCTGGGGGCTTTTGTTTCCAACCTTCCAAAGGCTTACTATTCACTCCTGTCTCCCCACTCCCAAGCATTATGCGAGATTATTAATATTTTCTTTAAAGCACAATAAATTCTTATTTATATAGAAACGATATAGTGGCATTAGTCTAAAAAAGGGTTTCCAGAGACCATCAATAGGAAACAACTCTTGTTCAAAAAAAAAAAAGCCTGCGAGAAAATAAATAATAATGGAGGTTGTTCGGGGATATGAAAGAGACCACCTAGTAGATGGAAAAATGGGAAAGGATATAATGAGTCCAGCCACTCAGGCCTCCTGCAGTTCTTCCAAACTAAAGGCCATGGAATCCCCCAGTGCGGTTGTCCAGTCTCCCAGGATGCCAATCTCTCTTACAAGCCGCAGTCACAACTTGGCATAGTGTTGATTGAGAGTAAACTGATGTTCTGTAAATGTCCCTTTTTTGACATTTTTCCTGGAGAAATATTAGAGAAAATAGGCATTAATCCAGAGAATGCAACACTAATCTGTTTTGGGGCTAATTCATGTGTATTTTTGTTTCTCTTTTAGAAACCCCTTCAACTTATAACAGTAAATTACTCATTTCTTTCTCAATTCTGGTGTGTTTCTGTCTTTTAAAACATATGAAAATCATTCCATGTACAAATTATTTCTATTCTGGTTCCTAGTGATCTGAAACACATGGTTCTCTATTTCCTTTGTTACATAAAATCCTCTCCATTCACTGAAGAATATTTGGAAGGCAAAATTCCAATGATTGACCAAAAGGACAGAAATATCTCCAAAGCCTGATTGGAATGGATTATTAATTGAAACTGAAACATCTTCGAAAATAATGAGGAAAAGACAATGGAAAACAGGCTTAAAAATAAGAGAATAAAAAGGAATGTGATTTTTTTTAAAAAAAAAGTACAGGCAGTAATTTTAAAAGTAATGCAGGATTTAACCGTTTTCAAAAGCTGAAGAAAAAAAAAAAGAAAAGAGAGGGATGGTAAGGAGCTGCAATGAATGCCTCAGAAGCTTTTGTGGGGAATTTGGCAGCCCTATAAAGAGAATACAATCAGCACCTATTACTTTTACCGTGCAGTAGTTTGAAGAGATTTTTAAATGTGCTTTATTTTAGAAATATCTCTAGTAACTCCCAATAACCTTCTTTTTTTCTACTGACTTACTATAGAATGCCTTGAACATGAGGTTATGAAAGATAAACCTCATCACTTACACAAAAGATTTAGACCTCAAGTCTCTCCTCACTCTCCACAGGTTATTGATACATTTAAGAAGTAAAAACAAGTCTGACAGACATGAAAAATAACCTGAAAGGAGAAATGTGCTGATAAAATTGAAAATAGCTCCAAAATAACAAAATAATTATTTCACACATTTATGTATTCAATGATAGAACTAAGAATGGGGAAGAAGAAGACAAAAAACAAAATAAAGCAATGATGATAGAATAAATTGTGGGAAGTAGAAATTTGTTAATTTTTACATTTAGTTCACCAGAAGGTTTTAACTCTGGCTGAGAGATGAAGTGAAAAACTCAAAGATTCTACACTTATCCCAGCCTGTAAAGGTGGACCTCTAACGGTCCACCAGACTGAATGTTCAAAGAAACCAAAGAACTGGAGCTATTTTTACATTAAGGCCAGAGTTGTTACACTCAAGTACAGGTTTTTATTTCAACCAAGTAACTTAGAAGATGAGACACTGCCTCAAGAGTACATGTTTTCCATGCAGAGATTAGATAAGGTCCAAGTAACACATCCAGAAAACCTAACCTCATTCATTTCTTTGGCTTTCTTTTAGGTTTAACTACAGTATCTTATGGTAAGTTTTCTATTCTCATATTTGGTGTTCTTAGAGCCTTCAGAAGAATTTTTTTTTTTTTTTGCATTTTCTACTTTCACTTCTTGATAGAGCCAACTTTAGGCTCAGTTATTTTCATGTCTCTTAATTTTACATAACCAGAATCTCCTTAGATTATTTATGAATGTTTAACAAGTGGAAAAACCATTAATAAAGGGAATGAAGAGTAAATTAAGAAGGATTGAAACAAAATTCTGGACAATGGTTAGCTCAAGCAAAAAGTGAAAAAGTACCGTGGAGGCTGGAGGGAAAAGCAAGCAGAGATGACACTCAGATAGTGGCACCCAATTGTGGGACATTTGGTGATCACTATTACTAACTTTTAAGCTACAGGAAAACGAACCTGAATACATGATTTATTTTACAATGAAATATTTTTCTTAATTCAAGAAATGAAGCACCAGATTAAATCAGCAATCTCACTAGAATGGATACAGTGGCTTATCAGCAAAAATAATAAATAGATCTATATATGAGGGTCATCGGGAGTGGGAGAAAACGAGAAGGGGAAGGTAGAGAACAAAATGAGGATGAACAGATGATGAAGGAAAAGTAAGTAAATGTTCATGCAGTGATGTTTCGATAAAAGCAGATAAAGGGTGGTATGGATTCACAGACTCAAACCAATACTGAGATGAGAGTGCCAAATCGGTCAGAGTGGTTTTCAAAGCAAGACTCTGCAGCCTGGTTGCCTGAGAGCAGATCCTGACTCCACTAATTATTAACTGTGTGACTTGGGTAACCTCTGTGCCCAGAATCTTAATCACAGGGCTGCTAAGAATTAAGTAATATCAATCACCTAAAGCTCTTAAGCAGGTGCCCGATACCTGGTAATTTATAATTATCTAATATTTTGTGCTGCAAGATAAATTAAACCCAGACAAAGTTTTAATCAAGCATTTTACCAAGCACACCACACTCACTTGCTTATGTTTTATTTTAGGAAGATATTCATCAAGCAGAGGTAAATTTTGCATACTTTAATATCCTTGTTTTAGAAGTATGAGGAACTTTTAGAAACTATCTTAAATAAGTCCCAGCCTTGAAAATATAAGAGCTATTATTTCTTCTTTGGTCTTTCTCTTTTTAGAATCTTGTTATTTATTATAAAATTTTAATTACACTAATGAATGAAAAGGGTAAATATCTAATTGTAAAGACATAGATTTTTCCCCTGGGACACAGCAGCAACTGTGGAAGGCGTGCAGTCCTAACTTCGGTGGGGAGAAGCGTGCTAGGAGGATCTTTAATCTTCTAACAGTCAAAACCATACTAATTTATTAATTTGTACTTTTATTTTAGGAACTATGGAAAGCAGTTTCGGTATGTTCCATTTCTACTTCTCAATTTGAATGGTTTCTGAATACCAAAATGCACTTAGAACTTTTGCTAACTCTGTTAGTATATAAAGCTTTGCAAATCTTAATATTCCTACTGTTCATTCCTCTTTATTTCTCACTAGTCATCATTTTGTAAATTACTTAAAATCAACAGGAAAAATTAATTGCTTTGATTAACAAAAAGAGAACAAATAAAAGAAAACATAAGAACCTTTTTAAAACTTAGACTGGAGTTGCTATTCAAGAGGAGAGTTCAGTCTGAAGAAAAGAGAGAAGGTCAATGTAAAACAACACGTCTGCCATTCTTCCTAAATAATCTCAAACTTCTCCATGCACCAGATGAGACAGGAAAAATACATCTTCCAAACAAAAGCTTAATGGAAGCCCCAGAGTGTGTCAACTCTTGAGATGATAGAAAGCGTCCATCTCTTTTTATCTTTCCTAAACACAATAATCTGCCATCTTTTAAAATTTTTAAATTTCTCTAAGTGCATGACTGACATTTCATATTATCCTGGAAATCTACAGTAATACTTTCATTTGATACCTTCCCACATCCTAAATATACCTCATTATTTCTTCCATATTTGTTTTGATTCCTAAAGGGACCTTGATCACCCATTAGTAAATTATCTTCCAAACATCTATTAGTAAATTATTTTCTAAAGTTGATTGGATTTGTATTACTTTTTTTCCTTATTCCTGATTCCAGTTAAGAGTTGGAAAATAAATCTTTATACTTATTCCTTAAAAGTCTCTCCATAATATGCATAGGCATGAGAGGATCTTGAGGAAGAATTAAAGTCACAGAATTAAGGATTAATTGCCATTATAAATTAAGAAAAATCCTGTCCTGGTATTAATTTATTAGTTCATGGAAAAATATAACACTGAATCAAAATATACAAAGACACATACTTCTGAGTGACAGTAATAAGAGCAAGCAAAAAAGGGGGTCAGTTAATGAAAGTGTAACAAACAGAAAAAAAAACAAAATGCTGCTAACTATCTGCCAGTTCCCTAAAAAATTATAATCCTCTGCAGTGGATAAGTATATAAAAGTTTAAGCAGGATTCAAAAGTATTCAAAGGTAAGGTAGCCCTGAAGCCACCAAACCAGGCATCTGTCCTTAAACCAACAGAAATAAAAACATCAAATATTTCTGTGGCAAATAATGACATGAGACATACTTCTTTAAAACTAATACAATCTTTAAAATGTGATTGGTACAGAGTAACATAGTTGAGTCATAAAATGTTTGTATAATTTACATAAATCCATACTTAGCTTCCTATAGAAAAACTGTCAAAAACATGTATAATTAATTTGCACAACAGAAAATGCCAAAAGAAATAAAAATATCAAGCCACAATTATTATTAAAAAAAAATAAAAAGGTAAAATATGACAACTGCTGTGGTAGTTAGATTCAGTTGTCAGTTTGGCCAGGTGAAGGTACCTAGTTTTGTTGCTGCAGACATGATCCAATGGTATGTGAACCTTGGCTTGGAGACATGCTTGCTGCAATGAATGACGTTTGACTTAATTGGCTGGTGCTTAAATGAGAGAGCGCAACGTAGCACAGCCCAAGCAGCTCAGCATACCTCATCTCAGCACTTGCAGATCAGCCCAGGCCTTTGGAGATGCAGAAAGGAATCACCCCAGAGAAAGTTATTGGAACCCAGAGGCCTGGAGAGAAGGTCAGCAAAGATTACCCTGAGCCTTCCCACGTAAGAAAGAACCTCAGATGAAAGTTAGCTGTGTTTCCTCTGAAGAACTAACAAAATAAATCCCCTTTTATTAAAATCCAATCTGTCTCTGGTGTGTTGCATTCTGGCAGCTAGCAAACAAGAACAACTGCCATCATAAAAATCCAATACTCAATGTTTGTGGAGTTGTAAAAAATTAGTTTCAATAACATGTTTCCAGGAGAAAATGCTATATACTCTAATAAAATCTAGCAAAGAGCCCAAACACCGAACTCTGAAAGAACTGATAGGCAGAGTGTAGCTGATTAACACAATGTATTATAATATTATAAATAGGAGTGACAATTGTGAGGATAGTTAAATGTCGATTCTACAATGTAATGAAAACTGAAGAAAAATAAACGTATGTACATCACAATCAAAATAGTAAGAAATCATTTCTGTATAAACTCGAAAAAGCTTATAGTGTTTTATAAAGCAAAAAAGCAAGGCAAAATTATTGACTGTCAACTGACACTTAAACCCTACCTCTAATCTTTTATTATGCAACCAATTAAGTATACAATTTTTAAATTTTATGGAATTACAGTAATTACAATTTCCTATAGCAGCTATTTGACTAATTAGAATTACTACTTAGATTTCCATTTTGTAGCATATCTTTATTTTTAAAAATGATAATCTTGTTTTTGGTTGAGAAACAGACATTAATTTATTTTTTTATTGGCTTTTCGGAATCAGGGTCTGCAGTTTCTATTAAAAGGTTATTTTTATCGGGCGGGCCATGGTGGCTCAGTGGCGGAGTTCTCGCCTGCCATACCAGAGACCCAGGTTCGGTTCCCGGTGCCCGCCCATGTTAAAAAATAATAAAAAACACTGATGTGAACCGACATTAGAGAATAAGCTTGGAATATGTCATTGGTAACAGAGACCAGCAGGAGTTAGAAACAGGGTAAGATAATGGGTAATTGGAGCTGAAGGGATACAGACTGTGCAACAGGACTAGATACAAAAACTCAAAAATGGACAGCACAATACTACCTAATTGTAATGTAATTATGTTAAAACACTGAATGAAGCTGCATCTGAGCTATAGTTTTTTTGTTGTTGTTTGTTTGTCTTTTATATATTTTTTTGTATTTTTTATTTTTATTTTTTCTCTATATTATCATGTTATTTCAAATAATAATAATAATAAATAAATAAATAAAATAAAGGTTATCTATTTTTCAAGTATTGGGTCCAAAAAAGTTTCTCATTGATTATTTTCAATTCTGTATGTATAAAATATGTTTTTCATATTCCATTCCATAACATCCTAAGTAATAGTCATTCTAAGTAATAGTCATTCTCTTAAGTAACCAATGAATTTTAGATGAGTTAAAAAAAATAACAGTACTGATTAACAAAAAGAATCATGAGCATGACAAAAAAATCCTGTCAACAAAAAAGAGAAGGAATATCCAAGCCAACAAAATGTAGTTGGAACAGAAGAAGACAGAAAAGAATAGGAAAAGAGACAGTAAAATGAAAAAAAATAATAAAAGTAGCCAAGCTTAAATAAATTTTTGCAACTATAATATGTTAAAATCTAATAAAACTGTAAAAAAAATTAATGTATATAAATGAATTATGTAACTCTCAACTCTTTTTAAGAATAGCAGTTATAGCTAGGGGTAAATAATAAACTTACCTTAAATCACTGGCAGAGACTTCTCACTTGGTACAGATGTAGAAATGACATACACAAGAATATCCCTTCCAGTACTTGGGCAGCAGGTCATGCAGCCAGCATCAAGAACTCCCTTAACTTAGATCAATAATTTCTAAGTAAATGACACAAATATTTTGGCAGTTTGTTAGTGTCATTTTCTTGGGCCATCACAGAAAAGATTATTGAAAGAGATTATGATCTATGCGCAAAAATCAACTGAAAGTATATGTTTGTTTTGTATTTCAGATACTAACGCACCGCCTACTAGTAAGTCACTTTTCTGTTTAGTAACTGTAAAGTATAATGATGTATTTATTACGGTAGTGATATTTTCATTTACAACTGCACAAAACTAAACATTTTAATGATTTATTGAAAATGTTTTTGAAGTATAACTACACTGATTTACAGGAAGAATGTATTGAGAATAGCAGTGTCAACTACCTCAACAATGAAAGAATGAAATGAAAGAACGTATGCCTACTCCATACTCAAATTTCAATTCCAATGAAGTTTACTCATAGATTTAAAAGGCAAAATTATTAATATAGTTTTGAGAAAATAAGATAGAAACATAATGATGAATTTAGGACACAGAAATGTCTTCTAAAAGACCCCAAACCCATATACTATAAGGAAATGATGGGCTAAATGTGGAAAAGTTCAAAATAAAGAACTTTTGTTTATCAGAAGTCAACATTAAGAGGGCAGGCCACAGTGGCTCAGCAGGCAGAGTTCTCACCTGCCATGCTGCAGACCTGGGTTCATTTCCCATGCCTGCTCATGCAAAAAAAAAAAAGTCAACATTAAGATATTGAAAAGGCAAGCTCCCAGTAAAAAAGTATTTTTACGACATACGTAACCCGCCCCCCACCAAAAAAACATCAGAATATATAAGAAATGCCTACAAATCATTACAGAAAGACAGACAATCCAACAGAAAAAAAATACAAAATGCTTAACAGGCATTTCAGAAGGAAGGCTCATTTATATAAGACACATACACATACACTTCCTTTTTTTCTGGAGGGCCAGTTATTAACCATTTACTAGCATAACTTTCATTGATACCCATTAAGATTCCTATCAGAAGTGCATAAATGTTCAATTTTCCATAATCTTGTCAACACTTGGTGTCCTAAATAGAGGAAGCCGAGTAAAATATAAACAGGAGTTGTTTGTACTTTCATTGCAACTCCTACATATACCAAATATTATTTCAAATAATAAGTTTAAGAAAAAAATCACCCAACAAGTTAAAGAAACAAGATTGAGATATCACTCTAGAGCTGTTGGCAAAAACTGAAAAATCTTCATAGAACCAAGTGTTGACAAGATTATGGAAAATTGAACATTTATGCACTTCTGATAGGAATCTTAATGGGTATCAACAAAAGTTATGCTAGTAAATGGTTAATAACTGGCCCTCCAGAAAAAAAGGAAGTCTATGTGTATGTGTCTATAATAAATTGCATTGATATAAAGAATACAGAGCACACATTTTACAAATAATAATAAAATATGCAATACTTTGTATTAAAGTTTTAAATGGTCATTATTTATGTGAAAATATACTCAGCCTCATTAATCAAGAAAATGCCTATTAAAATCATAAGAAACTATCAACTAAGTGTACCAATCTTATCAACTAAGTGTACCAACCTTTGGACATACTGGACAAAGACTTTTTAAAAATGATCCTCAGTATGCTCAGGGAGATAAAGGAAAACAGAGAAAGCACTAAAGGATGGAGGAATGGCATCATCACCATGGTTGTGCCAGTTTGAAGTTTTTATGTACCCCAGAAAAGCCATGTCCTTTTTCCTGATCCAATCTTGTGGGGGCAGCTAGGTTTCATTTAATCTTGATTCAATATATTGTAGGGTGGAAACCCTTTGATTAGATTATCTCCATGGAGATGTGGTGCGCCCAGTTGTGTATTGGCCTTTTGATTAGATGGAGATGTAATTGCACCCATTCAAGATGGATCTTGATTAGTTTCCTAGAGTCCTTTAAGAGGGAAACATTTTGGAGAAACTGCAGATGCAGGTGCTTGGAGAACAGTTGCTTCAGACCTTACAGAGACATGGATGTTTGGAGATGCTTGGAATGTCAACAGAGAGAGCAGACACCTAGACAGAGACCAGCAGACATTGCCATGTGCCTTCTCAAGAGATGCTAAGCAAGCCAGAACCCAGATTTGTCCTGAAGGAGCTATGTGAAGGCCCACAGAGGCTTAGAGAGGAAACTATTGGCATCAGAAGCTGGAAACAACAGAACTGGGAACAAGAACCAGCAGATGCCAGTCATGAGCCTCCCAGATGGCAGAGGTGTTCTAGACACATCAGCCTTTCTTGAGTCAACTCTCTTTTCCTGGATGCCTTAGTTTGGACATTCTTGTGGACTTAGAACTGTAAACTTGCAACTTAATAAATTCCCTTTTTAAAAGCCAATCCATTCCTATATACTGTATTCCTGCAGCATTTAAGAAATCAATACAGATTTTGGTACCAGGAATGGGTGCTGTGGTATGCAAATACCAGCATGTTGGAACGGCTTTTTAAATGGATAACAGGGAGATTCTGAAAGAGTTGTGAGGTGCTTGATAGGGAAATCCTGTGGAATGTGCTAGTTTGAAGCTTCTATGTACCCCAGGAAAAGCCATGTCCTTTTCAATGATCCAATCTTGTGGGAGCAACCATGTGTCTTTTAATCCTG
Source organism: Tamandua tetradactyla (assembly GCF_023851605.1). NCBI lineage: Eukaryota > Metazoa > Chordata > Mammalia > Pilosa > Myrmecophagidae > Tamandua > Tamandua tetradactyla. The sequence goes on along the minus strand of NC_135331.1, from coordinate 87,859,365 downwards.
ATTCAGTGTTGTACGGTGGAAACCCTTTGATTAGATTATCTCCACAGCCATGCAGTGCTCCCAATTGTGGGTGTGCCCTTTTGATTAGATGGAGATGTGACCTCACCCATTCAAGGTAGGTCTTGATTAGTTTACCAGAGTACTTTAAAAGGGGAAATGTTTTGGAGAAACCTCAGATGCAGGTGCAGACACAAACATCTGGAAATGCAGAAGCCCCAGGAGATTCAGTTGCTTCACAGCCCAGCAGACATTGCCATGTGCCTTCCCAGGAGATACTAAGCAAGCCAGAACTCAGAGTTGTACCCTGGAAGAGCTAAGTGAAGGCCCACAAATGCTTAGAGAGGAAACCACTGCCATCAGAAGCTGGAAGCAACAAAACTGGGAATACGGGCCAGCAGACACCAGCCATGTGCCTTCCCATGTGACAGACATCAGCCATTCTTGAGTCAAGGTATCATTCCCTGGATGCTTAGTTCGGACATTTTTATGTCCTTAGAACTGAAACTTGTAACTTAATAAATTCTTTTTTAAAAGTTGTTCCATTTCTGGTATATTGTATTTCCAGCAGCATTAACAAACTAAAACACCCACAACCTACAAACCATGTGAGAACACAGGCAATGTCAGTCTTGTTTATTGCTGCACCCCTAGTACCTGGTATAGCACTTAAGATATCCTGAACAAATATTCACTGCACAAATAAACTAAACAATAAATGAATGAATAGGAAGAACTTCAATATAAACTGTTTAGCATTTTATAAACAAATCACACAGAAATCCTTGTGTTTCTATGTTAGAAGGGATGGTATAACAATTCATTGCTTTCTTATCTACTTCAAATCTATGATATTCCGCAGTGTTCCTGATATCTGAGGACTGTCATTTCCAGCCTCTGAAAATCGTGATACTCATTTTTCTTTTCCCATCATTACTTAGAATTCTCCTTTGCCAGTGATAATTTTTAATAGATAGAATATTATGTAGTACCATTGCCCTGGGCAAAGACTTTCAAAACTTTTGTATCAATTGCAAACAAGACAATCCATCCTGGAAAATATATTCAAGATTGGAAATTAGCATGAAAAAAGTGACATCGTAGAGATTAAAAGATGTAGAAGGGAAGAAAAAAATTCAAGTAAAATCTATGGAATGAAGCTTGAGGAAGGGAACTTTATATATTGAGAATCCCACTTGCCCTAGAACAGATTTCCCTATTAGCAGATGGAGAACATATCAAAGGACAGAATAAGCTCCTCGTAATTACTCTTCCTAAAAGTCCTTTAAGTTGAGGAGCCATCACAATGGGTTTGTTGAGAATCGCATTTGATGCTCACTGACTCCAAATGTCACTATAGCTGATAAGAAGAAAGTTTACACTGTGAATATGCCCTGGTACGCGCCCCCCCCCCCCAACAATATTAGTAGAAGTTATTCTTAATCCAGGTCACCAATACTAATCTATTTTGGTGTGTGTGGTGTGTGTGTGCATTTTCATTTTCAGCACAACCTCCAGAGTTTGAAAGTAAGTTATTTTTCTATTACTTAATTCTGATATATGTCAGTCTCTCATAAAGTCTGGAGCTATGGCTGCACAGGACTAGAACCTCAGACTTCATATTACATAGAATTTGCTCAGTTCATTAATGAATTTCAGAAAGTAAAATTTCCAATAATTTCTAATCATTTAACATTAAAAAGCCACAGGACATGTATCTCCAGAGATTAACATTAATAAGCGCTTCAATTCCCTTAAGTAAAATGAAAGGAAAAGGATGGGGTAACCTCTTTCTCAGAATTCCAAACGTCTATCTCAACAACAGGCTGCAATGCCATGGGATTTGTCACAGAGGATTTGGTGTCTCTAGGGCCTGATGTTCTTAGAAATAACAGACTGCCAACAGGAACTATAAACACCATATTTGAAACACAAAAGATTAAAACACTTGCATTTTTATTCTAAAAATAACTGATATTATTCTTTTTTCAATTGACAACGTAGAATGCTTTGGTCTTGAACATTGTATGAGAAGCCAGCACTGTCACATGTATACTCTCTCTCTCTTACTGGATTAATGATGACAGTTTAAAAAAATATTCTATGGCTTCAAATGGCCAGAAAGAATTAATATAGAGGGGAGAATGTCCTGAAAATGCCGTAAATAACAGAAATGTCAATCATATACAGTAATTAGAACAAGGATGTAGGTGAGAAAAAGACACACACAAAAAAAGGTGACCAGAGTAAATATTAAGAGGAATGGACATACTAAATATTTTTAAGTGAGTCCCCTGAAGGGAGATCAGAGCTCAAAGATAAAGTAAAAAACTGGAATGGACTATCCTATCCCAACACCCCTGAAAGATTTTGTAACTGAGTGTTCACAGAAACCACAGTACTAGAGCTGTTCTCATATTAAACCAGAGAATGCTGAAACCCCAACATACTTGCCCAAAATCTGTAACTTGAAAGTGTGGGCTCTACCTTAAAAATCATTTATGATATAACTTCAGGAAAACAAAATCATAGGAATTGGGTTATTATCTAATTATTGATTATTATCTAATTTATTATTATCTAATTTGATTATTATCTAATTTATTTTCCTGTGTTATTTTTAGGTGTATCTTCTCCTGGTCTTGGTAAGCATTTTTTTTTTTAATTGCTATTCTAGTATCTTCAGATGGATCTAGGACCTTTTCTTCAAATTGCTATTTTTATTTCTGGTTATCTAACTTTGAGACTCATGAATTTCTGAGTTTTCAGAACATGAAAAGGCCAATTGGGGGACGAGGGGTGACAGGGAAAAATAATGAGTTTATTTCAGCAGTTTCCTGGAATTGTCCACAAGTCAAAAACAGTACATTTTATGATTATCGTCTAAAGGTGATGGTGGTAAAGAAATGATAAAAGATATGAGGCTCAGTGAAAAATCTTTGTAGTAGTGTTTAAGTAATGTAAAAGCTGAACAACAGAAGTGATGTGGGTCAAAAAAGGAAGAGGGAGGGGAAAAAGGAAACACACATTTAATTAAGCATCTCTTTAAGTACCAAACACCTCACATATATTTTTTCACTAAATCTCACAATAACTCTATGAAATTTATAGTTGAAGAAACTGAAACACAGTTGAGTAAAATAATTTACAAAATTGAATCAAATTCAGGCTTGAAATCCAGGACAAAATAAATCAAAGTGGCTGCTCTAATCTCTCTTTTTTTTGTTGTTACTTTTTCCCTTTATCTCGTTCCCCACTTTCATTCCTCTCTTCACTATGGCACATACCCTAAAATGTGTGAAATATGTGTGAGTAAGTATATGTCTTATAAAAATACCTAGTCTTTTTTTTTATTAGATAAGTTTGGGTTTACAGAAAAATCATGCATAAAATACAGAGTCCCCATATTACACCCTATTATTAACACCTTGCAATGGTGTAGTACATTTGTTACAGAAGATGAAAGCCCATTTTTATAATTTTACTCTTAACTGTATGCCATAATTTAATTTAGGATTTACTGTGTTTTGCAGTTGCATGTATTTTTTAAATTTTTTTATTAATTTTTAAATTTTAAAAAATATAAGAAAGAAACACATTCTTAATATATGACCATTCTGTTCTACATATATAATCAATAATTCACAATATCATCAAATAGTTGCATATTCATCACCATGATCATTTCTTAGAACATTTGCATCAATTCAGAAAAAGAAATAGACAACAGAAAATAAAATGAAAACAGAAAAAGAAAAAAAAATTATACATACCATGCCCCTTACCCCTCCCCCCGCTGATCACAAGCATTTCAAGCTAAATTTATTTTAAAATTTGTTCCCCCTATTATTTATTTTTATTCCATATGTTCTACTCATCTCATGACAAGGTAGATAAAAGGAGCATCAAACACAAGGTTCTCACAATCACACAGTCACATTGTGAAAGCTATATCATTATACAATCATCATCAAGAAACTTGGCTACTGGAACACAGCTCTACATTCTCAGGCAGTTCCCCAGCCTCTCCATTACATCTTGGATTAGAAGGTGATATCTACTTAATGCAGAAGAATAACCTCCAGGATAACCTCTTGACTCTGTTTGGAATCTCTCAGCCATTGACACTTTGTCTCATTTCTTTCTTCCCCCTTTTGGTCGAGAAGCTTTTCTCAATCCCTTGATGCTGGGTCTCAGCTCATTCTAGAGTTTTTCTCAATCCCTTGATGCTGAGTCTCAGCTCATTCTAGGATTTATGTCCCACATTGCCAGGAAGGTCCACACCCCTGGGAGTCATGTCCCACATAGACAGGGAGAGGGTGGTGAGTTTGCTTGTTGTGTTGGCTGGACAGAGAGGCCACATCTGAGCAACAAAAGAGGTTCTCTGGGGGGTGACTTTGAGGCCTAAATTTTAAGTAGACTTGACCTATCCTTTGTGGGGTTAAGTTTCATATGAACAAACCCCAAGACTGGGGGCTCAGCCTATAGCTTTGGTTGTCCACACTGCCTGTGAGAATATCAAGGATTTAACTTGGGGAGGTTGAATTTTCCCCTGTTCTCACTGTTTCCCCAAGGAGAATTTGCAAATACTTTTCTACTCACTGATCAAATCACTCAGGGATTCATTGGGGCATCACTCGGGACAAATCAACAAAATCTCATGTCCTACCCAAGGTTCTGTGTACTTATGTTTTTCAAACAACTATCTACATAAGTTATATAGGAAATGCACTAGTCAAAATATAAATTTTGTACCAAATAAACATTTTTTGCTTTAGTCTCACATATAAGGTGAAATTTTAGAATATTAATTACCATCTATTTTCAGCACCCTGCAGTAATGACATTCCTTTGTTCTTCCTCATGCAAAAACATTTTTTATTTGTACATTTAGTCACTATCATTATACACTCTAGGCATTCCTAGACTATACTATCTCAATCTTTATTGTCTATCTTTCTTTGTGATTTCATTTATGCCCCCAGCCCTCCTCCCTCTATCATTCTCACATTCAGCTTCATTCAGTGCTTTAACATTATTACAGGTAGGTATATTGTGCTGCCCATTTCTGAGTTTTTATATTCAGTCCTGTTACACAGTCTGTATCCCTTCAGCTCCAATTACCCACTATCTTACCCTATTTCTAACTCCTGATGGTCTCTGTTACCAATGAAATATTCCAAGTTTGTTCACTAATGTCAGTTCGTATCAGTGAGACCATACAGTATTTGTCCTTTTGTTTTTGGCTAATATCACTCAGCATAATGTCTTTAAGGTTCATCCATGTTGTTACATACTTCATAACTTTATTCTGTCTTACAGCTGCATAATATTCCATCATATGTATATGCCACAGTTTGTTTAGCCACCCATCTATTGATGGACATTTTGGCTGTTTCCATCTCTTGGTAATTGTAAATAATGCTGCTGTAAACATTGATGTGCAAATGTCCGTTTGTCTCCTTGCCCTCATGTCCTTTGAGTAGAGACAACATATAGATGGGTCCTGTTTTTTAATCCATTCTGCCAGTCTATGTCTTTTGATTGGGGAGTTTAATCCATTAACATTTAGTGTTATTACTGCATGGGTAGTACTTTCTTCTACCATTTTGTCTTTTGGATTTTATATGTCCTATCTAATTTTCCTTCTTTTTACCTTTACCCATAGTCTTCCTTTCTACTCTCTTCTCCACACCTCTCTCTTCTGTCTTTTCATATCTGTCTCTAGTGCTCCCTTTAGTATTTCTTGCAGAGCTGGTCTCTTGGTCACAAATTCTCTCAGTGATTATTTGTCTGAAAATGTTTTAATTTCTCCCTCATTTTTGAAGGACAATTTTGCTGGATATAGAATTCTTGGTTGGCAGTTTTTCTCTTTTAATAATTTAAATATATCATCCCACTGTCTTCTCGCCTCCATGGTTTCTGCTGAGAAATCTATGCATAGTCTTATTGGGCTTCCCTTGTATGTGATGGATTGCTTTCTCTTGCTACTTTCAAGATTCTCTCTTTCTCTTTGACCTCTGACATTCTGATTAGTAAATGTCTTGGAGTACATCTATTTGGACCTATTCTCTTTGGGGTATGCTGCACTTCTTGGATCTGTAATTTTAAGGCTTTCATAAGAGTGGGAAATTTTCAGTGATAATTTCTTCTATTAGTTTTTCTCCTCCTTTTCCCTTCTCTTCACCTTTTGGGATGCTCACAACACATATATTCGTGAGCTTCATATTGTCATTCAATTCCCTGAGTCCCTGCTCATATTTTTCCATTGTTTTCCCTATATTTTCTTTTTCTTGTTGGATTTCAGATGTCCCGTCCTCCAGTTCACTAATCCTACGTTCTGCCTCTCCAAATCTACTATTGTAGGTTTCCATTGTTTTTTTTCATCTCTTCTACTGTGCCTTTCATTCCCATAAGTTCTGTGATTTGGTTTTTCAGACTTTCGATTTCTTCTTTTTGTTTATTCCTTGCCTTCTTCATATCCTCCCTCAATTCATTGATTTGGTTTTTGATGAGGTTTTCCATGTCTGTTCGTATATTCTGAATTAATTGTTTCAGCTCCTATATCTCATTTGAATTGTTGGTTTGTTCCTTTGACTGGGCCATATCTTCAATTTTCCTAGTGTGATTTGTTATTTTTTGCTGGCATCTAGGTATTTAATTACCTTAATTAGTTTATTCTGGAGATTGCTTTCTCTTCTTTTACCTAGGGTTTTCTTGCTGGATGAATTTGTTGTCTATCTGTTCTTCGATATTCAGTTCAGCTTTTTCTGGATCTCTAACTTAGGTTTTGTTTGACAGAGGAGAATTTTTCAGTTCTTGTTTTCTTATTTCTTGCCCTGTTTGTATGGTGCCTCCTCCTCCCCCTACCTTAGGAGGGTCTACTTAGGTATTATAGACCCCAGCTGGATTTTCCCTGATCAAACTGGCCTCCTATCAGGAGAAAAGAGTCACCTGCATTGGTTTTCCCTGAGGGTTAGACCCAGCAGGTTGAAAGACCTTCCTGTGAAGTCTCTGGACTCTGTTTTTCTTATCCTGCCCAGTATGTGGTGCTTGTCTGCCTGCGGGTCCCACCAGCATAAGATAATGCAGTACCTTTAACTGTGGCAGACTCTCCCTGCTGGGTGCACGGTGGAGACAGAGGAGAGGTTGTAGGCTGGTTTTAACAGCTTCAAATTTCCAAGCCCTGGTGTCTGAATTCCTTGAGGGAGGGATTCCAACTGAATTGGGCTTCACCCCTCCCCTGGGGAAGGCACAGGCTCCAGACAAGCCCTCAAACAAGCTTGTTTCTGCCTATGCCTGCGGCAGTTGCAGCCTGAGAAGCCCTGCCGCTGTATCCAAAGGCAGTCAAGCCTTTGTAGAAACACAGACACAAAAACCTGTTTCTTTTTTTCTTTTTCCATCAGTCCTGCCCCCTTGGCACCAGGGCAAAAATGAGTGACCTCCACTTTGACCAGGTTCGCCTGAGCTGGGGGCCTATTTTTAGTAGTCAGAATTTGTTAATTAATTCCACAATTGGCATTTGGTTGCGCTCAGCCCCTGCTGCTGGTAAAGTCTCTTTCCTTTCCCCTCTGGGAAGCAGCCTGTGGGGGAGGGGCGCTGGCTGCCACAGCTTGGGGAACTCACGGTTCTGGGGGGTCTCGCAGCCAATCCAGCTGGTCAGACTGGGTTACGCTGTGTGTCCGGTCACTGAGGTGGCCCCAGAAGCTGTTCTGTACTGTTTTTGGTTATTTAGTAGTTGTTCTGGAGGATGAACTAAAATGCACACATTGCTAAGCCGCCATCTTGGCCCAGAAGTCCAGTTGCATGGATTTTTAAAAAACTTTCTTCTAGTAATATATACATACAACCCAAAATTTCTCCTATTAACCACATTCAAGTATATGACTCAGTGGTTTTACATTCACAGTGTTGGGGTACCATCATCCCCATCCACTACCAAAACTTTGCTATCATCTTAACTAGAAACTCTGTACATTTAAATCCTTAACTTCCAATTCCCTACCCACCCCCACGCCCACCCCCACTGGCCCCTGGTAATTTACATTCTATATTTTGACTCTATGAATTTGCTTATCCTAGTTTTTTCATATGAGATCATACAATGTTCTAGTTTGCTAGCTGCCGGAATGCAACACATCAGAGAGACTGGCTTTTAATAAAAGGGGATTTGTTTTGTTAGTTCTTCAGAGGACAGGCAGCTAACTTTCCACTGAGGTTCTTTCTTACGCGGAAGGCACAGGATGGTCTCTGATGGTCTTCTCTCCAGGCCCCTGGGTTCCAACAACTTTCCCTGGGGTGACTTCTTTCTGTATCTCCAAAGGCCTGGGCTGAGCTGCGAGTGCTGAGATGAGGTATGCCAAGCTGCTAGGCTGTGCTACATTGCGCTCTCTCATTTAAGCACCAGCCAATTAAGTCAAACGTCACTCATTGCAGCAGACACGCCTCCTAGCCAACTGCAGATCTAATTAGCAACAGATGAGGTTCACATACCATTGGCTTATGTCCACAGCAACAGAACTAGGTATAAAAACCCTGGTGTCGAGGGCTGACTTTCCATAGATCGCAGCAAGGGAGCTGCTCTGCTACATATGAAACTCTGACCCAGAAGCAGGTCGTCTACGAAAGCTTTAGCACCAGGGGAATGCGGTTCCTCTCATACTGAGCAGGATTACCATGGCAACAACTATCATTCCGCCTGGGCGGGATTCTGACTTAGAGGCGTTCAGTCATAATCGAATCTAACTAACACATACAATTGTGTATTTGTCCTTTTGTATCTGACTTATTTCATGCAACATGATGTCTTCAAGCTTCAGCCAAGTTGTTGCATGTATCAGGATTCCATTCCTTATTATAGCCATATACTATTCCATTGTGTGTATATACCACATTTTGTTTATCCATTCTTCAATTGATGGGCCCTTAAGTTGCTTCCACTTTTTGGAAATTGTGCATTATGCAGCTATGAGCATCAGTGTGCAAATATCTATTCTAGTCCCTGCTTCCAATTCTTGTGGGTATATATCTAGATGTGGGATTGCTGGGTCATATGGTAATTCTATACTTCACTTTCTGAGGAACTGCCAAACTGTTTTCCACAGCAGCTATGCCATCTTCCATTCCCACCAGAAATGAATGAGTGCTCTTCTTTATCCACCTCGTCTCCAACACTTGTAATTTGTATTTTTAATTTATATGATTATTTTGTGACATGGGCCATATTTATTTTCTTACTTTTTCATTTGACAATATGTTTTTAAGAGATACCCATTCCCCCCCGATTTCCTGTGTATACATCTGCGTATATTGCTTCTAAGAGCTGCCAAGTGTTTCAGAGTATGGATTTTACCATCCATCCTTCTTGTAATGGGCCCCTAGCTGCCTCTGTCTCCCTAGAGCCAAAACAATACTTGGATGAACATCCTGGTTTGTGTCTCCTTTCCTTCCATTAGGTTTATAATTTTACTTTTACCATTTAGGCATTTAACCCCAAAACATGGGCTCTTTCTACTATTCCATTCAGTCTTCCATAAAGAAACTTGGGAGCAATTTCCTACTAAGTGTACATTTGCCCCTTGAACATACACCTCTGTTAGTCTCCCTTCCAAGCAATTATGGCTAATAGGACCAATCCCTTTCCTAAATGATTAAATCTTTCAACATCATGCACGTTGTTTTTCTTCTCATCCTTCTATCCACAGAACTTATATTAAGAAACATTTCTTAAATAAACGTCTCACCTGTTTCCCAGATCTGCCACTTATAAGCTCCACAGTGGTGGCTAAATCAAATCAAAACATTTTTCTGTCTGATAGAAGAGGTAAAAAAGAAAATAAAGGAAGTGAGAATAAAATGGTATATGAAAATTAAGTCTAAAGAAAGAAATTTAGGTTAAACACCATACCAAACAGCCAACACAGAGTTCTGCAAGACGTGACGTTATGATGAACTCCAGTGTCCACCTGCCTAGTACACATCACAGGTTTGCTAATTATCAACTATGTGACACGGTAGAGAACAAGAGAGATTGTATTAGAGATCAAGCCATTTAATCTCTCTGTGACCAGTTTCTTCTGCTATAAAATTGTGATAATCGTTCCAGATTTATGGGATTAAATCAGAAGAAGCATTTGGAGCAGAGTCTTGACTTATAATCACTTCTGAATTCCAAAAGTTAGCTATCAGCATTGGGTGTTTGCGTGCTCTGAGGGTGTTAGAGCCCAGGCAAAGAGACATTATCAAGAACTTTACTTCTCCCCTGAGGCAAACCCCACCACATTCACTTCCTTTTCTTTTATTTTAGGAAACCTTGTAAAATCCAAGAGTAAGTTCATTTTTCTATTCTTTAATCCCCTGAAGCAATCTGGGCTGAAGATATAAATGTGAAGTCTTTCTACATACAAACAGTATCGCAGCCTATGAGTAAAAGTGAGAGCATTGAGGAGGTTAGTGTAGATTGAGGCAGAAGAGGTGCCGGGACAGAACTTGAGGCCCTCCAACATTTAGAGATTGACAACCTGATAAGAAAAATACAATGGAAACCAGAAGAAGCAGCCAGTAAGTAAGGACAAAAGCTTAACTCTAGAGGGAGTGGTACTCCAGAAGCCAAAGAAGAAAACACTGAGAAGGCGGGAGTGAAAAATTACAGCAGATGCTGCCCGTTGTTAGAAAAGAGGCAGAGTCATACAGAAACACTCAGCCTCTCTTCATTCATGCCTTCTCTCCCCCATATTTATAATTCTGTTAATTAACAGGATATTTTAAAAATCACTGATAAACAAAAAAGAATAAATATATCCAAACATTGAACCCCTGTATCTTATCTGCAGTAGTAGATATGGAAACTTTGGCAGCCTAGGAAATTAGAAAAAGATATATATCCCTTCTAGCCTCCAGTGTTCAGAGCAGCTAAAAGGAAAAATCTGAGATGATGGAATAGTAGCCCATGACAAACTCTGGGATTTGTCCTATAACTATTTGTTGAAAAGCACTTTGAAAATTTATAGCTTTTTTCTTTCTTCACTTTGTATATATTTTATAATATACAATAAAAAAGTTTAAAATAAACATAGAAAAAGAACAGGCAATGTTAGTTGAAATGTTGAAACTAAGGGAACTCTAGTGTGGCTCCTACAACTCAGGAAAGGAAAAGAAAAGGGGCTCGTTTTTTTTCCCCAAATAATGGAAAGCTTGATGCTACAAAAAAAAAAAAGGATGCAATATCTTGCATTGAAGGGCATCCCTCCTGGAATCCCAGGGGAGGAAATGGCTTGTTTCTTTTTTATTGTATTTTAGGAGCAGTTGAACCACCCCAAAGTTACTTTCAAGTTCCAAAGACTTTAGCTTTCTGCAGGGGCTAGAAGGTTGTTCCTTAGCTTGCAGTTTTCATTTCCAGCTATGTTCATATTAATGCAGACTACTACTTCTTTATGTTGGCACTTGTCATTAATGATTTTGAGGAAAGTCTAACCCATATTGTAAATAGGGAAGGCCATTATCTTGGTCAAGAAGAAGAGAAAGAAGCTCAAGATTTTAAGAGATGGCATACACATTTTGAAAAGGACAGCAGGTGAATCAATTTGTAGAGAGGAAGGAAGGAAAAGGACACCAGGTTAATTTTAAATTTCAAGTCAGTTTCTCCCACTCTGTGCAAGGTGTAAGTGAAATAAAACAGGGGGCTCCAACTTTCAAAACTGCTTGCACATTTTGAAGGTGGGCACTAAAAGCCTAAGGCTCCAACAGCTCCTGGAACATATCTAGAGAAATTGTTCTTCCTGCACCTTTCACTTCCCTTAAATAACTGCACTTGGTTGTCCACAGAAAAGAGACTCTGAGTGAAACTGTCTTCATTCACTCCTCCGATTCATCCCACAAATAGTTCTTGAAATGCCTTCTCATTACAACACATTGTGCTGAGTTACAGGATTGCAAAAATACATGAAACTATCCTCAAGCATCTCATAGTCTAATAGGCAAGAAAGGCAATTAGATAAATAAATATTATCCAAGGGTGTTAGGTCCCAGGTATACATGCTAAGAACTCAATGGTAAAGAAGTCAAATGGCATTCTTGTTCACATTAAATTTACATTCAACTGGAAGGAGATGTAATCAACAAGTAATCAAATACATGCGAAGGATAATTTCAAACAATGATCATTGTTATGGAGAAAATAAAAGGGGGGTCATTTAATCCATAGTGACTGGGAAGAATTCATTTACCTCGACTGATCAGAGATGTGAGGAGGTGACATTTGACCTGAGACCTGAACAAAATGAAGCCCATCGTGCAAATATCTAGAGGAAAAGACAACAGAACAGAAAGGTCACAGGCCTCAGTGTGGCATTGTTTGAGAAAAAAAAAAAAAAAAAAAAAGTTTGGCCAGAGCCTAGTAAGCAGAGAGAAATATGAAGAAGCCATGAAAATATATTGGTATTTTATGCTGAGTGAAATGGGGATCCGTTAGAAAGTACCAAACAAGGGGGTGACGAGTTCGGGTTTATGTTTTGAGAAGGTCACTCTGTTACCCTGTAGGTAATACTGTAAAGGGGCAAGAGTAGAAGCAGTGGAGCTCCAGGTCAAGGTGGTCAATTAGGACAAGCCAACCTGAAAATAACAATCAAGCCTTTATGTTGGCAAGAGACAAAGAAAACAAGTGCCAGATCCCCCTTACCCCCTCCCACTTTTTCCCCACAAAATGCCACCAGGTGGGGGTCAATCTGATTGCAGACACATAGCACAAGTAGAAGAAATTTACTTCAGGAAACAAATAGATCTCTTTGGGGATTTTTCTATACTGTTTTTGTTTTTGTTTTTCAGAAGTGTCTGTGCGGCCCATTGGTAAGTTCCTAATTTTTCTCAATTCTGGTGATTTTCAGTCTCCTATAGGTACTGTTTTAGTTGACTAATATTGACGGAATGCAATATACCAGAAATGGGTTGGCTTTTGTAAGGGGGATTAAGTTACAAATCTACAGTTCTAAGGCCATAAAAATAGCCAAACTAAAGCATCCAGAAAAAAATACCTTGACTCAAAAAAGGCCTATGGCATCCATAATGCCTCTGTCAGCTGGGAAGTCACATGGCTGGTGTTTGCTGGTCCTTTGGCTTCTGGTTTCACCTGGCTCTCTCAGCCCTTGTGAATTCCTCTGGCTTCTGGCTTGCTTAGCATCTCTTGAGAAAGCACATGGCAATGTCTGCTGGACTCTGCATCTCCAAACTTCTGTATTTAGGGGTCTGCTCACTCTGTCGGCACTCCAAGCATCTCCTTTGGCACTCCAAGCACCTCCAAACCTCTGTGTCTATGTTTCTTCTTCCTCTGTGAGCTTCTGTCTGTCTCCAAGCATCTAAACTCCCTCAGCTCAGCCCCTGTGGGCCTTTCTAACATCCTCTGGAACATCCACCTTCTACATCTTCAAATTTCTGTGTCTTTGTCAGCTCTAAAGCAACTGTGCCTTTCCAAAATGTCTCCCCTTTTAAAGGATTCCAGTAAACTAATCAAGACCCACCTTGACTGGGTGGAGTCATTCAAAAGGTCACACCCACAATTGGGTATGTCACATTTCCATAGAAATAACCTAATCAAAAGGTCCCACCCTACAATATTGAAGCCTTAGAAGAATAAGGCTTTCCTGGAGCACCTAATAACTTCAAACCAGAACAGGTACAGTCCACAAAATACTTATATTCAATTTTACTCCCATATTACCCAAAATCCACTGAGTTCAATGAAGAATTTGTGGAAAACAAAATGTTTAATCACTAATCAAAAGAGCAAAAAACAATAGAAATGCCAACTGGGGTTGTATTTCATAGTTTACCAACCAAAGTCTTAATTAAACATTCCAAAATAATAAAGAGATAGATGGAGGTAAAATTAAGGACTTGGAAAGATAGAAAAAAAGAAGTTAAGAAACTTAAGGCATTAAATTTTAAAGTGAAGCAACCCTTAATTCATGACGGTTTTCAGTTTCCATTAGGAAGCTGAGAGAAATGAAGATGGTAAGTGAGGAGAAGTGAGTCATCTGAAGAGCCACCTGGACTGGGGCTAAAGTACAATAGCATGACTTATCAGAAGGTGTGGCCATGTGATTTTGGACATTTTACTTCTTCGTAAAATGTTATGATGTTAGTAGATCCAAGTAGGACTACTATACGAATTAAATTAGTTAAATCTCTTAGAAAAGTGCCTGGGGTCTATAAAATGGTCTCTATAAATTAATTATTATTATTCATTCTATAAAATAATTAAAGGTCCACACAAATGCATTAAAAATACTTTAAGTCTCCTCCAAGCAATCTAGGACACTCACTTGTTTCTGGTTTATTTTAAATAGTATTGAGACAAGAAAGAGCACACTGTTTTGTTATTTTTTACCGCTGTACCTTATGACTCTTGGCAGAAAAAGGTGTTTTGCTAACCCTGATTGCTACCGTGCCAGTACTGGGAATATAATTTCTTATTCTTCTTTCTGTTTTTTCCCTCCTACACTAAGAATCTCTAAGGTAGCATAAAAAAAACAAGCAAACAAAAGTTAACTACAAAGTTAATAAAAATAAATATAATTAAACCACATACCAGCATATCTTTTCCCATTATACCATAGTAGCAAAGGTGGAAAGTTCCATATTCTAAGGCAATAAGATTTAAACTAAACTTGAAGAGGCATATTAGGAAGACCTTTAGATGCATGCAAGACAAACTTACTTTTTGTGCTTGTGCTTTAGGAACTACCAAGGGAAATTCCAGAATCTTTACCATTTCTTAAAGTAATTTTTGGACACTTGAGTGCATGCAGATATTTTGCTTAATCAGCCTGTTACCAACTCCAGCTTTGCAAATATTCTTTTAATTATTTTAATATTCTGCAATCCCCTCCAATGAATCAGCATTTTTGGACATTACTGACAATTTATGGGAAGGCTTAAACATTGTGCTATTCCTTTAAACTCTACCCCACACACACCCCCAAAACAGACAAGTTAGTAGAGGAGTATTTAGATAAAAGTAATGGACAAGAAACCAACAAACCACACCAATTAATGGACTGTATAATTTGACAGAAATAGTGTACTAAATTTAGTTGCAATTACTTGTCAAGAACAAACAAGAATACAATAGTGAAAAACAGCTGGTTTTCATATGCTTTAAGCAAAGAGGAGAGTCAAATTAATGAGACTATCATAGACAAGTGGGAATTTAAATGTTTTTACTTCTTGACAGACCTCCAATGTAACCCAGTACCACCTGGGGTAATTTTTAATCCATTATAATATTTGAAAAGATAAAGGCTTAAATAAATTCCCAATGAATAATCACTTTGTTATTGAGGAAGAACTGTGGCCACGAAACTCTGCTCTTAAATCAAAACAAAGTATTTTCATATCTCAGAGTATTTTGATTCTCGATAATAACACTGGACCAGATAAGTCCTGAAACCTAGAGAGGCCAGCCTCTCCAGAACATCAGCTAGTTCCATCTCCCTACTCCATATTATTGACAGCCCCTTCCAACGCTAAAAAGTTAGAATGGCCATAGCCCAAATATCCCTTAAGAGAGGGATAGAAAGATCAGAGGTGATGGTGGAGTTATACAAGAAGGTAGGGGTTAACAAATGAGTATGGATGCTGAATCATATTGATATTTCTTTTAGTCTCCAGTGTCTTAGAGCAGCTAGAAGTGAAAACCTAAAATTGTGGAATTATAACCCATACCAAACTCTGAAATCTGTTCTACAACTAATTGTTGCACTGTACTCAGAAATTTACTGCTTCTTTGTATATATGTTATTTTTCACAAAAAAGAAAAAAAAGTCAATTGTGATGATAAAAAGAAATATTTATTCCTTCTAGCCTCCAATGTTCTGGAGGAGCTAGAAGGAAAAATCTGAGATGAGGTATGGTAGTCCATACAACAAACAAACTCTGGGATCTGTCCTGTAACTACTTGTTGAAGAGTGCTTTGAAAACTATTGCTTTTTTTCTTTCTTTGCTTTGTATATATGTTATTTACACAATTAAAACAAGTTTAAAAATAATATTAATATGATTAGGACTCCACACTTTAAAGAATAATAAATTATCACGACTATTACATAGCACATTTGAGCTCCTAAATATTTGATAGTTTATAAGGAGCAGCACTATCTACATACTGCATCATATAGGAAAATGATGAAAGAACATGAACTGTTAAGTCAAACAATCATAAATCCAACAGTAAACATTTGGAATAAATATCAGACCACTTTAATCATTAAATAAATGCTGAACAAAACTTGTGTGATATAACAACAAATATAAATTAGATGGATGAAAATAAAACTCAAGATTGTCCAGGATGTAAAAATGGATGCACAAATTTCTAGAAATAAGTAGCTGAATAACGACACATGAAATGTTAACCAAGTAAATAATATGAGAGAAAATAAAAATAATTTTTAGAAATGAACTAAGCATAGCCTGAAATATAGAAAAGAAACCAGTTTCCCAATTGTGGAGAAATAGTTGGATTATTAATAAAATAAGGTAATATATTTTAATGAGCAATGTCAATTTTATATATAAAAAATATTAAAAACTGTGGGACCAGCCAATAAGTTACTTATGTATTTCTCACTTCTTTAGGTCAGTTAGCTCACACGAGGGTGGAACTGATTCTTTCTATGGAATCTCTTAAAATTCTCCTGTGCAGAAACTGATTTTCTTTTCAAATGCCTTTCATTCCACATTTTTAAAAAATCAATTAATAAACTTTAGGATAGGATGGGATCAGTTAATAAATACTGGTTTTCAAAAATAAGGAGATGAGGAAGAAAGAATCCTGAGATAGCACATTCTTCTATTATATGATTTATCAGAGAGTTAAAGGAATAGAGAAGATAGAGAAGCAAAATGGAAGAGTGGAAGAAAAAAAAAAACTGAGAACACCGAAGAGGGTGGGAAAGTAAAGCTATCAGGTTTAAATGAGCACTGTTTTGATAAATTGCAGTTCGAAAACCCAGGTGAGGCTAGGAAGAAACTCCAATGTGTATTCATGAAATTTATGACAATTCTCTGTGCCCAAGCAGAAATGGGCAGTGTAGAATAAAATGAGTTTCTCTTGGAAAAGAGGCACAAGTATAGGCTTCACACTCAGTGGAGAAAATCCAGAAGACGTGGTCAGATCATGCCCTAAAATTCCTCCTAGTTCCTGACTTAAATATAAAACTCCCTGTTCTGGGGTTAAAACATCTAAGTTACTGGATACAGAAATTTAGGTGTTTATTCAATGTCATTTTAAAAGACCTTTAGGGAATGATTAACAATGGGTAAATATTTTGTACGCGCAACGGATTAACAAAATTTATTTGTTTGTGTTTCAGTTAAAGCACCTTCACCAAGTAAGTTCATTATATTTTTTGTAAATTTTCATACGCAATGAGCTAATTCATGATATATGGAACTTTCATTAACTGACAAGTTTTCTTTTTCAATGGTGCAAAACCTAACATTTTACTGAATTGTTGATAATGCCTTTGAAGTTTAACCCCACTGAACATACAACTGACTTGCCAATATCGAAAAAAGAAGGTTCATCCAGGGAAAAATTACATACCGAGAAATTTTTGATGAGGTGAACTGAAAGCAGGTAAAGAATGCTAGTCAGAGAAATAAAGAGGCAAAAGCAAACAAGAAAAGAATCATGAAACGAAATCGTGGAGAGTAAAATGTGAACGCAACCTCTTATGCAGCATCCTAAAGTATTATAGAGGCTGGACAGTAGATAAGGAGGTGATATTTTAAAATGAGACTCAGGATTTCCAAATTATTCATATATCATTAGAGTGAAGAAGGGAGTTTTGCAGGGACAGAAAACAGATCAGAGGTTACCAGGGGAAGGGGGAAGGGGATTGTATGTTTGGTGGATATACAGTATTTGCAAATGAAATTTTAGAAAAAGAGTTTTTAAAAGTGTAAAATGTAATTTACCTTGACCCCATGCCACTCCACATTATGATCATTTAGCCATGTACACGTGGAACCCATATATATCTTTCCTTCCACTCTGTTTGCAATATCTAGACCATGGTTTAATTCATAATAATGCTCAAGCAGTAATTGTTGAATAAGTTAATTTAAAAGCAGTTGAAGGGTGGTGCAACTGTGGCTCAGTGGCAAGAACTCTCACCTGCCGAGCTGGAAACCTGGGTTCAATTCCCAGAGGCTGCTCATGCCCCCACCCTTCCCCCACCCCAGAAAAAAACGCAGTTGAATGCATGTGCAAGTTGTCTCTCAGTTCCAACGAGAGGTCAGCCTATGTGCCAGTACTGATGAACTGCTGCGAAGTGTTTTGCTAAATTTATCCCCGGGCTCAAAAAAAAATTGGAGAGTAAAATATAAGAGGCAAAGTTAGTAGTAGCAAGGTGAAAGAAACTGAGTTTTCCAAGATCTTGCATTATTACTTCTCCGACTAGACTGTCACGGGAAAGGAGAAATGCTCCTCTCTTCTATCTCAGCTAATAGAGGGTTTGAGATAAGGAGACAATCCTGCTTGGGAAGGCGGTCAGTGGTAACGCTCTCCACGCTCTACGAGGGAAAAACGGAGTCATTTCTTTGTCCTTATAGAAGAGGATAAGATCCAACCCACAAAAGCAAGCTTCTTTCAGGTTCCAACTTCCAGTTTCCTTTACTTTCCCCAACGACTGGAACGTTGCTCCTCTCTCTGGCATTTTTCATTTCCATCCACATTCATCTTATTCAATCCCTCTCCTTATCTATGTTTCAGAATCTATTATTAGTGATTTTGAGGCAAATACAAATCATATTGGGATTAAAGAGGAAATAGTAACATTTTTGAGGTCCATGTCAAATAAAGAGCAATACTGATGGTATTTAAAAACTTAAAATATTAGGTAAATGAATTGGTAAGAAAAAATGAAATCAAATATGATTGCAAATATTTGATGCTGAAGTTTCTCATCAGTACTCCTGAACTTTGTAGTGTGGAAGGAAGTAAAAATAATAATAAGAAGAAGAATAGGATTTCATCTACCAAAATCCCTTGCAGGTGCAACTCCACTTTATTGAAAATGTGGATATTAAAAATGCCCAAAGTGTAATCGTTCCTAAAAAAAATGACAATACAGATCTTCCTTCTTAATTCACTGCCAAAGAATAACTCTACTTAATTGTCCCAACAAAATAGTATGGGTGGGAACTTTTGGATTCACTCCTTTGTCCATTCAGTAAGTATTTCCTGCATGTCACACCTGTGCTCACACTATGCCAAGTAGTGGCTACTCAAAGAAAAATAAAAACAGGGTGCATAGGTGGTTCAGTGGTAGAATGCTCGTCTTCCATACAGGAGACCCAGCATTGATTCTGGGTCCAGGCACCAAAAAAAAAAAAAAAAAAAATAGGGTCCTTGCTCCTTACAGAGCTCATAATGTAATAGGCAAGAGAGACGTATAGACTGAAAACAATAGCTTGATAAATGCTACAGGTCATAGCAGAGTAAATTAGGGCCAGATCCATTCTGTTCTAGGCTCTCCTAAAAATACTCAAAAGAATTACGATCTGAGTCTTCGAGAATGAGGAGGAAGTATCATGATAGATTTTTATTTTAGTACCATAACTTGGAAACAATGATGAGAATGTGTTGGAGAGAACCAAAGATCACGGGCAGGAATACAAGTTAGGCTGGGAGTAATTCCAGGAATACAGTGAACTATCAGTTGCCTGGGTTGCTTTTGCTAATACTGGATCCTAAGATGTCCAGCTATGAACTATCCATGTTTGTTTTCCTTCTTTCTTTTCCCTACCATACTAAGATTTTTGTTAAATTGTAAGAAATTTTAACAATGAGTAACATAAAAATAATAGATTCAGCCAAACTAGAAAACAATAATTTTTCCCTACTTGACTCATACCAGCAGGAGTGGAAACTGTGGGGCACTAAGTATTTAGATATTAAAGCTCAGTTTGAAAAATAAAATAGGGAGATCCTTCGTCTCCTAGCAACCAAGCACACTCACTTATTTGTTTTTGTATTTTAGGAATCGCCAAGAAACCTGTCAGTAAGTTATTTCCCTGGATCTCAATTTGTATACTTTCGACAAAGTGCATGAAGACCATTATAATATCATTTTGCAAATCGTAATATTTCTATTCCCCAATCTAGGTTCCTTATCCATTAATCAGAACGTTTAGACTGTAACAGTTTGCAGAAGAGTTTCATGCTCTGGCTAACTAAAAGAAACACGCAATAAAAATTAAAACTTGCATCACTATAAACTGGAATCTGCACAACATTTTATGTAAGAGAATCCAGTTTGAGAGATAAGAAAATGGAGGTAAAAAATTAAGTTGAAATGTTTAAACAACTTACAACTTTCCTAAAAACTTTTCCACCTTCTGCCCATAGTAGACAAGAATATAAGGCAGCTAAAGGAATGTACCTGCTTTGGCAGAGGTCTCAGTAGATGTTCTCCAATAAAGGGCACTAAAATCTGCAAAATTGGGTCAGCTTTTAAAATGAGCTTTCACTTAAGTCTCAATTTCTTTATTCGGAGGCATCCTCCAGAAAGTACACAAATGAAAACATTTGCTTTAATCCAGGAAACTTACTGTAATATCACTGATATCACCCATGTCTTAGACAAATTATATTTATTTACTTTCTTGTTTTATCTTTGTATCTTAAAAGGTTCTGAAACATCTGTCCGTAAGTTCTGTTCATCTTCTGAATTAAAGTATGCTGATGACTGGATGATATGAGTTAAGAGAAATTCTGTCCTAATCATTTGCAATTCTTAATATCAAACATAATTTAATCTTGAATTCAAGGTGGTAATCATAAAAATAGGCAAGTCAAAAAAAAAGAAATGAATTGAGGAGAAGGGAATTCAAAGGAAAATAATTCTGCTAAGTTCTTAAGTGCTTTTAACTCACAGCCAAAGGTAAGAAATATAAGTTAAATAGGCCCGAGAGAGAATATTTACTTCTTTTTTCCACAAAAGTAAAGTATAAAATCATCAGATTGGGTAGGGAAAAAATGTGGTTAGGATAAGTAAGATTTAACCAAATTGCAATCTCAAATATCCGTGTAGTCAGTATAGACCACCATGGGACATTTGTAGATTGGCATAGCTAACATGAACACAAAAGAAAATTGCTAGAATAAACATTAATCATTAAATAAATGCAAAAATTATAACCTCAGTAATTTATAATTTAATCTTATTAGATGAACAGATTAAACTAATGGTGTTGAAGTTGTAAAGAAACAAATATGCTTTTCTTCAGACAGGTGACAAGACTTAAAAATGTTTAACCAGTAGTGACACATTGAACGTAACCACAGAAAATATTACAAAAAAAAAAGTTGTGCCAAGCTCTTTGCTGCAGAGCTAAATGTTCTAACCAAAATTTAGGAAAGGTCCTAAATAGCTAATTTCAGAGGAATAGCTTGGCTAATAATATAATAAAATCCTGTATTTAATAATAGATGGCAGTTGTTTATGTGTAAATTAGCTTTTGCTGAATCAACCAGTAAATAACTTGGGTTTTTTTCTCGATATAGATGCTTTAATCTGAAGAGCCTAGAATCAGTTCCTTCAGTGTTATCTTTTTAAATTCTGTTATGCAGAACATGATCTTATTTTCATTGACTTACACTCCCACTTCCAACCATCCCTCACTCAATTTTTGTGACAGTGAAAAGTCTATTAATTTAAAAGGGGGGAAATGAAACACAGGCCAAAGAATTTGGGGATTGTACCAATTTTCTTATTCAAGATAACGTAGAATACCTGAGATAAAGGAAGAGAAAGAAGGAAAGTGAGAGAGAAGGAAAAGAGAAAATAAATACAGTAATATTAAACAGGACAGGCAAGGTTAAATAAGCAGGAATTTTCCACTTTCTGAAAGGTTTCACGAGGAAGAAAAAGAGAATGACTGTGTGTGTGTGTGTGTGTGTGTGTGTGTGTGTGTGTGTGTGAAATATATGGTGGGTGGCTAAACAAAGGTCCCTCAAAGATTCTTTCTCATCCTAGGACTGCATATTTGTTGTCTGACTTTACAATAGCAAAAAACTGGTGCTTCTTGCACAGTTTTTCCAAAAATTGCCCCAAGGGAAAAATTAACAGTGCTTAAGTTCAATAATAGGCTAATTTAATGAGCTAATGTTTACTTTTTTGTGCATTTTAGAAAAAGCTGTACCACCCACCAGTAAGTTTATCTTCTTACTTATAAAACTAGAATACACTGGACTAATATAGTTACCATAAGATTTCATTAACAAATTTTTCATTTGCAGGAGATCAAAAAGCCAATAATTTTAGAGTTATTGGTGATTACTATGTAATTGAGTCCCATTGATTTGTACTAGAAATAAACTGAGAGCTATTGTTATTGTATCAGGAGAACTAATTTGTCTCCTGAAAAAAAATCAAAATGCTCATATTAGGACAGTCAAAAATATCAATGTTTTAAATGAAATGAATTGGAATCAGGGAAAGGAAATCAGTCACAGAATTAAAGGAGGGGGAGGGATGAAGGAAATCATAAAAGCAACATCTAAACTTTATACACGGAATACACTAAGTGTCATTAAAAGGATAGAAAATAGAGGAGGAGGTGAATTCAAGAATGGGTTAATACACCTACTGTATTAGTTAGGGTTCTCTAGAGAAACAATCAACAGGGAACACTCGCAAATATAAAATTTATGAAAGTGTCTCACGTGACCGTAGGAATGCAGAGTCCAAAATCCACAGGGCAGGCTGCGAAGGCAATGACTCCGATGGATGGCCTGGATGAACTCCACAGGAGAGGCTCACCAGCCAAAGCAGGAATGGGGCCTGTCTCCTCTGAGTGCTCCTTAAAAGGCTTCCCATGATTGGATTTAGCATCACTAATTGCAGAAGACACTCCCCTTTGGCTGATTACAAATGGAATCAGCTGTGGATGCAGCTGACTGATCATGACCTAATCCTATGAAATGTCCTCATTGCAACAGACAGGACAGCGCTTGCCCAATCAGATAAACAGGTACCACAACTTGGCCAAGTTGACACCTGTCCCTAACCATGACACCTACTTTTCTGCTACTACTTCCAAATTAAAAAGCCAAAGTGATAGTCTAGTACCTTTGTGTTCTAGGAAAACTAGAAGCTGAAACAACACAAAGATGTATTTTGAGGTAGATCTAAGGTAGTAGATCAAACCACACTCCCTTAATTATTTTTGCTTGTTTTTCAGAAGCTGCTGGAAAAATGCCCAGTAAGTTATTATTCTGAGTGCAGGAAGTGGAAAATGAAGGTCTCTGGGTAGATAAATCTGGATATGACATAATTAACTTTGCAAACCTCAGTGTCATTCGTCACTTCCTCTGGTCCCCTCATATTAGTGGGTCTTCTTAGAGATAACTGACAATTTTCAGGAAAGCGTATATGCACTTACTATAAAAGTAAGTAACACAGAACAAATAAAAGTCTTTTTCAAACCAAAATATAGTAGGAATCTCCAAAGAAGATAAGTCCAGTTTTGCAAGAAGAGTAAAGGGAGATGGGTAAAGTTTTAAATGCTGCAAGATCATAACACTTTCCTAAAATATTTCCGTTTTCTCTTTGCCCAGGGTTATGAGAGGTAGGGCGTACAAAAGAATAGCCTCTCTCGCTGGGAAAAGAGCTTTCTCTTCCTTAAGGCTCTTAACCTATCTGCCTATTCTTAAAACAAATATTTTCTCCAATTTGTGGTTTGTCTCTTGACTTTGAGATGCTTTTTTTTCCATAAGGAAAACGTTTATTTGTATACAGTTAAATATAATATACATCTGTCTTTTTTCCAGTGTCTGGGTTTCCTGTATTGTTTAAGAAAATTTCCCTTAGACTGGGGTTATAATTTTCTTCCAATATTTTTATTGTTCTACCTTTTACCTTTTAGATGTACATCTTTGAATGTTAGCTAAAAAAAAAAAAAAGTTACCCTCATATAAAAAAACTCAAACCAAACAAAACCCAAACCAAGAATATACTTGAATTTTTTCCAATGTAAAAATGGTTGAATAAATATTTATTCACCTATACAGTGGACTACTATAAATTATCAAAGAGAATGAGTTAGATCAACAAATATGGACCCGAAGACATGGCCATGAATACCATTAAGACAAAAAAAAAGCAAATTGTAGAGTTATGTATATGAAATAAATACATTTTTATTAAAAAAAAAAAAAAAAAAAGAATAGCCTCTCTCCGCAGAGGTCCTTCCAATAGAACACTAAAATTTCCAGGATTAATCAGCTCTTAAAATGATCTTTCATTAAAAAAAAAAAATCTTTCATTAAACACAAATGGTGTCAACTATTTTCAAATTCCCTTGACAATTCTTTTTGGAAGCACCCTCTGAATATGCATGAGTGACAAATTTGTTTTAACTCACAAATCTAGAGAAATGTCTTCATTTGATGTATTTTCACAAACTAAACAGTACTCAAGCCTTTGTTTTTCTTTCTTTTTTTAAAGGACATGCATCATCCATCAGTAAGTTCCATTTCAAATGCTAAATTCCATAGAATGCAAGTTAATTTAGCTCCCTATTGCTGTTACAGTGTCAACGATGTGAAAGGTCAATGCTAACATTCCTCTATACTTTATCTGTGGGATACAGACAGGTAATTGATGATACTGTGACAGATTAAGAAACAACAATTAATAGATTATTCAGTGTATGAGAAACACTATCATTAGCAAACCAGTTCTTGATACTGAATCCCAAAATGACAATTATAAGCATAACTAAAGTTAGTAAGAGTGTAATAAGGAGAAGGGAAAGTAAATGGTATGACTTCTTGCTGTGCCCAAAAATGGTATAAACCTATTGCAAAGGGTGAGGAGTAAAAGCTTAAATGAGCTAGAGGAAAACTATTTGCTTTGCTCTTCCACCAGACTCAAGGAGCTCTAACCCTAATCGTTCAGATCTTCTCTTACAGCACAACAGAGAAGAAATGATAGATAAATGCTAGTGCAAGTTTGGCCCACCAAAAATGTTTGTGTCATTTTATAGGTCAGCAAGCTTCCTATTAACAAATGGTTGAATAACAAGTACAGTTAATGTACACCACAGAAAACCCAAAAATAAATGGCATATTTAGCCTCAATAACCACTAATACATTCAAATTTTAACTACTGTGATATATTTCTTAATGTATAATACATGGGCATAAATAACATCAATGATGATGTAGTAAAAAAACATTTCTACATATGTTTCTAGATTTTCAGGTAAGTGACAATAATTAATATTTTATGTACTTTAGCCCATACCACCAAACTGAACATTGCTGAGAATATAAAACAAAGGAAAACAAAAATAATTTTTAGGAATATATTTACAACTAAGTATATATCATAGCTGAAAACTAGAAAAGAGTCTAGAGGCCTATTTGGAAGAATTGATTGGTAAACAATAATACACCACACTATATAATTAGAACTAACAATTGTTTTTTCTCTAAATTAGGATTTGCTGAACCAATTGGTAAGTTATTTTTTTCTGTTTCTCAATAATTGGATCTTTTAGCTTAAATAACAGTCTAAATTTATTCCTTCAGTTTTTAATCATTTCTGTAGACCCTGATATTAGTTGCTCCCAAGCCAATTAAAAAGCAGTCCCCATTAAATTTTTCAAAAGAAAAATCAGCTGATGAACAAAAATAATTTTTTTGAAAACTGTTCAAAAGACTCTAGGACTGGGGTGCACAGGTGGTTCAGTGGTAGAATGCTTACCTTCCATGCAGAGACCCAGGTTCGATTCCCAGACCATGCACCCAAAAAAAAAAAAAAGACTCTAGGATTGGAGGTAGGCAGTGTGTCTTACTGCTTTTATAATTTCTATGGGGAAGAGACTTGAAACCAATACTAATCTTGAGTACAGATTTTTTTTCTCTTTCTCTCCACACAAAATGAATGTCTACTCTTAAATGTCATATAGTTACCTATATTTTCTTGAGGAAAAAAATCAAATGTTAATCCTAGCAGATGTTGCATGTAAATTGTTAGTAAGTAATGACTACAGCTCAGATGATTAAGATTTTTGTAACTTTAGCTCTGCTGTTTTAACTTTTACATACAGTTATGGTTATTAGCCCATTGTAAAAATATAAATTTTTACTTTTAAATTTTGTTTTTATTATTTCTTTATCACTGTTTATCATACAAACATTGGTTTCATAATGTAAATATTATAATTGAACAAATTAAATGTCAAATTTTTTGTTATCATAGTTCATATTAATAGTGGGGCTTTCAG
The DNA here is from genome assembly GCF_023851605.1 of Tamandua tetradactyla. Taxonomy (NCBI): domain Eukaryota; kingdom Metazoa; phylum Chordata; class Mammalia; order Pilosa; family Myrmecophagidae; genus Tamandua; species Tamandua tetradactyla. Next base: position 87,833,072 of record NC_135331.1, on the reverse strand, counting down.
GTGTTTAGAGATTTCTTTGGTTAACATTCGGTGCAGAAGTACTAAATGGTGTAGAGCTCTAGAGTTAAATTTTAAAGGATTCCCTAATATGTATACTATCTTTTTATCTGAAACAATAAATAAACTATGATCTTGAAAAAAAGAATCTAGGGTTAGTCATAAGTTCTTAATCAAATAAATGAAGGGCAACTGAGAAAGACAACTAAGAAGAGAGTGGGAAATGAAAAAAATGAAGAGGAAGTAAAAGGAAAGAAGCAGACTCTTTTTGACAGTCTCTGCTAACTCTCACAGCCCATTGGGAGGCTGGTGGAAATGAATTCATTCATTTACAAAAAGAATGGACTCATTTATAATATGTATGCATAAAAACTATATAAATCTGAGTTATACAAATATTGGGAAAAACAAAGTAATGAGCTTTTTAATGAAGAGTCCCAAACCAAAGTTTCTTAGCTGGCAGGGATTTATAGAGGGGAACCAATAGCAAAAGGGTAAGCAGACTGTGGCCCATTCAGTTTAAGAATCTAAGAAGTAACAGTGCTTTATCGAGTCCTGAAACTTGTATCTTACATTTCTCATAAATGGACTATGTTGCTGGAAATCACAGCAGCAAATTAACTGATGCAGAAATGTTTGTTCTTCTTGAGTGTCGTTTTTTAAGACTCCCCAAGGAAATAAGTTGTACGCTTAGAGCTAAGACAAAAAAGTAATTGTTTGTGCTTTTTTATTTTAGAAATAACCTCACAAATTCCTAGTAAGTTGATTACCTTATTTATAATTCTATTGTTAAGTTTATTGCTGTACACACAGGACTATTATTAAGTTTTATAGTCGTTATTGTTTCTGTAAAGGAAAAACCAAGAATTTTACTGTTGTTGAATATCATCTTGAAATGAAACCCAAATGATTTATAGAAAAGAGAAGTTCATTGAATACTGATCAGGTCGAATGACTTGCCAGTAACAAAAAAGAATGGGGATAAAAATGAGTTGAATCTTGGGGGTGCGATGGTGGCTCAGTGGCAGAATTCTTGCCTGCCATGCAGGAGACCTGGGTTCGATTCCCAGTGCCTGCCCATGCAAAAAGGAAAAAAAAAAATAGCTGAATCTGAGAAAGAAAAGTACAAGGAAGGGGAAAATAAATTTTTAAAAAATACTTTAAAGAGTCCTTGAAATCATATACACAGGAACCAAAAATTGAACTGGGATCCTGGACAACAATTAAAGTAACTAAAATGGAATGGACTATACATATGTTCCTTCTAAAATAAAGAAGTTAATAGAATATAATCAGATAGGTATGAGATTACAAATGAAATGGAAAGAGGAATCCTAAAAAAATAAAAGATAGATGAGGTAAGAAAATGAAACAGCCAAGTTCAAAAGAAACAAACTCACTATAGTCTACCTTGATGAATAGAAGAAACAAGTAGAACTACCATCAACCCAATTCATATTAACAAAATGAGTTCTACTTATAAGGAAACTATTTTTCAAGAAATAACAGATCACATTAGCTTAGATTCTGTTCTAACTGAGCACAAATGTCTAAAAATTGTCAGATACTGTAGACTAAATTTTAGGAAAGCAGACTTCTAAATTTCTACTTAGAAACCTAGAAGATTGCTATACCTATGAGAAATCATGATCCCTCAATAAAAGGAAAAAAGAAACTAAGAATATTGGAGGAAGGACAGACCATTTGGCCAAAAATATCTAAGATTTGTTGATGGTGGGCATCATATACGTAAGACTCAGACAATGTTGGTTCCAAGCCTGATGGGGACAAAGAAACATTCACAAAGTTGTATAAACTAAACGTTCTCCAGTTTCCTCCACGTGCCATCTCCCTCCATTCACCATTTGGGGAAGAATGAGAAATATTATGTCCACTCCAAGGGCCATACCTCAAGAGACGCTACTCAAACCAGCCATGACCAGACCACTTGCACCCCCTGCCCTATACTGAAAATTCTAAGTTGCAAGGTTTTATTTCTCATACCTTCTTCACTTCTCCATTCAGTGCCCTTGCTCACAGAGAGTACTGGAAGAAGCCTGAAGCAAAGAGGCTTCCAGAGCTTTGCCTGGAGAAACAGGAAAGAAAAAAAAAAAAAAAAGCATAAGAGCAAATAAAAACACTTTACAGGGCTGGAGCCAAGGCTCAGTGGCAGAATTTTTACCTGCCATGCTGGAGACCGGGGTTTGATCCCCGGAGCCTTCCCATGCCAAAAAAAAAAAAGAGAGAGAGAGGGAAACATTTTGCAAAGATATAGCTTTTAGTTCTTACTTACTCTGGCAGAGATGACACAAAAAAGTCTAGAAAAGGAGAGTAAGGTTTTCTAAATTTGCTGACTCAGTTTTAAAGCACATATAATATCAAGCTTTGAGATACAGAATTTCAAAAGAAAAGAACCAACCGAAAAAAAAAAACCTCAAAGATAATTGCCCCATATAACCGAGTTACCAATAGCACTACTTTGGAAATCATTTTGACATTATCTTTACACTGGAAATATGCACATGTTTGATCTGACAATCCAACTACCAGACATTTATTCTACAAAACAGTATCTGATGCTGCTGCCAAATCCTGAACCTTTTTTTTGAGGGGGTGATGGTTGTTCTGCAGTGAAACTCAGGTTGCTGTTTGGCTTCCTCCACTGCTACTTTAGGAGTCTGCCTTCTCTAGTCTGCTAAATAGCCACTCTTCCAAAGTTTTGTTGCTGTTATCTTCCCTCCTGTTCTCTGTTTATTTGTAAACTTATGCTTTAAGAAACAATGATAAAATTGTCTTTACTGTTGTTTTAGTGGAGTTTCATCTAGCAGGTGCATGTGTTCAATCTACCATTTATATTTGGAAGTTCTATACTTTTTTCATTATGTAGCTCTTCTCAATGGTGAACCCTTTTCTGTTTCACATATTTGTCATTTCTTCCACCAGAATCTAAATCTCCCTAACGTTGATGTTAAAAGATTGAAATATTTATAAAAAGATATCTAATAAGCAAGAGAAAATTGAGATAATGATAATTTTTGAAGTTTGCTTTCTTTTTCTTTCTTTCCTAACATACCTATTAGCCAAATAGTACCTTTGACCCTTCACTGGGATGTGGGGGCTGGAAAAGGAATTAATAGAACATATGCTTGATGTTTAATACTTTGTTCACTTTCTTATATACCTGTCAGTTGTTTGGGTAGTGAATCAAAGTATAGGAGATTAAATGAATGGATCTTAAACTCTATATCTGAGGCAAGTTTTTACCTGCTTAGATGCTATGGATTTGGTTCCAAAAGAGGGTTGGACTGGCTAAGCTAATATTGGAGAAAATAGTCTTTAAGTCAAAAACAGTTATGAGGAACAAAGATGGTCATTATAAAGGGGACAATTCAACAGGAAGATGTAACAGTTATAAATATATATATACACCTAACAGCAGAGCCCCAAAATAAATAAAGCAAATACAACCAAGTAAACTAGAGTTTACCGAAAAATAAGAAACAGGAAGAATGGGGAGTTATTGCTTAGCAGGTACAGTTTCTCTCTGGTTTGATGAAAAACTTTTGGAAATAGATAGTGCTAACGTTTACACAGCATTGTGAATTTAATTAATGCCACTGAATTGTACACTTAAACATTATTAAAATGCCAAATTTTCGCCTGCCATGCTGGAGACCTGGATTTGATTCCTGGTGCCTGGTCATGCAAAAAGAAAAAAAAAAGCAGCCAAATTTTGTGTAATTTTTATTTTGCCACAAGAGAAAAAAAGAGAGAGTAGGTACTGCTGTTAGGTTAAAACAGAAAATCCTAAAAACCCAGCTCATTACATCAAACCAAGTGACTGGGCGGTGCAACAGTGCTCAGTGCAGAATTCTCACCTACCATGCTGGAGACCAGGGTTCGATTCCCGGTGCCTGCCCATGCAAAAAAAAAAAAAGTGACTTCAAAATTTGGATTGTTCTCTTAAGAGCTAATTTATGCTGTTTTGGCTGCTGTGCATTGATTGTAAGTGGTTAGTGATCTGAAAAACATAATTAAAATGTTTCCTTTGGTTCCTTTCCTACGTTATTTCCATATTTTCCTAGTAAGTTATTTGGCTTTCAATTTCAGTGTCCTCCAATTTGTTTGGTAGACTCTTTCCTAAACTTGCTGTATATTCACTTCTTGATTGAGATAACGATGAGGCTTATGTACTGTATAATATTTTGTTTCCAATTAATTCAATGTCCCCAAAAATTATGGGTGATTTTTTTCAAATAGGATAAAAAAGGAAAAAAAAGAGTAAGTTCTAAGATTGATAGAGTGGCTCTTTGGTAGAAGGGAATGTAGGAGAGGAAGATGGAGAAGAAAAGGAAAGATTGAAGAAAACCTGTTCTAATTTCAGCCCAGGAAATGAAGTTTAAATATGTGACTCCTAGGGAGCAGAGACAAAACAGTATGCATAGGAAGAGAATTGGGGGAAGGAGGCAGGGAAAAGGAAGTAATTCTGAGCACCTTGTAAGTGCCAGCAATTGAAGTGGATATAATTTTTTAAATCACAAGAATTCTATGAGATACATATTAGTTGGCAAATTTTAAAGGTGAGAAAATTGAGGCTTACTGAAGTCAAAGGCACGTCGAAATTAAGAAATAAAACCAAGATTGAACTTAAAGTTGCATGAGTACATTTAAATACCTGTCTCTTAAAAATACTTACGGGGTGGGCCACAGTGGTTCAGCAGGCAAGAATGCTTGCCTGCCATGCCAGAGGACCTGAGTTCGATTCCTGGTGCCTGCCCATGTATAAAGCAAAAAAAATTGTTAAAAACATTTATGGTATTTCAAGAGTACATGTCTTTAATTTAAATTCTTCTTATGCTTCTTTATATAATAGTTAGCTGTTTTTAAGTTGCCTATTCATATGCTCTTAGTTCTTTCTCAGATTGGTTTCCTCTCTCCTTCTTGGTGCTTTACAAGTATCCCTTCTCTGTTCCAATATTAACTTTTTGAGACTTTTAGACTTTGAAACTATCTTCTCCAAATCTATTAAGCATCTCTTAAATCTGTCTATGATATACTTAGTTGAACAGAAATATTTCATTTAGATGTGGCCAAATATGGCAGTTTTTCACATTATGATTTGGGCTTTGGGAGTTCCACAAAGTCCTTTCCCACACCCAGGGTCATAAAGGTGACTTTTTCTTCCATTACCCTAGCAGTTTTAAGTTTTCACATTTAGGTCTTTAATTTATCTGTTCATGCTATTTCCAGTGTACCAGGCTGACCCCATAAAGACAGATTGTCCCTTTCCAGCAGACTGTCCTTCCATAGGGGAAGAGACCACACTTCTCGAAGATTTTCACTCTTAGACAGTCTGAGAGGAAAAAAAGGAGAGGAGTGGCACTTCCTCCTCAGGATCTTGTGGTGTCTGTAATGAGTTCTTCCGACTCAATGCAATTACTGCTTAACATGACTGACTGCTCTACTAAACTGTTAAGTCTTCAGAGGAGACCATGCCTAGAACATGGTAGACGTTTGCTAAATACATGTTTTAAAATTGGAGGAAGAGTATCTCCTCTCATTTCTGCAAAGCTTGTGAAGGTATAAAGATGAAGTTAAACAAATATGGATTCCACTATGAGATTACATTGACTTCATCAGTGACTGCCAATAAATTAATAATGTTCTCTGCCTCACAGAATATTAAAGACAGCTAAATAGAAGACAAAGAAATAAAGAAAGGATGATAACTAATGAACAAGTCAAGGAAGGTCTGATTCTAATGAGTGTTCACTGTCCTTAGATGATAGTGTTAAAGCAGTCAACATGAAAATTTAAAGACAGAATAACATACTACATAGATACCCATTGAAGTATGGTCTCTGGGGATTTGGTGATTTAGGTACAAATCCAGACTCCATCATTTAAAACATTTCTGATCTTGGACAATCTATGCCCAGTTCTTTCAAGGATTAAATGGATATAATAATAGCCACCTCAATAGGACTTCAGTGGGGATTAAAATAGTTAAATCACTGGAACAGTTCCTGAGGAAGTGGTAATCAATTAGTTATACCAAACTGTTGTAATTATTTGTATTTAAAAAACATTATATTTAAAATTTTTAATCTTCATTTATTTCTCTTTTATTATAGGAAGAGATGAGAGAGGCAAACGTAAGTTCCTTTCCCATGATCCACTCTAGAATCATTTCACTTTTTTTTTTTTTTTACATTTTTTAAATTAGAGAATTTGTAGAATTTACAGAAAACTTATACGTAAGATACAGGGTCCCCATATACAGAAAACTCATACATAAAATATTCGGTCCCCATAAACCACCCTCCCATTAACACTTGCGTTGCTGTGGTAACATGTTACAATTCTTGAAAGCATATTTTATAAGTGTACTATTAACTATAATCCATGGTTTATCTTAGGGTTCATTGTTTGTATAGTGCAGGTCCGTAGGATTTTTTAGTGACATATATACAACCTAAATTTCCACTTTTAACTACATTCAAATGTATTATTCAGTGCTGTTAATTATGTTCACAGTAATGTGTTACCATCACCACCATCCATTACTAAAATTTTCCACCCATCCCAAATGGTAACTCTGAACATTTTAAGCCTTAACTTCCTATTCCCTACTCCCACCCCATTCCCTGGTAATCTGTCTTGTAGATTCTGACTCTGTGAATTTACGTCTTCTAATTATTTCATATCAGTAAGATAATACAATATTTGTCTTTTTGGCTTTACTTCACTCAACTTGATGTCTTCAAGGCTCATCCATGTTGTCACATGTGTCAGAACTTCATTCCTTTTAGGTGCTGCATGATATTCCATTGTATGTATATACCACGTTTTGTTTATCCGTTCATAGGTTGATGGACACTTGGGTTGCTTTCATCATTTGACTGTGAACATCAGTGTTCTAGTCCCTGCTTTCAATTTTGGAGGGTATATACATAGACGTTCCCCTTCAATGAAAAGGCCCACATATAAGATGTCACTTAGCAGGAATATCACAGAAGAGCTACAATAGCAAGTGGGTATAAGATTAAAGAATCCCACCACAGTTCTCTCCAATCTTGCACAACCCATAAAGAACCACCTGGCCAAGAATGACAGTATTAAAATAATCAATGCAAAAAGAAAAAATAACCAATGCAGAGGTGGTTGTGCTTCTTGGGTATTATTATAAGCTTCTACATTAGAAGGTTAAAAGGAGGAAAATATGTGGTTTAATCATAAATTAACAAATAATTAGTGTTTGTATTGCAACAAAAGCTGCACATACATTAATAAGTACATTATTTTATTTATAACTTGTGTTGGTTTGAAATGATGTATGTACCCGAGAAAAGCCATGTTTTAATCAAAATCCCATCTTGTAAAGGCAGACTAATCCCTATTGAATACTGTATGTAATTAGATCATCTCCCGGGAGATGTAACCCAATCGAGAGTGGTTGTTAAACTGGATTAGGGGAGGCATGTCTCCACCCATTTGGGTGGGTTTTGATTAGTTTCTGGAGTCCTGTAAAAGAGGAAACATTTTGAAGAATGAAAGAGAATCAGAGAGAGCAGAGCAGAACGACATAGCCACAAGAAGCAGAGTCCACCAGCCAGCAACCTTTGGAGATGAAGAAAGAAAATGCCTCCCCGAGAGCTTCATGAAACAGAAGCCAGAAGAAGAATCTAGCAGATGATGCTGTGTTCACCATGTGCCCTTCCACTTGGGAGGGAAACCGTGAACTTCATCAGCCTTCTTGAACCAAGGTATCTTTCCCTGGATGCCTTAGATTGGACATTTCTACAGACTTGTTTTAATTCGGACATTTTCTCGGCCTTAGAACTGTAAACTAGCCACTTATTAAATTCCCCTTTTTAAAAGTCATTCCATTTCTGGTATATCGCATCCTGGCAGCTAGCAAACTAGAACATAACTTTACTGTTCAATGACGACCGAGTGTGTGGAACTCCTACTGTCATTGTCAGTTGGGTGAAAGTTAATCATTTTACTATATTGATAATTACCATGAAATGAAACCACACTGATTTGTACAGTGAATAAGCTGAAAATTTTGTCATTGTATCAAATCAGCTGACTTGCCAAAACACAAAGAACATTCTTGGGGAAGGAGATGGGGGAGCATTCAAAGAATTTAAATGAAATGAAATGCAGTTGGGAAAATAAAATGAAAGTTTTTTTAATGGGTAGGAATAAGGAAGAAAAATCATAAAGAAAATGTATAAATTAATACCTGGCTCCCCAAAGTAAGTCAGAAGTCTAGACAACAGCCAAAATGAATAAAAGAATTGGCTACACCTGTATTTCTTCTAGCCTATCAAAATTGGTAGGATATAATTGAAAAGGAACAACATTTCAAAAAGAACGGAGGAAAAGTAGAAAATAAAAGTGCACAGGGTAAAAAAACAGAAAGGAGAAAGTTTAACAAAATCAAACTGACTTTAATCATCTCATTTTGGATATAAAAAGCAAACGGGGGAGTACAACCCTCCACCTAATTCATACACTCAAAATGACTTGTAAATACGAGAAAGTAATTAAAATCTCAGAAACTTAGATTTTGTGATAAATGAGGAGCAAACGGCTTAAATTACCAGACATGCAAACTTCAAAATTTCACATCAACATAGATAAATTTGCAAATGCCTTGAGAAGCCACAAGCCCTGGAGTGATATAGCAATTTAAAAGAATTTTAAAGCATCAAATATCATCCCTCAATTTCTGCCACTAAATAACCTGCAGTGAAATACATTCACTTATCTTCCCTCCTCTTGCTATGATAGCAGTATTCTCCTACCTATCAAAAAACAATGCCTTTACTACATTCTAAATCTAATTCCCTTTCACCCACTTAGAGGGCTTACTCAGATCAAGTCTCCTTTTCTCCTTATCTTCAACTTCTCTCTTTCTGTTAGATCCTACCCATTCATATTTAAAATCTTTTTTAAATCCTGACCCAACCAGCTCTTCCAACCATACCATCTCTCCTCTCTAATATGACCAAACCACAATCAAAGAGTTGTCCTTACCTCCTGCCTCTACTTCTTCAACATTCACTTCTCCGTCCAACACAACCTGGATTCCATCCCCACCTGCTGCACAAAACCAACTGAGCCATTTTTTTATGAAATCCAGTCCCTATTTTTCAATCTTCATTTGACCTCTATAGAGTCTGGCACTATTGTCTCCTCCCTTGAAACATTTCCTTCCCCTGACACCACACTCTACTCTGTGTTTTCTTCCCACATCTCTTGCCCTGTGCCATTGTTACCTATCTCTTCCTCTGCCTGTCTCTTAAATCTTAATTTCCTCACAGGTCTTTCATAAGCCCTTTCCTCTCTCCACAGGCTCCTGAACAATCTCTTGCTCATCCATAGTTCAACTGCCAGATGTTAACTGCTTCATCTATGGCACCAGTGCAACTGTCCCTCCAGGGCTCCAGACCACACTGTCGCATTCATTCAGCAACTGTCTTTTGAGCACCCATTGTATGCTTAAATAAACATCATCATACCAAAAATAATTCTATTTTCCCCTTGAGCTGGCTAAAATTAAAAAGTGATAGCCCACTAAAGGAATCAACTTGACTCCACAGAGTTCATCTGTTCTGAAAACTCCTTCATTTCTCTTTTCTGAAAATTGCAAGAACAACAATTTTGTTCTAATTCACAAATGGTACTAAATGCTTCATGTGATATCTTCACAAGCAAGACGAAATTCAGTTATTTACTTACTTGTCTCTCTATTTTAAAGAACCTACACTACTCATCAGATTCTTTTTCAAATTCTGAATTCAGCAGGGTATAAGCTACTTTTAATTAGTATTGCCATTATTCGTTTTGACTGTAAAAAATCTCTATAATCATATTTCTTAATATTTTCTCACTGTAATGATGTTGGGAAAATATAAAAGGATACAAAATAATTGTATGTATTAAGATAAATATCGTTCTACCTTTCCTTTAAAATTTGTATTAATGCTAAACCAGAATAACCTGGAATCCAATAAGATATTCACAAATGTAAGCAAAGAGATCCAGTTAGTAGGAGCATGATAAAGAGGAGGGAAATTAAAGGTCTAATTTCAGGCAAAGGCCCCAAACGATGTAAATTTACTGCAACAAGTAAGAAAATAAAAGCTGAAAGGTATCCAGGAAGACAATTCACTCTCCTCTAAAATGAACTGCATAAGTTTTTCTCCTAGAACACAACAGGAATAATTAGAATCAGACTCCCTCAAAGTAACACTTTGGGAAAACTATGTTTAGGATGATAGAGCAAGTTTGAACTACCAAGTGTACCTGTGTAGTTATTATAAGTCCATAAGGTACATATTCATGTTTTTGTTAACAAATAGTCAAAGGACAAGTAAAATTAATTTCCTTAACAGAAACTACAAAGAATAAATATGTAGAAAATTATTAAGCATCGATATACATTTTTAAAATGCAAGATATAACTACTCAGATGTATTACTTAGCAAAGTTACATGAGCATAAATAAAAACTAGTGATGTTAGTAACAAAACAGGTGCATATGGATGTTTCTAGTGGAACGTGAAGTACTCCAAATTAATAAACTAGATGCTTGAATTCATGGGTCTAAGTTTTTTTATTAGCCAAAAAATAATAATGCGAATAATAATAATAGTAAAATATTTACAACTATAGTTAAAATCTCAGAAGAGTCTAGAGGTCTAAATGTGGGAGAATAGTTGGTTAATATAATAAATATAAAACAATTAAAATAGTTTCTAACACATTTTTCTGTATGTTAATATTTGCTGAATTAACTTAATAAGTTGATTTTCTATTTCTTTAATTATAGGATTCATTAGACTAAATAAAATTCTGTAATTCGTTCCTACAGTGGAAATTTTTTTCAAGAAGTCCTTCATCTTTTCCAGTTGCTTTTTGTGCCAGTTAAAATTCTCCAGTGAGTTTGCAGACCAACAGCTCCACTGATTAGCAAAAAGAATAAAAAGCAGAACAAAAAATCGTGATTTAAGTCACAGATTCTTTCTCAAATACGTGAATAACAGCTGAAAAACAAGACCATAAGTAAGAGAAGTTACAGGGTAAGAATTGAGAAAATTGTAAAAGGAGGAAAAGGAAAGAAACAGGCATTTGCCAGCCTCTGAAAACTCGCGAAGCACCTGAGAGACCAGGAAGAAATAAAGAATGCCCATATCATTTGTTTGTGTCTTTGCAAATGTAACTATTACACTAATGCTCAATAGATACGTATTCAAACCATATAAAAATATGAACTGGATGGAGGCGTCTTAAAAATTGACTGTGCTTCAGTTAGATTTTGCTACCTATCATAACCTGCCAACCCCCAACCAGGACCATTCCAGCCAATCCTAAAGAACACCTGGGGCAGTATCTAGGATTCCACAAGAGTTCCATGCACTAGGGTAACTTTCCAGAAACCTACAACCTCCAGATGGGTCCCTGGTCCAGATAAGTCCTGAAACCTAGCCCAGCCTCTCCAGAACATCAGATAGTTCCATCTCCCTACCCCATATTAGTGACAGACCCTTCCAATACGAAATATTTAGAATTGCCACAGCCCTAACACCCCTAAAGAGAGGGATAGAAAGATCAAAAGGTGATGGTGGGGTTATATAGAGAAGATAAGATTTAACAAAGGAATATGAATGCTGAGTCATTAAATTGATATCTCTTTTAGTCTCCAGTATTTTAGAGCAGCAAGAAGTAAAAACCTAAAATTATGAAATTGTAACCCATGTCAAACTCTGAAATATGTTCTACAACAAATTGTAATTCTGTGCTTTGAAATTTATAGCTTTTTTGTATCTATGGTATTTTTCACAAAAAAAAGAGAAGGAAAAAAAGTCGATTGTGATGATAAAAAAAATATTTAAGCCCTTTAGCCTCCTATATTCTGGAGCAGCTAGAAGTAAAAATATGAGAGGATCATATAGTAGTCCACGACAAACTCTGGGATCTGTCCTGTAACTACTTGCTGAAGAGTGCTTTGAAAACTATTGCTTTTTTATTTCTTTGTTTTGTATGTATGTTATGCTATATAATAAAAAAAATTTTTTTTTAATTGACTGTGCAAAGAAATATTTCCTCACCTGAAGGGCTTGTTGCAGGAGAAACCACAGCAACTGGGTAATTAGACCAAGGTCCTGCCAAGATTTCTTTCCAGTATCATAACTGAACATCATATACCATTTCATAAATGATCATCAGCTTCAAAGTAACTGATGTAGACATGCTTATGCTTCTAGGTTGACCATTTCTAAGACTATCCAGTGGGTGGTTGCAGGGGAAAGTATGTTGTATCCATAATTGGTTAACAAAATTATTTATTTCTATTTGTATTTCAGCAAAAGCTGTACCACATCCAAGTAAGTACGTTATCTTATTTGTAATTATTTTATATAACATATTTTTACAATGTACATGGGATTATTATTAATTTTTCTGGTTATCATTGTCCGTGGGGGACAAGTTAAGAATTTTCTCAGATTGCTAGAAATTAAACTCCACTGAATTTTTGAAAGAATAACCTGTAAAGGTTATTATCATTGTTGCAAGTCAACTGACTCAGCTTTAACACATAATTATATCTTGCTCAAGAAAAAAAAAAAATACTAAAGTTCTTAAGTTAAATGAATTTTCAATGCCTGCTGGTGATATCATAATCTACTTATATATTCATTAGTCATTCAGCTTCCTTTCTGTAAGTTGTTGTTAGTTTGCAAGCTGCCAGAATGCAGTATACCAGAAATGGAATGGCTTTTATAAAGGGGAATATAATAAGTTACAAGTTCACAGTTCTAAGGAAGTGAAAGCGTCCAAATTAAAGCACAAACAAGAAGTTACCTTCACTCAAGGAAGGCCGATGGGTCAGTAACAGCTCTGACAGCTGAGTATTAATGTGGCTGCATCTGCTGGTCCCTTGCCCTTGGGCTTCTTTGACTTCAGCCTCTGTTCCTGTGGGGGTTCCTCAGTTTACTTCTCCAGGGCCAGCTTTCATCTCTTGGCTTCCCATGTCTCTCTCCTGGTTCTGGCTTGCTTAACGTCGCATGGCAACATCTGCTGGGCTCCAAGCATCTCCAAATATCCGTGTCTCTGTTTTCTTTGACAGCTCTAAAGTTTCTGTCATTTCTGACTCTCTCCAAAATGTTTTCACTTCTAAAGGATTCCAATAACTTAATCAGGACCCACCTGGAATGGGTGGAACACATCTCCATCTAATCAAAGGCCACACCCACAATTGGGCACGCCGTGTCTTCATGGAGATAATCTAATCAAAAGTTTCTGACCTACAGTATTGAATCAGGATTAAAAGAAATGGCTGCTCCACAGGATTGGATCAGGATTAAAACGTGGCTTTTCTAGGGTACATAATACTTTCAAATCAGCACAATTGCCAATTCGTATGATTTGCCCATTTTTTCCATATGGTTTTCCATCTCTTTCTTGTTACTTGACAAGCATCTCTTGCATATTATAGATATTAATCCTTCATGGTGTTTATACTTTCAAAATATCCTCTCTTAATTTGTTATATGTCTCTGAACTTTATCTATGGTACCCTTAGTTGATGTCATCAAATACATTTGTTTTCATGTTATAATGTGTACTTTGTGGAATCTAAGAAATTCTTCACTACACTCAAGACCATTGAAGATATTCTCTAATATTTTCTCTAATTAGAGCTACAATTTTACCTTTTACATTTACAATTTTAATCCACCTGTTAATGCTTTTTCCTCTGTACAGTGCTGGCCACTAAAGACAGTACTCCCTGATACACCAACCTGTCTTCCATAAAAGGAGACCTAGGTTTTGACACCTTCGAGACACTGAGCATACATTTAGTTCAAATATCCACCTCCTTAACGCAGCCTTTGTTAACATGGCCGAACTTCACTTAACTGTTAGGACTGCAAGTACAGGGGCAGCATTCCTCTGCCCAGTCCTCTATCGTCAGTAAAATAAATTCTTTTTTCTTTAAAAAGGGAAGAACATGATGGTCTTCTCGTTCATCTATAAATCTTGGAAAGAAGTAGAATGATGTAGAGTCAAACTGGATTCCCATACCAGAGCTGCCAGCTACTTGGTCTGTGATGAAAAAATGGTTAATAATCCTTTCTTATTTGAAAGGATGAAGAGACAATAAAACTGAACTGAGAGAAGGAGAGACAGCAAAAATAAACTCTTGAGTGGGGAAAAAAAATCAAGGAAGTAAAGTTTAAAGAAAGAGACTTGGAAGTCTAGGATTATAGAATCAGAAGAGCCAACATGGAGTTGTTGTTGTTATGGTTTGGGGGGAAGGGATGGGAGTATAACTGTTTAGAGCAAGGGTCCTGGAGTCAAGCTATTAAGGTTCAAATCCAATTAAAAGTTGGCTGAGCTTGGGCAATTTATTTCATTGATAAAATGCAGGTAATAATGATATTTGCCAAATAAGTTTACTATGAAAGCAGGCTTCAATATGTCAGGTCATTGATATAAGGAACTCTGTTACAACCCTGAAAAGCTCAGGTCCTGGGGTAATAAAGGAGCTTAAAATAATTCAGGAGAAAAATAAAGGCCATTTAGACAGAAGCGTCTGTGATTTTAATAAGAGAGGGCATTATATACTTCATGGAAATGAGGCAATATCTTACTCCAAATCTATCAGGCAGAGAAACATTCACTAAGATTTCATAAGCTGAATATCCTTGAATTTGCTCTCAGCATCATTTCTTGTACTAGGCATAGTGTCTGTAACACAATGTATGGTTAATACTTGTTTAATGAATCATTAATAGAATAAAGAAATGAATAAAGGAAGGAAAAAATCAAAGAACATCAATATAAATTATATCCAACGTGTTCCAGACAAAGCAACCTCAAATAGTTATGTTTTCTTTTGGGTCTTAATCTCTATCTGAACCAGACTAAACCTCCACAGCACATCTCATGAAGGATTTGGTGGGCCTGGGACTCAGACCATTGATATCCTAAGAAAGAAAGATTATCAACATGAAATATACACCTTTTATAAAAAATATATATTAAAATGAAATTTTTAGCTTTAGGAAGTTTGTAGTAACTCCTAATAAATTCCCTTTCCATTGTCCTATAAAAAAAAATAACTTGGTCTTGGACAATGTAAGACACTAAGTGTTGCCACTTAAGCAGAAGATATATTAATGTTATTTTAGAAAGAATTAGCACTTTTTTAATTGTGAAAAATAACATATCACAAAAAAGCAATAAATTTCAAAGCATATCACAACAGTTAGTTATAGAACAGATTTCAGAGCTTGGTATGCATCACAGTTGTACAATTTTAAGTTTTTCCTTCTAGCTGCTCCAAGACGCTGGAGACTAAAAGATATAGCAATATTCACCTAAGAGAAAAACATAAGGAAGTAATCATCTAGAACTGTTTCTAGGGAGTTACAGGCAGCAACTAAAAAATTTACCACCTCAATTTATTGGGGAAAGGAAGAAAGAAAAAGAATTAGGAAAATAAAGAATATACATGAAATTTAGCACAGCAGATTTTTTGAAAGGAGAGTGTCCGCGACTTCTCGCTCAGCGTCAAGCCCCCGGCCGGCGGGTGAGACAATGAGGAGAGACAGAGAGACGCAGACAAATCCGCGCTGGTGAGAAACACAGATCCAAGACACGTAGCAGTTGTAAGCACAGACCTTTACTGGAGTTAAGCTTGCATTCTCTGTTACAGGTTCCGCGCGGGCGAAATTTCCCGCGGGGGAACAACCTCTATGCGGCCGTCAGGCACGGCTCCCTGTGGGTCGTCTCCACCCACCCCGTCCGGGTAACCTCTTATATACTGTGCCCAAACCCAATAGGTTAGTGCCACGTATACAGAGGTGATTGGAAGATAGGGTTGGTGGGCGTGTGCGTCATTTGCAGAAGCAGGATGTGAGCGCCATCTTGGCTCACTCGATGGGCGGGGGGAACTCTAGAGCAGGCTGCAGCGTGTCCACTAGGCCAAACCCGGAAAGCGGCTCTCTACAGGAGAGATTTTTAACAATTTCAGAAATTGTTAATGTTTCCATTTTTTATAAGGGCCAAGAGAAAAAAAGATGATGAAAATCTACCTGTCTTCTAGCGCCTTCTAAAACTCTACCCTGAACAGGGCTATAGCTCCACAGACACAGACATGAAGTCCTAGAGCTTCCTTCCTAAGAAGAATGTCTTTACATATAAGAGCCTGTGACCTAGTCACACTGGTGTTTCTATTTTACAAAAATATTTAGTAAAATCACATTCACAAACACACATTATTTTCCCCTTAACTATAGTTTTGTTGTTTCTCTTCCATAGTTCCTAGAGAGAACCATCATTGCTAACATTAAAAAAACAATACCTATATTTCCCATCCTTTGCTCATTACTCAGCATTCTGTCAAGTTATTAATGTTATAAAAAGAGCAAACTGTCTTAACTAAAAGAGAGGAAAACTCTCCTGATAGATGTTTAAGCGCTTATCAACAACAAAAAATCAGTCCTAATATCATACTTACTACTCTTGGGGAAAAATGGAGATATTAGATATGAGAGAAATATTATTCTGGAATTGGTTAGCCTAGGTAGTCAGCAAAAACTCCTAAATTTACTAACAATGACTCTGGGGGAAGAACAGAAAAAAAAGCAAGAAAAGACAAAGTGAGGATGAATTAAAGTCAAGGAGGCAAAGTTAGTACAGTAATAGATTTTTAAATGATAATATATTTGAACAAATTTAAGCAATAATAGATGTTAAAAGGTCATGAAATATTTCAATTCTCTTTGGAGGTCAAAAGGAAAGGTAAACGAATAGGTTTACCTCCCTCTCAATGCTCTCTTATCTAATCCTGTGTTTGTGTGCAACTTCATACATTTTATATTATTATTGCCTCAAACTATGCAAAAGTAAAAGTGGTACAACAGGGAGAAATTACCTCAGATATTAATTATGTACTTTTATTATATGCTTTGTTACATTTTCAGGTAATTTGAGAAGATCTTCAAAATCAGAGTTAAAAAGTGGCATGAGAGAATCAAGAAAAGCTACTCAGAAACAGGAAATTGCTTTAAAAGTTCAACCAGTCCCATCACAAACCAGTCAAATCACTCTTGCATACCAGCATAAGGGACAAGTGGCTGGCCCTAAGGAGATCAGTGTAAAGAGACTAAAACAGAAAACTGGAGAGAAAGTTGAAGCTGTTCCTGGGGGGATGCAGAAAAAAGAAGAGAAAAAAGAAAAGGAAGATACAGAGAAGGGCACAGACAAGAAAAAGGAAATGGGTAAGGGCCAACCAAAGGAAGGAGATCGTGAAAAAGATAAATCTGCACAAAAAGAGCAAAAGGATAACAAAGACAAGCAAGGAGATCAAGACAAAAGGGGACATGAGGACAAGGATAAGAAAGAAGATACGGATAAGGACAATAAAGGCAAGATAGGAAAAGATGATAAGAAGGAATACAAAGTCATGAAGGGAGGTGAAGACAAGAAAGAGGACAAGGACACCAAGGGAGGTGAACAGAAGAAGGAGATCCAGGACATAAAGGAAGGTGAGGACAAGAAAGAGATCAAGGACACCAAGGGAGGTGAACAGAAGAAGGAAGACAAGGGTATAAAGGGAGGTGAACAGAAGAAGGAGATCCAGGACATAAAAGGAGGTGAAGACAAGGAGGAGATCCAGGACATAAAAGGAGGTGAAGACAAGGAGGAGATCCAGGTCATAAAAAGAGGTGAAGACAAGGAGGAGATCCAGGTCATAAAAGGAGGTGAACTTGAGGAGGAGGACAAGGACACAAAGGGAGGTGAGCAAAAGCAGGAAGACAAGGACATGAAGGGAGGTGAAGACAAGGAGGAGGACAAGAACATGGAGGGAGGCGAACCGAAGAAGGACGATGAGGCCATGAAGGGAGGCACACACAAGGAGGAGGAGGGGGCCATGAAAGACGGGAGCAAAGAGAAAGACAAAGAGAAGCTGGGAGATGAGAACAAGGAGAAAAAGGAGGATAAGGACAAGAAGGTAGAGGAGGACAAAGACAAGAAGAATATGGACAAGAAGGAGAGCAAGGAAAGGAAGAAAAGTACTGTGAAAAGAAACACTTTGAAAAGAGATGCAAGGGAGAGTAAAGTCAGCAAGAAGGACAAAGACCAGAAAGAAAATGCCGAGGTTAAAAAAGCAAGTAAAATGTCACAATAAAGAACAAACAGTGCCAAAGTTTACAGAAGAACAAATGAGGACTGAATAATTTAACTTCAACACATCAACTGCAAAACAAGCTTCCAGTCATCTGTGATATGGATTAAAATCAGAGACTCCCTATATTCTCTTCAGTCACAAAGTTTCTGCTCCTTTGCTTGTAATGTAGGGAAAGATCCTTTAGCACTTGCATTTTTTTAGGTTTCTCAGTCTCAAAGTTCAGCTGACAAAAGTGATTTTTTTCAAAGTTCATTTTCATGATATTCATTGTCAAGAAAATACAAATTTTCTGAAATAAAATTCCGATTAAAGAAATGTAGAGTTATTTTGCCTTGAAAGTATGGTATTTCCCTGTCTCACCAAATTGAGTCCCTATTAAGTGCAACGTCTTAAGAGGAATACCATAAATACTTTCATCAAAAGAAGATAAGCATATCTTCTTTTGATGAACACTGAAGCAATATTTTAAAAAGTCAAAAAAAAAAGTAAGTGGTTAGTGTCAAATAAATGATTCAGTGTATTAACTACAATAGAAAAAATAAAAAAGGAAAATCTCCTTGGATAAAAGTCATACATGAAGAACTTTCATACAAAGTAGGATCTGAGCTAAACATCATAAAGGGCAGGTGGGATTTTGATAGTCTATTAGTTCCCTGGACTTGGCAATTCCTCTAACAGAGCATAGCATCCTTAAAGGGAGAACTATATCTTATCATTATTTCCATCCTTAGTACGTACCACAGTGTTTACTGAATTTAATTGGCTGAGAAAGGAAGTGAGAGAATTCTAGAAAAAAACGGTTAGAGTATGCAGGGAGAAGAGCTAAGAATTTGGGTATGCCAGTATTCACCAAAGTTTAGTTCCCAGACTATCAATGGTAGTCAAGATGATTTCAGATGGTGCTCATGTAAACATTTTAATGGTAAGCATTTAATGTTTATTTTTATGTGAATTAGAAAATAGTATACACAGTCCATCAAGCTCATGAGTCTCAGACATTATAGATCATGATGAGGCTAAGTAAAAGCGTGAGTCACTTTAAAAGAAACATTAAGTAAAAAATAATACAGGTTATATTCAGATATAGCAAAAATTATGACAAATCATGGCACCTGAATGACTGAAATTTGGCAAGCACTGGAAGTATTAAGATGAAAATAACATTGGAACAAGAAACCAAAGCCTGGTTCTGGAAGGACTTGAGTTTTTATTTCATTTATTTGATAGGCAACAAAGGGATAATCTGAGTTGTCTTTTAGAAAGAGTAATCTTGTGGTTTAGAAGAGAGGAACAAGGATGGCAGACCACTTAGAAGACTATTGTAATGATTGAGCCATAAAAGTCAAGAACCTCAACTAATTTGGAAATAACGAAAGCAAAGTGAAAGAAACAGATGTTAGAATTATTTTGAAAGAAAAATGAACTGACTTTCACAACTAATGGAATGTGTGTGGCAAAGAGAGAAACAAAGATAACTCCAAGGTTTTAACACTTGGCAACTAGTACAATGAAAGCACTAATCAGAGCAGAAGAAAAGTTCAGAGGGAGAGCTACTTGGGAGAAAGACAATGAGTTGTTTGTTCAGGTTTGAAGACAGATGTAAACACAAGTATAAAATAAAATTCAGAAGGGAGGGGAGATTTACTCATGGGTATGGGTTAAAAAGTCATTTCCATATCAGGGATATTTAAACAATGAGGATTATATCATATTGCCAGAAGAGACACTATAAAATTAACCTCGTGCTTGGCTGAAATCAGCAAACATAAAAAGTAGAACCAGCAAAGAAATTGAGAAGTATACAGCAGGTAAGTTAAAAAGAACAAGCACTCAGAGGAGACCTAAGGCAATTGCAATAAAGTCTATGAAGACATTTTATGAACTTGACGGATGATAACAATTAGAAAAACACAGCAAATTAAATAGTAATGGATACCTAGGAACATAATTCAGTCTTAGCCTGTAATTTTAGAAGTAAAATAGAAGGAAAGAGAAGATAGGCCTTCTCTATTCTACAGTGTCCAAACTACCTCTAAGAGATATTGACATCATATTTAGATGAAGGGGCCTTTGGAAGAGAATAACTGAGATAAGGAAGTAACTCCATCAGAAGTAAACATCGTTTCGAAGGTTGGACTGCAACTTTGGGGACTGTATATATACATATATATATATATATTTATGTATGTATGTATATATATCACATAAGAAGACTCTGAAAAGACAAGGAAGAAGGCAGACCAGCTATGGGTCTTGGAACCCAAGGAACAACAGTGTTAAGTTCCCTGGGTCTTATCTTTGCCTCATATATCCCAGACTTCTGGAAACCTAGAAACACCAACAGGCACAGAAAGAAAAAAAAAAAAAAAGCCCCAACAAAAGCCTGCACTCTTCAGCCAAAAATCCTGGAAAAAAAGACATCCTAGCAAAACAGAAAGCTTTTAGACAATAACTGCTCTACTCCAGCCAAATACCACAGAAAACTGCGGCCCCAACCCTATGCATGCCAGCAATGGTCCAGTGGGAAGCTTAGACTTCTACCCACCCAGCAGTAATGAGACGTCTTCATCTTCCTACCTAGGATGCTCTCAGAGGAGGCCTAGTGAGGGTCCAGACTTTCACCCTGACCTGCAGCACTGAGGCCACCTCCACGGAGGTGTCAGTGCAGACTACATGAGGAACCAGAACTCCCATCCCTGCCTAGCAGTCACGGGGAGCACACCCCTCAGGTGTCTGCAAAGGGCAAATGAACAAAATGGATTTGGACCTCTATCTGGCAGGAGTGCTGCAGTGATAAGACTACACAGCCCCTTTCCCTGCCCCCTCTTCCCATGTCAAAAAAAGTCAGCTAGAATAGGTTTTGATATGATCCAACAACTTGTAACAGAATCCAAAAAGCTGCCCAGGTTTCATTTGAAAATCACTTGTATCAAGAACCAGGAAGATCTCAAACCAAATGAATAAAATGCAATCAATAACAACCTCCAGATGGGTCCCTGGACCAGATAAGTCCTGAAACCTACAATGCCCAGCCTCTCCAGAACATCAACTAGTTCCATCTCCCTACCCCATATTATTGACAGACCCTTCCAACATGGAAAAGTTAGAATGGCTATAGTCCAAATACCCCTAAAGAGTGGGATAGAAAGATCAAAGGTGATGGTGGAGTTATACAGAGAAGGTAGGGTTTCACAGTATGCTTGCTGAATCATTATATTGATATCTCTTTTAGTCTCCAGTATCTTAGAGCAGCTAGAAATGAAAACCTAAAATTGTGGAATTATAACCCATACCAAACTCTGAAATCTGTTCTATAATTGTTGTGCTGTGCTTTGAAATTTATTGTTTTTTTGTCTGTATGTTATTTTTCACAACAAGGGAAAAAAAAAGTCAGTTGTGACGATAAAAATATATGTGTATTTATTCCCTCTAGCCTCCTATATTCTGGAGCAGCTAGAAGGAAAAATCTGAGATGATGGTATGGTAGCCCATGACAAACTCTGGGATCTGTCCTGTAACTACTTAGTGAAGAGTACTTTGAAAAGTATTGCTTTTTTCTTTCTTTGCTTTGTATATATGTTATATGATACAATTTAAAAAGTTTTTAAAAATGCAATCAATAAATGTCAATGCTGAGATTACACAGATGCTAAAATTATATGAAAAAAATTATAAAGTAGCAAGGATAAAACTTTTCAACAAGCAATCATGAACATACTGAAAACGAATGAAAAAATTCTCAGCAAAGAAATACAAGTTATAAAGAAAAACTAAATGGAGATTTTATAACTTAAAAATATGGCAACTGAAACAAAAAGTTAAATGAATGGATGAGCATAATGGAGGGAAGAAAGGAATCAGTGAGCTGGAAAACAGAACAATAGAAATTATTCAATCTGTACAACAGAGAAAATAGTCTGAAAAAAAAAAGAACAATGCCTCAGAGACCTACAGAACTATAACAAAAGATCTAATATTTGTGTCATTGGAGTCACAGTGGGATAGGAGAAAGAGGGTTGGCTGGAAAAGGACTTGAAGAAGTGACTGAAAACTTCCCAAATTTGACAAAAGACATACCTACAAATTCAAGAGGCTGAGCGCATCCCAAGCAGGATAAATTTTTAAAATTCTCACCAAGACACATCATAGCTAACCTTCTATAAACGAAAGACAAATTGAAAATCTTGACAACAGCCATTTTAAAAATGACACATACGGAAAGAACAATTCGAATGACAGCAGATTTCACATAACAAGACCATGGAGGCAGGAGGAAGTGGCACAATACTTTTCAAGTGCTGAAAGAATTCTATATACATTGAAAATATCAGTCAGGAATAAAGAAGACATTAAGATATTCTCAGATAAAGGAAAACCAAGACAATTTCTCACCAGCAGATCTACCCCCAAAAACATGACTAAAGAAAATTCTCTAAACATAAAAACAAAATAAGACTTGGAACATCAAGGAGGAATAAGAAACACATTAAGTAAAAATAAGGATGGATATAAGAATCTTTTTCTTCTTGAATTTTCTAAATTATGATTCACAGTTGAAACAAAAAAAATACCAATATCTAATGTGGTTTAAATATATGTAAAGCAAATATCTAAGACAATTACATTATAGATTAGAAAAGGTGGAAAGGCATAAAAAGAAGTAAGGTTTCCATGCAACAAAACACTAGCAAACCAAATCCAACAGCATATTAAAAGAATTATATGCCATGATCAAGTGAGAGTTAGGTCTGGTATGTAAAGTTGCTTCAGTGTGAGAAAATCATATAATACATCACAATAACAGAATGGAGTAAAAACAAATCATCTCAATTGATGCAAAAAAAGGCATTTGACAAAATACAGCACCGTTGCACGCCCCACAGCGGCCGACCCGCCCGCCCTCCTTCTCCCCTCTCTTTCTCCGCCGGCCCTCCGCGCGGCACCCATGCCCCGCAGCGGTCGACCCGCCCGCCCTCCTTCTCCCCTCTCCCCACTCCTGCTCCGGCGGCTCTCCAACCACCACGGTGCCCTCTTCCGCCTTCACCGGCTCCTCCGCCACCAGCCTCGACAGCCTTGCCGCCCTCACCTTTCCTCCTCCAGAACAGCTACTGGGGGAGTGGAGACAATACAGAGCAGCTCCCAGAGCCACGACGGAGATCAAAGGGACAGTGTACCCCATCCTGGAATGGCTGACTGTCTGGGAGAACCAGTTCCAGTGAGAACACCGAGGGACGCGGGCTTTCCTGGGCGGGACGGCAAGTGGCCGGAGTCCCTCCCTTCCTCCTTCCCAGGCCAGCTGGCAGAAGTGGGCAGGTGGTCCCCTCAGGCCGCGGCGGCTGGTGTCCCCACCACGCGAGGCCCCCCGGACCAACTGAAAGAGTTGGGTCAGAAATCCCCAGACTGCGGAGAACAGTGACCAAGGGGTCCCTTCCAAACACATGACTCCCCGGTCCGCCTGGGAACAGTGCACTCTCCCGGGCTGCGACAGCTGGTGCCCTTCCGCCACGCTTGGCGCCCCGGGCCGACTAGGAAATTTGGTAGGGCGCTCTCACGTGCTGCGGCGGCCGGCGATCCTCCCCGCGTTCGGACCCCCGGGCCGGCTGGCACTCTTCCAAGATGCTTCGGCTGCCAAACCTCCCCTACGGCGAGAGTTTTCCAGAGTTAAAGGACCCACAGCAACTTTTACTGGTGGATCCCGTAGACAAACATGTGCCACGTGCGCCACCTACTGGGCAGGATAAGAAAAACAGAACCCAGAGATTTCACAGAAAAAACTTACAACCTGTGGGGTCCAACACTCAGGGAAATCTGACTAAATGCCCAGACGCCAGCAGAAGATAACGGATCACACTCAGAAAATTGAAAATATGGCCCAATCAAAGGAACAACCCAATAGTTCAAATGAGATACAGGAGCTGAAACAACTAATGCTGAATATACGAACAGAAATGGAAAACCTCTTCAAAAACGAAATCGATAAATTGAGGGAGGACATGAAGACATGGGCTGAACATAAAGAAGAAATAGAAAAACTGAAAAAACAAATCACAGAGCTTATGGAAGTGAAGGATAAAGTAGAAAAGATGGAAAAAACAATGGATATGTACAATGATAGATTTAAAGAGACAGAAGATAGAATTAGTGATTTGGAGGATACAACATCTGAATTCCAAAAAGAAACAGAAACTATCCGGAAAAGAATGGAAAAATTCTAACAGGGTATCAGAGAACTCAAGGACAATATGAATTGCACAAATATACGTGTTGTGGGTGTCCCAGAAGGAGAAGAGAAGGGAAAAGGAGGAGAAAAACTAATGGAAGAAATTATCACTGAAAATTTCCCAACTCTTATGAAAGACCTAAAATTACAGATCCAAGAAGTGCAGCGCACCCCAAAGAGATTAGACCCAAATAGGCATTCCCCAAGACACTTATTAGTTAGAATGTCAGAGGTCAAAGAGAAAGAGAGGATCTTGAAAGCAGTGAGAGAGAAGCAACCCATCACATACAAGGGAAACCCAATAAGATTATGTGTAGATTTCTCAGCAGAAACCATGGAAGCTAGAAGACAGTGGGATGATATATTTAAGTTACTAAAGGAGAAAAACTGCCAACCAAGACTCCTATATCCAGCAAAATTGTCCTTCAAAAATGAGGGAGATTTTAAAACATTCTCAGACAAAAAGTCACTGAGAGAATTTGTGACCAAGAGACCAGCTCTGCAAGAAATACTAAACGGAGCACTAGAGTCAGATACAAAAAGACAGAAGAGAGAGATATGGAGAAGAGTGTAGAAAGAAGGAAAGTCAGATATGATATATATAATACAAAAGACAAAATGGTAGAGGAAAATATTATCCAAACAGTAATAACTCTAAATGTTAATGGACTGAATTCCCCAATCAAAAGACATAGATTGGCAGAATGGATTAAAAAACAGGATCCTTCTATATGCTGTCTACAGGAAACGCATCTTAGACCCAAAGATAAATATAGGTTGAAAGTGAGAGGTTGGGAAAAGATATTTCATGCAAATAACAACCAGAAAAGAGCAGGAGTGGCTATACTAATATCCAACAAATTAGACTTCAAATGTAAAACAGTTAAAAGAGACAAAGAAGGACACTATCTACTAATAAAAGGAACAATTAAACAAGAAGACATAACAATCATAAATACTTATGCACCGAACCAGAATGCCCCAAAATACGTGAGGAATACACTGCAAACACTGAAAAGGGAAATAGACACATATACCATAATAGTTGGAGACTTCAATTCACCATCATCAATGGACAGAACATCTACACAGAGGATCAATAAAGACATAGAGAATCTGAATATTACTATAAATGAGCTAGACGTAACAGACATCTATAGGACATTACATCCCACAACAGCAGGATACACCTTTTTTTCAAGTGCTCATGGATCATTCTCAAAGATAGACCATATGCTGGGTCACAAAGCAAGTCTTAACAAATTTAAAAAGATTGAAATCTTACACAACACTTTCTCAGATCATAAAGGAATGAAGTTGGAAATCAATAATAGGCAGAGTGCCAGAAAATTCACAAATACATGGAGGCTCAACAACACACTCTTAAACAACAACTGGGTCAAAGAAGAAATTGCAAGAGAAATTAGTAAATACCTCGAGGTGAATGAAAATGAAAACACAACATATCAAAACTTATGGGACGCAGCAAAGGCAGTGCTAAGAGGGAAATTTATTGCCCTAAATGCCTTTATCAGAAAAGAAGAAAAGGCAAAAATGCAGGAATTAACTGTCCACTTGGAAGAACTGGAGAAAGAACAGCAAACTAATCCCAAAGTAAGCAAAAGGAAAGAAATAACAAAGATTAGAGCAGAAATAAATGAAATTGAAAACATGAAAACAATAGAGAAAATCAATAAGACCAGAAATTGGTTCTATGAGAAAATCAATAAGATTGATGGGCCCTTAGCAAGATTGACAAAAAGAAGAAGAGAGAGGATGCAAATAAATAAGATCAGAAATGGAAGAGGAGACATAACTACTGACCTCACAGAAATAAAGGAGGTAATAACAGGATACTATGAACAACTTTACGCTAATAAATACAACAACTTAGATGAAATGGACGGGTTCCTGGAAAGACATGAACAACCAACTTTGACTCAAGAAGAAATAGATGACCTCAACAAACCAACCACAAGTAAAGAGATTGAATTAGTCATTCAAAAGCTCCCTAAAAAGAAAAGTCCAGGACCAGACGGCTTCACATGTGAATTCTATCAAACATTCCAGAAGGAATTAGTACCAACTCTCCTGAAACTCTTCAAAATAATGGAAGTGGAGGGAAAACTACCTAATTCATTCTATGAAGCCAACATCACCCTCGTACCAAAACCAGGCAAAGACATTACAAAAAAAGAAAACTACAGACCAATCTCTCTAATGAATATAGATGCAAAAATCCTCAATAAAATTCTAGCAAATCGTATCCAACAACACATTAAAAGAATTATACATCATGACCAAGTAGGATTCATCCCAGGTATGCAAGGATGGTTCAACATAAGAAAATCAATTAATGTAATATACCACATCAACAAATCAAAGCAGAAAAATCACATGATCATCTCAATTGATGCAGAGAAGGCATTTGACAAGATTCAACATCCTTTCCTGTTGAAAACACTTCAAAAGATAGGAATACAAGGGAACTTCCTTAAAATGATAGAGGGAATATATGAAAAACCCACAGCTAATATCATCCTCAATGGGGAAAAATTGAAAACTTTCCCCCTAAGATCAGGAACAAGACAAGGATGTCCACTATCACCACTATTATTCAACATTGTGTTGGAGGTTCTAGCCAGAGCAATTAGACAAGAAAAAGAAATACAAGGCATCAAATTGGAAAGGAAGAAGTAAAACTATCACTGTTTGCAGACGATATGATACTATACGTCGAAAACACGGAAAAATCCACAACAAAACTACTAGAGCTAATAAATGAGTACAGCAAAGTAGCAGGTTACAAGATCAACATTCAAAAATCTGTAGCATTTCTATACACTAGCAATGAACAAGCGGAGGGGGAAATCAAGAAATGAATCCCATTTACAATTGCAACTAAAAGAATAAAATACCTAGGAATAAATTTAACTAAAGAGACAAAAAACCTATATAAAGAAAACTACAAAAAACTGCTAAAAGAAATCACAGAAGACCTAAATAGATGGAAGGGCATACCGTGTTCATGGATTGGAAGACTAAATGTAGTTAAGATGTCAATCCTACCTAAATTGATTTACAGATTCAATGCAATACCAATCAAAATCCCAACAACTTATTTTTCAGAAATAGAAAAACCAATAAGCAAATTTATCTGGAAGGGCAGGGTGCCCCGAATTGCTAAAAACATCTTGAGGAAAAAAAAACGAAGCTGGAGGTCTCACGATGCCGGACTTTAAGGCATATTATGAAGCCACAGTGGTCAAAACAGCATGGTATTGGCATAAAGATAGATATGTCGACCAATGGAATCAAATAGAGTGCTCAGATATAGACCCTCTCATCTATGGACATTTGATCTTTGATAAGGCAGTCAAGCCAACTCACCTGGGACAGAACAGTCTCTTCAATAAATGGTGCCTAGAGAACTGGATATCCATATGTAAAAGAATGAAAGAAGACACGCATCTCACACCTTATACAAAAGTTAACTCAAAATGGATCAAAGATCTAAACATTAGGTCTAAGACCATAAAACAGTTAGAGGAAAATGTAGGGAGATATCTTATGAATCTTACAACTGGAGGTGGTTTTATGGACCTTAAACCTAAAGCAAGAGCACTGAAGAAAGAAAGAAATAAATGGGAGCTCCTCAAAATTAAACACTTTTGTGCATCAAAGAACTTCATCAAGAAAGTAGAAAGACAGCCTACACAATGGGAGATAATATTTGGAAATGACATATCAGATAAAGGTCTAGTATCCAGAATTTATAAAGAGATTGTTCAACTCAACAACAAAAAGACAGCCAACCCAATTACAAAATGGGAAAAAGACTTGAACAGACACCTACCAGAAGAGGAAATACGGATGGCCAAGAGGCACATGAAGAAATGCTCAATGTCCCTGGCCATTAGAGAAATGCAAATCAAAACCACAAGGAGGTATCATCTCACACCCACCAGAATGGCCATTATCAACAAAACAGAAAATGACAAGTGCTGGAGAGGATGCGGAGAAAGAGGCACACTTATCCACGGTTGGTGGGAATGTCAAATGGTGCAACCACTGTGGAAGGCAGTTTGGCGGTTCCTCAAAAAGCTGAATATAGAATTGCCATACGACCCAGCAATACCATTGCTAGGTATCTACTCAAAGGACTTAAGGGCAAAGACACAAACGGACATTTGCACACCAATGTTTATAGCAGCGTTATTTACAATTGCAAAGAGATGGAAACAGCCAAAATGTCCATCAACAGAAGAATGGCTAAATAAACTGTGGTATATACATACGATGGAATATTATGCAGCTTTAAGACAAGATAAACTTATGAACCATGTAATAACATGGATGGACCTAGAGAATATTATGCTGAGTGAGTCCAGCCAAAAACTAAAGGACAAATACTGTATGGTCCCACTGATGTGAACGGACATTCGAGAGAATAAACTTGGAATATGTCATTGGTAACAGAGTCCAGCAGGAGTTAGAAACAGGGTAAGATAATGGGTAATTGGAGCGGAAGGGATACAGACTGTGCAACAGGACTAGATACAAAAACTCAAAAATGGACAGCACAATAATACCTAATTGTAAAGTAATCATGTTAAAACACTGAATGAAGCTGCATCTGAGCTATAGGGGTTTTTTTGTTGTTGTTTTTTACTATTATTACTACTTTTATTTCTTTTCTCTATATTAACATTTTATATCTTTTTCTGTTGTGTTGCTAGTTCCTCTAAACCGATGCAAATGTACTAAGAAACGATGATCATGCATCTATGTGATGATGTTAAGAATTACTGAGTGCATATGTAGAACGGTATGATTTCTAAATGTTGTGTTAATTTCTTTTTTTTCTTCTTTTTTTCTTTCTTTCCGTTAATAAAAAAATAAAAATTTAAAAAAAAAATACAGCACCATTGTTTGATAAAAACACTAGGAACAGAAGGAAACTTCCTCTGTGAAAAAGGACATATAGGAATAGCCCCCAACCAGTCATAAAAGCAGGGTAAAGGAATAAAGACTTGCAGTTACGGTAACTATTTGGGTAATTATAAATGTTAGTATTTGTATTGTATTGAGTTGTGTTGTGTTGTATTGTACTGTACGTACTCGACTGTACTGTATTGCATTGTATTTCTCGCTCACAACTTCCCCCTACTGCCTACCTCTCTCTCCCTCCTCACTTCCCTGTCCTCTTACATCACATAGCCAGCCTCACTCCCACCCAACGCTGCCCACGCATTCCCAGGCCCCTGTCCTCCACCAGCCTTCCTGTGCTCCCTGCTCCATCAAGTCTCCTCCCGGGTACCCAGCCGCCCTCCTCACTTCCCTGCACTCTCACACCTTATTCCCTCCCATTCTCCTCCATCCCTTCACTCCCCTTCCCCTTTCCTCCCTTTCGCTGTCCTAGGCTTGATGATAGGAAGAAAAGTGCAAGTGTTTTGTATTAGTGAATTGCAAGCATTTTTCTCCGCTATCTCCCCAACCACTACTGAAATGACTCTGAAAAGGAATAATCAGTCAGGAACAAAGCGAACCAGAAAAGAAGTAACAGCAAGGGACTGTTACAATTTTCTAGAAAAATTGGTGGAAAAGCAAAGGTTGGAACCTACATATGCACTAAGGAAAATGCCAAAGAATACAAGACCTTTTTTTTTTTACATGGGCAGGCACCGGGAATTGAACCCGGGTCCTCTGGCATGGCAGGCAAGCATTCTTGCCTGCTGAGCCACCATGGCCCGCCCTAGACCATTTTTTTAACTCAACTGTAAAATTATTTCCACAGTGGGAAACACTGGGAACAAAGGAAGTGTGGGGTAGGAGGGTAAGGATGAAAAAAGTGGATTGGTTAAAAGTTTATATGGGAGAGTGAGGACCCTAGATCTTTCTCTCTTTCTTACTCTGCCCATCCATGAAACCCACCTTTCCCTCAACACCATCATGGACATAAAACAAGGGTCAGATGTCTACTATTTTAGGCTTAGTGGGTCCTGTCTCATAACTACTCAACTCTGCCAAGGGGAAAAAAGTGTAATGGAAGAAATAAAATTCATTACTTACAGAGGATAGATCACTAGACTACATAGAATATAAAGACAAAGTAGCTGATACAATTCAATCTTCTGTTTTCACATCTTTTCTTTCTTTTTTTTTTTTTCTCCCATTCTCACCATTCCCCAAAGGGGACTTTGCAAATATTTTTCCACTCACTGATCGAATCACTCTGGGAATCACATCTTTTCTTTTGCTGTTGTCCATATTTTTTTATACTTACTGGGATATTTCCTCTCCCTTATCTTCCAACACTTTTATTAAATATTTATCTTAAGCGCCCATTTTTTTTTAATTTCCAGGAGCTCTTTGCCTATTTTCTGATGATTCCCTTGCCTAGGCATCTTGTTCTTTCACAGATACAATGCCTACTTTCAGTTCTTTGAAGATATCGATTATAACTCTTTTTTTATTTTAATTATAATTTTTTTTCTTCTGTTTCCCCCAAGCGCTTTCTTTTGTTTGCCTTTGCACTCTGCCTTTGTTATTAGATGCTTTCTTTGCCTTTTAGTCAGTCTTGGAGGTCCCTTCTGAAGGCTGACACATCAGCATTCCTCTCTCCACCCAAAGCCCCACTACCCTTGCGGCTGTAGCATCCCCTACTCCCAGTGCCCTTCTTCTTTGACTTTACCAGCACCTCCAGCCAGATCACCCCTTTGTTCCCATCCAGTCTATATCTTTCCCTACAGATTTCACTTCCTGAAACTCTCTGGTCTAATGATGGTTCACTACTTCAGCAGCACCCACTCTGTAAACAAACACCCCAATACTGGATCAGATCAGTCTTTTCTGTTGCCTGAGAAGGTCCAGGAATTGGTTTCACTCCCAACTCTCTATCTCTAAGTTCATCTGAGTCTCCAACATGCTCACTTTAGGATGTTCCTCTTCCATGGCCCAAGGCAGCTCTTTCAGACCCTCGGCTCTCCTCTCTTTTTTTTTTTTTTGCACGGGTAGCCACCGGGAATTGAACCTGGGTCTCTGGCACCACAGGCGAGAATTCTGCCTCTAAGCCACTGTTGCCCACCCTTCAGCTCTCCTCTTCAACCACTTCCTAGCCCTCATTCTCAGCAGAGGATTGTGCCTTCTTTTTCACACACGGAGAGAAAAATTTGTCAGGTCACGAATCGGTTAACTACTTCAGATATTTGAACTTATATGCTCTCATATCTCAGTGGAAGTGGCATTCCAGATTTTCTCCTATCACCTTTCCTCTGGTCCAGAGGTTCTCAAACTTGTTCCAGAATCACCTGGAGGGCTGGTTAAACACAGTTTTGCTTTTGGAGTGTGTGGGGGGTGGAGATGGGGAGTCTCCACTCCCAGAGATTCTAATTCACTCTATCAGGTATAAAGCGCAGCAAATTGCATTACTCACAAGCTGGTGATGCAAGCCCTGCCTATTTGTGGTCCATCCTTTGAGTATCCTGCTCTGGATCCCATCAGCCTTGTCTCTTAGGAACTCTTGCTTTATCCTCAGTTTCTCTGCTGTCTCCCCTGCCTATTCCCCACACTTTGGACTTTGCCATTTGATTTCTTTCCCCCTTAGTGCCTCAAAATGACTCAGGTAGGGCAGGCAATGCTGGCTCAGTGGCAGAGTTCTCGCCTGTCATGCCGGAGACCTGGGTTCGATTCCCAGTGCCTACCCATGTAAAAAAAAAAAAAAAAATAGAAAATGACTCAGGTACTAAATCCAGTGGAAACAGTGCTTGCCTTTCTTAATTATCAGCCTTAATGCTTTCCCTAGTTCCAAAAGACGCTATGTGTCCTAGGGACTGCCAAAATTAAGGAGCAAATTAAGGGGAAAGGTCTATTATTATTATTATTATTATTATTTTGATAATATCCAACCATTGAGACAGATATCATAGGACTAATGACACAGGTACTCCTCCTTTATTTTCCACCAAATGTATTTCAAAATTGCCTGGACTTCTAGAAGTCAATAGAAACATGATCAGTTATAATCACTCAACAGCTATATATTAAGCAGCCAAGATAGAGCTGGTACAGTAACCCAGCCTTTGAGCGTACAATGCCCTCCATGAGACACACATGACGGAAGTGATTGAAACGCCAATCAATCATCATTAATCAGGACTAACTGTCAACTAACATAACTGCTACAAAGTTAAGGAACAGGATTTTATGAGGCCAAATAATGAGGCTATCTCATTTAGACTGGAAAGAGAACCTGAGCTTTTACTTAAGGTATAGCAATTAATCAGAGAAAAAGTCCAGGGAAGAGAGCACAATCTAAACCAAAACAAAAAAACAAAAACTTTCTGTGTAGTAAATGTCAATAGAGTAAAATTCTCTGCATCGCTCATCAAGTTCTGCACCGCGACTGGGTGTGGACACCCCTGTGCGTGAGGGAAGCAGGTGAATGTATGAAATGTGCAGTATGGACATAATATTAGGAACAGGGCTATGAAAAATCAGCAATGCATCTTTAAACACTAAAATAACCCTCCGTGCTTGAACAGGTTCAAACAGTGAGAAAACTTTGGGAACCAATACCTCATGAGGAGACAAGAAATTGACATCTCTCATTTCTCAAGTAAACCAAGGCTGACTTGCCCTGAGTTTTGTGAAATAATTTTCCATTATATTGCTGTGTTGTTTTGCTTTGCTGTCTTTTTTTTTTTTTAAAGAAAATTCAGGGTTGAACATTGTGAATTACTTTCTTTTTTTTTTTTTTTTTTTTTTTTTGAGTAATAGGTCTTTAGATGATTTTTATTTATTTGTAAGCACAAAAGCATTGTGCTTACAAAAGCTTTTACATTTATTATATTAAGCATACATAAATACATTTTTTTTTCCAACTAACTTTTTTTTTTATTAATTAAAAAAAGAATTAACAAAACAATTAGAAATCATTCCAATCTACATGTACAATCAGTAATTCTTAATAACATCACATAGTTGCATATTCATCATTTCTTAGTACATTTGCATCGATTTAGAAAAAGAAATAAAAAGACAACAGAATAAGAATTAAAACAATAATAGAAAGAAAAAAAACAAAAACAAAAAACCTATACCTCACATGCAGCTTCATTCAGTGTTTTAACATAATTGCATTACAATTGGGTAGTATTGTGCTGTCCATTTCTGAGTTTTTATATCCAGTCCCGTTGTACAGTCTGTATCCCTTCAGCTCCAATTATCCCTTCTCTTTTTTTTTTTTTTTTTTTAATTAACGGAAAAAAAGAAATTAACCCAACATTTAGAGATCATACCATTCTACACACGCATTCATTAATTCTTAACATCATCACATAGATGCATGATCATCATTTCTTAGTACATTTGCATTGGTTTAGAAGAACTAGCAACATAACCGAAAAAGATATAGAATGATAATATAGAGAAAAAAATAAAAGTAATAATAGTAAAATCAAAACAAAACAAAACAAAACAAAACAAAAACCTATAGCTCAGATGCAGCTTCATTCAGTGTTTTAACATGATTACTTTACAATTAGGTATTATTGTGTGAATTACTTTCATGTGTCAACTTGACTAGTTATAATGTCCAATTGTTTAGTCAAGTAAGCACTGCCTGATTGTTACTTTGAGGGTATTTGTGACTATAACCAGTTGATTGTATCTATGTATGATTGCATCTACAATTAATAAGGGAGTTTGCCCTCAGCAATGTGGGAAGTCTCCTCATCCAATCAGTTGAAAGTCTTAAAAGCCAGAACTGAGGGTTTCAGAAGTCAGAAAGAACTTCTGCCTCTACTTCAGCCAGCCAGCTTCTACTGGGGAATTCAACGTCACTTTTTTCTGAGTTTCCAGATTGTGGCCTGCCCTGAAGAGTTCAACTGTACCAGACTTAGAAATCACCTTTATTGGGGTTTTCAGCTTACAGCCTGCCCTGCAGAATTCAGACTTGCCTGCCTCTAACGTCACATAAGCCAATTCCTAAAATAAACCTCTTACTATACTGTTGGTTCTGTTATTCTGGAGAATGCTTATGAATACAAACACCTTACATTCTTCTGATACTGTAATTTTGCTCCCTAATATTGAGGCCAGAGAGACCCCATTCCTAGTGACTTCTTAGAAAGAAGATTACCAGTCAATAGAGTGAGCAGAACTCTCAGCAAAATTCTTACAATAAGTCCAGCAGTAAGTCC
Source organism: Tamandua tetradactyla (assembly GCF_023851605.1). NCBI lineage: Eukaryota > Metazoa > Chordata > Mammalia > Pilosa > Myrmecophagidae > Tamandua > Tamandua tetradactyla. The sequence continues at coordinate 87,798,436 of NC_135331.1, read as the reverse complement.
AATCAGATCGTTCTTCATGGCATTTCCTAGTGTGAGCCAAGACAAAATATCAAAGCCCAAGACACAGGTGCAGTCTCCAGAGGGAATAAAAGGTGATGGGCCAAGGGTGCAGAACTTGATGAGTGATGCAAAGAATTTTACTCTATTGACATTTGCTACACAGAAAGTTTTGTTTCGCTTTAAATTGTGCTCTCTTCCCCAGACTTTTTCTCTGATTAATTGCTATACCTTAAGTAGAAGCTCAGGTTCTCTTTCTAGTCTAAATGAATGCTCGCCTGCCATGTGGGAGACCTGGGTTCGATTCATAGCCTGTACACCAAAAAAAGAGACAATGGACCAGGTTTAATCAAGCACAAAGTTATACAGGAAAAGATGAGCTGTGTGACCTGCATTCACAGTGCTCCTCTCAAAGGACCTTTTTTAAAGTATTGACTAACCCATGTTTCCCAAATATGGCATGTCTCTGGTGGCACCTGTGAGGATGATTTTATATGGAACATGGATAATCATTTTGATCATAGCATGATCCTTACAGAATCCCTCCACCTCCATTGGGAAGGCCGTGTAGCTAATTAGAGGTGGAAAATTAGGAGAAAGGGAGGACAGAAATCAGGGAGAGAAGACGATGGGACTTGCAGAAGTGAAAGCTAAACGAGGGGACTTTCCCTGTGCTATAGACGCACTGCCTAGCCTGGGCTTGACTGACAGGCATGGTTTCTTCTCCAGGGAGATTTGTGCGCGGGGAGGGAAAGCAAACGCCACTTGAAGACTCCTAGGGATAAACTAAACTCCCCTGAGCTTCCCTTTGAGGGCCCCTCTCTTTCCAGCTAAAGAGCTCTATGCTCTCTCTTATGTACTCCTCCACTGAAACCAGGAAAGAAAAGAGGAGTGGAAAAGGTTCTGGGCGACGTTCAAAGGTACAAAGAGAGAGAGTGAGGTGGTGGAAATGCCAGCCACGGACCTTTAAATGGAATGGAAGCTGGAGGGTTCTCAGCTACACAGATTAGCAGGCTAATGAAATGATTCACGGATCCGTGGATATAAGACAGGACACCCTCGCTTGAGAATAAAAGAATCTAGAAAGAGTCTTTTCCTCTCTTAGGTTTCTTTTTAAATCAGAGGTGGGGAGAGGGGATCATCAGGTATCTTATAAATCGTATTTCTTTGTTTCCTATTTTTTTTGTTAGTGGGACCTTTTCAATGTGTTTATCTTTTAAATTACCTAACATAAAATCTTTTCCACTTACAGAAAATAAAGGGGTTTTTTTAATAAAATATATCTATGCTTTTTAAAAGTAAGTAAATATTTGGGGATGCAATGTACGTACCACATTAGTTCACTGGTAGATTTCTCGCCTGCCGTGGGGGAGATCTGGATTTGATTCCCGGGCCATGCACTTCCCAAAAATAAACAAGCAAAAACAAACAAACAAATTCAACAAATGGTGCTACAATAGCAGGATACTCACATGGAAAAAAGAATGAAACGTGACCCCTGCCTTACAGCATACAAAAAAAAAGTAAGTAAATATTGTAAAAGTATAATTTTCATCATTTTAAAACACTTTTTAAAATTTTAAAGTATAATTTTCATTAATTTTAAGATAAATACTGGCTTCTCCAAGACACTGAGAACAAAAGAAAGAGCAATATAGTGATTTAGCAGTCATGCTTATTTGTTGAATCCTCTCTTCTTTCCACCTTCTCCTTTGACCTTTTTCCCTATCTTTGAGGGTGTTTGGGCTGTGCCCATTCTAGCCTTTTCATGTTTGAAAGGGCTGTCGATGGTGTGGGATGGGGGCAAGGAGCCAGTCGGTGGTGTGGGGAGGCTGGCTCCTCCCTGTGGGTTTCGGCACGTGTCTGGCTGGGGAACCCACCTGGAGATTCTCCGTTTCTGGAAGATGTTCATAGCGCATGGAACTTTGTAGAGTCTCAGGTGGGGCCCTGGGTCTGGGCTGGGGTGTGGCAAATCTTCCTTTTTTTTAACTTGGAGAAGTTGTAAGTTTACACAACAATGAAGCATAAAATACAGAGTTCCCATGTTATACTTCCTCTATTAACACCTTCCATTAGTGTGGTACATGTGTTACAACTGATGAAAGAACATTTTTATACTTAAAATATTAACTGTAGTCCATGGGTTACATTACAGTTCACTATTTCTGTTTGAAAGTGCTATGGTTTGTTTTGTTTTCATTTTTATTCTAGTAACATATATACAACCTAAAATTTCCGCCTTTGAACCACATTCAAATTAACACTGTTAATTATGTTCCCAATGCAGTACCACCAGCGCCATCATCCATACTAGAACTCTTCCATCACCCCAAATAGAAACTTAGTACAAATAAAGCATTAACTTCCCATTCCCTACCCCACTCCAGCACCTGGCAGCCTAGAGTCTAGTTTTTAATTACATGAATTTGCCTATTCTAATTATTTCATGCCAATGAGATCACGCAATGCTTGTCCTTTTGTGTCTGGCTTATTTCACTCAGCATATCTTCAGGATTCAACCACGTTGCTGCAGGCATTAGCACTTCATTCCTTCATTCAGCTGAATAATATTTCATCACATCTATCCCACATTTGGTTTATCCACTCATCACTTGATGTGCACATGAATTGCCTCTGTCTTTTGGCAATTGTGAACGTCGGTGTGGAAATAACTGTTCGAGCCCAAGCTATCAATTCTTTTGGGTATGTACCTAGTAAGTGGGATTGCTGGGTCATATGGTAAATCTATATTTAACATTCTGAGGAGCCGCCAAGCTGTGTTCCATGGTGGTTGCATCATTTTACATACCCACAAATAATGAATGTTTCTGTTTCTCCACATTCTCTCCAACACTTGTAATTTTTTTTCTATTTTTTAATTAAAAAAATTTTTTTTAGTAAGAACCACTCTATTGGATGTGAAATGGTGTTTCATTGTGGTTTAATTTGCATTTCCCTATGGCTAAGAATGTTGAGCATTTTTTCATGAGTCTTTTGGCTATTTGTGAATCTTCTTTGGAGAACTGTCTATTCAAGTCTTTTGCATTTGTTAATTGGGTTGTCTTTTTGTGCTTGGGTTATGGGATTTCTTTATATATTTTGGATATAAACCCTTGTCGGATGTATGGTTTCCAAATATTTCCTCCTATTATGTAGGTTGTCATTTTATTCTGATAAAGTCCATTGATGCACAAGAGTTTTTGGCTTTGATAAGGTCCCGTTTATCTATTGTTTGTTATTATTATTTGGGCTTTGGGTGTAAAATCTAAGAAACCATTGCCTTGTGCAAAGTCCTAGAGATGCTTCCTTGTGTCTTATTCTAGGAGTTCTGTGGTTTTGGATTCATATGTTTAGGTTTTTTAATCTATTTTGAGTTGTTTTTTTGTCTATAGTGTGGGGTGGGAACCAGCTTCATTCTTTTGTGTATGGACATCCAATTTTCCGGCACCGTTTGTTGAAGACTGTTCTCTCCTAATTGTGTGGACTTTGTACCCTTGCCTAAAGTCATTTGGCTGTAAATGTGAATGTTGACTTCTGAAATCTTAATTTAACTGTATTGGTATATAAATCAATCCTTGTGAAAGTACCACTTTGTTCTGATTAATGTGGCTCTGTGATATATTTTGAAATTGGGAAATGTGAGTCCTCCAACTTGGTTCTTCTTTTTCAGGATGGCTTTGACTGTTCAGGGCCCCTTACCCTTCCACATGCATTTGATAGTTAGCTTTTCCACTTCTGCAGGGAGGGCTGTTGGAATTTTTATTGGGATTGCTTTGAATCTGTGGATCACTTTGAGTAGGATTGACATCTTAGTAGTATTTGGTCTTAGGTCCATGAACATAGAACATCTTTCCATTTATTCGGGTTTTCTTTGTTTTCTTTTGACAATGTTTTATGGATTTCTGGGTGCAGGTCCTTTATATCCTTTGTGGATTTGACCCTGGATATTTGATTACTGTAGTTGCTATTGTGAATGAAGTATTTTTTTCTTGATTTCTTTTTCAAATTGTTCATTACTAGTTTTAGAAACAGTGTTGAGTTTTGCACGTTGATCTTGTGATCCACTACTTTGTTGAATTCATTTGTTAGTTCTGTTAGCTCTGTTGTGGATTTTCCAGAAGGTTCTGTGTATGGGATCATGTCATCTGCATACCCATTTCTTCTTAAGTGAGGTTTGAAACTTTGTGTCTTCCATGAAATGAATTGTTTATATCTAAATTGTTGAATTTATTGGTATAAAGTTCATATTATTATCATTTTAATATCTGTAGAATGTGTCATAGCTCTCATTCTTGATTGATATTGTCAATTTATGTCTTCTCTAGTTTTTTCCCGGTGATCAGAGGTTTAGCAGTTTCACTGATCACTTCAAAGATTGAGATTTGGGTTCATTGATATTTCTCTTTATATTTATTATTTACTTTTTTTTTTTTTTTTAGTTTCTTAAGTGCACCTTTCTTCTTTTCTCATTTAAGCATTCAGTGCTGTAAATTTCCCCCTAAGGACTCCATTAGACACGATCATAAAAATTCTGATATATTATGTTTTTACTTTCATTCAGTTCAAAATAATCGCCATATCTTCTTTGATTTCTTCCTTGATCAAATTGATCAAATGATCTGATTTCCCAGAGATCTTTCTGTTATTGATTTCTAAGTTAATTTCATTGTGCTCTCAGAATGTGCCTTGTATGAGCTAAAATCTTTTTAAATTTGTTGAAACTTATTTTTTGGCCCCATAATATGATCTATCTTGTTTTGGGTGCACTTAAGAAACCTACTAGTGATTCTGATATGCACAAAGGTTGAGAAATGTAAAGTTTTAAAAAAAGATAACTGCGAAAAGTAATAATGTATTACACATTATTTATAACATATGTAAAATTAAAGTGCATAAAGCAATGTCATAAAATTTGGGAATTAGAATTAGGAAAAAAATTAAATTAAAAATAAAACACAACAAATATAGAAATCAAAGAATGAAGTCAGCTAATCAGTGATTGAACTGGTACACTTACAAAGCTGGTTCAAAGAGTATTTTGAGAAACAGGGTATTTACTGTCCACCAGGAAGAGTAGTTTGAAACAAGTATGCTGAGTTAGAGACAAATGTGATTAAGGTGGAATGGGGCATTATGACTGTAACCTCTGGAGTTATCTTTTTTATTAAACAGACAACATGTAGCTTCACAGGAAACAAGCCATTAATTAACAGTAAATAGCAGAGTCAAAAACAAGTGCATTTCCCCCAAACCACGTTCTCTTTGCATGAGTCTACTAATATGCAGTTAGGACACTGACAGGAACATGACACTCAACTTTTGCCAATTTCCAGGGTTTAAATAGATTTTCATAACAACATTAAGAAAAGATTTAACAGGTGAGGTGGTACTAAAATATGGTAAAATAATAATAATAATAACAGTAACATGAAACAAACCACCACTGAGGGAAACACCGGTCTAACAAGGACCTATACAGCAGCCATCCTGTGTGTATGGACACTGAGGTGGGTCCATGAGCTAAGGATTAGTTTGCCCCCTCTTGTGAAATTTGAGGGTCTTCACAGAACCTGTACCTGAAGAGAGAACCCAAAATGGTCTTGACGAAGTTAATGTGAGCTCTGCTCTAACACAAAGATAAATGGGACATTAAAGTTCAGAAGGTCTCCACTATGAGGGTAGATGCAAGGAAAGATGCCTGGAAAAGTCTACCATATGTGTAATTAAATTCCTTTCCAAACAACAGCAATAATAAAAAGCTCACAAAAGTACTTTTCAACTCATATCTGCATAATTTCTAAGATGAACTCTGCAAAATGTACACCCAGGTAATGCATAAGTCTGTTATTTCTGACAAAGGTCTACCAATAGTGGTGACTCCTATCATTCTTTCTAGAACTAATTAGGTAGCTGGTTCACTTGTCAAGATCATTCCAATGATGTGTGGGTAAAATCAGATCATGTATAACTTCCTTTTCTCTCTAATGAAAAGAAAATATGACCAGTGCTCATCAAAAAGTAATATAAAGTCACAAAAGTACAAGCTAAATAGAAGGAGGATAAATAGGACAAGCAAAATATTAGCACATAAAGAGTAATTAAAACCCCGCAAAGCTACAGACTGTGCAACAGGACTGGATACAAAAACTCAGAAATGGACAGCACAATACTGCCTAACTGTAATGTAATTATGTTAAAACACTGAATGAAGCTGCATGTGAGAATGATAGAGGGAGGAGGGCTGGGGACATAAATGAAATCAGAAAGAAAGATAGATGGTAAAGATCGAGATGGTATAATCTAGGAATGCCTAGAGTGTATAATAATAGTGAAATGTATAATGTACAAATTTTAAAAATGATTTTGCGTGAGGAAGAACAAAGGAATGTCATTATTGCAGGGTGCTGAAAATAGATGATAATTAATACTTTAAAATGTCACCTTATGTGTGAGACTAAAGCAAAAAATGTTTATTTGTTACAAAATTTATATTTTGACTAGAGCATTTCCTAATATAACTCATGTAGATAGTTTGATTGAACATCCTAAGTACTTGGAATCTCAGGTAGGACATGAGATTTGTTGGTTTGTCCAGAGTGATGCCCTGATGAATCCCAGAGTGATTTGATCAGTGACTGGAAAAGTATTTGCAAAGTCCCCTTCAGGGAATGGTGAGAATGGGGAGAAATTCAACTTCCCCAAGTTGAATTCTTGATATTCTCACAAGCAGTGTGGACAAACAAAGCTATAGGCTGAGCCCCCAGTCTTGGGGGTTGTTCATATGAAACTTAACCCCACAAAGGATAGGTCAAGACTACTTAAAATTTAGGCCTAAGAGTCACCCCCCAAGAGAGCCTCTTTTGTTGCTCAGATGTGGCCTCTCTCTCCAGCCAACATGGCGAGCAGTCTCACCACCCTCCCCCTCTCTGCGTGGGACATGACTCCCAGGGATGTGGACCTTCCTGGCAACATGGGACAGAGATCCTGGAATGAGCTGAGACTCAGCATCAAGGGACTGAGAAAAACCCTAGAATGAGCTGAGAATTAACATCAAGGGATTGAGAGAACCTTCTCGACCAAAGGAGGAAGAGTGAAATGAGACTAAGTGTCAATGGCTGAGAGATTCCAAACAGAGTTGAGAGGTTATCCTGGAGGTTATTCTTACGCATTAAGTAGATATCACCTCGTTGTTCAAGATGTAGCGGAGAGGCTGGAGGGAACTGCCTGAAAATGTAGTGCTGTGTTCCAGTAGCCATGTTTCTTGATGATGATTAAACAATGATATAGCTTTCACAGTGAGACTCTGTGAATGTGAAAACCTTGTGTCTGATGCTCCTTTTAGCTACTATATCAACAGAAGAGTAGACCACATGGAATAAAAATAAATAATAGGGGGAACAAATGTTAAAATAAATTTAGTTTGAAATGCTAGTGGTAAATGAAAGCGAGGGGTAAGGGGTATGGTAGGTATAATCTTTTTTTTTTCTCTGTTATCATTTTATTTCTTTTTCTGTTGTCTTTTTCTTTTTCTAAATCGATGCAAATGTTCTAAGAAATGATGAATATGCAACTATGTGATGATATTAAGAATTACTGATTATATATGTAGAATGGAATGATCTCTTAATGTTTTGTTTGCTAATTTTTTTAATTAATAAAAAAAGTTAAAAAAAAAAAAAACCCCGCAAAGCGATAAACTCACAAAGACTGAGGAGTATATAGCCAATGATGTTATTACAGGGGTATAGCATTTAATAAATTTGTAAATGCCTCATGTACCCTTTCCCACAAAATACAAGAAGTTCAATGCTCTAAGCTACAGTCAGAGTCCAGTTAAGAGACAGTAACTACTATATCAGCCATTTGATTAAGGAAAATTTATATAAAGAATTATGAACGAGTAAAAGATGGTTAATGACTAAAAGACATAAGGTCTAAAGAAAACAGAAATAGCAAATATAGCAAGCAGTCACTACCTCTAGGGCTGAAGCAAGGTACCTGTGCCGATTTGAAACTATTATGTACCCCAGAAAAGCCATATCCTTATCCAATCTTGTGGGGCCAGACCTATTGTTTAGGGTGGAAACCTTTGATTAGTTTGTTCCCGTGGAGATCAACGCATTCAACTTTGCATGTGACCTTTTGGTTAAATTACTTCTATGAATATGTGACACATACAATTGTGGGGATGGTCTTTTGATTAGATGGAGATGTGACTCCATCCATTCAAGATGGGACTTGATTATTTTACTAGAGTGCTTTAAAAGGAGAAACATTTTGGAGAAATCTTAGATGCAGACACTTGGAGAACAGTTGCTTCAGAGCTGACAGACACAGATATTTGGAGATGCTTGGAGCCAACAGAGGGAGCAGATGCCTACACATGGACCTACAGAGATGCAGAGCCCAACAGACATCGCCATGTGCCTTCCCAAGAGAGGTTAAGCAATCCACAACTCAAAGTTGTATTCCAGAGGAGCTAAGTGAAAGCCCCCAGATGCTTAGAGAGGAAACCACTGGCATCAGAAGCTAGAAGCAATGGAACCAGGAACAAGGACTAGCAGAGACCAGCCACATGCCTTTCCATGTGACAAACATTGGCCTTTCTTGAGTCAGGGTATCTTTCTGTGGATGTGTTAGTTTGGGCATTTTTATGGTCTTAGAACTGTAAACTTGTAACTTAATAAATTCCTTTTATAAAGGCCATTCCATTTCTGGTATTTTGCATTCTGGCAGCTTTAACAAACCAAAACAGTACCCAGTGAAAATAAATTTGTGAATAGACACCTAACAAGACTGAGATTCAGAGATTATTGAAGAGGTGGAACTGTGGAGCCACTAGATGGAGAAGTTCACTGACATGCCACAGACCAGGCCTGATGGTCAGGAAGCTTCCCACTGGGGTACTGACAAACACGTTTGGGTGCTGGTAAGACTCCCTGGAAAACAACTTGCTATGATGCCAGCCAGATTCACCAAAAGGTGAGTGAAATTGGGCCTTCTGCATGCCACTGGCTTTTCACACCAGAAGATTAAGAAGAAAGTACCATAAATTTTACAGTTTCTATTTGGGATGATAAAAACACGTTGGTAATGGAAGGTGGTGAGGATAGCACAACAATGTGAATGTAATTAACAACACTGGATTATACAGTTGAATGTAAATAAGGGGGAAATTTTAAGTTATATATGTGTTACTAGAATAAAACATTTTTTAAAAATCAAGCACAAAACGTGGTGGTTTGAAACTATGTTTGCCAGAAAAACATGTTCTTGGAGTTAATTGTAAGTAAGACCATTGTAAGTAGGGCTTTTTGATGAGACTACTTCATCTAAGGAGTTAAGGTGTGACCCACCTAAATAAGGATGTCTTAATCCTATTACTAGAATCCTTTTTAAGCAGAATGAAATTCAGACATAGAGAAAGACACAGAAACAAGAAGTTGAAATTTGGTGGAATACAGAAGAGATGGGAGAGACCACAAGTCACTGCCATGTGCTTTGCCATACGAAAGAGGAGCCAAGGATCACTGACAGTCAGCCCCAGAACACCAGTCTTCCGGCAAAAAGCACCACCTTGGGTTTGAACTCTCCCGTAGCCTCAAAACCATCAGCTAGTAAATGGGAATTGTTTAAGTTGACCTATTTCATAGTATGAAACTAAAACAGGACTATATAACACAACAGGGACTCTTAATGTAAACCATGGCTAATAGTACAATTATAATATTCTTTCATCATTTATTTAAAAATATACCACACTAAAGCAAGGTGTTAATAACAGAGGGAGTATGCGGAACTCAGTATTTTCTGCATGATTTTTCTGTATACCTATCATTTCTCTAATAAAAAAAGAAGAACAAGAAGAAAGCACCAGAACTAAGTATAGAAGCCCTTTCTTCTGTTATGTCTTGCAATGTCACTCTAGGGCCTTCTACTGACAAAGTCAAACATCTGTACCAACTGGCAAAGAAGAAATATTTAGAGTCTGGCCCCAGGATTCAAAGCAGGGCAAAGATGAGGTGGATTTGGAACTGATGGACAATAAACTGATAATAGGCACAGTCCACCACTTTGGCTACTTAGCCACCATACACACCATTTTACACACATTTGAACTTATGAGGAGACAAAACAGTTTTACACTTTCACTTATCAAGACAGAATAATCATTACAATTGAAAAAGTTCTCACCTTTTCCCCAAAATGAGGAAACAGTCTGAGTCATTATATTTGTCACTGCTGTACTATATACTCCTCCAATTCTGGCACAGTCCTATAGAATGTTCTGAAACCTGGAGATATTTAAATGGCATAACCTTCAACAATTTGTATGTAAAATCATACGGGTAAGAAGGAGAGAAAAAAATGGTTGATATCTACAAATAGACACCTACACATGACAAGAAAGGAGAAAATATGCAAGGTGATTAGAGTTCTTGTTTCTATAATTGGACACAAGACCAAAGTGGACTTCTATGGATTCCTTCTTGCAATTCTCATTCTGTATCTCCTCCACTGTGAGCCAGACCTCAGCTGGTCAGAGTTCTTCACCTGGGGGACTGACCACACCTCTGTTCCTGAAGGTTCTTAGTCTTCATTAGGCCTGCCACTTTTTGACTGCTGTATTTTCCATCAACTTCTACCATTGGACTTGGAAGCTCTAAGAAGCAATACAATGTCATAATCAAGCCTCTCTGCAATTCACTTTGCCCCTGAAATTCTCTTGTTCATTCACATCTTAATTCTGGTAGCAGTTCTCTTCTTTCCACCTAATGTTAACCAAAAAAAGAAGAATGCATATCCTTCTCCTTAATTCCCTGAATTAATAGAATGCAGGTTTCGCATAGGGAGCAGAATGTTTGGAAAATAATGCCATAGAATAGGAAGTATATGAGATTGAATATTAGACTTCTCTCATCTTAAAGTCTGTCAGCCATCCCATCTCACTGGACAATTTTAAATGGCCGACTCTTCTGGTCCATTTCCCCAGACACACACACACTCCACTGCTCCCAATACTGAGTTGGGGTCCCATGCTATCTGTCTGAATTTCTGAACACAAAGCTCAAGTTGGATAAAATAAACTCCACTTTATTCAGCAGAGTAATTCAGCCCTGAGCCCATTTTATACTCAAATAGTTCAAATGTCCATGAAGTATTTTTCATTATCAAAAGTAAAGCAATTTCCCATAGTGAATTTCTGTTAACCCACGGCAGTTCAAACAGCCAGCTTTTTTGCCTCCTGCTGAAACAGCATATGGCAGGAACAGGTGACTCTCATAACCACAGATTCCCCAGAAGTCTATATCCAGAGCAAGAAGACAGGACTCCTGGACCATTCAGGACTCATCTCGGAGGCATTTGCCACAGGGGTCCCAGTGTGAGCCCCTGAGAGAAGAGAAGAGCCTGAGAGAGAGGACCGGGACTGCGATGGGGCCTTAAAGGATGGAGCTTCAGGGACATGGGGGACTATAGGAGACTCAACCCCTGGGGAGGCACTGTCAACACCAGAGTCTGAGCTCAACCCTGCCCCTGTGAGGATCATAGGTTCTCCCAAAGAAGGAGAATGTTAAGAGGCACAGGGAGTCCCTCCAACCTACCCACATGGAGCAGATGGTCAGGAACACGTCTACTGACTTAAGTATGAAGTATGGAATGAGGGTCCCAGAAAAGGAGCCTGAGAGGAGAAAATGTGGGAACCGTCATTGATATTATAGAAGGTGACATCCCTGTTGTAGTCCAGGAAAATCCCACTTTATGGGGAAACTGCCCAAGGTACAGGCAAGTGTGACACAACTCAGAGCCCCTTTTCTGGGGACTCTCTGAACCAACCTGTCCAATTTACATCTTCCCTACAGCCAAGAGCCCACTGGCCTCTGTCTCCATCCCTGACCTCCACCTCCCAGTAATGTCTCCCTGACCTGATGTCCTCATGGCCTGTTAGGGAAATTACAGACACCTGTGAAGCAGCCAATGCTCAGACCTCATCTACCCCCACCTTCTCCTCTGAGGAAGTCACCAACACACTCTCAGCAGCCACCCACCACCTCCCGCTACCCCCACCTCCTGTTCTATTGTGGGCCATCCCACAACCTGGTGAGATGTTAAGTCTAATGAAAAGGCTCAGCTGAGCCTCAAACCCAGAAAAGGGGAGCAAGTGATCCCACATGCTTATCAGAAAGGGAATTCTCTTGCAGTGCCCCCTCTTTTCCCCACCCCCATTCTCCAAGGAGATTTAAAAAACACACACTCAAAGAGTATAGATTAGTTTCTCTTCTCCAACATATAATGGGGGCATGTGGAGCTGCCATCTACCAATCCAACCCAGAGCAGTTTGGGTCACCCCAGGAGACTGGCCATGATGGGACTTCTTCCCCCGTCTTTTGGACGCTTTGTGCTGTGTAAGTGACAAAGAGATGACTTACCGTTTTGGGACTCTTTATACTGTGCAAATGATAAAGGGATCATTTGCTGAAAGTTTCTATCATGCCCTGAATCTGTGTTCCCACTACACACTGTTGTAGGAAGCCACTCCACATTCCCCTCTGGGTTTTTGTATCTAACCTGAACCTAAATCCTTCATTAACTAATTACATCATTACTTCAGATTCAACCATGTGATTCAACGATGTGATTGCTCCCAGGCTGGGGACTTTCACGTGTTAATTGATTTTTCCCAGTGTTTCCCTCACTGCACTCCTTCAAGGTTGTTGTCATTATTATCCCCTTTTATAGATGGGGAAAACAAATCTCACGGTTTCACTACCACCCAACCAGCAAACACTCTCTCAGTCTATTTTGACTTTAAGATTTATTTTAAATAACCTGTTATATTTTTCTTAATGGAACAATTACTGATTGACCCAGTAATGCATGGGATGCTTGGTTTCTGCCTGGGAGACCAGTCTGGCGCTATAAAACCCAGAAACTGTGGTTACACCTGAAATTTGACCCTCCTCCAAAAAAAAGTCTAAGTGGGTTTATTTCTGCCAATACCCACTGAGATTCAGGAATATTTGTAAAATCCATTTTCACTCAAAAAGAACTACTGAGTCAAAGACTAATAGTAGCCTCCATATCCCATCCCACCTACGGTTGAAATGTTTCTATCTCCCCCTCCCCATCCCTGCCCATTAGGAGATCTTCTCAAGGCTTCATAGACATTAGGAGGACTTTATGAAAAAAGAGAGGAAATAAAACAAAATTTTATTGAAAACTTACAGAGCATCAGGAACTGAGCTACACAAATTATATTTATGTCACCCCATCCTCACAGCTGCCCTGTGACTGAGGTAGAGATTTCAGAGAAATCTCAATCCACTCAGAGCTTCTGGAAATTTTCTAGGAAAATGTACACATTTTGCCATAAATTCCACATTCTTGGGCATATTGAGGCAGAGATGGAGTAAGACAAGCTCTGCCATCCAGGAGCATTTAACCCAGGAACTTCCTAGAGGACACGAGGTTTTCGAACTGCAAAAAGTCTGTTCCCACATTGCCCCCCAACCTCAAAACCAATGCAGCCCATTCCCCAGGTCCAGGCAACCCAAGTGAAAGTGGAGCTCAAAGGGGACCTTGCGCTCTGAAATGCCCTGATAACGATGTGGATGGAAAGCTTATCTCATGCTGAACCCCAGCCCACGGAATGCCTACACCAGGGGGTTACAGGGGCAGTAGGAACGACAAACAATGCACACATAAGATTTTCCTAAAAAGCACTTGAAGACTAGCAGGAAGGTCATCAAAAAGCAAATTTCACCTCCCTATCACAGCCCTTTGGAGTCCTGCTCTTATTTAACAATAATCATTGTTCACAACGCTATACATGGATTTCTTACTGAAAATACAATTTATCCCAATGCTAAGGAGGTTAATATTTTGCTTTCCTGTTTTAATAGATGTGTGAAATGTCATCTATTCGTTGTTTCAAGTGCTTTCAAAATAGTTTTAGATAAATACTGAAGCCATGGAACAATGGTTAATGTAAAAGGTATCGTGGTTCTAAAAGGGAGAGTTGATGGAACGATTCAAGCCCTTTTCTTTTTTGTTGTTTGTTGTTTTTAGTTTTTTTGCATGTGAAAAATAACATATATACAAAAAAAGCAATAAATTTCAAAGCACATCACAACAATTAGTTATAGAACAGATTTCAGAGTTTGATATGTGTTGCAGTTCCACAATTTTAGGTTTTTCCTTCTAGCTGCTCTAAGACACTGGAGACTAAAAGAAATGACGATATAATGATTCAGTAGTCATATTCATTTGTTAAACCCAACCTTTTCTGTATAACTCTACCATCTCCTTTAATCTGTCTCCCACTCTCTAGGGGTGGTTGGGCTATGACCATTCTAACTTTTTCATGTTGGAAGTGGCTGTGAATAATATAGGATAGGGAGATGGAACTATCTGATGTTCTGGAAAGGCTGGCCCCTCTGCATTTCAGGTCTTATCTGGTCTAGGGACCCATCTGGAGATTGTGGGTTTCTGGAAAGTTAGTGCATTCCTTAGTGCATGGAACCTTTGTAGAATCTCAGATAACGCCCTGGGTGTTCTTTAGGGTTGGCAGGAATCGTCTTGGTTGGGGTTTGGCAGACCATGGAAAATAGCAATATCTAACTGAAGCTTGCATAAGAGTAGCTTCTAGACTCTATTTGAACTCTCTCAACCACTTACACTTTATTTGTTACAATTTTCCCCCTTTTGGTCAGGAAGTCAATGCCTTTTCTTAAAGTTTCATTTTATAAAACTTCATTTAGTGGGCAAGGTGGCTCAGTGACAGAGTTATCGCCTGCCCTGCCAGAAAGCCTGGTTTGATTCCCAGTGCCTGCCCATGTGGAGAGAAAAAAAAACTACAGGACACTCATTTATAAAAAAAATTAAATAAATTTCATATATCTTGACATTATTAAAATGAAAGAATTTACTGGGTTATTGTCTACTGCAGAAAAAAAATTAAAGAACTGTTTTCTGATTGCTTATTCTCTAAGAAAAATAAAGAAAAAGAAACACACCCACAATGTGATGGCTTTTGTTTTTACTTTAAACTCTTTCCGTCCTTTCTCTGAGCAGCATGACTCTGGCTGGTGCCAGCAGGGCCATCGCCTTCCCCTGGGCCAGCCCGTCAGCCCTCCTGCTGAGGAAGCCCTCCCAGGGAAGGCTGTTACCTCCTAGAAAATACCCGACCACAGACAGCTCGGCGGCTTCCTTCCGCCCCTCGCTCACTCCCCAGGCTCCGGCCCGCCCCAGCCCCGGGCAGCCAGCGGCGGGGACCTCCCGGCCCCGCGGCGCCTGCCCCGCCCCCTCCGGTCGCCCCACTGCGGGCCCAGGGGAGGCGAGGGGGCGGCGCTCACACCCAGCCCCCGCGACAAGGAGGGAGGAGGGAAACCGGAGGGAAAAAATCCTTCCCCTAGAAAATTTAAATGTGCTTAGACTAATACAGAGGCGAAAGAAAGAAAGAGAAGGAGGGAGGGAGAGAGAAGAGAAAGGAAGAAAGAAAGAAGACACAGAAAGATGGTGTAAGAAAGGAAAGAGAAAGGAAGGAAGGGAAGAAGAAAGACAAAGGGAGGGAGGAAAGGAAAAAGGGAGGAAGGGAAAAGAACGAAGGGAGGTTGGATT
The DNA here is from genome assembly GCF_023851605.1 of Tamandua tetradactyla. Classification (NCBI taxonomy): domain Eukaryota; kingdom Metazoa; phylum Chordata; class Mammalia; order Pilosa; family Myrmecophagidae; genus Tamandua; species Tamandua tetradactyla. The sequence continues at coordinate 87,782,821 of NC_135331.1, read as the reverse complement.
CCTGCTGGCTGCAAGCCCTGATGGAGAGCACAAGGACTGGGGCGTGGTCCCCCGTCACCGGACGGCAGAGAGCGGACGCCTGCACTGCGCAGTGGCTGATCCGGTCAGTGCCCTGGGCAGAGCTGACTGACCTTCCAGATCCCACCAGGTCAGGCCCAGCCGCGTCGAGGGGAAGACAGGCAAGGCCTGGTTGAGGACTAAGCTATGAGGAGAGTCCCAGAGGCCTCCCACTTCAGCCTCTGTTCCCAGGGGACCGACGACGCCGAGAGGCAGATGCTGTGGGTCCTCAGACGTCAGCCGCCCTTCCCCTCCCCTCCCGGAGACCCACCTCCGCAGGCCAAGGGCGCGGAGGCCGGAGACCCTGCGGAACAATCCGACCCACTGTTTACCAAGCGACATTTTACTCTGAATAGGACATACTTTATTTCAAGAAATGTTTTAGTCACTTCCGGAGAAGATGGCGGCTTAGTAAGACGCGCGGGTCTTAGTTCCTCCTCCAGAAAAGCAACTAAAGAAACAGAAACAATACGAAACAGCTCCCGGAGTCACGACAGAGACCAAAAAGACAGCGTACCCCATTCTGGAACAGCTGAACGGGCAGGGAGAATCTGCTGCGGTGAGATACCCAAGGGGCGCGCGGTTTCCCGGCCGGGGCGGCTGGCGACTGGGGTCCCCTCCACGCACGTGGCTCCCCGGTCTGACTGGGAACATTGGATAGCGGGGCCCTCCCGTCACGCTTGGCGTTTCGGGCCAGCTGGGCAATTGGGACCGGCACTCTCCCAAGCCGCGGCGGCCAGCGACCCCCACCTCCACGCGCGGTTTCCCGGGCCAACTGCCGTGCAGACAGACGAGCGCCACGAGCGCCACCTACTGGGCAGGAAAAGAAAAACAGAGCCCAGAGATTTCACAGAAAAAGCTTTCAACCAGCTGGGTAACACACCCAGGGAAATCTGATCAAATGCCCAGACACCAGCAGAAAATAATGGATGACGCTCGGAAAATTGAAGATATGGCCCAGTCAAAGGAACAAACCAATGGTTCAAATGAGATACAGGAGCTGAGACAACTAATGCTGAATATACGAACAGAAATGGAAAAATTCTTCAAAAACCAAATCAATAAATTGAGGGAGGACATGAAGAAGACATGGGCTGAACAAAAAGAAGAAATAGAAAATCTGAAAAAACAAATCACAGAACTTATGGGAGTGAAGGACAAAGAAGAAAAAATGGAAAAAACAATGGATACCTACAATGGTAGATCTAAAGAGACAGAAGCTACAATTAGTGAACTGGAGGATGGAACATCTGAATCCCAAAAGAAACAGAAACTATAGGGAAAAGAATGGAAAAACTTGAGCAGGGGATCAGGGAACTGAATGAGAATATGAAGCGCACAAATATACGTGTTGTGGGTGTCCCAGAAGGAGAAGAGAAGGGAAAAGGAGGAGAAAAACTAATGGAAGAAATTATCACTGAAAATTTCCCAACTCTTATGAAAGACCTAAATTTGCAGATCCAAGAAGTGCAGCGCACCCCAAAGAGAATAGACCCAAATAGGCGTTCTCCAAGACACTTACTAGTTAGAATGTCAGAGGTCAAAGAGAAAGAGAGGATCTTGAAAGCAGCAAGAGAAAAACAATCTGTCACATACAAGGGAAACCCAATAAGACTATGTGTAGATTTCTCAGCAGAAACCATGGAAGCTAGAAGACAGTGGGATGATATATTTAAATTACTAAAAGAGAAAAACTGCCAACCAAGACTCCTATATCCAGCAAAATTGTCCTTCAAAAATGAAGGAGAAATTAAAACATTTATAGACAAAAAGTCACTGAGAGAATTTGTGACCAAGAGACCAGCTCTGCAAGAAATACTAAAGGGAGCACTAGAGTCAGATACGAAAAGACAGAAGAGAGAGGTATGGAGTAAAGTGTAGAAAGAAGGAAAATCAGATATGATATATATAATACAAAAGCCAAAATGGTAGAGGAAAATATTATCCAAACAGTAATAATACTAAAAGTTAATGGACTGAATTTCCCAATCAAAAGACATAGAATGGCAGAATGGATTACGACCCAGCAATACCACTGCTAGGTATCTACTCAAGGGACTTAAGGGCAAAGACACAGATGGACATTTGCACACCAGTGTTTATAGCAGCATTATCTACAATTGCAAAGAGATGGAAACAGCCAAAATGTTCATCAACAGACGAGTGGCTAAACAAACTGTGGCGTATACCTACGATGGAATATTATGCAGCTTTAAGACAGACTAAACTTATGAAGCATGTAATAACATGGATGGACCTAGAGAACATTATGCTGAGTGAGTCTAGCCCAAAACTAAAGGACAAATACTGTAAGGTCCCACTGATGTGAACCGACATTCGAGAATCAGCTTGGAATATATCATTGGTAACAGAGACCAGCAGGAGTTAGAAACAGGGTAAGATAATGGGCAATTGGAGCTGAAGGGATACAGACTGTGCAACAGGACTAGATACAAAAACTCAAAAATGGACAGCACAATAATACCTAAGTGTAATGTAACTAGGCTGGAACACTGAATGAAGCTGCACCTGAAATATGGTTTTTTGTTTGTTTGTTTGTGTGTTTGTATCTTTTGTTTTTGTTTTTTTCTTTTTCCTTTTTATATATATATATTATTAGTATTATTATTTTAATTCTCTTCTCTATATTAACATTCTATATCTTTTTCTGCTGTTTTGCTAGTTCTTTTCCTAAATCGATGCAAATGTACTAAGAAATGATGATCATACATCTATGTGATGATACTAAGAATTACTGAGTGCATTTGTAGAATGGAATGATTTCTAAATGTTGTGTTAATTTCTTTTCTTTTTTTTGATTAATAAAAAAATTAAAAAAAAAAAAAAAAGAAATGTTTTAGTATGACCCTGTGAAGCAGGTCTTCCCTCCCTCATTTCACAGCTGAGAAGCAGAAGCTTAAGGACACAGGGGGACCTGCTGGGGGGGGGGGTGCAGGGGACAGCGTGGTTGCAGAAAACATTAGAATGTCTGTTTATATAAGCTTTAATCCTATCCCCTTGTGGCATTTGTGTTCATTTTTGTAATCTATACAATGTTGGTCTACGCTGAAGGGAGAGCATGATAGGAGTTCGGAAACCTTGCTCTAAACCTCCGTTCCAGAAATTCTCTCTAAAGCAGCGGGTCTCAAACAGCTGAGCAGATCCACAAGTCCGGAGCTGCCTGGGCGAGGGGGCGAGGGGGACGGGTCGGGGGAGACGCTCAGGTCTAGGCTGGGGGATGGGAAAAAGCTGTTAGATGGGTGGGGAGTAACCCCAGAGCCAAAAGAGAGGCCGTAAGATTTCCCTCGGCCTCTGCTGCCCCCTCGTGGGCATGACGCAGCAGCGCGAGATGGAGGGAGATAGGAAAATCAGACGCAAAAATTGGATACGGCAACATTCCAAATACATGAAGTTTTGAAACAGAGAAAAATGCATCTTCTGTGATAGGAGCTGGAACAACAGTGACCCGGTAGGCTGAAGGGTATGGTTAGGACCGGAAGGGGCACAAGGGAGTGACCTAGAGTCCTGGGATTGCTCTGTCTTGATCTGGGAGTTGGTTGCACAGGATGAATATATTGCAAATATTCATCAGTTTATATTTTGGCTAGTGCATTTCCTAATATAACTTATTTTGGACAGTTTAATTGAACACCATAAGTACATGGAACCTTGAGTAGGGCATGAGATTTTGTAGGTTTGTCCAGAGTGATGCCTCGATAAATCCCAGAAGAATTTAAACAGTGAATAAAAAATATTTGCAAAGTCCCCTTGGGGGAATGGTGAGAAAGGGGGAAACTTCAACTTCCCCAAGTGGAGAATTCTTGATATTCTCACAAGCAGTGGGGAAAACCAAAGCAATAGGCTGAGCCCCCAGTCTTGGAGGTTGTTCATATGAAACTTAATCCGCAAAGGATAGGCTAAGCCTACTTAAAATTAGGTCTAAGAGTCACCCCCAAGAGAACCTCTTTTGTTGCTCAAATGTGGCCTCTTTCAGCCAACACAACAACACACTCACTGCCCTGCCCCTCTTTACATGGGACATGACTCCCAGGGGTGTGGACCTTCCTGGCAACATGGGACAGAAATCCAAGAATGAGCTGAGACTCAGCACCAAGGGATTGAGAAAAACTTCTCAACTGAAAGGGGGAAGAGAGAAATGAGACAAAATAAAGTGTCAATGGCTGAGAGATTCCAAACAGAGTCGAGAGGTTATCCTGGAGGTTATCTTATGCATTAAATAGATATCACCTTTTTAGTTAAGGTGTAACAGAGAGGCTGGAGGGAACTGCCTGAAAATGTAGAGCTGTGTTCCAGTAGCCATGTTTCTTGAAGATGATTGTATAACAACATAACTTTCACAATGTGACTGTGTGATTGTGAAAACCTTGTATCTACCTTATCAATAGATGAGTAAAACAAACGGAATAAAAATAAATAGTAGCGGGAACAAATGTTAAAATAAATTTAGTAGATTGAAATGCTAGTGATCAATGAAAGGGAGGGGTGAGGGCTATGGTATATATGAATTTTTTGTTTTCTTTTTATTTCTTTTTCTGAATAGATGCAAAAGTTCCAAGAAATGATCATGATGATGAATATGTAACTATGTGATGATATTGAGAATTACTGATTATATATGTAGAGTGGAATGATCAAAAGTTAAGAATGTTTGCGTTTGTTTAGTGTTTTTTTGGTATTTAAAAAAAATTTAAATTAAGAAAAAATGAACAGAGAGAAACAAGTGGAGAAAATGTGGAGAAAGAGGTGTGCCTATTCACTGTTGGTAGGGAAGCTGAGAGGTGCAGCCCGTTGGAGGGCAGTGTGGTGGTTCCACAGGAGGCTTGTGGTAGGGGCTGCCATATGATCCTGCAACCCTGTTGCTCAGTATATACCTGGAGGAACTGAGTGTGGGGACAGGAATGGACATTTGCACACTGGTGTTTATGGCAGCAGTGTTCGTGATTCACAACGGATGGAGGTGGCCTAAAGGTACAACGACTGAGGAATGGAAGAGAGAACTGTGATTTACACATACAACGGATGATTGAGCAGTGACAGGAAGGAATGAAGTTGTGAGGCATGCAACTAGGTGAATGAAACTTAAGGAGAGTATGTTGAATAAAATGTTGGAAACAAAAAGCCAAATATTATCATGCTTCACTTATATGGACTAACTATAATATAAAAACTTGGTGAACTGAAGTTGAGGGCATGGGTTATCAGATTGGAGCTTATTGTAAAGGGTCCTAGATTGTAAATTCTTACAGCAGTCACATATACTTGGGAGTGTAATGTTATTTCTAAGTTCGAGTTACTGAGGTATCAGTGACTGAGAGAGTTCACATAGAGTGGAGAGACTACACTGGAGGTCACGCTTATACATGCTTCAGTTAGACATTGCTACCTATCATAACTTGCCAAACCCCACCCAAAACCATTCCTGCCAATCCTAAAGAACACCTAGAGCGTTATAGAAGATTCTACAAAGGTTCCATGCACTAGGGAGTCCCTGGACCAGGTAAGTCCTGAAAATGCAGAAAGCCCACCTCTAAAATATCATCTAGCTCTATCTCCCATCCCATATTATCAACAGCCCCTTCCAACATGAAAAAGTTAGACTGGGCATCACCCAAATACCTCTAAAGAGTGGAAAAAAGATCAAAGGTGATGGTGGAGTTATACAGAGAAGGTCGGGTAAACAAATGAGTATGAGTGCTGATATTTCTTTTAACCTCCAGCACCTTACAGCAGCTAGAAATAAAACTGTGGAATTGTAACCCATACCAAACTCTGAAAGCTATTCTACAACTAATTGTTGCGAAGTACCCTGAGATGTATTGCTTTTATGTCTACGTGTTATTTAAAGAGGAGGGGTGTAACAGAGCAGATAGGATTTAACAAATGAGTATGACTGCTGAATCATTATTGTGGTAGTTAGATTCAGTTGTCAACTTGGCCAAGTGAAGGCACCTAGTTCTGCTGCTGCGGTTTGCAAATACCAGAAATATCAGAATGGTTTTTTGGATGGCTATGGGGAAGATTTTGGAGGAACTGTGAAGAGAATGATGGAGAAGTCCTGGAGTGCTTGAAGAGACTGCTGGTGTAAACGGAACCACTGCCAATCTGGACAAAGTGGGACACAGAGGGACAAATTGCAGTTTGCAGAGTGAGAACCATGGACGCTGGGGTCTGAAGCCAAGAAACCTCAGCCAGGAGCATGGACCCACCCATATACATGGAGAGGGTAAGTTTGCCCTCAGGGCAGAGGATGAGTCTCCCATTTCATTGCAGTGGAAGAGTTGTGCAGCCTTGGGGCTAGGAGAAGGTAGAGCATGCTCCTTGAGGACTGAGGAGAGCCTGGCTGCCACCACATGTAGGGGTTGAGCATGTGCCCCAGAAATGGCAGAGAGCCCAGGGGTGGCCCCAATGCCCGGAGGGAGTGGAGCCGAGAAAAAGGTTGTCTCCTCAGTGTACCCGGAGGTTGATTTGGAAAGAGGCGGGCCATGGCATAGGCCCTTGGAAAGGGTGAGAATGCCACTTTCTAAAGCCGAAGGATAAATGACTTTCAGACTTTGAAATCCATTGGTATTTGCCCTGCAGGTTCTACATCTGTGTTCCTTCCAATTTCTCCCTATGGAAATGAAAACCTGTATCCTGTGAATATACTCCTTTGCATATTGGCACCAGACAACTTGTTTTGAGATTCACAGGTCCGTAACCAGAGAGAATTTTTTGCACCTTTGTATTGTTTAAGGTGATGCATGTAGTTGCCAAGTTCACAAGGGGTGGACATGTGGTAGCTAGATTCAGTTGTCAACTTGGCCAGGTGAAGGCATCTAGTTCTGTTGCTGTGGACATGAGCCAACAGTACATGAACCTCATCTGTTCCTAGGTCGGCTAGGAGGAGTGCCTGCTGCAATGAATGATGTTGGACTTAATCGGCTGGTGCTTAAATGAGAGACTCAAGGTAGCACAGCCCAAGCAGCTCAGCATACCTCATCTCAGCACTTGCAGCTCAGCCCAGACCTTTGGAGGTGCAGAAAGGAATCACCCAGGGGGAAAGTTGTTGGAACCCACAAGCCTGGAGAGAAGGCCAGCAGAGACCATCCTGTGCCTTCAGATGTAAGAAAGAACCTCAGATGAAAGTTGCCTTTCCTCTGAAGAACTAACAAAATAAATCCCCTTTTATTAAAAGCCAGTCCGTCTCTGGTGTGTTACATTCCGGCAGCTAGCAAACTAGAACAATTATATTGATATTTCTGTTGGTCTCCAGTGTCTTGGAACAGCTAAGGAGAAAAAATGAAATACTGTAGAACTATAACCCATACCAAACTTTAAAATCTCTTCTATTACTACTTGTTAAAAAATATTTGGGGGGCCAAGATGGCGGCTTCGGGGCCAAGATGACGGCTTAGTAAGGTACGTGCGTCTTAGTTCCTCCTCCTCCAAAGCAACTACTAGGTGAACTGAAATAGTGCAGAACAGCTCCCGGGGCTACGGCAGGGAATGGACACACAGCGTACCCCAGTCTGGACTGGCTAGTCTGACTGCGAGACTCGACTGTGGTGAGATCCCCGAGCGGTGCGCGATTTCCCGAGCAGCGGCAGCTGCGGTGGCCGGAGCTACTCCCTCCCTTCTTCCCGGGCCGGCTGAGAGTCTCGGAGAGGCAAGTTTCCCAAGCCGAGGCGGCCGGCGCCCCTCTTTTGCGGGCGGCTTCGAGTCTCGGCTTCGAGTCCGCAGCTACGAGTCTCGGATCAGAGGGCTATCCAAGCCATGGTGGCCCCCCGCCGCGGACGGCTTCCTGGTCCGGTGGGGAATTCCCCAGGCCGCGGCAGCTGGTGACCGACGCCCCTCCCCCGCGGGCGACTTCCTGGTCCGGTGGCGAATTCCCGGGGTCCGCTGCCGCCGGCGACCAGCCACAGGGTCCCCTCAAGCCACGGCGGCTGACGTCCCCACCACACGCAGCCCCTGAACCAACGGAGAGAATTGGATCGGAAATCCCCAGGCCGCGGAGATCAGTGACTGGGGGGATCCATTCCAAACACGTGAGACAAACGTGTGCCACGAGTGCCACATACTGGGCAGGATAAGAAAAACAGAACCCAGAGATTTCACAGAAAAATCTTACAACCTTGTTGGGTCCGACACCCAGGGAAATCTGACTAAATGCCCAGACGCCAGCAGCAGAAGATAACTGTCCATGCTCAGAAGATTGAGAATATGGCCCAGTCAAAGGAACAAACCAATAGTTCAAATGAGATACAAGAGCTGAGACAACTAATGCTGAATATATGAACAGAAATGGAAAACCTCTTCAAAAATGAAATCGATAAATTGAGGGAGGACATGAAGAGGACATGGGCTGAACATAAAGAAGAAATAGAAAAACTGAAAAAACAAATCACAGAACTTATGGAAGTGAAGGATAAAGTAGAAAAGATGGAAAAAACAATGGATACCTACAATGATAGATTTAAAGAGACAGAAGATAGAATTAGTGATTTGGAGGATGGAACATCTGAATTCCAAAAAGAAACAGAAAATATCGGGAAAAGAATGGAAAAATTTGAACAGGGTATCAGGGAACTCAAGGACAATATGAACTGCACAAATATACGTGTTGTGGGTGTCCCAGAAGGAGAAGAGAAGGGGAAAGGAGGATAAAAACTAATGGAAGAAATTATCACTGAAAATTTCCCAACTCTTATGAAAGACCTAAAATTACAGATCCAAGAAGTGCAGCGCACCCCAAAGAGATTAGACCCAAATAGGCGTTCTCCAAGACACTTACTAGTTAGAATGTCAGAGGTCAAAAAGAAAGAGAGAATCTTGAAAGCAGCAAGAGAAAAACAATCCATCACATACAAGGGAAACCCAATAAGACTATGTGTAGATTTCTCAGCAGAAACCATGGAAGCTAGAAGACAGTGGGATGATATATTTAAATTACTAAAAGAGAAAAACTGCCAACCAAGACTCCTATATCCAGCAAAATTATCCTTCAAAAATGAGGGAGAAATTAAAACATTTATAGACAAAAAGTCACTGAGAGAATTTATGACCTAGAGACCAGCTCTGCAAGAAATACTAAAGGGAGCACTAGAGTCAGATACAAAAAGACAGAAGAGAGAAGTATGGAGAAGAGTGTAGAAAGAAGGAAAATCAGATATGATATATATAATACAAAAGGCAAAATGTTAGAGGAAAATATTATCCAAACAGTAATAACACTAAATGTCAATGGACTGAATTCCCCAATCAAAAGACATAGATTGGCAGAATGGATTTAAAAACAGGATCCTTCTATATGCTGTCTACAGGAAACACATCTTAGACCCAAAGATAAACATAGGTTGAAAGTGAAAGGTTGGGAAAAGATATTTCATGCAAATAACAACCAGAAAAGAGCAGGAGTGGCTATACTAATATCCAACAAATTAGACTTGAAATGTAAAACAGTTAAAAGAGACAAAGAAGGACACTATATACTAATAAAAGGAACAATTCAACAAGAAGACATAACAATCATAAATATTTACGCACCGAACCAGAATGCCCCAAAATACGTGAGGAATACACTGCAAACACTGAAAAGGGAAATAGACTCATATACCATAATAGTTGGAGACTTCAATTCACCACTCTCATCAATGGACAGAACATCTAGACAGAGGTTCAATAAAGAAATAGAGAATCTGAATATTACTATAAATGAGCTAGACTTAACAGACATTTATAGGACATTACATTCCACAACAGCAGGATACACCTTTTTCTCAAGTGCGCATGGATCATTCTCAAAGATAGACCATATGCTGGGTCACAAAGCAAGTCTTAACAAATTTAAAAAGATTGAAATCATACACAACACTTTCTCGGATCATAAAGAAATGAAGTTGGAAATCAATAATAGGCGGAGTGCCAGAAAATTCACAAATACGTGGAGGCTCAACAACACACTCCTAAACAACGAGTGGGTCAAAGAAGAAATTGCTAGAGAAATTAGCAAATACCTCGAGGTGAATGAAAATGAAAACACAACATATCAAAACTTATGGGACGCAGCAAAGGCAGTGCTAAGAGGGAAATTTATTGCCCTAAATGCCTATATCAGAAAAGAAGAAAAGGCAAAAATGCAGGAATTAACTGTCCACTTGGAAGAACTGGAGAAAGAAGAGCAAACTAATCCCAAAGCAAGCAAAAGGAAAGAAATAACAAAGATTAGAGCAGAAATAAATGAAATTGAAAACATGAAAACAATAGAGAAAATCAATAAGGCCAGAAGTTGGTTCTATGAGAAAATCAATAAGATTGATGGGCCCTTAGCAAGATTGACAACAAGAATAAGAGAGAGGATGCAAATAAATAAGATCAGAAATGGAAGAGGAGACATAACTACTGACCTCACAGAAATAAAGGAGGTAATAACAGGATACTATGAACAACTTTACGCTAATAGATACAACAATTTAGAGGAAATGGACGGGTTCCTGGAAAGACATGAACAACCAACTTTGACTCAAGAAGACATAGATGACCTCAACAAACCAATCACAAGTAAAGAAATTGAATCAGTCATTCAAAAGCTTCCTAAAAAGAAAAGTCCAGGACCAGACGGCTTCACATGTGAATTCTATCAAACATTCCAGAAAGAATTAGTACCAACTCTCCTGAAACTCTTCAAAAAAATCGAAGCGGAGGGAAAACTACCTAATTCATTCTATGAAGCCAACATCACCCTCATACCAAAACCAGGCAAAGATATTACAAAAAAAGAAAACTACAGGCCAATCTCTCTAATGAATATAGATGCAAAAATCCTCAACAAAATTCTAGCAAACTGTATTCAACAACACATTAAAAGAATTATACATCATGACCAAGTAGGATTCATCCCAGGTATGCCAGGATGGTTCAACATAAGAAAATCAATTAATGTAATACACCATATCAACAAATCAAAGCAGAAAAATCACATGATCATCTCAATTGATGCAGAGAAGGCATTTGACAAGATTCAACATCCTTTCCTGTTGAAAACACTTCAAAAGATAGGAATACAAGGGAACTTCCTTAAAATGATAGAGGGAATATATGAAAAACCCACAGCTAATATCATCCTCAATGGGGAAAAATTGAAAACTTTCCCCCTAAGATCAGGAACAAGACAAGGATGTCCACTATCACCACTATTATTCAACATTGTGTTGGAGGTTCTAGCCAGAGCAATTAGACAAGAAAAAGAAATACAAGGCATCAAATTGGAAAGGAAGAAGTAAAACTATCACTGTTTGCAGACGATTTTGATACTATACGTCGAAAACCTGGAAAATTCCACAACAAAACTACTAGAGCTAATAAATGAGTACAGCAAAGTAGCAGGTTACAAGATCAACATTCAAAAATCTGTAGCATTTCTATACACTAGCAATGAACAAGCCGAGGGGGAAATCAAGAAATGAATCCCATTTACAATTGCAACTAAAAGAATAAAATACCTAGGAATAAATTTAACTAAAGAGACAAAAAACCTATATAAAGAAAACTACAAAAAACTGCTAAAAGAAATCACAGAAGACCTAAATAGATGGAAGGGCATACCGTGTTCATGGATTGGAAGATAAATATAGTTAAGATGTCAATCCTACCTAAATTGATTTACAGATTCAATGCAATACCAATCAAAATCCCAACAACTTATTTTTCAGAAATAGAAAAACCAATAAGCAAATTTATCTGGAAGGGCAGGGTGCCCCGAATTGCTAAAAACATCTTGAGGAAAAAAAACGAAGCTAGAGGTCTTGCACTGCCTGACTTTAAGGCATATTATGAAGCCACAGTGGTCAAAACAGCATGGTATTGGCATAAAGATAGATATATCGACCAATGGAATCGAATAGAGTGCTCAGATATAGACCCTCTCATCTATGAACATTTGATCTTTGATAAGGCAGTCAAGACAACTCACCTGGGACAGAACAGTCTCTTCAATAAATGGTGCCTAGAGAACTGGATATCCATATGCAAAAGAATGAAAGAAGACCCATATCTCACACCCTACACAAAAGTTAACTCAAAATGGATCAAAGATCTAAACATTAGGTCTAAGACCATAAAACAGTTAGAGGAAAATGTAGGGAGATATCTTATGAATCTTACAATTGGAGGCGGTTTTATGGACCTTAAACCTAAAGCAAGAGCAGTGAAGAAGGAAATAAATAAATGGGAACTCCTCAAAATTAAACACTTTTGTGCATCAAAGAACTTCATCAAGAAAGTAGAAAGACAGCCTACACAATGGGAAACAATATTTGGAAACGACATATCAGATAAAGGTCTAGTGTCCAGAATTTATAAAGAGATTGTTCAACTCAACAACAAAAAGACAGCCAACCCAATTACAAAATGGGAAAAAGACTTGAATAGACACCTCTCAGAGGAGGAAATGCAAATGGCCAAAAGGCACATGAAGAGATGCTCAATGTCCCTGGCCATTAGAGAAATGCAAATCAAAACCACAATGAGATATCATCTCACACCCACCAGAATGGCCATTATCAACAAAACAGAAAATGACAAGTGCTGGAGAGGATGCGGAGAAAGAGGCACACTTATCCACTGTTGGTGGGAATGTCAAATGGTGCAACCACTGTGGAAGGCAGTTTGGCGGTTCCTCAAAAAGCTGAATATAGAATTGCCATACGATCCAGCAATACCATTGCTGGGAATCTACTCAAAGGAATTAAGGGCAAAAACTCAAACGGACGTTTGCACACCAATGTTTATAGCAGCGTTATTTACAATTGCAAAGAGATGGAAACAGCCAAAATGTCCATCAACAGACGAGTGGCTAAACAAACTGTGGTATATACATACGATGGAATATTATGCAGCTTTAAGGCAGGATAAACTTATGAAGCATGTAATAACATGGATGGACCTTGAGAACATTATGCTGAGTGAGTCTAGCCAAAAACTAAAAGACAAATACTGTATGGTCCCAATGATGTGAATCGACACTCGAGAATAAACTTGGAATATGTCATTGGTAACAGAGTTCAGCAGGAGTTAGAAACAGGGTAAGATAATGGGTAATTGGAGCTGATGGGATACAGACTGTGCAACAGGACTAGATACAAAAACTCAAAAATGGACAGCACAATAATACCTAATTGTAAAGTAATCATGTTAAAACACTGAATGAAGCTGCATCCGAGCTATAGGTTTTTGTTTTGTTTTGTTTTGTTTTGTTTTGTTCTTACTATTATTACTTTTATTTTTTTCTCTATATTAACATTCTATATCTTTTTCGGTTGTATTGCTAGTTCTTCTAAACCGATACAAATGTACTAAGAAACGATGATCATGCATCTATGTGATGATGTTAAGAATTACTGATTGCATATGTAGAATGGTATGATTTCTAAAAGAAAAATGGACAGCACAATACTACCTAATTGTAATGTAATTATGTTAAAACACTGAATGAAGCTGCATCTGAGCTATAGTTTTTTTTTCTTATATATTTTTGTATTTTTTATTTTTATTTTTTCTCTATATTATCATTTTATTTCTTTTTCTGTTGTCTTGCTATTTCTTTTTCTAAATCGATGCATATGTACTAAGAAATGATGATCATACATCTATGTGATGATATTAAGAATTACTGATTGCATATGTAGAATGGAATGATTTCTAAATGTTGTGTTAGTTAATTTTTTTTAATTAATAAAAAAATGTAAAAAAAAAAAGAGAGAGTTGGCAGCAGGATTAATGGCTTTTAGAATTCCCTGTGCACCAGCAAAGGCTTGGAAAATGAGGCACGGGTGCAAGAAGCAGAGGAATGTGCTCAGAATGACATATGCATGAAAAAAAAAACAGGCAAAAATACTCTCTATTATGGCAACACAGATCTGAGTGTCAGTGTATTTGTGGAATGTCCAGAAGAGTCCCAAACCAATGGGGCAGCCACCTCTGGGGAAGAGGCAGGAGCTTAGGATTGGGGACACTGGTCAAAGGGGCTTTCGCCTTATCCACAATGTTTAAAGGAGTGTGTTCATGTATTATTTGGTTAATTAAAAATCAATTTAAAATAAAAATATATATATATTTGGAAATTTATTGCTTTTTTGTATATATGTTATATTTCACAATTTAAAAGAAACTATATATATATGCTAAATTTTTCTGTGGAAAAAATAAATACTCAGTATTAGGTTCTGAAAAAAATAAAATAAAATAACTTGGTGATTACTCATTTATTGGAGCTGTTGTTTGCATTCTTTACAAGAAAGCTGACTCCTTCCAGAAGGAAGTGATGGGACAATGTCAGCATCTCTGCCCAAACCGAGTTTCCCCACAAAGCTGACTCACATGGCTTCCCAACCTCACTGCTCCCCCCGCCCCCCATGACAGAGAGGGTGAGAATTGCTCCCCTTCTCCTCTCCGTCCCCACCCCATCTCCACCACCACCACACCCAGAAGGCCTGGACAGACCTTGGCTGCTCCATCCCCCCAACACCCAAAGCACCTCTCCACCTCCCAGCCCCCTCCCCTATCCTATCCCTGGCTGTGCCCACGAGAACAGAGTATAGAACATAATTCCTGTACTCTTCCCTCAAAGACCTGGAACCGGAGGCTCCAAGTATTTCCAAGATGGAGGGGGCTAGGGGCTGCGGTGGAGGGTGGAAATAAAGGCTGAATCCCCAGGGGGTGGAAGATGAAAGCAGAGTGAGGCCTCTGCCCTGTGGTCTGCTAGGAAAGAGCACAGTCCTGAGAGAGGAGAGAATGGTCCCTACCCCAAGGATATTGAGCCCTTGTTCAGCTCCACTGAGAGCGCCAGGATGAAAAGAGAAGAATGAGCGATGGGAGGGTCCCAGCCAGAGCAGAATTCCACAGAGGTGGTTCACAACAGAGTTTTAAGGCAGACACTACTGACAGAGGTGAAGAGGGGTGACAGAACAGCAAAGAGACCCTGAGGCAGCAGGGAGACGGGACCAGCCCTGGGGCTGAGGGGAAGGGCGAGGGAGCCATGGGGCGAGAGCAGTGGTCCGACACCTACAGGGAGAGGGCATGGGAGAAACACCCAGCCCATCCCCTCTCCTTCACCTCACGTCTCCCGCTAGTGCCCCCCGTTGGCTGAACCCACGAGGACCACGCCAGCAAGGGGACCTGGTGATCAGTCCACAGAGGCCCATCTCCTAGATCATAGGGCAGAGTGGAGAATGGAGGGAGGGAGGGGCAGAAATGAACCAACACGAGAAAGGACAAAGTCAGCTCTGGGCTGACACCTTCCCCAGACCCAGCTATCACTTCTGCCAGATGACGACTCCCCTCCCCTACCCCATTCCCAGATCACAAAGATGATGACACCAATGACCTCCCTAGTGACAAGCCCAGTGAGTGAAGAATCCGAGTGGATATGGAGGTGAGAGGGGTAGACCAGTCGTCCAGGAGCGGGACAGGAAAAGGGAAAGCACTGGGTTCTGTTCCCATAGTAGAGCCCTTGATTCCTCCAGGCCCAAAGCCACAGCCCAGCCCACCTTGTGGGGCCAGCAGAGCCCCTGTCATTGACTTCAGTGCTCCAGCCCCTGCTACTGGCTGAGCCACAAGGAAACAGGAAAATTTCCTTGAGTGGGAAGATGATGGGCACCCAGCAGGTATGAAAACAGAGCTGAAGCTGTGGGTCCTATACCAGGAGCCTCCCCTCCAGCTCTGGACTAAGCATTTGCTGCCCTCCTCGCAACCCCAGGATCCCACCGCTGCCACCACCACCACCTCACAACTACAGGAGGAATGGCCTTCTTTGTCCCTTCAGTGTGCACTCAAAAGAGATTGTTTTTAAGAATATTTCCTAAGAAATGTAAAAGGAAACATGGAGGGTAAAAAAGGATGAGGCTGTGAGCCCTTTAGCTGGTGGCATTCTGAAAACCAGTGGCAGCTGGCCTGGCTGCCCAGCACTATGGCTGGGTGGGATCCACGTCGGGCCACTCCAGCCCACATTTTTCCCAAACCTCTCATCCCAGGGAGCTCCCAGGCTCTTCCCCCATTCCCCTGCAGATGTCCCTCTGCCCTCTCTGAACTTCTCCTCCCTGACCCTGCAGAGAAGACCTGCGCAGAGAAGCCCAGTGCTTTCCCCAGTTCCCAGATTCTGCCCCACCTGCCCCTACCTGCTCCCACCTCCCCCTGCCTGCACTATTCTCATGCATTGCCCCTGACCTCCCTGCCTCCCACAAAAAACTAGTTCCTGTGAGCAAGAAACATTCTCAGTTTCCCTTTGACCAACCCCTCCAAATCTTTTTCATGCCAGTGATTTCTGCTCAGTCCTTCTTTGCAACACCCATGCCCCGCTGAGACTTCTAGTTTCCACTCACAGGTTCAGATTTAACCCTGCTTATCACCCCACCCTCATCTGCTTCCTCTAGAGTGATACCGTCTCCCTTGCTAAAAATGCAGTGAGGTCAGAGTAAGTGGCATGCAGTGATTTATGTCAGGGCTGCCCCTCCGGAGCCCAGACTATCCATTATTTATCCTGTTGCAGGGAGAGGGCCTGAACCAGCACATGTATCACAGTTCCTCTTCCAGGGGGCAGGCATGACACCTGTGGATTTTTTTAATTGTGATAAAATACACATGATAAAGTTTATCACGTTAAATATGTTAAGTGTACAATTCAGTGACATTTAGTATATTAACAGTGTTATTTTTTACTTTAAAATCTCTAATGAAGAATTAAGTGGGTCTTTATTGATAATGTAGCATTATAACAGGTGATTGAATTTTGTGTTATTTTAAAAATGTAATTATTAAACATTCATGACATATTGTACTTTATGAGACTCAAATACTCATACGAAGATCATATGGTGAAGATACAATGCAGATAAAGAGTCTGGGTTCCCACAGCCCCTGACCCCCAGATACCTGCTAATATAATGCCAGATTCTCATCTTGAGAAACTCTTGTGGGAACATAATAAAGGGTGAACATTTGGCCCATCATTTACTTTTATTGAAAGAATACCTTTAGTTTCCCTTCAAGAGAATAATTTTTCTGCTCTATAAAAGTCTGTGGCCCTTTATGAAAATGTTTACCTCATGTCACAGAGTCATGATTTTGGGCAGTTTTCCACAGAAGTTCGAAATCCGACCCAACCAATCTAGTTGACTCAAACTAGAGTTGATATTTATGCTTACATATTCCTAGTTCCTAGTAGGTTTAACAGCTAATTATATAAAGGTTCATTTTCCTTAGATCTTAGTTTTTTAAAGGTTGTGAAATTTTAGGGAACAAATTCATGTAAATTCTAAAACAGAAATGCAATTGATATCCCCAGTCTTATGATGAGTAATTGCAATAAGTCAGAAATGTTCAAGTATTTTTTTTTATTCCCAGGAAGACTATGGAACAGGTAGGTGCATTCACAACACACTGAAGAAAGCAATGAGGTTTTGAAAACTACACATATAGAGTCACAAAAATATATTTAAAAAAATACTGAGAGGTGAATAAAAATTAAGAGTTGAGGAAAAGTTGTGCCAAGGGGTATCTCCAAAACTCTCAGTGCCTGCCACATTCACAGTTTTCCTAGCAACTCCTGATATGCCTCTGTATGTAATTGGTGCTATGGCTCATATCATATAAGTCTACCTCAACTTTGGTTATGCCTAGAGCTACAGTTTGTCTTGGAGCCAAATGACTAGTCCATATAGAGATAGAATCTAAAGTGGCTTATTAAAAGAATATTGCCCCACAGAGTAGGCGGTCATATTGGATTATAGCAAATCTACTCACTCATGTTCAGTCTTGGGGAAGAAGTAATGCTAATTTAATTTTAAAGGCCTAGTAATTAGCATTCAGAGATTTCCATAGTTTTTAGGTTCTCCATGAGGCTGAGAGAGAAAGACAGAAAGGGAAAGGGAGAGGGAGAAGGAGAGAATATGAATGGGATGTTGTGAAAAAAGTGTATTGACTGGGAATAGTCAATTTTACTAAAAAAACCCAAACTCTCCAAAACCCATAACTATTTTAAAGTACTTAGAATAGCAATTGCTAAGTAAATATTACTACTATGATTTCTGTGTAATTCCACATAGTTCATAGAATTTTTAAGAAAGGAATGTAAGTGGAATTTTAAAAAAAAAAGGTATAGATAGCTGATAATATGCTTATAAAACTAAATACAAATTTCAAAAATTGTTCAGGGAAGCCAGGTAGTTTGAAATATTAATTTTAAAAGAATCCCAAGCTTTAATACCATATTTTATTAATCTAGACTATGAATAAGGGAAAGAAGAAATTGACAGTGTAATTTGACCATCACTACTAGCTAGTTCTAGAAGTTTTTATCAACCTCAAAAGGAAATCCTACACCCATTAAGAAGTCATTTCTCTCCCCTTCTCCTCCAGCCCCCAGTACCTGACAATCATTAATCTGCTTTTTGTCTCTATAGATTTGCCTATTCTGGATATTTCATATAAATGAAATCATACAATATGTGGCCTTTTTTGTGTCTGGCTTCTTTCACTTACCATAAGTTTTCAAGGTTCATCCATTTTATAGCATGACACAGTTCTGCTTTCGTTTTATGGCTGAATATTTTTCCATTGTATGACTCCCCCTGATTTGTTTATCTATTCATAAGTTGATGGGCATTTGAGTTGTTTCCATCTTTGGCTATTTTGAATACTTCTGCTATAAATACTCATGTTCAAGTTTTTGTTTGAGTTCCTACTTTCAGTTCTTTGGGGTATATAGGAGTGAAGTTGCCAAGTCATAGGATAACTCTGTTTAACTTTTTGAGGAACCACCAAACTCTCTTCCGTCATTTTACATTTCCATCAGCAATGTAAAAGAGTACCAATTTTGCCACACCTTGCCAATATTTGCTATTTACTTTTTTTTTTAACTATAGCCATCTGTATCGGTTTGTAAATACTCCCAGAATGCAATATGCCAGAAACTAACTGGCTTTTAAAAAGAGAATTTAAGTTCTAAGGCCATAAAATTGTCCAAACTAAGGCATCCAGAGAAAGATATCTTGACTCAAGAAAGACCGATGTCTGTCACATGGGAAGGAAGTTCCTGAGTCTGTTGCTTCCAGCTTCTGATGCCAGTGGTTCCCTCTCTAAGCGTCTGTGGGCCTTCACTTAGCTCCTCCAGGACACAACTCTGGATTCTGGCTTGCTTAGCATCTCATGGGAAGGCACATGGCAATGACTGCTGGGCTCTGCATCTCCAAACACCCCTGTTTAGGTATCTGCTCTCTCTGTCAACACTCCAAGCATTTCCAAATGTCTGCATCTCTGTCGGCTCTGAAGCAATTGTGTTTTCTACAAAATGTCTCCCCCTTTAAAGAACTCCAGTAATCTAATTAAGACCCACCTTGAATTGGCAGAGTCATATCACCATCTAATCAAAAGGCCACATCTACAATTGAGTGAGTCAATCTCCATAGAAACAGTCTAACCAAAGATTTCCACCCTACAATATTGAATCAGGATTAAAGGACATGGCTTTTCTGGGGTCCCACAGGATTTTCAAACCAGCACACCATCCTGGTGAGTATGAGGTGGCATCTCATTGTGGTTTTGATTTGCATTTCCCTACTGCTGTTGAACATTTTTTAACATGCTTGTTGCCATGTTATGTCCTTTTGGATAACTATGTTTTCAAAAGCTTTGCTCATTTTTACTTAGGTTGTCTTTTTGTTGCTGAATTTTGAGTTCTTTACATATTATGAATACTAGACTCTTGTCAGAAATATGATTTGCAAACATTTCTCTCATTCTGTGTTGCCTTTCCATGCTCTTGATAGTTCCTTTTGATGCACAAATACCTTTAATTGATAAACTTCTTTTGCTTCTTGAGTTTTTTATATCATATATAATTATATAATAAACGACGGTCAAATCCAAACACATGAAAATTTATCTCTATGATCTCTTCTAAGAGTTTTATAGTTTTGGTTCTTATATTTAGGTCTTTGATCCATTTTAAATTCATTTTTTGTCTTCTGCATATCAATATCCAGTTTTTCCAGTATTCTAGCCAGTATTGAAGAGACTATTCTTTCTCCCATTGAACGGATTTGGCACTGTGCTAGAAAATGAAATGACCCTAGATGTATGGGTTTATTTGGGGGCTCCCTGTTCTATTCAATTGATTTATATGTCCATCCTTATACCTGACCCCATTGTTTTTATTACTATAGTTTTTAGTAAGTTTTGAAATCAGGAAATGTGAGTTTTATTTTATTTCAAGACTGTTTTGGCTATTCAGGGTTCCTTGTAATTCAACATGCATTTTTTAAAGAATTTTTAAATTTTTTTTAAACATAACATACAAACACGAACATTCTTACCATATGATCATTCCATCCTTAGTGTATAATCAATAATTCACAATATCATCACTTAGTTGTATATTCATCACCATGATCATTTAGAACATCTGCATCAATTCAGAAAAAGAAATAAAAAGAAGAAAGAAAAAAAAACTCATACAAACCAAACCCCTTACCCCTCCCTCTCATTGACTGCTAGTATTTCCATCTACCCAATATATTTTAGCCTTTGTTTCCCCTATTTTTTTCTATACCTCTTACCACTCCCTTTCATTGATCACTAGCATGTCAATCTATTAAATTTATTTTAACACTTCCACATGCATTTTAGTTTCAGCTTTTCCATTTCTGCAAAAAGGGATTTTCACAGGGGTTGCACTGAATCTGAGGATCGCTTTGGGGAGTACTGCCATCTTACCAAGTTTAAATATTCCAATCCATAAACACAAGACGTCTTTTCATTTATTTAGGTCTTTAATTTCTTTCAGCAATGTTTTGTAGTTTTCAGTGTACAAGTCTTACACTTCCTTAAGTTAAATAAATTCCTAGGTGTTTTATTATTTTATGTTATTACAAAGGGAATTGTTTTCATACTTTCCTTTTAAGATTGTTCATTGCTAGTGTGTAGAAGCACAACTGATTTTTGTGCATTGATCTTATTCCTTGCAACATTGCTGAATTTTTTTATTTCCTTTCCAGTTAGGATATCTTTATTTCTTTTTCTTGCCTAATTGTTCCAGCTAGAATTTCCAGTGCAATGTTACATAGAAGTGGCTGAAGTGATGGCAATCTTGTCCTGTTCCTGATCTTAAGGGGAAGGCATTCAGTCTTTCACCACTGAGCATGATATTAGCTGCAGGCTTTGGATAAATGCTCTTTATCATGTTGAAGAATTTCCTTCTATTCCTAGTTTGTTGAGTGTTTTTATCATGAAAGAATGTCTGACAATATTTTGTGTGTATGTGTGCATCAACTGAGATGATCACGGGGTCTTTTTCCTTCAATATATAAAAAACTGATTTTTTTACATAAATATGTATCCACTGAAATATTAAAAAATATAATAATAAAACAAGAGAACAGATCTCTTTGGAGATGAAGGGAAACATTATACTTACTGAGAAATTTATATATCGCCTAATATTATATTCTAAATTAAGTTTAAAAAAAATTTTTAAGTGGGAAAAAAAAATAAAACCTAAGGTCCCCAAACATGTAAACCCTCATCCTGCAACCCTTGAAACTAGAACTAGAATATAAAAGATACCAAATAATTGAATCCAGTAGACAAGAAGAGCAAGCAGAGGGAAGAAGTCCTGGGCGTAGAGTCAGGGGCTTGGATTCAAATCAGTTGCTAAAGAAATTGTAACAAGCGCCAGCGCCCTGAGATTTCTGCCTGGGCGGAACAGTGCTCTTCTCCTTCCTAGCAGATTGGGGTGGGGATTCCTAACTCGCACAGTCCTGTTCACATCCTTCCTCCTGGCCTGAAGATAGGACAGGTCAGTCTGCCCCTCAGTCCCCTGGTTCAGGACCGAAGATGGTGAGAGCAGAGGGGTCAACACTAGACTCCCCCAAACTCTGGGTCTGACACTTGGTCTTACTCTCTGTCTGCTTATCCTTCAAGACCATCTCCATCAGCTTCCTCTTATCTGACCCTTGGACCTGGACCCTGTTGTAGCCTGAACCAGCCTTTGTTCCCTTCCTTGGAGAGCATCCAGAACATATTCTGCTGGCTCATTTTTTTCTCTAGTCAGAACAAAAGGCTGGCCACCTGTGAACCCTGCAAAGACTATCAAGCCCAGTTTGGGGAACATCATCACGTACAACCAGCTCAGGAAGCCAATCCCTAAGGGACAGAGAAAGGATCGGGAATATTTGTCCCAAAGGAGAAGGAACAGGGAGCCCAAATAGCCCCTGGCCAAGCCAAGCCCTCCAGGAATCCATCTGTGTCTCTCACACTGTCCTAGATTTCCCAGGGGTGTCCGTCAGCTTCCTCAGCAGGGTCAGACCCCACGTCTAGTTCCCCCAACCCTCCACTACCCAGCTTGGGAGGAGAGATGAAGCTGGGGACCCAGTGACAAGGGGAGTCACTCCCAGCCTCACCTCTTATCCCAAACACCCAGGGGAGGGCCAGGTGTGAGTACACCTGGTGTTCTAGTTTGCTAACTGCCAGAATGCAATATACCAGAAACTGAATGGCTTTTAAAACAGGAATTTAATAAGTTGCTAGTTTACAGTTCTAAGGCTGAGAAAATGTCCAATTAAACAAGTCTATAGAAATGTCCAATCTAAGGCATCCAGGAAAAGATAGCTTGGCTCAAGACGGCCGATGAAGTTCAGGGTTTCTCTCTCAAGTGGAAGGGCACATGGCGAGCACAGTCACTGTTTCTCTCTCATCTGGAAAGGCACACGGTGAACACAGTCAGGGTTCTTCTCTCATCTAGAAGGGCACATGGTGCATCTGCTAGCTTCTTCTCCTGGCTTCCTGTTTCATGAAGCACCTCAGGAGGCATTTTCCTTCTTCATCTCCAAAGGTCGCTGGCTGGTGGACTCTGCTTCTGGTGGCTACGTCGTTCTACTCTGTTCTCTCTGAATCTCCTTGTTCTCCAAAATGTTTCCTCTTTTATAGGACTCCAGAAACTTATCAAGACCCACTTGATAAGTAGGTAGGTGGAGACAGGTCGTCACCTAATCCAGCTTAACAACACTTTTGATTAAATCACACCTCCAGGGAGATGACCTGATTGCAGTTCTCAAACATACAGTATTGAATAGGGATTATTCTGCCTTTATGAAATGGGATTTTGACTAAAACATGGCTTTCCTAGGGGACATACATCCTTTCAAACCGGCACACCTGGGCAGCCCAGGTAGATGGTCAGCGGCAGGTTTTACCATCTCAGGATGCCTCCATCCCACCTTGCATTCTCCCATCTGCCCACCCCACACCTCCATCTCTGGATCCTCCCTTAGAATGCCTCTTCACCCACCCCCTCACAGCAGCCCCCAGACAGATCCTGAAGCCTCAGACCAGATCCCTGCCCTCCCCATCCAAGTGTAATGCCCCACCTCCATTTCCTTCCCATTTCCACCCCTCCCAGCCCCAGGCCCACCGTGGCTCATTGAGCCTGAACTTTCTCCTCCAGCACCCACTTCCCCTTCCCATTCAGAACCACCATCAGCTGCCTCGGAGCTTCCTCCTAATTGCTGAGAAGAGATCAGGATTCCACTGAAAACATTCGCAACTCTCCTCTGTCCTCAGCAAGAATTAGGTCAAAGTGTGGCAAGAGAGAAAAACAGAACGTCAGAGGCGCAAACTCTTTGGATCCCTGGGACTGTGTCTTCAGGACATTTACTAAAAGGCTTTATTCATTTTACTTAGCCTGTCAATTTGTTCTTATGCTTATGGATATTTAAAAAATTAGATTTTAATAGATTCCTTCCTCATAGTAGACCCCAGTCCAGGATCATTTTTCTCCTTAGGGGAGAAAAAAACTCATCTGTATATTTTTAACTCTTGCCTCATTATGCAATTAATAGTTTCTAAATTTAAAAGGAAAGTTTGTTAGACTCAACTCATGACCACATAGATCCAGTAAAAGTTTAAAAATCTGTGTTCAGGATAAGTTGTCAGTCTTTCTGGGAAAAGGATACCCATAATGCTGTTCTGCTCAGCAGCTCTGAGCAGCCCAGGGCCTCCTAGGACAATACCTGACCCTGGACAAGTCCTTCAGGTATCTGTGCCAGTTTGAAACAGTTGTGTACCCCAGAAAAGCCATGTTCTTTAATCTTGATTCAATATCATTGGGTGGGATCTTTTATATTAAGTTGTTTCCATGGAGATATGACCCACTCAATTGTGGGTGGGACCTTTTGATAGATGGTTTCCATGGAGATGCATCTTTACCCATTCAATGTGTGTGACTTACTGGTGTCCTTTAAGAGGGAAACATTTTGGAAGAAGCTTCAGAGCCCACACAGCCAGAGACCTTTAGAGGTACAGAAAGAAAACGCCCCTAGGGAAGATGTTTGAAACCAAAGCCAAAGGGCCAGCAGACGCCAGCCATGTGCCTTTCCAGATTGGCCTTTTTTGAGTCAAGGTGTGCTGTTTTGAAAGGATGTATGGCCCCTACAAAAGCTATGTTTTAATCAAAATCCCATTTCATAAAGGCAGAATAATCCCTATTCAATACTGTATGTTTGAAACTGTAATCAAATCATCTCCCTGGACATGTGATTTAATCAAGAGTGGTTGTTAAGCTGGATTAGGTTGAGGCATGTCTCCACTCATTTGGGTGTGTATTGATTCATTTCTGGAGTCCTATAAAAGAGGAAACATTTTGGAGAATAAAATAGATTCAGAGAGAGCAGAGAATGCTGCAGCACTATGAGCAGAGAATCCACTCACCAGTGACATTTGGAGATGAAGAAGGAAAACGCCTCCCAGGGAGCTTCATGAAACCAGAAGCCAGGAGAGAAAGCTAGCAGATGACGCTGGGCTCACCATGTGTCCTTCCAGCTGAGAGAGAGGCCCTGACTGTGTTCACCATGTGCTTTCTGGGATGAGAGAAAGACCCTGGACTTCATCAGCCTTCTTGAACCAAGGTGTCTTTCCCTGGATGCCTTTGATTGGACATTTCTGTAGACTTGTTTGATGGGAACATTATCTCAGCCTTAGAACTGTAAACTAGCAACTTATTAAATTCCCCTTTTTTAAAAGCCATCCTGTTTCTGGTATATTGCATTCTGGAACTAGCAAACTAGAACACAAGGTATCTTCTCTGGAAGCCTTAGTTTGTACATTTTTATGGCCTTAGAACTGTAAACTTGTAACTTAATGAATTCCCTTTTTAAAAGCCAATGCATTTCTTGTATAGTGCATTCCTGCAGCATTAACAAACTAATACAACATCCCTTGTCCATTTCCTACCCTCTGGGACTAAGTCTGCATCTGAGACCTGGGAGCCAGGGCCAGGTGTGTGAAGGTAAAAGCAGGGCACAGCTCACTGACTTAGGAAGGCCACACCTTGGGCTGTGACAGGAGCTACCCTCAGCCCAATCTGGGTACCAGCCTTGCAGAACCTGCATTTCTCCAGGCTGCCCCCTCCTCCCAGGGCACCCAGAAGAAGCTGAGACATCAATGTCATGAGCCAGAGAGAGCTCAGCACCATCAGGATCAGTTTCAGAGCCACGGTCCCCCAAGCTCCAGGTTCCCCACCTTCGAGCCACGAGGAGCCCGGAGCAGACCCTGGAGCAAAAAGCAGTCACCTCATGAGATGAGATCCCAAAAATTCCAAGAACCAAGAACCCAGGCAAAGCCACTACAAACCACAATGGTCACCTGTAGGGCAAGGGCCAGGGGAGCTGAGAGTCAGGCATGCGAACCGGGTCTGTGCAAGTCACTCTCTGATGGGGACAGGGCAGGGGAAAAGCCTGACTCACCAAACCCCAGAACACAGGAAATAGAAAAATTTTCTGAAAGTGAAAGGAGGTCATTTAGGAAATATTAAAGCAAATACAGCCATCCTTCTATTAATAAAAAGGTCAAATTCCAATAATATTTATAAAGCTTACCATTTCTTTTTTTTTTAGTATTTATTTTATTTTTTAAATTTATTTATTAATTAAAAATAAACAAAATAAAACAACATACATAATCAGTAATTCACAATATCATCACTTAGTTGCATATTTATCATTTCTTAGAACATTTGCATCGATTTAGAAAAAGAAATAAAAAGATAACAGAAAAAGAAATAAAACGATAACAGAGAAAAAAAAGTTATACATACCATACCCCTTACCCCTCGCTGTCATTGATCACTAGCATTTAAACTAAATTTATTTTAGCATTTGTTCCCCCTATTATTTATTTTTATTCCATACGTTCTACTCCTTTGTTGACAAGATAGATAGAAGGAGCATCAGACACAAGGTTTTCACAATCACACAGTCACATTGTGACAGCTGTATTCAATCATCCTCAAGAAACATGGCTACTGGAACACAGCTCTACATTTTCAGGCAGTTCCCTCCAGCCTCTCCATAACATCTTGAATAACAAGATGATATCTACTTGATGCATAACAGTAACCTCCAGGATAACCTCTCAACTCTGTTTGGGATCTCTCAGCCATTGACACTGTCTCATTTCCCTCTTCCCCCTTTTGGTCGAGAAGGTTTTCTCAATCCCTTGATGCTAAATCTCAGTTCATTCTAGGGTTTTTCTCAATCCCTTGATGCTGAGTCTCCATTCATTCCAAGATCTCTGTCCCACATTGCCAGGAAGGTCCACACCCCTGGGAGTCATGTCCCACGTAGAGAGGGGTAGGGTGGTGAGACTGCTCGTTGTGTTGGCTGGAGAGAGGGGCCACATCTGAGCAACAAAAGAGGTTCTCTTGGGGGTGACTCTTAGGCCTAAATTTTAAGTAGTCTTGACCTATCCTTTGCGGGGTTAAGTTTCATATGAACAAACCCCAAGACTGGGGGCTCTGCCTATAGCTTTGGTTGTCGCTTACCATTTCTTGATCTCCTTACTATGCCCCAGACACTAGAAACATTATCTAATATAATTCTCATAAAATTCTTCTACATCACATTGGCTTTTCTTTACATATAGGAGTACTGAGAGAGGCTCAGAGAGGTTAGCTAGTCTGACCAAAGTCACACAGCTGTTTAATGGTAGTAAAGGCAGGACTTAAATCCAAGTCTAACTCCTAAGCCATGTTTTTTCCACTATACTACATTTGCTCTCCTACCCCTCAAAAAAAAAGCCCCATCATGCCCTACGTGGCAAAATATTTGGGGCCCAGAGTTAGAAAATTAAGGAAAGAGGATGAAGCCATTCAGTGAGGACTCAAAGGCTTTACCCCACTCTGTCTCTGCTCTGCTTTCAGCCTCTTCAGACACAACTGACCTACAAGCAGACGATGGGTGCTGGTCCCAGGTCTGTGTCACCTTGGGCAAGCTTGCTTCTCTTCTCTGGGCCTCAGCAAAAGACGGGATTAGAAATTAGATCAAGTGAGCCGTTTTCAAGCTGCATTCTCCAGAATTTTAGGTGCCATAGGAACCTCTTGGAGGCAGTTTGGATAAAAGCAAAGATCCCAGCAAGGTGCATTCATCCCGTAAGTCTTATATTTTGGCATCCCAGGTACAATTTCGACTGACAAAGCTCATCTGCCTTTGAAAACCACAGGCAAGCTCATCACTAAGATTCCTTTCAGCTCCGAAGCTCTGTGACTCCACAAGTGTTTTTGAGTATCTGGCTGACTGAAGGGGCCCTGAGGATGTCTTGAGTTTATAAGGACAGCTTTGTAATGAATCCTATAAGCTCTATGGGATAGAGCGTTTTGCTTAACATCGGGGAGACAATCACTTTTTGTTGACCAAATAAATGGATGAATGAATACACAGGATTTTTCTCTGGTGGTCAAGGATATTGCAGGGCCTCAGCTGCTTGGAATCACATGCAGCCTTCCATCATCCTCAGCTGCTTGTCTTGCCAGAATTTACCAGCCTTTGTCACCGCTCTTTCCCAACCATTCACTGACGCGTTCAGCCCCTGGCTTCTCTCGCTCCTACTGCCAACCTTGGTTGCTTTACAGACCTAGACAATCCACCCAAAACCCTGGTCTCTTGATTTTCTTTGACCTCCCCCACGAACAGTCTTGTGCTCCCCCACTGCAGCCACCCACTCCACAATCATACCTTGACCTTATCATTGTCTATATCTACAACCTCTCCTTAAGTTCAATGTCAAGTACCCCAGGTTTTGTCTTTTCAGGTCGCTACCTCTCATACCTTTCTCCCCCACAAATTTCCCACTCTCCAAAATCTCCTACACCATTGACCATTATCACATTCCAACATTATCACAAGCCATTGTTATAATCGCTAGCTTGCATGCTCAATTCCCATTTCCTTCACTCCATCCATCATCCCAGCCTGACAAAAGCCCAGAACTAGCTAAATCCATCTTCCCACCCACTTTGTGCTTATACCCAAAGAGTGGTTGAATAAAAATGTATGATCACAAATTTCAAGTTAGCCCTTAGAAGTAGTCAGCATTTTCTTGGACACTCACTCACAAACTCTCAAGTCAGCTATTTCACACTTTCTTCTCCATCATTACAAACTCTGCCTCCTCCACACTTTAAACTGATGGCCAAATCCTACACCTGGGCACTGTACCCTATCCCCTCTCATCTCCCTAAGAATTCCCTCCAGCAAACGCTTCTCTCTTCTGCTATACCATCTTTCCCTCTGCAATGCATCACTTCCATTGGTAAGCAAACAAACATGTTATATTTCCTATCTTTTTTCCTTTTTTTATTGTGAAAAATAACGTATATGCAAAAAAAGCAATTAATTTCAAAGCACACTGCAACAATTAGTTATAGAACAGAATTTGGTATGGTTTACAGTTGCACAATTTTATATTTTTCCTTCTAGCTGCTACAAGACATCGGAGACTAAAAGAAATATCATGTAATGATACAGCAGTCATACTCATTTGTTACATCCTGTCTTCTCTGTTATAACTCCACCTTCTCCTTCAATCTTTCTCCCAATCTTTAGGGGTCTTTGAGCTATGCCCATTCTAACTTTTTCATATTAGGAAGCGCTGTCAATAATATGGGATAAAGGGATGGAACTATTTGATGTTCTGGAGAGGCTGGCCCCTCTGGGTTTCAGAATTTTTCTGGCCTAGGAACCCATCTGGAGGTTGTAGTTTTCTTGAAAGCAATTATAGTGCATGGATTCTTTCTAGAATTTCAGATAAAGCCCTAGGTGTTCTTTAGGGTTGGCAGGAATGGTTTTGCTTGGGGTTTGGCAAACCAGGATAAATAACAATATCTAGCTAAAACTTGCATAAGAATAATCTCCAGAGAAACCGCTCCACTCTATTTGAACTCTCTCAGAAACTTACATCGTATTTGTTACAATTCATTTCCCCCTTTTGGTCAGGAAGGTATTGTTGACCCCACAGTGCCAGGGTCAGGCTCATCCTTAGGAGTCATATCCCACACGTTGCCAGGGAGACTCTCACCTCTGGATGTAATGTCCCATGTAGGAGGATGGGTAATGATTTTACATGCAGAGTTTGGCTTAGAGAGAGAGATGCCACATCTGAGGGAAAAAAAAAAGAAGTCCTCTGGAAGATTAACTAACAAAGTATCAGGGCTGGAAAAGTTCAAATAGAGTCAAGAGGTTACTCTGGAGGTTACTCTTATGCAAAACTCCGGAGATATTGCTACCTATCATAACTTGCCAAACCCCGACCAAAATCATTCCAGCCAATGCTAAAATAAATACACCTAAGACAATATATAAGACTCTACAAAGGTTCCATGCATTAGGGTAACTTTCCAGAAACCTACAACCTCCAGATGGGGCCTTGGTCTAGATAAGTCCAGAAACCTAGAGGGCGCAGCCTCTCCAGAGCATCAGCTAGTTCCATCTCCCTACCCTATATTATTGACAGCCCCTTGCCACATGAAAATGTTAGAATGGCCATAGCCCAAATACCCCTAAAGAGCGGGATAAAAAGATTAAAGGTGATGGTGGAGTTATACAGAGAAGATAGGATTTAACAAATGAACACAATTCCTGAATCATTAAATTGATGTTTCTTTTACTCTCCAGTATCTTAGAGCAGCTAAAGTAAAAACTTAAAATTGTGGAATTTTAACCCATACCAAACTCTGGAATCTGTTCTCCAAATAATTGTTGTGCTGTCCTTTGAAATTTATTGCTTTTTTTGTATATGTGTTATTCTTCACAAAAAAAAGAAAAAAAGTAGATTGTGATGATAAAAATATATATTTATTCCTTCTAGCCTCCTATATTCTGGAGCAGTGAGAAGGAAAAATCTGAGAGGATCATATGGTAGCCCATGACAAACTCTGGGATCTGTCATGTAACTACTTGTTGAAAAGAGCTTTGAAACTATTGCTTTTTTCTTTCTTTGCTTTGTATATATGTTATATTATACAATTTTAAAAGTATTTTTTTTTAAAAAAGGAGGTCCTCTGGAAGTAATGCTTAGGCATAACTATAGGTAGGATAAGCATCTCCACCACATAAATAAGTTTCACGAAAGCAAGCCACAAGATGAAGGGTTTGGTCTATTGACATTGGAGTTTGAGGCAGGTTTAGGGCGTTCCCTGGTAGTATAGTTTAATAGTTCCATATTTTTTTCTCCCATCCTTCAAGGGTCTTTCGTCAATACTTTTTTTAGTTATCGGCTCACCATACTCTGGATGTATCTGGGCATAACATTAAGCTATAGAGTTACAAGCCCTCATTCCTATTGTAGGTTCCATATAGTTAGGTTGTTTAAATGATCTATCCAGATAGGTTGAATTAGATTAAGCGCTACAGAAAATATAAATCTTGGGCAAAATAAACGTCGCTTACTTTGGTCTCATACAGTAGGTGAAGTTCTAAAATACAGACAATGTCCTCCTTACCCCTGTGTTCTGGTTTACCTGAGTCCCAACCCGACCAGCTCTGTCCTTGCCTCTAATTGAGGCTTGAGATCATTTTCAGTTTCTGTAGCAGTCATTGTATGTAGCAATGCTGGCTTCCAGACCTGCAGAACTCCTACTTTGGGTCTTAGGTGTCACGTCAGGTTATGCATATATAGCACAGCCTCTCAAAATCTAGAAGTAACTATTACAGCTCCAGTAAATGTGATTGCTATAAGAGCTTACAATCTAAGTCCCAATTTTCTTATAGTATTTTCTAAATGAGATCATACAATATTCGCCCTTTTGTTTCTGGCTTGTTTTGTGTCACATAATGTCCCGCAGGTTCATATATGCTTCACAACGTCATTCCTTTCTGCACAGCACAATATTCTATCATATGTTTACAACACAGTTCCCCGTTCTACTTCTCTCAGTCAGTGCATCCTTCAGCCACCTCCATCCATCGGGCATCGTGTATAATGTCCAAAGTCAACAGTCTGTGTCTCACATTATCCTCATTTAGTGGTATAATCATCAGTACTCTCAATTTTAGACTATTTTCATTGCTCCCAAGAGAAAAATAAGCAATAAACACACCCTTACCAAATAGAAAATCCAAACCTCCCCTAACTCTTGTCTTCCCCTCACCCCCAGTTATTTACCCCTGGTATTGCTGTGGCACTGTTGATGTCTTCCTCTTAAACATAACCCATAACATGCAATAACAATTTCCCCCTTCTACCCTGATATTATAAACTCTTTGTACAAGATTCATACCGTAGTAGTTCATGCAAGAAATTATTTATATTTGTTGTATTAATCAGTGAGATACATGGCTCCATACAACCTCTTTCAATCATGTTTACCTTCAGCATGGCAATATTACTTATAGACCCATTAATAAACAACCTTCGCTTCTATCAATTCCTTTAAATTTAAGTTCAACCTCATTAGCTAACCGTTCACCACTCTCTAGTTTCTGTGTATCTCTAGGTCCCCTATATTCCGTATTATAAGCCTCTGAGTTTACCTTTACCAAGGTCATAAAAACGAAATCATGCAGTATCTATCCTTTGTGTCTGGCTTAGTTCACTCAGCATTATGTCCTCAAGTTTCATCCATCTTGTCATGTGCTTCAGGACATCATTTGTCTTACTGCTGCATAATGTTCCATCATATTTATATACCACATTTTGTTTTTCCACGTGTCTGTTGATGGGACCTTGGATTGTTTCCATCTTTTGGCAATTGTGAATAATGCTGCTATAAACACTGGTGTGCAAATGTCTGTTTGTGTAACTGGTTCCAGTTCTTCTGGGTACATACCAAGTAGTGGTATTTCCAGGTTATAGGACAACTCAATATTTAGCTTTCTAAAGAAGCACCAAACTGTTTTCCGCAGCGGTTGTACCATTATACAGTCCCACCAACAATGAATAAGTGTCCCAATTTCTCCAAATCCTCTCCAACATTTGTAGTTTCCTGTTTGTTTAATAGCAGCCATACTTACAGGTGTGAGTTGGAATCTCTTTGTAGTCTTCTGCATTCCCCTTATAGCTAATGAACAAGAAACTCTCTTCATGTGCTTTTTACTACAATTCTCATCTTAAAAAAACAAAGAAGAAATAAGTAAAAACCTTCCCTAGCACCCAAACTGAAGTCTCTAAGTACCATTTCCACTAAAAAGAATAATAGATGTAGCAGTAAATGGACAAGATGAGCCTGGACATTTTATCATGTCAGAAAGCAAGGAAGCCACCAAAGATACTAGAATCATGTCAACTTGAAGCTCATATTGGCGGCTAAACTTAAGACAATTTGAAAAAAATAACTACCAGAAACCTACAACCTCCAGATGGGTCCCTAGACCAGATAAGTCCTGAAATGAGAGGGGCCAGCCTCTTCAGAACACCAATTAGTTCCATTCCCCTATCCCATATTATCAACAACCCATTCCAACATGAAAAAGTTAGAATGGACATAGTCTAAATACCCCTAAAGAGCTGGAGAAAGATCAAAGATGATGGTGGAGTTATACGGAGTAAAGTAAAACAGCTAATATATATAAACAAGTATAAGACTCTGAAAAGTGGAGAGAAGATGGCAGACTGGCCAGGAATCTCAAGATTCAAAGAATAACATGGAAGGAAGTTCTCTGGGGTTTTCTTTTGAACTTCTATATACTGGAGCAGTGCTTGAGATAGCCACAAACTGGAAACTCCAATAGGCACAGACAAAGAAAGGCCCCTCCAAAAAGTCTGCTGCTTCTAGTCAAAGGACCAGGAAAGAGTCAGCCTAGCGAGACAGAAAACTTTTATACCATAACTGACCTACTCCATCCAAACAACAAAAAGTGTCCCCACCCCTACAACCAACCAGCCAAAGCCAAGTGGGAAGTCTAGATTTCTGCCCTCACACAGCCTATTGAGGTGCTCCTCCCCTCTCCTGGTACGGTGCCAGAAAATGCCAAATGGGAACCTGGGACTTTCAGCCCTGCTTAGTAGTAATGGGTTCTCCTTGTCACAGTGTCATTGGAAACCAAATGGAGAGTAGTAATGAGGCGAATTTTACCCTCCCAACCCGTATGTGTCAGCAGAGGAGACTGAATTCCCAATCCCAATTAGCAATAACAAGATTCCTCCATTCAGATATCAACAGGAGCCAAATGGAGAAGCTGGATTTCTACCTCCACCTGACAGCAATGAGGAGGCACCCTCTTTCCCCACTGGTACAGTGTCAGAGGCTACCTGCTTAAGCAGATTTAAATGAGATCCAGGGTCTCCAAACATAACACTCAAAATGAATGACTGCCAAAATCACTTGTCATGCCAAGAAACACAAAAACCTAAAATTGAGATTACATAAATGTTGGAATTATCTGACAAGTATTTTAAAGCTGTCATCATAAAAATGTTCCAACAAGCAATTACAAATTCTCTTGAAACAAATGAAGAAATAAATAGCCTTAGTAGAAAAAAGGAAAGATATAGAGAAGAACCAAATGGACACTTTAGAACTGAAAAATGCAATCATCAAAATAAAAAACCTTATGGATGGGTTTAACAGCAGAATGGAGAGGACAGAGGAAATTCAGTGAACTTAAAGATAGAAAAGCTCTCAATCTGAACAGGGAAAATAGGCTAGAAAAAAATTAACAGAGGTTCAAAGATTTATGGGACTATTATAAAAAATCTAACATCCATGTCTTCAGAGACTCAGAAACAGAGGTGAAAGAGGACAGGGTTGAAAAAATATGTATCGAAAAAATAATGGCTGGAAAGTTAGCAAATTTGGCAAAGGATATATACATGCAAATTCAAGAAGCCAGGTGAGCCCCAACAGAATAAACCAAAAGGAATACATGCCAGGACAAATCATAATCCAACTTTTGAAAAATAGAGACAAAGAAAAAAAATGTTGAAAGCAGTGAAAGACAAATAATACCTTACCTATAAGGGAAAAACAATTCAAATGGAGCTGATTTCAACAGAAACCATGAAGGCCAGAAGGAAGTGGCACAAGTGCTGAAAGAAAATAACTGTCAACCCAGAATCCTATATCAAGCAAAAATATCCTTCAGGAATGAGGGGAAAATCGAGACAATCCCAGATAAAGGAAAACTAAGAGAATTTGTTGTTAACAGACCTGCCTTAGAAGAATGGATAAAAGAAGGTCTTGAAATATAAGGGAAATGACAAAATAAGGAATCTCATAGCATCAGGAAGGAAAGAAGAACAATGTAATGGATTAAAATATGGGTAAATACAATAGACTTTCCTTCTCTTGTGTTCTAAATTATGATTGATAGTTGAAGCAAAAATTATATCTTATCTTGATGTGGTTCTTAATTTATGTATAGGAAGTATTTAAGACTATTATATTGTAAGTAAGGAATAGTAAAGACACTTAAAGTAAGGTAAGGTTTATGCACTTCACTCAAACTGGTAAAATGTCAGTATTCAGTTGATTGTGATTAGTTAAGTTTATATATATAATACCTAGGCAATCACTAATAATTTCATACAAAGAGATACACTCAGAAACATTTTAGAGAAGCCAAAATTATACTCAAAAAAATATTCAGAAAGCTGCCAAATTATACCGTGTTCATGGATTGGAAGACTAAATACAGTTGAGATGTCAATCCTGCTTAAATTGATTTATAGATTCAATGCAATACCAATTAAAATCCCAATAACTTACTTTTCAGAAATAGAAAAACTAATAACCAAATTTATTTGGAAGGGCTGTGTGCCCTAAATAACTAAAAATATCTTGAGAAAGAAAAATGAAGTGGGAGGTCTGATACTACCTGACTTTAGGGCATATTACAAAGCTACAGCAGTCGACACAGCATGGTACTGGCATAAAGATAGATATACTGACCAATGGAAGTGAATATAGACCCTCTCATCTATGGACAAGTGGTCTTTGATAAGGCAGTCAAGCCAACTCACCTGGGACAGAACAGTTTCTTCAATGAATGGTGCTTGGAGAACTGGATATCCATATGCAATAGAATGAAACAGGATCCATATCTCACATCTTATGCAAAAATTAACTCAAAATGGATAAAAGACCTAAACATTAGAGCTAAGACCATGAAACTTTTAGAAGAAAATGTAAGGAAATATCATAAAACTTGTAATAGGAGGCCATTTCCTAGATCTTACACCAAAAGAATGAGCATTGAAGAAAGAAATAGATAAATGGGAACTCTTCAAAATTAAACACTTTTTAACTGCTGTTAACCTTTATTCATTTTAGCTCATAACATTACTGTTTTATGTATATGACATTTTAAGAGCCTATATGATATGGTTCTAAGAAAATAATGCATCTTTAGATTCCGATTGGGTGATAGGATTAGGGGAGGGTATTATTGGAAAACTGTATAAACCAACATTGAGTAGTATACAGTATTATGAAATGCCAAAACATTTTATTAAAAAATAGTAAAATATTTTACAATTAAACTGAAAAAAATTAAACACTCTTGTGCATCAAAGAATTTTGTCAAGAAAGTAAAAAATGCCAGCCTACTCAATGGGAGACAATATTTGGAAACCACATATCAGATAAGTGTTTAATATCCAGAATATATAAAGAGATTCTTCAACTCAACAACAAAAAGACAAACAACCCAGTTTTAAAAATGGGCAAAAAACATGAAAAGATTCTTCTCAGAAGAGGAAAAGGCACATGAAAAGATGTTCAACTTCACTGGCTATTAGGGAATTGGAAATCAAAACCACAATGAGATATCATCTCACACCCACCAGAATGGCCATTATCAAAAAAACAGAAAATGACAAGTGCTGGAGAGGATGTGGAGAAAGAGGCACACTTATTCACTGTTGGTGAGAATGTCAAATGGTACAACCACTGTGGAAAGCAGTTCAAAAGTTCCTCAGGTAGCTAAGTATAGAATTGCCATATGATCCAGCAATACCATTGCTAGGTATCTATTCAGAGGACATAAGGGCAAGGACACAAACGGACATTCGCACACCAATGTTTATAGCCGCATTATTTACAATTGCCAAGAGATGGAAACAGCCCAAATGTCCATCAACAGATGAGTAGCTAAACAAGCTGTGATGTGTTCATACGATGGAATATTACACAGCTGTAAGACAGAATAAAGTCATGAAGCATGTAACAATATGGATGGATCTTGAAGACATTATGTTGAGTGAAATTAACCAGAAACAAAAGGACAAATACTTCATGGTCTCACTAATATGAACAACATTAATGAGTGAACTTGGAGAATTTTAGTAAGAACACAGGTTATCGGGAGATAGAAATAGGGTAGAGATTAGGCAATTGGTGCTGAAGGGATACATATTGTGCAACAGGACTGATTATAAAAATTCAGAAATGGATAGCACAATACCACCTGATTGTAGCACAACAATGTAAGTACACTGAATGAAGCTGAATGTGAGAATGATAGAAGGAGGAGGGCTCTCTATCACTCTACATGTGGAAGATAAACCATAAAGACTAAGATCGTACAATTTAGGAATGTCCAGAGTGTACAATGATGGTGATTAAATGTACAAATTAAAAAATGTTTTTGCATAAGGAAGAACAAGGAATGTCAGTATCAGGGTGTTGAAAATAGATGGTCATCTGTATTTTAAGACTGCAACTTCTGAGTGAGACTAAAGGAAGAGTTGTTTATTTGGTACAAAATTTATGTTTTGACTAGTGCATTTCTTATTTAACTTGTATGGTCAGTTTCGTTGAACGCCACAAGTTCATGGAACCTTAAATAGGGCATGAGGTTTTGTTGGTTTTTCCAGGTTAGCCTGATGCCCTGATAAATCCCAGAATGATTTGAGCAGTGAACAAAAGTATTTGTAAAGTCCCCTTGGGGGATATGGCCAGAAAGGGGGAAATATTCAACTTCCCCATTTGGAGAATTCCTGATATTCTCGCAACCAGTGAGGACAAACAAATCAATAGGCCAAGCTCTCGATCTTGGGATTCATTCCTATGAAACTTATCCCTGAAAAAGATAGGCTACGCTTACTTAAAACTAGGCTGAAGAGTCATCCCCAGACAACCTCTTTTGTTGCGCAGACGTGGCCTCTCTCTAAGCTGAAAAGGCAAGCAAACTCACTGACCTTCCTTCTACATGGGACATGACTCTCTTGGGTGTAAGCCTCCCTGGCAACATGGGACAGAAATCCTAGAGCAAGCCAGGACTCAGCATCAAGGCTTTGAGAAAACCTTCTTGACCAAAAGGGGGAAGAGAGAAATGAGACAAAATGAAGTGTCAGTGGCTGAGAGAGTTCAAACCGAGTCAAGAGGTTATCCTGGAGTTTATTCTTACGCATTATACAGACATCCTTTTTTAGTTTGTGGTGTATTAAAGTGACTAGAGGGAAGTACCTGAAACTGAAAAGCTGTGTTCCAACAGTCACATTTCTTGAAGATGAACATATAACGATATAATTTACAATGTGACTGTGTGATTGTGAAAACTTTGTATCTGATGCTCCTTTTATCTATGGTATAGACAGATGAGTAAAAAATATGGATAAAAAATAAATAATGGGAGAACAAAGGTTAAATTAAATTGAGTAGATTGAAATACTAGTGGTCCATCAGAGGGAGGGGTAAGGGGTATGGTATGTATGAGTTTTTTCTTTTTTTCTTTTTTATTTCTTTTGTTGGAGATATGCAAGTGTTCAAAAAAAATGATCATGGTGATGAATACACAACTATGTGATGATATTGTACATCATTGATTGTACACCATGTGTGTTAGTTAGATTCAGTTGTCAACTTGGCCAGGTGAGCATACCTAGTCTTGTTGCTGCGGACATAAGCCAATGGTACGTGAACCTCATCTGTTGCCAATTACATCTACAGTCAGCTAGGAGGCGTGTCTGCTGCAATGAGTGACATTTGACTTAATTGGCTGGTGCTTAAATGAGAGAACAATGTAGCACAGCCTAAGCAGCTCGGCATTCCTCATCTCAGCACTAGCAGCTCAGCCCAGGCCTTTGGAGATGCGGAAAGAAGTCACCCTGGGGAAAGTTGTTGGAACCCAGGGGCCTGGAGAGAAGACCAGCAGAGACCATCTTGTGCCTTCCACGTAAGAAAGAACCTCAGTGGAAAGTTAACTGCCTTTCCTCTGAAGAACCAACAAAATAAATCCCCTTTTATTAAAAGCCAATCCGTCTCTGGTGTGTTGCATTCCGGCAACTAGCAAACTAGAACACCATGTATAGAATGTTTGTATGTCAAGAATGTTTGTATGTTTGCTTGTTAAAGTTTACAATAAAAATATGTCTTTAAAAAGTTGCCAAATTCAACATAGGATATGACTCCCAGGGATGAACCTGGCCCTGAAACCATGAGATCGACAATGCCTTCTTGGCCAAAAGGTGGAAAAGAAATGTAACAAATAAAGTATCAGTGGCAGAGAGAGTACAAATAGAGTCTAGAGGTTACTCTGGAGGTTACTCTGCATAAGCTTCAGCTAGATATTGCTACTTATCATGGTTTGTCAAATCATGGATGATATGATCTGTATTTTAAAACATCAACTTCTGTATGAGACTAAAGGAAGAGATGTTTATTTGGTGCAAAATTTATATTTGGGGTAGTGCATTATCTAACAACTTGTATGGTTTGTTTATTCGAACACCAAGATTACATGGAATCTTGAATAGGGCATGAGATCCTGTTGGTTTGTACAGTTTAATGTGATGCCCTGATATATTCCAGAATAATTTGGGCAGAGAATAAAAAGTATTTGCCAAGTCCCCTTGGACTGGGGAGAAAGGAGGAAACATTCAACTTCCCCATCTGAGGAATTCTTGATATTCTCACAAGCAGTGGGGAAAACCGATTCAGTAGGCTGAGCCTTCAATCTTGGGGTTTGCCCCTATGCAATTTATCACTGCAAAGGAAAATCTAAACCTACTTATAATTATGCCTAAGAGTCACTCCCAGAGAACCTCTTGTTGCCCAAATGTGGCCTCTCTCTCGAAGCCGACTCAGCGGGTAAACTCACTGCCTTTCTCCTTATATGGGACTTGACTCCCAGGGGTGTAAATCTCCCTGGCAATGTTGGACAGAACCCCCAGGATGAGCCAGGACCCACCATCATGGGGTTGAGAAAGCCTTCTTGACCAAAAGGGGGAAGAGAAAAATGAGAAAAAATTAAGTTTCAGTGGCTGAGAGAGTTCAAATAGAGTCGAGAGGTTATCCTGGTGGTTATTCTTATGCATTATATGATATCCCTTTTTAGTTTATGGTGTATTGGAGTGGCTGGAGGGAAGTACCTGAAACTGTTCAACTGTGTTCCAGTAACCTTGATTCTTGAAGATAATTGAATAGTGATACAGCTTTTACAATGTGACCGTGTGATTGTGAAAACCTTGTGTCGGATGCTCCTCTTATCCAAATAATAAAAAAAAAGGATAAAAAATAAACAAATAATGGGGGATAATAATGGACATATAAATTAAAAATAAGAATAAAAATAAATAATGGGAGGATAAAGGGTAAAAAAATGGATATATTGAAATACTAGTGGTCAATGGGAGGGAGAGGTGAGGGGTAAGGTACGTATGAGTTTTTCTTTTCTCTTTTTATTTCTTTTCCTGGAATGATGCTCACATTTTAAAAAACGATCATGGTGATGAATACACAATCATGTGATGATATTGTGAGCCACTGATTTTATACTATGGATTGACAATGTATGTGAAGGTGTCTCAAAAAATATATATTTTAAAAATTGAACAAGAGACTGAAATCTTCAAAGAAATAAAGAGTGAGAGAACTATACAACAAGAGACCAGCTCTACAAGAAATACTAAAGGGAGTCCTGTCAGCTGAAAAAAAGACAGGAGAGGGAGGTCTGGAGGAGGGCACAGATTGGAAGAAGAACCACTAAGGGTAATTCAAAGAATGAAAAGAGAGAGCAGGAAAAGAATAAACAGATCTGACAAAAACTAAAGGATAGGGGCGGGCCGCGGTGGCTCAGCGGGCAAGAGTGCTTGCCTGCCGTGCCGGAGGACCTCGGTTCGATTCCCGGCCCCAGCCCATGTAAAAAACAAACAAACTAACAAAATATAATAAAACAAGAAAATGTTTAAAAATGTTTCCCTTTCTTCCTCCCTTCCTTCCTTCTCTGTCTTTCCTTCCTTTAAAAAAAAAAAAAAAAAAAAACTAAAGGATAAGATGGTAGATTCAAGAACCGCTTTTACAGTAATAACTTTGAGTGTTAATGGACTCGCCAATTAAAAGATACAGATTGAAATAAAAAAAGTAAAAAAAAAAAAAAGCAAAAGATACAGATTGGCAGAATGGATTAAAGTACATAATCCATCCAAATGCTGTTTACAAAAGATGCATGTTAGACTCAAGGACACAAATAGATTGAAAGTGAAAGGATGGAAAAAGATGTTCTATGCAAGCCATAACCAAAGGATAGAAGGAGTAGTTTTACTCATATCAGATAAAAGACTTTAAACGTAAAGACATCATAAGGGACAAAGAAGGATACTATATATTAATAAAAGGGACAATTCACCAAGAGGAAATAACAATCATAAATGTTTACACTCATTTAATCAAGGAGTTAATCAAGGAGCTCCAAAGTACATGAGACAAAGATGGACAAAACTGAAGGGAGCTGAGTTTCAAGAGATGCAGCCACCAAAAAAATAAAATTTAAAAATTAAAAAGAGAGAGAGAGAGGGAGAGAGAGAGAGAGAGAGAGAGAGAGAGAGAGAGAGAGAGAGAGATGCAGCCAGCAGGTAGCAGTTCCCCTGTAGGAGCAAAGCGTGAAATGCCTAAATCAAAGACACTTGTTTCTTCGAGCTCATCTGGCAGTAATTCTGATAGTGAAGTCAACAAAAAGTGAAAAAGGAAAAAGCAGGTTACTCCGGAAAAACCTGTAAAGAAGCAAAAGACGTGAAACCTCGAGAGCCCTATCATCTCCCAAGTGCAGCAGCAGCAGTAAAGACGATAATATGTTTCAAATTGGAAAAATGAGGTATGGGTCAGTGTTCGGGACTTTAAAGGGGAAGTCCAAATTGACATTAGAGAATGTTGTGTGAATCCAGAAGGCAAAATGAAACCAGAAAGAAAAGGTATTTCTTTAAATCCCAAGCAATAAAGCCAGCTGAAGGAACAGATTTCTGACATTGATGCAATAAAAAAAAACTATAAAATGCTTGCCTTATAAAACCTGTTCTATTCTAGTTGTTTTTTTTTACACTGACTTTTGTTTTCTAAATGTTGTTTTCCAACCTACTATATATTTAGATTGCAGAACAGTTTGTAAGGGGAATTTTTTTTAATGTGCATTATTAAAAACGTTCTGAGTGAAGTTAATTGTCAACTTTACTAAGGAGGATGGCTTCATGACCACCATCTAGTGTAAAATAAAATCAAGTAATACAATCTTCATATTAGTGGTTTTTTTTTGATGAGAAGAATTGATACTGCTTAAAGCCAAAAATAACAATAGACTTTTCAGTTTTAACTTGGCTTTTTAAGAAAGTTCTTAATTTTAAGAAAAAATTAAGAAGGCTTTGTATAGCATTGAATTTATACACTCTTGATTTGTGAAATCCATAGCTGATCTGTTGTTTTCCAACCTAATGTCTGGACTTTTCTACCCCAATGATATTTCACTTTCCCTTTTTTTCCTTACTTCAGTTTTCCTTAATAACTTATCTTTTCATGTTCAGTTTTCACTCTTTTCCTTAAATGTGTTTTGCTCATTTGCAAACATCAATGAAACCATCAGAATGTCAGTATCTTAGTAAGGCTCCTGTAATTAAAATATTATATGGGCTTCTCCAGAACCTCAACTAGTTCTATCCCCCATCGCATTTTATCAACAGCCCCTTCCAACCTGAAGAAGTTAGAATGGGCAGAGAAAGTGGGAGAAAGATCAAAGGTGATGGTGGAATTATACAGAGAAGGTCAGGTTAAACAAATGAGTATGAGTGCTGAATCATTATACTGATATTTCTTTTAGTCTTCTGTTCTAGTTTGCTAGCTGCCAAAATGCAATATACCAGAAACAGAATGGCTTTTAAAAAGGGAAATCTAATAAGTTACTAGTTTACACTTCTAAGGCCAAGAAAATGTCCCAATTAAAACAAGTCTATAGAAATGTCCAATCTAAGGCATCCAGAGAAAGATACCTTGGTTCAAGAAGGCCGATGAAGTTCAGGGTTTCTCTCTCAAGTGGAAAGGCGCATGGTAAACACAGTCAGAGTTTCTCATCTGGAAAGGTACATGGTGAACACGGTCAGGGTTCCTCTGTCATCTGGAAGGGCACATGGTGAACATGGCATCATTTGCTAGCTTCTTCTCCTGGCTTCCTGTTTCATGAAGCTCCCGGGAGGCATGTTCCTTCTTCATCTCCAAAGGTCGCTGGCTGGTGGACTCTGCTTCTTGTGGCTATGTCTTTCTGCTCTGCTCTCTCTGAATCTCCTTCATTCTCCAAAATATTTCCTCTTTTATAGAACTCCAGAAACTTATCAAGACCCACCCAAATGGGTGGAGACATGTCCTCACCTAATCTAGTTTAACAACCACTCTTGATCGAATCACATCTCCAGGGAGATGATCTGATTACAGTTTCAAACATACTGTATTGAATGGGGATTATTCTGCCTTTATGAAATAGGATTTAGATTAAAACATGGCTTTTCTAGGGGACATGCATCCTTTCAAACCAGCACATCTCCAGTACCTTAAAGCACCTGGAAATAAAAATCTAAAATTGTGGAACTGTAACCCATACAAAACTCTAAAATCTGTTCTACAACTAATTGTTGCAATGTACTTTGAAATGTATTGCTTTTATGAATATATGTTATTTAAAGAGAAGAAGGAGTATAACAGAAAAAATAGGATTTAGCAAATGAGTATGACTCTGAATCATTTTATCGATATTTCCGTAGGTCTCCAGTGTCTTGAAGCAATTAGAAGAAAAAATGAAAAATCATGAAACTGTAACCCATACCAAACTTTAAAATCTGTTCTATAACTACTTGTTAAATGTATGTGGAAATTCATTGCTCTTTTGTATATATGTTATATTTCATAATTAAAAAGTTTATCAAAGCCTATCAACAAATCAAAGCAGAAAAACAACATGATCATCTTGATTGATGTAGAAAAAGGCATTTGACAAAATTCAACATCCTTTCCTGTTGAAAACACTTCAAAGGATAGGAATAGAAGGGAACTTCCTCAACATGATAAAGGGAATATATGAAAAACCCACAGCTAAAATCATCCTCAATGGGGAAAAACTGAAAACTTTCCCCCTAAGACCAGGAACAAGACAAGGATGTCCACTATCAACATTTGTGCTGGTTTGAAAGGATGTATGTCCTCTGGCAAAGCGATGTTTTAATCCTAATCCCATTTTGTAAAGGCAGCCATTTCTTCTAATCCTTATTCAGTGCTGTATGTTTGAGGCTGTAATTAGATCATCTCCTGGAGATGTGATTTAGTCAAGAGTGGTTGTTAAATTGGATTGGGTGATGACACGTCTCCACCCATTTGGGTGGGTCTTGATAAGTTTCTGGAGTCCTATAAAAGAGGAAATATTTTGGAGAATGGGGGAGATCCGGAGAAAGCAGAGAATGCTGCAGCTCCACGGAGCAGAGAGTCTACCAGCCAGTGACCTTTGGAGATGAAAAAGGAAAACGCCTTCCGGGGAGCTTCATGAAACAGGAAGCCAGGAGAGAAAGTTAGCAGATGACACCGTGTTTGCCACATGTCCTTCCAGCTGAGAGAGAAACCCTGACTGTTTGCCATGTGCCTTCTCACTTGAGAGAGAAACTCTGAACTTCATCGGCCTTCTTGAACCAAGGTATCTTTCGCTGGATGCCTTGATTGGACATTTCTATAGACTTGTTTTAATTGGGACATTTTCTTGGCGTTAGAACTGTAAACTAGCAACTTATTAAATTCCCCTTTTTAAAAGCCATCCCATTTCTGGTGTATTGCATTCTGGCAGCTAGCAAACTAGAACACCATTGTTATTCAACATTGTGTTGGAAGTTCTAACCAGAGCAATTAGACAAGAAAAAGAAATACACAGCATCAAAATTGGAAAGGAAGAAATAAAACTCTCATTGTTTGCAGATGATATGAAACTATACATTGAAAACCCAAAAAAATCCACAGCAAAATTACTAGAGCTAATCAATGAGTACAGCAAAGTGGCAGGTTACAAGATCAACATTCAAATATGTGGAGTGTTTCTATACACTAGTAATGAACAATCTGAGGAGGAAATCATGAAAAAAAATTCCATTTACAATTGCAACCAAAAGAATAAAATATTTAGGAATAAATTTAACTAAAGAGACAAAAGACCTATACAAAGAAAACTACAAGAAATTGTTAAAAGAAATCACAGAACGGGCGGGCCATGGTGGCTCAGCAGGTAAGAATGCT
The DNA here is from genome assembly GCF_023851605.1 of Tamandua tetradactyla. Lineage (NCBI taxonomy): Eukaryota > Metazoa > Chordata > Mammalia > Pilosa > Myrmecophagidae > Tamandua > Tamandua tetradactyla. The sequence continues at coordinate 87,737,982 of NC_135331.1, read as the reverse complement.
TGCCTGCCATGCCCAAGGACCCAGGTTCGATTCCCGGTGCCTGCCCATGTAAAAAAAAGAAAAAAGAAATCACAGAAGACCTAAATAAATGGAAGGGCATACTGTGTTTATGGATTGGAAGACTAAATACAGTTAAGATGTCAATTCTACCTAAATTGATTTACAGATTCAATGCAATACCAATTAAAATCCTAAAAACTTACTTTTCAGAATTAGAAAAACCAATAAGCAAATTTATCTGGAAGGGCAGTGTGCCCCAAATAGCTACAAGTATCCTCAGAAAGAAAAATGAAGTCAGAGGTCTCATGCTACCTGAATTTAAAGCGTATTACAAAGGTACAGTGGTCAAAACAGCATGGTACTGGCATAAAGAAAGATATACTGCCTAGAGAACTGGATATCCATATGCAAAAGAATGAAAGAGGACGCATATCTCACACCCTATACAAAAGTTAACTCAAAATGGATTAAAGATCTAAACATTAGATCTAAGACCATAAAACTGTTAGAAGAAAATGTAGGGAAATATCTTATAAATCTTATACTAGGAGGCAGTTTCCTAGACCTTACACCCAAAACAAAAGCATTGAAGAAATAAATAAATAAATGGGAACTCCTCAAAATTAAACACTTCTGTGCATCAAAGAACTTCATCAAGAAATTAAAAAGACAGCCTACACAATGGGAGACAATATTTGGAAATGACATATCAGATAAAGGTCTAGTATCCAGAATTTATAAAGAGATTGTTCAACTCAACAACAAAAAGACAGCCAACCCAATTACAAAATGGGCAAAAGACTTGAACAGACACTTCTCAGATGAGGAAATATAAATGGCCAAAAGGCACATGAAGAGATGCTTAACTTCCCTGCCTATTAGGGAAATGCAAATCAAAGCCACAATGAGATATCATCTCATACCCATCAGAATGGCCATTATCAATAAAACAGAAAATGACAAGTGTTGGAGAGGACGTGGAGAAAGAGGCACACTTATTCAGTATTGGTGGGAATGTCAAACGGTACAACCACTGAGGAAGGCAGTTTGGCATTTCCTCAAAAGCTAAATATAGAATTGCCATATGACCTGGCAATACCATTGCTAGGTATCTACTCAGAGGACATGAGGGCAAGGACACAAACAGACATTTGCACACCAATGTTTATAGCAGCATTATTTATCATTGCAAAGAGATGGAAACAGCCAAAATCTCCATCAACAGAAGAGTGGCTAAACAAACTGTGGTATATACATACGATGGAATATTATGCAGCTTTAAGACAAGATAAACTTATGAACCATGTAATAACATGGATGGACCTAGAGAATATTATGCTGAGTGAATCCAGCCAAAAACTAAAGGACAAATACTGTATGGTCCCACTGATGTGAACGGACATTCGAGAATAAACTTGAAATATGTCATTGGTAACAGAGTTCAGCAGGAGTTAGAAACAGGGTAAGACAATGGGTAATTGAAGCTGAAGGGATACAGACTGTGCAACAGGACTAGATACAAAAACTCAAAAATGGACAGCACAATAATACCTAATTGTAAAGTAATCATGTTAAAACACTGAATGAAGCTGCATCTGAGCTATAGGTTTTTGTTTTGTTTTGTGTTGTTTTGTTTTGATTTTACTATTATTACTTTTATTTTTTTCTCTATATTAACATTCTATATCTTTTTTGGTTATGTTGCTAGTTCTTCTAAACCAATGCAAATGTACTAAGAAATGATGATCATGCATCTATGTGATGATGTTAAGAATTAATGATTGCATGTGTAGAATGGTATGATCTCTAAATGTTGGGTTAATTTCTTTTTTTCCGTTAATTAAAAAAAAAAAAAAAAAAAAAAGAGAAGGGATAATTGGAGATTAAGGGATACAGACTGTACAACGGGACTGGATATAAAAACTCAGAAATGGACAGCACGATACTACCCAATTGTAATGCAATTATGTTAAAACACTGAATGAAGCTGCATGTGAGGTATAGGTTTTTTGTTTTTGTTTTTTTGTTTTTTTTCTTTCTATTATTGTTTTAATTCTTATTCTGTTGTCTTTTTATTTCTTTTTCTAAATCGATGCGAATGTACTAAGAAATGATGAATATGCAACTATGTGATGTTATTAAGAATTACTGATTGTACATGTAGATTGGAATGATAAAAAAAAAAAAAAAAAAAAGCTAAATATAGAATTGCCATATGACCTGGCAATACCATTGCTAGGTATCTACTCAGAGGACGTGAGGGCAAGGACACAAACAGACATTTGCACACCAATGTTTATAGCAGCATTATTTATCATTGCAAAGAGATGGAAACAGCCAAAACGTCCATCAACAGACGAGTGCTAAACAAACTGTGGTATATGCATACGACGGAATATTATGCAGCTGTAAGACAGAATAAAGTTATGAAGTATGTAACAACATGGATGGACCTTAAGGACATTATGCTGAGTGAGATTAGCCAGAAACAAAAGAACGAATACTGTGTGGTCTCACTGATATGAACTGACGTTAGTGAATAAACCTGGAGAATTTCATTGGTAACAGAGACAATCAGGAGATAGAAATGGGGTAAGATATTGGGTAATTGGAGCTGAAGGGATATAGATTGTGCAACAGGACTGAATGTAAAAACTCAGAAATGGACAGCACAATACGACCTAACTGTAATACAATTATGTTAAAACACTGAATGAAGCTGAATGTGAGAATGATAGAGGGAGGAGGGCTGGGGGCACAAATGAAATCATAAAGAAAGATAGACGATAAAGACTGAGATGGTATAATCTAGGAATATCTGGAATGTATAATGATAGTGACTAAATGTACAAATTTAAAAAATGTTTTTGCATGAAGAAGAACAAGGGAATGTCATTACAGCAGGGTGCTGAAAATAGATGGTAATTAATATTTTAAAATTTTACCTTATGTGTGAGACTAAAGCAAAAAATGTTTATTTGGTGCAAAATGTATACTTTGACTGGTGCATTTCCTAATATAACTTATGTAGACAGCTTAATTGAACACCATAAGTATATGGTACCTTGAGTAGGACATGAGATTTTGTTGGTTTGTCCAGAATGATGCCCCGATAAATACCAGAGTGATTTGAATAGTGAATAAAAAAGTATTTGCAAAGTCCCCTTCTGGGAATGGTGAGAAAGGGAGAAAATTCAACTTCCCCAAGTTGAATTCTTGATATTCTCACAAGCAGTGTGGACAACCAAAGCTATAGGCTGAGCCCCCAATCTTAGGGTTTGCTCATATGAAATTTAACCTCACAAAGGATAGGTCAAGCCTACTTAAAATTGGGCCTGGGAGTCACCCCCAAGAGAACCTCTTTTGTTGCTCAGATGTGGCCTCTCTCTCCAGCCAACACAACAAGCAAACTTACCGCCTTCCCCCTGTCTACGTGGGACATGACTCCCAGGGGTGTGGACCTTCCTGGCAACGTGAGACAGAAATCCTGGAATGAGCTGAGACTCAACATCAAGGGATTGAGAAAACCTTCTCGACCAAAAGGGGGAAGAGTGAAATGAGACAAAATAAAGTGTCAATGCCTGAGAGATTCCAAACAGAGTTGAGAGGTTATCCTGGAGGTTATTCTTACACATTAAATAGATATCACCTTGTTAGTCAAGATGTGGTGGAGAGGCTGGAGGAAACTGCCTGAAAATGTGGAACTGTGTTCCAGAAGCCATGTTTCTTGATGATGATTGAATAATGATATAGCTTTCACAATGTGACTGTGTGATTGTGAAAACCTTGTGTCTGATCCTCCTTTTATCTACCTTGTCAACAGATGAGTAGAACATATGGAATAAAAATAAATAATAGGGGGAAATTTTTTTTAATTAATTAAAAAATAAAAATAAAATACAAAAAAAACTTTTAAAAAATATATTGTTAAGTTAGACTAGGATTTAATAAAAATTGTAAAAGTTTACTGACCTAGCATTTTATTTTATACATTAGATATGGATTATATATAGCCACAGGTATTACTAAACTTTACTGTCATAGTAGGTATAGCCAGTTTTTAGGGGAAAGAGCATGTACTTGTTTTATTTTGTTTATCTCCTTCACTAGACTTGGTTATTTTGGTTATTTTCCTTTTGCTGATTAGATTATCTCATTGATGGGAGACGTGCTTTAGTTGATTGCAGATGTAGCAGCCACAGATTAATCAACTGACTGATAATTTAATACACCAGCCTTCGGTTTATCAACCAGCCATGAAGTATCCTTGTAGCAACAGTCAGGCCAGTGCTTGCCTGACCAGACAACTAGGCATAATCACTTGGGAAACTGACACCAGAACCTAACCATCACAGTGGAAATGTATAATGGTGCAGCTGCTGTGGAAACAGTTTGGCAATTCTTCAGAATACAAAACATTGAGTTCCCATATAACCCGGCTATACCAATACTCAGTATATACCCAGAAGGGCTGAAAGCAGTGATACAAACAGACATTTGCACACCGATGTTCATAGAGGCACTATTCGCAATTGCCAAGAGATGGAAACAATCCAAGCATCTTTAAACAGACAAGCGAATACACAAAATGTGATATATACAATGGAATATTATGCGACAGTAATACAAATGAGGTCCCAAAGGATGTGACAACGTGAATGAATCTTGAGGACATAATGCTGAGTGAAATAATTCAAACGCAAAAGGACAGATACTGTATGATTTTGCTATTATGACTCTGGTAAAGGTAATCTCAGAGGTTACACTGTAGAATATAGCCAACCTAGAGGAATTTGGAAGCTACAGATGGGGGAAAGACTACCAAATGAGGTTGAACTTAAATGCAAGGGAATGGATAGATGTAAGGGCAACTAATTAGTGAGGTTATAAGTAACATTTCCATATTGAAGATGAATTTGAATGAATATAGTGCCATGTATCCCAGTGCTTAGATCTACAATTATAAATAAGTTCTCACATGAACTTTTTCAAAGTTTTGATATTGGACAAAGACTCAGTAGTAGACAGATACGTGGGAAAACTAAAATTGCATGCTATGGCCAATAATTAAGAGGAAGACATCAACAGTACCACAGCACTATCAAGGACAACTAACTGGTAGTGAGAGACAAGTGATAAGGGGTAGTTTTGATTTGATATTTTGTTGTTTGTTGGTTTATCTCTATTGGCCAATGAAAATTGTCTACAATTGAGAGTGCTGCTGATTGTACAACCAAGTGAGGATACCGTAAGCATGGTTTGTTTATTGGACACTATCCACAATACCCAATAGATGGAGTGAGCTAAAAGAGACAGTGACTGAGAAGCAAAATGGCGAACTGTAATACATTTATATGATGGAATATCGTGCAACTACAAAAATTTTGCATAATGTGTTGTACAAAATAAGTCAGAAACAAAAGAACAAATATGCTAACGTCTCTTTCAAAAAATAGTAATAAGAAAATTGGAGCCTACATTGTAAACCCTTATAGCAGCCACACTTAGTCTGATGTTGTAAGTGCATGTCTAGATTCTGAGACACTGAACTATATGTGTATCAGCTGGTATTTCTCTGGAACTTTGAGTAACTCTGTGACACTTATGAGCCAAAAATGGAGCGCTGCAGTCCTGAAAGTTAGCATAGCTATATACAATAACAGTTAAAGTAACCAAAAAAAGAGATCAGGCCTCAACTACAGATAAAAACCAAGCCAATCTGACTTGGTCTTAGGTAAATTTGAATGTGGGGTAAAAGATGATAGTGTGCATACTATGCGAGACAAAAGGCAGAGAGATATATTATGCACTGAACCTAAATTTTCTGTAATACACAATCTAAATCAGCCTGTCTGGATAGCTCAAACAACCTAAACTCCTGGAGTCCAGAATGGGAACAAGGCCTTGTAATTCTGTATCCCTTCATGTAATACCCGTATTCATCTCAGACAGTGATGGGCTGATATTGAAAAAGTAACCCTTGAGGATCCAATGAAAGAAAAACACATGGAACTATAAACTTTCCCATCTGGGAAACCCTGAGTACCCTCTCAACCATTGGGGACTCCCAAGAAAATAGTCCAACTCATTGATTTTGAGGTTTGTCCTTATGAAACTTATTTCTGTAGTGAAGAAGCTAAAATTACCCATAAAGAGGCTTAAGAGTTGTTTCCAGGAAACTTCTTTTGTTGCTCGTAAGTGGCCTTTCTCTCTGTGTAAGGCCAACTCTGCAAGGAAAATCATTACCCTCCCCACTATGTGGGACATGACATTCAGGGTGAATGTCTCCCCGACAATGTGGGACCTGACTCCCAGGGACGAGTCTGGCCCTGGCACCATGGGATCAACAATGCCTACTGGACCTAAAGGGGGAAAAGAAGTGTAATAAAATAAGGTATCAGTGGCTAAGAGAGGTCAAATAGAGTCAAGAGGCTATTCAGGAGGCTGCTCTTAGGCAAACTTAAGTTAGATAGTGCTAATTGCCATAGTTTGCTAAACCTCAATCAACATCACTCCTGTTAACTCTTAAGAACACCCAGGGTTTGAACTGAGACTCTATAAAGCTTTCAGGCACTAAGTTTACTTTCAGGAATCTAACATTTCCAGTGGGTTCCTAGGCCATATAAATCCTGAAACCCAGAGGGCTCAGCCTCTCCAAGATTATCAGCTAATTACATCCCCCTATATTTTGGTGTTGACACCCCTTCTCAGCATGAAAAATTAAGAACAGGCATTACCTAAAGATCCCTGTGGATTAGGAGAAGGATCAAAGGGGAAGGAGGAGTTATAACAGAGAAAATAAGACTTAACAAATGAATATGACTGCTGAATCACCATATTGATATTTCTTCTCGCCCCTAGCATTTTGGAGTGGCTAGAAGAAAAAAACGGAAATAGTGGAATGTTAACCCAAAGCAAATTCTGAAATCTGATCTGTAACTTGTTGAAAAGTACTTTAAAAATAGTTGATTTTTTATTTCTTTTCTTTGTATATATGTTATATATCACAATTAAAAATGTTAAAAAAAGAAAGAAAAGAAAAAAGAAATCTAATATAGTTTGCTCTCCTGGTTTTCAGAACTGTTTGGGTCTAGTGACCCTATTTCCCTTCTAATTTATTCTTATGACAGTGGGAATGTTTATTCTATGACTCTCCCTCCTTTGTATACAGGCAGCTTTCAATGTTGTGAGTTTTCACAGGTTGACAGCCAGAGGAGAATTTTGCCTTAGGACAGAGCATGCCTGTAACTGACTTTGATGAGATTTTGTACAGTTTTTGACTTTGTATTTGTCATTGAAATTGTTTAAGACTTTTGTGATATTGTGATGGAATGAATATATTTTGTATATGGAAGGAACATGTCTTTTTAGAGTCCAGAAGGTGGAATGTGCTGGTTTGAAACTGTTATGTACCCCAGAAAAAAGCTATGTTCTTCTAATCCAATCTTGTAGGTGCAGACTTATTGGAAGTGGGATATTTTGATTAGATTGTTTCCATGGAGATGTGAAACTGTGTCCCACAATTGAGTGGGACTTTTGATTAGATTATTTCCATGGAGATGTGGCCCCATCCATTCAAGATGGGTCTTAATTAGTTTACTGGAGTCCTTAAAAGCGCTCATGGAGAGAGACCTCAGAGCCAACACAGACAAGCTGGTTGGAGATGCTGAGAGAGCCCTTTGAAATCAGAAGCCTGGAGAGAAAGACAGCAGATGTTGCTATGTGCCTTCTCATGTGACAGAGAAATCCTGTACCCCACTGGCCTTTCTTCAGTGAAGATATCCTCTTGTTGGTGCCTTAATTTGGACATTTTCAATGCCTTAGAATTGTATCTTGTAACTTAATAAATCCCCTTCAAAAAAGCTGACCCATTTCTGGTATATTGCATTCTGGCAGTTTTAGCAAACTGAAATAGAAACCCGTCATGGACTTCTGACTTCCAGAGCTATAAGAAAAGAAATTTGTATTGTTTTAAGCCTTGTGGAAAATTTTTATAGCAACAGTTGGAAGCTAATGCACATATATATTTTGTTTTCAAAAATTAGTGAAAAGAATGGCATTATTTTACATTTTTTGCAATTCTTTAATTTCTAATGTAATAAAAGGCAAGTGGATTTTAAAAAGAAAAAAGAATGCTCTGTCTCTTGATGAGATGCACTGAGGAGGACACAACATCACTCCTATGGTATTCCTGCGAAAAAAAGAAAAAAGACTCTGTAAACCAAAAAAGCATCAGATCAGCCCAAATTTAGGAGCAGTCTATAAAAAATTGACCTGTATCCTTGAAAAATGTCAATAGAGTAAAAGACAAAGAAGGGTTAAGGAATTGTACCCATATTAAAAGAGACTAGAAAGACATAACAATTAAATGCAATGCATGGTCCTAGATTGGATCCTGGATGGAGAAAAAAAATTGTTATAAAGGACACTACGGGGCAGCTGATGAAATTTGAATATGGACTGTAGACTCGATAATACCATTGCATCTTCTAAGTTTCCTGGGTTTGATAGTTGTACTATGGCTATGTAAAAGAATGTTTTTGTTGTCAAGAAATACACACTCAAATGTTTAGGGGCAAGAGGACACCTTTTCTGCAAAAAGCTAATGCATATTCATAGAGAAATTATGATAAAACAAAGACGGTATGTGTTATCAGGGGATGGATCTGAGTTATTTTTGCTATTCTTGCCCCTTCTGTGTGAGTTTGAGATTATTCCAAAATTTAAAAAGAAATTTTAAAGGAATGATGCCAGCAGAGTCTATCGGCCTGAGAAAGTGCTCATGGCGCACCAGGCTGCAGCGTGGGTATCTCCATACTGGCATCGTGCACAGCTGCTCACGGCCCCTCGCGTACCTTGGACTCTCAGTTCTCTGTGCTAATAGAGGAACTGGGTGAGGGGCTGACCCCAAAGCTGTCCTGGACTGACTCAGAAAGGTAAGATGAGCTTTTTCAGCACAATGAGTTCTCTTTTGTGATTTTATTTACTCCAGTTTTGCATTCCAGCAGACTGGCATTCCGTGCATCCCAGGAACCTCTGCAAAGGAAGGCCAGAGATGGGGGGAGGGGACCCTACAGACAATTCGGTGTTTGCTATAAATTTTTTTCTTTTTTTTTTTACATGGGCAGACACAGGGAAATGAACCCCGGTCTCAGGCATGGCAGGCAAGACCTCTGCCTGCCGAGCCACCACAGCCCGCCCTGCTATAAATTTCGAGGTTTTGTTTTGTAGCAGGCAGGCCTTGCCCTCTTTCTGGTTTAGCTGTGCTCTCGGTGGAAAATCCCCAAACCCCCTCTCCTTGCAGGCAAGTGAGATAAGATAAGGTTCATTTCCTGGTATAAAAACCCCCTCCCCTAGCCTTCAGAAACTGGTAAAGATGCAGGTAGGCAGAAGAAGACATTCCTGAGGTAGGGGCCCCTCAACGGTTCAGCTCTGGGCCATTCTCAACTTAAATCAGCCAATTGTGTACCTTGTCTTTAACATGTCAAAAAGTCTATAAAAGCCAAGGTTGCCTTTTGTTCGGGGCTCAGACTTTTGAGGTGACTTAGCTGGGCCCTTGCTCGCACGAGCTAATAAAACCTGCTTCCCAAAACTGCGGATCCTTAGTCTCAGCCTGTTCTAACTTCGCAGAACATTCCTGAAGGCCTGTGGCCTCGTTCCTGGTTTTCGCGCCACATTTCGTTGGTCGGTTTCTTTGCAGACTGCAAAGTGAAGAATTGACTGTGTTCATTTAACACTGATAATGGCAAGTCTGTAGGTTCCCCTCCCAAGGAAGACCAAGATTTTCCCCTAAATCAGCCCAGCATAGCCCAATAGCCAAATGCAGATAACTAAATCTCCAGACAAGGGCTCAGTTAAGGCCCACATGTCCCCTGGGTTCCGTCTGTCAAGGCTGAATGCTTTCAAATTATGGCAAGTTACAGATTCTCTAAGAAACATCTGCACTGACCTCACAAAATAATCATCCTCTTCTGGGAAGAGGAAGAGAGAGATTTCCCACCACCCCACACCTCTGTTTCCAGGTCCAGCCCTTCCTGGGGCATGGGTGGCCTCCCTGCCACTCCCCATCTCTCGAAAGGAGAGACCACTTCACAAACAGAAGGTCGGGGCTGCCCTGGGAGCTCCCTGGAGCACAGTCCTCCCCTCCTATCACCTGCCCTCCAGCCACACTGTCTTACTTCCCCCCACCTCCCCAGGGGTTATCAGAGACAGAAGGCCCCTCCCTCACCCCACTAGGTTCCTCCACCCCCCCTCCCACCCCCTACACTACTAGGGTGTCCAGGACATTGTGTGACTCAGGAAACAGCTCAGACGTGAGGCTTGCACAAGCCGAGGAGGAACAAGAAGGGCCGGCGGGAACAGGAGGTGGCTCCTGCCTCATGAGGGCTCTGAAGGTCCCTGCCTGAGGAGGGAGAGGGGTTCTGGGGCAGGGGCTCTGGAATGCAGCCCCCTTCACTACTGCCACTGCTGCTGCTGCTGCTGCTGCTGCTTCTACCGCTGCTGGGTTCCTCTGTTGTCATGACCAGAGGTGAGGCACGGGGGCGGGACAGATGGGAGGCTCATCTCATCTCTCCTAAGAGGATGTCTCCCAGGGATGCAGGGTCGGGAAGAAGACTGAACCCCAAGTTTGAGGAGACACTGGATGGAGCAGAGTCTCACCCCCCAAATGGAAACAGCCTTTAGGGAGAAACAACTCTGCAGCTGGAGCTGCGTGGACCAAGGCTTTGGGCCTGATGCCAGGGGCTGCTGGGGTATGGGTGGGAGGGGCCCACTCCCCAGGGAGAACCCACCCCCCTGCAGCTGGGAGGCACAGGGGCTCTCACAGCAACACTTAGAAAGAGACCAGTGGGCAGACTTGACCACCTGCTAGGGGAGGAGGTGAGAGGGAAACAGGAGATGAGGGCATGGGAAGGTAAAGGGCCCAGCAAGTCCCTTTCCTGGTCCAGCTGTCCCCACCCCCCGGACGGCTCCATGCTGGGCCTTTCCGGGAGGAAATCCCTTCAATGCTTCAGCCATTCACCTCCTAGCAGTCCCCTCTGCCCCCACCCCCACCCCAATCCCTGTTGTCTTGCTTCCGAGAGATGGAGTCTGAAGCTGGACTTGGGAGACCAGGGAATAAACAGGAAACGGGGGTGGAGATTAGGAACTGAGAGGCCTGGGATCCAGAGAGCTGGGAGCATGGGGACCATCTAGCGACCATGTGGGCCCAGGAACAGAGGGGATGGTGGTTTTGCAAGCCCGTGGGTGGGGCAGGTCTCTTGGTAGCTTCGGGAAGGAGGGAGTGTGGAAGCACAGGGCTCCTGAGCTCAGGTCTCTTCCTCTCACCCCCTCCCTAGGGCTGCTATGCGGGAGTCTCCCAGAACCCTGCGCCCACGGAGGCACCTGCCTGAGCCTGTCTCAGGGGCAAGGGGTCTGCCAGTGAGTGGGCCTCGTGGGAGTGGGAGGGGAGGGGGAGGTGGGGAGGTGAACGAAAGGAGAAAGGGGAGAGGTGAAGGGAGACAAATGAAGTCAAAAGGAGGGAGGTGGGAGAGAAGGTGAGTTTTCCTTCTCTCCTTCCTTGCCCAGGTGCGCCCCTGGCTTCCTGGGTGACACATGCCAGTTTCCTGACCCCTGCCAGGATGCCCAGCTGTGCCAGAATGGAGGAAGCTGCCAAGCTGTGCTTCCCCGCCTTGCAGGCTCCCCTCACCCTTCCTCGCCCTCAGCCCCCAGCTTCATCTGCACCTGCCCCCACGGCTTCACTGGCAAGAGGTGCCAGGCCTGGCTCGGGGACCCCTGTCCTTCCTCCTTCTGTAACCAAAGGGGCAGCTGCCACCTCCAGCCCTCAGGGCACCCACAGTGCTACTGCAGGCCTGGATGGACAGGTAAGTGCTGATAGGGTGTGGAGCAAGAAACAGGCAGGAGCCCGGGGCAGACACAGTGTGTCAGACACACGTCTTTTCTTCCGTTTGGAAAATAGGGTCACTCCAGATTTAACTCTCCCGGAGCACGGCGACACTTGGGCAAGGGTTGATGGAATAGGGCAAGGAGGGTATGGTAGTAAAAGGTCAGGAAATATGAAAGTGAGAGCAGAGCTAAGGCAGGATGAGAGACCTGGGTTATCTCAAACGAGCTGGAATTTGTGCAATGTTGGAAACAGCCCCTCTGCCTCCTCCCTCAGGGGACTGGTGCCAACTGCTAGACTTCTGCGCCGCCAACCCCTGTGTCAATGGAGGGGTGTGTCTGGCCACCTACCCCCAGATCCAGTGCCACTGCCCGCCTGGCTTCGAGGGCCACGCCTGCCAACACGACGTCAACGAGTGTTTCCTGGACCCCGCGCCCTGCCCCAAGGGCACCTCCTGCCATAACACCCTGGGCTCCTTCCAGTGCCTCTGCCCCGCTGGACGGAAGGGCCCGAACTGCGAGCTCCGGGCAGGACCCTGCCCTCCCAGGGGCTGTCCCAACGGAGGCACCTGCCAGCTGGTGCCAGAGGGCGATGCCACCTTCCACCTCTGCCTCTGCCCCCCAGGTGCGTCCTCCCAGGGACTTTCCCACAGCCCCTCTCTGTGGGCAAGGAGGGAGGGCTTCTTTGGGTCCCCCTCCCCACCTGATCCCCTGGCCCTATCAGGTGTCACAGGCCCAGACTGTGATGTGAATCCAGATGACTGCGTCGGGCATCAATGCCAGAACGGGGGTACCTGCCAGGATGGGCTGGGTACCTACACCTGCCTTTGCCCAGAGACCTGGACAGGTGAGTTGTTTAAGCCAAGTCCATGGCTCTAGAAGCCCTGACGGCCAGCGCCTGCCCTCCCCCTCCTCACCAGCTCCCGGCTCTGTCCTTTGTCCCCTCCCCAACCCTCACAGGCTGGGATTGCTCTGAAGACGTGGATGAATGTGAGGCCCAGGGTCCCCCTCGCTGCAGAAACGGGGGTACTTGCCAGAACTCAGCTGGTGGCTTTCACTGCGTGTGCGTGAGCGGCTGGGGAAGCGCCGGCTGCGAGGAGAACCTGGACGACTGCGCCGCCGCCACCTGCGCCCCGGGGTCCACCTGTATTGACCGCGTGGGCTCCTTCTCTTGCCTCTGCCCGCCTGGCCGCACAGGTGTGGGAGCAGCAGAGGGTACCACGGAGGTGGGAGGTAGAGATGAAGGGTGAACAAGGCACCAGGCAGGCAGCTGGGAGCTGCTAGTGGCCTCTGAGCAGCCCACCCCCTCCTGCCCCTCCAGGTCTCCTGTGCCACCTAGAGGACATGTGCTTGAGCCAGCCGTGCCACGGGGAAGCCCAGTGCAGCACCAACCCCCTCACGGGCTCCACGCTCTGCCTGTGTCAGCCAGGCTACTCTGGGCCCACCTGCCACCAGGACCTGGACGAGTGTCAGATGGGTGAGGCACCCACACATCATTCTCCCTGAGCCCCCAGACTCACCTCTGCAACATAGATACAAAAGGACAAATTGCTTTTCAAATTAAAAAAAAGAAAAGCTCTTTTTCCTGTATGTTTCCAGATTTGCCATCTCCTCCCTCCATTGTCCTCTCACCAATGCTCAGTTCCTCCAGGCCCCACCGACTTGTCCCTTTTGTCCTTACCCATCTTAAAGCACAAGCCCTTCCCCTCCCTGGTCCCATCTGCCAAACCCAGCTCCCCCGCGCCCTCCCAGGCCATCCGGCCTCCCTGCCCTTCCCCACCCTCAGCCCCTGCAGGCCTCCTGCTCTTCTCTCCTCCCAGCCCAGCAAGGCCCCAGCCCCTGTGAACACGGTGGCTCCTGCCTCAACACCCCTGGCTCCTTCAACTGTCTCTGCCCGGCTGGCTACACGGGCTCCCGCTGCGAAGCTGATCACAATGAGTGCCTGTCCCAGCCCTGCCACCCAGGCAGCACCTGCCTGGACCTACTCGCCACCTTCCACTGCCTCTGCCCACCAGGTACCAGTTCTGCCTGGGTGGGGGAGACAAGGGAGCAATCCTAAATCCACTGGGCATCAGCTCTCCAGAGCCAGGACAGTCTTAGGCCAGTTGATCCGAAGGCTGCTTCTCTTCTTATCCTTCAGCCCTGGGTGAGAACTCTGGAATACCCATGGCCCGTAAGAGAAGGGTTGGCACAGGCAGTAAGTAAGGCTGTGCACTGCTCAGTTCCAGAGGGAGTGACCTTTCCATTCCTTTTGTCGTCGTAAAGTGCACAAAATGGTCCACTGTACACAGAGGCCCATGGACAAAGAGCAGAAAAGCAATTAATAAATTTTCTGTGCTGCAGCCTCTGCTTGTGACCCCCAGATCACTCCTCTTAATCACAGAAACTCCCTTATAGAGATCGATAACAAACACAGGCCAAAAGGCCTGGGTGCTTGAATTTGGGGCAAAAGGAAAGGATTGCTATGAGGCTGCACCCACTTCCCAGGCAGCCTTAAGTGGAGAGCCTCCCAAGGGAGAGAGTGGCAAACTCAACATCGGGGAACTGAATAAAAGATAAACTTACTTTGTGCCAGGTACTGCCTGAGTACTTCCATGCGTTATCTCATCTAATCGTTACAGTAACACTATGAGCTCAGCATTGTTATGATGCCTATTTTATAAATGAGGAAACAGAGGCACGGAGAGGCTAAATAACTTGCCCAGGGTCCTAAGTGGCAGGTCTGGAATTCAAACTGGGACATTGAGAGCTTTAACTGTTAGACACAACATCACATTTCTAAGCCGAGCAGCAGCCGGCCACTCACAGCCAATCACAGAAAGGCATGAGACAACTGCTCAGTTGCCCAAGGGTATGAAATTGTGGCTAACAATGAGATTCAGAGGCAGCTCCCCAGGCAAGAAGAAAGAGGCAGAGGTTAACCCAGCCTCAGTTCAGTGTGAGATAGAAACCAGGTCCTGCCCCAAAGCACAGAACAAAGTGGGAGTGACACATCTTCCCAAATGCCTTTCAAATACTCGCTTCTGGAGGACCCTGAGGACTGCCCAAGTAGAGCAATAGGATGAATCACCTCCATGCAAACACCCACTCGTCCACTCGTGGCATTTGTACTCCAAGGTCCTCCAGCTGATCAGTCTGCCCTGTGTCACACGAGAATGGCCCCCAAGGGCACTTCCCAGCAGCCCTCCCACAGGTCCCCAGCTTTCAGGCCAGAAGGAGGCAGAGCCACCCTCAGCAGAGCAACAGGTTCTCAGGGATCACCTCAGGCCCACAGCAGGGGTAGGGCTACCTGAGGGGGCCACACAGCAAGGCAGAGGCACGGTTGCCTCGATCCAGGTCTCCTGGGTAGAAGTGGGGAGCAGCAAGACAGGGCCAGCGCAGCAGCCCTCCCCACACCCCTGTTCCCTCAGGCTTGGAAGGACAGCTCTGTGAGGTGGAGACCGACGAGTGTGCCTCAGGCCCTTGCCTGAACCACGCTGGCTGTCAAGACCTGCTGGACGGCTTCCTGTGCGTCTGCCCGCCGGGTGGGTGCCACTTCCCCTCCGGCCACCCTCTGGAGTTCAGGCCCAGCCATCACCCTAGGCCTCTCGAATCTCTGTCTAGCCTGGGAGTGAAGTGAGAGTCCCCCAGTTCACCACCCCCTTTTCTACTCCCCAAACTCTCCTCTATTAAATCCCCCAAATCTTCCCTCGTTTACTCGCCCACCCTCATCTAAGTGTCTGCCAAAGCACCCAATATCTGTCCTTTCCAGTTCTCCTTCAGAGCCCTCTGTACTCTCACCCAGCATGTTAGGGGTTCCAGCTGGTCTTGACGTTGACTGCCGTAGACACAGGGAAAGCTGGCCCACGCCCTTCTCTGGCTTCACTGCTCAGCCCCCTGACCACTTGCTTTGATAACTAGGATTTGTTGGGTATCTATTCTAGGCCACTGAGCTGGCTAAGGAATTGTCAGACATTATCTCGTGCAATCCTGAGTACCCTGAAGTGGTTTCCATTATTGCTCCCCTTTTACAGAGCAGGAAACTGAGGCCTAGACAGGTCCAGTGACTTTCCCAAAGTCGCAGATGTCTGAGCTTCACCTTTTCTACGTCACCCTCCATCACCCCCATCTCAGCCTGCCCCGGCTGTCTTCTCTGGGAAGCCTTCCAGGTTAACTTTCCTGGCAAGGGGAAGGGCTTCACCAAGTGTCCTTCACTGACCTCTGGCCTTCTCTCCCCACCCACTCCCTGCCGCACATCCGTGTCCCAGGATTCACAGGCACCCGCTGTGAGGAGGACATCAACGACTGTGGAAGCTCTCCCTGTGCCAATGGTGGGCAGTGCCAGGACCAGCCCGGAGCCTTCCATTGCGAGTGTCTCCCAGGTAAACTGAGGCTCAGACATTGGAGGGGGGAAAGGGGCCAGAGGCAGATGTTCGTGCAAGTCTCTGACTCTCCTGGTGTGCTCTAGGTTTTGAAGGCCCACGTTGTCAGACAGAGGTGGACGAGTGTCTGAGCAGCCCTTGCCCCATCGGTGCCAGCTGCCTTGACCTCCCAGGAGCCTTCTCTTGCCTCTGCCCATCTGGCCTCACAGGTCAGCTGAAGTGTTGGGAATGATTGGAAGGATATTTGGGGCACAAGGGTGAGAGTGGGGCCATTGGTAAATGTTTGAGGGTTGGGATAGGAAATGAAGATGTGATTGGTGCTGGCTAACCCAGACTACAGATAGGAAGGCTTCATGGAAGAGGTGATGGCTGCACTGAGTCTTAAAGGATGAGTAGGAGTTTGTCAAGACAGAATGCCAGACAGTATGTTTTAGCTGGAGATAACCAAATGGACAAAATCCTGGAGGGAAGAAAACATACCTATTTAAGGAACTATAAATGGTCCGTAGCTTAGGGAACAATGGGACAAAGATGGAAAATGCAGCAGTTATAGGAAGACCATGTCACGCAGGGCCCTGTGCCTTATTCTGAGGGATTTAGGCAGCATTCTGGGAGTATCCTGAAGGCAATAGCCATTGAATGACAAGTCCATGGGGAAGTGAACAAATCACACAGAAGAAGCTGCCTTTGGCCCCACCGTGGACATGGAGGGACTCACTTTTCTCTCTGACCCATCTCTACCCACGCAGGCCAGCTCTGTGAGGTCCCCCTGTGTACTCCCAACCTGTGCCAGCCCAAGCAAGGGTGCCAGGATCAGGAGGACAAGGTTCACTGCCTCTGCCCCGATGGGAGCACTGGCTGCGTCCCTGCTGAGGACAATTGCACCTGCCAACATGGACACTGCCAGAGGTAATGTCTTCCAGGCCCTCCCATGTGTCCCCTCCTCCAGGTCCTCCCTAGATGGGACAGGAGGAAAAAGCCAGGGAGGAGCTGATCTGTGGGAAATGACCATTGGTGAACACGAAGGTGATAAATAGGTCTTAGGTCGCAGCAAATGTGAGGGTGAGTGTTAACCAAAGAGGGGAGAGATCATACATAACGGGGGGAAACAGAGGGCCAGGGAGTCAGGGCAGAAAGAAGAGCATTAAATCCCAGGGCCAATGTATCATTCATCAGACAAATACTTCTTGAGCATCTACCATGTGCAGTTGCTGTTTAAGGCACTAGGGAACAGCAGAGAACAAGAGAAACAAAGCGCCTGTTCTCATCATGAAGCTTTCATTCCGAAAGACAGTGAACCAGTTAGAGATAAATAGGGAGGGAGGGGGCATCGAGAGGAAAGCCACTGAAGACAAAGGCCAGAGTCTCGGGGCCAAATAAAGGAGGAGGTCATAGGAGTCTGGCCAGTGGAGGGGGAAGAGGATGCACTAAGCAAAGGAAAAAACTCTCTCCTTTCTCTTTGTGACCAGATCCTCATGTGTGTGTGACGTGGGCTGGACAGGGTCAGAGTGTGAGGCAGAGCTGGGGGGCTGCACCTCCATGCCCTGCGCCCATGGGGGAACCTGCCACCCCTGGCCCTCTGGCTACAACTGCACCTGCCCCCCGGGCTATACAGGTGAGGCCCTCCCCTAACCATGCACACCTGGGCTGGTCTCCTACAGCAGGGTCAAGCCCAGTGGAGACTCATGTCCAAGGGCTCTGGGTCTCCGTCACCACCAAGGAGAACTAGGCATGGGCCGCAGGGGACCCGGGTGGTGTCTGGAAGACGGTGAGGGAAGAAATGAGGTTGGATGGGGAGAGAATGATAGGAAAGGGGATGGTGAAAGGGAGGGAAAGGAATGAGGAGGCGGGTGGGGGGAGAGAAGAGAGGAGAGGAGGAGGAGCCCCTTTCTCAGACCCTGCCCATCTCCCTCAGGACCCACCTGCGGAGAGGAGGTGACAGCCTGTCACTCAGGCCCCTGTCTCAATGGTGGCTCCTGCAGCCCCAGCCCTGGCGGTTACTCTTGCACCTGCCTCCCAAGCCACACCGGGCCCCGCTGCCAGACCAGTGCTGACCACTGTGCCTCCTGTGCGTGCCCTCCATTGTCCTGGGGCTGGGTCACAGTGGGGATGGAGGGGCCTGGAAGTGTGGGTTTGCACCATATTTAAACAGCTAGATAGCAGTGAGCTGTTGTTTCGATGGGCAGTGGGGGATAAGGTGGGGAGTGACTGAGGTCACAGGCACTGGGTTACAACCCCTCACAGCCTCCTCTCTCCAGCCCCGTGCCTCAACGGGGGTACCTGTGTGAACAGGCCTGGCACCTCCTCCTGCCTCTGTGCAGCAGGCTTCCAGGGCCCACGCTGTGAAGAAAGGATCCGTCCCAGCTGTGCAGACAGGTGAGCGGGGCTCAAAGGCCTCGAGAGAGAGGAAGGAAACCCCTCAGGTTTCCCATTCCTTCTCTCCATCTCCCTCTGAGCTCCAGGCTGCCTCCCAGGCCACATCCCTGAGGATTTCATTCTACCTTCCCACTGGTTTCCCACCTCCCCACCCTATTGCCCAGTTCCTTCCCCCTGGTTTCCCAGAACTTCCTCCTACTGTGTCTCTGTCTCTGTCTCTTGTCCAGCCCCTGCAGGAACAGGGCAACCTGTCAAGATGGCCCTCAGGGTCCCCGCTGCCTCTGCCCCGCTGGCTACACAGGAGGCAGCTGCCAGGTGAGGGGCACTGAGCCAGCTGTGCTGAGGAGGGAAGTAGCCTAGCGCCAGTGAGAGGGACTCAGAAACTAAACGGTGGCAGCAGGGCAGCCGGGGAGGGAGATATGGAAGTCTAGGAGTTAGGATCTAGCTTGAGATTTGAATGGAGTAGAGAAGAAGGAAGGACTGAAAGGATATCTAATCCCTAGAGGCTGTTCTGGGATAAGGATATTGCAGGGAGGTTCAGCTAATCCCAGGTCATTTGGAGAGAGTTTTAGATGTAAGAGATTTGGAGGCATTGGAGTCGGCAGAGGGCCTTCTGCGGGCCGAGGAGCCTGATGTTGTGTCCCCCTCATGCTCCTTGCCAACCTGCAGGTCCTGGTGGACTTATGTGCCCAGAAACCCTGTCCACACAATTCCCGCTGCCTCCAGAATGGGCCCTCTTTCCAGTGCCTATGCCTCCAGGGATGGACCGGGCCCTTCTGTGACCTGCCACTGTCCTCCTGCCAGAAGGCTGCTCAGAGCCAAGGTACTAACCCAAGGTCCACTTGGGGAACAGACAAAGACTAAGCCCCACTGGACTAAGCAGTGGGATGAAAGTTACAAGGGAAGGGACAGATGTGAGATATATTTAGGAGGTAGAATGAACAAGACTTGGTAGTTGGTTGAATGTGTGGGGTAAAGGAGAGGGAGGAGAAACCAATACCTTGAGGTGATACCTCCACCTCTACCCTTTTCCTAAGGACATCCACACTCAACCTTTGGCCAAGAAAAAACAACTGAGACTCAAAGCAACACAGACCAACCACAATCATTGGTTCTACAGCTCAACATCCAGTGTAGCCTAACACTTCTCAACTCAACTCAACACATTGAACACAACTCAAGCAACACAATCCAGCCAAGTCAATAAGACTCCAGGTTAACACAACTCTGGAGACGGGGGCAGCAGGGGAGGGAAGGATTGAGGGGAGGTGTAGGTTATAACAATGTGGAACAATTCTACCTTGGACCATATCATCATAACTCAGCCAGAGTGGACCACATTTTACCCAACTTCACTCAACATGTTCCAGTGCCCTCCATTCTATTTGATGTTGTACAACCCTTTTGTAAATAAATAGCCCCCTTAGGCAAATGAGGTTTGATAGGAGAAGAGCTCAGGAAAGAGATTGTTTTAGGATTAGGGATAATTCATGGGAATCACAGTGAGAGAACATCAACTCTGCAAAACTCAAGAACAGACTTAAGCCACTAGTTCAGCCACATGCCCCCATTTGCAGTTTCCCTCAAGTCGAGCTCTTTGTTGCTTAAGACCTGTTTTAAGCCAAGAGCAGAGTCACTTATAACGCTAATAAGCTTACAAAGAGGCATCTCCCCCATATTCTGGCAGAAAAGGTAGGAGGGTAAACTTGATGTTTTAACCTCTTCAGTGTCAGGAGTTACTAACTCTTCAGGCACCCCAAGAATGTGAGTGGCCCCAAGTTAAAGGCTTCTCTGCTCAGTGTCTCTAGCCCCTGAGCTTCTTTCCTCCTCTCTTAAGTTTCTTTCCCTATTTGTCTCTCTTTCCAGGCACAGAGGTCTCTTCCCTGTGCCAGAACGGGGGCCTCTGCATCGACAGTGGTCCCTCCTATTTCTGCCACTGCCTTCCTGGATTCCAAGGCAGCTTATGCCAGGACAGAGTGAATCCATGTGAATCCAGACCCTGCCAGCACGGGGCCACCTGCATAACCCAGCCCAGTGGGTATCTCTGCCAGGTGAGAGAGCCTAGAGGTGAGAGGAGAGGAGAGGGGTGGGCTGGATTGGGGAGAAAATAGTCATAGGGGCCGCAAGGTTTCGATTTCTCCTCCCTTTCTAACCAACTACCAATTCTTGTTAATTCTACCTCCTAAACATATCTCAAATCCATCCCTTCCCCTGCACCTTTAATCCCATTGCTTAAACCAGGCATTTGTTGCATTCCACCTGGACACCTGCATCAATTCCCAGGTATTGTCCCTGCCTCCACACTTGTCCGCCTATAGATCCAGCCTTTATGCTGCTACCGGGGTGCTCTATCAAAACGTCAAACTGGATGCCACCCCTCTGCTGAAAACCCTTCAATAGCTGCCCACCTCTTTCAGAATAAAGCCCAAGGCCCCACATGACCCAGCCCTGCCTACCTCATCTCTTCCCACTTCCACCCACTTCCTCAGGAAAACGTCCCTCGCTTCTCTCCAGACTGGGTTAATGCCCCAGCTTGGTGGTTCAAGTCGCTGAGCCAGGAGAGGCCGAGCTGGGATTCAAGTCCAGGCAGTGAGATTCCCATGCTCTGAACCACAGCTGTTGATAGAGAATACAAAGCACATCCCCTTACATCCCATCCATTTTCTTTAACTTTTGAGTTTTATTTTTCAACTTTTTGTTCTGAACCTTTTCAGACATACACAAAAGTAGTGTAGTAATCAGTAGTAAGCCCCACGTACTCCTCACCCAGCCTTACTCCCTCTTTCATGAAATGCCCTCCTGCAGGTCTCCTAGACACCACCCTCTCCTGATTCTCCCAGCACTCTGGGCTCTCCTCAGTTCCCTTTATGGGTTCCTTTTCCTCTAGCTTAACCCAATGGCCTTGCTTTCTGGAGTCTTCCTAGCTCTCATTCTTTTTTTTTTTTTTAATTGAGATATCTTCATGTAACATACAGTACATCCAAAGTATATAGTCAATGGCTCGCAATATCATCACATAGTTGTGTATTCATCACCATGATCATTTTTAGAATATGTGCATCACCCCAGAAAAAAGAAGTAAAAAGATAAAAGAAAAAACCCTTATATCCCATACTCCTCACCTCTCCTTCTCATTGACCACTAATGTTGCAATCTACCCAATTTTATTATCCCCCCCCAATTAATTTTTTGTCCTTATCTTTTTACTCATCTGTCCACCCCCTGGATAAAGGAAGCATCACACACAAGGTTTTCACAATCACACGGTCTCATTGTAAAAGCTATATAGTTATACAATGTTCTTCAAGAATCAAGGCTACTGGAACACAGTTCAACAGTTTCAGATACTTCCCACTAACCACTACAATATACCATAAACCAAAAAGGGATATCAATGTAATGCAAAAGAATAACCTCCAGGACAACCTGTCAACTCTGTTTGAAATCTCTCAGCTAGAAACTTTATTTTGTCTCATTTCTCTCTTCCCCCTTTTGGTCAAGAAGGTTTCTCAATTCCACCATGCCAGAGCTAGGCTCATACCCAGGAGTCATGTTCCACATTGCCAGGGATATTTATACCCCTGGGAGTCATGTCCCACGTAGTGGGGAAGACAGTGAGTTCACCTGCTGAGTTGAGTTAGTGAAAGAGTTGACTCTGCCAATCTTGCATGCACTCCTTCCTCTTGAGAACTCAGCACATGGTACAGACCTCTTCAGTGACCCTTATCCCAGAATGGTATGAAGCAATCAGAAAATGGTCAAGAGCATTGGAGACCTACACTGAATCTCAGCTCTGCCACATACTAGCTATCTTCCTCCCCAACTCATTTCTGGGAGTTGGTTCCAGCACCAGATTCACAAGCAAAGTGATCTTGGGGTGTCTTCTCCACAATGGCAAATGGGGGATACGACTGGTGCAAGTCACTTATTCTTTCAGTGCCTCAGTTTCCTTATCTATAAAGTGAGGATCAAATGAGATAATCATGGAAAGTGTTGTTAGGGGGTTATATGAAACCATGCAATAAATCATACAACAAATGTTAGCTGTTTCTCTCTTCTGGTTGCCTAAGTGCTTCATGGAAGCAGTAATGTGTTCGCATTTTCTTTGTCTCTAGTACTAAAAATGGTCCCTGGCACAAAATAGCCATTCATTAAATGCTTTTAAATTAAATAATAAAGTGTGAGAGAGCCTGGTGGATGCGTAGGCTGAAGAGGGTGATTTTACCAAAATGGAGTTATGTTGAGTGGTAATGTATTATAGAGATGGTGTCTGCTACCAGGGAAGGATTAAGTGGTCTGTTATGGAACAATTGTGTATTATAAGAAGTTGAGATAAAAAGGTTAAACACATGCTAATGATGGATGGTGAGCTGAGTGATGCAGCTGAGCTGGAAGGTGAAGGCCTGGGCAGACTATACGTGTGTGTGTGTGTGTGTGTGTGTGTGTGTGTGTTTCTCCTGTAATGCTGAGCTGGGCTTGTCCACTGTTTCTCTGTCTGATCTTTTTGTTGTTTTTTTTGAGTGTATGGGCCAGGAATTGAACCCTCTGACCCTCTTTGCCTGCAGTGTGCCCCAGGGTACAGTGGACAGAACTGCTCAAAGGAACTGGATGCTTGTCATTCTCAACCCTGTCATAACCGTGGGACCTGCACCCCCATACCTGGAGGCTTCCACTGCTCCTGCCCTCCGGGATTTGTGGGGCTGCGCTGTGAGGGGGATGTGGATGAGTGTCTGGACCGACCCTGCCACCCCACAGGCACTGCAGCCTGCCACCCTCTAGCCAATGCCTTCTATTGCCAGTGTCTTCCTGGACACACAGGTGAGGCCCAGGACGGGGTTGAAGAGTTAGAGGCATCTCTGGGACACAGCTAACAGTCCTTACCCACAAGCCTAATCATTTTGTCCATCCTCATGCCTCCATCGCCCATCACATAGAAGACACCCCAAGATCACTTTGCTTGTCAATCTAGTGCTGTACCAACTCCCAGAAATGAGTTGGGAGGTAGACAGTGACTGAAGCAGTGTGTGAGGTCTTCTCACCCCACCACTCCATCCTGCAGGCCAGTGGTGTGAGGTGGAGATAGACCCCTGCCAGAGCCAACCCTGTTCCCATGGAGGGTCCTGTGAGGCCACAGCAGGACCACCCCCAGGTTTTACCTGCCACTGCCCCAAGGTGAGTATCTCCAAAGCTCCTTTCTCTGTTGCCTCTAACACTGGTGCAATGCAAGGATGTCTGGATTATAATACTGGAGGGGAAATTAGGGGAGCTTTAAAGTAGATATTATTGGAGAAAGCTATCTCAAGTTCAGAGTGCTGGATGGTTCTCGAAGCAGTTAAGGGGAAAGGCAGGATAAGGTGCTAGCACAAATCAGATTCTCAGAAATTATGGGTATTTTCTAAGGAAAAGTCAAGAGCTGTCCAAGGTCAAGCTGGGTAACTTTGGATAAATTTTTTTCAACTCTGTGTGTGTGTATTTAATGGACCTCAGATGCACAGACTTGGATTAATCTAAATCCTTTGTTAACAATACAATGACATGATTGGCTTGTGCATGGCCTTTTATTTTATTATTTTAACACTGTAACAACCAACTAACCCAAGAATGATGATATTAACAATAATTTATACATACTTCTGTGTTCCTCCTCTATCCTGTTCACCCTCCAGAGGAAGAAGAGAAAGGTTTCTCTGTGTGTGTGTGAGTGATTAATTAAAGATTAAGACAATATAATACTAGTTTATTTTTTAAATATATTTTTATTGGCAAAACAAAGCAACATACAAACACAAACATGAACATTCTTAATATATGAGCATTCCATTCTTGGTGTATAATCCATGACTCACAATATCATCACATAGTTGTATATGCATCACCATGATCATTTCTTAGAACATTAGTTCATTTTCAACGTTATTAACCATTACAAACTTTTTGTAAGCTTCCAGGACTTGCATTGTGATGCTGCAATTCATCCAGACTATTGCACACACCTGTGCTTCATGCACTTTCACCATTGTGTAGATGTCATTGTGTGAAATGACCACGAGACATAGTTCCAACACCTGTAAAATGAACTCAATACTCTCCGAGGCCTCTTCCAGATATAAGAATTGAGGATCCTCTAAACTGTCTTAACCCAAAGTTTGCTTGAGGCAGGGGAATAACACAGGGTCCTTTCCCAGCATCTCTCCTTCCCTCCACAGGGTTTTGAAGGCCTCACCTGCAGCGACAGAGTGCCCTCCTGCGGCATCCATCACTGCCACCATGGCGGCCTGTGTCTGCCATCCCTCAAGCCCGGCCTCCTACCCCGCTGTGCCTGCCTGAATGGCTACGGAGACCCTGACTGCCTGACCCCTCCAGCTCTTGAAGGCTGTGGCCCTCCTTCCCCATGTCTCTACAATGGCAGCTGCTCAGAGACCCCTGGGTTGGGGGACCCAGGCTTTCGATGCTCCTGCCCTCCCAGCTCTCCAGGACCCCGGTGTCAGAGGCCTGGAGCAAGGGGATGTGAGGGCAGAGGTGGAGATGGGGCCTGCGATGCTGGCTGCAGCGGTCCAGGAGGAAACTGGGATGGGGGGGACTGCTCCTTGGGGGTCCCAGACCCCTGGAAGGGCTGCCCCTCCTACTCCCGGTGCTGGCTTCTCTTCCGGGATGGGCAGTGCCACCCTCAGTGTGATTCTGAAGAGTGTCTGTTTGATGGCTACGACTGTGAGACCCCTCCAGCCTGCATGTAAGCCTATAATCCTGACGGGGCAGGGGAGAGGATGGGAGGAAGGTCATAGAGGCCCACAAGTTACAGTGTGACCACAACCTCAGACCCCACAAGCCCTGAAACCAGGCTACTCCATCCTAATAACCATTGCTAAGTAGGGGTGGAAGACTTGGACTCCAACCCAGAGGAATGAGGAGTGGGCATAATTATTTAATGCAGGGACCAAGAAAGAGCACATAGCCTCTGGGCTCTTCTCCAAGAGCTGTAGAAGCTCAGGACTCAAGCATCCCTGCCTAGGTCCTGTTGCCATGGCATATCTCCCCTAGCAACCAGCACCCCTGAGGGAAAAGGGCCTGGACTCTCCAGGAAATGGGAGAGAGGAGGGAGAGAAGACAATTATGGGAATGTTAGTAGACATTAAGGAGCCTGGACGCCCATCCAGGGTCCAACTAAGCCCACTGCTTCAGAGCTGCTTCCACTTAGCAACCACAGACCCAGGGAAGATGGAAGGTCAAGAATCCTCTTTGAAGTGAAAAGGGGAGTCTTGGGTTTCTTCGGGCATCCTGAGTCCCCCTCTCTTCACCCCACAGCCCGGCCTATGATCAATACTGTCACGATCACTTCCACAACGGGCACTGTGAAAAAGGCTGCAACACCGCAGAATGTGGCTGGGATGGGGGTGACTGCAGACCCGAAGCTGGGGACTCTGAGTGGGGGCCCTCCCTGGCTCTCCTGGTGGTGCTAAGCCCCCCAGCCCTGGATCAGCAGCTGCTTGCCCTGGCCCGCGTGCTGTCCCTGACTCTGAGGGTGGGACTCTGGGTGAGGAAGGACAGTGATGGCAAGGACATGGTATACCCTTATCCTGGAGCCCGGGCCGAAGAGGAGCTGGGAGCAACCCGGGACCCCTCTCATCAGGAGAGGGTAGCGTCTCAATCACAGCCCCCGGGCAAGGAAACAGACTCCCTTGGATCTGGGTAAGAAGGCTGGGCAGAGATGAGGGCCGAATGCTGGTTTTTAATGTGCTGAGGGAGGGTAGGGAGCAAAGGATGGATACAAGGGTCTCTGAGTTGCCTCCCCGACAGCTTTGTGGTGGTGATGGGCGTGGATTTGTCCCGCTGTGGATCTGACCACCCTGCATCACGATGTCCCTGGGACCCTGGGCTCCTGCTCCGCTTCCTCGCTGCCATGGCCGCGGTGGGGGCCCTGGAGCCCTTGTTGCCTGGACCCCTGCTGGCTGCCCACCCTCGTGCAGGAACTGGTAGGTAACCTGCCATTGCCCTTGACCTTTGTTCTTTGTTCTTTGCTCTCAGGTCAGCTCTCATGCCTGCAATAGGCAATGGAGGTTGAATGATAGCTGGGACTCCATCTTTGTTGGGACTTACATCCATTGACCCCTCTTTCTCTAACTGGATCTCTTCATGGCCCATTTGCTTGGCAGTCTCCCTCAATTTCCTAATCTCCACTTTGGATTCTGGTTTATCTCCTCTACTAGACAGCAGATCTAATTATCTATCAAATAGTTCGTAGCACCTAAAAAAAATAACCATCCCTTAAAATTGTGCTTCCTACGCACCAGGCCTTACTCTAAATGCTTCAGTTATTAAGTCTTTAATTCTCCCAACAACCCCATGGTTATTATCCCCATTTTACAGATGAGAAATGGGAAGCAAGAAAGGTCGCTGTACTTGCCCAAAGGTCTCACAGTGGTAACAGGCCTCACCAGGTGTGGTCTCTCTTTGTACCTGTGTGTCTCCCACCAGAACCCCATGCCAACCAGCTTCCCTGGCCTGTGCTGTGCTCTCCGGTGGCCGGCATGCTTCTCCTGGCCCTCGGGGCTCTTCTCGTCCTCCAGCTCATCCGACGGCGACGCCGAGAGCACGGAGCCCTCTGGCTGCCCCCTGGTTTCACTCAGCGGCCCCGGTCTCAGCCATCTCACCGGCGACGCCGGCCTCCCCTGGGCGAGGACAGCATCGGCCTCAAGTGAGAGTGAGGAAGAACGGGGACTCAGGGGGATGATTCTTTCCTATGGAGAGATTTATGATCAGAAGCCATAGAGATGCTACTGCAGAAGTCAAAGATAGGGGAAGGGGGATTGGGAAAGCTGTTGGAAATGTTGGGGCCCTGAAGTTATAACGTTATAACCCCATGTAACACCTACCCACCCGCCCTCCTTCAGGGCTCTGAAGCCAGAGGCAGAAATTGATGAAGACGGAATCATGATGTGCTCAGGCCCTGAGGAGGGAGAAGAGGTGGGCCAGGTGAAAGCACTGGACCAGGAATGGTCCTGAGGTGTTGGAAGGGATGGAGCAATGAGTCACCTAGCCTTCACTGATCCTTGCTCTCATCCCCAAGGCTGAAAAAGTGACCGTACACTCCAAGTGTCAGCTCTGGCCTCCGAGTGGAGACTGTGGGGAGCTCCCCCAGACAGCCATGCTGACTCCCCCCCAGGAGTCTGAGATGGAGGCCACTGATGTGGACACCCGAGGACCTGGTATGTGAGCTAACCCAAGCCGAGAAAATGAAAACCTCCTTTGACCCTTTTTAGAATCAGAAAGTACTTTAATATCAAAACTGGAGGAACTAATGTTAGAGTTGGTACCTTAGAACAGTACCAACACACTTAGAACAGTTCTCAAAGTGTAGTCTCTGGAACATCAAAACCAGCATCAGAAGAACATATTAGAAATGCAACTTCTCCTGCTCAACCCTGGGGCTACTGATTCAGGGTTTTGAGATATTGAGCCCAGCAATCTAGTTTAACAAGTCCTCCAGGGTAAGTCTGATCTAGGCTCAAGATTGAGAACCACTGCCCTAGAAACTGAGGCCCACTGACTCCTTTTACAGATGAGGAAATGACAAATGGGGTATGGTATGGATCTGAGGAGGTCGATATTGAAACCAAAGAGAAAAGTAAAAGTCACCAGACTAAAGCCATACAAAATCAAGAGCCAGAGCTGGGTTTCCTGATGCTTGGGCTGTAATTCTCCCTTTCTGATCTGCCATTTTCTCCCCCACCCCCAGTTATGTTCT
Source organism: Tamandua tetradactyla (assembly GCF_023851605.1). Classification (NCBI taxonomy): domain Eukaryota; kingdom Metazoa; phylum Chordata; class Mammalia; order Pilosa; family Myrmecophagidae; genus Tamandua; species Tamandua tetradactyla. The sequence continues at coordinate 87,709,623 of NC_135331.1, read as the reverse complement.
TTTGATTGGCTTTTTACATGTTTCTCATGTCTCACATTCTTCACGTATCTCACCCATAGATGGGGTGACACCCCTTATGTCAGCAGTCTGCTGTGGGGGAGTGGAGTACAGGACCTTTCAAGAGGCATGGCTGGGAGGCCTGGAGCCATGGGAACCTCTGTTGGGTGGAGGAGCCAGTCCCCAGGCTCACACTGTGGGCACTGGGGAGACTCCCCTGCACCTGGCTGCCCGATTCTCCCAGACAACTGCTGCCCGCCGGCTCCTTGAGGCTGGAGCCAACCCCAACCAACCAGACCGCGCAGGGCGCACCCCTCTTCATGCTGCTGTGGCCGCTGATGCTCGGGAGGTCTGCCAGGTCAGTGCATACTGGGGTCGTTGATGGGAAAAGCAGGAAAGCTTGCAAGTAAAGCTGGGCAAAAGCATGTACTTAGGGTTTGGCACAAAGGAAGCTGATGTAAGTTTGGGGACCTGAGAGAAAGGGAAACAAGGACAGATGGCTGGATATGGATTGGGAGGAGGTTAAAAGTGTGCAGGACCTGAAGCAGCAGTTCAGAGTACCCCAGTGCCCTCTCTGGCCTCCCAGCTCCTGCTCCGGAGCAGACAGACTGCAGTGGATGCACGCACAGAGGATGGAACTACAGCACTGATGCTGGCTGCCAAGCTGGCAGTAGAGGACCTGGTTGAAGAACTGATTGCAGCCCGAGCAGACGTCGGGGCCAGAGACAAATGGGGTATGGTATCATCTGAGGAGGGTGGTGCTGTGCTTAGAGTTGAGCAGATGGAGTACGAGGTGAAGGTCAAAAGGGGCAGCCGAGGGACACATTCGAGGCTGGAGTATCCCTTCCCACCCTGCAGTATGGTGGCACCATGGAGGAGATAAGTTTCCAACCACCATCCTGAGCAACACACACACACACCACCCCAGACCAAAGGGAACTGGAATGAGAGAAGTGAGTCTGTGGGACAGGGGAGGGACGATGTAGGAAGGAGGGGAGATGTTCTCCCGGTCCGACCGACCCAAGAACAATGCCCCATTGTCCCGCCCGTACGCCGGTGACGTCACCAGGGGCAACGCTTCCTGCCGGTCGGCGGTCACCAAGACAACGCTTCCCGCCTTTGAGGGAGCAGGCGGGCCCGAAAAGCCCTTTCCCCAAGGCTAGAATCCGTGGAAAACCGGAACCCAGGCGTCAGGCCACCAGTCCCAGGGTAACAATCTCCCACGTCGTCCCCCAGGAAAAACTGCGCTACACTGGGCGGCCGCCGTGAACAATGCCCGGGCCTCCCGCTCCCTTCTCCAGGCTGGAGCAGATAAAGACGCTCAGGACAGCAGGGTTAGACCCGGCAACGGGGCCCCCACCAAAGGAAAAAAGCGGTCGGGGGATCCCTGGAAAGCGCGGGAACCCCACAAAACCTGAAGGGGCGGGGCCGGCGATGACGTGGGTGGAACCGTGGGGGGGGGGGGCGATCCTGTGGGCGTGGCCTTCCCTGACCTCGCCCCCGGCTGTTTCCTCCCGCTCAGGAGCAGACGCCGCTGTTCTTGGCCGCTCGGGAAGGAGCAGTGGAGGTTGCTCAGCTGCTTCTGGAGGTGGGCGCAGCCCGAGGGCTGCGAGACCAGGCCGGGCTGGCGCCTGGGGACATCGCACGCCAGCGTAACCACTGGGACCTACTGACGCTGCTGGAGGGGGCGGGGCCACAAGACACGCGTCACAAAGCCACGCCCGGCCGTGGAGACGGCGCCTTTCCCCGCACGCGGACAGCGTCGGGGAGCGCTCCCCACCGTCCGGGCGGAGCTCCGCCGCGGCCGCGGACTCTGTCAGCGGGAGCTATCCCGCGAGGAGGCGGAGCTTGTCCGCAAGCCCGGACTTTGCACGTTGACATCGCCGCGCGGGGGCGCGAGGCCTATTCGCATTGCCGGAGCCTATCGGGAGGAGGAAGAGGAGGAGGCCCGCCCCACCGCGGCCGCAGATTTTCTGCAGGCATGCGCGGCCCTCGGCCCAGCCCTGCGATAGTGCGGGAAAGTTCCGGGGTCGCCGCCCGGCACGGGAGTGGGGCCTCGGTGAATGGCTGGCCCTGTGATTGGGTGGCTCTAGGAGCCTGCGGCTCCTCCCCCAGCACGTCGATCCCGCCTCCGCGTTTATTCCCAGCCCAGAGCCGAGATCCGCTCAAGCTGCCCGGGGTCTCCCAAACTACCAAGTAATGCCGTTAAATCCGGGAGGCGAGGGCCAAAAGTATAAGGTTATATGGGAACAGGGGCAATGCATCCTAAAAATGAGCACCCATTAAATGGCAGGCAGTCGGGCGGGGGGGGAGGGTCTAGATTTTGAGATCCTCGAACTCCAAATGTGAGGTCATGAGTTTAGATTCCCTCCCACAATGAGTGTGTGGTGCCCCGCCCCCCGCAAAAGGAATCGTCTTCCACGTGGAGACGCCACAGTCTGGAAAGAGGATTTAAGGTACTGAGTGACGTGGACTGAAACCCTCTCCCAGAAAATAAGGGTGAGGAGCTACAGGAGGGTAAAGTGGAGAGGGAGTATGGTTAAACTGGAGCCAACTTTCTGCAACAGAAAGATGTATGGTGTGTGATGTTCTCTCGTATAGGTTCACTCCTTATTCCCACTGCCCACAAACGACTGACAAATATTTATCGAGCACCTACTGTGTGCCAGGAACTATGTAGGCGCGGGGGACGGAGTGGGGCGGGGGCAAGGGCCATTCTAGCTGATGACTCCTTGTAAAAAAGGAACTCCACTGCAGGGATGAAGCACCACTCTTCTTGCCACCACTATAAGAGCCCCAAATTGCCACCTCACATTAAAGCTGACTTAAAGTGTTACTTTTTTTCTTTTTGGAGGGGTTGGGGAGTGGAGTGGGAAAAATGCAGGAGTGACTGTATAGTATTTTCCGAATTTTGTGCCCTTAGCTCAACATTTGGATGAGAGCTTTGGGTACAGTTAAAGAGCAAGAATAAGTAGATTTGGGAGTCCCGTGTTAATTTAGGGTATTCACTGAAAGCAAGAAGCTTTAGTATACCAGTGAGAACCCATACACATGCTAGACCATGCCCTTCGTCCTTTACGTTTAGTGATGGCCACCTAAGACCTCAGGTTAAATAGAGGGAGAGGGAGATAGCACCTTAAAGAAACTTTACTCACCTTTCAGCAATGTGGCTACACGTCTTTAATGGTGATGAGCCAGATACATGGAGATATAAGGCATTTTGAAAACTAATAATAATACCCCTTACTGAGCACTCAGTATGTGCCAAGCTTCATCAAATTTAATCTCCACATCAACTCTATAAGGTAGGGGCCATGAAAACCCCATATTTCTCATAACAGACACAGATAGGTTATATACCTACAATTGCAGAGTAGTATCTGGCAGAACCAGATATCCCCACATCTCATGTTTTAAGTCACTCAACTTAAGTCTCCTATCATGGCAGGTTGCCATTTAGAGACCCCAAATATCTGTCTGCTCCTGTCTCATGCCACCTAGCCTGACCAGCATTGACCAAGGCCAAGCAAGGGTAGTGATCTCTCCTTTCCATTTTTATTCATGACCAGAACAAAGTTTGCCCTGCCCCTTCCCTTGTCTGCACTAAACTGTGAGCTGCCAGAGTGAACTCTCTCTCATTCTCTATTTGGTGCACATCTTGTCTCCTGAAGTGACTGTAAGCACCTTGAGGGCAGGGGTATTTATTGAATACTTACCGTGTGTTGTATTCAGTGCTGGCGTGTTACGGGCTTGAGGGCCCGACATTCCTGGGTCTAAATCCTCTACTTCCCAGTGGGACTGTGCCACTCCTGGTCCCATTAGGTCCAAGAAATGCATGGGGAGGACCTAATCCTAGAGGAGGGTAGGACCTGGTGTGTGTTGGGGGAGGGGGGTTTCTGAGGAGTGAAACCACTTCCTGTATAGCTAGTTCCTGTGTTGACAGTGTTGACAGAAAGAGCTGAAGGGGAGGTACTGGTAGAGGGACAGAGCTAGGAGTTGGGGAGGAGGGGTTCTGAGTCTTTGGGGATGAGACCAGAAGTCCTTCCCCCACTATAAATCCCCACTCCACTCCTGTAGCTGGAGGCGCTTTCCCTGGACTCAGTGCTCCCCTGAGGAAAGAGAGGTCGAGCAAGCTGTTTGAGTGGGAAAGGAGAACTGGAGGAAGTTGACAGGGATGGGCGGGGCCCATGGGGGGTGCTGACCAGGAACCCAGCTGCCTGTTCATAACCCAGGCATCCAATCCCCAGCTCACCCCCACCCCTTCCAGCCCCCACTCCTCTCTGGAATCCAGGGTCCCAGCCCGCCTCCCAAATCCCAGCCACCCCTCCCCCATCAGTTTCTCCCCTCCAGGGGATGGAGGCTGAGAGACTCCAGGAAGAAGAAGATGGTGAGCAGGTGAGCTGGGCCCTGTGTGGGGGAGGCTGACACTGGGGGAGAAGGGAGGTGAGAGGACCTGGGACAGAAGGAACAGGAATGGAGACCCAAAGAGAGGAAATGGGCCGCCAGCCTAGCCCCCTGCCCACCCCACCCCTTCCACCCAACCCTGCTTGACTGGAACGGACATCTCTCAGCATCAGGACTCCCCCCAAGATGAGCAGGGCTGGCCCCCTCTGAGCACCACCAGTCGGCCCTGGCGATCTGCTCCTCCGTCCCCTCCTCCTTCAGGGACCCGGCACACAGGTACCTCCAGCCTCCCAGGGAGCCTCCCAGCCCTGGTGCCCACATTCTCCCTGACCCCATTACCAAGACTCACTCCAACCTGGGCTCTCCCCCTGCCTCCTCCTGACTCCCTATCATACCCCCTCAGCTCTGATCCCGAGTCCCTAAGCACCTCACGCTGTGCCCCCAGCCCATCTGCCGACCCCTCTGGTCTCTCAGCCCTCCCTCTCCTCTCCCTAGCCATGGGGCCCCGCTCGGCCTCCCTGCTCTCCCTGCAGACGGAACACCTTCTGGACCTGGTGGCTGAGGCCCAGTCCCGCCGCCTAGAGGAGCAGAGGGCCACCTTCCACGCCCCCCTGAAAACTCCAACCTCAGCCCAGGCTCTGCCCCGGCCACTTGAGGACAGAGAACAGCTCTACAGCACCATCCTCAGTCACCAGGTGAGACACCCCCAGGAGGCAAGACCCAAGCCTCCTGGATCCTTGGCCTCTGTTCACTTTCGGGTCCCATCTTCCTTCTCCCCAGGCATCTGCCTTATCGCCAAGTCCCTAGCTCCCCCCAAACCATCCCCAGCACAGGTGTCCTATATGCCCAGCACAGCCTTGGCACCTCTTAAGGCCCCCCCCCCCCCACTCCTCCAGTGTCAGCGGATGGAAGCCCAGCGGTCAGAGCCTCCCCTCCCCCCAGGGGGGCAGGAGCTCCTGGAGTTGCTGCTGAGGGTTCAGGGTGGAGGTCGAATGGAGGAACAAAGGTCCCGGCCACCCACCCACACCTGCTGAGACTGTGGACCCCAACAGCCCCCTTCACACTCCCGGGGCACAAACCTGGTCAGCCCACTGCATGCCCTCGACCCTGCTTGGCAGGGGCACCAGAGACTGAAAGGCCCTCAATATTCATCCGTCTCATCCACCTTCCCTCAGAACTGGAGGGGGTGAAAGTTCTCAAACCCTGGGAACAGGAGAAAGGCAAGGTAGGATGGTCATTTAACTCTTCCCCAAGCACAAGGAAGCTTGAGGCAGTGAGAAGATCCCGGCCAAGGAAAACCCACCCCCTCTTCTCATGTGGCGAGAGCTGTGGGGACACCCCAGTGGTGGAGCTACTAGGCAGGGTTTGAGAGCTCAGGCTTCCACCTCCCAAGGCAAACCTTGTGACCGGAGAGACGGCGCTGCCCTCCTTCCCAGCAAGAAGAAAGGGAGGGTGGATGGGCCTGGGAAAGAGAGATTAAGCTTGTTCTCCCACCCCCACCGCTATCACCCTCCAGCCCAAGGACTGAGGGGCCTACAGGCTGTGAATGGACCATTAGCCCTGCCCACCCTCTCTCCCCGCTGCTGCTCTGAGTCTGATGTTTTGGTTGTGTGAATAAATGTAATTCCCTTCTGGACTGAAGACTGGTGTTTGAGGGGCCCGGGTGGGGGGTGAAAAGGTGAGGTCAGAGGCTGTCTCCTTCTCCCAGTTTGGCCAGAAGCCAGCTCCCCTCCCTGGCTGGTTAATTACTGGCTCATTAAGCAGCGACTGGAGACCTCCCTAATTATCCCCCCCACCCCCCCACCCGCTCCTGGTTTTAATTAAGTAGAACAGGGAGGGGAGTCATTAGGACAAGAAATATGTACTGAGCTGTCTGTGAACCCAGGCATTCCGGCGGTCAGAGACCCCATCACCCAGAACCCTGACTCAGAACCTAGATGGTAGGACCCCAGCCCGCGACACGCCCCCCTCCCAGGCCACAGAAAAACCCAGGCTTCCCCCCCACTGGGACAGTCTCCTCCCCTCCAGCCCTCGTCCCTCTCCCCTCCTCCACTCGGTCTCAGTTCCTCGGTTTCTGTGTTTCTCCGCCCCCAGCTCCTCCCTGTTCCTCTTCTCTTCTCCCCTCCTCTTCCTCCCTGACTCCCCTCCCCCAGCCTCCCTCCTTCCCTCCCCCCTCCTCCCTCCTCCCTCCCTCTCTCTCTCTCTCTCACACACACACCCCCGCTTGGGCCTCCTCTCTCTCTCCGGCTCCATTTTCTCCGCCGCCGGGGGCCGGGGTCTCCTGTGGGGACCCAGCCGGTACCCCAGGTCTCCCTTCAGGGCCGGGGTGAACCCCCGGGGGAGCCCGGAGGGCGGGGGAGACGGGTGGGGGTGGGGGCGGAGGGAACAGCGGCCCCAGCGAGTTTGGGGGGGAAGTAACCAGGCGGGGGGGAGGGGCAGAGCAGGGAGGGGGCCCCAGGGGCCCCCCCCAGCTATGGACGAGCGGCTGCTGGGGCCGCCCCCTCCAGGCGGAGCCCGGGGGGGCCTGGGATTGGTGGGTGGGGAGCCCGGGGGCCCCGGCGAGCCTCCCGGTGGCGGAGACCCCGGTGGGGGCAGCGGGGGGGTCCCGGGAGGCCGAGGGAAGCAAGACATCGGGGACATTCTGCAGCAGATAATGACCATCACCGACCAGAGCCTGGACGAGGCCCAGGCCAAGTGAGTGCCCCCACCCCGGGACCCTACACAGACCCAGCAGGACCCCCATTCACAAGCTCTGAATCTTCTGGGAACCCCCTAACTCCAAGACCCTCACCGGAATCCTACAGCTCTCTTCTCTCCTTACTCCCAGGAGCCCCGAGATAAGTGATCCCTCTTAAACGTCCCTTCACCCCCAGACCCTGAAACCTCCACAGAGGGAACCCCAGATGATCTCACCACCATCCCCACCCCTACAACCTCTCACTGACCCCCACACTCCCCTGGAATATCCTTATCATCCCCCTGAACCTACTTCTGGCTCCTAGGCTGAAAAACTGCTCCCTGGCAATGTTGTCCTCTTTCCTAACTCTCCACCCAGCCCACCCCCACTTTCTTCAGACGTGGGGACCTTTGCACCCCTCTCCAGAGCTCCTAACACTCTCCTCTGCTCAGTCGAACACTAGGTGCATCAAATCCCCCCACCTCTCACCCCGCTCTGCTCAGTCCCGGGACCTATACACATACACCTATGTTGAACTCCCCACTTCAGCTTGGCATCCCCCAACCCCTCTCTGACACCCTTAAACTCTGACTCTTCTCCAACCCATCCTGCATCTCTCTTCCCCTAAAGTCTATGCTCGTTTGTCCAGTGATCCCCCAAACTCCTACTCCAAACTCTTCCTCGAATCATCTTCCAAAGCCCCCAGCCCACCCATAGCTTCTCGAGCTTCTTGCGCTTGCTTACATCTTCCCCTTATCTTCCTGAAGCCAAACAGCTGCCCCATATCTCCATGCTCTCCCAACTCCACACACACACACCCCACCTGCCCCAAACCCACTTCTGTCTCCCTTCTTAGAGATTTATCCACCTCTCTCCCTTAGTTCCCAGGCTCCCCTTTCTCACCCTCAGGTCCCCTGCTATTTCTGTAGCTCTTCAACTTTTCTCTCTCATTTCCCCCCCCCCCCCACATTCCTCCCAAGGAAACACGCCCTAAACTGCCATCGAATGAAGCCTGCCCTCTTTAGCGTCCTGTGTGAAATCAAGGAGAAAACCGGTATGTGGTCCCCTGTGACTGCTCAACTCTGGGGACAGGACCCTGTTCATTATAGGATTCTGGCTAAGACCTTGACAACTTGGGGACCTTGAGGAAAGTGGGGACTTGGGGAGGTTGCTAGAGAGGGGACCAAAGCCTGGAAATTGGGTTTCCTGGAGGCACCAGGAAGGCTGAGAGCTGGGTGTGGGGTCCATAGGTCCCTAAATCCACTTCTCTGCATGTTAGGGCTCAGCATCCGGAGCTCCCAAGAGGAGGAGCCTGTGGACCCACAGTTGATGCGCTTGGACAACATGCTTCTGGCAGAGGGTGTGGCTGGGCCAGAGAAAGGGGGCGGTTCAGCGGCAGCAGCTGCAGCCGCTGCAGCCTCCGGGGGTGGCGTGTCCCCTGACAACTCCATCGAGCACTCAGACTATCGCAGCAAACTTGCCCAGATTCGCCACATCTACCACTCGGAGCTGGAGAAGTATGAGCAGGTGAAGAGAGGAGGCTGGGATGGGTGGAGGGAGAGGCTCGGGGTTTGGGGGACGAGTCCTGTGGCCAGAGGGCTCCTCCTCACCAGTCCAGTGGCCCCCACTGCAGGCGTGTAACGAGTTCACGACCCACGTGATGAACCTGCTGAGGGAGCAGAGCCGCACACGCCCTGTGGCACCCAAGGAGATGGAGCGCATGGTGAGCATCATCCACCGGAAGTTCAGCGCCATCCAGATGCAGCTCAAGCAGAGCACCTGTGAGGCCGTCATGATCCTGCGCTCCCGCTTTCTGGATGCCAGGTGGGACCCAGGGGACCAGGCCAGGCTTTAGGTCTGGGCTCCTTCCCATGCCTCTCTGGGACCTTGGGCCATCACGTTGCACAACGCTGTACCCAAGAGGGTGCCCCGAGAGTCGTACAACATGGCGACCCCGCCAGACCAGCACCTCCTCACCACCCTTCTCCCTCCCCTGTAGGCGGAAACGCCGTAACTTCAGCAAACAGGCCACCGAGGTCCTAAATGAATATTTCTACTCCCACCTGAGTAACCCGTATCCCAGTGAGGAGGCCAAGGAGGAGCTTGCCAAGAAGTGTGGCATCACTGTCTCTCAGGTATTGCGGGTGGCCTGGGGAGAGGGAGTTTTCGGATGAAAAGGTCTCAGATCCCATTAAAAGAGGAGCTTCAGAGGGAAAGATTTCCCCCAACCCTTTCTTATTTCTACCCAATATCCCGCAGGTCTCCAACTGGTTTGGCAACAAGCGGATTCGCTATAAGAAAAATATTGGAAAGTTCCAAGAGGAGGCAAACATCTATGCCGTCAAGACTGCCGTGTCAGTCACCCAGGGGGGCCACAGCCGCACCAGCTCCCCGACACCCCCATCCTCCGCAGGTGGATCCCGCCACCACTCTGCCTAGCTGTTTTGCACACTTCCTGCTTTTGTTCCCACTTCCTACTAGGCAGAATCATAGTAGAGAGAGGGGCCTTTTGGGGTGAGAGGAAACAAGCTGAGACGGAATGGGGATGTCAGGGGACAGAGGCCACCCCAGTGAAGTTACTTCTGCCTTTCTTCCAGCGGGTGGCCAGGGGAGGCTCAGGAATATCTTGCTCATTGTGAGTGTTGGAATACTGTTTTGTGGATATTTTGCATATAGTAGCACACATCCCATAGAGCTAGTTTGGAGGCTTCATGGAAACTAAGGGCTGTCATGAGTTTAGTTTGTCATCATGGGTTCTACTATATTCTTCCCTAATTCCCTCTTTGCTCCCCCCAAGGCTCTGGCGGCTCTTTCAATCTCTCAGGATCCGGAGACATGTTTCTGGGGATGCCTGGACTCAACGGAGATTCCTATTCTGCTTCCCAGGTCAGGTTCCCCATCTCTTCTTGACCATGGCTTTTCCAAACCCCATATCCCTCCCTTTAAGACCCAAGAACTTTTTCTTCCAAGGTTTATCCTCACTGTGTCATTCTGTCTGTTGCTGCTGCAGGTGGAATCACTCCGGCACTCGATGGGGCCAGGGGGCTACGGGGATAACCTTGGGGGAGGCCAGATGTACAGCCCCCGGGAAATGAGGGTGCGTAGATACCTGAAGTCCCTTCTGCTCTCCCCATGACAGGAGCCTTCTTTTTAGGGGTGTTGACTGCCACCAGGGTTCTCAGGGCCCTGCCCTGTTTCCCACCCTTTTTTCTAGGCAAACGGGGGCTGGCAGGAGGCTGTGACCCCATCCTCGGTGACATCACCCACAGAGGGACCAGGGAGCGTTCACTCCGACACCTCCAACTGATCTCGCCCCTCAGGGCCATAGGGGTGGGGGCATACAAGGCGACTCTTGAAGAGGACGCAGGCATCCAGAGATGAGCCCCAGACACAGGAGAAGCACAAGATAGAGGAGGCAGATGGGGCCATCTGCTCCCCAACAGGGCTCTCAGTGCTGGGGGTGGTAGCTATGTGGCAGGGAGAATGGGGTTCCTGAAGGGTCTGTCTCCTCCTTTTTTCTTCCTTTTGGTCTGTTCTCTCGCCCTTTCTCTCTTACCCAGAAACACACACACAGAAACCTGTTTTTAAGACCTCTCTTTCTTTTTCTGTCTCTCTTACACATGCTCACTTACAGCTATTCTGGTTTTGTTTTGTTTTCCTCTCTCTCTCTCTTTCTCTCTTTCTCTCTGGGCTTTCTCCACTTTCCCCTCCCCAACCCACTTATCTGCTCTGGAATCTGGAGACGCCAGCCCTGCCCGACCAGAGATGCCAAAAATGGGGACACAACTTCTGGACAGAGGACGCGGGGCCACGCCCCCATGCCTCCCCACCCCTGGCCCCTCCAGACGGCTTTATTACCTCATACGCAGCTCATCTTAAACCAATAGAATCGCTCGGTGGACGAGAGTGTCTGACTCAGATATCTACCTCGGAGGGAGTTTCTGCTACTTTAGGGAATTGTTGACTGGGCTTTGGGGTTGAATTTTTTTTTCTTTTCAAAGAAAGAAAAAGAAACCCTGGGATCCATCTGACTTTTCTGTATTTCTGGTTTTTATGTTGTTGGTTCTTAATTTTTAATTTAGATTGGGAAGTAGGTGTTTTTATAAATATGTTGATTTCTTTTTCTTTCATTTCTTGCTTTACCTTATTAGGGGTGATAGCCAGGGGGGTCTTGGAAAGAGAAAGGGAAACAAATAGAACCGATGAAGAGACCCACCCGGCCCCAGTCCTGTCCAACAGGAAGTGAATTTTGCAGGACACCAAGCTCTGCCCCCTAAAGTCACTGAGGTGTTCTCCTTTTGTTAATGCAAGGGATTTTCTGCTACCTGTGGTGTGGAGGCAATAAGGAGCTTGCCCCACAGGGCACCTGTCACTTCTCTTCCCACTACCCTTGGGCAGTGCTGGATTCTGTAATTTTGAGGAAATTGAAGATGCGACCTTCCCCCGTGTGACACATCTTTAAATCTTTTGTTTTAATTACAGTTTATTTACAGGTTGGAGGGGAAAGAATGGGGAGGGGTTATTGCCAAATATGTGAGATATGGATTAGGGTGCTTGTATATGTATCCCCCTCAGTTTCCCCAGTAATGAGGTATCCTTTTCTCTCACACCAAAATCAAGGGGGTGGGGAGAATGAGGGAGGTTGCAAAAAGCCAGGTATGAGGGGAAAGTGATATCCCATCCTTGGGCCTAAACCCTACCATCTGAACCCCTCAAACATCCTCAGGATTTAACAAGACTGTCAGTCAGAGTGGGGCACCCCTCCCATCCAAGATCCAGGCAGGATCTGGGGGCAGGCTGGGAGTGGGGACGCGTGGGGGTGGGAGGCATGGGCCAGGCGCAGTTCTCTCCTCACTTGTAAACTTGTAGTTTCACAGAACAAACCGCAGTTTTAAATAAAGACATTTCTTTTTTCCCTGGGTTTAGTTGAGAATTCTTTTCAAAATCATGAGGAAAACAAAAAATTTTCACTCACAAAGCCCCAAACAGGTTTCTCCCAAGTTCTTATCCTGCCTAGCACAGTCCTCACTTCCCAGGCACCACATCTCACCCTTTACCTCCCTCACCAGGGCAACAGTAGCCTGGCCTGGGTCCTGTTGCCTAGCAACCTTTGCCAAGTCAAGATGGGGCTCCCGTGGTCCCCCAGGCAGGACTTAGCAGATGGAGGGACGGACTACGGTGGTCAGCCTCAAAGGGATAAAAGATGGTAGGAGGTGTGGCCCCCACCCCCAGAATGAGGTAGCTGTACCCAGAGGCTGGCAGAAGGAGTGGGTGGGGGGTGGATGTAATAGTTTGTCTTAGTACCTGAAGGACACTTGTCTAAGAAGCATGGATTCCTAGCATTCCCCATGACGAGATAGGATGAGGACATGGGGGCAGGGGACAGGGCACAAGCCCCACCTAGGGCGGTGGCCACAGCAGTGGAAGGGACAAACAGAGCCAGGAGCCTGGGAAAGCAGCAGGATGGCAGCAGGAGCAGCAGCCGGAATCTGGATGCTGGTTCTCAGTCTGTGGGGTGAGCTCCCCTACCAATACCCCCCCACCACACACCCACACACCACCACCACCACCACCATCATTCTTCCCTGCGGAGAGCTCTCCATACCCTCTTAATTTCCCCAGGATTTTGCTGGAATCTAGGCACAGCTTCTCAAGCTCCCACTCATCCAGCTTGTCCTAACTTCATTAGCCCCCTCTCCTTGCCTGCCCCTCCACCATGTTGCTGTCTCCTAGGGGCAGTAGCAGGTGGTCAGAACATCACAGCCCGGATTGGGGAGTCACTGGTGCTGAACTGTAAGGGCGCCCCCAAGAAACCACCACAGCAGTTGGAATGGAAACTGGTGAGCAGCCTCCCAACTGCTGGAGAGACCAGCTATGATTCCCATCCCACCTCCCCACCCTACTAGTGCTTTCCCAAAGGACCTGCATTATTTAGGACCCTCTTCTCTGTCCTCAGAACACAGGCCGGACAGAAGCTTGGAAAGTCCTCTCTCCCCAAGGAGACTCCTGGGATAGCGTTGCTCGGGTCCTCCCCAATGGATCCCTCCTCCTACCAGCAGTTGGGATGCAGGATGAGGGGACTTTCCGGTGCCGAGCAAAAAGCCGGAGTGGGAAGGAGACCAAGTCCAACTACAGAGTCCGAGTCTACCGTAAGGGTTCCAGGGTTTTCTCCAAGGCTTGCCTTTCATCTAAGGAGAAGCCTTCAACCCCAGCCCTTGACTCCCTACCTAGCCTTGTGTGAGAACCTCTGACTTCCACTGCCCCCTCATTCCCACACCTGGGCTGTGAGAACCCTCAAAGCTGCTGCCTCTAATTAGATTTTTTCCTCCTTCAGAGATTCCTGGGAAGCTAGAAATTGTAGCTCCTGCCTCAGAACTCATGGCTGGTGTCCCCAATAAGGTAGTGGAAGAAACAGAGAGAAGTAGAAATTGGTCCTGCGAATGGGAGTGTGGCTGTGTGCACATATGTATGGAGTCTCTCATTTTCAAAGGGTGATGAAACAAAGCCAGAACTCATGGCTGGTGTCCCCAATAAGGTAGTGGAAGAAACAGAGAGAAGTAGAAATTGGTCCTGCGAATGGGAGTGTGGCTGCGTGCACATATGTATGGAGTCTCTCATTTTCAAAGGGTGATGAGGTCACTCTTTCCCAGGTGGGCACATGTGTGTCAGATGGGGGCTACCCTGCAGGGACTCTCAGCTGGCACTTGGATGGAAAACCTCTGATACTTGATGGGAAAGGTGAGTTCCAAGTTCCCACTCCTAGCTGCCTCCTCCCTGACTCCTCCCCCACATCCACCTTGGGATGTCTCACCTTGTCCTCCCCCAACCCCCAGGAGTGTCTGTGAAGGAAGAGACCAGGAGACACCCTGAGACAGGGCTTTTCACAGTCCAGTCGGAGCTGATGGTGACCCCAGCCCGGGGAGGATCTCCCCACCCCACCTTCTCCTGTAGCTTCAACCCCGGCCTCCGTCAACACCCAGCCCTGCACACAGTCCCCATCCAGCCCAGTGTCTGGGGTGAGCACAGAGGTGGGGAGGACCCTGAGCTTGGGTGAGCACATTCTGGAAGGATGGCCTGCAGGGAGAGAGGGATCAAGTCCACGGCCACTGGGACCACTCACAGGTATAACTCTCAAACTCGTGATCCTCCCACCCCTAGAGCCTGTGCCCCTGGAGAAGGTCCAGTTGGTGGTGGAGCCAGAAGGTGGGGCCGCAGCTCCTGGTGAGAAGGTGACCCTGACCTGTGAAGCCCCTGCCCAGCCCCCACCTCAGATCCACTGGATCAAGGATGTGAGTGCCCTGAAGAGAGGATCTTGGGAGACAGACACACAGAGTTGGCAACCAGAAGGCAGGGGGCCTAATAGCAGGAGAGGAGGCATGAAGCTGGGGAGGAGTCCAAGGTGCCTGAGGATGTGGAGTCAAAAAGACAGAATATGGGATGTATGGAGAGGGGTTTTGTCTCCTGTCCCCCTTCCCCCACCAGGGTATGCCCCTGCCCCTTCCCTCGAGCCCTGTGCTGCTCCTCCCTGAGGTAGGGCCTCAGGACCAGGGAACCTACAGCTGTGTGGCCACCTCTCCTGGGCACAGGCCCCAGGAAAGCCCTGCTATCAGCATCAGCATCGTTGGTGAGGAGCCCTCCGCCCCCAAATCCAATCCCAAAGACCCTGGGGCTGGTGAGGGACAGTGCAGGCTCCAAGAACTTAATCCATTTTGGCACTCTCCCTCAGAGCCACCCCATCTCCTCCCTTGGTGCACCCACGCCCAGGACTCCTTTGCCCCACCCAAACCCTGCCAAGAAAGCAGCCCCACCCTGAAGGAACCTCTCCCCTCTGAACTAAAAAAAGGGAAAGACATTCCAATGGGGCTCCTACTAAACAGTCCTCCCCCTAACTGAAGCCTTCCCTCCTGACTTGTTCCAACTTTGTCTTCCAGGAACAGGAGAGGAGGGCACGACTGCAGGTGAGGGATGGATGAGGTCAGGGAGAAGCAAAGGCAGACAGGCCCCAAGACACTGGGGGTATGACCCACAAGAAAGGAATGGTGAGTGGTAGAGGTTGCACCCTCAATTCTACCCATCTCCCTACAGGCTCTGTTGGAGGATCAGGGCTAGGATCTCTAGCCCTGGCCCTAGGGATCCTGGGAGGTGTGGGGATGGCCGTCCTGATCATTGGGGTCATCATGTGGCGAAGGTGGCAACACCAAGGACCAGAGAGGTGAGTGGAGAAAGCCAGACAACTCAGACTTGAGGCTTCCAGGCAACAAGTGACTTGGGGTGGAACGATGGAGTGTTAGGAAAAATGTGCAGAATTCTTCCAAACTTTTTTCCCCAGGAAGGCCCCAGAAAACCAAGAGGAGGAGGAGGAGCACACTGAGCTCAATCAGTCGGAGGAACCGGAGGTAGCTGAGGGCAGTGTGGGAGGGCCTTGAGGGGCCCACAGCCAGAACTCATCCCTCGGATCCTTTTTCTTTCTCCCCACTTGCTGTTCTGGCCCTAGCCCAGCTCTACCTTGTACAATCTCTCCCCCACCTCCCCAAACTTTTTCCACAACCAGGGATCCCCACAAACAGTGATGAGTAAACACCTGACACATCTTGCCCTGTGTGCTTGCATATGTATATGTGGCGCCCTCTCCCCCTGCACATTTGAGAGCCTTGGAGGGCAGGGGCTCTCCCCCATGCTTCCCATACCACATCAAATGTATACTCAAGTTGGGAAGACGATGCTCCTGTCCTGGAAAGAGAAAGGAAGGAAGAAGTTGGGAAGAGTCCCCATCAATACATTTCACTTTTTTTTATTGAATTTGTAATAAAGGAGGTTGTGAGTGGGAGAAAGCATTTAGAATCAGAACCCATATTGGACACTGGGGAGAGAAAAATTAAATTAAATCAGTGAGGGGATAGGTGGGGGAAGAGTCAGAGAGAGCCTTACCCAACATCAAATCAAGAAATCTGGGATAAAGTAAAGAATTAGGAAAGGAGAAGCAAACATTCTGTTCAGTCTGTCCTCTTCCCCCAGGGCTGGGAGTTATGATGCCAGTGAAAAAAGAGAATGTCCTCTTCCCATCCTATGCTTGATCACTCCTCCTCCCCCAAGAGTGGCAAGGTTTGGCCTTAGCCAACAGAAATGGAGGGGTTAGAGGATCCAGGAGTAAGGAAGGGTCAGGAGGGACCCCCAATACTGATTCTCCTCTGGCTGAAGGTAGACAGGGAGGAGACACAGCTCAAATACTGAGCAGCCAGAAAAAGAAGAAGATGGCGAGAAACAGGAAGAGGGAGTCCTGCCAACTGGAGGCTGGGTGACCCTGTCCCAGATCCACACCTGTGGAAGAGAGGAGAACTGTGGAAGCAGCATCCACTCCTGGGCCAAGGGAAGGGGGCCTGTGGGGATTCAGAAGGCTCCCTGGTCAGAGGAAAGGGAAGGCTCTTACCTGTCCCCCGACGGAAAGGCTCATGAGTATTGAAGACGGTGGTGAAAAAGCCAAAGGGAAAAGCACCAACACCAAATGAGAAGTGAAAGCCCCCGGTATCACCAAATGGCTGGAATCCCTAAGGAGGTAAAGAAAGTCAGAGGTGAACCTGGGAAGTCTTCGGCAAAAAAGGCTCACAGTCAGATAAGGACACTCACCCCTCTGCTCTCTGGAGCTGGTCGCTGGCCCTGGGGGCGGGGTGGAGTTTTCAACCTGAAGAAGAGAAGGAATAACAACTGGGAGTTTTCTCCTCTCCTCTTCCACACCCCCCACTCCCACCCCAGGGAAGAAAACTTTCCACCTTCCTTTAGCACTACCACCTCTCTCTCACCTGGGATCCTGGGGCTTCTGGCTCCCTCGCCCATAAAGTGGAACAACCTTCTCTCTGCTGATCCCAGCTTTACACACTGGGCACTCTTGACGCTCTGGCCGTGTCTCCAGCCACTGGGGGAGAAAAAATGAAGTGGTTTCCAGTACACGGGAAGGTCTTCCAGCTCCTCAGACCTCCCCTTTTCCCTCTTCATTTCCTCCAAGTACGCACCTGATGAAGACAGGGCCAACTGGATGGGGAAAAAAAAAAAAAGTCAAACTAGCTACAGAAAAGAGAGATAGAGATTCCAGGTTTCAGAGTTCCATCTCACCCCACTTCCAGGTATTACCTGCTGTTTCTTTTCATATTTTCCGCAACTTTTACCACACCAGCCGACTTGGCCTTTCTACTTCTCTGATCTTCTAACCCCTAAAGCTCTATTCATCCTCAACATGCTCAACCCTCTTCTCTTCCCAACACACACATAGACACACACACACACACACACTTCTTATCCCTCCTTTCTCATCTTTTTTACTTAATTTCCAGTTTTCTTGAACCCACCTCTTTCCATGCCTCCTCTTTCAAGTCCCAGCCCCATCCTTACCCCCATCACTCTCAAACCAACCTCCCTTAACTAGCATATGTCCCCATTATTCCTTTTTCCTTTCGCTGCCAGGCCCAATAAAGTCTCTATTCCACGACCCTTCAACCTTGTAAGGCTGCACCTCCATAGTGCCCTTTGTCCCCAGGTTTGTCACATCACTCCTTTCCAGATCTCATCTGAATGTGATCTCACATTTCCTGGGTCTCTCATATTCAACTGATGAGTGCCTAACCTAGAGTCTCATCTGTTTCCACCTGTACACCTAAAACCCTTCACTGCCGTGGAGTAAGGTATCTCGGGTCTCACCCGAACAGATGCCTCCCCCAACTCGCTCCAACTCCTAGTTCCTATGAACACTCTTTCCCACACATTCCGGCTGTACAGAAGTGACCCTCTCGCCTACCCAACCCCGAAGAAGTGTTTGTACCTTCCTCGGGCCTCGCTATAGAAATGTGCCATCCGATTATCTGTATGTTTATCTGGCGCCACCACCACCACCACCACCCCTACCCCAGCCTTCCCAGTATAACGGTAAGCCCCACACCTTCCGCCCCCGCTCCCCGATTCTCACCAGTACAGGTGGCCACACACACTGACCACAGCCTCCCGGGCAGTCTCCAAACATATATTACATTCGAAGGTCGCGCCCACCCCGCCCCGCTCGCGATTCGGCCCTTCGGGGCCCCCGTCCTCCTCTTCTGCTGCTGCCATGGCCAATTCTCTTTCGCCTCCGCGTACCCCTCAATCCCCACAAACACACATACACACACCCCAACAAACGAGAAACCGCCTCCTGCCCACGATCTTTGGGCAGGCTTCAAGGATTTTCAACCACTACTGGTCTGAGTGCCTGCCAATCACATAGGGTTTAAAGGAAAAGATTGGTCCAAAGGGTGGGGGCGGAAAGAGGCTTGTGCGGTCCTGCCCTTACAAAATAACTATTGGTTGTCACGATCAGAGTCAGTATGCAACGCTACGGGATTGGTAACAACTGGATAAACCCGGCCTGTCGCCGGGCCAGGGAAGGTTTTATTCATCTGAGTAACTGCCAGTCATAATCAAACGCCAGAGCATTTGGTTCAGGACTAAACAAACCTCGCCCACGATAGGCGCCTTTTTTTCTTCGCTTCCTCTTTCAGAGAATGTCTAAGTTCCTATTGGACTTGGGAGCGCGTCGCTCCAAAGCAATTGATTGGCTAGAACTCGGCCGGAAAAGGATGGGTATGTAAAATGCGCATGCGCACCACGCGGCGGGACCAGGTGGGCCAACCTCCGAAAGGGTTGAGCCTTCCTTGGTCCCACCCCTTCACCGGTCTCTTGTCGCCATAGAGACTGCTCTACAATTGGCGAGGCTCGGGGTTCAAAGGCCTCTGCTCGGCTTCATCCGGGTCTCCGGGCTATGAACTCCCTCGGTCGAGTGGGCCGTTTCCTTCGTCCCTGATTGGTTGAGATCTCAAAAGACGGCAGAGGGTTTGGAAAATAGGGGAAATACTAGGGTCGCAAGGTTCAAAATGGCTTCGGCCTCCTGCGGTGACGTAGCGGAGAGAACTTGGGTCCGCCTCTCCCTCTTAGTTAAGAAGGGCGCAGAACTGGAATTAGCCCGACGTTTGGATGTTGCGAACATCGACCTGTGGCGCTGGTGTTAACCCATTTCTCTCGGCTGGACGGCTCAGCCCGCCCCTTTTTAGGTGATTTACGGAGCAGAACTGAGCAGATGCCCACGCCCCCTTTAATGTAAAACAGTTGAACAGAGTTGACCGCGTCCCTGTTTCAAACCTTAAGAGCACGAAAGGTCTGGCTCCACCCTCTTGTGAGTGGGAGTAGACGGGGCAAAGCCCACCCCTTTATAGGTGACACGCGGCAGAAATGGGATTAGGCCCGCCCTTTCCTTCCTATATACCCTGCAGAACTGGGGTCTTCCTCCTGGGCTGGACCCCTGGAATTTGGGCCAGCTGCTTCAGAGCTTTCTGGGCTGGACCCCTGGGACTTGGGCCAACTGCTTCAGAGCTTGGGTCTTTCCTACGGTCAGTGACCCTCCCTGTGGCCCAAGGCGCAAAATTAGGTAATAGTTCTCCCTAGTATTCTTTATATCCTCTCCCCCAGGGCGTGTAAATTCATGCAGTACAAAAGTGTGTCTCAGGGCTGGAGGCAGATGCTGGCTGAGGGATGTTCAGCAACACCCTGATAAAAGGTCCCACGTGACTCAAGAGTGAGGAAAGGTAAAAAGTTGGGCGATGCCTAGAGGACAGGGGAGAAAGGTTCAGGAGACCAAGGGGAGGAAAGATACTGACAGAGAGGTGGAGATGAAGGAGGGAGGAATGATCCTGGTAAAGGGATAATGGGGATATGGAAAAGAGGTGCAGAGACTGGAGAGGGAGTTAGATACAAGGCTACAAAGTTTAGGAGGCATGCTCAACCCAGAGGAATCAGCATTCTTCCCCACTATTTTTTTTCAAGGAGCCAACTCCGATGCCCAGCTTCTATTGGAAGAAAAGATGTAATTAGATTCTTTGTTGGGGGATGCGGGGTGGGGGTGTGGATAAGGGTACAGGAAAGGTTTGTCTCAGCTTGGACACGAAGGCTGATAGGAAAAAGAACTAGAAAGCGAAGTATTGAGATTAAACAGCGTGGACGGGAAAGGGGCGGGGAGACGGCCAGAAAGTAGGGAAGGGAACTGAACTGCTGGGAGATAGTTAGGGGAAGGGTAAAGAAACCAGACCAGAGGGCTGGAGGGCCACGTGGGGAAACATGGAGCCCTGGAGAGAAAAAGAAGAAAAATGGCATATAGTAGGTGCTTAAATGTTTGAGACTGAATGAGGGACAAGAAAGAGGGTCTTGGAAAATAGTTGGCATTGGAGGGAATAAGCAGCAGGTTCAGAATTAAGAAAGAAAAAAACCAGAAGAAGACCACGTAAAAATGGCAGTAAAAGGAGATATGATGGCCAATGAGGGAAATGGGTAGAGGAATAAATACAGCGCCAAGGTATCAGAGCTGTGCGTTCTCGGGCGGTGGTGGGGGGGGGGTGGAGAAAAAAGATGCAGCTGGATCTAGAGAGGGGCAGAGCCCAGCTGAGCTCTTGTGGGGCGGGGCTAAGAAGCAGAGACGGGCAGATGTGGGGAGGAGATGCAGCATCCCTGGGAGGCGATTGGCAAAACAGGCCGCCCATCACTGCCCCCCCACACACTTCCTGGCCAGCCCCGGAAACCAGCAGGCGGAGGGGAGGGGAGGGGAGGGAGGGGGACATAGCGGCAGCGGCAGCCCCAGCCCTCCGAGAAAGACAGAAGGGAGGGAGGGAGGGAGCTGGGGGGACAACCCCCCACCATTCCTACCGCTATGGGCCTAGCCTCCCACTCCCACCTCCCCTCCAGCGGCAGGGGCTAGGACACCCCCAAATCCCGTCGCCCCCTTGGCACCGACACCCCGACAGAGGCAGAGACACAACCAGCCGCCACCACCGCTGCCGCAGCCTGGCTGGGGAGGGGGCCGGCCCCCCAGGCCCCCCACCCCACTGAGGTGGGGGTGGGAAAGGGATGGGAGGAAGAGGGAGGAGGGTTATAAAAGGGATGTGGATGAGGGGATGGGGAGAAATTGGATCTGGGAGGGCCGACTGGGGAAGAGGGTTGCTGGGGAAAGAATAAGGGCCGACTGGGAGGAGGATTGCTGGGGAAAGGAGAAGGGGGCCTGCGAGGGAGTATGGATGGAAGGGTCAGGGAAGGAGCGATGGAGACCCTTTGAATTTAGAGCTGGGGGTGTGGGCAGGGAATTCCCTACACCTTCCCCAATTCCTCTTCCTGATCTTTGGCCTCACATGACTCTTGGGGAGGGGGGCCATTTACTGCCCTCCTCCCTCCAGGGGAATTTGCTTATTAGAAATTGCCCTCAGACACCTCTCTGTTTCCATCTAGGCACAGGACCTCTTGTTTTTTAGGGGCCTTCTGCACTGAGCTAGACCTTACTGACACATACAAATGCCTTGTGTGGGGCCATGTTTTCTACACTGAGTCTGTGTGCCTTAGACATGCTTAATGGCTGATGTGCGGCTCTCTTGTTTCTATGTTAACCATGGGCTTAGAGAAATGATGTTTTCCAGCAGAATTGCCCATTCTCGTGTCTTGCATCTCATGTCTCTCATCCAACTTTGACATGTTCAAATAACACATCTGTGTGTTTTCATATATTGCATCTGTTATGTAGTTTCCTGTTACTTGTTCATTTTATGTTTTGCAGGTTTACTTTAGTGTGTAAAAGTTATACCTTATTTTCTTTGAACTCGCATGTTATGCCCAGGATCATGTTGTATGCAGTAGTGTTCCCTTGTGGGATCCCACGGCGTAGCAGAATAGTGTACCCTGTGATGTTGTGATCATTTAGGCCTGTTTGAGTGTTTTCCCAGTCGACCTGCTCATGTATGTGGCCTCATGATATGCCTGTGTGACATGTCCATAGTAGGTGTGCTCTGGTTGTACATACTAACTGTTTCATACTTTGATTGACAGGATATTTTGTGAGATGCATGCTGATTAACCCAGTTGGGCACTCCATTGTTTCTTGATCAAGAAATTCTTGATCCTGAGAAGGTCATTTAATAGCAGATCTATCAGAGAAGAACATAACTGGGCCTCCAATCTGCCAAGAACCGTCCCTTATGCCTTACCTTGCGGCCCTCCCTGGTTGTATATAGTCTGTATCCTGGGAGTTCAGTGCAGGTCACAGGGTCAGCCTACTGCACTTCCCACTCTCTGCTTTTGTTTATGGACATCATCAGTCACCCCACTCTGCACTGTTGGCGTCTGTCTGATGACAGCAGCATTTTCTTTTGCCTGTGGCATGTTGTGTCTGTATGTCTCTTGTGTGTGAAATGACATGTGTCATCTTCATGATTGTCGCTTTGCCTTCACTTTGGCCGCATATTATAGTCATAAATTCAGAATAGGTTGCTCTTAGGCTTGGCATGCTCATCGCATCCTTCGTGCCTTTTCTTCCCATGGTTAATATTCCTTGAGAGATGTGAGTTATCTGTTTCATGATTAGAACTATCTTTCATTAATTGTGGTATGTATACAGCCTTATAATCCATCAGCAAATATTGATTGGCCATTGGGAATGAGACAAACTCCTTGTCCTCAAGCTGCTTACAACCTAGCTGGGCAATGAAATGTCAGTGAGCTGTGCTACACAGTGTGGTACCACATCAGTAATTCTCAAATGTATGTGTGCACATCACTCATACCTGGAGGGTTTGTTAAAACACAGATTGCTGGGCCCAGTACCCAGAATTTCTGATTCAGCAGATGTAGGAAAAGGAAGGTCCAAGAATTTTCATTTGTGACGTGTTCCCAGGTGATTCTGTTGCTGCTGGTTGGGGACCACACTTTGATAAACACTGGTCAAGATAAAAGTGTAATGAGAACACAGGCCTGAGGAAGACCTCCAGCAAGGTGGCACTGAGCTGTGTAAGGAAGGTGAAGAAGAGAGAGAGAAGGGCATTCCAGCCAAAAGGAACAGCATGTTCAAGGCACAGAAGTATGAAAGATCAAAGTGTGTCTGAGGAACTGAAGTAAATAAGTTTGACTGAAAGAAAAAAAAAAAAAGGCTTTTGCAGACATGTGGCCAAAGGTGTAAGCAGAAGTCAACTTGTCAAGAAAGGCCTATAGGCTAGACAGGAAAATGCTCAGATTTGCGTTGCAGAGAAATTGCTGTAGTTGCCAGGTGGAAGATGTAGTGAAGGGAAAGAGTTAGGCACCTCTTGTAAATAGTCCGGAGGAGCAACAGTGCTGATGTGAACTTGCAGGGCAAGAAGTAGCTCAGAAATCCTGCTGTTTTAGAGCTGGCAGAGTCTCACGGTTCCTCAACTGCCTGTTACCTTCACCCTTGCCAGTGGGCTTACCTTTGAACACAGCCCTTCCTGTCATCAGAAGGGAGTACCTGAGACCTTAATAGGAGTGATAGGTTTTTTTGCCTGAAAGCTCTTTTTGTGACTTGAGACCCTGCCCCCAGCAGTCGGGCAGAATGGAAGAAGAAGAAAAGCAGAGAAGACAGGCTCTGCGAGTCTGTACCTCTTCGTCTTGAGGCATTTCCTCTCCCAGGGCAGGTGGTGTGATGTTTCTTTACCCATTTTTTGTTTCACTTGGTGGAGCCTCACACCTTGTACCTGCCTGACCAAGTTGCTGGAAGGGAGGACTTAAAGGGGCGGTGGAGCTTGTTTGCTTATCTGTGGAGGTAGGGTTGGTGGTGTAGCTACTCTGGGTATATCCATGCATTTGTCTGGGAATGGGGGAGGCCGTCTGGGTGGAGAGGGGTTTTTCTGGGTATGCATTTACATTCCTTCATCAGACACTGGGTGTCTTGGTAAAAGCGCATATTCATGCAAATGTGTCAGTCTTTGTATGACCATGAGCTGTTTGGCTCCTGGGTGTGTGCCTGTGGGTGTTTTTTCACCCTCACTGTATCTGCTGGATGCTGGGTATGGATGTAATCATACATGTAGCTGTGTAACCAGGTAGTTAAAAGTCCAAGCTACTCAGGTTTAATCTAGGACTGCTACTTAGGAGCTGTTTGACCTCAGATAAGTTGTTTAACCTCTCTGAGCCTATTTCCTATAAAATGTAAATATTAGTATTTCATAGGTTATTGTGTGGCTCATGTTTAAGGGTTGAACATAGTGTATAGACTAGCTCTGTCCAAAATATAATGTAAGTCACATATGTAATTTTTAATTTTCTGATAGCCGCATTAAAAAAGGTAAAAAGAAACAAGTGAAATTAATTTTCATGATATACTTTATTTAACCCATTATTTTCAAAAGATGTAACTGTAACACATAATCAGTATAAACAATTAGTCTTGAGATATTTTACATTCTGTTTTTCATTCTAAGCCTTTGTAATCTGCTGTGTATTTTACACTTAGAATTGTAAAGTGTAATTTGGACTAGACATATTTCAGGTACTCAGTAGCTGTATGTGGCTGGCAGCTACCATATTGGACAGTGCAGATATAGGACATTAGAAGACCCTTATTCGCTACAAGTATTAGCTATTGTTATTATTACTGTCCTTTTATTATCACATGTCTGCGAATCATGTATGCCACATCTCGTGTCTCTGGACTGTGTGAATATTTCTGGGACCTGGGACCTACGGCCCCCATCCTAGAGAAGCTGCCTGGGAAGGTTTCAGTGGGAGTCCTGTCCCCATCCTGTGTCTCTGGCCTTTGTCCTCATAGTCCCCCACCCCTGCCTTCTGTGTCTTGTCCCCCTACCCCTTCCAGGAATGAGGCTCACTGTCCTTATCCCATTCCCTGCAGGTGGCCAGAATGGAGCTTTGGCCAGGGGCCTGGATGGTACTGCTGCTGCTCTTCCTGCTGCTGCTGCTCCTGCTGCCCACCCTGTGGTTCTGCAGCCCCAGTGCCAAGTACTTCTTCAAGATGGCCTTCTACAATGGTTGGATCCTGTTCCTGGCTGTGCTCGCCATCCCAGTGTGTGCTGTACGGGGACGCAATGTCGAGAACATGAAGTGAGCAGAAAGGGATTGTGGCTGATAAGGGACCCTAACAGTCAGGAGAGTTCTGTGAATGGGGAGGGCATGGGGCATGTGGGAGAGACAGAGTGTCCAGGGACAAGGAAGAAGGAGGAGCTGCAAAGATGCCCAGAAAGATAAGGGTGGGAGCAGAGGGGGAGCTGAGGCAGGCAGGTGCACATCCCCGGATCCCACTGGAACCCTTGCTGTGATCCCTCAGGATCTTGCGTCTGATGCTGCTCCATATCAAATACCTGTATGGGATCCGGGTGGAGGTGCGAGGGGCCCACCACTTCCCTCCCTCTCAGCCCTACGTCGTTGTCTCCAACCACCAGAGCTCCCTGGACCTGCTTGGTGAGACCCCTCCACAGGGCACACCTCCCCAGCCATGCCTTCCCCCCAGAACCTTCTCCAGAATCTCCTCCCTTAGAGGTCCTCAATTCCCCCTCCTCTGGGACTTTACTCGTCGTTCTGTCCCAGGCCTTCTTTCCTGAGGTAGACCTACCCTCATTAGCAGGGTACATATGCCTTTAGTCACCTTTCTCTCCACTTGGGGTATCCCCCCTATCTCCCCATTCCTTTATCTCCAGTCCCTAGAAGTATGGGTGATGACCTGGGTGAGGTCTGCTGTCTCCTGTGACACTCTGCTCCACCCTGATCCTCACCCCCACCCCTGCCCAAGGGATGATGGAGGTACTGCCAGGCCGCTGTGTGCCCATTGCCAAGCGGGAGCTGCTGTGGGCCGGTTCTGCTGGGCTGGCCTGCTGGCTGGCCGGCGTCATCTTCATCGACCGGAAGCGCACAGGGGATGCGATTAGTGTCATGTCCGAGGTCGCCCAGACTCTGCTCACCCAGGACGTGAGTCACCCTGGGAAAATGGAGGCTTGGGGGATTGTGGAGTAGAACAGTTGTAAATAAACTGACATGCAGGGCCAAAGGACCTCAGAGGCCCTGCCACAGCACTGCACCATTGACCCCTCCATATGTTGTCTTCCCTAACCTTCCCTCTCTCCAGGTGCGGGTTTGGGTTTTCCCCGAAGGAACGAGAAACCACAATGGCTCCATGCTGCCCTTCAAACGTGGCGCCTTCCACCTTGCAGTCCAGGCCCAGGTAGTTACTACTTCCCCTTCCAGCTGCTAAGCCCTCCACTCCGTCCTCCTCTCTGAGCACAGGCCTGTCATGGGGATCTCAGAAGGAAGCTATGAGCTGATCCCCCTCTCTTCTCCCCCAGGTTCCCATCGTTCCCATAGTCATGTCCTCCTACCAAGACTTCTACTGTAAGAAGGAGCGCCGCTTCACCTCGGGTGAGGGCTCTGGGCAGGGCTGAGGTAGGGGAGGGGGGTTGGCCATAGAGGTCATGAGAAAGGCTTGGGGGGCGTCCCTTTGAGATTGATCAGTGTGGAATATCAGAGCTGTGAGGAGTCCACGGGATCACCTAGTGATGTGACCCCACCTCAGTGAACAAGTTCTTATTAAGTGCCCACAGTGTATGCAGTGCAACCTGCTAGATGGATACCTTTTGGGCCGTCCAAGAGGGGTTTTATTATCTAGTCAGAGAGAGAAGGCCTGTGTATGCAGTTATATGAGTACCACTTGGCAGTAAATGCTAACCCCAGACAGTGTGGGCTGGAGGGGTGTTGAGGAAGCTCAGGGGTTCTGGACTGGGGTCTTGAGACATCTTGGTACCTCAGAGAATAGATGGCAGCTGGCAAGCAGAGGGACTGTTGTCCAGGGTAGGGCCCAGAGAACTGAAAGGCTGAGAAGGGGAATGAGCAAAGGCCTGAGTGCACAGGCCATGACAGTGTCCCCCTCTCTCAGGGCAATGTCAGGTGCGGGTGCTGCCTCCAGTGCCCACAGAAGGACTGACACCAGATGATGTCCCAGCTCTGGCGGACAGAGTCCGGCACTCCATGCTCACGGTTTTCCGGGAAATCTCCAGTGACGGCCGGGGTGGTGGTGACTATCTGAAGAAGCCTGGGGGCATAGGTGAAGCCAGGCTCTGAACTCCCTTCCCACCCACCCCCCACCTCCCTCCCCACCCACCCCCCACCTCCCTCCCCACACCTGCCAGCCAGTGGGTCCTGAAGAAGGGCCAAGCCCTCTTCCTCTTTTCCCCTCCTCCCAACTGTTCTCCTCTTTGGAATCTTCAACTTCTGAAGTGAATGTGGATATAGTGCCACCCCTGCCCCTTCCCACTCCCACTCCCTGTGGACTCTCTTGCCTCGGTGCAGTCTCCATTCAGACCCCACTTCCTGTCATCTTGTCAATGGAACAGTTGCCTCCCCCCATCTCGAGTGGCTTAGCCTATACAAGGATGGGGCACACTCCATCCCATCCCCAATGGACACTCTTTCTTTGTGGTCTTCTCTCCCTCTGCACCCCACATTGGCCAGTGGACTCATCCATTCTATGGAACAGTTCTTCCCACCCCCCAAGTCCATGGATTCAGTGGACTCGTTTGTGAGGAACACTCCTCACCCTATGGCTGGAAGCTGATATACTTCCAACTCCTTCTGGAACAGTCCTCCAGGCTCATCCTGGGAACATTCTCCTCAGTTAACCTTCACCCTCCTTCCCAGTGGAGCCCCCTGTCAGTGGGGGCTGGACTCTTCAAACTCAGAGGTCTCATCCCTGCCCTTGCCCAGATGCCCAGGGTCACACACTCCTGGATGCACACGGCCAGTTTGATCTACACATTTCTCTGCTTCCCTGTCCCGACGGTACAGTTCTTCAGTGGTTCTGGACCCACCCAGCCCCCTGCAACCCCGCTGTACCATTCTGACCAGACACAAGGGGAAGAGGCAGACATTAGGTGCTGCACTTACTTCTGTTCCCTGGGGAGTAGGGGAAAGGAACTGAACCCTGTCTAGAGGGGATAGGAGGGCTTTTTATTTATTTTTCTTTCTTTTAAGGCTTCCCCTCTCTGGGCCAGTTTTCATTTCCTCCCTGTGGCATTAGCCTCTCCCTGCCTCCCACCCCAGACCCATTCCCACAATTGGGGATGTGGGCTGGGAGCAAAAGGAGAGGATGGGACCTGTTTTTGCGTGGTTGGTTTTTATTAATTATCTGGATAACAGCAAGAAACCGAGAATAAAGAGAGAGAGAGATCTGGCTGCTTTCTGCTGCGTTTGTTAGAGGTTGAAGAAGCAGTCCTGGTGGAGGCAACCTGAACCTGCCTCCAGCTGGAATACTCCGAGCCAGGCCAAAGCAACCCAACTTCCCCTTTTTCTCAACTCTCCAGAGATCCCCTCGCTTCTCCGTGGCTGGCAGCCAATCCCAGAGAATGAGGGATTCAGTTTCTATATAAATTAGGGGGCAGGAGTGCTGCAGAGGCTCCTCACTTGCGGTTGAGGTGGGGACCCACACTGTTCTCATCACAGGAGCCTGGCAGGTGACAAGGAGGTAGGCAGAAACACTGGCTGTAGTCTCTGGGGCTGCCAGGAAGACTGACACCCAACACTTGGTTGGAACCACTGGGCTGAAGCCAGGCTCCCAGGGAAGGAGGGATGTTGAAGTGTAGGTAGCCCACGGAAGGTATGGGGAAAGTGAGTGCTGGAGGATACTAGGAAAAGAGGGGGAGTAGGAGTTGGGGAGGGATCTTGGGAGCAGTTGGGGACAGTTGTTAGGGGTGGGACCAGTCCTGGGCTGAGAGAAGCATGAGGACTTACAGGCACCTAGTTTCTCCTCCAGCAGCAGGACCTGGTCGCTGAGAGATTCAATCCTGTCACCCCGGCCCCACAGCTCGGCCACCTGATCGGGTTGCAGCTCTTCAGGTGGCATGGGCAGCACCGCTCGGACCCAGGCCCCGGCCTGACCCACCCACTACGGAAGAAGAGAGACCTCAGAATGTTGGGGGGTGGGATTCGCCCTGCCTCACAGGCTTGGCCTCTGCTCACCTGCTCCAGCTGCTCCAGGCGCCCTCGCAGCTCTCGAATCTCCCGCCTCAGGGTGCGCTCTTCATGTTCCGCCTCCCGAACTAAGACAAAGGAGAGCCTGATGCTGGAACCCCAGTCCTGGGCCGTCCCCAAAGCCCATACCCCTGCCACTCACCGGCCACATTGAGGATGCTGGCACTGGTTGGGTGCTCATGGGATCCCTCCGTGCAAGTGCGACCATCCAGGTCCAGCACCAGGCCATGCGGACAGCTACAGGTGAAGCTGCCAACCGTGTTGAGGCAGTGGTGGGAACAGAGGGTAACGCCGACTCTACATTCATCCACCTCTAGTTACGGGAAAGAAGGCTGAGGTGGGAGGGGAGCGTATGGCCCAGCACCCCGGTGGGTAGGGAAGCCCTGGTGCCCCTCACTGGAGAAGAGGATATGAGGAGACTTACCCACATGACAGTACTTTCCCCCCCAGCCGGGAGCACACTGACACTGGTCTGGCCTTATACAAATACCTCCGTTGAGGCAGGGCTTGGTGCAGACGGCTAGGGATGGGAGGAAGGAGAGTTACAGAGCCAGACCTATCACCTGTTCTCCAGGGCAGGCTTCCCCCAAGGCCTAAGAACATCTAGCCTCACCTTCACAGGTGAGCGCCCCGGGGTGCCGCTTCTTCCAACCCTGACAGCACACTGCGTGGGTCTGCTGTACTTCCCGCCTCACCTCCCTCCAGGCCATACGGTATGTGGTCCTGGAACACAGCACCTGGCTCAGGACCCGGGAGGTGGGTCCTGGTCAGGGTTCTTGGGGTCCGTCCTGAGAGACCCTGGAGTACCAGCACCCATCCCTCACCTGTAGGTGCTGCAAATGCGCCGTCCAGCGCACAGGGTCAGGTAGGGCTTGTACACCGGTTGGCTGTAGGACTCGTTGTAGCGGAGAGGGACCACCAGTGTCTGCTTGGAGCAGACCCCCTGACTGTACCCATGCAGGAGGAGATGGGAGACATTGTGTGGGCCATGCTCTGGGAAGTCGGGTACTCCACTTCTCTCAAGGCTCCACCCTCCTCCACGTACCAGGGAACACCCTTCACCACCCCCATTCTAAACTTCCCACATCATTTTGCCCCCTGTGAAGCACCACCCCTAGCAAAAGGCTCAGTGATGACTTCACCCCTGGCCCTTCCCGCTCTGTTGTCACCTCTCTTTGAGGGATTCACCCTTGACCCCCTCGCTTGGCATCAGTAGCAGAAGAAATGAGAATCCGCCTAAGAAAGTGCACAGCTCAGCCCCGGACCCCATGATTCTCCTTGACTCGAGACTCTGCGGGCTGCAGGCAGGAAGAGGTTAATGGAGGCCCTTCCTCTCTATTTACTTCTCCAGGCCCAGTCCCTTCAAGAGCAGTCTGCTAGTTCCCTCCTAAAGGGGTTAGACACTTACTTTTACACACTGAAGTAGCCACTAGGTCTGTCTACACCTACCAGTACATTTAACTACTCCACCCCTCCCCCAGTTAGCATATCATAATCTATGCAGCACCACACAGACTCACACTGGGACACACTCCCACGCCCTCCAACCTGTGCAACCTAGTCCTCTCTACACAAACTGGAGGAACACACACAAGCTTATCCCTCCCCCAGTCACCCTCCTATCAAGTCTTCCTATACCTTAATCTTCATACCTTCAAAACACCAGACGTACACCACCTTTCCTTCTACATCCTCTAGACTCCCTAACACCTTACAAACACACACAAACCCACTCATTGGGGATCCCCACGCCTTACACACGTTCCTACTACCATCACTCACCCACAGCATCGCATAAATCCTGGACACATACCTACACCCCTTGCTCAGACACCTCCCAACTCACACCCACCCTAAGGCACACCGAGTGGCCCACTCCTTTCCCATTGACATTCTCTCCCCTCCCTGCCCTTCCCTCCCAACATTCCCACCTGGCTTCCCCTCTCTCCCAGGAGACTTCAGGCAGACCAGCCTCAGCAGGAATAGTTCAGACTGGTGGGCAGGCTGGGTGGGCAGGGGAGGAGAGGAGGGCCGGGCCAGACAGAGCCCTCCCATTCCTGCCCCCTCACATAAGCCTCCTCCTTAGCTCCAGCCTGGTCAGCTCAGCAGATCCAAGTCCACTCCTTTCACCCCCAGCAAAGGGCCCCCTAGAAGTATCTTCTTTACTCTTTGAGGGCCCCTGTTTCTGGACCCCAAATCATCAGAGGTTACTGGCTCTGTAACCCCAAATCCCACTGGCCCCCCACCCACCTTCAACCCACTCCAGACTGGAGGGGACTTGGGGGATGGGGAGGGAGATAGAGCTGGCAGAGACCAAAGCTGGGTCAGATCATGGGAGAAGAAACAAGAACAGCTGAGGAAAGAAAGAAGGGCAAGTTATCACAAAGAGGAACTTAGGCAAGGGAGACAGCCCAGGGCACCAAGGAAAATTGCCCCCATCTCTTGATGACATTTGTCAGGGCTTGGGGGGGCACAGGGTTGAGCCAGCCACCCTCCCCCCATGCCAGGGCAGACAGGGCCCTATTGTCTCAGCCAAAATTCCTTCTCTCAGGGAAAAGAAGGATCATTGTCCAGCCACTCACCCAACTCTGGCCTACAAAGGTCGAGAAGGGGCACAACAAATGCCCACCCTGACCCTCAGCCTCCTCATCTAGCCTGGGGGTGGCAATGCATTCCACCCCATGGTGCTGGAGCCCAGAGCAGTGGAGCCCCTGGCTCAGCCTTCTAATCTTAGGCTGGGACAGGAAAAATATTGTCCTCAGCAGGAAAGAACCTGCAGAGAATCAGGAACCTGCACAGAATGGGCATTGAGAAAACGGAAACATCAAGGGGGTCCCCACCCCAGACCAGGCATCCGGGCACCCAGGCCTCCAGACCTTAGTTCTCCATCCCCACCCTCCTTGGGAAGCCAGGACCCCCTCACCTGGAAATGAGCCAAGCCACACTGAGGAAATGGAACTTTATTTCCATAAATACAGGGGTAACGCCCCAGTCGAGGGTAGCTAAAAGAGGGGCTGGGGCCTCAGAGAAACTGGGCTCCCAGAAGGTACCCCAACACTGAACATAGGGACTGGGGGATCCCCAAACCTGAGATGGGCCTTGCAGGCCACAGATATTCCCCAACACTGACACTTCAAGAATGGAAGTATCCCCATAGGGGAGCCTCAGAACCCCACTGTCAGGGGCAGTGCTTCCTGGGTGCTGGGAGGGAGAATGGTAGGAGAGTTCAGAGAAAATGGGAACACGGGGAAGAGAGAAGCTAAAAATGTCCTGAGTGGCTTGGAAGGAGACCCCTGTGGTGGGCAGGGGCTAGGTTGTCCTCCTGCACAGCCAGATACAAAGGAGCAGCAGGAGCAGCCACAGGTTAAAAACCTGGTTTCCACTCCCCAACTTCAGCCTTGGGAGAAAGGGAGAGCATGGAGAAGCCCCCTAAATGAGAGGACATGAGGTGAGGGAGTCCAGGATATGTCATTCATGGAGGAGCAGAGGACAAGACTCTGGGGGCCCTGGTTGTTGAGGGGCAGTGTGGGAGCAATGAGGTGGCCACAGGCACGCCAGAGCCTGACATCTGCTTTCCAAGGCCGCTGCTTGGTGTCTGGGCTGGGGACTTCCTGGGGGATCCCTGGGGACATCCTCAGGAGAGCCACGGTTCAATGCAGGCCTCATAAAGTGTGAGGTTGGAGTGCCAGGCCGTGTGGGGGATCCCAGCCATCGGGCACCTCACTATGGCCCCTCGGGCCAAGAGAGTCTTCAACCCAAAAGAATCCCGCAGATAAACCTTTGAGGTGGGTGAAGAGGCACGGACGCATGGAAGAAAGACACAGGGAGAGACAAAGTGAGTACTGCCGGTGTCCGCAGCCCCCTCCCAACAGGGGTCAGTGGCAGGAAGGGAATGAGAGGGAAGAGAGGGGAAGGGACCCCAGGGGGCTCACCAGTTGCTCCTCCATCTCCAAGACCGTCTCATTTGCATCATAGAAACCAAAGAAGCTACAAAGAGATTGGAGGGGAGGTTATCAGGAAAGCTAGAGAAAATGAAGGTGGGTCAGGGTCCTTCAAGAGTTCTCAGCCTGTTGGGGAGACAGGAAGCGGGAAGGACACTCAAAATAGCTAACTGATTTCATGTGTCTCATGAGAGGCACTGAGATAGAGATGGTACCACTTCTGTAGAATTCCATCAAAAATGCATAATCTGTTTGTAATCATGAGGAAATATTCATTAAACCCAAACTGAAGGACATTTTATAAAATAGGCAGTCCACATTCTTCCAAAAAAGCAATGTCACAAAAGACAAAGACTGAGGATCTGTTCCAGACTTAAAAGGATTAAAGAGGCTTGACAACTAAATGCAACACACAGCTCTGGATTGGATGTTGCACTGGATCTTTTTTTAAAAAAATAAGGACAGCTGGGAAAGCTGAACAACATCTATAGATTAGAGCACTATAATGATATTAATTTCTTGATTTTGATAATTATATTGTAGAGATGTAAGAGAATCCCATTTCTAGGAAATATACACTGAAGTATTTAGGGGTAAAGGAACATCATGTCTGCAACTTATTTTCAAATGCTTTATCCGCAAAATTATATCTATCTCGAGAGAGAGAGGATGCTAACACAAATATGCTAAAATGTCAGCGTGGAAAAGCTAGGTGAAGAGTATTTGGGAATTCTCTGTACTATTTTGGTAACTTTTTTTATGTATGAAATTATTTCCAAACAAAATCATTTTTACGTTAATAAATAATATAAAAAAAAAAAGAAGAAAATTAGTTTTATGTTAAAAAATTGAGAAAATGTAAGCATCATGGGCACCAAGTAGACACTGGCCCTGAAACTGGACAAATGCCAGTGGTGGTCCCAGGGGACTGTAGGAGCAAAGGGGAGAGGGTCCTACTGTAGTCTAAAGCATCAGCAAAACCTTCCCAACAATGACCCTGGACTGGGCAAGGCTGTCCCAGGCAAAGGGAACAGCTAGAGTAGAGGCAGAGAAGTAAGGCACAGCCAGGTACGTGGGGGAGCTAGACTGGGGGTCTGGAGACCAGGTTGAAGAACCAGATTTCATAAGGGCCCAGGAAAGCAGTAGGGGCACAGAGACCTGGATTAAACCCCAGCTCTGCCACACACACACACACACACACACAAATCTCCCCACTGTGTATTTGAGAGTGTTACTTATCCTATTGACCTTATAGAAAACCTCCTTCATAGAGAGGAAGGAAAACACTGTGGTTAAGAGCCAGACTGCTGATTTCACCACTTACTAACTCTAGGATTTAGGCAAGTTATTTAATCTCTCTGCAGCTCAGTTTCTTCATGCCAAATGAGGATAACGGTCATTGCCCCATAGGACTGTTGTGAGGATTCAAAGAGCTAATATATGAAAGGTACTTAGAATAGTGCCTTAGGACATAAAGCTATAAAACTATATATGCTATATAACATGTGAGGTATTACTATTATTCATCGGATTATTGTAGATGTGAAATTAGATGGCTTACACAAAACCCACCCCTTACTATTGTAAGGATGTTCACTCTTTCACTCAAAACCCTTCAGTGTGAGGAGTTATTGCCTAATGGAAACAGTTTCCATTTAGGGTGACAGAAAGGTTCTGGTAATGGGTAATGGATGGTTACTGATGGTAGCACGATGTTGTGAAAGTAGACCACTGAATTTGCAGGTGGTTAAAACAGGAAAATTCATGTTGTATATATTGCTACAATAAAAATTAAAAACCAAAAAATAAAACATATAATCTTACAACCAAAGAGGGAACCATAATGTAAACTATGGCCTTTAGTTAATAACATGCATTTTATGCATAATTTTTCTGTCACCTACAATTGTTCTGAAAAATACGTTCATTAAAAAAACAAACAAACAAAAAAACTTGTAACTGACATTCCCTTTATCCAGCATATGAACAGCTAAGTAAGAAAATAAGGACAAAAATAAATACATAATAGGGGGATAAGGAGTATGGGATGTTTCTGATGTTCTATTTTATTTTTTTTAATTTTGTTTTGGAGTAATGAAAATGTTCAAAAATTGTGGTTGTTAATGCAGAACTATGATGCTAGTATGAACCATTGATTATACACTTTGGATGATTATATAGCACATGAATATATATCAATAAAGTTGCATTTAAAAAAAAACCTCCAATGGCTTCTTATCTCACTCAGAATAAAAAGGCACAACATAACTGGTCTCCCATTACCTTTTTCACCTCCTCTCCCATGACTCTCTCCATCTGTATTGGTCTTGTTCCTCACTTCTACCCCATGGCCCTTGTAGGTGCTACTCCTTCTCCTTGAATCACTTTTCCCCCCAAGAAATGCACAGCTCCTTCTCTCACTTCCCTCAGCCTTTTCTCAAAGGGCACCTCTTCCGGGAAGGCTTCTCTGTTGCTGACTAAAATAGGCTTCAGTCACCCTCTAATCCCTTCCTCTACCTTATTTTATCACCAACTGACATATATATTTATATTTATTATCTGTCTCCCCAACAGAATGTAAACTACATGACAGCAGGGACTTCTATTTCATTCATCAATGCATCCCAGTACCTGGGCACATTGTAGCGCTCAATAAATATTTGTTGAGGGAGTAAAGTCGCTCAGGTGACATAAATTTTTGTTGATTATTAAAGTAGCTCAGGTGACATTTCAGATCATTCATAACAGAGGTAAGCACACAGTGCCATGGAGCCATGGATTTTCCTGAGGAACAACAGGGTGGATAGGATGAGGCTGGAAGTGGTTGGGGGAGGCAGGCAGTCGGAGGCCACTACAACAGTATAGGTAGGTAAGAGGGGTGGTAGGAAACGTGATCAAATGGCATGAAACTATACACATACATTGTACCAATGTCAATTTCCTAGTTTTTGACACTGTGCTATAGTTACATAAGATGAAATCATCTGGGTTAAAGCTACATGAGACCTCTCTATACTAGTTTTGCAACTTCCTGTGAATCTATAATTATTTCAACCTTAAAAAAAAGTTTTTAGGGTGCACAGTTGGTTCAGTGGTAGAATGTTCACCTTCCATGCAGGAGACCTGGGTTTCATTCCCAGACCATGCACCGCCCACTGCAAAAATGTTTTTATACATAGGGTGGATGATAGGAATGGACAGGAAATTGAGTCGCCAGGATTTGGTAACTGCTAGATATGAGGTGTTGGGAGATGATACCCAGGTTTTGGTCTTGGGTGCAAGATGGATAGGAAGGGCATTAACTGAACAGCAGGAGGGCTAGGCCAGTTTTGGGCATGTGTTGGAAAGCACCTCTGAATTGAGATCTGTAGCAGACATAAAAAATCCCTAAAGCCCAGAGCTAGAAATAAAGATTGGTGGGGAGCAAAGGTGCCCTCAGCCAATTTAAGGCCACGTAGCTCCTTATTACCTGGACTGCCAGGGAGTAATAACACCATCATCAGGGCCCCCAATCAGCACCAGATGGCCCACCCGGAGAAAGTTCTTCCGCCATGCTGCAAGGTAGGAGAGAGACTGAGTCAGCCACAGGGGTCAGGCCAGTTTGGAGAAGGGAACACAAGAGGGTCAGAGAAGCAGAAAAGTAGCCTGTGGTCTTACCAGTGGCATTGGGATGGTCTCTTTCTCCATTGATCAGGGCCAGGAAGCTACTGGCGTTGAGGTATAAGTCATCATGATGGGGGTCTAGGTATAAACAGCGGTTAGGAAGATACAGAAGTCAGAAGAGGAAGCAAGACCCAAGAGCGAAAGGCCAATCAGGAGGCTGCCCTAATAGTCCCAGGTGCATAGTAGTATAAAAGTAGCAATAACAATAATAATAATAATGATAGGATACTTCTATCCAGTGCCTACTTTGTACCAGGTCCTGTTCAAAGAACAGCACACTCATTAATTAATGGAACACTGACAACCATGCTATGCGTAGGAGCTACAGTATTAATTTACAGATGAGGAAAACTGAGTCACAGAGAGGCTAAGTAGCTTGTCCAAACTCATCCCACAAGGTCAGGATGCCAACCCAAGTAGTCTGGCCCCAGCATCCATGATCTTAACTGCTTCACTAGGGGTTGGCAAACAATGACCCATGGGCCAAATCCAACCCACCACTTGTTTTTATAAGTAAAGTTTGATTGTAAACACAGTTTGTTGTATTGTGAAAGCAGCCATGTAACATGCTCATTCATCTACATGTCATCCATGACTGCTTTCACAATACAACAGCACAACTGAGTAGTTGCAACAGAAACTGAATGGCCTGCATGCAAAGCCAAAAATGTTTACCATTGGCTCTCAATAGAAAAAGTTTGCTCACCCCTGCACTAAACTAAGAAAATACATGGAAGCATTTCATATATATATATATATTTGGGGGGCGGGGGGGTGCATGGTCCGGGAATTGAACCCGGGTCTCCCGCATGAAAGGCGAGCATTCTACCACTGAACCAACTGTGCAGCCCCTGAAATGGGAAGCATTTTGAACAGTGACCGTTCAAACAGTAAGCACTCAATAAATGTAAAGCACCATTGTTATCATATCTACTGGTCATGAGGGGGTGGAACAGCAGGCCCTACCCTCCACATGCCTTCTCCCATGGAGGCCCAGTTTAGCACTCCTACTCACCATGCCAGTAATTACAAATGGAGAATTCCTGGCCCCAGGGGCTATAGCAGATCCGGTAGAGATTCGACCTCATGGAAGTGGGGAACAGCCACTTCAGATAGTCTGTGTCTGTCAAGAGAACAGCAGTGCCGAATGGCCAAAACCTCTGTGCTCCCAAAACTCGGGGCCCCCTATGGAGCACATGAGGCCCACTCACCTCCATACTGTCCCATCTGTGGAGAGGAGAGGGAGATGAAAGAATCCACGTTATGATCATCCATGACAGAGAGTAGCGCACGGCACACAAGCCCCCCTGCAGGCAGAACATTGGTGACTTAGGGACAGCCAGGCCCAAAGCAGCCCCCATTCCTTTACCACCTTTATTATTTAAAGGAGACTAAGGCCCAGAGAAGGCAGCACACCTTGTGCCAAAAGGTCAAAGGCACATAAGTGGCAGAGCCAGAATTAGATTCTGGGCCTCCTGTCTCTAACTCCAAGGTGCTGTTCACTGCCCCATCTTCCCTTAAGTCCAGGGATGTAAAAAACAACAGGTAACAGGAAAAGAAGGAGACAGCAGTACTAGGAACCTCCTTCACATTCAAGCCACAGACAGATAAGACCCAGGTGCTGAGGGAAGTGAGAAAAGGAGGGCCTGGGTCCCGGGGGTCTGGCTGGAGCAGGGTGATTCAGAGAAGGGACACTAGGAGGTATCCGTGTGATAGAAATCAAGCCTCAGATGGGGCTCAGAAGTTGGCTGGGGTGTGAGCTCCTACCCTGCGAGTAGCAGATGAGATGTACCCCCTGAGGGGCCTCCGCCATGATGGGGGCCACAGCCTCTCGGAACCCTTGCACCTGTTCCCACAGGGGCCGCAAGCTCTCTCTCCCATCGAAGAGATCGAGCACTGTCACCAGAGTCCCGGGGTGTGTCTGTGGGAAGGGGGCAATGCATCCACCAGGGATGGACTATGAAGCCCCTCCCACCCCATCCCACATGCCTACTGCACCCTGCTAGAACCAGGGATTTGGTCTCCCAACTCTCCTCAGGCCAGCACAAGCTCGCTGAGGAACTGCGCAAGCCCAGAGGGGGCAGCTTTCAGTACCCATTGTCCCTTCTCAGCCACTGTAGACGCCTCCAATGTCCTCCACCCGGGTGTCCCCTGACAGACCTGGTTGATATATCCTAGCAGGTGGCGGAAATTGTAGGAGCTGTCGAAGAGCCCATGCACCACGATGACCGGCTTGTAGGGAGCGAGGTGCGGGGCCGGGGCCGCGGGCAACAGCAGCAGTGGCAGGAGTGGCCAAAGGAGCAGGACCCCCGCCGGGGGGAGCCGCGGCCCCCAGAGCCCCAGCATGCTCCCGCCTGAGAAGGGGGTGATGAGGGCCTGTGAGGGAAATGGCAATACTCCCTCCCCTCCAAACAGCGCCAGACAATCAAGCCTCTCCCGCCAACTTCCCGGGTTCTTGTCACAAAATAGCCCACTTTAAACTTCTCTGGTCCTTTCCATACACACACACACCCCCACAACGTAACGCGCTGACCTGCTCCCGAAGCCCCGCCCCCAAGCCAGCGCTCTGGGGACTCGGTCCCTAGGCCCAGAATCTCCAAATGCATCACCCCAGCCATTCACGACTCGGGGTTTTGCAGGAACCCTGAGCAGCAACCCAGACCCAGTGGAGAGTGCAAACTCCCACCTGACCTGGGTCTGTGGATCTCACTCCGCCCGCTATTTATTCCTCCCTAGTCTGGAACCCACGGGGCGGGGGGAGGGTGTGAGGAGGGAGGGCGCAAGGGAATGACGGATGGGAGGGGACAGGCTGCTCGGGGTCGCGCACAGTTGTCACTTCCGGGGCTTTCCCTGGCAACCGTGCAAGCGTCCCCAGCAACGCCAGCACGGCACCGGAGGGATGATGGAACATTCCATTGCTCCCTAGGATCGGGGGAGAAAATAAGCGGAGCTATCCATTTAGGCCGGTAGGGAGAGGAAGAAGCCGCAACCCATCCTGGCACTCGTGAGAGCGCTTCTTCAAGGCCCTGCTGAAGGGTCCGGATTTTCCTCCTTGTTTCTCCCCCACTTCCCAAACCAGGTGTCCGGCCCCGCAGCGGAACGCGAAGTTTTTTGTTTTGGTTTGGTTTTTTGCAAGGGACAGCAGGGGATGGACTGGGTAGCCCTCTGCAGTTTGTCGTATGCTGGGGGATTGGCGGGATAGCTTGAAAGACTGAAGCCAGCCGGAGCGGACTCCCGATCCCCTATCCACCCGCCCGGATCGGCGTCTTACAACTCTTAATTCTGGAGTGCATGTAGGGCTCTTGTCAACAGAGACGCCGAGAGTCCTCGAAGCCCCTCGAGTTAAGTGCGGCCGGGCCCAGTGCCTCCGGCTTTCCTCCACTCATTTTCCCTTATACCACCCCACCCTCAAGGGGCGGAGGGCCGCTGGAGCCGCGATGACTCACGTCCGCGTGATTTCGAACTGTCTTTCAACCCCAGCGACCCGGGCAATCCCGGCCTTTGGAACTCTCCCTGGGCGGCCCCCAACCCAGACCCTCCCATCTGGTCCAGTCTTCCGGGCTCCAAAAGTCTCCCACCTCCCCGCCCATCTGTGACCCCTACCCGATACCCGGGCGCCGGGTTAGGGTTCTTATTTCGCGTTTAAAGACTTTTCTCTTGAGAAAAGGAAAGAGTCTCTAAATGCCAAAAGTACCTAGCACACTCGCCGCAGCTCTACCTCCCCACTCCCCGGGGAGGGAGAGATCGATGATTTCGCAGCTTGCTGAATCTCTCTTATCAGAAGGTCTTCGCTGAGTCTAAACTCATCTCTCCCAATAAAACCAATCCCCACTGAATCTCTCTTATCAGAAGGTCTTCGCTGAGTCTAAACTCATCTCTCCCAATAAAACCAATCCCCACACCTCCGATTGTGCAGAGCGAGGGGCGGGTGGGGCGGGGGTGGCGGCGGCGGGGAGGAGGGTAAAGGATCGGGCCAACTCCTGAGGAACCAGAACCACCGGTGTGGGGCCGTGATCCAAATTTCTGAGGCCTGGAGCTGACCCAAGCAAGGGCTTCGTACAGAACTGTAGTCTCCGCTTAGACAAGGATGCAGAGACCTAGGCCTGAAGAGGGACTGCCGCGCGAGAGGGCTGGGAAGTACTAGTCGAAATGGGAGGTGGGGGGAGGTTAATAATGGATCTCTGAGTATGTTTTTGCAAAAATCCCAACTCGTGTAAATCTCGATAGACTGCCTAGCCTCACCTCCCTCCCTACCCACGCGCTCCCAGATGCAATAAGCAAATAAAAAGACTGCAGTAACCGATGTGCCCCAGGTCGACTCTGGAGGTGGAACTGCGTCTCTGCTTAGGAGAGGGGAGGTCGGGGGAAGGGGGGTAGGGATTGGGGACTTAGGGAATGGATCTGAGCACTGTCCGATCCAGGAATTCTAAGCAGCTCAGCAAACAAGGGGTAAGGGGAAGATACACCTATTTCCAGACCTAACGGCTAGTATTCAGCAGTTAATTCTTCCCCCTCCCTCTCCCAAAGAGCTCCGGCTTCTTAACCTGGAGGAAGAAAGTTTGTCTGCACTCCCGCGGTCCCCTGCCCGCTCAGGCCAGGCTAGGGCAGATGTATAGACTGGAGACTTCCTCTTCACCTCCCAATTCACCCCAGACCCAGGGGGCAGGTGGAAGCTGTAACCCTGGGAACTTTCCAGGGTATTGCAAGTATCAACTCTGCAAAACAGTCCTCTCTCACATACAGTTCTCTCTCTCCTAAGGGGAAAACTAGGG
The DNA here is from genome assembly GCF_023851605.1 of Tamandua tetradactyla. Taxonomy (NCBI): domain Eukaryota; kingdom Metazoa; phylum Chordata; class Mammalia; order Pilosa; family Myrmecophagidae; genus Tamandua; species Tamandua tetradactyla. Next base: position 87,668,359 of record NC_135331.1, on the reverse strand, counting down.
CCAAGGATTTGAGAGAAGAGCCTGGAACTTTGCAGGGAGCCCTGAGGGAAGGTGAGGCGTGAGACATCTGACCGGGGTGAATCCGTTCAGGAAGAAACTGGGGTTTTGTTTGGAATCCATTGGGCGCCTGTTCGCTTTCTCCCACATAAAATCATTACATGGGTCTTAGATAAAGGGAAGACTCTAGAGAGTTCTCTCTCCCTCCTTCCTTCTCTTAGTCCCACCCGCCTCACCAAGTCTTCCCTCCCCGTTTCCATGACAACTCCAAGGGAACCCAAACTGGGGGCTTGAATGCTGGGGTGAGAGGAGGAGGAAGGTGGTCCGAGAACACAGAGAGACTGAAGGGGGGGGGACGTCTGGAGTATTCCCCCTCCCTCGCCTCGGTCCCTTTAAGCTCACCCCCCTCCCTCCGCCCCCCGCTGTCTCCATCTCTCCATCTCTGAGCTGCTCGCGGGCTGCGCCATCCGCGCACCCAGACTCCAACAACGGCCGAGGACTCCGACTCCGGCTGCAGGACCCTGACCCAACGAGACCGCAGACATGGCATCTGAAAAGTCAGGTAACAAAGGAAAACAAATCCTCCCGCCCCCTCCACCGTCGCCTAACACCCCCCCCCCCCCCCCACCGCTTGACCCCAACCCTTCCCCCACCCTCCCCTAGCCGGTGGTTCTGTTTCATTCCCCTTTCCTTCCAGCTCCTAATGCCCCCAATTTCCCTCCTCCTTTCTCTACCCCCTCCCTTCCTTTCCTCCTTCCAGTCTCAGCCTCTTCCCCTTTCCAGTAACACATGGAGGGGGCAGGGAGTGGGTGAGGAAGTACAAGAGTGGGCTTAGCATCAGACAGGTACTGCAGGGATAGCATCATTGTAGTGACAGATGGACAATCACCAGCTCACAAGTAGACATCCACCAGGAAAATATGGAGACATGATCAGATGGGGGGGTTGCCAGGGGAGTAAAATCCAGGGGACTTTTCTTTATCTGTTCTGAAAGAGGTCCCGAGATTCCCAGAGAGGTCGGGGCACCCCCTCCCCACCAAAGAAACGGCAAAGTGGAACATGCCATCCCACATGCGTTTACACAACTGTTGACTTGAGCACATGTTAACACATTGTCGCATGTGTACACATGTGCACACATGGGGCTGGCCCGCAGGCAGCCTCAAGCGCAAGGAGGATGGGAGACTGGGCCCCGGATGAGAGCTGTGTGCAAGTTGATGAAGGAGAAGGGAGAGGAGCAGAGGAGAGTTGCGACCTCAAAACTAGATTTAAAAGAAGAAGGGGGGGTGGCCTAGATACAACCCCTCTCCTGCCTCAAGATGAGAGACCGCGTCTCACCGGTCTGTCTCTCACATTATCTTTCTCCATCTCTGACTGTCCGTGTCTCCCCCTACCCCTCCTTATCTCCTCTTTGTCCGCTTACATATCATTGTGCCTTCTTCCCGGCTCACCTTCCCCTAGGCATCCCGGACTCAGTCCCTCACACTTCCCCGCCCCCATACAATGCCCCCCAGCCCCCGGCGGAACCCCCTGCCCCGCCCCCACAGGCAGCCCCTGCCTCCCACCATCACCACCACCACCACTACCACCAGTCGGGCACTGCCACCCTCCCACGCTTGGGGGCGGGCGGCCTGGCCTCTTCGGCGGCCGCGGCTCAGCGGGGTCCCTCTTCCTCTGCCACGCTGCCGCGCCCCCCCCACCACGCCACGCCCGGCTCCGCCTCCGGGGCGCCCCCACCCGGCTGCGCTACCTTGCCCCGCATGCCACCCGACCCTTACCTGCAGGAGACTCGCTTCGAGGGCCCACTGCCCCCGCCGCCGCCCGCTGCCGCCGCCCCGCCCCCGCCGGCGACCACGCAGACCGCCCAGGCCCCGGGCTTCGTGGTGCCCACGCATGCGGGGGCGGTGGGCACACTGCCTCTGGGGGGCTACGTGGCACCCGGTTATCCGCTGCAGCTGCAGCCCTGCACTGCCTATGTGCCAGTCTACCCTGTGGGCACGGTAAGTGTGGGGCAGATGGGAGATGGGAGATGGGAGAAGGGGGACACGATGGAACAGGACCTGGAACTGGGCTCACATGGGGGCTGGTGGGATAGAGAGACAGAGCAAGGGGGCCAGGTGATGTCCTGGTTCAGACCTAAGGAGAATAGAGCCTGAGAACCCGGAGGGACCACTGCAAGGCCAGGGAATCTGGGAGAACAGAAGGAACAGACCCTGGAGGTTGGACACAGGTCTGAGAAGCAACAGCATTAAGGGCGTGGAGTCTAGGGGGTCTTTTGGAGTCAGAGCTCGGGATCTGGGATGGAAACAGAGCCTGAAGGCCCCGAAGAAGCATGACAGAAGGAAACAGCCTGGATGGAGAGGAGATATAAAACCTAGGGGAAAGAAGGCTGAGACCGAATGGTTAGGGAAGGCTGGGGAAGCCAGGTAGAAGAAACAAGGTCTGAAGTGAAGCAGTGGTCAGTAAGGGGATGGGCCTGGAAGCAAAGCAAAGTGCTGAAGCTTAGGGGAAAACAACTGAGGCCAGGACAGCCCTATGGGGAAGGGCTAGAGGAGGCAAGTCTAAGCAAGGGAGGGAGGAATTCGACCTAGGTGGAATTGATGGGTCTCCTGGAAGTGTGATCACGCTCTACAAGAAGCAACGGCAAGAACTGTACTTAAAAAAAAAACCCTACCAGCCCTGTGTGTGCTCTGGCGGTCTGGGAGAGCAGAGGTGACACCTCCTCTCCCCGCCCCCAATCTTCCTCCTACAGCCCTATGCGGCCGGGACCCCGGGGGGAACGGGGGTGACCTCTACGCTCCCCCCGCCGCCCCAGGGTCCAGGGCTAGCCCTGCTGGAACCGAGGCGTCCGCCGCACGACTACATGCCCATAGCGGTGTTGACCACCATTTGCTGCTTCTGGCCTACCGGCATCATCGCCATCTTCAAGGCAGTGCAGGTGGGTGGAGAGAGGTGGGAGGGAGCGGCTTATGGAGGTGGGCTCACTTCGTTTGCCTTATTCCGAGGGAGTGCTAGGCGTTCTGAGGAGCATCTGAGAGAGAGGCAGAGGCGTGGGGGTGGGGCAACAGCCCTCTGATCCTCTCCCCCACCCCCACCCCTACCCCCACCCCCGCCCGTCCTCCGCAGGTGCGCACCGCTTTGGCCCGGGGAGACATGGTGTCGGCCGAGATCGCCTCACGCGAGGCCCGGAATTTCTCCTTCATCTCCCTGGCCGTGGGCATCGCAGCCATGGTTCTCTGTACCATCCTCACTGTAGTCATCATCATCGCCGCGCAGCACCACGAGAACTACTGGGATCCCTAAGGAGGCCCCCGGCCCGCCCCCGTCCTGCATTCCCTGACCTCCCAGGTGCGTTCTGCTGTGACGGCGCAGACCCACTGTGCGCCCCGCACACCCGCCTCTGGGGCCTCGGGACTTCGATCCATCCTAAACTCGGCCTGCTCGGAACCTCTCGCCTTGCGAGCACGCTCCGAAAATCCAGTTCCTCAGGAACCCCTCCAAAGCCCACATCCCCAAGGACGCCGCTTCCCAGCATCCCCGCCAAACGCTGGGCCCCCAGTGGCTCCAGGCCCCCAGCCCCTCGAAATGCAGCGCCCCTAGCCGAGCTCCCTCTGCCTGCGCTCGGGCAGCCTGGAGGCTGGGCCCCAAAGCCCCGCCTCCTCCATAGACCCCGCCCCGGCTCTGACAAAACCTCGCCTCCTTTTCGTCCCCGCGGGGGTTGATGCAGCTGGTGATTGGGTTTGGGGCTCCAGGTCTCTCCCCTAGACCGACCCACTCCCCGCCCTTCGCCCCCGCCCAGTGACCGAGCCCCAGGGTAACTACGCCCCCCACGCTCGCTCCTGTCTTTGCCAGGACTCTTTCGTCCCTTCTCCACCCTGTCTCTGCCTATTTATTTTCTTGCTAATCCCCGAATCTCTACTTCTGTGGTATTTGGAATGAGAGTGGGAGGTTCCCGGTTTAGGTCCCACCACCCCGAGATCAGGAACATGTCCCCGTTCTCTGTAAATACTTCCATCCTTCCCAGTCCCTGGACAGCTGGACCGAAGGGAACCCAAGTTATGGACCTCCCAACCCCGGGAGGGAGCCAGTCCGCTCCCCTCACCCCGCGGCAGCACCCCGCCTTGCTCTGATCTGTCTGTGCGTGTGTGTGAACTTCTGAAAGACAATATTAAAGAGACCACGTGGATTTATCACCCGCAATTCCGAAGACTGCGGCCCCGCAAAGACCCTGCCCTATTTGGTCCTCCCTTTCGCCTCTCCTCATCTCTCTCCAGGGAAACAGAACTGACTGAGACAAAAGTAGGAAGAGACAGATACCCAGGCCGAGAGAGACAGACACAAACACGAGGAACGAAAGGGGGCTTCTTGGAAATACACCCGGGAAGAACTTAGAGTCCATTTTCAGTGAGGCTTGCTTTCCCTAGGGCTGCTTTTCCATTCCCTACCAGGCTGGGCTTGATTAAGGCTTTTTTGGACAGGAGATATTTACAAGGAGACCAGAGAATCCAATCCGAGAACTCCAAAAAGGCAGGAGGAGAAAAGAGGGCAGGTAGAACACTCTGAAGAAGCTGGTCAGGGATGGAGTGGCAGGGGCAGGGAAAACATACCAACTGACCACAGCTGTTCCTGAGTGGGGGCTGGTGGGTTTTGCAGACAGCTTGGATTAGAGACCCAGGTGGTATGGCGTATAGGGTTTAGGGAAGGCAAAGGGGCCAGAGGACTGTGGGAGCCCTGAGAAGGAGGTAAACAGCCTCTCAAGTCCAGCTAAGACTATGCCCTCTCCTGTCCTGAGGTCAACCAGGAAACCTTTTGAGGGGTGGGAGGAGCACAACCAGCCGGTTTTGTGTCTGCAGCTGTACACCTTCAGGGCAGGGTCCTAAAAAGCTGGCACTAAATTAATACATTTACACAGCATTCAGGTATCTAGCAGGGTGCTGATGAGACAGCAGATGTGACTGCCAACCTCTTAACACTCCAGTAAATGGAAGCTATGTACTGACATAGGGACATGGGAGAAGGATGGGTGGGTGGGGTGTGGAAATCATGGGTTCTCCTTTGGACATTTCGAGTTTACTGTGTCTGCCTCATCAAATCTCATGAAAAAGGAATTGACATTTGTGGCTTCCACTTCCTCACCACCTACTCATTTTTTTTTTCAAATAGGGGAGTGTTGTTGACAGAGATGAGTCTGTGTCTGTCTTTCAAACCTACTATTTTTTAATCCCTTGAAGTCTGCTCTACTGAAACTGCTCTTTCTAATGGTATCCAATGATCAAAGGTTACCAGGAGCCAAAATCAATGTTATTTTCACAGTACTCTCCCTCCCTGAACCCTCCTATGTTTTGTCCCTTGACTCTGGATTCCCTGCTCTCCAGAGTTCAGGGACATGTTGCCTCTGCTCCTTCCCTATACACACACAGGCACCTGCTAATCGTCCCTCCTTACCCTTTCACCTCCCATGCCCCTTTTTGCTTTTCCTCTTCCCTTTCCCTAAGTGTCTGTCTCTGAACTTATTTCCTTCTTTTAGACTTACCCTTGAAAAGCTCATCCACTCCAAACTCAACTCTCATTTTTAACCAAATTCTTCTCCAATCTATATATTTACATGCAGACATTCTCCCAGTACCCATGCAACATGGACAAATGGACCATCCTGCTGGCTCTCCAAACTCAGCATGGTCCAAATCAAACTAATGAAGTGATATCAAAAACCTACTTCGCTGCTTCTGTTAATGGACCCGTTTTCCCAGACACCCTTATCTGAAAAACTCCATGTCTCCGTTGTTGTCAGATTTGGTCTAGGTTCTTGGCCATGCCAAGAGAAATAATTCAAGGGCACAGCCCAAAGAATAAAGGTATAGATGATTTATTGAATACACATGTGAGAAGACATGCGGGCACTCTCACAAGAGAAGATGAAAGGCAAGAGGGGACAGGCAATGTGGGGCCATTTGCTTTTATAGATGAGTTTTGCTTACTCCCTCTCCCTCTTCCTTGTTCAGGGCTCTTTCTCCTACCCTCCCTTGTCTCCAGGGCAGTGCCTGGTGATAGTAGTGAATTTGGGTGGGTCCATTGGCTCCGCCCTTCTCTGTAGATGACTCACTCACTAAGCGAGTGGCACTTAGTGGGTCGGCTGCCAACTGGTATTTCCTATAAGTGAGTAGCCCCAGACAGGTTCTCTGTCTAGAACACCCACCCTCCTGACCTTGATTAACTGTCCTTGTTTAAGGGCTCCTTCACAGTTTTTTCTTTTTTTTCTCTCCTTTCTCCCTATTCTAGCCTGTCTCACCACCACCTCCCTACCACTCTACTACTGGTGTTTTGTCAAACTGAGTCAATTCCATTGCCACACAATCTTTTGAATCTGTAGTTTCTTATTCATTTCCCAGTCCTTGCCGGAAACATGACCTCAGTAGGATTATTGTGATAGCTCCACTAACATGTCTCCCTACTTCCTACCTCTTCTTACTCCCAGCCTCCCTTGACACTGCTGTCAGATTATCCTTCCTAAATACACTTCTTATATAACTCCACTGCTCAAAAGCCCTTAAAGATTCCCTATTTCTTACTAAATTACTTACACATTTTCAATCTGGTCTTCAACACCTTCTATAATTTAAAATCATCCAGTTTTCTCTCTTCAACCTAATCTCCAATGAAACTGAATTACTCATCATTCCCACCTCCATGTCTTTGCCCAAGCTGTTTCCAAATCTTAAGACTTCTGCACTCCCTGCTATTAGAAACTAAATGGTTTGCTGCTTGTCACATGCCTCAAACCTTCTCTAGGCTATTGCTCACAATGTCCTGCTCCCCACGCCACCTCCCCCTCCAACCTGCCCCAGCCTTTGGCTTGACCTCCCCACCTGCAGGGCGTTTACCTATCCTTCAAAGCCCTAATCAGTTCACTCCAGCAAGCAGAAATCACTCTGTCCTCTGAGTTGGACTAAAGCAGTGAGTTTCAAAATAATTCCAGGCATTCCTTGGAGCAATAGTTTTCAATTGTGGCTATATATTAGAATCATCTGGGGAGCTTTTAAAAATCCCAAAGCCCAAGTTGCATACTAGACCAATTAAATCAGACTCTCTGGGGGTCGGACTCAGTGTTTATAGTTTTTTAAGACTCCCCAGGTGATCCCAAAAGGACAGCCAAGGTTGGGAATCACAGATTTAGAGGCATCTCAGGGAGCAGCAAAAGGTGGGTAGGAAGGGTGCACAGGTGGTTCAGTGATTCAGTGGTTAGAATGCCTGCCTTCCATGCGGGAGACCTGGGTTTGATTCCCAGACCATGACCCCACCCCCCACGCACAAAAAAATTGGGTAAGAAACCAAAAGGTGTAGCTCCAACCAGAGCAACTTTTTTTTAGGAGAAAGGAAGCACCTATTGTTCATTTGATCCACATCCCTCCACCCCTGCAAACTGTCCCATCTCTTCCTTCCAGATATCTTGGTGTACATACCTTATCTTGTGAACTATTTGAGGGGTAGGTCCTTTTCAGACAAGACCTCTACAACCAGTCTTTGAATTCAATTGCATTGAAAGGAATTAGGAAGAAGGAGGAGTGAATGAAAACAGCTTCGCCCAAGTCTCCTCACCTCACCTAGACTCCTCCCTCAGGGGGAACAGTATTCCACATTTGACTTTCCTACCACCTTAAATCAGTTGCTTCTGAAACGTGGTGCCCTCCGCTCTTCCACCGTCATTGCCACAGAGAAACTGCCCTGCTCCCAGCTGCCCCCTCCCAAATCTGTGCTCTGGGATCCAATTTCTTCTCACCTGCTCAGAGACATGACTTCTAAAATTATCCCCCATCTCTCCTTACTGAAACATTCCCATCTTCATATAAACATGCTATAATATGCATCATTTTTTAAGAAAAAATATCCTCATTTGATACTTACCTCTGGAATAAAAAGCCAACATTCAGAATAGTGGTTACTCCTTGAGAGGAGAATAGACCTGATTGGGAGGGACACACAGGGTCACATGATATTTTATTTCTTAAGCTGCATGATGTTCATTTAATTATTCTTTGTAATTTATATGTACATGTGCATAAATCATAATTTTATATGTATGAAATCATTAAATTTTTTAGCATTGAAATAATCTCCCTTAATCCAGCTCCCTCCAGCAGTTCTCCTTTTCTCTTCCCATCTTAATTTTTATAGCAAAACTTCTCACTGCCTCCACTTTCTCATTTACCACTCTTTCCCCCCATGAGGCCTTCATCCCACTGCTCCACTTAAACCACATATTCCTAGGTCACCAATGACCTCCAAATTTCCAAACTCAATGGTCAAGCATCTGTTCTCATCTTACTAGAGTCTGGTCCAGGGTTCCTCAGTTTGGGGATTATTAACATTTTGGTCCAGATCAATTCTTGGGCGTAGGTGCTGTCTTGAGCATTGTAGGATAGTTTGCAGCACCCCTATCCTCTATCCACTAGATGCCAGTGGCACCTCCTTGGTTATGGCATCGAAAAATGTCTTTAGACATTGCTAAATGTCCCCTGGTGAGTCTCTTAGCCAGTGATTTTTAATTGGTGGTGAGTCCCTTCCCCTCTGGACATTTGGTATTGTTTGAAGACATTTTTCGTTATCACAACTGAGGAGGTGATACTGGACAGGGATGCTGCTAAACATCTTACAGTGCACAGGTCAGCCTCTCACAACAAAGAGTTATCTGACCCAAAATGTTAATAGTTCAAAAAATTGAGAAACTTGCATCTAGAGGAAAGTATTTCAAAGAGGATGTGATCAAGGGTCAGATGTTGCTGATGGGTCTAGATGGAGGTTTCTCAATGCTTTCTTCATTTTAAGTACTCTTTCTGGGTCCAAATAAAAAATATATAGCCTAGTTCCTTACCTGCTGTTCCTTTTCACTCTTCACTGAGAGCTCCTTCTCTTCCAGACCCCTAAATATCAGGGGGCCTCTGGGTCATCGTTGGCCTTCTTCTGTACCCTAATTCCAGCCTGCATACCACCACACCCTCGATTAGCCCCTTAAGTGGATTTTCTAGTTTCATTCTTGACCAATATAGGCCCTTCTCCATGTAGATATGAGAGTGATCTTTTAAATGTATAAACCAGATGATGTCCCTTTCCTGCCCCAAACTCTCCAGTGGCTCCCAACCATACTTAGAACAAAATCCAAATCCTTACCACAGCCTTTGAAACCCACCTACTCTTGCTCCTCCTCACATCTCTGACTCCATCCCCTACCATTCTCTCCCTTGCTCCCTCTGCTCCATCCATCCTCACCGCTTTGCTGTTCTTTTAGCTGCTTTGAAGTGACCATAAAATCCAATTCCTTCCTCCTCAGGCCTCTGTATTCCCTTTTTTTTTTTTTTTCTCTCCTTCTAGACATTCTTCCTCCAGATAGCTGCATGGCCATTCCCTTATTTCAATCGAGTCTTTGCAGAAATGTCTTCTCCACAAGGAATCCTTCCCTGATCACTGAACTGAAAATAGCACCATGCACACCTGGGGGCATTTTTCATCCATTCCCTTATCTGGCATCGTTGTGTTCACAGTTACTGCCTGACATTATAAGGTTTTATTTTATTGTCTATCATTTTCAATTGAATATAAGCTACCAGAGATCCAGGCAGGGTTTTTTCCCACTGCCTCATTCCCAGCAGCCAGCATAGTGCTTGGCCCAAAGGCGCCCCTCCAAAAAGATTTGTTGAACAACTGAATGAATGAGTAGCTCGTGAAGTTGTGTGAGTAGAAAATGAGATCATACCTATGAGATCCCTAACACAATGCCTGGTACCTGGTGACTGCTTTGAAAATAACAGCTCATCACTAAACACATCACTACAGAAAAGTCTGCCTTTTGCTACCTCACTTTGCCTGAAACCCTGCCTATAAGGGAAGCACAGCAAAAGGCTTTGGGAGCAAAATGGAGGGAGGAACAATCTTTACACAAATCCCAAGAGAACCAAAACCACAGAAGCCACCAAAGCTAAACAGAAGGGGAAATTTATTTAGCCTCTGGGAAACTGGAATCTTTGTTTCCTGTGCCAATGATAAATGGCAGGGAGTAAGTGCAGCATATGGTGCCATGTGGTGAGTATGAAATGCAGGGAAATGTGAGGGTGGAGAACTTCCAACTGACTTGATGCCTGGTAACACAGCACCACAAATACTCTGGGAAAGCTCAGGCTTATAAGTCAGAAGTGAATAATACTGAAGGGAAGTAAAGTGGCTTTACTTTCCTTACCTTTTCTGCTTCATGCTGGTTTCTTCACCTGAAAAAAAATCCTGTCACTCTGCATGTCAAAACCATGCCCAGCCTTCAAGGTTCAGCTCCCCAAATATCCCTATGAAGACTTTTCAGATTACCCCCAGTTGGACCTACTTTCCCTGCCACTTATCATTTTTACCCTTGCATGGGGAGCATTTGTTCACTGTGACCATTTATCTGTATATTTCATTAATGAATTCTGAGTACTCCATAAGGATTATTTCATGAATAAGAACAGAATACTACTTCACCCATTTAGAAGACAAATGTCATATGCTGTACCTGTTCAGGGACAACACTGACCAACCACCACTTCAAAACTACCTCGCACCAGTTCCTGAACCTTTCTTTGGGTTCTCCCATCAGGTTAAATCTTTAATGAAAGCAAAACAATGCCCTTGTGGAATAGGGCAAGGAAAGTAAGAGAATGTGGCCAGATCCTCTGAGCCTTCTTGGAAAGAGGGGACTCAGAAAGAAAGAAGGAGGGAACTCCTGGTGGGGTGCAAATATACTTATTTACAGTCCCCTATTCTTAAGGTTCTCCTCAGACAGATCATCAAGGCATCAACTGCCCCTATAATGACCCAGAAGAGGGGAGAATTGTTGCAGAATGTTTTTCACCTTCCAAAATCACAGAGAGCAGAATCAGTGTACCCATGTTCTTTCCATTCTCTCAGATGTCTCTTGGACTTTCTTACTCCAGAGTTAAGTCATAATCTCATCTTCTTTCTAGAAGTTCCCGTGTACTCCTCCCTCCAGGTCCTCTCACCTGAGGCTGGGGAGATGTCTTAGATGCAAGATAAGTCATGCCCCATTTTTACCCATTTAATTTCTGGGGATGTTGGTAAGGTTAGTCCTCCACAAATCCAAAGGAAGAAACAGGGTAGAAGGACACTTGTACCAACAGGAAGGGATTAGATCCAGTCAGCGGGGGAAGGAAATTCCTTTTCATCTTTTCCTTTCAAGCCTGCTCCTTTTCCACTTCATTCTTAAATCTTCAGGGGAAAGGGAACAAGTGGGAAAAATATTGCTTCTTCCTCATTCCCTAGTCCAAGCCTGTATCCCAATAGGTAAGCAGTTTTTCCTTTGTCATCCTTATTTTATCTTCCTCAGACCTCACGTTCTTTAGCAAGGCCTAGCTCTCCTCTTTCCTTATTCCTTGATGACCATCCACAGAGAACTGCAGCCTCACATAATGAGGCTCAAGGGGCAGGGAACTGAGAGAGAGCAAGCAGTGAGAGTCAACATTCATGCAGTATCTACACTTTGGGGAAAGCTTACACACTTTCCCCTTTCTTAGTCTTCACATCTTCGCCCCTTCCTAGTCCTGTGTTTCTTAAGATGAGATTTGGGGGAATCTGTAGATCTGTAGATATCTTTTCTGGGGATCCTTGAGTGCTCTTCTAAAACTTTCATATTTTATGTTTTCATTTTGATAGGTCCCCATCTCTTTAAAAATAAAATATTTCCATTTTGGTTGATTTGGATTACATTTTTCAGGGATTTCAGTGCCTATGTTAATATTTGTATTTGCAATCACAATGGTGACAAGTGATTACCTAAAGAGACAAAGTTGACCCTTTCATTCAGTGTTTCTCGCTATTGGGCCTACAATTATGTTCTCTTAGGTCCAGCTCCAACTAATTGTTTAGATGGTGTCATGGTCAGGTTCATGTGTCAACTTGGCCAAGTGGTGGTACCTGTTTGTCTGGTTGGGCAAGTGCTGGCCTGTCTGTTGTGATGAGGACATTTTATAGAATTAAATCATGATCATGTCAGCTGCATCCACAGCTGATTCCATTTGTAATCAGCCAAGGGGAGTGTCTTCTGCAATGAGTGATGCTTAATCTAATCACTGGAAGCCTTTTAAGGAGGATTCTGAAGAGACAGGCTCTCTTCCTGCTTCGACCGGCAAGCCTCTCCTATGGAGTTCATCCAGACCCTCCATCAGAATCATCAGCTTCACAGCCTGCCCTGTGGATTTTGGACTCTACATTCCCATGGTTACATGAGACATTTTTATAAATTTTGTATTTGCTAGTGTTCCCTGTTGATTCTGTTTCTCTAGAGAACCCTAACTAACTAACTTGGTACCAGGAGTGGTTCTTAAGTAACAGAATCTTAAAAATGGGTTTTTAGGAATGTTTTTCTACTCTGACTGAACTCAAAGGCACTAAGGACTCTGAGTCCCATAATCGAAATGACACTCCAATCCATGGACTGAGTTGGCAAAAGAGATAGTCAAAATATCACTATTCGATTCTCCTAATGCTTCACTTCTACGAAGCCAGGCTCTGGGATATAGTGTTTTTGACATCTTTATGGAGTTTTGTGGAAATAAGAGGTATAGAGATGTTGGGTGGTTGTTGTTAGATACACTGGATACATTAAGGAGTGAAAGGGATGGGCTTAAGTCTTCAAACGAGTCTGACAGATGTAGAAGTTTCTATGAGTATCCTGAAGGAAAATCTTATTTCCTCTAGCCATAGACTTGAAATCTCTGAAAATCAGACTCAGAATCTTATCATTACAGTAGCAACTTTACAACGTAAACTGAAATCTCAATGTTGCATGGTGTCTGCCATTAAAGTGAGAGCATTGATTGGAAAGGACTGGGACCCTGAAAAATGGGATGGTGACATATGAATTGATAATTATGTCAGGGATATGGCTGAAACCCTAGGTCTTGCTGAGTGTTTTCTAAATAACCATATAATAGTCTGACCTGAGGACATAGCCGCCCCACCTCCAGCCTGCCTTGAGGAGTTGGCCACCCAACCTCCTCCTAAAGGTATTAACCCTAGAGTGATTTATCCTGTTTCACCAGATGAAACTACAAATGAATGCCCTGAGCAAATGGCTTGGAAGATACTTCTAATTCTTTTCATGACGCACCCCCACCACCCCTCGTTTCTTCCAGACCTATAACTAGACTAAAGTCCCAACATGCCCCTAAAGGTGAAATACAAAGTATCACACATGAGGAGGTACGTTATACTCCAAAACAACTGTGTGAGTTTTCCAATTTATATAGATGGAAATCAGGGGAATGTGTGTGACAATGGATTTTAGGGGTGTGGGATAATGGTGGGAGGAATATAAGGCTAGATTAGGCTGAATTTATTGATATGGGTCCACTAAGCAGAGATTCTGCATTCAATTTTATAGCTCGAAGGATTGGAAAAGGTATTAACAGTTTGTTTGGATGGTTAGTTGAAACATGGATCAAAAGGTGGCCAACATTACCTGAGGTTGAAATGCCAGAACTGCCCTGGTATAATGTAGATGAGGGGATCCAGAGGCTTAGAGAGATTGGAATGTTAGAGTGGATTTATCATCCAAAGCCTGCTGCTCTTACACCCCAGGAATGTCCAGAGGATGCACCTTTTACCAGAACAGTGAGAAATAAATTTGTGGGAGTAGCGCCATCATCCCTGAAGAGCTCTGTAGTTGCACTTCTCTGTAGGTCAGATATTACTGTAGGAACTGCTGTCACTGAGCTGGAATCCTTAAACACAATGGGGTTGATTGGATCCCAAGTTGGCAGAAGCCAGGTGGCAGCACTTCATCACCAAAGACAAGGCAGACGTAGCTATTATAATAGACAACAAACTCAAAGCAGGAGTCAAAATTATATGACTCGCAGAGATTTGTGGCATTGGACAGTAAATCATGAGGTACCTCGAAATACAGAAGGGCAGTCTACTAAATTCTTGTTCGAACTGAATAAACAAGAATTCTAGGTCAAGTGAACAGAAGTCTAACCTGAATTACAAAAACACAGAGTCAAGTCCCCTTAATCAATTTCAAGACTTGGGACAGTTTACAGACCCAGAGTCCCTCTAATGAAGGGGAGGCCAGGTCCCTTTGGGGGAGAAACCTGTTACACTGCCACAAATTTATACTGTTAATCTTCCTCCAAGCCTTCCCCAAGGAGACCGATGGTTTTTTCCAGGGTAACTGTACATTGGGGAAAAGGAAATGATCAGATATTTCAGGGATTATTAGACACTGGTTCAGAAGTGACATTAATTCGAGGGGACCAACACATCACTGTGGTCCACCAGTCAGAGTGGGGGCTTATGGAGGCCAGGTGATCAATGGAGTTTTAGCTCAGGTCCATCTGACAGTGGGTCCAGTGGGCCCCCAGACCCATTCTGTAGTTATTTCCCCAATTCCGGAATGTATAATTGGAATAGACATACTGAGCAACTGCAGAATCTCCACACTGGCTCTCTAACTCATGAAGTGAGAGCTATTATGGTGGGAAAGTCCAAGTGGAAGCCACTAGAACTGCCCCTACCTAGCAAAATAGTAAATCAGAAGCAATACCAGATTCCTGGAGGGATTGCAGAGATTACTGCTACTCTTAAGGACTTGAAGGATGCAGGGGTGGTGATTCCCACCACATCCCCATTCGACTCTCCTATTTGGCCTGTGCAGAAAACAGATGGGTCTTGGAGGATGACAGTGGATTATCGTAAACTCAACCAGGTGGTAACTCCAATTGCAGCTGCTATTCCAGATGTGGTATCATTGCTTGAGCAAATCAATACATTCCCTGGTACCTGGTATGCAGCTATTGATCTGGCAAATGTTTTTTTCTCAATAGGTGTTAGTAAGTACCACCAGAAACAGTTTGCTTTCAGCTAGCAAGGTCAGCAATATACTTTCACTGTCCTACCTCAGGGGTATATCAACTCTCCAGCCCAACGTCATAATCTTGTCCGCAGGGACCTTGATCATTTCTCCCTCCCACAAGACATCACACTGGTCCATTATATTGATGATATCATGTTGATTGGACCTAGTGAGCAAGAAGTAGCAACTACTCTAGACTTATGGGTAAGACATTTGTATGTCAGAGGATGGAAGATAAATCCAACAGAAATACAGGGGACTTTCACCTCAGCGAAATTTCTAGGTGTCAAGGGGTGTGGGGCATGTTGAGATATCCCTTCTAAGGTGAAGGATAAGTTGCTGTGTCTGGCCCCTCCTACGACCAAAAAAGAGGCACAACGCCTAGTTGGTCTCTTTGGATTTTGGCGACAACATATTCCTCATTTGGGTGTGCTACTCTGGCCCATTTATTGAGTGACCAGAAAAGCTGCTAATTTTGAGTGGGGACCTGAATAAGAAGAGGCTCTGTGACAGGTCCAAGCTGCTGTACAAGCTGCTCTACCACTTGGGCGGTATGATCCAAAAGATCAAATGGTGCTGGAAGTGTCAGTGGCAAATAGAGATGCTGTTTGGAACCTTTGTCAGGCCCCTATAGGAGAATCACAACGCAGACCCTTAGGATTTTGGAGCAAAGCCTTACCATCTGCTGCAGATAACTACTCTCCTTTTGAGAAACAGCTTTTGGCCTGCTACTGGGCCTTAGTAGAGACTGAACGCTTAACCATGGGCCACCAAGTTACCATGAGACCTGAGTCGCCTATCATGAGTTGGGTGTTGTCTGACCCACCAAGCCATAAAGTTGGGCATGCACAGCAGCACTCTATTGTAAAATGGAAATGGTATATACAAGATAGAGCCAGAGCAGGTCCTGAAGGCACAAGTAAGTTACATGAGGAAGTGGCCCAAATGCCCATGGTTTGCACTCCTGCCACATTACCTTTTCTTTCCCAGACCAGAGCTATGGCCTCTTGGGGAGTTCCTTACAGTGAATTGACTGAGGAAGAGAAAACTCAGGCCTGGTCTGCAGATGCTTCTGCATGATAAGCAGGTACCATCAGAAAGTGGACAGCTGCAGCACTACATCCCCTTTCTGGAGTGTCCTTGAAGGACAGTGAGGTGAAATCTTCCCAGTGGGCAGAACTTCAAGCAGTACACTTGGTTATTCATTTTTCTTGGTAGGAGAACTGGCCAGAGGTGCATTTGTATACTGATTAATGGATTGCTGCTAATGGTTTGGCTAGACGGTGAGGGACGTGGAAAAATCATAATTGGAAAATTGGTGACAAAGAGGTCTGGGGAAGAGGTATGTAGATAGAACTTTCTGAGTGAGCTAAAAACATGAACATGTGAATGCACACCAGAGGATGACTTCAGCAGAGGAAGGTTTTAATAATCAAGTGCATAAGATGGCCCATTTTGTGGATACCAGTCAGCCTCTTTCCCTAGTAACTCCTGTCGTTGTCCAATGGGCTCATGAACAAAGTGGTCATGGTGGTAGGGGTGGAGGTTATGTATGGGCTCAGCAACATGGGCTTCCACTCACCAGGGCTGATCTGCCTACAGCCACAGTTGAGTGCCCAATCTGCCAGCTGTAGAGACACACACTCAGCTCCCAATATGGCACCATTTTCTGAGGTGACCATACCAGCTACACGGTGGCAGGTTGATTATATTGGACCACTCTCTTCATGGAAGGGGCAGTGATATATTCTAACTGTAATAGACACATACTTTGAATATGGGTTTGCTTTCCTTGCATGCTACTTCTGCCAAAGCTACCATCCATGGGCTTACAGACTGCCTTATCCATCATTATAGTATTCCACACAGCACTGCTTCTGATGAAGGAACACACTTCACTGGAAATGAAGTGTGGGAATGGGCACATGCTAATGGAATTCTCTGGTCTTACCATGTTCCTCATTATCCAGAGGCAGCTGGATTGATAGAATGGTGGAATGACCTTTTGAAAACTCAATTATGGTGCCAATTAGGTGGGAATACCTTGCAGGGTTGGGGTGATGTTCTTCAGGAGTCTGTGTATGCTCTGAATCAGCATCCACTGTATGGTGTTGTTTCTCCCATAGCCAGGATCCATGAACTAAGGGGTGGAAATGGAAGAGACACCACTCATTATTACCCCTAGCTATTCACTAGGAAAACGTTTGTTTCCTGTCCCTGTGACCTTGAGCTGTGCTGGTCTACAGGTTTTAGTTCCTGAAAGGGGAGTGCTCCCACCAGGAGAAACAACAACAATTCCATTGAACTGGAATCTAAGACTGCCATCTGGTCACTTTGGGCTACTCATGTCCCTGGATGAACAAGCCAAGAAGGGGGTTACATTATTGTCTGGGGTGACTGACCCTGACTATCAGGGCAAAATAGGCCTGCAACTACGCAAAGAAGATAAAGAAGAGTTTTCTTGGAATATAGGAGATCCCCTAGGGCGTCTTTTAGTACTACCATGCCCTGTGATTAAAATCAATGGAAAACTGCAACAACCCAATCCAGACAGGGCTACCAATGGCTCTGAAACTTTAGGAATGAAGATTTGGGTCACCCCACCAGGCAAAGAACCATGGCCAGCTGAAGTGCTTGCTGAGGGCAAAGGGAACATGGAATGGGTAGTGGAAGAAGGAAGTGATAAATATGAACTACGACCACATGATCAGTTACAGAAACAAGAACTGTAATGCTGTTTAGTTCATGTTATACTATTTAAGTTGTAAGATATCAAGTTTAAGAATGAATATTACCCAAAGACTTGCACCCTATTCTGGAGAGATTTAATGTGTTTCCAGTTATATGCAGGACAGTTGAGTATTGCTAGGTAAAAGAAAAAATGTGTGTTTTATTGTTTTTTATTTAGAAATTAGGTATGGTTTAAGGTGATATATATAGCTGCCAAGTTGACAAGGGGTGGACTGTCATGGTCAGGTTCATGTGTCAACTTGGCCAAGTGTTGGTACCTGTTTGTCTGGTTGTGCAAGTGCTGGCCTGTCTGTTGCGATGAGGACATTTCATAGAATTAAATCATGATCATGTCAGATGCATCCACGTTGAATGCCATTTGTAATCAGCCAAGGGGAGTGTTTTCTGCAATGAGCGATGGTTAATCTAATTACAGGAAGCCTTTTAAGGAGGATTCAGAAGAAACAGGCTCTCTTCCTGCTTCGACTGGCAAGCCTCTCCTATGGAGTTCATCCAGACCCTCCAACAGAATCGTCAGCTTCATAGCCTGCCCTGTGGATTTTAGACTCTGCATTCCCACGGCCACGTGAGAGACTTTTATAAATTTTATATTTGCGAGTGTTCCCTGTTGATTTTGTTTCCCTAGAGAACCCTAACCAATACAGATAGCAACAGAAATGTCTCAACCTCAAGGAATGTTTCCTCATCCCTCATCCTTCATTTTCACAGCACCTCACTTCTCCTTCAGAGCACAGAAATTACTTATTCTTTAGGCCAGACTATAAGCTCCATGAGGGCAGGGGATGTATCTATCTCATTCACCTATCTATCCCCAATTCCTAGGATGCTTCCTGAAACATATAAGGTTCCTAATAAAAAATTAATGAATGAAGAGCAGAGAAAGAGATGAAACACAAAAGAAAGAAGAAACAAGGTCCCAGCCCTGTGGAGTCTGTTGAAACTGAAATGTACACACACAAAACAAGAGAACACTACAAAGCAATATATTTGTACCAGAGTACAGTTTCTTTTAATGGACAGAGGCTCATCTTTAATGGATCATTGGAGGTGATCCTCTCAGTTAAGGCCTGCATAATACAAATAAGCAATTTTGGGGTATTAGGGTGGTAATCAAAGCCTTTGTGACTCATTCTAGTTTGCCTGCCTTTCCCTAAATCCCTGAAATGGAAAGGGGAAGAGGAAAGGAGAAAAGATGGATGAATTTTCAGTAGGTAACCTAGAGAGGGAGAAGAGGTGGATTCATTTTCAATAGGAGCCCAAGAACCTGAGTATTTAGTAATGGGGTTGGAGCGGCAGTGGACTAAGGTTACTCTATGTAAGAACACAGAAGTAAAACTTGAAGAGTAAGTGTAGGATAGTGATGTAAGGCTCAATACAAAACAAGGAGAGAATTGTTTTGACACAAGTCTGTTGCTCATAGTGAAACTGCCTCCCCTCCTTGTTGCCCTGACATTATCGTTGTACTCAGGGACACAATGGTAGCTATTAGATGGCAAATTGAAGAGGGAGCCTAAGTGAGGTTCTGAGAGTGGGATTCTCCTTCCCTGAAGAGCTTGGTGGCCTAACCTGTGAGAGAAGTTGGATAAGCAAGGCTGAATCACAAAAGGAACCTACACCTTATATAGGAGTGGGACCAGTTTCCACTGCTACACCCGGTGGAGCTGGTTATACCAGTTACATATGAAAAATGTACGACAAACTGAAGAGGCGCAGAGCAAGGAGTGAAGAGAATGGGGTGAGGT
Source organism: Tamandua tetradactyla (assembly GCF_023851605.1). Taxonomy (NCBI): domain Eukaryota; kingdom Metazoa; phylum Chordata; class Mammalia; order Pilosa; family Myrmecophagidae; genus Tamandua; species Tamandua tetradactyla. The sequence continues at coordinate 87,648,976 of NC_135331.1, read as the reverse complement.
TATTCCAGAATCATGCTATGCAAAGTGTGGCCTATGGACCAGCACCATCACATCATCCCAGAGCCTGCTAGAAATGCAGACTCACAGGCCCCACCCCAACCCCTCCTAAATCGAATCTGCAATTATTTTTTTGTTGTTGTTGGTTTAATCACTGATATTTGGGAATTGTTTGCTACATGTCATAATCTGGTCCACACTGACTGATACAGATAAAGGTACATTGATATAGGAATACTATAAAACAACCTTATATGATCACATTTTTTTTCCGTTCTACATATATAATCAGTAATTCACAATATCCTCACATAGTTGCATATTCGTCATCATGATCATTTCTTAGAACATTTGCATCAATTCAGTGAAAGAAATAAAAAGACAACAGAAAAAGAAATAAAACGAAAACAGAAAAAAAATTATACATACCAGACCCCTTACCCCTCCCTTTCATTGATCACTAGCATTTCAAACTAAATTTATTTTAACATTTGTTCTCCCTATTATTTATTTTTATTCCATATGTTCTACTCATCTGTTGACAAGGTAGATAAGAGGAGCATCAGACACAAGGTTTTCACAATCACACAGTCATTGTGAAAGCTCTATCATTATACAATCATCATCAAGAAACATGGCTACTGGAACACAGCTCTACATTTTCAGGCAGTTCCCTCCAGCCTCTCCATTATATCCTGAATAACAAGGTAATATCTACTTAATGGGTAAGAATAACCTCCAGGATAACCTTTCGACTCTGTTTGGAACCTCTCAGCCATTGACACTTTGTCTCATTTCACTCTTCCCCCTTTCAGTCCAGAAGGTTTTCTCAATCCTTTGATGCTGAGTCTCAGCTAATTCTAGGGTTTTTCTCAATCCCTTGATGCTGAATTTCAGCTCATTCTAGGATTTCTGTCCCACGTTGCCAAGAAGGTCCACACCCCTGGGAGTCATGTCCGCATAGACAGGGGGAGGGTGATGAGTTTGCTTGTTGTGTTGGCTGGAGAGAGAGGCCACATCTGAGCAACAAAAGAGATTCTCTTGGGGGTGACTCTTAGACCTAATTTTAAGTAGGCTTGACCTATCCTTTGTGGGGTTAAGTTTCATATGAACAAACCCCAAGACTGGGGGCTCAGCCTATAGCTTTGGTTGTCCACACTGCTTGTGAGAATATCAAGAATTCAACTTGGGGAAGTTGAATTTTTCCCCATTCTCAATTCCCCGAAGGGGACTTTGCAAATACTTTTTTATACACTCATCAAATCACTCTGGGGTTCATCGGGGCATCACTCTGGACAAACCAACAAAATCTCATGTCCTACTCAAAGTTCCATGTACTTATGGTGTTCATTTAAGCTATCTACATAAGTTATATTAGGAAATGCACTAGTCAAAATATAAATCTTGTACCAAATAAACATTTTTTTTTGCTTTAGTCTCACACATAAATTGAAATTTTAAAATATTAATTACCATCTATTCTCAGCACCCTGCAGTAATGACATTCCTTTGTTCTTCCTCACACAAAAAGATTTTTTTAATTTGTACATTTAGTCACTATCATTATACGCTCTAGGCAATCCTAGATTATACCATCTCAGTCTTTATCATCTATCTTTCTTTCTGCAGAATCTGCAATTTAATAGGTTCCCCCAGGTGATGCACGTGCGCATTAGAATCTGAGAAGCACTGTCTAAGATTCATGATGGAGGAGAGCTTGAAAGGTAATAATGCATATGAGAGGAAAGGTAAGGAGAAGCCTCAGGTTGCTCCTTACAGGAACAGAATCCATTGAAGAAGAATGAGGACTGAGGGTTTAACTTGAACACCTTAGACTGAATGGGTGAAACAGCAGACAGGGGTTCACTCAGGCTGGGCGCCCTAACCAGGGAATAAATAGTATTTGTGAGCCTGAGGTTGTCAGATAAAAGGACTCGTCTGCCCCCACTAACATTCACCATCCCACCACCCCCATCCTCACCCCTACCCCGCCCCGCCATCCTCCCACTGCATCCTCATTCGTCCCAGTCCCGCATTCCAGGACTTCTCCGATGTCCACTCTGAGAAGTCGGACCTCAGTCTACAGCCCAGCTCGGTTGCTAAGGCCGGGAGATTCCCGGTAGCGGGGGAAATGACGTCACGCCCAATAGGCGGGCTAATCCGGCTCCTCCCTCCTCCCGATTGGCTGCAGGAATTTGACTACATTCCCATCTCGCGGGCTCCCGGGGTCGCTGTCAGCGACTTTCCTGGCTGCCGTGGCGCTCTGGCATACTCTTCGCCCGGAACGAGACTCCAAGGACCATACTCAGTGAACACTTAGCTTCGGATTAAAGGTGATTTGAACAGTAGGGGTATTGCCACCAGGCTAGGCGCTTTGGCCTCCAGGGCACTTTTTGATCCGATCCTGTTTCCGTACTTGGGACAGCTATCCGAACAGCAGGGAATCGTGGAATTTATAGGTCTAGAGTAGGTCCTGGCTGAACAGAGGCTTGAGTAGGGCTGAGATTTAGAGGGAAAAAAATGGGGACTTTCAGGACCGTGGATATGGGTCTCAGAAGGACGGGCGAGAGAAGAGTTTGCAGTTAGCATTGTTTTGATTTTCTTTTCAGGTGCTGACCTGAACCTCGTCCCTTTCCCTTCAACCAAAACTGTCCATTCATGGTGGAAGGGATCAGACAGCCAAATAGAGATGCCATTAGTCAGTCCAACAGGAGAGAAGGACGTCTCTCAACAGCAACAACAATGGAAAAAGAATCCCCTGGAGAACGTTGATTCGACTACTCAGATTAGGCAACAGCCCGGAAACCCTCCTACTGGAACTCCTGAGTTGGTAGTGAGCCCAGATCCAGACAGTCAAAACCTAGACCATCCCCGAAGGACTGGAAAACTAACTGCTGGATTTGAAGGAGACTCTGATAAGTCTCGTGGATCAGCCAGGGATATGCCAGAGCCCCTTCAAGCTTCTAATTTCTGGTATTGTCCTGATGGGAGCTTTGTCAAGAAGGTCATAATCCATGGCCATGGCCTGGACAAGCCCAAGCTGGGCTCCCATTGCCGGGTGCTGGTTTTGGGGTTTCCTTTGGAGTCAGGACCACCAGAAGGCTGGACAGAGCTAACTATGGGGGTAGGGCCGTGGAGGGAGGAGACTTGGGGGGAGCTCGTAGAGAAATGCTTGGAGTCCATGCTTCAAGGTGAGGAGGCAGAGCTGCAGCTTCCAGGGCACTCTGGACCTCATGTCAGGCTCACCCTGGCTTCCTTCACACAGGGTCGGGACTCCTGGGAGTTGGAGGCCAGTGAGAAGGAGGCTCTGGCCGGGGAAGAACGTGCACGGGGCACAGAATTATTTCGAGCTGGGAACCCTGAAGGGGCTGCTCGATGCTATGGACGGGCTCTTCGGCTGCTGCTGACTTTACCTCCACCTGGCCCTCCAGAACGAACTGTCCTTCATGCCAATCTGGCTGCCTGTCAGCTGCTACTAGGGCAACCCCAGTTGGCAGCGCAGAGCTGTGACCGGGTGTTGGAGCGGGAGCCTGGCCATTTGAAAGCCTTGTACCGAAGGGGGATTGCCCAGGCTGCCATGGGGAACCTGGAAGAAGCAACTGCTGACTTCAAGAGGGTGCTGGAATTAGACCCAAAGAACAGGGCAGCCCAGGTGGAATTGCGGAAGGTGATCATTCAGGGGAAGAAAAAGGATGCTGGGCTGGCCCAGGGTCTGCGCAAGATGTTTGACTGATTAAAGATTAAACCTTAAGAGACAAAAACCTGTGAATTGTCGTCTGTGCTGTGAGAGCTTTGGCGGCCCAGAGGGAGGGTTTCACTCTATATTCTATTCAGCTTTTACCTTCCTAGGTGAGGTAGCCGTAGCAGTGCATCTCCTTTCTTTCTTTAACATTACAAAGCCATATGGTCACGTATGCTTCATTTTGGGGAATGCGTTCATTTCCGAAGACGTCTAAGGATCTGTCTAAACTTCTAAATTTAAGGCTAGCTGAGGAGAAGGAGGCGCTTTAAATCCTGGGAACTACATCTCCCAAGAGCCTCTTTGTCACTGGGGACTGTTTGGCGCATGCGCACACCTCACAGCCCCCTTCCTGTGGAACAGTTACCGCCTTTCTGCCGTGCTCCTATTGGCCGGACTATACAGACATTCCTTCTATTGATTCATGCGCTCAGCGCTGTGGTCTCTTACTGGTCGGTAGAGCTTCCGGGACGCCCCCTTTTCCAAGAATGAACTATTAGTTGATGATGGGGAGAGGCGGGCCTTAGGAACTGTCTCATGGTTGGGGGGTGGGGGGAAAAGATGGCCGAGCTGATGCTCCTCAGCGAGATTGCGGACCCGACGCGTTTCTTCACCGACAATCTGCTAAGCCCGGAGGATTGGGGTCTGCGGAGTGAGGCCGAGGGGAAGGGAGAGGGTTGTAGCAAACTGAGCTCCTGACGTACGCAGGAAGGAAGCGGAGGCCCAAAGAGGAAGGCTGGGCGAATACCGAATCCACCCTCTGAAGGAGGGCGGAGCAGGGGGGGGTCTCTGTGCATTCGAGGAGGGGTGCGGGATCCGGGACGATCTCCGCCCGCTGAGGGATCAACGAGTGGTTCCGGGGTCGGGAAAGGAGGAACTTAAATTCTTTGGCTGAATCGCTTTTCAAGTGGGCGGGCGGTGGGTCTGGCCGAGATGAACCAATGAGAGATGGGGCGGGGGCTTGTGTGCAGATCTGTAGGCTTGGCCACCTGTACAGGACGGTCACCCTGACACCAAGCTTATCTTGCAGACAGCACCTTGTATTCCGGTCTGGATGAAGTGGCCGAGGAGCAGACGCAACTCTTCCGTTGCCCGGAGCAGGATGACCCGGTATTGCTTCCTTGTGTCTAACCTGTGGTGGGTGGGAATGGTCCCAGAACCAGGACTCACCCCAGGCCAGATGTCAACTGTAGCCACCTCTTCTTTCGTATACTTCTGCCTTCAATTTCCTTCGTTATTCAGTTTGACAGCAGCTCCCTGGACGTGGGGATGGATGTTAACCCCCCTGAACCCCCGTGGGACCCACTGCCTATCTTCCCAGGTAAGGTTCCCTCATTCTTCCAGGAAACCCTCATCTTTGCACACTTTCCCGGGGACTATGTAATTTCCTGTATCCTCACACCCTCTCTACATAAATAGCTGCGAACACCTCTTCCCTCTAATTCCTTATATTTGTCTTTCCCCTTTCCCTGGTGGGGGCTTCCCCAACCCCATGTTCTTGGATACTTTTTGGACTCTTCTCTGGCTCCACTTCCTGGTTATTTTCTAACCTCTTTTCCTACAGACCTTCAGGTGAAGTCTGAACCATCTTCCCCCTGCTCATCCTCCTCCCTCAGCTCAGAATCATCACATCTATCCTCAGAGCCCTCCAGCCAGGTAAGTGAGGCATTTCCCTCTTCCTACTCTGGTGGCAGGGCCTCTGCTCCATTCCTTTCAGCAATAGGTGCTGAGGAAATGATTTATGTGCTATGACTCAAGGGGCAGGGAGTGCCCTTCTTCCTTGCATTTGCTGTTTCTTTAATGATCCCATCTTCTACATTTCTACTCTAGTTGTCTAGAAGTGAAGACAGAGTCTTTAATGTACAGAAATATATTTTAGAGTAGCAGTGATGAAGCTAGGAACAAGAGAGTTGTTAACTGTCGAGAATTCTGGTACTGCTTCATGCCCAAGGTGCCCACTCTAAGGTAATATTTGAAACCATGAGACTTTATCGACTCTTCTAGGAATAAGGAGCCAGAGACAGGTGAAGGAGACATTCCATACCATTCATAATGGAATGTCAAATAATTGGTGGTTTATAAGCTCTAAAGCTTTTGTGTTTGCTCTTCCTCCCTTGTTTTCTTTCCTTTTTTCTGCATTTTCTCCTACCCTCACTCCATCCTCACTCTTACCTAGGCCCCTGCTGTAGGGGAAGTGTTGGATGTGAAGACAGAGTTCTTAGCACCCCCACTCTGCCTCCTGGGAGATGGACCAACATCTCCATTTGGAAACATCCAGATTAATGTGAGCCCTACCTCTGATGATCCCTCAGGTAATAACATCTTGCCATGATCCCCATGCTTCACCAAGATGGAGTGTATGAATGAGTGTGTGTGAATGTGTGTGCATGTGTATGTGTGCATGTGTGTTTCACCTGTTGTATAGACGGAGGAGGGGGTACAGGTAGCAAAACAGGGAGGAAAAAGTAGGGAGGGGAAATGGTAGAAAGCCAGGAAAGGCATCAGGAGGGAGAGGAAGAGTTTTAGGAGACCATAGCAAGGGCATTGTTGAGGAGCTGGAGATGATTTTCTTTTCTTTTTCTTTTTCCTAGTATTGTACCATGTGATTCAACTTACTGTGACTTTGTGTTTTCTTAAAAATTTTGGGCAGTATAGGGTACATTTACTTGTTACCCTTTTTCCTCAACATTTTATAATGAAAATTTTCAAATGTACAGAAAAGTGGGAATACCAAATACTCACATCTTCTACACGTAACATTATTTGTGCTCTTTTAAAGTGTCCTCAAGTTTATTTCCTCATGTATATTCAGTAAACATTTATTGAGGACCTTGTCCATGCCAGGTACTGGGCAGGGTACTGGGAAAGCAAAGGCGAACAAGATATGAGCACCACGCTGCCTTCAGAAGCATGCAGTGTAGTGAAGGTAGAAAGATGAGGACCAGTCAATGCAGGGGAGGTAGTCACGTCAGAGGGTGACATGAACACTCATAAAAGGGGCACCTCACCCAGATTTGGGCTGTACCAGGGACATGCTCCTGGAGATCAGGTTTCCTGAACAGAGTTTTGAAGGACACAAAATTAGCCAGAAGAAGAATGTGAGGGCAAACATGCAGGACACCTGCACCTCTTCAGAGTGCGTGTGAAGAGGAGTGGGGAGAGGTGAGGAGCTGCAGAGGCTTCAGGGCCAGGTGTAGAAAGGCCTTCTTTGCCATGCTAAAGGGTTCTTAGCTTTTATCATGTGAGCAGTTGGGAACCTTTGAAGAATCAAGCAGGAGAGCAAGATGATTAGGGAGATGACTCTGGTGGCAGAATAGAGAATGGATTGCCAAGAGGCAGGAGGACCAAGGAAGAAGTTTATGCAGTAAATTGAATATGATATTTGGAGGCCGAGAAGAAAGCAGATTTGAGAAAGAATGAGAGGTAGAACAGGTGAGATGCAGTGACCCCCTGGGTGTTAGTGAGAGGTAAGAGTTAAAGAGGATGCCTGGGTTTCTGGCTGGGGCAACTGCCAATGGGTGATAATACCATTCACTGGCTAGACTCTGCAAGAGCAGGAGTCTTCGGGAAGGGGAGGATGAGGAATTCAATGTTGGATGTATTGATTGTTGATATCAAAGTGCCAGTAGCACATAGGAGTGGAGAATAGTAAACAGTGGCTTTATGTTTTTGGAGTTTGAGAGAGAGAGAAACTTGGACTAGAGAGGATAGATTCGGAAGTCTTTGGCATATCAGATAGGAGAGAGATAACTGAAGCCAGGGAAAGAAAGTGCAGAATAAGAAAAGAAGAGAGCCGAGATAAAATCCTGTGTGTCAGTGTTTACAGGGTGAGTAGAAAAACAGGCATCCACAAAGCACCCTGAAACCAAGTGTTTTAGTTTTTTTTAGTTTTCTCAGCTATTCAGGCAAAAACCATGAAATGGATTGGGTTAAACACTGGCAGTTTATTCACTCATGATTTTGAGGTTAGGAAAAAAGTCCAAATTGAAGCATCCTCAAGGCGATGCTTTCTCCTCAAAGACTGTGGTGTTCTGGGGCTGATTACTGGCGATCCTTTGTCCTTAGCTTATCACATGGCAAGGCACATAGTGGTATCTCCTTGTCTGTCCCTTCTCTTCTGGGTTCTGTTGACCTTCAGCATCTACTTCCTGTGATCTCTCTCTCTGTCTGAATTTCATTCTGCTTATAAAGGACCCTAAAAATAGAATTAAGACCCATCCTCATCAAAAGGTCCTCCTTACAATGGATTTACAGCCACAAGAATAGATTGGGTTTAAGAATGTGATTTTTGGGGGGTACTTACAGCTTTGAACAATCACACCAAAGGGCCAGAGCAGTTGGAAAAGCGTAAAGTATCTTGAAGGTGGAGAGAGTAGAGAGGATTTCCAGAAAGGGAGTTGTGCTCAGCATCAAATGTAACATGACAGAAGCAAGCTAGCAAAGTGGCTAATAATGTGTGTTCTGTTTCCAGCAGGCTGGGGTTCAAATCCTAGCCCCATCACTTAACCTCTCTGAAACTCCGTCATTTCACCTATGACCATGTCTCCCATATCCCTATCTTAACCTTCTTCCCCTTCAGCATTTATCCAATATTTTGCTTTTTGTCTTACCCTATCACCCCACAGATGTACAGACCAAGATAGAGCCTGTCTCTCCATCTTCCTCCATCAACTCGGAGGCTTCCCTGCTCTCAGCAGAGTCCCCCAGCCAGGTGAGCATCAGTTTCCTTTCCTCCCACCCAAGCTTTCCAGTGAGTTTCTCCTGACTCTTAGCGGTATGAGAATTTTCTCTTTTTCAACTCTCCTCAACACACCTCCTGACTCACATCTCTCTGGAATGCCTCACATAGGCCCTCATAGGAGAGGAGATACTAGAAGTGAAGATAGAGTCCCCAGGTCCTCCAGGGTGCCTCCTGGGAGATGTCCTAGCCCCACCATTTGGAGCTGTCCAGATTAGCATGGGCCCATACCCTGATGGCTCTTCAGGTAATGGGGCATCCTAACACCTGGAGTCCCTGGAGAGAGAGGTCTTTGGTCCTGACATTCTTTCCTTCCCACCTCTCATCCTTCTGCAGGCAAAACCCTGCCCACCCGGAAGCCGCCACTGCAGCCCAAACCTGTGATGATAACCACTGTCCCACTGCCACCCAGAGCTGTACCTTCCAGCACCACCGTCCTTTTGCAGCCAATCGTCCAGCCACCTCTAGGTACTGAAGAAGAGAAGCAGACAGGCTGGATGAGCCTTTTCAGGGAGCCCAATGTCATGGAGACTCCCAATCCCTGGGTACTGAGGTGTGGGTGTGGACATAAGAATGCCCCCTTAACTCACAGCACTCTGACCTCCCTCTCTTGCTCAGTTGCCCCAGTGTCCCCAGTTGTCCTCATCCAGGGTGCTGTTCGAGTCCAGCCTGAGGGGACGGCCCCCCCTACTCCACGGCCTGAGAGGAAAAGTATTGTCTTGGCTCCTATGCCTGGGAACTCCTGCCCACCTGAAGTAGATGTAAGTATTGGAGAGGTGAGGGGTAAGGCTAGTGATTGGAGGGTGGGAGGAAGTCTGTCATGGAGGGAGCACTGTGGCAGTGAGGAGGAAGATGAGACCCAGAAGCACTGTGGGAGGAAGCAGACCCAGAAGATGATCCTGGAGGGTCAGAGTAGACTCCTGCTTACATATGAATACCAACTCCATGTAGTTTAAGGGTCCTTAGGTTTGCTGTCACTGCAGGTGGAGAAATGGGGATGGTCTCCGTAAATCAAAGGTAGGGGAGTCACACTGAGTTTCTGTTTTGGGGGTAGTGCATGGGTGGAAAAGAACGCTGGGTTTTGATTATGGCAATAGTTGGGAGAGGGAGGCTGCTTCCTACAGAAAAACCCAGTAAAATGTTCTTTAATTATAGCAAAGTTGAACTTTGGGCCCTCACAAGGAGGACCCAGAAGAAGGATGACCCACCAAATAAAGAAACTGAGGTTCCACCCAGGTGGGAGGAAATTCCTCCTGCGGTCTGACCTCTCCCATCTCTGAGAAGCAGGAACAGGGAGTAGTTGAGAGAAGGGCCCCTTTCCTGGAATGTAATAGTAAAGAGGGAAAAACCTCTCTGGCTGTGTGAGTAGGGGTCAGGAAGATAGGGGAGTGATCCAGATAAGCCTTGGATAGTTGTCCCTGGGGTGGCCAATCCCTCTCTTCCATCCATCTTTCACTCTCTTTTTTGACTCTCCGGGTACCTAGGCAAAGTTGCTGAAGCGGCAGCAGCGGATGATCAAGAACCGGGAGTCAGCCTGCCAGTCCCGGAGAAAGAAGAAAGAGTATCTGCAGGGACTTGAGGCCCGACTGCAGGCTGTGCTGGCTGACAACCAGCAGCTTCGCCGGGAGAATGCTGCCCTCCGCCGGCGGCTCGAGGCCCTGCTGGCTGAGGTAAAACTGGTCTATCCAAGAGAGTCCGGCAAGAATCTGGGTCCCCTTGGGGTGACTCACCCTCTTTCTTGCCTCTTCCTGTGCACCTTAGAACAATGAGCTCAAGTTAGGGTCTGGAAATGGGAAGGTGATCTGCATCATGGTCTTCCTTCTCTTCATTGCCTTCAACTTCGGGCCTGTGAGGTGAGCCCTCCCTGCTGCCCCGCCCCGTCTCGCGGAGCCCAGCCCCGCAGCTGCCTGCATTGTCCTGAGCTCCCCTTGGCTTAGGTTAACAGATGAAAATCGTGTCTGACTCCCTGCTTGGGCACCGTCCATGCCATTCCACTGACACGCAGATGGTTCTGGTGTCCTCAGTGCTGTTACTGTACCCAGCCAGTCCCTTCTTGCTCCATCATTTCTCTCATAAATCCTGGATAGTGCTAATTTTGATAGAAATAGTGAATAGCAAGTGCTTACTGAGTTCTGTCCTCTGGGTTAATCATTGTCCTTTTATGTTTCCTGGCCACGTGAGGTAGATACCCTTCTTATTCTGATCTCCCAGATAAAGAGACTAGTCTTGTAGAACAGATTGGAACCCACACAACCTATCTGCAGAGCCCATGCTTTAACCAGGTACTCAGTAAAGCTGGAATTCTCCCTCATGCTCTGTCCTTCCTTATCCACAGCATCAGCGAACCTCCAGTCTCTCCTCGAATGAGTAAAAAGGAGCCTCGACCTGGGAGACACCTGCTGGAGTTCTCAGAGCAAGAACCGGTTCATGGAGTCAGGCTCCTTCAGGGATCCCTCCAGGAGCCTGAGGAACCCCAGCCCATCTCCACTGGCTGGCCCAGTTTCAGGTGAAGGAGAAAGAGAGGGGGCCCTCTCCTTAAGCATCTGAGTGAGTCTTCTCCCCAAAAGCTGCCTTTTCTTTTTTGGGGCAAGCCAAAGCTGTTCTCCTGCTGTCATTGCCTTCTTTTCTGTTGATGGGAGAGTGCTAGGCAGTCTGTGATTGTTGTTTCCTTCCTGCCTCCCTCCAGGAACTTGACAGCCTTCTCCCGGGGGGCCAAGGAGATGCTACTGAGAGACCTGGACCAGCTCTTTCTCTCCTCTGACTGCCGTCACTTCAACCGAACTGAGTCCCTGAGGTGTGGGGGATTTACTGCCAGGGTCGTGCTCTTCTGAAGGCATCCTCCCCTATTCTCCCTTTCTCCCTGAGACCCTCCACAGATAACCTGGCTGTCCTTGTATGCTGAAGCACCTGCTTTCATAGCCTTCTTGTCTTATTCCTGTGTGCAGACAAGGAGGTGAGGGGACTCTGGGCCTGGCATGAAGGTGTTAACCTTCCTCCCCTTCTCTAGGCTTGCTGACGAGCTGAGCGGCTGGGTCCAGCGCCACCAGAGAGGCCGACGGAAGACCCCCCAGAGAGTCCAGGAGCGACAGGTAGGCAGTGGGGCTGGTTCAAGGCAGGCCACACGTGAAGACTAGGACTAAATGTTCTGGGGATTTTGATTGGGCCTCTCATTGTGGAGGTTTGAAGGATTGTTTGAGGGCAGTGGAGGGGTGGGTGTGAGGTGGCATCTGTTTCCAGGGGCCGTCTGTCTCTTTCCCTTCTCCCTTCACCCTCTCCAAATCCTTAGATACCTCTCCTTCCAGAAGTCTCAGCTACGGAAGAAGTCACCTCCAGTTAAAGCAGTCCCCACACGACCCCCCAGACCCCCAAAAAGGTGAGTACTGGGACAGGTACTTATTCAGTGAGGGTCTACCCTAAAGATCTCTACTCTCAGGGAGCAGTCCTGTGCCATCATTGCCACCAAGAAGATAATGCCTCCCTCACCACTGGTGGCCTCCTGGCTCTTTTTCTTTCATCTTCTTTCCCTTTTTTCCCTAGTGAGAATGGGCACTAGATTTAGTTCCTCCCAAATCCTGTTTCTGCACCTAGGGATTCTGTAGGCCAACTGCAGCTATATCGCCACCCAGATCGTTCCCAGCCTGAGTTCCTGGATGCAATTGACCGACGGGAAGATACATTTTATGTTGTCTCATTCCGAAGGGTGAGTTCCTCCCCATCTCCCTCAAGCTGGGCTCCCCAGCTGTCTATCTTCAGGTGGAGGGTGCAGAGTAGGGCCAGGAAGCCTCGTGGCATCTCTTTTTTCCTCCACCTCCTGGCCTGGCCCCTCTGTTTCCCAGGACCACTTACTGCTCCCAGCCATCAGCCACAACAAGACCTCCCGGCCTAAGATGTCCCTCGTGATGCCTGCCATGGCCCCCAATGGTAATTCTTGCCCTGCAGGGTATGGGGAGGAGTCCTGAGATTGAGGAAGGGGGAAGTCCAAGAAGAGAGAAATGGGGAGAGGAGTGGAGCATTCAGTGACATGGTAGAGTCACGGGTGAGAAGCACTAGAAAATGCCTGGAGAGGACAAAATGCAGGAGAGTTTGGTGGGAGGAAGATGAGTCTGCAGGTGTTCTGTTGGTAAGGATGGTCAGCAGCGGGTCAGAGAGCTGACCCTGGGAACCTGCCAGACTTTCACTTCCTTTATTTCTCTTGATGTTTTTTCCTGTACAATCTCCCCATCAATGTCATTTTTCCTACCCCCTTCTTTCTCCCTGTCATCTCATTTAACTTCCAATATGGCTCTGCCTCCTCATCATTGCTCTTTCCTTTTTCCTCTCTCTTCCCCTCTACTATTCTGACCCCTCCTCTCTGTTTGCCACCTCCTTCTTTCCTTCCTTGACTTTTCCCTTCTCACAGAGACCTTGTCAGGCCATGGGGGCCCAGGGGACTATGAGGAGATGATGCAGATCGAGTGCGAGGTCATGGACACCAGGGTGATTCACATCAAGACCTCCACGGTGCCCCCCTCGCTCCGAAAACAGCCATCCCCAACCCCAGGCAATGCCACAGGTGGCCCCTTGCCAGCTGCTACGGCCAGCCAGGCCCACCAGGCCTCCCGCCAGCCCCTCTACCTCAATCACCCCTGACCTCTGCAACTCACACTGACTTAGAATTGGGGGGCAGGGGGGAAGGAGTAACCAAGTGGAAATGTTTCTCATTTCCCTGATCCCTAGGTTTGAGGCAATTAATAAAGGAAAGGAAAGGCATGGGGGTTAACACTTATTTGGAGGTAGGGGGATTTACCTCTCTTTTTATCCCCTTTTGGAATATAGGGCTCCTTCTCATTTCAATGGACCTCCAGTCCCTGCTTCCTTCTTTGAGGGTTATTGAGGGAACTTAAATTTGGGGATGGGCTCTTGCATGCTGTTTATTCTTTTGTTCCTCTGTTTGAGGGGTGGGAATTCAGTCCCCAGGTGGGATAAGGGAAGTTTTTACATTTTGGAGCTAGTTATGGGGAGGAAAGGAGGGGTGGTGGAGGAAGACCGGGTTAATGTGTATACATATGTTCTTTTATATTATTAAATAAACAACTTGAAGGGAGTTGAAGGAATGACGGCTGCCTTCCTGGCTGGTGACAGGGAGGATGGGGCTAAGTGGCTTCTATAGAGCTAGGATCAAAGAACCAAGCACCGAAGATACAGCTGGCTGTGGGGGTGGGGTGGAGTCACAGACCTCTTGTCATTCCCTTGTACCCGCCCCTGTAACATGGGTATGTCTGTGTCTAGAAGAGGAGTCGGGGGAGGGATGTCCCGTGGCGTGACAGATCAGAGGATACAAATCTCTGGAATGTGTCTGAATAAACAGGAAGGACAGGGGGCCCCACGCCCTTTGGGGTGAACAGCCTCTCTGGGTCCCCTACTCTAGTAGGTTCTCCCTCCCTCCCCTTACTTTGAAGGGCGAGCAGCTCAAACAAACAACAGGAGCTGGGGCCAAAGGGCTCTGAGCCCAGGAGGGAGGGACTGCAGTGGAGAATGGGGTGGTATTTGGGAGGGAAGGGGGATGTTGGGCATCCTTTTAGCCCTGAACTGGAGGAAACTGAGATTTGAATGTCCAGGTGAAGAAGAAGAAGATAGGATCAAGTGCTGCAGAAAAGGCTGTGCATTCTAATTAGGGGAAAGGGGAGAAAGACACAGGGGGATGGGTCAAGTCTCAGCTCTGGGGGGGGCATCCCTGTCCAGCTGCTCCTGTCCAGCAGTGCCTCAGGCCTGACCTGTAAGAGTGCCCTGGGTCAGCTGGAGGGTGCGGGATGGGCCTGGGCTCTATGCCCAGATGACTGGACAGGGGCTGCTCGGGCCACAAGCCCAGGCCTGAATGGGGAGGGAAGGACTTCGTGTGTCCAGCCAGGCTCTCCTCCCCCCCAACACCTCCCACCCCCCGCCCAGGACTGTGTTTGGGGAGAAAACAGACCAAGTAACTATGGCAACCTGGAACTAGGGCTCCCAGGAACTAGACCTCTCCTCTCTCTCCAGAGGGCAGCCCTGGCTCCTCAGCCTGCTCTTCCTGTCCCAGGGTCCCTTGAGTTGATCCAGCCTTATCCAGACAGTGTAATGCAATGAGAACAAGGATTTTTGGATACAGATCACCTCAGTTGGATTCCCTGCCTTGCCTTTTTGTTTTTTAGTTTGTTTGTTTGTTTCTTAATTAGAGAAGTTGTAAGCTTTACAGAAAAATCATGCATAAATAATATAGAGTTCCCATATACCACTTTATTAATAAACACCTTGCATAGTGTGGGACATTTATTATGATTCATGATAGAACATTTGTTACCATGGGGGGAATAAAGGAAGGTCAAGTTCCTGACTGCTACCCTCCAGGCCCACGTGGATCTTGATTCTTCAGGATATTCACCTCTATCCAAGGCTACCTCCGCTTATCCAGCCACTGTCCTACGCCTTATTGTCTTTTCCCTGTCCCAGACCCTCCTGTCTCTCTCTTCTGCTTTTTTTTGCAAGCTACCACCTCCTGCTTTCCTTCCTCAGGGTCCTGCCTTTTGATTCTCTTTCATCCCTGACTCCACTGTTCCTTCCTCTTCTCTTTTCTCTAGACTTCTTTCCTGCCTTTCTTTGTCCTACCCCACCACAAGTTATCACTTTCTCTTTTTGACCCTTTAATCTTTGGTTTCTCACTTCTTTTTTAGTTTTCCCTTTCTCCTCCTTTGCTTCCCTGTTTTTTTCCTTTATTTTTTCCCCTCAGTTTTCTCATCTCCATCTGCTCTAACCCTGGGTTTACCTCCTCCCTTTTTCATGCCACCCCCTTCTCCTTCCCTTTCCATTCTTTTGTCTGCATTCCTTGTCCCTTTCCCTAACTTCCTCTCTTCTGCCCCACTTCAGTCCTCTCCTCCTCCTTCCTCCCCTCTTCTCTTCCCCACTCCAATCCTCTCTCCTCTTCCCAGCTGTGGGGGCCAGGACTGGGGAGCCTGATGTTTGCCTCATCGTTCTGCTATGGCTTCTGGATACAGCACATCTGGATTCCGGGGCCCAGATGTGTTGTTGCCACAGCGACCTCCGTCCCTCTGGTAAATATGGGCGCCCACCCGCCCAGAGCCGAGAACAAAACAATTGTGTGACTTTCTTTTGTCACGAGATAGAAATGTTCTCCCTCCTCCCTTCTCCCCACACCCATGTCTCCAGGCGAAGGAAGTTTGAAGGGTTCAGACCTTTCTTTCTATGGTTCTCTGCCCTATTTCAGCTCTAGCCTTTTAAGTTTTCTCTCATCTTTCATCTCAGGCTTAGCCTTTTCTCTCCATGTTCCCTTCCTCACACTTCCCTCCACACACACATATACCCCCACACACCTAATTCTCTTTAATGGGATGTTGACCCCTGCCTCATATTTGCCAGTTTCTTCTAACAGAATCTACCTAATAACGATGCAGAAAGAAGTTTCAAGTGTCTGCACTTCCCACCATTCCTTCTCAAACAAGTCCTACAAGGACCCCCTTAATTTCTTTCTGCCTGTCTTCAACCTTTCCCTTTTCTGGGGCTGTTGTTGGGGGAGAGAATACAGGCTTTGAAATCAGAAAGCCTGGGTTGAGGGCCACCTTTGCCACCACTAGCAAAGTCCCTTGGACAACTCAGTCAATGTCCATGAGCCTCAGTTTCCTCAGCCACAAAGTGGGGTTAAAAATGCCTGCACTGTGTAAACAGAAGCTGAGTACAAATGTTTTCTGTCTTTCTCCTCTCTGGAGCTGCTTCCTTGGATCACAGCCCTTGGCCTCCCTTCATTCCCTCTCCTTATCCTTCACTCCTTGCCCTTAATCACCTTTCTCCTTTGTCTTCCCTTCTCCCTGTCTTTCCCTGTCTTTATCTTTTATCCCTCACCCTCTGGAGGTCTGGACAGGACCTTAGAGGACCATTCAAGGACCAAAGCTTAGAGCTGAAGATACCTGGATTGAGGCTTTGGAGAACAACCAGAGCACATGGGCAGTTCTCAACATCACTCCGACCTTTCTACTCACTGCCCCAGGACGCTTCAGTGAAGCATGCCTCAGCTCTGACCACTTGGCTTGCCTGCCTTTATGCCTGTGGATCCCTCCCAAGCACTCTCCCCATCCTTTTCTCCCAGTCCTTTCACAATTCAGTACTGACAAGCATTTACCGAGCACCTACTCTGTGCAAGGCCCGGTGCTTTGCTGACGAAATCAAGCATATATAAGGCCTGAGCTTCTCCTAGAGCCTGAAACCCAGGGGAGGGGTGAATCAGATTTTCAACAATGATTATTTCAGAACATGGAATTATGTCTGTCAAGCTTCCAGTGCCTTCCTCAAATGCCTGGTAAGCTTGTAAACATCTGGAATCCTGTACTTCCTCTCAGCCTCCATCAGTCCCCACTCCAAGACATCCCAGGGCCGTCCTTCGAGCTCTTCCTTTTCTCCAGGGTCACCTGGCCACTCTCTGAGTCAAGTATGCTTAGGGGACTATTACTTCCCAAATAATAAAACCAGGACATAGAACATAGGACAAAGAAAAAAGTAAAGTATATGACCATGGGACAGAATTATTGGAACCCGAACCTGTCAAAAAAATTCATGCCCTGTACAGTCTGCTGTATCCATGTAATGGTGTTTTGAGACCCTCCCTCACCCTCTACTCTCTCTCCTGTCTTCCACCCTGAGATCTCAGGGGATATGTTACCTACCCCCAGCTCTTGGGGCTTGGGGCCAAGGCAGAGGAAGGAAGCTGAGCCCAGCTCTGTCCAAGATGCTGACTTCATCCTCCCCATCAAAGCCAGGAAAAAAACAGCCATACACACACGCCCATACAGACGGACACACACGAGGACACCCACGCGAGAGCCGATGCATGCCTTTGCCCACAGCCACAGGGAGACAGCTGGGCATCTGGTCACAGCCACAAGTGGTGCCAGCATGCCTTGACCTGGGAACATCAGCGCACTTGAGACCATGGGGATGTGACTTGGATGCAGACACCTGTGTCCTGACCCATGTGGCAAAATCAGACACATGAAGACTCCTGCATGTCCCTTTCACCTGTCATCCATGACTTGGTCAAGCTATACCCCAGTGGTGAGATTTATAGCAGAATAGAGAGAATATCTTCAGCGCGAAGCTAGGGATGGTGGTGCTCACTTAGTCTGGTTATTCTTCACTACACATAAGTCTTTTCTGTCTGTTGTCAGGGCAGCACATGGGAAGAACGAAACCAGGGAAACACCCAGCATGTGTGGGGTGTGTCTGCCTCTTGTCTGTCCTGCCTCTGGTTGTTAGTCTTCTTGTCTCCATCTGAGACCAAGAAGCTCTTTCCCTCCAGCTCCTAATACCTCCTAATCAACCCCCAATACCCTAATACCTCTGTTCCTGCTCCCCTTCAGCAACTGGACATTAGCCCTTTCTGCTTTCCACCACTGGGTTCCTTCATTCATGCCCTCCAACCCCATTATTTGCCTCCTGCTTTTAGTTCTGTCTCGGTCCCTAAACCTTCCTAACCTTCAGGCTTCCCTTTCTTGTCTCCCCTCAATCCCAACTTCCTCCCCAAATTTTGTATGTCCTGGTGTTCAGTTAAGGCCTTGCCCAGCCAGTGCCCAAGTCTCATCTGCCACTTCTTTAGGAATTCGCTGAGGTAGGAGAATGAAAAGAGGGAAGTGATCCTAAATTGAGAATAGGAGATGAATTGGGCAGCTCAGGGTCAGGAGAAGAGAAGAAAACAGGAGAGAAAAAGATGGGAATGCCAGTGGGAGAAGTGAAGGCAAAGGCTGGGGCAGAGGTGGGCACACGGGCTCCCTGAGAAGGTTCCATGGTGTGGAGGAATTCAGGCTTGAGAAGGAGGTTTCCTCCTACTCCTCTTTCTCCCTCTGCTCCCTGCCCCACACTGCCAGGGGACAATTAGTGGGGGCGTGAAGGAGTCAATGCTGGGCAACAGATAATTGGACCAAGGTAGAAGCTGGAGCAATGTGGTGGCAGGAAAGAATGGGAAAGGAAGGTGCAGGGGTAGGGAGGAGGTAGAGAGGCTGGCCATGGGGATGGGTGTTGGGAGAGAAGAAAACTGGGCTCAGATGAAAGGGGCAGCAAGTGGGAAAATGGTAGGGGCGCGGAGGAAAAATGGCATCAGGAATGGGGGATGTCAGCTTGGGCACAATTTAAGACAGGGAGGAAGAGTAAAAATGGAACAGGGAAAAAGCATGGGAGCTAAGACCAGGGATGGGGGTGGTGGAATGAGGGGATGGTAGGAATTAAGGATCCTAGACAGGGAGGGGGTCCGGGGCGACAGCGGGAGGAGAGGAGGGGGTGGCATGTGATGACGTTGGAGGGCTTGACAGGAGCTCCAGAAGTGGGAGGACCTGCCCTATCTCCGCTCCCCTCCCTGACCTCATGCTGATCCTCCCCTTCTCCTCCCTCTGCTCTCTGCAGGCTCCCTCCTTCTCTCTGTCACTGCCGAGATCGAGATCGACAGTCGTGGCTCGGTGAGCCCCACTGCAAGGGACAAGCAAGAGTCCACCCTGCCCTGCCCTGAAACGCGTGCCCCCGGGTTGGGGACAGAGCAGGTGCAGAGGCACTACAGCTGCCCTGTTACCCAGGTAAGTAACAGAGCCCTGGGACGACGCAGAGGGAAGGGCAGAAAGGAATTGGGAAGCGCAGGGGGCTTCTGATCTCCCCCACTCCCACCCCCATACCCCAGGCAAAGGCCAGATCTCTCAGGAGAGCCTGCTGTAGGGGCTTTCTGTTTGGGGCAGAGGAAATAGGACCTGGCTTGGGGATCAGACTCCCTGTGGAGGATGTGTCTGGGAGGACAGGCAGTGTATATGCGGAGACAGGGTGGGATGCCAGGGTTCCAACAGGATACCAGCACCTGAGAGGGGCTGTGGACAAATAGCAGGACTCCACAAGTCGGGTGGTAGCACCAGAGTGATGCCGGTGAGTTGGGACCTGAAGGGTGCTGGGGCTGGAGCGAACATAGGAGCTAAGGCAGAGCTAGTGACCAGTTGAAACTCCAAAGGAAAGTGCTAGTGGAATCCCATGAGCTGTGGCTGGAGGGGCTGAGGCAGGGCTCGGGGAAGTGCCTCTTTGGGCATCCAAATACAACCCCGGGTGGTAGCATGTGGGTTGCAGGGATTGGGAGGGAGGTCTGGGGCTGTTGAGTCTTTAATAAATGCTGAAACGGGATAGAATCAGGACGCTCAGGTCTGGGAAGGGTACAGAGTTTCCAGAGAGAATCCTGGAAATTGTTCTTGGCTGAGGGCTCTGCCCCCATGACTCACGTTTCTGCAGGGCTAGGATGGCTGGAGAGTTGCCCCGGGGCACAAGAGCTCCGTCGGTCTTCCCTTCGTCCCCCTTCTAGGCTCCCCCTGCTTCGGTCCGTCTGAACCCCACCCCTACCCCCCTAAGCGTGACACACCCCGGGTGGGGTGAGTGAGCCTCTTATCTCGTCTGGAAAGAATTTAATGGCTTGGTAACAGCTGGAAAGGGAACTGAGGGGAACTACTGGGAAGCAACTCGGAAACACCGAAACACCGCGCTGCCCTCCGCCAGCTTCCAGGCCCCGCCCCCTGCTTCCCGGATCCCCAGCTCACTCCCCTCTTTTCCTGGCCCTGCCTCCAAATCCCGGGGGATCCAACACCTAAATTCCCCCAGCATTCTTCAGCTTATGTCCTGGCCACGCTGGGTACAGGACCGGAAAGTGTCTTCCTGTCTCTCACTGTCCTCTGACACTTCTCACTAGGGGTTCAGAAATCCTTTTGTCTTAAATAATTTTCTATTTTCTTGGCCCATTGGCTCCCCAGAATAAGGGGTATCTGGATCCCCCAACTTGCCCGTACTTCTCACCTGGTTCCAGCCCAATATCTGGGATCTCTCCATACCCCCTCACCACTTGTACTCCTAGAATCCTCTACCTTCACTGGTTATTTCTAGATTCAGCTGGACTGTGGCAGGAGAGGCAGGGGGCAGCATGGGGGTGGGACCAGAACCCCTCCCCGTGGAACATCCCTCCAGGAGGCCAGTCCCTCTCCCCACCCCTTGGGACCTATAGTCCCAGATGAACAAAGTGTCAAAGTTGGCTACAAAACCAAATACCCGGGAAGCTGAGTCACAGTTGGGAAGATGCCCCCACACCCACCAGCCCTAAAACTGTGAAAAGAGTGCCAAGAGGGTGAGGCCATTCCCCCATTACTGCAGAGGGCGCCTCAGATACAGCAAGAAGGGGAGCAATGACGGGAAGAACACAAGAGACACCCAAATTCTTGCTTGTCTAGCGCGGAGAAGAGAGCACAGTTCTTTTAAGAGTCGCCGGCAGGAGCTTAAGGGGTGGGTGTGGCTAGGCAGGGAGAGGGGTATTAGGAAGGAGTGATATGTGGGGGCCACTACTCTGTTCTCACAACAGCCTCACCAGCTTTCTTTTCTCCTTCTACAGACCATCCTCAGCTTCTCTTCAATCCCTACCCCCACCCCCATGGGAAAGGATGCAAGGTCCAAAGGTGGGGCATGGGGAGGGAAGGCAAAACTTTCAAAGGCCTCCGGGGATGTGGGAAGTAGTGTAGGCACCATGTGCCTTCTCCCCACTTGGAAGGAGGCCTCCTGTTTGGTTGTCATCACCCTAACCAGGTTCTTTGACTCTCATAGCCACTGAGAAATAGGCTTTCTTGGGCATCATCCCATGACTGTGTAGGAAACATGCAGGGGAGGGTGTGTGTGCATGCACACGCGTGCGGATGTCGGCTGATTTGGGCGAGTGTGTGTTTATGTGTACAGGTGTGTTCATACTTGTATATGTGGGTGAACACGTGCACGTATCTTTGTATGTGTGCATATATGTGCTGTGCACGCCCCCCCGTGATTGGTATGGGAGTGATTTGCATGGTGTTAGTTAGATACAGGGTGACTGGATTCAGGGGTAGGTCAGAGCCATGGTGGCTGCAGCCCAAGCTGAGAGAAGGGCTCAGGGTCACAGGGAAGGGCAGCTCCTAGCATGCCAGGCCTCTCTGCCTGGGATCTTTCCATAAAGAGGAGGGCCTCCTGGTGTGGAAAGACTTTGTCCAGCTCCCCTTCTGTACTTCGCTGGCTGGTGGTGAGTGTGGTGGCTGTACCCCTGAATACTCCTTAACACATTTTTCTCTTACCCAGAGAAGTTTAAATGTAAGAAGCCAGGAACTATGTTGGTGCATGGTGGGGAAGTGGGGTGTAGGGTCCCACGGCCCCTTCCATCCACACCAGCCAGCGAGCATTCTCTCTAACCAAGCTGCCCTCCTCTCTCCAGCCTCTCTGATCTGGCAGAGCTGGGGACTTTCTGACGTCTCTCCTCAATCCTTTGCTGGAACGGAATCCTCACCCTCTTCCATGCTCCTTTCTCCACTGTAGCACCCTCTCCTACCTCGCTCCAGGCACCCCATACGTTTCCTCTCCAGCCCTTGTCTCCCTGTGCTCCCCACGCCTCGCCTCAGTGAATTCCACAAACCAACACAACTGGCTAACCAGCACCCACGTGAAGAAATAAGATATTCCTAGCACCCCAAAATCCCTCCACTTCCCCTTCAGGTCACTACCCCGAGGAGTAACCACACTCCTGACTAGTAACACTGTGGATTCGTTTCTCTTCTCAAATTTCATATAAATAGAATTATACAGCATGTACTTTTTGTGTGTCTGGCTTCTTTTGCTCAACCCCATATTAGCGAGATCTTTCCATGTTGTTGTATATGGTTGTGGTTTGTTCTCATTGCTGTATTTTATTCCGCTGTGTGAATAAACCACAATTTATTTATCTATTCTACTGATGTGAGACATCTGGGTAGTTCCCAGTTTGGGGCCATTATTAGTAGTACTGCAATGTTTGTTATATTCCTGGAAGTGGAATTTCTGGGTCAAAGGGCTTACATATATACAGCTTTAGGAGATTTAGTAGATTCTGCCAAACAGTTTTCCAAAGTGCTTGTAGCATTTTGGCCCTGCCGAGGATCCAACCCCCGGCCTGTTCTCTGGCTCTGCTTCTGCCCAAGCTGCTGTTTGTAACCAATTTCCAACCCCAGACACTGTCCTTGGTCCTAGCTCTGACCTTGGTCCTGTCCTTGGTTCCAGCGCTGATGCTAGTCCTGGTCTTAAATTGAACTTTTCATTCATTCATATGTTCAATGAACTATTTGTTAAACACCTACTGTATGTCAGATGTAAGGACACAATATTTAAGGTGAAAAACAGGTGTCATGCCTGTCCCCATGGACCTTACAATTTAGTAGGCAAGATTGAGGATGGCAATAAAGTAATAAAATAATCCCACACTAAATATATAATCGCAACTTGTTATAAATACTTCGAATAAGAGTTACACAGTGTCTTGATGGCACATGATGGGGGAATCGGACCTGGCCAGGGAAGCCTTCCCTAAAGAAATGATGTGGAGCCGAGACCTGAAGGGCAAGGAAGCCAAGAGAGAAGGGAAGAATGTTCCCCATAGAGGGAAGAACATAGACAAAAATCTAGGGTTGGGAAGGAGCAAAAAGAGCATAAAGAACGTATGGCAGACCAGCAGGTTTGCAGTAGAGAGCGGGAGAGAACCGTTATGAGAGATGAGAGGTCAGCAGGGGTCACATGATCTAGGGCTGCTTGTCAGTGCTCTAAAAGAATTTGAAAGGGAGATACAGTAGAGTTTTGAAAAGGAGAGGGACTTCCTAGTTGCCTTTTTAAAATTTATTTTTAAACTTGTTTTTTATTGTAAAATAGAGCATATATGCATAGCAAAGAAAGGAAAAAGCAATAATTTTCAAAGTACACTTTAACAAGTAGTTACAGAACAGATCCCAGAATTTGTCATGGTTTACCATTTCACCATCTCAGATTTTTCCTTCTAGCTGCTCCAAAACATTGGAGGCTAGAAGAAATATTAATATAGTGATTCAGCAGTCATACTCATTTGTTAAATCCCATTTTCTCTGTTATACCTTCTCCTCCTTTAATCCTCCTCCCAATCTATAAGGATCTTTGGGCAATGTTTGTTCTGACTTTTTCGTGTTGAGAAGGAATGTCAAAACTAAAGGACAGAGGGAGGTAATTAATTGACAATCTTGGAGAGACTGGTTCCTCTGGGTTTCAGGATTTATCTTACCTAGGAACCCTCAAGGAATTATAGGTTCCAGGAAGGCAAACCTAGTGCATGAAACCTTTATAGAATCACAGTTCAAGCCCTAGGTGTTCTTAAGAGTCAGCAGTAGTGATGTTGGCTGGGGGTTAGCAAACCATGGCAATTAGCACTATCTGACTGAGGCTTGCATAAAGGTAGCCTCTAGAATAGCTTCTTGACTCCATTGGATCTCTCTTGGCCATTGATGCCTTATTTTATTACACTTCTTTCCCCCCATTTGGTCCAGAAGGCGTCAATCCCATGGTGCCAGGGTCAGACTCATCCCCAGGAGTCATGCCCCACATTGTCAGGGATATTTTCACCCCTGAAGGACTTTTCCCACGTTGGGGGTGGGGGCATTTTCCTTGCAGAGTTGGGCTTGCCTAGTTGCCTTTTGAAAGATGACTCTGTTGCAAGATTGTAGGAGGCAAGAGTGGAACAAAGGGACCAGCTAGAAGGAAAATGCAGTTGTCAGACAAGAAGAGGATGGTAACTTGGATATACTGGTAATAAGAGGAAGATAAGTGAATGAATTAAAGATAATGTTTATGGGGAAATATGGTGGTGTTGACAGGGCTCTGAAGCATGTTGTTAGGTTTATGGATGAATGGTGGGGCTGTGTGAGCTGCGATTGGGGCACACTGCGAGAGGAGCAGGTGCAAGAGGGACGACATGAGCTCAGCTTCAGACAGTGGAGTTTGAGGTGTCCTAGAGGAAACGCCAAGTAGGCAATTGTATTTATTGCTGTGATGTTAAAAGGAACCTACTGGACTGGTTTTAAGCATTGGTGTATAGACTGGAAATTAAAGTCATGGGTCTGCATGAAGTTACCTCGCTGGGTTACAAGTGCAGTAGGTCTCATCTCACACATTACAATCACCCGGGGAGTTTTTAAAACTACTGAATAAAAATTCATTTCTTCAGTTACTCTAGCCATATTTCAACTACTCAAGAGCCACGTATGCCTGCTGGTTACCATAATGGACAGTAAAGATTTAGAAAGTTTGTAAATGTTTTTAAAGGAAGATGTGGTCAGCAGAGCTCAATAATTCTGAGAGGTCAAGTAAGATGAAGACAAATGTCCCTTACATTTTTTTTGTTTGTTCTTTTTTAAAAATATTTTTATTGAGGTATCTTCACACACATGCATTCTATCCAAGGTATACAATCAGTGGCTCATCACATAGCTTGCATTCATCACCATGATCATTTTTACAACATTTGCATTACTTCAGAAAAAGAAATAAAAACAAAAAAGAAAAGGCTCATACATTCTATACCTCTTACTCCTCCCTCTCATTGACCACTAACATTTCAATCTACCAATTTTTTTTTTTTACCCTTTATCCCTCCCTATTACTTATTTACATTTTGTCCTTATTTTTTTTACTCACCTGTCCATAAGGGGATCATCAGACATAAGATTTTCACAATCACCTGGTCATGTTGTAAAAGCTGTACAGTAATACAATTGTCTTCAAGAATCAAGGCTGCTGGAATACAGTTCAACAGTTTCAAGTACTTCCCTCCTATGTTGATTTTTTTTTTTTTTTCTGCATGGGCAGGCACCGGGAATCGAACCCGGGTCTCTGGCATGGCAGGTGGGAACTCTACCTGCTGAGCCACTGTGGCCCACCCTATGTTGATTTTTTTAACTACATAATTTTTAGTGTCTTAATGGTTGCTCTTGGCTTAAAATATTAATTTTTATTTATTATCCTTCAGGCTAATTCTGAAATTTTCTGTCTTTTAAGGAAATTAAGAAAAAATTGTTCATGTCAACTCTTATATTTACCCACATATTTACTGTTTTTTTGTTTTTTTTTTTAACATGGGCAGGCACCGGAAATCGAACCCGGGTCCTCTGGCATGGCAGGCAAGCATTCTTGCCTGCTGAGCCACCATGGCCCGCCCATAGTTACCGTTTTTATTGCTCTTCGTTTCTTCCAGTGGATTTAAGTTATCATTTCCTTTCAAGTTGAAGTATTTCTTTTGGTAATTCTTATAAGGCAAGTCTGCTTGCAAGAGATTCTCTCAGGCTTTGCTTCTCAGGTTTATTAGTCTCAGATAGGAATACCTTAGGTAGCAAACCTGTAACAGGTTGTGTCTTCAAGATTTAGATTCAGTGAGAGAGTTTCAAAATCAGTATCCCTCACATTTTTTTTTTTGTTGTTCAACTGTGAGAAATCTTGGCAAGAGCCAAAATCCCAAAACTGTCCTATGTATCTGTGGTAGAGAAGAATAAAAACATAGAGGTAGTTTCCTTTTAAGAATAAATGCCTTCCTGATCCAGCATTCAGTTAAGCATGTGATGGAACCAAGGCTAATACACTTTGATGTTTATTTCTGACTGTTTGAGGGAAGTAAGATGGGTCTCTTCCTCCATGCAGAGAGCATCCCAGTGTGCTGAAGGACCACACCAGAAGCATAATGGGAAATGCTGTTAGTTCATTCTGTCACTTGTGGCTGCAATCTCCATCAGTGAACCTGATCCTCTTCTGTGAATTGTTCTCTGTGGGTCATGAGAGAGGCCAGACCAAAGAGGCTCAGTGCCAGACACAAAAAGCACCTGTGTCATGGTTCCTATTATGGGAAATGTCCAGGACAGATGCATCCAAAGAGACAGAGAGCAGATTGGTGGTTAGAAAGGGAATGCCAGGAGAAGCGAGTGGAATGACTGCTAAGGGGTGGGGAATGTTCTTCTGGGGTGATGAATATGTTCTGGAAACAGAAAATGAAGTGGTTGCACAACATGGAATATCTTAAATGACACTGTATTCTGTGCTTTAAGATGGTTTGTTGTCTGTGATGTGACTTTTACCCCAATTAAGAAACAAAAAGATCAAAGATGGTCCCTTACATTTTGTGACACTGAGGTTATTGGTAGAGAGCTATTTGGTGGGTTGAAAGGGGTTGGGGAAGACAGATGTGAGTGGACTGAAGCATACATCAGAGATGGAGAAATGGAAACAGCAAGTGCAGGTAGGTATTTTGACAATCGTGGCAATGAGGTAGAGGGGAGAAATATGTGATAGTTGAAGTAGGATTGGGGAGGCTTTTTTTTTGAAGATATAACTTTCATATAGAAACATAAATCTATTTAATAAATATACAATTCAATGAACTTTTAAATATGCAGTGCAGAGGGAAGGGGATTGGGAAGAAGGTTCTGCCAATGTGATCTGTGGGAGCCACTCCTTTCTTCTCACACCAGCCTGACCAGCTTCTGTTTAACCAACATCTAGATCAAATTATAAAACACTTCTAGAAATCCTTGCCTGTGACCCCTCCTAGTCAATATTTTCCTTTAGCTTATCCTCTCTTCTAAAAGCATAGATTTTTCTGCCTGTTTTTATTATTTTTTAATTTTGAAATATAACATATATACAAAAAGCAATAAATTTCAAAGTATATTGTAACAAATAGTTATAGAACAGATTTCAGAGTTTGGTATGGGTTAAAATTCCACTATTTTAGATTTTTCCTTCTAGCTGCTCCAATACTTCAGAGGCTAAAAGAAATATCAATATAATGATTCAGTAGTCTACTCATTTGTTAAATCCTATCTTCTCTATTATAACTCCTCCTTACCCTTTGATCTTTCCCCTAGTCTTTAGGGGTATTTGGACTATGTCCATTCTAAATTTTTCATGTTGGAAAGGGCTATCGATAATATGGGATAGGGGAATGGAGCTAACTGATGTTCTGGACAGGCTGGCCCCTCTGGGTTTCATGACTTATCTGGCCTGGGAACCCATCTGGAGGTTGTAGATTTCTGGAAAGTAATCACAGTTCATGAAACTTTTGTAGAATCTCAGATAGAGCCCTAGCTATCCTTTAGGTTGGCAGGAATGGTTTTGGTTTGGGATTGGCAAACCATGATAAATAGCCATATCTATCTGAAGCTTGTGTAAGAGTAGTCTCCAGAATAGCCTCTCAACTCTGTTTGAACTCTGTTAGTCACTGATACATTATTTTGTTACAATTTTTTCCCCCATTGTCAGGCAGGCATTGTCAATCCCATGGTGCCAGGGCCAGGCTCATCCCTGGGATTCATAGCCCATGTTGCCAGGGAGGCGTTCACCCCTGAATGTCATGTCCCACAGAGAGGGGAGGGTAATGATTTTGCTTACAGAGTTGGGCTTAAAGAGGGAGAGGCCACATCTGAGCAAAAAAGAGAGGTCCTCTGGAAGTAACTCTTAGGCATACCTATAAGTAGGCTTAGCTTCTCCGTTACATAAATGAGTTTCACAAGAGCAAACCTCAAGATCAAGGACTTGGCCTATTGACTTGGGAGTCCCTAATGTTTGAGACAGTAGTAGGAGCTCCTTAGGTGGTAAAGCTAAGTACTTCCATAGTTTTTTCTCCCATTCCTTAATGGACTTTGCCAGCATATTCTGGGATACTCTACCTGTTTTTAAACCTCTTAAAAATGAACCCATCCAGAATGTTCTCTTTTTATATCAGGTTTCTTTATTTAGCATTATGTGTGTGAAATTCACTCATGTTGTTGTATGTAGCTATAGGTGTTCTTTTTCACTATAGTATGGTATTTCATTACATGAATACACCATAATATTTAAATATTTTACTAGTAATGAACACTTGAGTGGTTTCCAGTCCTGTGGTGGCACGAATAAATCTCACGAACACTCTTGTACCTGGCTTTTGGAGGACATATATACTTATTTCTCTTGGATATTCACCAAGGAGCAGAACTGGTGGGTTACAAGCTACATGCGTTAGTAGATACTGCCAAACAGTTTTCCAATGTGGTTGTATTAATTATGCTTCCTTAAGGGATGGATGAGATTGCTTCAAATTCCTGCCATTATGAGGCAATAGCAGTCCTTTCAATTTTAACCATTCTGGTGAGTATTTAGTGACATCTCATTGTTTTTAATTTGCATTTCCTGATGATAACCGATGTTGTACACCTTTTCATATGTTGTTGGCTCTTCTTTTGTGAAGTACCTGTTTATTTAAAGTCTTTTGCTAAATTTTTAAATTGAATTACCTACCTTTTGTTTGTTGTTGTTTTTGTTTTATAGGAGTTCTTTATTTCTGAATTTTAAACCTTTATCTTATATACATATATATATGCCAGCTCAAATATTTTCTCCCAGTCTGTGGCCTGCCTGTTTAATCTCTTAATGGTCTTAATGTTATCAATTCTAATGAGGTCCCATTAGAATTCTGGGATAGTCTATCAAGAATATATCAAGAAACCTTTGATTACTTCAAGGTCAGGAAGATTTTCTCCTATGTATTGTTCTGAAAGGTACTGTTTTACCTTTCATTTAACCTCACGATTCATCTCAAATTAATTTCTATATGTGGATATGATGTAAGAATCAATTTCATTTCTTGTCCAGATGGGTCATCAGTTGATCCAGTGCCGTCCTTTCTTCACTCAGCTGGTGAGGCACCTTGGCCATTAATCAGGTGACTACATATGCGGGTCTATCCCTGGACTCTGTTCTGTCCCTCCTGTCTACCCTCATGGCAATCCTACATAGTCTTATTTACTGTGGCTTTATAATAAGCCTTGATGTCCAGTAATATCAATCTTGAGGGAGAGATTTGTTTGTTTGTTTTATTCTTTTTTTTTTTTTGTATGCTGTATGGCGGGGTCACATTTCAGTCTTTTTCCATGTAAGTTATCCCATTACTGCAGCACATTTGCTGAATTTTTGTTTGTTTTTGTTGGTTTCTTTGTTTGTATGGGAAGTGCATGGACTGGGAATCAAACCTAGATCTCCTGCATGGCAAACAAGAATTCTACCACTGAACCACCATCACACCTCCTAGATTTGTTTGTTTTAGCACATGTAAAACCTGATGGGAAAGATCCAATTGAGAGTGAGAGGTTGAATGAAAGAGAGAGAGTAGGGCGGGCCACGGTGGCTCAGCAGGTAAGAATACTTGCCTGCCAAGCCCGAGGACCCGGGTTCGATTCCCGGTGCCTGTCCATGTAAAATAAATAAATAAATAAAAAAGAAAGAGAGAGAGTAATCAACACTTTGAGTTTTTTGTTGTTTTTTTTTACTTTGAGATTTTTGAGAAAACAGTAGGAACTGGGATGCGGGAAACTTATTGGCTAATCCATTCAACCTAAATTTGTTGGGTAGCCCCTGTGTGCCAGGCATAGCAGCGCCTGGACAGATGAGGTCCCTGTTCTCACAGAGCTCCATTCTACTAGTGGGAGAAAAATAACAAACAAGTAAATAAAAAAACAATTTAGGCAGCAACAAATGCCATGAGGAACACAGCAGGATACTTTGATAGTGGTAGAAGAATACTTCTGACTGGGGACTATTCTAGTTTGCTAGCTGCTGGAATGCAATATACCAGAAACGGAATGGCTTTTAAAAAGGCGAATGTAATAAGTTACTAGTTTACAGTTCTAAGGCTGAGAAAATGTCCCAACTAAAACAAGTCTATAGAAATGTCCAATCCAAGGCATCCAGGGAAAGATACCTTGGTTCAAGAAGGCCAATGAAGTTCAGGGTTTCTTTCTCAAGTGAAAGGGCACATGGCGAACACAGAGTTTCTCCCTCATCTGGAAAGGCACATGGTGAACATGGTCAGGGTTCCTCTCTCATCTGGAAGGGCACATGGCAAACATGGTGTCATCTTCTTCTCCTGGCTTCCTGTTTCATGAAGCACCATGGGAGGCATTTTCCTTCTTCATCTCCAAAGGTTGCTGGCTGGTGGACTCTGCTTCTCATGGCTATGTCGTTCTGCTCTGCCCTCTCTGAATTTCCTATTCTCCCAAACGTTTCCTCTTTTATAGGACTCCAATAAACCAATCAAGACCCACCCACATGGGTGGAGACATGTCGTCACCTAATCTAGTTTAACAACCACTCTTGACTAAATCACATCAGCTCATCCAGGGAGATGATCTGATTACAGTTTCGAACAGACAGTATTGAATAGGAATTATTCTACCTTTATGAAATGGGATTTTGATTAAAGCATGGCTTTTCTAGGGGGCATACATCCTTTCAAACCAGCCAGGGACCAAGGAAGACCTCTCAGAGTTGACAACATATGTTAAGATTTGAATAAGAAGGAAATGAGGAGAAAGGGGGGAATAGTCAACTTCCCCATTTGGAAAATTCCTGACATTCTCGCAGGCAGTGGGGACAACCAAATCAATAGGCCAAGCCCTCAATCTTGGGATTCACACCTATGAAACTTATCCCTGCAAAGTATAGGCTAAGCCTACTTAAAATTCAACCTGAGTCACTTCCAGAGAACCTCTTTTGTTGCTCAGATGTGGCCTCCCTCTCTAAGCCAACATGACAAGTGAACTCACTGCCCTCTCCCGCTCTGTGTGGGACATGACTCCCAGGGGTGTAAACCTCCCTGGCAATGTGGGACAGAAATCCTGGAATGAGCTGGGACTTGGCATCAAGGGATTGAGAAAACCTTCTTGACCAAAAGGGGGAAGAGAGAAGTGAGACAAAATAAGTGTCAGTGGCTGAGAGATTTCAAACAGAGTCGAGAAGTTATCCTAGAGGTTATTCTTACGCATCATATAGATATCCCTTTTCAGTTTATGGTGTATTGGAGTGGCTGGAGGGAAGTACTTGAAACCATAGAGCTGTGTTCCAATAGCCATGTTTCTTGACAATGATTGTAAACAAGAAGAAGCCAGCCTTTAAGGGCGGAGGGAAAACTGTCTCTGAGAGGAGGAACACCCCATGCAAAGGCCCTGGGGCTAGTGTAAGCTGGTAGTGTTTGAAGGATAAACAAAGGGCAGTGAGCTGGAGCACAGTAAAAAAAAGGGGGGGGGGGAATCAAGATAAAAATACATCAAAAAGAGAGGTAGAGGCCAGATGTGCTCACAGAGGGTATCCCTTAGGGTTGGGCTGAATGTGGGGTTTGCATACATGTGAGTTGGGTGGGTTAGTTGTGGGCAGTGGGACTGTGGGGGGTGGGATGGGGCAGGGGATCTATCTTGCTTCCTTCTTTGCAAAGCTGTTTTCACACTTGTCTTCTTTTCCTGCAGCCTCCTGAATGATGCCAGTCCAATGTCCCCTAACCTCCAGTCTGGCCCTCCTGGTGCTGTTGGGCACAGCCAGAGCAGGCCCCTTCTCTCCACGGTCCAATGTGACACTCCCAGCCCCACGGCCCCCTCCCCAGCCAGGGGGCCGCACAACAGAGGCAGGAAGGGGAAGCCCCTCCTCTCAGCTTTATGAGCACACGGTAGAAGGAGGAGAGAAGCAGGTGGTGTTCACCCACCGCATTAACCTGCCCCCTTCAGCTGGCTGTGGCTGTCCCCCAGGCACTGAGCCTCCCGTCCCTGCTTCAGAGGTGCAGGCCCTGAGGGCTCGGCTGGAGATCCTGGAGGAGCTTGTGAAGGGACTCAAGGAACAGTGCACTGGAGGGTGTTGTCCTGCTACTGCCCAGGCTGGCACAGGTGAGCACCAGGTGATCACAGGAGGGGGCACAGAAGGTGAGAGATGGGTTATGGTGGTGGGGCCTTGCTAACCCATAAAGGACCTTGGTATGCATCAGAAAAAGGTGCCCCTTTCTTGATCTTGGCTACAGTCCTGTGTGCCTGGGGTGATGGGCCCAGCCCTGCGCTGGGTTGTGCCAGGACACAACTTGGGGTGTGAAATCGGGCTATCTAGTTGTCCACCAGAGACATCCCCCACCCCCACCCCAAGCATATGCTAGGGGCTTGTAGACCACATTTATTGACAAGGAGCATCTGGGTGCTAAGAAGGCGTCGGGAAATAAGGCTGATCCTCTAGAAGGGAGCTGACCCAGAGGAGTAGTATATGAGCTTAGCCTCTCCCTCCTACTCCAGGCCAGACAGATGTTCGCAGCCTCTGCAGTCTCCACGGCGTGTTCGACCTGAGCCGCTGCACCTGTTCCTGCGAACCAGGCTGGGGTGGACCCACCTGTTCGGACCCCTCAGACGCCCCGGTGCCCCCCTCCTCCTCCCCACCCTCTGTATCCTGCCCCGACGACTGCAACGATCAGGGTCGCTGTGTTAGGGGTCGCTGCGTGTGCTTCCCAGGCTACACCGGCCCCAGCTGCGGCTGGCCTTCCTGCCCCGGAGACTGTCAAGGCCGCGGGCGCTGCGTGCAAGGTGTGTGCGTGTGCCGGGCTGGCTTCTCAGGCGACGACTGCAGTCAGCGCGCCTGCCCTCGGGGCTGCAGCCAGCACGGGCGCTGCGAGGATGGGCGCTGCGTATGCGACCCCGGCTTCACTGGCGAGGACTGCGGGCTGAGGAGCTGCCCTCGGGGTTGCAACCAGAGGGGACGCTGCGAGAACGGGCGGTGCGTGTGCAAACCCGGATACACTGGCGAGGACTGCGGGCTGAGGAGCTGCCCCCGGGGCTGCAGCCAGAGGGGTCGCTGCGAAGAAGGCCGCTGCGTCTGTAACCCTGGCTACACTGGCGAGGACTGCGGCGCGCGCATCTGCCCCAAGGACTGTGGCGAAGGCGGACGCTGCGTGGACGGCCGCTGCGTGTGCTGGCCGGGGTACACTGGAGAGGATTGCAGCGCGCGGACGTGCCCGCGCGACTGCCGGGGCCGCGGGCGCTGCGACGAAGGCGAATGCATTTGCGACGCGGGCTACAGCGGGGACGACTGCGGCGTGCGGAGCTGCCCCAGCGACTGCAACCAAAGGGGCCGCTGTGAGGACGGTCGCTGCGTATGCTGGCCAGGGTACACCGGGCTTGACTGTGGCTCGCGCGCTTGCCCGCGCGACTGTCGGGGCAGAGGGCGCTGCGAGAATGGCGTGTGCGTATGCCACGCGGGCTACAGCGGCGAGGACTGCGGCGTGCGCAGCTGTCCTGGGGACTGTCGCGGCCGGGGCAGTTGCGAGAACGGCCGATGCGTGTGTTGGCCCGGGTACACGGGCCGGGACTGCGGCACACGCGCCTGCCCTGGCGACTGTCGCGGGCGCGGGCGCTGCGTGGACGGCCGCTGCGTGTGTAACCCGGGCTTCACGGGCGACGACTGTGGTAGCCGTCGGTGTCCCGGGGACTGCCGCGGCCGCGGCCGTTGCGAGGACGGCGTGTGCGTGTGCGATTCAGGTTATGAGGGCGAGGACTGCGGTGCACGCAGCTGTCCCGGGGGCTGCCGAGGCCGCGGCCAGTGCCTGGACGGGCGCTGCGTATGCGACCACGGCTACGAGGGCGAGGACTGCGGCGTGAGGCGGTGCCCGGGCGACTGTAGCCAGCACGGCGTGTGCCAGGACGGCGTGTGCATCTGTTGGGAGGGCTACACAGGCGAGGACTGCAGCCTCCGCAGCTGCCCTGCCAACTGCCACCGACGCGGCCGCTGTGAGGATGGACGCTGCGTGTGCGACTCAGGATACACCGGCCCAGCCTGTGCCACCCGCACTTGCCCCAACGACTGCCGGGGCCATGGACGCTGTGTGCAAGGAGTGTGCATGTGCCACGTGGGCTATAGCAGCGAGGACTGCGGGCAGGAAGAGCCTCCCGCCAGTGCCTGCCCAGGGGGCTGCGGACCACGGGAGCTGTGCCGGGCTGGCCAGTGTGTGTGCGTGGAGGGCTTCCGAGGCCCTGACTGTGCCATCCAGACGTGCCCGGGAGACTGCCGGGGCCGGGGAGAGTGCCAGGAGGGCAGATGTGTCTGCCAAGATGGCTATGCCGGGGAGGACTGCGGGGAAGGTGAGGAGACCTACCGTAGCCTTCTCCAATATGCTTTTGGGGAGATGGGGGTTCTGGGAACCAGAGTCAGCAGCAGAAAGGCCCCAGGCCCCTGGAAGAACAGCAGAGGGAGGTCATATATTGAGCGGCTGGGGGAGGCAGTCAAAAGAAGCAGTGTTGACCCAGGACAGCAGAACCATAGGGACAGGCAGCAGGCAGGACCAGTCTTCAAACCTCTAATGAAGAGGTTGGGGCCTCTTCAGTTGCCTCTAGGAATACTCTGTGTTTCTAGAGTTGGGGGGGGGGGGGGTTAAGGAGTTTCCAGAGGTGAAATGAACTCCTGCCCCTGCTCAGCATTCTGTCGGCACCACCACCACCAGCCCCCCCGGCCCCCCCCCCACACACACACACAAACCTTCGAAGCTAGAGAGGAATGGGAGCTGGGATAGGCCTGTTGGTGTGGCCCTGGGGAGATAGGGCTGTGATGGTGGGGGTGGGGTGGCTACCTTAAGCTTACCAGTTCCCCCAACCCCATTCTCCTGGACAGAGGTGCCAGCCATTGACGGCATGAGAGTACGCCTCCTGGAGGAGACAACGGTTCGGACAGAGTGGACCCGGGCTCCTGGCCCCATGGATGCCTATGAAATTCAGTTCATCCCCACGGTGAGATGGGTGCCAAGCTCCAGGAGGGGGCTGAGCAAGCAGGACTGGGGGGCTAGGGCTCATCCAGTGAAGGAAGTTCCAGGTCATTGAGTCCAGATGGCTGGACTCCGGGAGCTACTCTAACAGCCTCCTCATCCTGCCCCACTGTGGGTACAGAAAGCCTCTGTGGCATCTCAGGCAAGCATGGCCCAGTGCTGCTGGAATGCCTCTGGTAACAGTGCACTCAGTAGTGTCTAAGTGCAATGATTGGTCACCATTGTCAGATGGTTCTTTCTGTTGTTGTTGAACCCAAACCTCTATCTCTGCGCTTACCAGCAGCTGGAATGCCTGTCTGCTTTCCCTTCCGCACCACGGGTCCTCAGGGGTCATTTCACCTTTGAGTCTTCTCTCCAGATAAAACCCATGGCTTCTTCACCACCTTCTGCTAAGGCTTTATTGTCTAATTCTTCACTTTCTTGGGTTCCCCACTCCAGTGCCTCCTGCTTTTTGCCTGTAGTCCCAAGTGTGGGGCAGAGAGGGGCATAGCCCTTCACCTGGCTAACTGTGGATACAAGGGCACTTTTCTCAGAGTTGACATGTATAGACTTGTGGTCACACAAACTGTCAACTGTTCTGCTCATATTTGTTTTTTAAAAGGTACATTGTAGAAACTTTAGAAAATACAGATAAGCAAGGAAAAAAGAAGGGAAGGAAGGAAAGAAGACAACTATTGTTTTAGTTTGGTAAAGCTGCCACAATGCAATATACAACAAATGGATTGACTTCTAACAATGAGGACTTATTAGCTTACAAGTTTACAATTCTAAGACCATGAAAGTGTCCAAGTTAAGGCATCAATAGATGATACCTTCTCTGAAGAAAGGCTGTTGGTGACCTGGGACTCCTCTGTCACATGCCCATGCCCATGGCAACATCTGCTGGTCCTTCTCTCCCAGGTTTCATTGCTTTCAGCCTCCAGCTTCAGAGGCTTCCTCTGTTTCCTGAGTGTCCTGTCTCAGCTCCTCTGGGGTCTTTTTCTCTAAACTTTGCTTGGCTTTATCTGTCTTTTATCCTCTTAAAAAGAACTCTAGTAGAAGATTAAGACCCACCTTGAGTGAGGTGGGTCATATCTCAATTGAAATAACCTAATCAAAAGATCCGACCTATGATAGTTTTAAACCCACAGGAATGGATTAAAAGAACATGATCTTTTGTGGGGTATATAACAGCTTCAAACTACCACAACTATACACTTTTTAAGCCTAAATATAGCCCGTTGCATTAGGCTCTATTAAATGGCATCTTCTATTTGGGCCAGGCTGTCTAGGCTGTTGCAGTGATTTTGACTCTGTAAACTGGATTTCCTACCTCCATGTGACCAGTGCATTGGAAAGCATCTAGCATCCTTTCTCTGATTGCCTCCAACTTGCTCTTAAACATTTTGGGGGCACCTTAAGGACAAAGCCTTGTGGCTTCTCATTAGGATCCTCCCTTTATGCGGATTGGGCCTTTGGGATGTGGCTATTTTCCTGGCTCCAAATAATCTGACATTTTTACCGTCCAACTCATGTTTTCCAGTGTCATCCTCAAAAATGCCATGGGGGGTGGGCCACGTCACCCACATCTCAACAGCCCAGGCAGGACATTAGGAAAGTAAATAACTCTCTGGGTCTAAAGGCTAGGAAGGCTGAACGACATAAGGGATGGCTCAAAGGTTGCTGGCTGTCATCCCCATCTGACCCCTGTGTGGTCATCCTACATCTTCCCATTAGGTCTGTCCCTGCCATATGCTGCCTCTCCTCACTCTTCTGGCAGAGGCAGAGGCAGAAATCCCTACTCTACAGTGCAACCAAGATAACTTGGACTCTTTCTTCTATTTAAAAATTATTTTTTGTTATAAAAATAATTTAATCACAAGACAAAAATTTGGTAACCAAAAAGAGAAAAACAAATAATTATTGACTGCTTCACACTAACACAAGTGTTGTTAACATTTCAAAGTGATTCTCCCACTCTCAGTGCATATTATTTAGACAGTTCTCCTCTTGAGAGGGTAGGACTTTTAAAAGGAGCTTTCATAAGAAACTGAAGGGAAAAAATAATTTAAATAAACACTTGAGATAGGGGGAGCTTCCAGGGCAGTGTTGTCTCCTACTCTGAATTAATACAAATCAATCCTTGGGTTTTCTCCAGGGGTGCAGCTTCCCAGGCAGAAGCCCCAAAACTCCTCCCCCACCAGGGGCTAGGGTGGTGCAGAGCTGGGCTGTGCCAGGCTTGGCACTGCTCTCAGCTCATCTGCTCGGAGCAGGGTGGGGGCCTCTGTCACATGCCGGGTTCTCTCTGGGCCAGGGAGAAGGTGGGGAAGACGCTCCTGTAAAATCGGTCCCCAGACACTTCTCCTGGACTCCGTATCAGCCTGTGCTACAAGCCCTCAGACCCAGCTTTCTGCGCTCTCTGTGGCTAGCCCGCTGGAATTGTGCCTTTTGCCTTGGCCCAAGCTCTCTGTCCGTTTCTGTTGGCATGGAGTATATTCAGTAGCTGGCTGTCTCCTGGCCATCCCCATCTTCCTAGAAGCCAGTCTCTACCTCATCCCTTCCCCCTTTCCAGAAACACTTATCTCTCAAAGCCCAAACTCTGCTATTCCTGGCTGAGGGAAATACCTAGTTATTGGGAGTATTTTCAGAATGCAGAAGAGAAATGTTCCTCCTCTCTCTGCATACGTGGCAGTGTCACAGACTTAGTGGTTCTCAAAGTCAGTGTACTAGTCAGCATTCTGCAGAGAAAAAGAGCCAATAGGAGCGATATATAGGTATGATACTGATACAGATTTAGGTATAGAAAAGAGATTTATTATAGGAATTGGCTCATGCAGCCATGGGGATTGGCAAGTCTGAATTCTGTAGGGCAGGCTGCAAACTGGAAACTTCAATGAAGGTGAAGTTGTATTCTCTCAGAAGTGGGCTGGCTGATGAAAAGGCAGAAATTCTTTCTGACTCCTAAATCATCGATTCTCATTTTAAGACCTCAAACTGATTGGATGAAGAGAATTCCATCACTGTTGAGGGCAATCTCTTTTGTTGACTGTAGATGCAGTCAGCCTTAGATCAGTCTACCCTTAATGACATAAATCCATCTATGAAATGGCCTTACAGGAACAAGCAGGCTTCCTTGACCAACCTGGACACCATAACCTAGCCAAGTTGCACACAAAATTAACCATCAAAATGTGTTCCTTGGATCTGCAGCAGCAGCTTCACCTGGAAGCTTGTTAGAAATGCAAATGCTCAGATTCCACCCCCAGATCTTCTGAATCAGAAACTCTGGAGGCGGAGACCAGTGATCTGTTTTGGTACCAGTCTTTTAGGTAATTCTGATGCACCGCAAGCCCAAGAATCACTAATTTAAGGAATGGTGTTATCTTACAAAATGCTGACTCCTGTCGGAATGTGAGGGAAACTGTAGGGAAACAGTGAGGAAAGATGAGGTTCAGGTATTCCTCATCTGGGTATATTTCATAGCCTAGAAATTGGGGCTATGCTAGGTTTTCACTGGGACACAAGGCCTTGCAGACTCAAAAAAGATTTTGTTTGGCTTGGTCTGAAAAGAGAAAAAAAGGGTGAGGTAAGCTCCAAGGACCAGCTAAGGTGGAGTCCAGTGGTAGAATGCTTGCCTGTCATGTGGGAGACTCAGGTTTGATTCCAGGTCCATGCAACCCCCCACTCCCCCAAAATAAAGAACCGTAGGTGAGGCAGCCAAGCTTTAGCAAGGGCCAGAGTCAGCTGCCAGCATCTAGCTAGAGAACCTGCCTTAGACTAGCAGAACGGTGGCATGACACATAAGTTAGGTTTCAGGGATCTGCCCCCAGATGGATCTCAGGAGGGACCAAGAGGTGTCTAAAGGGGTCGTGTAGGTTCGTCTGAAGGGAGAAGGAAAATTCTGGAGATGGATTTGTGTCTCATTGAAAAGACCAGGCCTCATTAGGGAACATTGAAGGTATGTGTGTGTGTAGTGGACTAGAGGGATATGGGGAGAGAAAGAAGAGAGAGAGAGCAGATAAGTTCCAGGGGGGATGAGGAACTCATGGGTCTTGAGTTGAGGCCAACCCAAGGCTTCACTAGACTGGGGCACCCTCGGGCAATGTGAGTAGGAGAGGAATAGGCATCCTGTGTGCCTGGCAAAATTTTTCAGCCAAGAAAACTTGGACAAAACTTTCTTTCATCCTCAACCCAGAAATCTCGACGTGGCTTTCTCATCTGGTTTTATACTTTGGTATTTACCATGTTGATTTCCCCACAATTCTCTTGGTTTAGGAGAGTACCTTTTGAAATTTCCAATTCTATTCGGCCAACATAGCTAAGTAGAACAGAGTGTCCTTAGGAGCTGTCCTAGCTGGACAGTCCAGTGAAGTGTAGAGCTGTTGGAATGCTCAGATGTCCAGTTCCTCCTGTTTGCTAGCAGCCAGCACTCCAGGAGACATGCCTGGAGCAGGGGCCTTGCAGATTTCCCTTCGGGTCACCACACATATTCACCATACCTTAAACATGTACTTGGAGAGGATTGTTCTCTCACAGGAATTTACTACACAAAACGTTTTGTGTAGGGATCTAATAAAATGTAAGACATGGCCATACATTTAGTCAGTAGAATAAGAGCTACCCGAGGACAGAGATATCTTGTATTTTTGTATTCCCAGGTACACAATCAGCAATCAGGAAAAATCCATGGGTGGAACTTTGAGCAGGGGTGGTGGTGAGGGGGCTTTCTTTTGGGGACCCTACAACCTGGCTGAAAAGAGAAGTCCCTAAAGAGAAGTGTCCTGATGTGGGTCACACCCAAGTTACTCAGCCAGGTATCTGTATCTGTTGGAAGGCTCAGCCTGGGGCAGATGCTTTTAAGGAGGAAGTCATGTTAGAAGGATCATCTCTGATCTACTTCCTCTGTTATGTTGGGAACGACCTTAAGAGAGGCCTCCCCATGCCCAGGTAGGCAGGGCTGCCAGGGAAAAGACAGAGGGAGCGTCCTGATGCCTGTCAGGTGGAATTCTGAGTTAAAAAGGGAGCAAGATGGGGGGCTGTAAGGTTCCATTACTTAGGTTTGTGTTTCTGTCATTTTCTTAGTGTTGGCAACCTTGGGCAAGGTACTTAATCTCTCTGTGCCTCGGTTTCCTCATCTGTTCAATGGAAATACCTACCTCCTAGGGTTGTTGTGAGGGTTGAGTTCCTATATGAAAATTGACTAGAACAGAGCTTTGTGTTCAGTAAGTGCCCTGGGCATGTCTGCTGGTGCCGCCCATGCTCCCAGCTTGGATAGGGTCTATGTGGACCCTGCTTGGAATTGGAGAAACATGATATAAGAGGGATTGAGCAGCAGGGCAAGAGTGCCATCTCCTAATCCACCTGGTGCTGTTTGTCTTGCAGACAGAGGGAACAAGCCCCCCGTTCACAGCACGGGTGCCCAGCTCCGCCTCGGCCTATGACCAGAGAGGACTGGCCCCCGGTCAGGAGTATCAGGTCACTGTCCGTGCCCTTCGAGGGACCAACTGGGGACCTCCTGCCTCCAAAACCATCACCACCAGTGAGAGCCGGGGCTGTGGGACAGACTCTAGGTGGGGATCTGGTCTGAGAGGAACTGGCAATCTGCCTTTCAGGAGGGCAGCGGGAGGGTTTAGATGAGGGCAAGACTCTTAGAAGGAAAGCTGGTGACTGAAGAGCCAGAGCCCCACCTAAGCCCTCCTCTTTTAACTCGACTAGTGATCGATGGCCCCCAGGACCTCCGTGTGGTGGCTGTGACACCCACCACGCTGGAACTCGGCTGGCTGCGCCCCCAGGCCGAGGTGGACCGATTCGTGGTTTCCTACGTCAGTGCTGGCAACCGGAGGGTGCGGCTGGAAGTGCCGCCCGAAGCAGATGGAACCCTGCTCACTGACCTGATGCCAGGCGTGGAATACGTGGTGACCGTCACCGCAGAACGAGGTCGAGCAGTCAGCTACCCGACATCTGTCAGGGCCAACACAGGTACCAGGCAAGCGATAGGGAAGGGTTCAGGTTTCTGAGGACAGGCCTCTCCTGGAGAACCCAGGTCTAGGGCTTACAGACCCATAAATGGACTTGGCAGAGTGTGTGGCATTCCCAAAGCACCTGCTGGGGGCCTTACTCTGAACCCTCGGTGGCTTGGAGACCTGCAGGAAGGCTGCAGGTTAGACTATGGAAGGAACTGTCCCATGGAGAGAAGCATGAACAGGAGTGGTACCCACTGATTCATCCAGATGGAGATGTATATCCATACAAGTGCAGAGGCAGCACTTGTGCTGACCATCGGTGGCCACGTTTTGTAGGGACTGGAATTGGCCAGGTCAGAGATCAGCAGCCCTGCTGACTTCAGGATTGGGGGTGCAAGAGTTGGGTCTCATGGCAGTAATTTTCCACTAACCCTCAAGGTTTCTTAACAGATGACTGCATCTTTTTTTTTTCCTGTGACAGGGGGACGCCTACCAGGCTATGGCTGGCATTCTCTACTCCCACTCCCCTTTCTTTCCTGCAGACACAGGGCCCCACCAGCTGGCTTCTCTCTTCTTTCTAGGGCACCAACAGTGGCAGGCTTGGAGGGGGTGGAGGTGGGTTCCTGGGACACTGACTCCTTTCTCTCCCTTCTCTTTCCAGGTGGGACTGGGGCAGAGGAAAGAGGTCTTTGGCTCCAGTGGGAGGCACAGAGGTGCTGCCATGGGGAGGAATGCGGGGTTGGGGGTGGGGGTAGGGGGCTGCCACTGACCCGCTCTCTCCTCCCCCTCCCCCTTTTTCATCCCTGGCAGCACCAGGCCACTACAGTTACCCGGAGGTGCGGCCCCCAAACCCGCCCCCAAAACCCCGGCTCCGGCCGGCCCCGGCCCCCCGACCCCCGCGGCCCCCGCGGCCCGCGGGGGAGGAGAAGGGCGAGGAGGAATCCCGGCCGGGGCCGAGCCTGCCCCAGCCCCAGCCCCCTCGGCGGCCGTGGGGCAACCTGACTGCCGAGCTGAGCCGCTTCCGCGGCACGGTGCAGGACCTGGAGCGCCACCTGCGGGCGCACGGCTACCCACTGCGGGCCAACCAGACCTACGCGTCCGTGGCGCGCTCCGTCCACGCGTACTTGCTGCGGCGGCAGGCGGCCGCCGCCCCTGCGGGTTCCCCCGCTCCCCCGCCCCGTCGTCCCCGCCCCACAGCCAGCCCTGACCCCGGCACTTGGAAGCGAGATTCCGACAAGAGCATCTACGGCCTCTCACCCGAAGGCATCGACCGGGTGGCGGCACCCCACCACCCCAAGCCCGAGGTGCTGGGCAGTTCCGCCGACGGCGCGCTACTCGTGTCCCTCGACGGGCTCCGCGGCCAGTTCGAGCGCGTGGTGCTGCGCTGGTGGCCCCAGCCACCTGCAGAGGGTCCCCGCGGGGAGCTGACCGTGCCGGGCTCCACGCGCACCGTCAGACTACCTGACCTCAGGCCCGGCACCACCTACCACGTGGAGGCCCACGGGGTGCGGGCGGGGCAGACCTCCAAGTCCTACGCCCTCATCACCACCACAGGTAGCGTGGGCTGGGGCCACGGGGCGACCCATCTCCTGCCCAGCCTCACCTGACTTTGATGGCCCCATCCACAAGCCTCTTCCACTGCCTCATGGCTCAGACTGTGACCCCCTACCCCCTCCAAATGCCTTCAGTCCCTACCTGGCGAAGGCTCTAGGGCACCCCCCCACAACAAAGCAGCCCTTCTGTGTCCCTAGAAACTATCTGTCCTTCCATGGCCCTAGCATTATCCTGTGGATGTCAGAGCCCAAGAAGACCCAGTCCCCCAGGCCCCCTGATTTTCACTCCGGTTCCAATTCTGCCAGGATTGCAGGGCTAGGTTCTAGACCTACATTTGAGGCTGGGGGCCCTGCAAAGGGTTACTGGAGCAGTTTGGCTGGGGTAGGGAGTGAAGCCAGTGGTTCCCCGC
This sequence comes from Tamandua tetradactyla, assembly GCF_023851605.1. NCBI lineage: Eukaryota > Metazoa > Chordata > Mammalia > Pilosa > Myrmecophagidae > Tamandua > Tamandua tetradactyla. The sequence continues at coordinate 87,606,148 of NC_135331.1, read as the reverse complement.
TGGCTGACTCACCATGGTGAGGATGGCTGAGGTCTGTGGTCAGTGGTTACCGTTTTCCACAATTTGGCCTTGACTTCAAAGGGACACATCGGAAATGCTTGGGGGTGGCCTTGAAACCATCAGGCAGCATGTCTGTGTGTGGGGTGAAACTGCTGCTGCTTGGGCTGCCTCTCCAGACTTCCTGGCTCACTTCACGCTCATCTCTCCCACAGGAACGATCTTCGGGCTTATTGGGTGCTCTGTGGCTGCCATGGGGAGGGTTGTGGTCCTCTTCTTCCCCCATAGGGCCCAGATGCTACCCGAGCTGGACGACCAGTCCCCAAGTCTTCTCTTCTCTCTCCTCACTGCCCTCTCTGTTCTTGCATCCTCCCTCCCTAACACCACATCTCCTCCTTTCTTCCAGGCTTCTCACTGCAGCACTAATGGAAGCCACGACCACCATCCAGTGGGGAGGAGGGGGATGTGTGTAGGGAGGGGGATCAAGGTCTCTGGGTGCTGAAGGACGTAGGAGCCTTGTGGGGGAGGGTTGGCAGGCCTGGTTTATTTATTATCTGTCCGCAGCTCAGGCCTGTCTGTTCAGGAATATGGTGGTTAGCCACGTTTGGAGCACCGTTGGGTGAATGGGTGATGCAAGTGGTTCACCCAGAAGCAGAAAAGGGAGGTTCTCTAGGCACTTAGCGACTAGAGAACAGACTTGGAGGCTGAGGATCCCTTTCTGGCTCTCATACCTATTTCCTGTTTTTCTTGCTCTGCCCCTACCCAGGGTCCTCCCCCTCGGGCCTCTTGGGGGCCACCGATGAGCCTCCTCCCTCAGGCCCCTCCACTACCCAAGGGGTCCGAGCCCCTCTCCTGCAGCAGCGACCCCAGGAGCTGGGAGAGTTGAAGGTGCTGGGCAGAGACGAGACGGGGCGCCTCCGTGTGACCTGGACTGCCCAGCCCGACACCTTTGCCCACTTCCAGCTGCGCCTGCGGGTGCCTGAGGGGCCGGGGGCACACGAGGAGCTGCTGCCAGGGGACGTCCGCCAGGCTCTGGTGCCCCCACCACCTCCTGGAGCCCCCTACGAACTGTCACTTCATGGGGTCCCCCCCAGGGGCGAGCCCTCTGCTCCCCTCGTCTATCAAGGCATTATGGGTACATCCTGGCCTCTCCTCGGACCACTGCCCTGAGATGGGGGAGGGGCTAGGGCAGCGACTATATCTCCACTCCAGAGACAGGTGGGAGTTGAGGGACCAGTGAAGGGCGAGTCTGGCATTTGGGTTGGGTGGTAGGAGAAAACAAGTAGAGGAAAAGGGGTGAGGGTACAGAGGGATAGAGGGGATCTTAGAACAATGACAGAGTGGAAGACACAGGGAAGTAGAGTACCCCAGGAGAATGCTGTGGAGGAGAAAGATCAGAGGAGGGGACAGAGAGTCAAGAATACAGGCTCTAGGTCCCTGGCTCCCTCCTGTAGCTTCCTTTGCCCTGCATTCTGCCCCCACTTCTTGGTCACTCCTCTGCCCTGCCCTGCCTGCCTAGATAGACCTTAGGGAGGGTGAGGGAAGGCCTTTGGCCCTGAGGATGCTGACCCCCAGCCCTCTCCTCTCCAGCTCTTCCCCATAGCCCTTGACACCCCAACAATGAGCAGGCTTGGATGGTGGCACTGACCTCCACCTCCAGAACTTGGCCTGCAGTAGACAGCCTCATGGTCCCATCAGCCAGTTTCTGCTGGGGGTGGAGGCCCCTTGGGACATGATGGATGTCCCATTTCATAGATGGACAGGGTTTGGGTTTCACTGGTTGGTGAAGGCCAGAGTCCAGGGTGCCTGGCTCTGACATCTCCTCCTGGTCCCTCTCTACAGCATTCAGAGTGACTGACTCATTCCCCAACCCCTGGCCAAGCTCACCACTAGAAGAGAGGGTGGCAAGGGAGAAGCTCGGGTGGACTGGGGAGGCTTGAGACTGCTCTGAAGTAGCAGCAGGGAGACTTGAAGCTCTTGGGCAGAATTATAGAGGAACTGAAACTCCCTCTGAGATCCTGGTGTGGAGAGAAACTGAGACCTTTCTTGAGGGGTGGGGAAGCTGTCATGAACAGAGATTGGAGGGCTGGTCACAGAGGGCTGAGGGATGGGGGAAATAGAGACTTGGAGGGAGGGAGCTATCCAAAATGGAGTGAGTTGGAGGGCAGAGGAGAGGGAAGGAGGCAGGAACAAGGGAATGGTTGAGTCCACCATACTTTGCTTTTGCCCCTTACCCTCCAGACAGGGATGAGGAGACACCTGGGGAGCCCTCAGCCCCACCACTCCTGGGTGAGCTCACAGTGACAGATGTGACCCCAGACTCACTGTGGCTGCAGTGGACAGTCCTTAACGGCGAGTTCAACTCCTTCATGATCCAGTACAAGGACAGGGAGAGACCCCAAGTGGTGCCCGTGGAGGGGTCCCAACGTTCGGTCCCCATCACCTCCCTGGATCCCGGCCGCAAATACAAATTTGTCCTGTATGGTCTCGTCGGCAAGAAGCGCCACGGTCCCCTGGTCACTGAGGCCAAGACCTGTGAGTGAGAGCGGTTACCACCCTGCCCCTGCCCTTGTACTCTATACTTTCCCAAAGAAAGTCTTTCCTATGCTTTGGGAACCTGCCTTGGAAACTCTGAGAAGACTTCCTGGAGGAGGTGGTGCCTACACTGAATCCTGAAGGGAAAATGGTGGTTGGGCAGGCAGAGAGGCCGAAGAGGCCGTGCCTATGAGGGAGCTGTGCAGAGCCAGGCAGGAGCATGTGTGACCCGTCAGGAGAAGCAGTGTCACTATTTCCTCTGGCTGGAGGGCAAGGCATTTGGGGGGCTGAGGGGCCAGGTCTCAGGGTTTTGTGTACTGTGATGAGCAGCTCATTTGAGGACCCTGGGGCCCCTGTGGGTTTTAAGTGGGGACTGACATGATTCTGTTTATTTTACAACTAACGTGCCTGCTGTTGAGGGGAGGCCTGAAGGACTGAGTTAAGTGTTGGAGAGAAATGACAGTGGCTTGGCTGAGATGGCGGCAGTGGAGGTGGAGGGGGGAGGTGAAGAAGGGAGAGAAGGCTCAGGCAACCCCTAGGTTTCCAGTTCAGGCAGGGCCTGCTCCTTGGGGCAAGGAACAGCAGTTTGAGGGGCCTGTGGGACACTGAAACATCTTTTGAGCATTTATGATCAAATACAGTCAAGATATTCTAAGGGTATTATCATACTTAATCCTTACAGCAGCCCTGTGAGACATCCACATTTTATCGATAAGGAAAATTGAGGTGTAGAGAAGTCACCCAAACAGAAAGTGGTGGGGACTTGGGGGTCTGCAGCCGTCAGGGGTCTGGAGCGCAGAGAAGGCCTGAAGAGAGGAATGTGGGTGTCATCACTGTGGATGGACATTGGGGGTGGAGACGGGATCCAGGGTGAGGGTGTCAGAGGGGAGAAGAGATGGGGTGGTGGGAACCCTGGGGCTTGAGCAGAGGAGAAGGAGCCTGTAGGGTCACCTGAGGGGTAGCTGGGGGAGGGGGAGGACCAGGGACATCCTGGATGCCAAGAAGGAGGGCATGGTCAGACATTTCATTCCGTAAGGGTGAATCAGGGACTATGGAGTGTTCACAGGACTTAGCAGTGATGAGGTGACCCTTGGCCCCAGGGAGACCTGTCTCAGCGGAGGGCTAGGGCAGGCAGCCCCAGGGTGGCAGGCAGGGGTGGGAGGGCAGTGGAGATGAGGACATTGATACAACCAGTGCAGACATTTCTGGAATCTAGGCGGGCGTAGGGAGCAAAGAGAGAGCCTGGAGGCTGGAGGGAGATGCAGCAGCGTCTAGGGAGGGCGAGGCTGGAGCACGCTGAGGGTGAAGAGTTGGCGGTGCAGGCAGGGTGCAAGTTCCCAGGGAGGAGGAGAGCACAAGGGTGGGGCAGCTGTTCCCCATCAAAACGCTCCAAGGACAGTGTTGCTCTCTCTCGGAGGAGGAACCAACTAATAGTTAGGCCTGGAAGCAGTGATTGTGGTACTGGGAAAATTTTCCTGGCCACAGAAGCTGGAAAGGCTTGGCTGGGCCTCTGCTTCCTCTGCAACCCCTCCCCAGGCCACACTTGTCCATACAGTGCATTCTTACCGCTGAGAATGCACCCCCTTCAGCTCGGCATCACTCCCCCGCCAGGGCACACAGCTTGGCACGCAGGGCACTGGATGGATTTCACTCCCTACGTGCTCCCTCGGCCATGCACCTTTGTGCAATGGACAGCCCACACTCACAAGGCATCCCTGTGTGAAAAGTGGACTCCCCCTTCCCCTATGACCTGTGACCCTCTTCTCTCTACCTCTCCTCCTAGTGCCTCGGAGTGACCCCAGCCCAGGGACCCCACCCCGCCTGGGAAAGCTGTGGGTGACAGACCCTACCCCAGACTCGCTGCATCTCTCCTGGACTGTCCCTGAGGGCCAGTTCGACTCCTTCACGGTCCAGTACAGGGACAGGGATGGGCGGCCCCACGTGGTGCCCGTGGAGGGGCCTGAGCGCTCCGTCCTTATCTCCTCCCTGGACTCTGACCACAAGTACAGATTCACTCTGTTCGGGATTGCCAGCAAGAAGCGTTATGGCCCTCTTACGGCCGATGGCACCACTGGTAAGTGACAGAAATCGAAGTCCCCAAGTGGCCCCCCGCATCCCTCCACACACTTACCTACAGCCAGGAACCAGCTGGGGCCTCCCAGAGAGGGCTACCGACTCTGGTGTCCGGGCCCCGCTCCTGGGCTGAGGGGCAGCCAGCCTCCCCAGCACTGTTGGGCCCCTTCCATCCCTGCCCACCACTTCCCAAGCCCAGAGGGTGTGTCATGTCCAGGCTGGGCCAGTCTTCTCAGGAACTAAAGGTGCACCTAAGCCAATAGTCACCTCCCCAGTTGCCATCCCACCTGAATGCCAAGCCCCATTCCCAGGCCTGGCTGGATCCTCTTGTTTACAGCTCCAGAGAGAAGAGAGGAGTCCCCCCACGCTAAGCCCCCTGAGAAGCCTATCCTGGGGGAGTTGATGGTGACTGGCGTGACCCCAGATTCCCTGCGTCTGTCCTGGACCGTTGCCCGGGGCCCCTTCGACTCCTTCATGGTCCAGTACAAGGATGCACAGGGGCAGCCCCAGATGGTGCCCGTCGAGGGTGATGAGAACGAGGTCACCGTCCCCGGCCTGGAGCCCAACCGGAAGTATAAGATGAACCTCTACGGGCTGCATGGCAGGCAGCGGGTGGGGCCCGTGTCTGTGGTGGCCACAACAGGTGAGACAGGACCACGCAGTCTCCCTCCCCTCCTAGTTCTCTGGCCAGGACCTGCCCCCGGCCTCCCTCCTCCTTCTCTTTCTCTGCTCTGGTCTGCCAGAGCCTCCACCTTCTCTCTCCCCCATATCCTGGGCCCCCTCAGCCGGCCATCTCCAGCCTCTAATCTCTTTCTTGGCCCTGCTTCTCCATCTCCAAGGAATAGTCCCCATTTTCCCCATCCCTCCACCCTGGCTGTCCTCCTGACAGCTGTCCTCACCAGTTGGCCACCCAGGTTCCCCTCCGTTCTTGCTGGGCTCCTCCCCCTGCCATGGCCAGATGCAGGCTGGTCTTTCCTGAGCTTCTGGGGCCTGCTCCCCATGCGCCCTGCCATCCTCTGGCTGGTCACCCACTTTCAGCCCAGCGTCCTGTCCTGGGCCAATTCCGAGGCCTGTGGCATCTTCTTGCTGAGAGATAACGTGTGCAGTGATTGAGAGCAGGGACTCTGGAGATGACTGCCTGGATTTTAATCCCCACTCTGTGGTTTACTACTTCGTGCAAGTTACTTGGCCTCTCAGTGCCTCAGCTTTCTCATCTGTCAAATGGGGTTAATCACGGCACCCACTGTAGAGGGTTGTTAGGATTAAGTGAGCTCATGCATGCCTAGCGCTTAGAACAGCGCCAAGCACCTGGGAACTGTTTAAAAGTGAGCTGTTTGGTTCAGTGGTACAATGCTCGCCGTGCCTGCAGGAGACCCGGGTTTGATTCCCAAACCATGCACCTAAAGGAAAAAAAAAAACCAGTGAGCTGCTGTTTCTCCCTGACTCTCTCACTCCCCAGAAACCTTAATTTCTGCTGTCCTTCTCTCCCCTTCCTTGCCTGGGCTGTCAGTCTTACCTGCTCTCCCTCTCAACCCCCCACCCCCTAAGTGGTCCCCCATAGACCACCTAGGTGGCAGTGGGCCACTTCTTCCCACCGCGAGAGCAGACACGCAGCTGCAGGGGATGCGGGTCGGTGCCCATGGGGCTGTGATCCTGGGGCAGAGCAGAGCCCTCCCCTGCACCCCTCCCCCCCACCCAAATCTTCCACTCAGAGAGTGGGAGAAGCCCTGCCTTAGCAATTCATTCCTCAGGGTTAAAGGGAGGAAGGGGCAGGGCTGCGCTGGGAGGCCTCAGCAGGAGGCATTCCATTATCCTGTCCTGCTACGGATTGGGAGCAGCCCAAACGCCCTGGGGAGTGGCAAGAACTCAAAGGTCTGGCTCAAGGTAGGGGGTAGGAGTCAGCCTCCCCAGGCTACCCTTCTCCTCACAGCAATTCTGAGGTCAGCCCTGTCAGTGACTACAGTGTCGAAAAATCCTTCAGATGTTTCTTTTCTTCTCATCTCAGCTCCTTTCTCAGACTCAAGGGAAGAGAGACCTGATTCCATGGAACCCGCCATGGAGCCCACAGAGCCCCCCGAAGAGCCACTCCTGGGAGACCTAACGGTGACAGGGTCCTCCCAGGACTCCCTGAGTCTCGCCTGGACAGTCCCTGAGGGCCACTTTGACACTTTCACCATCCAATACAAGGACAGTGACGGGCGGCCCCAGGTGGTGCGTGTCGGGGGCGAGGAGAGGGAAGTCACCGTGCGGGGCCTGGAGCCTGGGCGCAAGTACAAGATGCACCTGTACGGCCTCCACGAGGGGCGGCGCGTGGGCCCCGTGGCCACCGTGGGCCTGACGGGTGAGTGAGGGGACTTGGGCCTGGTTTCGTTTCCTCCCCTGGTTGCCCCCAGCCTTCTCTTCCCCCAGTGGAACCATGAGGCCTCACCTTCCTGGGGAAGCCCAAAGAAGAGCAGGTCACTGGGGACCGGGGCTGCAACCACCTGCATGGCCTTGAGCAAGTTCAAACCTCCTACCCCTGTTTTCTCACCTGTAAAGTAGGGGCAATAGTGCCCACCTCAAGGATTGCTGGAAGTATGGAAGCACTGAGAATGCGCCTGGCACCGAGTAGACACACCAGCAGTGCTCACCACGTGATATTTATAAGTGTTCTTACTCTGGGGTCTGTTCTGTCCCCTGGCCTGCTTTAGCCACTTAGTGGACCAGCTTGTGCATGAGGCATAGGCCCGGTCATCAGTGCAGCTCTAAACTTTCTCACAGACTCATCGAGTAAGTAACGACAGCAAAAAGGAACATCTCTCCTCTCCCATGCCGTCTCTCGAGGCCCAATTATGGGGCCACCCCAGCCACCACAAAGGACGCAGCCCAGGCACCTCCTTTCCAGAGCCTCAGCCCACAGGGCCGGCCAGGCAGGGTGGGCAGCATTCCCTCCTTCTTGCAGGCCTCTGTGACCTTCCTTCTCACCAGCAACTTGATCACAGTGAGGGTGGCTCTTTTCCCCTTTGCTCATCAAAAAAAAAAAAAAAAACACACACCATTTTCAAAAACAGTTTTTACTATATGAGGAAAGAGTAATGACGTAAAAGAGAACTAGCTAGGTTTCCAGAGCGTGGTTTCTATTCTTCCACTAAAGCCCAACCTCACAGTGACCTGGTTGACTTAGTTTCCAGAACCTTCCATCCCTGATTTCTTTACATTGCTTCAGTCAACACTGAGAAGAGGGAGAGGGGGAAGCCACCTGAGTTCCTGTCCTCATGGCCCTTGCCAGGCCCAGAACATGCTGCTGAAGTGTCTCCCTCAGTCCTGGGTGGCCACAGCAGGCTCTGTGACCACTGTCCCTGGTCACTGGGGGAAGGACAACCTCTGTCAGGCACTGACTGAGATGGTGTAGGAGAAGAGAGCTGAGCTTTAGAATCTGACAAACTGAGTCCCATTCCTGGCCTCCCTAGTTCTGAGCTGTGTGATCTTGAAAAAGTTGCCTCCTCTCTCTGAGCCTAACTCACTCATCTTTAAGGTTAGAGGTGGTGATGTAAAATGCGTGGCCTTATCTTCAGTTCATTTTGACTTTTTGCTCCAGACCTCCTGTAGAGAAAACATTATATATCCATGTGTAAAAATAACGAGTATTTTAAAACATGTATTTTAGATTCCTGGGTAAGATGTAAGGAGCCCTTTAAGAATGAAATGAGCATCAATATTCACTAAGGAACAGTAAGGTGAGAAAGCTGTGGGAGTCTGTTGAGCTGGCTGAGTGACCATGCCTGTCACGTCCATGCTGTGCTGATGCCAGGAGAGGAAATGCATAGAGCTAATTAGAAGCCCTTCCAGAGGGGAAAAGGAGTATCCAAATTGCAGTGTGGGGTTGTCACATTCATGGGTAGTTATAACCTCACCTTTCCTGGTTAAGCCAAAGCACCAACAAAGGCTTGGCAGTGAAAAATGTTTTTGCCACAGAGAGCGCAAAAAAAAAAAAGAGTGGGAAATGAATGCTGCAGGAACTCATAGAGTTAGAAGGCAAATGAAGTGAAACAAAATGTTTGGCCTGACATGCAGGAGACGCTCAGTTCATGGTGTTAATTCTTGTCCTTCCCATCTCCCCTTCAGCTGCCATTGCAGCTTCCGTCACCTGCCCTCCTCCTCCAGGCTTACTTTTGTCTGCTTGAGGCCTCGACACCAGCTCGTTTCTGCAGGTTTTATCTTCACCTTCCCTCAGGAGCCAGGGAAACAAGTTCTTGGGAGTCCTGCTTACCCTCCTTTCTGCCATTTTGTCTCTTTCCCGATTTGGTCAGTATGGAGAGATGCTTCCCAGGCTCAGCTCATCCTGGGGCAGTGAGGACTGGCAGGTCCTGAGCTCAGCCTTTCCCAGGCCCAACCTGCAGATCGCTCATTAACTCAATGAACCTCAAAGCCAACAGTGAGCCAGGGGCAGGAGACACAGCCAAGCCCCTACCTGTGGAGCTCACGCTCTAGTGGAGGAAGACAGACGACAAATCACGTTTATTTATGTCAGCGTTAGATGATGACAGCTATGGGGAAAAACAGAGCCCAGTAGGGAAGGTGGTAAGTCAGCCACAAGGACCAGGGAGAGCCGACCTCCCTGAGAAGGTGGACTTTGAGGAAAGATCTGAAGGAGGTGAGATGATAAGCCACATAGCTCTCTGGGAAGCATCCCAGGCAGAGGGAAGAGCAAATGCAGAGACTTGCAGGTGGGAAGGTGCTGGAATATCTGCACAGCAGTGAGGAATGCAGCAGGTTTGGGAGTGGAATAGAATCAGGAGGTAGGGGCTGATGTGAGAGCCGAGCATGTGGGCCCCTTGCAGGCCACCGTAAGGACTTGGCTTTTACTCGGTGAGACGGCATCTATGCGAGGACAGGCTCTGACTATTGCGCTAACACGGTCCCTCTGGTTGCCTCATGGGGAACAGACTGAAGGGGGGCGAGGGCAGAAAGAAGGAGCTGACTTAGGAGACTGTTGTGATAATCCAGCAGGTAAGGTTGGTGCTTGGAGTTGGAGGCGTGGAGGTGGTGTGAAGACGTGGGACCCTGAAGGTAGATTCTGCCAACAGGATCTGCTCACAGGCCGCATGTGGGTGTAAGAGAGGTCTCAGGGGAGAGTCTGAGGTTTTTGGCTCGAGCAGTGGAAAGATGAAGCTGTTATTTTACTGAGATGGGGAAGGCTGTGGGGAGAGCAGGTGTAAGGGGGAAGCTCATGAACTCAGTTTTGCACTGGGTGATTTTGAGATCTCAACTCGGCATCTGAGGAAAATGATGAGCAATCACGAGTCTGGGAGCCAGAGGTTTGGACAGGGCGGGTATGAATTTGGAGTCACTGATGCCCAGACGGAATTTCAGCCCCTTTCCCAGGGTCTCAATGATGGCTGACACCACCCCGCAGCCACCAAGCACAGCCCCAGACACTTGGTGGCAGCTCAGTGAAGGATGTCACCCAGACAGATGGAACCAATCAGTGTAGTTTTACATCGAAACCTCCTCGTGGGTACCGCAAACACAACTGCCAAAATTACCGCCAAGGGAAAAGAAGGGTCTTTTCCTAACAGTCCCCCGCCATCTCTGTCCCAGCCCCACAACGAGACGAAGAGGCTCCCCCAGCCACCGAATCCCCCCAGGAACCACGTCTGGGGGAGCTGACAGTGACAGATGTGACTCCTGACTCCGTGGGCCTCTCATGGACAGTTGCCGAGGGCGAGTTTGATTCCTTCTTGGTCCAGTACAAGGATGGGGACGGGCAGCCCCAGGCGGTGCCCGTGGCCGCAGACCAGCGCGAGGTCACCGTCCCCAGCCTGGAGCCTGCACACAGATACCAAATGAACGTCTATGGGGTGCACGCTGGACAACACGTAGGCCCCCTCTCTGTGGTGGCCGTAACAGGTAAGCAAGGGGAGCGCTTAGGGCCCCCCTGTCCCAAGACCCCTCTCCCAGCCTGGCCTTGGCACCACCATCCCCTCACTGAGGGCCTGGCCCTCTCAGACCCTGCCTCAGTGACACCTCAGGGTCTCTCCAGGGTCATAGGCATCCTCGTCTGCTTTGCCCCTCCCTCCAGCTGGAGGATGCTTCCATCCCTTCCCCACCTCCACTCCTCCCCTCGCCTGGGTCAGAATGGCTTCCTTTCCTCTGACCAAAACCCAACCCGCAGACTCTCTTCCAGATTGTTCACAGCTGTTTCTTCCCCTTCTCTTTACAACCCTGCTGTGACTTGGACACAGCCTTCACTTCCCCTGCTGCCCTCTTTCATTGGGGTTAAACGACACACATCCCGCAAATTCCTTCTCAGAGGCCCTCAGCTGCCTGGGCTGTCGTCAGCCTCGGGAAGCAGCCTCTCTGGACCCTCAGGCTCTCCTCCATTGTGCTGTGGCGTCTAGTGAAATCCATGGGCCCTTCTCAGAACACTATATTTAAATCTATAAAAGAAAATGCATAGGATTACCATGGAGACCAAGCATATTGATAGCCAACTATCAAAATATTTTGTAAAGCTCAAATTCATGACAGTCGTATATAGACTCTTAATTAGTTCATTAACAAGAGTTTCTTAAACACACGGACAAGTGTGTAAGAAACTATCCACAGTTAGAAATAGTGGTGAGTGTAAAGGATATTTCGTAGTTTCGGCATGGACTTTCTGGTGATGTGAAAAGTCTGTGATTTCGCTTGGTGGCAGTCACAGGTTCTACTAGACCCCTGTGGTTGTTTCATGTACTCACCCTTAAAGGCAGTGGACATTTCAGTGAGACGTCTGTGAAAATGAAGTATCTGAGGCCCTCAGGGTTCTGTGCTCGGAGAACTAGGGTTGCCTTTGTCTTTCTGAATCCTAGCTCCCCTGCCACCGGCCCTGGCCACCAAGCCCCCTGAAACCCCCCAGGAGCCACGCCTGGGGGAACTGACAGTGATGGGCGTGACCCCGGACTCCGTGAGCCTCTCATGGACGGTCCCTGAGGGCCAGTTTGACTCCTTCACGGTCCAGTACAAGGACAGGGACGGGCAGCCCCAGGCGGTGCCCGTGGCCGCAGACCAGCGCGAGGTCACCATCCCCGGCCTGGAGCCCTCCCGCAAGTACAAGTTCCTGCTCTTTGGGATCCAGGATGGGAAACGACGTGGCCCAATCTCTGTGGAAGCAAAGACGGGTAAGGGGGACCCCTCCACACAGCCTTCCGCCCTACTTCCTGCTGCCTCATTTGCTCTCCAGCCAGGTCTTCCCTTTGTCTGCTGCTCCTCTGCCTTGTCAGTCCAAGGCAGACAGAGACCAGGAGAGCCCCTGGCCAGGAGAAAAACCTGGGTCGGTTTTCTCTGCTGACCTCTCCTCTCTTCTCACTATTTCTCCTCCTGTGAACAGCTAACAGCCCCTTCAGGCTCCTTCTTGGAGGTTGGAAACTGAGAGACTAAGGTGCTGGGGGAAGGTTCCAGGAGCCCTCCTGCCTTGGGCTTCGCAGGGCCTCAGCTCTGTGTAGCTGTCACCTCCTGAGGGTTTTCCACCTTTCCTCTGACTTACTACCACAGTCCCTTGTCCTACTTCTTATCCTCCAGACTCAGGCCCATCTCGTCCCATATCTACTTTCCCCCCGAAGCCCCCTTTTCTCCCCTGCCCTCCTCCTGGGGTCTTGGAAACTGAGAAGCTGAAGAGTGCAGGCCTGGCCGCCCAGCCGAGCCCTGCCCCTTTGCTGGGGTTCGGTCCAGACCCTCCCTTGTCCCTGGGGGCTTCCCTGTTGCCAGAAAACTCTTGCAATAACAATGCCGTCAGCGCCCTCGCTGTCCAGGAAGGCAACAGGCCAGTTCCTTCCCAGGCCCCGGGATGGCTCCTTGGGCAGGCACCAGATCCTTCCCTTGTGTGAGCTCCTGCAGGCACACACCACCCCCACCATGTGCTGTGGGTTCTGGGTCCAGCGGTGCAGAATGAAGCAGGGTCAGAACCACTTGCACCCTAACTACCCTCCCCCCGACCCCTGCTTTCTGCCCCCACTGGGGTCCTGTGCCCCACTGACCTCCCAAGTCAACCAAATCATGAAGTACAGGCTTCTGGGCAAAAAGGAGCTAGAGACCCAGGGCTGTGATAAGCTGCACCTGCTAGAACTCAAGGTGGGGAGAGGCTGGAGGTTGAGAGGAAAAGCAAGGAGGAGAGCCACGAGATCTCTTTTCCAAGAGATGCCTCAGGGCAAGAGTGCGCTGCCCCATCTTGGTCAGGAGGAGGGAACATGGGCTGCTGGGGCTGGTGGTGGAGATGGGAGGGCCATGGAAATATTTGGGAGAGGGAATGACTATTTGGGCAGTTCTGGGTTTTTCCAGCCCCAGGGGAAAGCAGTCAGGGAGTCATTTTGGAAAAAAATAAACACAAGAACCTTTGGTCTCTGTCAGCTGCCCGAGGTGACGCCAGCCCAGGGATTCCACCCCGCCTTGGGGAGCTGTGGGTGACGGACCCCACCCCGGACTCACTGCGCCTCTCCTGGACGGTCCCCGAGGGCCACTTTGACTCATTTGTGGTCCAGTTCAAGGACAGGGAGGGGCCCCAGGTGGTGCCCGTGGAGGGCCACGAGCGCTCGGTCACCGTCACCCCCCTGGAGCCCGGCCGCAAGTACAGATTCCTCCTCTACGGCCTCCTGGGCAAGAAGCGCCACGGTCCGCTCACAGCAGACGGCACCGCCGGTGAGGGGGCCCCTGGGGACCAGGGCAGGTAGGCGGCCGCACGTGTGGCTGCCGTTGCCGTTGTTATTTGGCCCCAACCACCTGGCCTGAAACTCCAGCCGCCCCTTGACCTGGCCCAGGCCCATGGCACCGCCTGGTCTGCAGACCCCTCCGTCTGGCCGTTCAGGGCCGCCCAGCCTTCCAGAAAGAGCACAGCCATTTCCTCCCCATGTCTCCATCTCAGAGAGCCGGAAGGCTGTGGATGAGGCTGGAACAAAGCATCCCCCAAAACCTCACCTGGGGGAGGAGCTGCAGGTGACCAGCGTGACCCCGGACTCCGTGGGCCTCTCATGGTCGGTCCCCGAGGGCGAGTTCGACTCCTTCGTCGTCCAGTACAAGGACAGGGCCGGGCAGCCGCAGGTGGTGCCTGTGGAGGGCGGCCTCAGGGAGGTCCGTGTCTCGGGGCTGGAGCCTGCCCGCAGGTACAAGCTCCTGTTCTACGGGCTGCACGACGGCCGGCGCGTGGGTCCCCTCTCCGTAGTCGCTGTGACCGGTGAGTGGGGCTGTGGCCAGAACCCCTTCCTCCCCCACCCTCCGCTCTCCTGGTCTGACCAAGAACCCCGTGACTTCTGAACTTCCCATCACCCATCCTAAGTGAACAATTCAATGAGTTTTGGCAAATGTATTAAATCATGAAACCACTGCTGCTGTCAGAAATATGAAACATTTCCATCACCCCAAAAAGTTCCAGTGTATCCCCAAAAAGTTCCAGTGTATCCCTTTGCAGTCAGAGCCCCCAACCCTAGCCTCTAGCATTCACCGATCTGCTTTCCGTCGTTACAGTTGTACCTTTTCAAGCAATTCATTTCACATGCTGCCTTCCAGATGAGCATAATACTTTTGAAATTTGTCCATGTGTATCAGGAGTTGGTTCTTTTCATTGCTGTCCCCTTGTCCTCCCCTCCTCCCGAGAGGCTGGCTGCAGGGACAGACCAATCTCTCATCCACCTGTGTCTCTGAACCAGCCCCCAGGGAAGACAGTGGAGGCCAGTCCGAGCCCCGCCTCGGGGAGCTAACCGTGCCCGAGGCCACCCCGCACGCCCTGCACCTCTCCTGGACAGTGGTTGAAGGAAAATTCGACTCCTTCGAGGTTCAGTACACAGACGAGCATGGGCAGTTCCAAGTGGTCAATTTAGAGAGCGACAGGCATGAGGTCACCCTCTCCGGCCTGGAATCTGACCACAGATACCTAGTGGATCTGTATGGTTTCCACAATGGGCAGCGCGTGGGTCCCACTCGCACAGAGGCCCGGACAGGTAAACGGCGCTCTCTGCCCCCTCACCTTCCTTCTGAAGGGCTGGGTGAGCACAGAGGACAGCAGAGCCCCCATGAGCACCCCACACTCTCTCAAGTCCTCCTCTCTCTCTGTGTCTCGTGTCAGCTCCACAGGAGACAGAAGAGCCTTCAGAACCGCCCACCGCAACCCCTGAGCCTCCCATCAAGCCGCGCCTGGGGGAGCTGACCGTGACGGACGCCACCCCCGACTCCCTGGGCCTCTTCTGGACAGTCCCCGAGGGCCAGTTTGACCACTTCCTGGTCCAGTACAAGAATGGGGATGGGCAGCCCAAGGCTGTGCGGGTGCCGGGGCACGAGTACAGGGTCACCGTCTCGGGCCTGGAGCCAGATCACAAGTACAAGATGAACCTGTTCGGTTTCCACGGCGGCCAGCGCATGGGCCCCGTCTCTGTCATCGGGGTGACGGGTGAGTGGGGGTGGAAGCCCCCGGGTGGGACCCAGGGGAGAGTCAGCCTCTTTCTCGCAGGTGCGGGGCGAGTGGGCACAGGAGGCCCCTCTACTCGTGGCTGGTCCCTTTGCACCTCCCCCCTGGGCTCACAGGACCGACTGGTCCTCCTGGGCAGAGAAGGGCCCCTGTGAGCTGTGCTGGTGGCCGCCCCTGGCTCCCACCAACCGCCCCTGGGGGTCTGGGCATGTGTGTGAGGCTGGACCGAGCCCTGAACTGACCTTGGGGCCCAGTCGTGGCCTCAGCTTCTCTGTCCTCTCCCCCAGGGACCCAAGGACAACTCGCAGGGACCCTGCCTCACCCTCCCTGTCTCCCCTTCTAGCCCAAGAGGAAGAGACCCTCACCCCCACGGAGGAGGATGAGACCCCCACCCCCACGGAGCCCCCCACGGAACCCACCACAGAGCCCCCCGAGGAACCACTCCTGGGGGAGCTGACAGTGACAGGATCTTCTCCGGACTCCCTGAGCCTCGCCTGGACGGTCCTCCAGGGCCACTTTGACACCTTCACCATCCAGTACAAGGACAGCAACGGGCGGCCCCAGGTGGTGCGTGTCGGGGGCGAGGAGAGGGAGGTCACCGTGCGAGGCCTGGAGCCCGGACGCAAGTACAAGATGCACCTGTATGGCCTCCGCGAGGGGCGGCGTGTGGGCCCCGTGGCCGCGGTGGGCCTGACGGGTGAGTGAGGGCTGAAGTATGCTCAGGGTTGGGTTTGGGGAAAGGTCTCATCAGTGGGAGTCTCCAGAATCTCCTCTTTGGGGATGCTCTCAAAGCTGGCAAACCTCTAACCCAAGCCTCTTGCACTGACACCCCCAGACAGTATGATCTGGGGGCACAGAGAGCGAGTCCCAGAGACATTTCCCACAGGCCTGTGTGGGAAAGGCCAGTGGGCCTGAGATCTGCAAGGTTGGGAATTCACTGACCCGTTGTGGCTCTCTGCTTTACCTGGAAACTCCGGGGAGGACTACTTTTGTGGGATTGGGGCAACTGCCAAGAAATATGAATGAACTCAATAAATCCTTCTTACTAGACCAAATCTCAGACACACTCACAAAGAGAAAGAATAGCATAGAGAACTCCCAGGCATCTGTCACCCTACTTTAACCAATTGCCATCTCCTGACCGTTCTCTACCCAACCCACTCCCCTCTCTCCCCTAGAAGATTTTTTTCTTTAGCAGCGCTATTGAGATTTAATTTACATACCACAACATTCGTGGAATCAAATTCTAAGATTTTTAGTATATTTACAGAGTTGTGCAACCATGACCACTAATTTGACAACTTTTCCATCACCCCAAAATGAAACCTCGTGTCCATTCCCATTTCCACCCACAGCCCTTGGCAACCACTATCCTACTTTCTGTCTCTGAAGATTTGTCTTTTCCATTTTGCGTAAATATATATTCTTTTGTATCTGACTTTTTTCACTGAGCATAGTGTTTTGAAGTTCATCCATACTGCAGCATGTATCAGTGCTTTGTTCCTTTTTGTTGCAGAATAGTATTTCGCTGTATGGATATACCACTGGGATATTTTAAACTAATCCCAGATACTCTACTTACTTTCACCAGAGACATATTTAAGTATATCTCTCTCTCTCTAAAAATTGAATCATTACTTTAAAAATAATCACAAAAGAATTACCATGTCTTTAAACCATTCCTTAATATCAAGTATCCAAGAAGTGCTAAGTCTTCTAATTGTCTCATAATTATTGTTTTGCAATTTGTGGCTGGAGTCAGGTCCAGATAAGGAGGATGTATTGCAATTGGGGAAGTAGAAATTTTAAATAGGGTAATCAGGGAAGGAAGGCCCCGAGAAGGTGACATTTGAGCAAAGGTTTAAAGGAAGTGTGGGCATGAGCATGAAGACACCTGAGAAAAGAATATTCGGGCAGGGACAGTAGTCATTGCAAAGGTCCTGGGGTGGGAGGTTACCTAGCATCTTTGAGGGTAGGCAAGGAAGCTGGTATGACTATACTGATTATCCATTCATAATCAGAAATAGATCTTAAGGCCCAGAATCAGCTCACCCTCCAGCCTGAATCAGGAGAACGGGGGCCTCATAACTCCTTACAGCAATGGAAAGATTCTGTTTGCATCTCTTCCCAGCGCTCAGCGGGGAGTCCCCGGTTCCTGCATCCCCACCCCCTGCTGCCCCACAGAGCCTACCAAAGCCGCGCCTGGGGGAGCTGACCGTGACAGACGCCACCCCCGACTCCCTGGGCCTCTCCTGGACAGTCCCTGAGGGCCAGTTTGACCACTTCCTGGTCCAGTACAAGAACGGGGACGGGCAGCCCAAGGCGGTGCGGGTGCCAGGACACGAGCACGGGGTCTCCGTCTCGGGCCTGGAGCCAGACCACAAGTACAAGATGAACCTGTTTGGCTTCCACGGCAGCCAGCGCGTGGGCCCCATCTCCGTTGTTGGCTTAACCTGTGAGTGTGCAGTAGGGCAATGGGCCCCGTCCTGAGCTGGACTCTGTTTCCCTTTGACGTCAGTATTCAGGTGTCTGTGTCCCATTTTCCCTAGATGGAGTGTCCTGAGCTCCTGGGAGTGAATCTTCTCCTGAGAGTGAATCTTCTCCTGGGAGTGAATCTCACTCTACACCTTTGGTCTCACCCAGGCCCGCATGCCCTTTCCACACGGGCTTTTTAGGGCCTTGAAAAGGCAAAGAACCAGGGAAATAACACAGACTTAGGCAGACCTCGGGTTGACACCAGTCTCAGTCCATTAGAGCTGTGTGTCCCAAGGAAGTTACTCAACCTCTCTGTGCCTCCATTTTTTCATTTGTAAAGAAGGAATAACCACACCTGCCATGCAGGTTGTGCACAAGTGTGGCTCGGCTCACACGCAATGAACAGAAACTACAGTCCTCCCTTTCTTAGGAAGGCAGTTAGTTCCTGCAAACCCCTTAGGACCACTCTCATAACTATCATTCATCTCAGTGGGAGAAATTCTGCATGTCCCCGGGTCTCCAGATTGATACCCATTTATGCCAGAACAGCACAAAATTCTGCTAACGTGGACACTGGCTTCAGCAGTTAACATCAGTCATCACATGCACAGCTTAACAGGCATTTTCCCTTTGTTAATTACTGTGTAAAACAGCTATTTTTTGGTTTCTGTAAGCTCTTTTGTAGCTATTATCCTTTAGATGCTTAAGACCCAGTTCCCAAACAGAATGGGTATATGAAACACAAGGATTTTGTAATTCAACTATTAAGACAGAATAAAACCCTGTACAGAACAGAAAGGAGGAAAGAAATCAATGAAAATAAAACACAAGATAGCACACATGCCAAACAAGCGGGCATCCCTGGAGGCTGATGGCGCATCTCTGCCATAAATTCACAAGAGAGAGAACGAATACCAGGTCTAAAAACCCTGTATTTGCAAAGATGACCTCATGCTGGTCTCCCCTTTTTGCCCTCAGGTGTAAAATCTAAATTGGTTCTGTAAATGCTCAGAAAAGGCTTTTAAACCAGAGGAGGTATTAAAGGAAAACACTTGGAAATGGCATGCTCGAAGCCAGAGTGGGCGTACCTCCTGCTGCGACTTTTCAGTTATGTTTGGTGTGTGATAAAGCATAAGCTCCATCCCTCTCTTCAAATCTGCTCTGCAGCTCCCAAGGGTTCAGAGTAGGCACACTCTCGTGTCAGCCCCACTCCATGTGCCTTCCCTGCAGGCTCTGCTGTGGCCCTCAGTAACTGTCCATTTCCACCAGGGAAAAGATGCCCTAATCCCAAGGCACTGGCATCCAGCTGTGAGCCCCTGGTGGGTCTAGCTGAATTCCAGAATCCCCCTGGCCAGACAGGACCCACACGAGGTGCATCTTTGCATTCTCTTTGTCTCTTTGTCTCCTGATCCAGCCCCAGGAAGGGAAGAAGAAATGACCACAGCTCCAGCAGGCCCATCCACTGCTGTCCCCGAGCCTCCCATCGAGCCGCACCTGGGGGAGCTGACCGTGACGGACGCCACCCCCGACTCCCTGGGCCTCTCCTGGACGGTCCATGAGGGCCAGTTTGACCACTTCCTGGTCCAGTACAAGAATGGGGATGGGCAGCCCAAGGCTGTGCGGGTGCCGGGGCACGAAAACGGGGTCACCGTCTCGGGCCTGGAGCCAGACCACAAGTACAAGATGAACCTGTTCGGCTTCCACGGTGGCCAGCGCGTGGGCCCCGTCTCTGTCGTCGGGGTGACGGGTGAGTGGGGGTGGAAGCCCCCCGGGTGGGATCCAGGGGAGGGTCAGCCTCTCTCTGGTAGTGGTAGAGCCCATTCGCTGCCCCTTTTGTTCTAGTTATGGGCTTTTGAAGGGGGCATTCTGACCCCCACCTCTTGCCACAGATGCACTAACGGCCATGGGTGCCTGGAGGGTGAGCTGACCCAGGCCTCAGGGTGGGCTCTGTGCAGCCTGCATCTGTCCCTTAGGGGCTACATCAGCCCTGGCCTCCTGACTCTGGCTGGCCAGGGTGCTGGAGCAGGAGCCTGGAGGCTCATTGGACACACCTTACTCCCAGAGGGCCTGTGTTTGGAGCCCAAGAGATGTTTTAAGGATGGACTTGAGAATGTCCTTGTCATCCCTGTGGGTGGCAGTGCCAGGTCCCCACACTGGAATGTGGGACGAGAGAGGCTGGCCAGATCGTGGCCTAGCTTCCCCTGTCTTTACATCTCTCTTTGTCAGCCCTAGAGAACGAGACCCCCACCCCCACGGAGCCCCCCGAGGAGCCCACAGAACTCCCGGAAGAGCCGCTCCTGGGAGAGCTGATGGTGACAGGGTCCTCCCAGGACTCCCTGAGCCTCGCCTGGACGGTCCCCCAGGGCCGCTTCGACGCCTTCACTGTCCAGTACAAGGACGGCGATGGGCGGCCCCAGGTGGTGCGTGTCGGGGGCGAGGAGAGGGAAGTCACCGTGCGGGGCCTGGAGCCCGGGCGCAAGTACAAGATGCACCTGTACGGCCTCCACGAGGGGCGGCGCGTGGGCCCCGTGACCGCCGTGGGCCTGACGGGTGAGTGAGGGGACTCGGGGGGCTGGGGGAGAGCTCCATTTCCCTTGCGGGTACCTGGCTGACCCTCCTGCTCTTTCTCCAGTCCCTGAGGAGGGAACCAGGCCTCGGCTCCCCTTTCAGGTCCTCCCTCCATGGCCCCAGGAGGGTGGCCCAGGTCCGGTGGTTTGGCCTTTCCCACCCTCTTCTGCTCTGGCGTGGCCTCCCTCTCCTGGTCAGCCACCGGCCGCCTCCAAGGGTTTTGAAATGTTTAAGCACAGGGCAAGCCTCATTGACTAGAATTTCTCTAAGCTCTCATTTTTGCATTTGTGAAAGAAAAAAAATCACATTATGAAAAGTTTGGAAAATTAAAAAAAAATCTCCCCCCTCCTAACAACTAACAACTGCCATCATATGAGCATTGCCTTTCAGTCTTTTTCCACATATCTTTTGGAAAGTTGCAGTTTGTGAGTACTGCAACACTGGTATTTTACTTATTTTTGGATTAATATAAACAATTTGCTACATTAGAATGTTATGAAGCCATGTGGTGTATCAAATTTTCTTCCAGATTTATGTATGTGCTCAAATTATAGAAAATCTGGCCAAAGCAAGTAGAACCATATCAGCTGTGCAGCCCAGACCCTCTTAGGCATGATTTTTTCAGTGGAAATGTGTAGGTGCTGTCCTGCCTCCTTTGAGCATTGCTGACCTCATGAGCATCTTTGGAGTGGCAGCACGTGACAGGGCTGCCTGCTCTCTCCCCTTCACAGGCCCTCGAGTCACAAATGCTCCCCACATGGCCAGTGGCTCAACCCACAGCCCTGGGAATGGACTTGAGGGCATAACCTACCACCCCCACTGATGTCCTCCATTCCTAGGTAATAAGCAAAACCGCTCAATGCTGGAACGGTGACTGGAGCTGCGCCCCCCCCCATCTCTCTCCTCAGCCCCACAGGACCATGTGGACGAGACCCCCACCCCCACAGAGCCCCTGGAACTCCCCAAGGAGCCACTTCTGGGAGAGCTGACAGTGACAGGGTCCTCCCAAGACTCTCTGAGCCTCTCCTGGACGGTCCCCCAGGGCCGCTTCGATGCCTTCACTGTCCAGTACAAGGACAGGGACGGACAGCCCCAGGTGGTGCGTGTCGGGGGCGAGGAGAGGGAGGTCACCATGCAAGGCCTGGAGCCCGGACGCAAGTACAAGATGCACCTGTACGGCCTCCACGAGGGGCGGCGCGTGGGCCCCGTGGCCACCATGGGCCTGACGGGTGAGTGAGGGGACTCAGGGGGCTGGGGGAGAGGTCCCTTTCCCTCGCGGGTACCTGGCCAACCCTCCTGTTCTTTCTCCAGTCCCTGAGGAGGGAACCAGGCCTCGGCTCCCCTTTCAGGTCCTCCCTCCATGGCCGTGGGAAACTGGCCCAGGTCCAGTGGTTTGGCCTTTCCCACCCTGCAGCCTCCTCTCCTGCTCCGGCGTGGCCTCCCTCTGATGGCCAGCCACAGCTGCCTCTGAGGGTGAAATGTGTCAAGTACAGGCCAAGTCTGGCTTACCAGCATTTTCCTTTCTTTGCATCTTAATCACAGCATTCTTTGTTACAGCCACCCAACAAAATTAGAAACAACTGAACATCCAACCACATTGGAATGATTAAATAATTTAGGCAACATCTGTAAAATGAACTGTTATGCCACCAGTGAAATGTTTTAAGACAATTACTTTATAATGCTACATTGAGAAAGGAAAGCACAAAATTTTTGTAAGGCTGCTAATCGCAACCACTTGAATGTAACATGCATGGCCAGAAGACAGGAAGGAAACATATCCATGGCATGCACGGTTTGTGGGACAGAATAGGATGTTCTTTATTTTCTGTTGTATCCTATTTTGTGTTGTCCAGAATTTCTTAAATGGCAAGCACTTCTCTCACAATTGGGGGAAATAGAAAAATAGAATGTCTTCTCCCTTCAAGTTGTCTCTTCTCCCCACCCCCATCTCTCTTGCAGCATATTTCACTTCTAATTATGAGAAAGTTAACAATTCTAGTCCATAATGAAAAAGGAAAACAGTTCCCATAGCACAGCCATTCAGTCCTGCCTCTTCTGGGCAGCTTGGCCAGATTTTTATGCCTGGTTTAGAGGATGCAACGCTAGTTTCTACGGATGAACTAGAATCCAGCCCCTCTGAGAGTTGATCATTTGGAAAGCGAGTTCCCTCCATGACCCCAAACTAGCAGCAGCATCCGTTGCTCTCTCATCCCTTGTGAAAATTTGGCCAGAGGAATCCTTTTGACTTTCGCTTGCGTGACTCCTGAGCAGGTGTCGAGGGGCTATGCTCCAGAGAGGGGAAAATCAGGGCGAGCAGTAGAAAATGAACATTAGAAAAATTCACACCCGAGGGATGAGCTGCTCGTTCTCACCCACGGCTGAACTGTTCTGTTCTGCCTCGCTGTCGCTCACACAAAGCAAAGCAGGGCCCTAAGGGGTGCCTCTTCCCTTCCATCTGCACTGATTTCCACTCTCTGCCCATCCCCCCCGGCTATTAATTTTTTTTATAATCCACAATTTCTTTTTAAGTCCATGTTTTCCTAGTGAAAAGAAATAGCAACATTATGGAAAGTTTGAAAACTTGAAAAAAAAAAAAACCTCCTGTCCGCCCACCTCCTGCCCCAACAGCTGCTGTTGTTAACAATATGCCCGAGTCATATGCACGTTCCAGCTTTCCCATGCAGCACATGTTTTAAAGTTGCAGGCAGCGTGCTCATGAAGTTCTTGCATATAAGTCACATCGAGAGTGTCTGTGGCTGCCCAGCCTGTCTGGATCGTCATGTTCATGGTTATTTGATGCTTCATGGCCAAAGCGCCATAAAGGAGCTAATCTTCTGCGGGTCATTTGAGTTCCTAACACGTTTGCTGTCATGAATAATCCACGATGAGCTCTTCCATGCTCTAACTTTTTCCTTCTTTGTAATAGTTTTTTTAGGATAGATGCCCAGAAACGGGATTATTGGGTTAAAGGAAATGAGCATTATTTTGGCCTCCAGCACATAGGTCCAAATTGTTTTCTGAAGGTGTGTGACAGAGCAGTCCTGCCAGCAGTTCTCACTGGGCGTGGGCCGCTCAGCCCACTCACCCTCACTTCACGTTCCAAGCGGGCTCTATACAGAGGTTCACGAGCCTCAAAGTCTAAGGCTTGAGGAATAAATGTGTGGGCTGCACTTGATTGTCCCGATTGATGTCCCCAGCAAAGCAAGTCGCCCGTTAAACCTGGCTTTCTCCTCTCAGCCCCGCAGGAGCATGTGGACGAAACCCCCACCCCCACGGAGCCCCCCACGGAGCCCCCCACGGAACCCACCACAGAGCCCCCCGAGGAACCACTCCTGGGGGAGCTGACGGTGACAGGGTCTTCTCCGGACTCCCTGAGCCTCGCCTGGACAGTCCCCCAGGGCCGCTTCGATACCTTCACAGTCCAGTACAAGGACAGGGATGGGCGACCCCAGGTGGTGCGTGTCGGGGGCGAGGAGAGGGAGGTCACCATGCGAGGCCTGGAGCCTGGACGCAAGTACAAGATGCACCTGTACGGCCTCCATGAGGGGCGGCGCGTGGGCCCCATGACCGCCGTGGGCCTGACGGGTGAGTGAGGGCTGGCAGGGGGGCAGGGTGTGGCAGGGCCCCAAAAACTACCCTTTTCATCAGCTTCACGAGAGCACACAGCAGTGCAGCCTTGCAAACTTTCTCACCCATCCAGATCACCTGGGGAACTTGTTAAAAGGCAGATTCAAGTGGTGCACGGGTGGTTCAGTGGTAGAATGCTCGCCTTCCATGTGGAAGGCCCGGTTTGAGTCCCAGACCATGCACCTAAAAAAAAAAAGGCAGATTCAGTAGGTTTGGGCTGGGCCCTGAGGTTCTACATTTCCTACCAGATCCTCGGCAATGCTGCCGGTCCACACACCCCACGTGGATAAGCAAAGCTCCTCACAGCAGAGGGATGGGGACCCTTTCTCAGTTGAAACCATCTTATCTTCTCCCATGATTCCTCACAGAGGCTCAGCTGCTGTGGCTGACAGGGGCAGTGATGGAAGGCAGGGGGTGTTTGGTGAGCTGCGTGTCTTGACACCCCATAAGCCCCTGGCTGGAGTATTTTTTTTTTTACAATCACTGCCTCACGTTATCATCTTATAGTTGTGTATTTATTACCATGATCATTTTTTAGAACATTTGCATCACTCCAGAAAAAGAAATTTTAAAAAAAGGAAAAACTTATACATACCATACCCCTTACCCCTCCCTCTCATTGACCACTACTATTTCCATCTACCCAATTTATTTTATCCCTTATCCCCCCATTACTTATTTATTTTTTATGCATATTTTTCACTCATTTGTCCATAGCCTGGATAAAAGGAGCATCAGATACAAGGTTTTCACTATTACACAGCCACATTGTATAAGCTGTATAGTTATACAGTTTCTTTAAGAAACATGGCTACTGGAACACAGCTCTGCAGTTTCAGGCATTTCCCTCTAGCCTCTTTAATACACCATAAACTAAAAAGGGGATATCTATATAATATGTAAGAATAACCTCCAGGATAACCTCTCGACTCTGTTTGGAATCTCTCACTGGCTGGAGTATTAACAGACCGTTTACTCTAGTGGGTCAATCTGTTCATTCACTACGGGTCTGTGTGCCCTTATCTGGACTGGAGTCTGGGGTGTCAGTGCCTTCAAGCCGAGACCCCCGGGACATCTGTTAGTTGAATAGGTTGGGTTTCCGCTCCCTGCAGTGAAGGAAAGCACCCTCCACGGGCAGCTGTGGGGCATTTCTGTAAGAGGGTGATAGAAAGGACTTGTTATGGTAGTGGGATTTCTGTTAGGTGTTTGGGGTAGGGTTTAAGGAATTAGGGTTTTGCTATGAATTGGATCCTGTCAGGAAGAAGGAATAATTCTACAATTTTGTATTTTAATAAATAGTATGGCCTAGGGTAAGGTGAAAGCTGTCGTTGGTGAAGAAGCAGCGGATGACCGTATTACCTGAGGGGAGGATGTCTGGTCATTTCTGGGCTTTGGAGAGTCCACGTCTGTCTGTGTCGCGGACACTGGCCGTGACCGGAGTGGTCTTGCTTTTGTCGTGATCCGTCATGGCCACAGGTGGCCTTGCTGTGCAGCTGTCTGGGTCCAAAGGTCAACACCAGGGCCGAGCTGTGCCAAGCCAGCCCCCCTCACCGCTTCCCGCGTATGGGCCCCCCGGCTCCAGACGTCAGGGCTGCTTTTCTCCTTCCCAGGGGTCAAGCTGTAAAAGTGACACACACACATTCTTATCCTAGCGGGGCTCGCAGTCGCAGGCATTCCGGCAGGGAACAAATGCACCCCTTTACAGAAAGAAGGAAGAGAACTCACCTGTCTCCGTATGTCTCTGTCCACCTCCAGAGGACGAAGCTATGACAACCCCAGACTTGCCCACCGCGACCCCCGAGCCTCCCATCAAGCCTCGCCTGGGGGAGCTGACCGTGACGGACGCCACCCCCGACTCCCTGGGCCTCTTCTGGACGGTCCCCGAGGGCCAGTTTGACCACTTCCTGGTCCAGTACAAGAACGGGGATGGGCAGCCCAAAGCGGTGCGGGTGCCGGGGTACGAGCACGGAGTCACCGTCTCAGGCCTGGAGCCAGACCACAAGTACAAGATGAACCTGTTCGGCTTCCACAGCGGCCAGCGCGTGGGCCCCATCTCTGTTGTTGGGGTGACGGGTGAGTGGGGGTGGAAGCCCCGGTGGGGGGCACCCACTTTAGCTTTTCAGTGACAAGTGAGCAGGAGGCACAGCACGGGCCCTTGGTCAGTGAGCACAGGCTCGCCCAAGGCTGAAGATGCGGCCTCCATGTGCTGTCCCCTGGGACTGACTGATTGCTTCTCCTGGAACTGGTGGCCACCACCGGTTCCAACAACCAACCCTGGAAGCTCCGGCATATGCAGGCTGTCAGCTCAGCGGAATCACCAGCCCTAAGAACGAGCTTCCCTGAACTGACCTCAGGGCCTGGCCGTGGCCATGGCTTCTCTGTCCTCTCCCCTGAGGGCCTGGGGACAGCTCCCAGGGACCCTGCTTCACCCTCCCCATCTCCCCTTCTCAGCTCTGGAGGAAGAGACCCCTGCCCCCACGGAGTCCCCTGAGGAACCACTTCTGGGAGAGCTGACGGTGACAGGGTCCTCCCAGGACTCCCTGAGCCTTGCCTGGACGGTCCCCCAGGGCCACTTCGACGTCTTCACCATCCAGTACAAGGACGGCGACGGGCGGCCCCAGGTGGTGCGTGTCGGGGGCAAGGAGAGGGAGGTCACCGTGCGGAGCCTGGAGCCCGGGCGCAAGTACAAGATGCACCTGTACGGCCTCCACGAGGGGCGGCGCGTGGGCCCCGTGGCCGCCATGGGCCTGACGGGTGAGTAACAAAGGTCCTCACCCACCCAGGTCACCTGGGGAGTTTGTTAAAAGGCAGATTCAGATTCAGCAGGTTTGGGCTGGGCCCCAAGGTCCCACATTTCCTACCAGATCCTCTGCACACCCCACATGGAGGAACAAAGCTCCTCACAGCAGAGGGATTGGGACCCTTTCTTAGTTGAAAGCATTTCACCTGCTCCCGTAATTCCTCACAGACGCTCAGCTGCTGTGGCTGACTGGGGCAGTGATGGAAGGGGGGTGGTGTTCGAGATGGCTCATGTCTTGACACCCTAAAACCCACGGTTCAGTTAATGACAGAATTATTACCCTACTGGGTCCACAAAGATCTGGGTGTCCTGAGCCAGGCCCTGCGGGAGGCGACGAAGGCAACACTTGGAATGTGGCAGACAAGTTCTTATCCTAATGGGACTCACAGCTGGGGGGGACAGGCAAGGAGCAAACAACAGAGGGCGGGGAGGGGGTGACAGGGAAACCCTGGGGCCAGGTTAGGACAACGCCCTAAGGCATTCTATCCCTGGGCAGCCACAGGAGAGGTGAGACTGTAAGGAGAAGCTGGCCTTAGCTTGGAGACCACATTAGAGAGAGGACAAAGCATGGGTCCGATCAGCAGGTGCAAAAGCCAGGCTGCTAGTGACAGTATGGCATGTATGAGGAGGGGATGAATGTTTGTATGGTTGTGCTGGGCTTCAAGATGTGGCTGAAGGGGTGGGACGGCTCATGCAGAATGGCATTGCTTTCAGGGATCCGGAAGGTGATTGTGGAGTTTTAAGCTGAAAACTTGACTTCATCAGATCTGCACTTTCGAAAGCTCACTCTGGCTACTGTGGGGAGAATGGATGGGGGAGGAGGAGCAGGGGCAAGACTGGAGGCAGGGAGGTGGGTGGGCAGGTCGAGGTCCAGGGAGAGATGGCCTGAACCAGGAGCCTGAGGCTAGAGGAGCAGGGAAGGGGTCCTAGAGGAACTGGGGAAGGAGAATTAGCACAAGCAGGGTTGGCTGCAGCTGGGGAGAGGGAGAGATCCAGGGGTGCTCCCAGGTCTCTGGCTTGGGAAGTGGGTGATCCAATCTACCATTGATGAGGTGGGGACCCAGCAAGGAGATTGTTTGGGAGGGAAGTCCTGAGCCGATGGATGTCAAGATGCCAAAAAGACCCGCAGTTGGAGGGAGGCTGCTGCTTGGTGGCGTGAGGGCCTGGGCTTAGCGCACAGGCCGGTGCTGGAGAAGGGGAGCCACATGGATGTGTGTAGATGGGGAGAGGGTACCGGTAGCGGAGGCAAGAGAAGAGGTTCTGGTCACAGGTGAGGAATGGTGACATTGGAGGGACCGGGGAAAAAAGATGTGAGTTAGAGCCCCGTAGACACCTTCCTTCTGGTTGTTTATTGTGTTGTTTTGTAAAACATCCCTTTATATACTGTTATATACTGAAGGAGGAAGGAAGAAATGTCACCTGTCCCCATATGTCTTTGTCCACCTCCAGAGGACGAAGCTGTGACAACCCCAGACCTGCCCACTGTGACCCCCGAGCCTCCCATCAAGCCGCGCCTGGGGGAGCTGACCGTGACGGACGCCACCCCCGACTCCCTGGGCCTCTTCTGGACAGTCCCCGAGGGCCAGTTTGACCACTTCCTG
Source organism: Tamandua tetradactyla (assembly GCF_023851605.1). Taxonomy (NCBI): domain Eukaryota; kingdom Metazoa; phylum Chordata; class Mammalia; order Pilosa; family Myrmecophagidae; genus Tamandua; species Tamandua tetradactyla. Next base: position 87,578,055 of record NC_135331.1, on the reverse strand, counting down.
GTCCAGTACAAGAATGGGGATGGGCAGCCCAAGGCTGTGCGGGTGCCGGGGCACGAGTACAGGGTCACCGTCTCGGGCCTGGAGCCAGATCACAAGTACAAGATGAACCTGTTCGGTTTCCACGGCGGCCAGCGCGTGGGCCCCGTCTCTGTCGTCGGGGTGACGGGTGAGTGGGGGTGGAAGCCCCCGGGTGGGATCCAGGGGAGGGTCAGCCTCTTTCTCGCAGGTACTGGGTGAGTGGGCACAGGAGGCCCCTCTACTCGTGGCTGGTCCCTTTGCACCTCCCCCCTGGGCTCACAGGACCGACTGGTCCTCCTGGGCAGAGAAGGGCCCCTGTGAGCTGTGCTGGTGGCCGCCCCTGGCTCCCACCAACTGCCCCTGGGGGTCTGGGCATGAGTGTGAGGCTGGACCAAGCCCTGAACTGACCTTGGGGCCCAGTCGTGGCCTCAGCTTCTCTGTCCTCTCCCCCAGGGACCCAAGGACAACTCGCAGGGACCCTGCCTCACCCTCCCTGTCTCCCCTTCTAGCCCAAGAGGAAGAGACCCTCACCCCCACGGAGGAGGATGAGACCCCCACCCCCACGGACCCCCCCACGGAACCCACCACAGAGCCCCCCGAGGAACCACTCCTGGGGGAGCTGACAGTGACAGGGTCCTCTCCGGACTCCCTGAGCCTCGCCTGGACGGTCCCCCAGGGCCGCTTCGACGCCTTCACTGTCCAGTTCAAGGACAGGGATGGGCGACCCCAGGCAGTGCGTGTCGGGGGCGAGGAGAGGGAGGTCACCGTGCAGGGCCTGGAGCCCGGACGCAAGTACAAGATGCACCTGTACGGCCTCCACGAGGGGCGGCGTGTGGGCCCCGTGGCCGCCGTGGGCCTGACGGGTGAGTGAGGGCAGCCCTGAGCTCAGGTCCCCTCGGGTCTTCTCTCTGTGATTTCCCTGTTGACTCTCAGCTCTCCTTGCACGTGAGCCTCTGGTTCTTCCCTTGTTGCAAATGGTGTTCATGACCCTGCCTTCGCCCTGGCACTGCAGATTCCTGGGGAGTAAGTTGGGCACCTGCTTGTGCCTATAAATGTTAGCTTCCTTCCTCCTTCACCATCTGAGGTTGTTCAGATGTGAACCCTTTAGTCCCCCTGACTAGGTCATGTAGTGACTCAGCATGTGACTCTGGAGCCAGGCTTCCTGGGTCTGAATTCCATCTCCAAACGTACTGTGTGATCGCCCCCAAGTTTCTTTTTTTTTTTTTTTTTTTAAAGGAAAGACAGAGAGAAGGAAGGAAGGATAGAAGAAAGGGAAACATCTTTAAACATTTTCTTGTATTTTGTTTTTTTGTTTTTGTTACATGGGCTGGGGCCGGGAATCGAACCGAGGTCCTCCGGCATAGCAGGCAAGCACTTTGCCCGCTGAGCCACCGCGGCCCGCCCACCCCCAAGTTTCTTAACCTCTCTGTGCCTCAGATCCCTGCAAAGTGGGGACGATGATAACAGCACCTCCTTCATAGGTTGTGTGTGGTTTAAGTACACTGCTATTTGCACACTGCTCACAGCCCACCTGGCCCTGAGTCAGCCTTCAGAAGTGTTTGCTGTGAAATGTTAGTTTCACAGAACAGGAGACTGCTCCCGGCATGCACGGGTCTGCCCCTGAACCCTCAGCCTCCTTTGCAATGTCCAGCCTTCCTGCCCACAGAGCCCCCTGTGGAGCCACGCCTGGGAGAGCTGGCCGTGGCTTCCGTGACCTCAGACACAGTGCACCTCTCATGGACGGTGGTCCAGGGCCCCTTCGACTCCTTCCTGGTCCAATTCAGGGATGCTCAGGGGCAGCCCCAGACAGTGCCCGCAGTTGGAGACCTCCGCGAAGTCACCATCTCGGGCCTGGACCCCGCCCGCAAGTACAAATTCCTACTCTTCGGACTCCTCAATGGGAAACGGCGAGGCCCAGTCTCCGTGGATGCCAAGACCCGTGAGTTGGGGTTGGAGCCCACCTTTGGCTCCAGGAAGCTCATGGCCACTCTCTGCCCCCTTGTGGCGACAGTTGGAATTTCACTTTCCCATGCTCCGACTCTGGACCTCGGGCTGTCATGTTTCACTTCTTTACTGGGTCCGGGAAAGCAGGGCCCTGAGCTCTTCCTCCACCCCTCATCCCCACCCTTCCTCCTTACCCTACCTTAGGTCTCTAGCTTTCTTCTCTGGCTCCTCATTTATCCCTACTCTTCTGCCTCCCCCCTTCCTGACATGTGGCCTAGTTACCTTCTCACTGGTCCTGGGAACCCACTCCTAACCCCCAGCTCACAGAGTCCCTGCATCCTGAGGCAAGCTGCTCAGCAGTGTATCTCTTTGCGTCAAAATTTCTGTCCCTCTCCATGCAGTTCACTCTCTTTTCCAGTCCCAGACATGAGCTCTTCTCCCCGCCTTGGGGAGTTGACAGTGACGGGCGTGACCCCGGATTCAGTGGGCCTCTTGTGGACCGTCCCCGAGGGCCAGTTTGACTCCTTCGTGGTCCAGTACAAGGACAGGGACGGGCAGCCCCAGGCCATGCCTGTGGCTGCAGACCAGCACGAGGTCACCATCCCTGGCCTGGAGCCCAACAGGAGATACAAGTTCCTGCTGTATGGCCTGGCAGGCAGGAAGCGCCTGGGGCCCAGCTCTGCTGATGCCACCACCGGTGAGCCTCTGCCTGTCCCCAAACAGCCTCTTATCCCAGCTCCTCCCCAGCGGGCCCAGGGCCTTCCCATGAAATTCCTTCTTCTGTCTTCAGCCTGGACATAACAATTGTAAAACAGAAGTTTACACAGTGGGTCAGGCCCCAGCTGTGTGCCAGGCATCATTCTGAGCATTTTTGTGCATTACTTCCTTTATTGCCTCACGTCCGATGTTATAAAAAGATCCCAGGCCTTGGAGTCCACCAGACCTAGGTTCAAATTCAGGTTCCAGCCCTTGTCAGCTGTGTGACCATGGACAAGCTGCTTTGTTCCCCTGAGCCTCAGTTTCCTCAACCACCTCGTGGTAGTTATGAATACAACCCACTGGGGCTCGATAAATGTTCACATCTTCCTCCCTCTGCCAGAACTCTGAGTTAAGAGGTGGAAAATACAGAAGGACTTGGCTGCAAAAAGACTATGGAAAAAACTCTGGTGTCACTGTGCCCATGACTCAGCCCAGAAGGAAGGGGCGGGGACAGGTCACTGACCCTCACCCTACTCCCAGGACCGTGACTCACCCTGGCCAAACAAGAATGGGGCAGGCCTCCAGTAGGGACCTGGGGACCTCAGACTCTGGAATTCTCTTCCTGAAACCCTCTTTATGGGGCCCGGGTGCGGGCTTTTCCTACGACTCCCTAGATCAACCCCCTACCCCCACCAGGAGAGTCTTTGCTCCTCTGCCTTTCGTTCTCCCAGCGCCGCCCCTGGCTGCCCTGGTTCCATAGTGTCGGTGCAGGGCTGCGGCAGCCAGTGAAGGTGAGGGCCCAGGCTGACGGCAAGATGAGGAGGCCGTGACCAGGGCCAATGGAGGCCATGAGCCGCCCAGCCCAGCTCTCACTGCTTGGAGGTGTCTCCCCAACTATCAAAACACCTTTTGGGGGTCTTTCTCCACTCTGGCCACTCAGCTGGTCAGGGGGTTGGGGGTCAGGGGGAATGAAGGCCCTTTCTCTGTACCACCAGCCATCTCTTCTCTCACACAGTAGACTTTTATGCATTTACTGCGCCCTTGATCAAAATGAGAGAGCTGAGTGTAGGCAGGGGTTTCGGCAGTGGTCTCAGGAGGAGAGGCCAGGCTGGACCCCTTCATTCCTATAGGGCAGGACCAGAACAGGCCTGTCCCCTCAAGAGGCTGCTGGAGGCCACACTTCAGGGACCCCTGCCCCAAACCTTCATGCCTCCCACAAGTTGCCAGGACTGAGGAAACGCAGCTCTTGACTAAGACTTTCTTCCCCGCACCCCCAAACTGCCCACAGCCCCCCGAGAGAAGGAGCAGCCCTCACCCCGCCTGGGGGAACTGGCAGTGACTGACAAGACCTCTGACTCCCTGGGCCTCTCGTGGACGGTGGCCCAAGGTCCCTTCGACTCCTTCGTGGTCCAGTACAGGGACCTGGATGGGGAGACCCAGGAGGTGCCCGTGGCTGGAGGGCAGCGTGAGGTTATCGTAGAGGACCTGGAGCCTGGCAGGAAATACAAATTTCTGCTCTATGGGCTCCTCGGAGGGAAGCGCCTGGGTCCAGTCACCATCCTGGGAGAAACAGGTGAGTGGGCAGCCGTCCCGCTTGGCCCTAGCCGTGTCACCCCAGCAGCCCTGACAAGGCTGTCCTGAGTGGGCTTCCTTGTGCCTTTGGGCTGAAAACAAAGGCACTGGCAGGAGTGGGCAAAGGGAGCCCTGCCCAGGGCAGGAGGGAGTGTTCCCAGTGCTGTCAGCTCTGACATTCATCAGGAAGCCAAGGCGGGAAGGAAAGGCCTCTTGCAGTGGTGCCCTCGTCTCCAGACCCCTGCTCACTGTCCCATCACTGCCAGCTGCTTTTCCCCAGCAGGCTGGCCTTGCCCAGAGAGGGGCAAACTTGTCTCCCATGGACAAGTCAAGAACACTTTTTTTCAAAAGGAAAATTGATTTGTTGAAATTTTCCTATTTCTTCTTGACCCCATTTAGGTAATTTGTGTGTTCCTAAGAATTCGTCCATTTCATCTAGTTTATCTAACTCATTGGTGCACAACTGTTCATAATATCCTCTTCTAATCCATTTTATTTCTGTAAGGACAGTAGTAATGCCCCCCTTTCATTTCTGGGTTTTATTACTCAAATGGAAAATCACTGGAAAATACTGGGGAGTGGCTGCATTTTTGGAGCAGCTTCCTCCTCTGGAGATTGCTGGTGCCCAGCTTAGCTCAGCCTGAGTGGAGCCTGCAGCCTGGCCTGGCAGCAGTGATTTGCCCAGACCTGTTCACCGCACGATTCCCCCATCCTCATCCTTGGCTCTCCTCAGGAGCGAGCTCGGCAGGGACTGGCTCAGGGAATGCCCCCTCATGCCGAGATCAGGCTCGGCACAGGCGTCCCAGGTGTCTCAATACAGCCCTGCACACGTCTAGAGGCGGGTTTAACAGGCCATTGGGGTGGGGAGGGGAGAGCAAGCAACTGATTCAGATCCAGCAAAGGGACCCACAAAGGGGGTACTGGGGCCACAGCAGATCCCGAGCAGGAGACGGCTATAGTTTTGGGGTGCGGGGAAGCTCCAGGGGTGAAAGGAGTCAATGCCATAGCAAGGCTCTTGGGGTTTCAAGAGAAGGAAGATGCTAGAGGAGCCTCAGTCACTCCCATCCCTCCACCTGGCCACATGGCTGGGACCTGTAACGTGCCCACCTCAGCCTTGGACCAGAACCAGAACCCCCTTTTCCTAGGGGGTGGGTGAGATGGAGAGGGGAGGGCCTATGTCAGCCTCACTCAGCTTTCCCCCCACAGCTCCGGAAGAGGACACTCCAGCCCCCTGGCACCCTGCCACAGAGGCCCCCGAGCCCCCTGAGGAGCCCCGCCTCGGAGAGCTGACAGTGACTGACAGGGCCCCAGACTCCCTGCGCCTGTCGTGGACGGTGGCCCAGGGCCCCTTCGACTCCTTCGTGGTGCAGTACCGGGACCTGAACGGGCAGCCGCAGGACCTGCTCGTTGGAGGCGACCAGAACAAGGCCCTGGTCTCGGGCCTGGAGTCCAGCACCTCGTACACGTTCCTCCTCTACGGCCTCCGAGAAGGGAGGCGCCTGGGGCCTGTCTCCGCAGCGGGCACCACGGGTACTGCCGAGGCTGGGAGCCACACTTCTTTGCCTCACGGGGAACTGGGAACAGTGACGGGGCAGAAGGGACCTGCCCCAGGTCACAGAGCTAGTGTGCTTCTGTCCCCAACACCTTCTCCCTGCCCTTCCCCTGCAGGGCAGGCGCCTGCCGGTCAGACCCCAGGGGAGCCAGGGCCCCGCCTGTCCCAGCTGTCGGTGACTGACGTGACCACCAGTTCCCTGCGGCTCAACTGGGAGGCCCCACCCGGAGCCTTTGACTCCTTCCTGCTTCGCTTTGGGATGCCGTCCCCAAGCACCCTGGAGCGATACCCACGGCCCCTGACGCAGCGGGAGCTGACAGTGCCGGGGTCGCAGCGCTCAGCCATGCTCCGGGACTTGAAGCCCGGGACCCTGTACAGCCTGACGCTGTATGGGCTGCGCGGGCCCCACAAGGCCGACAGCATCCAGGGCACCGCCCGCACCCTCAGCCCGGGTGAGGCCCCATGCCGGGCTGCCCCAAAGCGGGGGCACCGCTGCCTCAGCCAGACGGAGGTTGGGGAGTTGGCAGGGGACTTGGAAGGACCTAGTACGACCTCCATTTCTTGGGTCTAGAGGAAAGGGGTGGGAGAGCATATCAGGGCGCTGGGACCCAGGGTAAAAAAAAGGAGGGGCGAGACCTCCTAGGGCAGGAGCCATCATGCCCTGTGCCCTCATCGCCGTTCCTTGGCATCCCCTCCAGTGCTGGAGAGCCCCCACGGCCTCCAATTCAGTGAGATCGGGGAGACCTCGGCCAAGGTCAGCTGGGTGCCTCCGCCATCCAGAGTGGACAGCTTCAAAGTTTCCTTCCAGCTGGCGGATAGAGGTGACGGCGTTTTTGCCATGCCCTCTTTTATTCTCATTTCTCCTGCCCCGGCTCTCCTCGGGGCCTGGGTGACCTGGTGCCCCGTGCCGTGTTCACAGGGGAGCCGCAGAGCGTGCAGGTGGACGGCCGGGCCTGGACCCACACACTAAACGGGCTGGTCCCAGGCGCGCGCTACGAGGTGACCGTGGTCTCCGTCCGTGGCTTTGAGGAGAGTGAGCCTCTCACAGGCTTCCTCACCACCGGTGAGAGGGACAGGGGGTGTGGGCCAAGAGGGCGGGGAAGAGAAACCAAGGCCTGGGCACGAGCGGGAAGGGAGGGGAAGGGAGCCATCAGAGACTGCAGCCGCGGGCAGGAGGCCCAGTGGCCTTTGGGAAGGTGTGGGAGCGCAGCGGGGGCGCAGCTCTGAGCCGCCTCCCCTTCTACCAGTTCCTGACGGCCCCACCCAACTGAAAGCGCTGAACCTGACCGAGGGGTCCGCGCTGCTGCACTGGAAGGCTCCCCAGAAACCTGTGGACAAATACAACGTCCGGGTCTCCGCCCCCGGCGGTGAGCGGTGACCGGGGCCTCTGGAGGGGGACTCGTTCAGGGCGGGCGGAGGGCGGCTGGACTCCAGCAGGGCACGCAGGGGGCAGAGGCTGAGGCCCCCACCCCCCTCTCCCAGCCCCCTCTGTCCAGGGCTCAGCTCCGGGCGTGGCTGTGGACTACCCCCTAAGCGGCCTGGAGCTCCACATCAACTACACGGCGACCGTGCGCGGCCTTCGGGGCCCCAACTTCACCTCCCCGGCCAGCATCACCTTCACCACGGGTACGACCTCCAGGGACTGCGGGATGGGGGAGGGCTGTGGGGTAGCTGGATGGGCCTTATCCCCTTTTTTCCTTCCCACCTTCCTCTCCCAGGGTTAGAGCCCCCGCAGGACTTGGAGGCCAAGGAAGTGACCCCCCGCACAGCCCTGCTCACCTGGACTGAGCCCCAGACCCCACCCACAAACTACCTGATCAGCTTCGACACACCTGGCGGACAAACCCAGGTGCCCCCAGCTCTGCCCTGCTGGCCAGTCCCCTCCCTGGGCTCTCCTCCAGGAGGTGTTCCCTGGCCTCTCCTAGTGGGCGTCACTCCCTGCCCCCTGACCTGCCCCTTGTCTGTCCCACAGGAGGTCCTGATCCCTGGAGGGGCCACCTCGCACCTGCTGCACGGCCTCTTTCCCTCCACCCACTACAGTGCCCGGCTCCGGGCTGTATGGGGTCAGAGCTTCACCCCGCCTGTGGCCACCTCCTTCACCACAGGTGTCTGGGCATGGGGACGGGGGTCAGAGGGTAGCAAGGGTGGCAGGGGGCTAGAGTTTGAGAAAATGACTGGGCACCCCTCTCCATCCTCTCCCCAGGTAAACTGCGGATCCCCTTCCCCCGGGACTGTGGGGAGGAGATACAGAACGGGGTCAGCAGCTCACGGACCACCACCATCTTCCTCAACGGCAACCGGGAGCGGCCCCTGAACGTGTTTTGTGACATGGAAACCGACGGGGGCGGCTGGCTGGTGGGTGGCGGCAGGAAGCCTGGGGGTCTGTGCAGGGCAGGGGCTGCTGTCCCAGGAGCTTATGGTGCCCCCATCTCCCTTCCAGGTATTCCAGCGCCGCATGGATGGACAAACAGACTTCTGGAGGGACTGGGAGGACTATGCCCATGGCTTTGGGAACACCTCTGGGGAGTTCTGGCTAGGTCAGTGCTTCACAGGGATGGGGGGGGGGGAGGCCAGGGAGGGGCTGAGGGCCCCATGGACACCCAAGACCCTAATGAGGGCATGTCCATCCCCACCCACCCCCACCCCACCAGGCAATGAGGCCCTGCACAGCCTGACGCAGGCTGGTGACTACTCCATGCGCGTGGACCTGCGGGCTGGGGACGAGGCCGTATTCGCCCAGTATGACTACTTCCGGGTGGACTCAGCTGCTGAGTACTATCGCCTGCACCTGGAGGGCTACCATGGCACCGCAGGTGAGGGGCGGGCCATGGGGGGGGACAGGGAGGGGCCCAGAGAGGAGGCCTCACTGCTCCTTCCCCACCTTGCCCAGGGGACTCCATGAGCTACCACAGCGGCAGTGTCTTTTCCGCCCGTGACCGAGACCCTAATAACTTGCTCATCTCTTGTGCCGTCTCCTACCGTGGGGCCTGGTGGTACAAGAACTGCCACTACGCCAACCTCAACGGGCTCTACGGGAGCACGGTGGACCACCAGGTGAGGGCCCAGGGAGGCGGCGCTCCACTGAGGGGTGCTTGGGGGCTGGGCCTGAGCCTGGCCATGTGACAGGACGGTTCCCAGAGCTGCCCTGGCCTCAGGGCCCCCATCTGTGAAATGGGATGATAATGGTGACCCAGCCAAGTCATCATGAGGGGATGATTTATTGGGTGTGAAGGCCCAGGTCAGGATTAAGCCTCAGTCCTTTGCAGTTGAAGGCGAAGAAGTGGGCAGCAAGGGGAGAAGGTTGATTGAGTTCTGGGGCTCCCTCCTACCACCTTCCCACCCCCACCCCCAAACCAAAGGGGCAGGGATGGGAGCAGCCAGGGCCTCTGACACTGACGCTCCTGTCCATCTCCTTCCCAGGGAGTGAGCTGGTACTCCTGGAAGGGGTTCGGGTTCTCGGTGCCCTTCACGGAAATGAAGCTGAGGCCGAGAAGCTACCGGCCCCCAGCCCAGGGAGGCTGAGCCAGCAGCCCGCCTCTCCGGCGCCTCTGCCCGCCTGCCGAGCACTGAGGGGTCGCGCCGAGAGGAGAGCCAGGGGGCCGCCTTCACCACCTTCTCCGCCGCGATCTCACAGCACCATGTTTACAGGGGAGAGGGGACGGGTTTGTAGGGGAGCAATAAAAGGAGAAAGCGAGGCCCGCGGGCGGCGCCCGTCGTGCCGGGTCATTGACGCTCCCCGAGGCCCGGGGCCCGCGCCCCCCGGGGCTGCAGCCGCACCTGGAAAGGCTGCATGAGGAGGTTGACGCCGCTGTAGGGCTCGGGCTGCAGCGAGGGCAGCGCGCCTGCGGGCGGCAGCAGCGCGAAGTCCCGCAGCACCTGCGCCAGCACCACGAAGAGCTCCAGGCGCGCCAGCGGCTCGCCCAGGCACACGCGCGCCCCGCAGCCGAAGGCGAGCTGGCCGGGGCCGGCGCCCGGCTCCAAGAAGCGGTCTGCAAGCGGACGGACAGACTCGGAGATGGGGCGCCGCCCCCCGCGCCGCCCCCCCGCGCCGCCGGGACCCGGCCCCGCCCACCTACCGGGCCGGAACTCGTGCGGCTCCTCCCAGACCATGTCGTCGAGGTGGGCACCTTGAAGGTTGGCGATGACGACCGTGCCCTCGGGGATGTCGTAGCCGGAGATGCTAAGGGAATGGGGAAGGCTGAGAGGCCGACGGAGACCGCGGGGGGCCCTTTCCACCCACTCCGACCGCCTGGGGAGTCACCTGCTGGGCCGCGTGGTGCGGTGGGGCAAGGCTAGGGGCACCACGGGCCGCAGGCGCAGCACCTCGGTAATGGTGGCGTTGAGCAGGGGCAGCCGCGCACGGTCCTTGTATGGGACTCTGGATTCGGAGGCCTGGGGGCCCAGCTCACGGTCCAGCTCCTCCTGCAGTCGCTGTAGTATCTGGGAAATGGGGGCAAGCCTGGTATCTGGTGTCTGAGCCCTGAAGGGAGCCCACGGGCAGCTGCTCAGTCTCTGCCACTCCCTCAACAAGCCAACCCAGGCATTTGTGTCAATTAAGGGAAAGTGCCCCCCCAACTCTGGGCAAATGCAGCCTTTGTGGGGTGCACCTGCTCCCAGGACATACCTCAGGATGGTGGAGCAAGAACGCCAGGGTCCAAGAGAGGGTGATCGCTGTGGTCTCAGTGCCACCAATGAAAAGGTCCACCACAGCCATGTGCACGTGCCCTTCGAGGAGCTGCCCAAAGCCCTCCTTTCCTCTCTGCTTCCACACCCCTTGGAGCATGTAGTCCATCATGTCCCTCCAGCGGCCTGGCACCAGGCTCTCCTGGGAAGGGGAGTGGAAGGAGGTTGAATACCTGGGTTGTGGGGGAGCACAGGAGGGCAGGTGGCAACAGGCCCAGGACTCGGGTACACCAGACTCTGCCTGGCCTTAGGGCAGGGGCCTTAGTGGCTGTGGGCCTGGGGAGGAGCCCACCCCAGGGCACATTCCCACCTTGTGCCTCCTCAGCTGCTCCCCCACCATGCGATCCCTGATCTCCATGGCCTGCTTCAGCCTCCAGAGACCTGGATTGGGAAAGAACTGGGGTGGGAAGCAGGAGAGTAGCTGCTGGGAAGAAAGCCTGCTCCCCCAGTCCCACCCTTTCTCCCAGGACCCAGATGCGCCTGGGCACACCCCTATCCCTACCACCTCACCCTGAGAAAGGGAACAATGTCCAACATTTGGATGGACCAGTGGTCCCAGGTTTTCATCAAGTCCCGGGTACAGTCACGAAAAGCACACACTGTGGCATCTTCCTGCCAGAGAAGGAGGGAACCTTTTCGGTTCAGGCCCAGGGCAGGGGCAGGGAGAGGCTGGGGGGGGGGGGGGAACCCAAGGGTATGTGAGGGCAACAGAGCCTTGACCTTGTCTCCAAAGGTGAGGGAACAAATGACACTGCAGGTGAGCATGGAGAATTCCTTCTGGATGTCCACAGGGGTCCCAGCCAGTGCTCTCATGCGCTGTGGAAGAGGAGCAGGAGCTAAGCAGGCTGTGGGGTCTGCTGGGAGGTGAGGCTGACCGGGGGTGCCTGGGGGAGCCCAGCCTCACCTCACAGAACTCCTGGGTTAGCTGTTCCACTATGGACTCCATGGAGCTGCGGAGGCTCAGCAGCAGGGCCGAGCGGGTGAGCTTCTTGTGGGCCTTCCAGAGTGGGGTATAGTCCCCTAGCGACAGGTCCTGGTCAGCCTGAGACACCAGCTTGTCTGAAGGTGGGGGTAGAGGGTGGATACTGACTGAGGAAACCGAGGGCCTTATCTGCCCCTGCCTCTCCCAGCCCCTGCCTCTCCCAACCCCTGCCTTTCCCTTACAGGAAAGTATCTGGGGTCTGCCGGCAAAGTCCACCCACTTCTTGATCATGGCCTCCTCAATAGTCCTCTTGGAGTTCAGCACCACCACATCTGGGGAGAGCCAAAGCAGATGTCTGCAGGGAGAGGAGCCCCCCTGCCCCACTATGGGACCCAGGGAGGGAGTTGGCTCTCACCTTGCAGCCCGAGGCGGAGTCTGTAGATAGGACCAAATTTCTGAGTCAGGTCAAGCAGATGGAGGGGAAGGTTGGGCTGCAGCATATGTAGGAAACCTGGGACAAGCGGCGGGAGGTGGAGGGCCCTAAGCATCCACTGGCCCCACAACAGGCGGGCGGCAGCCAGCAGGGTCAGCAGCAGCAGTCCCAGGAGCAGCATGACCAGAGACATATGCAGAGAGCCTGGCGCGGCCTCGTATAGCTCCTGAGCCGTGGCAATCCAGTTTGCTATGTGGGAACCCTGACCCTTCCCTTGGGCCCCTTTTCCCCACATCTACTTTCAGAGTAGCACATCCTTTAAATAATATCAGTTCCTCTTGCCCTTGGGGAGTCCTCATTTCAATGAACTAACCATCTATCATGAAGAAAGGAAGGGAAAAGCAACCCTGACCTTTCTCCCACAGCCAGAATGAGCTTTCTGGCTCCATGTCAAACACGCAAGCAAATCTGCCCACTTCTGGCCTGGGCCTCTCCCCCGTCTCGCCCCTTGTACCAGCTTTTTGCTACAAAGTTCATCTCAGAGAAAAAATGGCAGTCTCTGCCTACTGTGCCCTCCAGGGTTGCCTGAAGGACAAAATGGAATGAGAGGGGTTTGTGAATGTTTGCAGGGTGGCAAGGTGAGGGGTGTGGGTGTTGGAGCTGAGGCAACCGGGTGCACAGACCTGGGATACGCCAAGATATACCTATAATCCCAGCGTAATCATTAATAGTGCTCTCCCTTCCATCCTCAAAAGCATTCAGGAGACAGAATTCTATGGTCCCCCATTTTGGGGCATTTACCATGCATCCGAGACCATTCTAAGGGTATTAATTCTACCTGTATTAATCCTCACAGCCGTGCTTTAGGGTCAGTACTCTTATGGTCTCCATTTGATAGATGAAAAACCCACAATGAGAGGCTGGGTGGCTTGCCCATGAGTGCACAGCTAGAAAGTGGCAGACCCAGGATCTGGGCCTGGCAATCTGGCTGCAGAATCTGTGCCTTAACCACCAGGAGCACCTCTCTTAAATAGGCCAACTTGAGCTGCCTTTAGCCAAAACTACAAATCGCTATACAAATATAGGGGTATCTCATAAACCGAAGAGCAGGAAAGCAGGGGAGGGGATCTTGCAGGCCTTGGAAGGCCAGGATAGGGAACTGAAACCCCTAGGGACAGGGTCCATGTCCACAGGTTACAGGTCCAGCCCCAGAGAGAGAGCAAGTTCCAGGCACTACTCTGCATATCCCCCATCTATTCCAACGTCCTAGAGGAAGGAGCTTGATAAGCCACACCTGGGATCAGGGGTCTACCCCCTCATTCTGGAAGCCCTAGCCACAAAGGGTGGGGTCCTACTGGACCAGGGACTATCAAGGACCACTTTTATGGATGAGGAGGCAGTTGATGGGCTTAGAGAAGAGGCCTGGGGAGAGGTCATGCCTGGTCTCAGGATAGGCTGCCTGGGAGGAGTATGAGGGCTTAGAGGGGACCTGAGGCCCACACTGTCCCTCGAGTCCCCATCCCCAACTCTGTAGCACCAGACCACAAAACCCAGGTGGGAAGGTCCTTCTCCCCTTGGGGCTTTGCCAGCCTATGAAGATCCTGCTGTGCTGCCTACTAGCTTGACTGGTCAAACAGTCCTAAGGGAGAGGCCCAGTTCAGCCTGCATCCATGCCCAGGAATGGAAGGGAGCAAAGAGAGGTGGGATTTCTGGGGTTGGACAGCTGCCACCTTCCTCACGGTTAACTTCCCAGACCCCTGTCTCTAGTAAATGGGTTTATGCCACCACCCTGGTGACTGGCATTGGGAGAGGGGTCTCATGGGCAACCAGGCCTGTATAAAAAACAGCCCCAGGAAGCTTCCAAAATGCTAGGGAAGGTCAGAACTTCTCAAAGTTGCAGGGAATAGGAGGGGGCTCAATTAGAAAGGAAAGTGACCCAGTAAGCAGGTGAGCTTGTGGACATGGCCCTTTATAAACTGGCTCCATTTACTTTGCCAGCCCCATCTTTTCCAGCCAACTCCAAACCCAAATTCCAGACATAATGAATTAAAGTGAGCTCTGCCCTGCCCCTGCCTCTGAACTTTTGTGTCTTCTCCTTCTTCTGCCTTAAGCCCCTCCTTTACCCCCCACTGTTTCTGCCTGACTCTCAGAACCCAGATTAGATGTTATCTCCTCCAGAGACCTTCCCTGCCCCTCCTGACTCTCCCCATAACTGGGTTAGTCGTCTTTACTGTGTGCCCCCTGTGGCTCTCCTCTATCACACCTTCCACAGGATGGGGACTGCCCACCCTCGCTTGTGTATTCCCCCAACAGTAAGCCCTCAGGGTGAGTTAATAGCGTATCTTTGGTACCTGGCACAGGGCACGACATTGACTGAGAGTCCCAGGAATTCTGTTAACGATTGAAAATGAGAGGTTGTTGAATTGTTTCATTTTTCATCAAAACTAAGCTCACTAAATTTCTTCAGATTTCTAGATCGCCCCTGAACACCCCAGGGGTGCCACCACATGGAGGGCGGGGGCGAGGCAAATGGGGTGAGGGGACCAGCTCCAGTTAAATGATAGTCTTCTCAGAGTGCTGACAAACACATCAAGATCAGCCTTTTGGCTTGTTTGAAATCAGTACCTGGATGAAGCTGTCCTTAGGTGTGTGGATCGCATAGCTCTGGGAAATTTACCTAAATGCCACTGAGAACAGGATCAAGTTCCAACAGGTTTTCAAGAGACTGGGGCTCAACTCAGAGCAACAGACCCCAGAATTGCCAGGTGCATGCTCACAGAGTGGGGGTGTATGTGGCTGGGCAGCAGCTCACAAGGCCGGAGGTGTTAGCCGGGCACAGGCCTGTCAGAGGCTATGGGGACTGGTTGGCCACACCTGTACTAAGGGAGGATTCTGGAGGCCTAGCTGAAAAGAGACCTCAGAGTGGACTCTGGACCCTCAGAGTTTGGCTACTGGGTCACAGTTCTGCTCAGGGTGGTGCCATGATGGGCTGAGCTCCCTAGAGTCATCTGGGAGGGTTCCGGCAGAGTTGAACACCCCAAGGGTCATCCAGGCTCTGAGTCTACACAAACCTTGGCCTGGGACCCCGAACCTGGGATGTGCAGTTGGGGACAGCACTCTCACTCCAGGAATGCACACTGACACTTTGCTGCCAAAGACCTTTATTATGCCCCTGGCCCTGCCCTAGGGCTATGTTCAAGGGACCATATGCAGCCCCTTCCAGGTATCACCATTCCCAGCTCAGCTCCTTCTGAGGAAGCTGGGAAAGCAGCCCCTACACCTGGCAGCCTTGAGTACCATACTCCTGGAGGAAGTTTTTGAACTGGGCACAGGCCACCCGCTGGAGGGTGCTCCTGCAGAGGCGCTCAGAGGGCACCTCCTCGATCCAGCTGTTTGAGTCCAGCAGATACTGGGGGCTGTGGGGGGACAAAGGGAGCAGTCATCAGGGGTCAGGAGGATGGGCAGGTGGGGGGGGGGAGGATAAGAGGCGCCTGGGTTTCAAGGCAGAAGTGCCTAGGTGCTAGGGATCTGTTCCCCAAAGGAGGTCAAGAGGCAGGAGGAGAGAAGAAACTGAGGGCCCAGAGGACTCACTCTCCCTTGAGGTCCAGGGTGGCCCCATCCAAACCCATGATCAAATATTCTTTCCCAGGTTCCAAGCGAAGGCGGCAAGAGGCTCGAACCAGGAAGTTTCGGGTCTGCCCAGCAGTGGCCTTGGTATCCTTGGCTGAGGGGGTAGCATGCACAAGAAATGTCAGAGGGGAGGGGAAGGCCTTAGGGATGAGCCTGGGGCCATGTTTCTTCTCATTTAACCCTCACCACTTGCCCACCAGGGAGGAACCACACTCTCCTAGTTATGGAGAAGGCCAGAACTTCCAAGAGGCAGTGAATTTCACTATTCCAGTCAGCAGGTTCTCCTGAGAGCTGTGAAGTTCTATCCCATACCCAGGCCTCAGTCCCTCTCCCCCCCAAGTCTGCCCTAGTCCCCAGGTCCCTTCATACTGAAGTGCAGGATTTGGGTGATCTTGGATTCAAAGAGGCGGAAAGCAGGTCTGCTATCTTCTCGGAGAACCTTAACCTGGAAGCCTAGGAGGTAGTGAGGAGAAGGGAGGGAAGGTTAGATGCCCCGATGCAGAAGGGCCTGGAAGTTGGTGTCAGAGCAGAGGCCACATGTGAGCCTCTGAGAGGTGCAGGCAGAACTGGAGAGACCAAAGTCAGGGCCAGGGCCGTGGGTGGGGAGACTGACCATACTCCACACGGGGATAGTAGCAGGCAAACTTCATCCTGTAACCATCCTCCTCCTGCAGCCCCCGCTCCAGGGCTCGACGTTGTCGAGGGCACTTCCCTGAAGTCAAGGGGCCCAGATGAAACAGTCGGTAGGCCCCGACCGCCCCACTTTCCCGCCCTGCCCCAACCCCAGGGTCTCACCCTCAGCACACTGGCAGACATCATCAGAACACAGTGTGGACAAGAGTTTGCTCTTACTTGGTGCCCCGTAAAACACGGAACACTTGTGCTCTGGAGAGAAGCAGAGTGGGGAGTTAGGGTTTGGTGCCTTCCTCTGTGCAGCTAACCCACCCCGTGCCCCTGGTCCCATAAGGCACAGGAATGCTCTGTCACCCTTTGCTGCCAGAGTTCCCAATGTTCCACCCAGGGCGATGGTCCTAACCCCCCCCCACCGCCGCGACAGCCAGGCATTCGGCTACCCCAGGCCCTGGAGTGCTCACCGGGGTTATAGTAGTCATACAGGGTTGCACTGGCCGGCTGCACTAGCCCCACAGGCACCTCCTGCACAGCTCCAAAGCCCACACACTCCCGGGAGGTTGGCACCTGGCACCAGGATCAGAGGAGAGGTCAGGAGCCCAGTCCCTCGACAGGCCCTGCAGCTGCGGTGCTGCCTTTCCTTGGCAGCTTCTATTGGTTCCTATTAGTCTTATCTCTAGTGTCCTTCACATTCCACCATCATCCTGCTGCCAGACCCCTATAAAATGCTACCCAAGGTCTCTGGTGACTTCACCACCCTGCTGGTGACCTTCTCCGGGCTTCTGTGTCCTGGGCCCCTCTGCAGAGCTCACTTCACAGACACTCACCTCGTGAGCCGTTGTCCCTTGGCTACTGGACTATCCCTGGTTCTGACCTGGTTGTAGCTCCTCCTTCTTCCTTCCTGTAGCCCTGGCTCTCCCCTGCCTTAAACACTCCCTGGGTTTCACCAAACCCTTCCAGGCTGATGATTCCCAAACCAAACTTTCAGCTCCACCCTTTCATTTGGATTTGGCAGCACTGACAAATTCACCAAATTCACTCTGCCTGACCCCTAAACCCATTTACCCTCCCGATGGCCTTTCCTTCATCACTGGGACCCTAAGATGCAAAGACCCCTTAACCAGCCATACCCTAGAAGCAGGTGTGCTTGCCCAGCCCATTCTCTTGATTCCCTCCTCATGCCCACACAGGCCTGGTCCCATCCCAGTGCCCCAGGCAGTCTCCTTCCAAAAGCAGTGCCATATCATCAGCTCCCTGCTAGAAATCTTCCTGGCTCTTCATTTTCCATTGGGTTCAACCCAGACTCCTCTGCCTGGCCCCTCTGCACACACAGGGCAGTGGGGTCTTCCATGACCCCACCCCCACCCCCACTCCTGGCCAAGGCTGGACACTGCCTTTCTCACATTTTCTCCCAGTAAATTTCAAATTATAATAATAATTCCATCAGAGGATTGGTAACTGTTTGTCTTTGCCAAATAAGGCCATGAAAAGACAAAACAACTACCATCTGTGACCACCATCATTTCATACAAGAAAACATATTTTAATATCAAAAACAAAAACAAAAAACTGAGGAGGGTCATAATCTCAGCAAAGAAAGCACCTAAAGAGGACCACATCCAACTCATGGAGGCTCCCTCTAAAGCCCTTTCTTTCCCTTCCCTCTCACTGGCTCCAGTTCAGGGCCACAGCCCAGTGCACCCAGCCAGCAGCACCCAGTCTCCCTGGATGCCCCCAGCCTGGGTCTGGTCATGCTGTTCACTGCTGACTTACTCTTGTCCTGTCTTTCTGCTGACACCCCAAGTCCCCCAGAGCCCTGGCCATGGGCTCACTGCAATTTTGCTACAGTTTCATGTAGCCTATAGGGAGTAAGCATGGCGCCAGCAAGGTCCCCTGAGCCACTGCTCCCCACTCACCGAGTCGAAGTAGAGCAGGACATGGGGACCTTCAGTCTCAAAGTGACTCACGTACCGGTCAGAGAGGGAGGTCAGCTGTGGGGAAGGGAGGCCGTCGTTGCCTAGGGGTGTCGCAGGGTAGAGCAGGGTTGCTAAGAATGGAAGAGGGCCCTCTGGGCAGCCAGCCATACCTTCTCCAGGTCAGCCCGCAGGGCCTGGAACCCGCTCAGGAGGGAGATATCAGCGATGGCCATGCCGAAGAGCCCTGCCTTGCTGTTCCGCCTGCGGGTAGCGAGCCGCTGTCCAAGTTCTCCCTGCTGCCAGGGACCAGGCCCCCAGCCCCGGCCACCCGCCACCTCGCCCTCCTGCCACCCCCTCGTGGTCCCCACACTCACTGGATGCACACAGTGTACTGCACTCTGGACTCCTGCTCCTCTGCCACCTTGGGCACCTCCCTTCTGCGCCGGTTCCTGCGTCCCTCGAACAGCTGCAGCGGCGTCACAGGCTGGGAGTGGGCTCCGGGGTCGTCCCGGGCTGGGAGCTCCCCATACTCATAGTCCTCGTAGTCCTCGTTGGCTTCCACTGCCCGGGGAGGCTTTGTGAGGAGGAGCTCAGGCAGCCACTGGGCCCCTGGCGCCGGCCCCCTTGTGTCCCCCACTCACTTGTGTACTCAACATGGCCCATCACTGTCACCGTGATCTGAAGATCCTGGCAGGTCGTGTTCTTTATGTCCAGGACATTGTAGATACGGAGGATCTGGCCCAGGGAGAGGTGGTGAATGACGTAAGACATTTAGGGCTGCAGGCCTCTGACTAGCGGCATACCCAAGGGCGTCTCGCTGGGCAGAGAGGCTTGCAGCCTTCAGCCCCTCTCATCCCCCTCACTGAGTAGTCCAGAAGGTGAACGGGCACCAAACCACCTGCAGGTACCAGTCAAGGCAGTGAGACAAAAGTTGGGACAAGCCCTCTCCACAGTGCTGATACGGCGCAGTCAGGAGAGGCGGCAGCCTCAGCGTGAAGAGTGAGAATAAGTTGGCCCCGTGGGACAAGAAGCAGGGGAAGGACATTCAAGGTGGGGGAGTCTGTATAAATGGTGGCTAGAGAGGGGACAGGGCAGTCGTGTGAGCCATGTGGGGGAGGGGCTTTTCTCTTTTCTCTTTGCTGTGTGGAGATCAGAGGCCAGGAGGCAGGAGTATAGAGAGAACAGTTAGAAGACTGTGTGAGCAGAGCCCAAGACCCAGGGAAGGGGGTCCCGGGCAGTGGGGAACAGAGGAGGAGCTACTGGGACAAGAGAAGGGCCTCAAAAGAGGCAGGGGCGTGCTTAAGATGGCCTCAAGTGGCAACTGGGCACCAGAGGGACAGAGTACCTACGGCCAGAGGAAGGGATACAAGAGGGAGAAGGGACTTGGGACACTCATGTCTGAGGTGCTCCAGGATTTGGGTGTGTGAGCCATCGGCTCATGGGGTAACAGTAACGACCCCAGAGATGGTGGAGCCCAAAATAAGGAAGAGTCATAGGGTGCACCAGCCCTGAGCTGTCTTCCTCCTTTCCCACACCACTGAGCTCTGACCACAGTTCTCCCACTCAAGACGCCCTCTCCCCATCCTCTGGCCCCGGCCCAGTCCCATTCCTTTCCTGGACCCCAGGTGTCCAGGGCTGCCAGCTCTTACCTTTAAGGTGCCTTTGCTGTTTCCTCCCACCTTCACATTAATCTTGCTGCCCAAAGAAAACTTTCAGGGATAGAAAGGGGAGAGGTATCAGACTGGCAGGGAAAAACCTGTTTGCTGCTCTAACTTACCTCCTCCCAAAAAATAACTCCCCCCCCACGCTTCTACCAGGTTTAGACCTTTGCATGCTTTATCTCATTTCAGCCTCCTAAAAACCCTGTTGGCTCAGCTCTGCACATGTTATTTTACAGTGGAGAACAATGAAGCGCAGAGGTTAGGTAGCTGTCCCAAGGTCCCACAGCCAGGATGTCTGGAAGAAGAGGAGCTGTGGGGCTTCCGCAGGGTGGGGGTAAGGGTGACTTCTGACATGGCCCCGACAGGCCCCAGGGTCATGGCAACCCAGGTGAGGGAGTAGGTCACCTGTAGCTCTTCCTCCAGCCCCTTAATTTGGTGGTTGTTCAGCTCAAGCGAGTGGGTCTGGGGCCCACTGTGGCCTATGGAGCTGAGAGTCACATTGAGTCCTCTCTGTTCGGTGGTATGGGAAGCGATCCAGTATGCAGACAGGGCATCCAGGGCCATCACCGTGTCCTAGGGAGGTTGGGCCAGAACTCAGGTGCTGAGTCTCAGGGCTACCCACACCCAGGTTCCCAGGGCAGTGCCTACCTGGGTGCTGCGGAATCCCCCTTTGAAGCTGCCCTGGCGGGTGAGCCAGGCTGCAGCCCGGTCGGCCTCCTCCACCTTGCCGTCCCGAAGCAGCAGGTGCAGCAGGCCATAGGCTGTGGTTTCAATCCACAGGGCCGGGGCCGGGGGCATGGGGTCTGACGGACTCCGAGGAGCCAAGGTGGGCGATACAACATTGTTCTCAGACCTGATGACTGGGCCCCAGTACAGGTGATCTGGAGTGAAGGAAGAGCCACAGAGGCGTGGGGGAGGCAGCGGCAGAGCATCCTGAGGGCCTGACCCTTTGCTGCCCCTCCTGTCGGGCTCTCCTGTTTTACCCCTTTGAATTCCTTCTCAGGTCTTCATTCAGTCTCTCCCTTTGGGGACACTCAGGGGTCCCATGGTCCCCCAAGTCCCAGGCTCAGGACCCCTGGGAGTCTCACCACCAGTGTCCTGGGCCATGGCCATGAGGTTGTTGTGGGCAACACTGCGCAGGTCCTCGGAGGCACCGCTTAGCGTCAGGGCGTAGGCTATGATGGCGGCTGCGTGGGTGCCTAGCCGCCCAGCGCTTGCTTTCGTCCCCAGGAAGGAGTTTGCAGCTATGATAGCAGTTTCCTAGGAGAAGAAAGGGGAAGGAAGGTCCGGGGGCTGAACTCCTAGTTCTCAAAGAGAACAGGGCATGGGGGAGACCTGGGGGCCAGCGAAGGACCAGACACCAGTATCCTCACCACTTTCCCCTTCAGCTCCTCTGCGCTCTTGTCCTGGAAGATGACCAGCCCGTGATGAAGGGCGATGACCACAAAGGCCGTGAGCGCCACGGTCTCATCGTTTCCCACCAGGCCCCCCTGGTGGACGGAGAAAAAAAAGGTCAGCCAGGAGGGAAAAGGCAGCAATGTCTCCCATGGCACACCTAAGCCTGCCTCCCAGCTCCACACCTGCATGCCCCTGTGGATGACGGGACAGAGGTCCTGGAAGGAACCGTCAGCCTGCTGCTGGGAAAGCAGCCACCTGGCCGTCTCCTGCAGCTTTTCTGATGGATCGCCCACCTGCTCTTGAGCCAAACTCAGTATCTTCAGCACAAAGGCCGTGAGCCTAGAGGGAAGGAAGGGATAGGTCAGAGATAGGGGACTGGGCCCTCCAGGCAGCTCAGTCCCGCACCCCAAGGCACTCATCCTCCCATCCCATCATACCAGCTTTACCCTAACCGCTTCCCCAGCCTCACCAGGTGCTGCTGTCCCGGTGTAACCAAGCCCCATAAGAGCCATCTGATTTCCGAAACTGCTGGATCCGCATGTAGCCTTGGAGAGGAGAGGAGGCTGCTGAGGTGAAACCTACTCTCCTGCCATTCGTGCAAATGGCTCCCTGTTCCAATCGGTGCCCCCCCTTTCTTCCCCTCCCTAGCCTCCTGGGCTGCCCATCTCCCATCAGTTGCCCCGTCCTGATTCTTGCTTGTCCCTGCACCCAGAACCTTTCTGGATCAGATCCATAGCATGGTCCTTCGTCTCAGGGGGCAGTTTGCTCCACTGCTCCGTCTTGTCCAGGTAGCGGGAGGCAGCCAGCGTTGGAGCCAGGTAGATCATGGTTTGTTCCCCGCAGCCTTGGGGAAGCCTCAGCAGGGAGGCCAAACCTCCTGATGACAAAGCCCCCTCAGAGCCCAAGGTGTCCAGTGGATCTGAGGCTATAGAGAGGGAGAGAGGTGGGAAGCCAACAGTATATCTGGGGACCTGGGGCCTGAGAGACATGGGATCAAACAGGGGCCCACAGGTTTCACATGAATCCAGTGATAACCCCTGGGAAGGGACTAGAGGACATTCTCACCTGTGACTCTGACAAAGCTGCTGAAATCTCCTTCAGGGATAATGTTGGGATCAGAGTTGCCAGGAATTTCCAAGCTTCGGCTTCGGTGGTCTGGGAAGATTGAGGAAGTTCAGAGTCTGCCCTGCTGTCCTTGTCCCCTGCCTCATCCGACCCCCTCAGGAAACTGATGGGCAGTGAGAGATGGCCATGGGTGGGAAGGGTCACTCACCCAGGGGGTTGAGTTCATAGATAATCTCCTCCCTGAAGATGGCCCCTTCCTTCTGTCTCAGGGGAAACACAGCCATGAGAGATCATATGGGGTTCAGAGCCTGCCCTCTCCTTGTGCAGACTCCCCAGGAGTTTGAATTTCAACTTCAGGCACAGAGTTGGGTCAGAATTGTAGAAGTTCGAAAGAGATCCAGACATTGAGTTTGGGGGTTGGGCCCCTGGCCTGGCCTGCAGCGAGAGTGCTGGAGTGGTGGAGAGGGGAGGATGAATCTGGGAGCCGGAGGACCTGGAGTCAGGGGTACTCCACTCACCTCAATGTGCAGAACCTTAGATACCGCATCCCCCACGGGGAACTCAAAGGACCCTCGAGCCACCACCTTCAGGGATAAGGCAGCGGCTGCCATGGGCACCATGGAGAAGGCAACAGGCTGGGCAGAGCCCGCAGGGACCAGCACCTGCTGGGCCAGACCTCCACCACCAGCCAGGCACAACCCCTCCACTGGGGACACGTGGACGCTCACCTGGGGGCAGGAAGACAGGGGGATGACCAGAGCCCAAGCTAGCTAGGCTCCCTGCTTACCCAGCCCAGCTCCCACCCAACCAGCCCTCTGTGCTTGGGTCCCCACAAGTCCTCACAGTCAGGTTTCTATTCAGGTAGTTGTAGAGCACAGGCCGGAGCTCAAGCTGCTCAAAGCGGCGGACAGAGGTGGGCAGGCGGAGGTGCAGGTGGAAGTCACGGAACACACGGAACCGGGCCGGCGTGGCCACACACAAGCCTGATGGAGGGAACATCGGAAAGACGGAGGACAGGGATCAGAGGCCTACGGGCATCACAGCCCAGGGTCACAGGAGGAGGGGCAGAAAATGACCCTCCCAGCCCAGGTGGGCACTGGATACAGACCTCCCCAGATCTGCACACCCCTTTCCTTTAGTGAGAGCAAAGGGCCAAGCACGGAGCCTGGGTCAAGGGGCGAAAGAAGAGGGGTGACCTGAGGCCCAGGCAGGGCAATCTCACCTTTGCTCTGGGAAAGGCTCACAGCGTGTATCTCCCAAGTGGTCAGAGAGTCAGGAAGAAAAGATATCAATCTGTGGAAGGAGAGAAGGAGGAGCCTGTCACACCCAGGGCTGGCTCCAGACACAGCCAAGAGACAGGACCAGGCCCCCCACACATGCCCTTACGTGCGGGAGTGGTCCACTCTCTCCACCCGCCAGAGCCAATTCTCCGGGAAAAAGCTGCGCACGGGAATGTCATCTTCTTCGATCAGGTCCTCCTCCTGCAGTACCTCCATGGCTGGGAAGCAAGGGCAGAGGGGTGAGGAAGGGGAACCAGGCCCTCCCAGGTACCCCCGCCAGGCCCCCAGACCCACCCGAGCAGCCCCTCACCTCGGGCAAAGCCCCTCTGGCCACTGGCACGGGCTTGCTTGCGCAGGTCCTCAGCAAACTGGCAGCAGGACAGGAAGGGCTCGCGGCAGGCCTCCTGCTGCACGCGGGCCGCCCGCTGCTCACAGGAGCGCAGCATGGGCAACCGCGTCAGCCCATCCTGGCAACAGCGCTTGGCTACTGGGGAAGCATACTGGCCCACTGCAGGGCCAGGGTGAGGGTCAGCATGCAGGACCAAAATGGGATGCCCCTCACTCCCCACCCTGATCCCTAGATACATGCGGACTTGCCCTGATAGACCAGGAATGCCAGAGAGGCTGGTAGAGAGAGCTCCCACTCAGCCTCCTCCCAGCTAGAACCTGGATCTCTGTGCCTGAATACCACACCCTGACTCACCAATGGGCAGAGGAGCCAGAGACCACGCCCCACTTCACCCCAATCCCCACATGACTGGAGAGCTGCTGTAGCTGCTCAGGCACCCGCAACTCACACTTCTCATTAATTGCCTTTTGGAAGTTCACGTTCCTCTTTTTCCGTATTTTATTCTCCTTGGGACAGCTCAGACCTGGAAGAGAGTAGAACTGCAGCCACATCATGGGGCGGGGCACGTGGTTTCCTACCCATCTTCCCTGTAGCCCTACTGGGGCCCAGCCCTTCCTGCCTTACCCTCTTAGGCCCCTCCTCCGTCTTTATCTTCCTCCCACCCTCTCCCCTTCTTCCACTGCTCTCACTTTTTCTGGCTGAGGTCAGTTGGCTTCCATCAGAAAAGGCCAGTCCTGCAGCCTCAAACACCTGAAGGGCACTGTCCCCACCCCCAGGGCCACAGCTAAGGTCATAGCTGTTCATAACTTCGAAGACCTGGCAAGAAAAGGCAGGAACGTTGTAAAGAAGAATGGCTGTGGGTCAGGGGTAGGCTGTGGGTGAGAAGACACCATACAGACAAGCAGGGAAGTGATGCAGAGTGTAGGGGAATGGAGACTAAGGGGCCCAGTGAAGTGGACAAGGGCCAGGGCTGGCAGGAAGACTGGGAAAGGCCTTGGGGAGCCTGAGTGAGGCCTAGGGGCAGGGCTGAGGGGAACCAGCCATAGAGGGGAAAGAGGACTGGGAAAGGGGCTGGACAAACCTTGCCCATGCTGAGGGGTTTGTGGGTCCTGCCACCCACAGCATACAGAGCCGTGTCCATAGCTCCCAGTGCCACCAGGGCTGGAGAATCTGTCTTCAGGTGGAGTTTTACAGACTCCCCAGGTTGATACTCTTTGACTCCATCCACGTTTAGCTCCAGCTGGAGAAGGTGAGAGGAAGGGAACAGTTGAAAGAGGAAGCTTCCTTTGGGTCCTTACATCCTCAGTGCACCCCAAACAAATCCATGCCATATTTGCAATCACACCGTCTTCTTTCTCTTTCAACCCCCTAACACACACACACACACACACACACACACACACACACACACACACACACACACCCGTTACCTTGCCCTCACAAGCCCCAGCCTGGACGTTCACTCGCAGGGAATTGGCAACAGGGAAGCCCCTGTGATAGTAGAAGGCCACAAAGTAAAAGGAGGGGGCCAAGTGATGGTTCACAAACACAGAGACTGAAGTCACGCTACTCCTGCTCTCTCGATTCAAGGACACAATCTCACCCCGTGAAAGGATCTGGGCCAAGAAGAAAAGGGACATGAATGATTTCCTCTTCATGGCACAGCCCCAGTCCTGAAACTCTACTCCCCACACCCCCGGCTTCCACCCTCTGGCTCAAGCACACCATGTAGTAGTAATGGGAGAAGCTGGCCTCGTCGATCCCCACGGCTCGCAGGTTCAGGTTGAGGGTGTCCCCGACACGAGGGGGTCGAGGGTCCAGCCACTCAATGGACAGAAACCCGGAGCGTCCTGAGGGTGGGGCCCTCACAATGAGCCTGGCTATATCTGGGTGGGGAGAGCCTGCAGACACCTGGAGGGAGGGGGCAGATAGGGGAGGGTCAGTGGCAAGGACCCAGGACCCTGGCTCCTCCCCCTGGCTCTGGGCTGTGGGTCCTCAGGAGCCCAGATAGCCCTCCTTCCCTACCGTGAAGGAGTAGAGCTGGGTCAGAGGAATCTTACCAAGAGCTGCAGTTCTCGCGTGGCCTGAGGGATAGCAATGGGAACGCTGATCTGCCCACCCCTGTCTGTGTTCTGTTGAAAGTCCCGCGTTTGAGAAGCAGACCCAGGAGAAGACGATGTGGCAGAAACTTTGACAGGAATGTCAGAGGCTGGGGAGCCAGACATGTCACGGACCAGAGCCTAAGGGGTGGAGGACAGGTATACAGAGAGAAAGGCTGAGCTCCTTCTTTATTCCCAGCTCCTCGGCCCTCCCCACCCACCACTCATCCTTCCCCTCCGGAAGAAACCTGCAGTAGAAAGGGGGCCCCAGGCACGAGATGTCGCTTGGTGTTGCTAAGATCCAAGGAGAAGGGAGATGACACAAACCGCCAGGATGTAAGCTCTGCCTCCTCCAGCTCCCCACCTGCAAGATAGAGGGACAGGCAGAAGTAGAGGACAGACACAAGAGAGGAGCAGGAGAGTAAGGAGGGAAACACGGCTTCAGTGTCTCTTTCCCATAAGACAGAGAACGCCTTGAGTAATTCATTTCTGCTTTCTGAGCCCAACATAGGAATTGACACACAGAGGGTGTTTCACATGTGTCTCTTGCATACATTAGTTTATAAATGAGTGAATGAGCAAAAGAAATAAACACTGAGATAGGGGGAAGGGGTAGAATTGCCCACAGACAAAGCTGGCTACAGACAAAGTCTCCTGGGCCTTTTCTGACTTCGGGTCTGAGAGAAAGGTGGAAGAAGTGTGGGGCGGGTGGGGGCAGGGGTTGATCCGGAGAGCAGAGGATCAGTCAGATGTCAGAAGCCTGGGTCTGGATTTGAATAGTCTCACCTGGAGACTCAATGATGGCTGCAGCAACGTAGAGATGGAGCCCGGGCAGGTCAGCCATACTAACATTAAGTTTCTCCAGGGCACCCTGGATCTCATCCTTTGAGAGGGAAATGTGTCTCTGGCCATCTACCAGCTGTGACAGAGAAGAAAACAGGGGATGAGGTGAGACTTGAGTCCCTGACCTCACCTCCTTCTGCCTCAGCCCCCTCACCTCCCCACAACCCCACATCCTCCTTCATACCTTGGCCTGATTCTCCAGGCCCCGAAGGAAAGTCTTCTTACCATCCTTATCCAGGAGCCCAAAGCGCACATATGCCACCCCCTGCACTGGCTTCCCGTAGATATACCTGTGGCCAGGGTTGGGGGATTGAGAAGAGGGAGGGCAAGAGCTAGAGGAAATGCCAGTCTGGCAGGGAGGGTGGGGCTGGGGGTGCAGAGGGAAGCAGGGCTCTGCAGCATGTTCCCCTAAAGGGGGAGGAGCCTGGGAGCACCAGTCACATGGGGCAGGGTAGTTACCTAGCCTGGATGTCTAACTGGATTTCCCCAAGAAAGCCAGGTGCCGTCAGGATGTAGGGCTCTCCAGGGATGATCTTCACTTCAAAGTTGGGAAGAACTGACACAGGGCGAAAGGGCAGTAGGCAGGTCAGATTCCAGGGAAGACTCCCACTGAAGACTCCCCTCCCCTCAGGGATGAAGCCCCCAGAGCTCCCCACTGCCCTGCTCTTCTTATTTCTTCAGAAGAGTAGCTGCCTGACCCTCAGGTCTCCAGCTCTCACCATATTTCTTCACCTCAAACTCGATGCTGCTGTTGGAGTTCCGGCTATCTGAGAATTGGGCTGAGATCTTCCAAGTCCCTGGCCTGAGGACAGACACACAAGGTCCTCAGTGCTTGGGCAAGGGCCACTGGGGAGCCAGGGCACAGCTTCCAGGGAAGAGGGCGGGGAATAAACCAGAGACTCAGGAGGACGCACACAAGGCAGGGGATTTGGGGATTTTCCTCGGTGTGTATTGGAGCCAAAGGGGAAATAGGAACTGGGGTGACGTAGCTGAGGGTGCAAATGGCCAGGCAGGGAAAGCTCACTCTGAGATGTCTGGGATCACAAAGTCATCCTGGAAGATGGATGAGGTGTACACTTCCCTCTTCCGCACACGGAGGCCTTGAGAGTTCTGCCAAGGAAGCAGAAGTGGTCAGGAAAGGGGGCTGGGAAAGTTCCCACCGGACGCCTGGATCAGGGAGGTCAGAGGTCAGGGACTCACCTCCACAGTGAGGGTGAGGGTGTCAGCGGCCGGGCGCATCTTTTGATCCAGAGCAAAGACCCGGTACCGGACTGGGGAGAGGAAGGTGGGAGAGGTGAATGGGACTCCACATGCCAAGGGAGAGTAGGTGGGCCCCAATTCCTCCCCTCTTTTGTGCCCCGAGCAGGTTGAGAGGGAGTTACAGGTGGAGGTTGAAGGCCCTGACTCACCCCTCCCGCCTGGGTTATAAATGGGCTGGTCTGTCTGCAGGAAGAGGTGCCCCCGGCGAGAAGAGAAGAGCAGGTTGACACCCTGAGTGTCTGTTGTTCTGGACAGAGAGTTCTTCAGCCATGGGGAATGGGCCACCAGCTGTACTTCATGGTCTCCAAGGAGGTTATAGAGGCCACAGGCCACTGCATCTTTCATGGGGACCTGTCAGGAAAGGGAGAGGGAATGAGTCAGAGCCAGAGCAGAAGGACAAGGACAGAGAGTCTGAGAGACATGGAAGGAGACCAGAGGGGGTGGGAGGAGGGATGGGAGACCAGTGAGGAAAGACAGAGACATGTACATGCAGAGGCACAGGGGGGAGTAGAGCAGAGGGCCCCAAGCAGCAGGAGCGGATGTGGGGTCTAGTTACCTGGAGGCTGAGGAGCGTGAAGTCTTTTTTTGAGCTTAGGGTAAAGCCCACCTTTGGGGAGCAGGGGACCTTAGTGTTGGATGGGTTTCTCAGGAACACTGATCCTTCCACTACCTGTCCTGGGGGTACCTCTTGAACCTGCACCCCCACAGATAGGGGGACCCCCAGGTTAACCACAGAAGGAGAAAATAGGAGAAACCTGAGGGGAAGAGGTGAGGGTTGGCAGTCTGACTTTACTCTGGCCCCTCCACCCCGACTCTCCTTTACCCCAAAATCCAGTCCCTCAGCCCCTGCCCTCCCATTGCCAGCCCTGCCCCCGCCTCAAGCACTCCAGCATCTTTTTCCAGGACCTGGGTTTTTGCAGAGACAGGGTGAAGAAGCTGGAGGCCCACACCAGGACCCAGAGGAGCCTCATGGCTGGAGGATCCAAGAGGGCTCAGATCCGTCTGTCCATCTGGCCAACCTAAGGCTCAGGACAGAGTTGACTCTGGACGTTGCTCCTCCCCTGGCCCAGCTAAGCTGGGAAACCACGTGACAATCAAGAAATGCAACTGGCCCCAGGCCCAGTGTTGGGGGGCAGGGAAAGCCAGGACACCTGGGTCTCTGAGGGAACCATAGCCTAGAGAGCAATCCTATCCTTCGCTGTTAGCCTTTCTCATCTCAGTCCACTGGGCAATCCCCTGCCACCAGGTGTATCATATATCTAAGCGTACCTCCTCATGTACATATGGGTGTACAAGGGCCCAATGCGGTTCAGACAGGACGGCCATTTAGAGGTCCTAACAAAACAAGGATGGCTTATAAGACATTTGTCTCTGACTTTCACCCCCACAGAAACTGAACTATCCTAGGTTTTTGCTTTTTGTAGGTCCTAACAGAAATTCTGTGGTTCAGAAGATCAGCACCTCACAGGAAGAACTGATCTGAATGTCAAATTCAATCCTTTTCCCCTCTGAACCATGAAGTAAAGCTCAGGCCTAAGTTTGGCTTAGTTTGTGGCTCTACCCACAAATGAGGCACCCAAACACACGTATCACATTAAAACAAAGAACATCCAGAAAACATCATGGGCAGAAGTACTTTATTTAGCAATTTCAGCACCAACACGTAAGAAAGAAAACCCTGCCCTCCTTCACCAGCCTTCCCAGAAATCCTACCTTGCTATCCCAAGACAGAGTAGCATATGCACTTGCTTTACATGAGAGTCCTTGGCATAGTTTCTAACTCCATTCCATGGAAGGGCAGAGAAGAATTGCCTAAACCCCATCGCTGAGTCAGAGCCCATGTAAACAAAAGCAGTCACGTCTGCTTGTGCAGATGCAAGCCAAACACTCATCCTGGCTCCCAAGCCTTCCTAAGGTGACCCATCTCAGCCGCTGTGGGCCAGCACTCCTGGGCCCCTCTAACCCCACTCTGAGGGGATGTGCAGTGACGAGCAGAATCCTCACGTCTCTGGCAGGCGAAGGAGGGTCCCAGAAGTGGTGGAGATACTGTGCAGGAGAAAGACAAGGCTGGGGCCAGGTGCCCAGGCCCAAGGTTTGGGGAAAACTTGGAACTTGGCAAGGGATGTTCCTGGGCTCCAGAGAAGAATGAGAGAGGAGCTGGGCTTCACAAGTGGATTAAGCCCAAGCGGGAGGAAAACTAACTTTGGGTCATTGTTCTGTGTCACCTGGCCAGGGGGTGGGGGGCAAGACTCACCAGTCCACCAGCTGGGCCCCAATGAGGTCATGCACATGGTAGGCGAGGCCGAGCCGTACCGCGGCAGGTGCCCGCCGGCCCAGAAGCTCCGATAGGAGTAGCTCCCGGTACTTGGCCTTCCGGACCATGCGGAGGACAGCCTGGCGCCCTAAGGAGAGGTGGCCCGGGTGAGGGGAAAAGTGAATAGGGCCTGGAGGTCTGAGGACCTGCCAAAAGGTACTCTTGAGGGGATAAAGGATCTGAGCTACAGACAGGGATACCTTTAACAAAACACTTGATGAATCTCCCAGCTCCAGGCACGGCTAACCACCAGCTCCCAGCATCACGGACAGTGAGTACGCCAGCGTTCACCAGCTGCCTGAGGGGAGTGGGAAGCCAGGAGAGATGAGGCCTGGGCTCTGAGAACCACCCCTCCCGCCCTCTTCATCTTCACCTATTAACATTGGGATGCCAAGTTCCCAGAAATATGGGAAGCCAGGTAAGAAGGCCTGGATAACAAAAACCCCACCTCTCCACCATGCTGTTTATGGCTTCCCTGCCTTTGTTTATAGCTTCCATGCCTCTGCCAGGATGCCCTCCCTCTACCCCTTCTATTTCTGTTACTATTACTTATTCATTAAAACAGAATTTCCTTTCAGAAGTCCTCCCTGACTGCATTCCCTAACACATACTCCCTCCCCATTCCAGGGGAGAAATAATGCATACCTCACCAGAGCTCCTACCAATCCTACTGAAAGCAGCTACCTGCAGGCCTGCTTCCCCACAGGAGACCAGCACTTCACAATGTATACTTTCGTGTATACCAAGGGTTATCAAGTAGGAAGTCTGAGCCAGATACAGCCCCCCAGAATTATACTTTTGTTTATGTCTTGACAGTTTCGGGCATTTTCAATTTGAATGTGAACTCTCAAAGTGTATATCCTTTTAGTCCCAGCACAATCCACATTAGGCATTTATGGTTGCAGCCAGGGCCCTAAATGCATGAGCAGCCACCCACATCTCCTGAATTGCAGTCTGGGGTTTTTTCCAAGGACCTAGGTAAGACAGACCTCCTCTCTTAGGTGGAAGAATACAAACTTAGGTCATTTTACTAAAAAGAATAATCAGCCTTTTGGAGGCAGGTACTCCAGAAGGAAAGAACAAGCTGGATGGGATTGGACAGAGGCAGGGAGGTGCCAGATGCCTGATTCCATTGGTCCCCCAAGTCTCACGTGATCTCTGGATCCCTGAAGCCAAAAGTCTGTGTCATCTGCTCCTGCTGGAAGCTAAGGTCACCACAGGCTGGAAATACTGAAGCCAGAAACTTCTGCACTGCCCCAGCATAAGGTCGGCCATCGCACGCCTTGAGAACCTGGAACCCACAATGAGGGTCATGGTCTGGGCCCCCTCCTCAGCCTCCACCCACTTTCACCCTGAAACAACAGTCCTCTCCCTCTAGCTTGGGTCCTTCAACTTCTAATAACCATCCTCCCTCTCTCATATTACTATACTCAGCCTGTCCCACTCTGTGGAGTGGGGATCAAGAATTGTCTCTTTTTAAATTTCTGTTTCCCCATTCCACTGTCCCCAACACTCATGCACACGCACACACAGTCCCACGCACTTTGGTCCTGTAGTCCTCGGTGAAGACAATTCCATGGGCATCCAAGTCAAAACCCAGCTGGATGACTCTGATCTCCCCCTGCTCTTGAAGCTCCTTCTGTCTCCAGACAAATGGGAGTGAAAAGAAGGGTATCAGGGTAAGACGCTCTGTTAGATTTCTAGGCAGCTAGAGGCAGAAAAATTTTATTTGCCAGAATGGGGGGCAGTTTTTCTCTTCGTAAAGGGGAGAACTGAGTTGCCCTCCAGGGGGCCTTTTCCAAACTACCCTCCCATCCACTCTCCCCACCAGTTATCTGTCAAACAATCCATACATATTTTCTAAGCCCAGACATACGCCAGGCACTAGATAAACTAGTGATTAAGACAGGGGCTCTTCCTCCAGGAACTAAGAGTCTAGACAAGGGGTGGGTGCAGATGGGGAGGAGTATGGGATAAAATGTTTAAAACAAATACAAGTAAACCAGAACTCCTTCCAGGAATATGGCAAAAACCAATCCACTCTGAAAACTAGTGAAAATGCTGGCTAAAATATTATTCTTTAAATTGTTTGTGCATTAAAAAGTTCACAAGAATAATAAGTAATTACCAGACTAATATAATATCTAAGTGAAAGTAAGAACTCAAAGAACAATTGGAGTAGGGAGCTATCTGCCGATTTAGGCAAATCTGTGTCTCAGTTTTTATCTAATGGGGTGAAAGGAACAAAAGTCAAAGCATACAGTGTGGCCTGTCTCTCTCTCAGCCAATACGGCAAGCAAACTCATTGCCCACCCCCCACACCCCAACATGGGACATGACACCCAGGAGTGCAAACCTCCCTGGCAACATGGGACAGAAATCCTAGAATGAGCTGGAACTCAGCATCAAGGGATTGAGAAAACCTTCTAGACCAAAAGGGGAACGAGAGAAATGAGAAAAAAGAAACTGTCAGTCACTGAGAGACTTCAAACAGAGTCAAAGGTTATCCTGGAGGTTATTTGTACGCATTTTATAGATACCACCTTTTTAGTTTAAGGTGTAATAGAGAGGCTAGAGGGAAGTGCATGAAGTGGAGTTGTGTTCCAGTAGCCATGTTTCTTAAAGATGAATGTATTTATGATACAGCTTTCACAATGTGACAAGGTGATTGTGAAAACCTTGTGTCTGATGCTCCTTTTATCTACAATATTGACAGATGAGTAAAAAATATGGATTAAAAATAAATAAATAATAGGGGGAACAAATGTTAAAATAAATTTAGTAGATTGAAATACTAGTGAACAATGAAAGGGAGTGGTAAGGGGTATAGAAAAAAATAGGGGGAACAAAGGTTAAAATCTATTGAATAGATGGAAATACTAGTGGTCAATGAGAGGAAGGGGTAAGGGATATGGTATGTGTGAGTTTATTCTTTTTTCTTTTTATTTCTTTTTCTGGAGTGATGCAAATGCTCTAAAAAATGGTCATGGTGATGAATATATTACTATGTGATGATATTGTGAGCCATTGATTGTACACCATACACGGAATGTTTGTATGTTAAGAATGTTCACGTTGCATGTTGTTTTGGTTTGATAATACAAAATGAACTTGAAAAAAACAAAAGTCAGAGCACAAGTCACTCCAAAGAACCCTGTGGTCAGGGTAAGAGTGAACCAGAATTAACATGGCCCCCGACACACCTCCAGGGGCTATAAAAAGTGCTGCCTTGAGATCTAAACCCATAAGGAAACGGGAAAAATAATCTCTGAGAAATAGAATCACAAGATCCTTTGTGCAGATTTAAAGTGGGGTCCAAAAAACCTCAAGCCATAGATGTTGATTATATTGTCCTAGAAAAGCGATATTTTAATCCTGATCCATCTTATGGAGGCAGCCTCTTCTTTTAATCCCTACTCAGCACTGCAGGGTGAAAACTTGATTAGATTACCTCCATGGAGATGTGACGCACCCTTTGATTAGAGGAATGTGACTCTACCCATTCCAGGTGGGTCTTGATTAGTTTACTGGAATCCTTTAAAAGATGAAACACTTTGGAAAGAGCCACGAGAGCCCACGCAGCCAGAGACCTTTGGAGATGAAGAAGGAAAACACTCCCGGGGAAGTATGTCAGTTTGAAAGGATGTATGTACCCTAGAAAAGCCTGTTTTAATTCTAATTCCATTTTGTAAAGGCAGCTGTTTCTTCTAATCCCTATTCAGTACTGTATGTTTGAAACTGTAATTAGATCATCTCCCTGGAGATGTGACTCAATCAAGAGTGGTTGGTAAGCTGGATTAGGTAGAGACATGTTTCCACTCATTTGGATGGGTCTTGATTAGTTCACTGGAATGCTATAAAAGAGGAAACATTTTGGAGAATGGAGGAGATTCACAGAGCAGAGAATGCTGCAGCACCACGAAGCAGAGAGTTCACCAGCCAGCGACATTTGGAGATAGAGAAGGAAAATGCCTCCCAGGGAGCTGGAGAGAAAGCCAGCAGATGACACCATGTTTGCCATGTACCCTTCTAGCTGACAGAGAAACCCTAAACATCATCGGCCTTCTTGAACCAAGGTATCTTTCCCTGGGTGCTTTATATTGGACATTTCTACAGACTTGCTTTAACTTGGACATTTTCACAGCTTTAGAACTGTAAACTTGCAACTTAGTAAATTCCCCTTTTTAAAAGCTATTCTGTTTCTGGTACACTGCATTCTGATAGCTAGCAAACTAGAACAGTAGCTAAGAAGCTTAGCCTACCTATAGGTATGCCTAAGAGTCACCTCCAGAGAACCTCTTTTGTTGCCCAGATGTGGTCTCTCTCTCTCTCTCTAAGCCCAATTCTGCAAATGAAACCATTGCCCTTCCCCCTACGTGGGACATGACATCCAGGGATGAAAGTCTCCCTGGTGGCATGGGAAATGACACCCAGGATGAGACTGGCCCTGGCACCATGGGATCAACAATGCCATCCTGACCAAAAGAGGGAAAAGAAGTGCAACAAATAAGGTATCAATGGCTGAGAGAGTTCAAATACAAGAACCTACTCTGGAGGTCACTCTTACACAAGCTTCAGTTAGACATTGCTTTCTACCATAACTTGCCAACTCCCAACCAAAACCATTCCTGCCAACCTTAAAGTATACATAGGGCATTATATAAGATTCTACAAAGGTTCTGTGCACTAGGGTAACTTTCCAGAAACCTACAACTTCCAGATGTACCCCTGGATCAGATAAGTCCTGAAATGCAGAGGGGCCAGCTTCTCCAGAACATAAAGTAGTTCCATTCCCCATTCCATATTATCAACAGCCCCTTCCAACATGAAAAAGTTAGAGTGGGCACAGCCCAAATACCCTTAAAGAGTGAGAGAAAGATCAAAGGTGATGGTGGAGTTATACAGAGAAGGTCAGGTTTAACAAATGGGTACGATTGCTGAATCATTATACTGATAGTTCTTTTAGCCTCCAGTACCTTAGAGCAGTTAGAAATAAAAACCTAAAATTGTGGAATTGTAACCCATACCAAACTCTGAAATCTGTTCTACAACTAATTATTGCAATGTACTTTGAAATTTATTGCTTTTTTGTATGTATGTTATTTTTCACAAAAAAGAAAAAATATTTCTTCTAGACTCCAGTATTCTGGAGCAGCTAGAAGGAAAAATCTGAAATAGTGGAATGGTAACTCATCAGAAACTCTGAAATCTGTTCTGTAACTACTTGTTGGAGTGTATTTTAAAAATCATTGTTTTTACTTTGTATGTATATTTAACAATAAAAAAACATTTAAAAATGTGAAGAAAAAAGTGACAACAGATTTGGAAAAAAATATCCAAGTAGAAAATCTAGAACTGAAACATAAAGTAAATGATATCGACTCAATTGATGGGTTTACTAGATTAGACACAGCTGAATAAAAAGCTATTAATGTATAAAACAGACTTTTTTAAACTAACCAGAATATAATAGAATAAAAAAAAAACCTGAAAAGAAGATAAGAGACTTCAAGGACATAAAGAGAAGGTCTAAGGTATGTTTAATTGGAATCCTAGAAAGAGAGAAAAAGGTAGGGGTAACAGATGAAGAGAAAATGACAAATCCACAATCATAGTGGAGCATATTAATCCAACGCTCATAAGTTCATAGAACAAATAGAAAAATTAATTACTGAAGATACAGAGATTTCAACATAATTTCAGTTACCAAGAAATTAATATCTGAATAATACACATTTTTCCTTCAATTATACATAAAACATTCAGCAAAACTAATCATATAGCACAAAGCAAGTCCCAATAAATTTCAAATGAATGAAATCATATCGAGTATATCATCTGGCCACAATGCAATTTATGCAAGAAATCGATAACAAAAAGGTAAGAAGAAAATCCTCATGAATGTGGAAATTAAGACCTTCATTTCTAATTAATCCAAGGAACCAAAGGAAAAAAAATCACAAAGAAAGCTACAAAATATTTTTAACTGAATGACAGTTATTCTAGTTTGCTAGCTGCCGGAATGCAACACACCAGAGATGGATTGGTTTTTAATAAAAGGGGATTTATTTTGTTAGTTCTTCAGAGGAAGGGTAGCTAACTTTCCACTGAGGTTCTTTCTTACATGGAAGGCACAGGATGGTCTCTGCTGGTCTTCTCTCCAGGCCCCTGGGTTCCAACAACTTTCCCCAGGGTGACTTCTTTCTGCATCTCCAAAGGCCTGGGCTGAGCTGCTAGTGCTGAGATGAAGAATGCCGAGCTGCTTAGGCTGTGCTACATTGCGTTCTCTCATTTAAGCACCAGTCAATTAAGTCAAATGTCACTCATTGCAGCAGACATGCCTCCTAGCTGACTGCAGATGTAATCAGCGACAGATGAGGTTCATGTACCATTGGCTCATGGCCACAGCAACAGAAAACTAGGCACCTTCACCTGGCCAAGTTGACAACTGAATCTAACTACCACAACAGTGAAATGAAACTAAAGCAATACTTAGAGTGAAATTACAGTCTTAAAGGCATATATCAGAAAAGAAGAGAGGCTGGAAATTAATGTGAAAAATAAAGTAAAATAAACCCCAAAGTAGAAGGAAACAAAGATAAATGAAATAGAAAGCATGAATATAATAGAGAAGAGCAAAGACAAATGTTGATTCCCTGAAAGACTATTAAAACTGATAACTGAGAGACTGATCAAGAAAAAGGGAGGGGGAAAAGACAAAAAAAAAAAAACTAGAAAAAGCACACACAATCAAAATAAGGAATGGAAAAAAAGGTCATTAGTACAGACTCAACCACAATAAAATGAGAATATTACAAACCTTATACCAAGAAATTTGAAAATTTAGATGAAATTAACAAATTCCTAGAAAAACAGTTTCCTTCACAAGAACAGACCATTTTCTGAGGAGGAAATCAAGAAAAAAAATTTTTCATATTAATTGTAAAATTGCATTTACAACTGCAACCAAAAGAATAAAATATTTAGGAATAAATTTAACTAAGCATACAAAAGACCTATACAAAGAAAACTAAAAGAAATTGTTAAAAGAAATCACAGAAGACCTAAATAAATGAAGGGCATACCATGTTTATGGATTAGAAGACTAAATATAGTTAAGATGTCAATTCTACCTAAATTGATTTATAGATTCAATTCAATACCAATTAAAATCCCAAAAACTTACTTTTCGGGAATAGAAAAACCAATACCCAAATTTATCTGGGAGGGCAGGGTGCCCTGAATAGCTAAAAAATATCCTGAGAAAGAAAAATGAAGTTGGAAGTCTCACACTACCTAACTTTAAGGCGAATTACGAAGATACAGTCATCAAAACAGCATGGTACTGGCATAAAAGATAGATATACTGACCAACGGAATCAAATAGAGTGTTCAGATATAGATCCTCTCATCTATGGAGAATTGATCTTAGATAAGGCAGTCAAGCCAACTCATCTGGGACACAACAGTCTCTTCAATACATGGTGCTTAGTGAACTGGATATCCATATGCAAAAGAATGAATGAGGATCCATATCTCACACCCTATACAAAAATTAACTCAAAATGGATCAAAGACCTAAACATTAGATCTAAGAACACAAAACTTGACTTTCGGAGAAGATGGTGGCTTAGTAAGATGCACGGGTCTTAGTTCCTCCTCCAGAACAGCAACTAAAGAAACAGAAACAATACGAAACAGCTCCCGGAGCCACGACAGAGACCAAAAAGACAGCGTACCCCATTCTGGAACGGCTGAACGGGCAGGGAGAATCCGCTGCGGTGAGATACCCGAGGGGCACGCGTTTTCCCGGCCGGGGCGGCTGGTGACTGGGGTCCCCTCCATGCACGTGGCTCCCCGGTCTGACTGGGAACGTTGGATAGCGGGCCCCTCCCGCCACGCTTGGTGTCTCGGGCCAGCTGGGCAATTTGGACCGGCACTCCCCCAAGCCGCGGCGGCCAGCGACACCCCCTCCACGCGCAGCTTCCCGGGCCGACTGTGAGATTCGGATTGGCAAGTTAAAGGAGCCACAGCATCTTTTACTGGTGGGACCCGCAGACAGACGAGCGCCACGAGTGCCACCTACTGGGCAGGAAAAGAAAAACAGAGCCCAGAGATTTCACAGAAAAACCTTTCAACCAGCCGGGTCCCACACCCAGGGAAATCTGATCAAATGCCCAGACACCAGCAGAAAATAATCGATGACGCTCGGAAAATTGAAGATATGGCCCAGTCAAAGGAACAAACCAATAGTTCAAATGAGATACAGGAGCTGAGACAACTAATGCTGAATATACGAACAGAAATGGAAAAACTCTTCAAAAACCAAATCAATAAATTGAGGGAGGACATGAAGAAGACATGGGCTGAATAAAAAGAAGAAATAGAAAATCTGAAAAAACAAATCACAGAACTTATGGGAGTGAAGGACAAAGAAGAAAAAATGGAAAAAACAATGGATACCTACAATGGTAGATCTAAAGAGACAGAAGCTACAATTAGTGAACTGGAGGATGGAACATCTGAATTCCAAAAAGAAACAGAAACTATAGGGAAAAGAATGGAAAAACTTGAGCAGGGGATCAGGGAACTGAATGACAATATGAAGTGCACAAATATACGTGTTGTGGGTATCCCAGAAGGAGAAGAGAAGGGAAAAGGAGGAGAAAAACTAATGGAAGAAATTATCACTGAAAATTTCCCAACTCTTATGAAAGACCTAAATTTACAGACCCAAGAAGTGCAGCGCACCCCAAAGAGAATAGACTCAAATAGGCGTTCTCCAAGACATTTACTAGTTAGAATGTCAGAGATCAAAGAGAAAGAGAGGATCTTGAAAGCAGCAAGAGAAAAACAATCTGTCACATACAAGGGAAACCCAATAAGACTATGTGTAGATTTCTCAACAGAAACCATGGAAGCTAGAAGACAGTGGGATGATATATTTAAATTACTAAAAGAGAAAAACTGCCAACCAAGACTCCTATATCCAGCAAAACTGTCCTTCAAAAATGAAGGAGAAATTAAAACATTTATAGACAAAAAGTCACTGAGAGAATTTGTGACCAAGAGACCAGCTCTGCAAGAAATACTAAAGGGAGCACTAGAGTCAGATACGAAAAGACAGAAGAGAGAGGTATGGAGTAAAGTGTAGAAAGAAGGAAAATCAGATATGATATATATAATACAAAAGTCAAAATGGTAGAGGAAAATATTATCCAAACAGTAATAATACTAAAAGTTAATGGACTGAATTTCCCAATCAAAAGACATAGAATGGCAGAATGGATTACGACCCAGCAATACCACTGCTAGGTATCTACTCAAAGGACTTAAGGGCAAAGACACAGACGGACATTTGCACACCAGTGTTTATAGCAGCATTATCTACAATTGCAAAGAGATGGAAACAGCCAAAATGTCCATCAACAGACGAGTGGCTAAACAAACTGTGGCGTATACCTACGATGGAATATTATGCAGCTTTAAGACAGACTAAACTTATGAAGCATGTAATAACATGGATGGACCTAGAGAATATTATGCTGAGTGAGTCTAGCCCAAAACTAAAGGACAAATACTGTATGGTCCCACTGATGTGAACCGACATTCGAGAATCAGCTTGGAATATATCATTGGTAACAGAGACCAGCAGGAGTTAGAAACAGGGTAACATAATGGGTAATTGGAGCTGAAGGGATACAGACTGTGCAACAGGACTAGATACAAAAACTCAAAAATGGACAGCACAATAATACCTAAGTGTAATGTAACTAGGTTGGAACACTGAATGAAGCTGCACCTGAAATATGTTTTTTTTGTTTGTCTGTGTGTTTGTATCTTTTGTTTTTGTTTTTTTTTCTTTTTCCTTTTTATATATATATATTTTTTATTAGTATTATTATTTTAATTCTCTTCTCTATATTAACATTCTATATCTTTTTCTGCTGTTTTGCTAGTTCTTTTCCTAAATCGATGCAAATGTACTAAGAAATGATGATCATACATCTATGTGATGATACTAAGAATTACTGAGTGCATGTGTAGAATGGAATGATTTCTAAATGTTGTGTTAATTTCTTTTCTTTTTTTGATTAATAAAAAAATTAAAAAAAACAAAAACTAAAACTAAAAAAAAAAAAAAGAACACAAAACTTTTAGAAGAAAATGTAGGGGAATATCTTATAAAACTGGTAATAGTAGGCAGTTTCCAAGATCTTACACCCAAAGCATGAGCTCTGAAGAAAGAAATACATAAATGGAAACTCCTCAAAATTAAACACTTCTGTGCATCAAAGAACTTTGTCAAGAAAGTAAAAAGACAGCCTACACAATGGGAGACAATATTTGGAAATGACATAGATAAGGGTCTAGTATCCAGAATATATAAAGAGATGTTCAACTCAACAACAAAAAGACAATCAACCCAATACAAAATGGGCAAAAGACATGAGTAGACACTTCTCAGAAGAGGAAATACAAATGGTCAAAAGGCACATGAAAAGATGCTCAACTTCCCCGGCTATTCGGAAAATGCAAATCAAAACCACAATGAGATATCATCTCACACCCACCAGAATGGCCATTATCAACAAAACAGAAAATGACAAGTGCTGGAGAGGATGCGGAGAAAGAGGCACACTTATCCACTGTTGGTGGGAATGTCAAATGGTGCAACCACTGTGGAAGGCAGTTTGGCGGTTCCTCAAAAAGCTGAATATAGAATTGCCATACGACCCAGCAATACCATTGCTGGGTATCTACTCAAAGGACTTAAGGACAAAGACACAAACGGACATTTGCACACCAATGTTTATAGCAGCGTTATTTACAATTGCAAAGAGATGGAAACAGCCGAAATCTCAACAGAAGAGTGGCTAAACAAACTGTGGTATATACATACGATGGAATACTATGCAGCTTTAAGACAGGATAAACTTATGAAGCATGTAATAACATGGATGGACCTAGAGAACATTATGCTGAGTGAGTCTAGCCAAAAACTAAAGGACAAATACTGTATGGTCCCACTGATGTGAACAGACATTCGAGAATAAATTTGGAATATGTCATTGGTAACAGAGTCCAGCAGGAGGTAGAAACAGGGTAAGATAATGGGCAATTGGAGTTGAAGGGATACAGACAGTGTAACAGGACTAGATACAAAAACTCAAAACTGGACAGCACAATAATACCTAATTGTAAAGTAATCATGTTAAAACACTGAATGAAGCTGCATCTGAGCTATAGGTTTTTGTTTTGTTTTGTTTTGTTTTGTTTTGATTTTACTATTATTACTTTTATTTTTTTCTCTATATTAACATTCTATATCTTTTTCGGTTATGTTGCTAGTTCTTCTAAACCGATGCAAATGTACTAAGAAATGATGATCATGCATCTATGTGAGGATGTTAAGAATTACTGATTGCATATGTAGAATGGTATGATTTCTAAATGTTGGGTTAATTTCTTTTTTTCCGTTAATTAAAAAAAAAAAGAGAGAGAAGGGGTAATTGGAGCTGAAGGGATACAGACTGTACAACGGGACTGGATATAAAAACTCAGAAATGGACAGCACAATACTACCCAATTGTAATGCAATTATGTTAAAACACTGAATGAAGCTGCATGTGAGGTATAGGTTTTTTGTTTTTTTTTTCTTTTTTCTTTCTATTATTGTTTTAATTCTTATTCTGTTGTCTTTTTATTTCTTTTTCTAAATCGATGCAAATGTACTAAGAAATGATGAATATGCAACTATGTGATGTTATTAAGAATTACTGATTGTACATGTAGAATGGAATGATTTCTAATTGTTTTGTTAATTCTTTTTTTAATTAATAAAAAAAAAAAACCACAATGAGATATCATCTCACACCCACCAGAATGGCCATTATCAATGAAAGAAAAAATGACAAGTGCTGGAGAGGATGCGGAGAAAGAGGCACACTTATCCACTGTTGGTGGGAATGTAAAATGGTACAACCACTGTGGAAGGCAGTTTGGCGGTTCCTCAGGAAGCTAAGTACAGATATGTCTTATGCTCTGGCAATACCATTGCTAGGTATCTATTCAGAGGGCATGAAGGCAAGGACACAAATGGACATTTGCACACCAATGTTTGTAGCAGCATTATTTACAATTGCAAAGAGATAGAAACAGCCCAAGTGTCCATCAACAAACGAGTGACTAAACAAACTGTGGTATATACATATGATGGAATATTACACAGCTGTAAGACAGAATAAAGTCATGAAGTATGTAACAATATGGATGGACTTTGAGGACATTATGCTGAGTGAGATTAGCCAGAAACAAAAGGACAAATACTATATGGTATAACTGATATGAACTAACATTAATGAATAAACTTGGAGAATTTCAGTTAAGAACAGAAAGAAATAGGGTAGAT
Organism: Tamandua tetradactyla; assembly: GCF_023851605.1. Taxonomy (NCBI): domain Eukaryota; kingdom Metazoa; phylum Chordata; class Mammalia; order Pilosa; family Myrmecophagidae; genus Tamandua; species Tamandua tetradactyla. The sequence goes on along the minus strand of NC_135331.1, from coordinate 87,535,375 downwards.
ATTGGGTAATTGGAGCTGAAGGGATATAGATTGTACAACAAGACGGATGGTAAAAATCCAGAAACGGATAGCACAATACTACCTAATTATAGCACAATAATGTAAGTACACTGAATGAAGCCGAATGTGAAAAGGATAGAGGGAGGAGGGCTGGGGTCACATAGAAACCAGAAGGAAAGACAATAAAGTCTGAGATGGTATAATCTAGGAATACCTAGAGTGCATAATGATAGTGACTAAATGTACAAATTAAAAAATGTTTTTGCATGAGGAAGAAAAAAGGAATGTCAATATTACAGGGTGTTGAAAATAGATGGTTATTTATATTTTAAAACTTCAACTTCTGGGTGAGACTAAAGCAAAAAATGTTTATTTGGTACAAAATTTATATTTCGACTAGTGCATTTCCTAATATAACCTATATGGACAGGTTAATTGAACACCATAAGTTCATGGAACCTTGAATAGGGCATGAGATTTTGTAAATTTGTCCAGTGTGATGCCCCGATAAATCCCAGAGTGATTTAACAGTGAAGAAAGAAATATCTGCAAAGTCCCCTTGTTGGAAATGGCGAGAAAGGGAAAAAATTCAACATCCCCGTTTGGAGAATTCCTGATATTCTCTCAAGCAGTGGGGAGAACCAAATCAATAGGCCGAGCCCACAATTTTGGGGTTTGTTCATATGAAACTTATTCCCGCAAAGAACAGGCTAAGCCTACTTAAAATTAGGCCTAAGAGTCACCCCCAGAGAACCTCTTTTGCTGCTCAGATGTGGCCTATCTCTCAACCAACACAGCAAGCAAACTCACTGCCCTCCCCCTCTCTACGTGGGGCATGACTTCCAGAGGGTGTAAACCTCCCTGGCATTGTGGGACAGAAATCCTAGAATGAGCTGGGAGTCGCATCAAGCAATTGAGAAAACCTTCTCAACTGAAAGGGGGAAGAGAGAAATAAGACAAAATGAAGTGTCAGTGGCTGAGAGATTTCAAACAGAGTGGAGAAGTTATCTGGGAGGTTATTTTTATGCATTATACAGATATCCCCTTTTTAGTTTAAGGTGTATTAGAGAGGCTAGAGGGGAGCTGTGTTCCGGTAGCCATGTTTCTTGAAGATGAAAGCATAATAATATAGCTTTTGCAGCGTGATTATGTGATTATGACAACCTTGTGTCTGATGCTCCTTTTATCGATGGTATGGACAGATGAGTAAAAAATATGGACTCAAAAAATAAATAAATAATGGAGGAACAAGTGTTAAAATAAATTGAGTAGATTGAAAAAAATAGATCATTTTTATTCATAAAATGGAAATCTATCAAAGTGAATCAACTATAGCTATATGCAACAACTTGGAATATAATCACCTAACAAAACAAGATGTAAATAAATATATTCAATATGATTCCATTTCTGTCCGTTCAAAACTGGATAAAACCAAGCTGTGCTATTCTGGACCCACACATAAGTGGTATAAAGAAAACCAAGGGATCAATTATCATACCAGTCAGGATAGTAATTACTTCCCAGGTACATAGGGCATTTGATCACATGGTATATATGTGGAATGCTGGTATGTTCTATATTCTCACCCGGGTGGTGGTTAAATGAGTATTTGCTTTATAAACAATTTTTAAACTATATGGGTGCATGTTTATATTTTTTATGCAATTTTTAAAGCTTTTTTAAAAATCTAGGCCAACACTGGTAGACTAAAAACAACAAATACTCTACAAAGAGTCTCTCTTTTATTTCCTCTTTTCTTCCTGACATGTCATCATTAACCTTCTACTTGCTAAATCCAATTAACAGATTTCAGTTTTTATTTAACTTGACATCTTCACTGACTACTGCCTTGAATTACAGGTTCTAACACTGCCAACTACTCTCACCTTCTTGAATATCTCTTTATTTTCACAACAGGCCTCTTCTTCTGCTTTCCCCTTATATTGGTGGTTGTCAAATTTTAAGGCACACTGAGAACCATTTAGGGCAATACTTAGAAAATGTAGATTCCTAGATCCCACTCCAAAAGATCTTAATTCATTATTTTAAGTGAGTCCCAGGAACCTGTATTTTTGAACAAGCAGCCCAGGTAATTCTGATACAGGTAGAACTCAAGCCACACTTTGAGAAATATTGCCATAAATGATGGTATCTCCAAGCATTAATTGTACATATTTTGTGTATATGTGGCATATATGCTTTTTGCGGGGGAAAGAAGGGAGCCATAGCTTTCATTACCTTCTAAAGCTTATAAAAAGGTTAGAAATCACTCGTTCACTCACTCTTTTCACTAGATCTGATCTTAACCACAGGCTGAACAAACAACTGACACTCGATGACTTGCAATTCTACATCACTACCCTAGAATTCTCTCCAAACCCCCATATTCAACTGCTTACTACTCATTTGTCTTTGGAGGCTCCACAAGCAGTTCCAACTCAACCTGTACAAAACTGAATAAAACAGCAATTCCACCTGCTTCTACTCTATTTGCTCCAACAACTACCCAATCTGTTAGCTGGAAAACCTGAGAAATACCCTGGATTCCTCCCACCTCCTCACTCTCCACATCCCTCACTCTTACTTCTCTTCTCCCTCCCTCCTACACTGCCCTAACTTAGGCCTTCACCAGTTCTCAGGAGCAATATCTATCTAATTGATCTCCCTGCCAGATCACAACACACCTTCAATCCACTCCATACATCATTCCTGCTCATGTTCAACATTCACTACCAGTTCATCACCTTGAGGATAAGGCGGAAACAACACTGATGTACAAGGCTCATCATGATTTGACCTCTGCTTGCATTTCCAGCCCGGTGACTCAGTTTCCCCCAAATCCTGGGGAAGCCTCCGTGTCTTGCTATGTCCTCTCCAGCCGAGGATCTTTTAACAGGGTTTATCGCCTTCGCCCTAGCACCGCAGTGCCTGGTAAAGTGCCTGGCCAATAAACTCTTGCTGAATGGCTGAATGGTTGAATGGCTGGTGGACCGACCGTTTCAGTGACAGATAACCTGGGAGAGCCCGCGAGGCCAGGAAGGGGCCTCCAGCTATCTCTCGGACGCCCCTCACCAGCTGCCGGTCGGCCACCGTCCGATCCGGCACGAGGCTGTACACCTGGCTCCTCAGTACGATGGGCGGTAGCGCATCCTCGAACAGGCCTCGCGGGAACAGCCGCACCAGCTCCGCTACAGCAGCGCGCGCCGACTCTGGGGGAGAGACCCTGTCACTGACAGGTGAACTGGGGAGGGGAGATACACCTAAGGAGGTGCTAGTCACCCTCGCCCCGAGGCTAGGCCACTTTCAGATGGAGCCTTTAGCTCCGCCCTCGGGTTGCCATGGTTACCTGACTCTCCCCTCAGAGGATCCGCTTCTGTATCCCCTTGCTCCCGCCGCCTCTTCAGTCCGAAGGTCTCCGGGACCAGACGTTGCCTCTTGCGGTTCATATCCCGGAACTTGAGGCTTTTACGGTGTTGACCTGGGGCTGCGGGCCGAAAGAGGGCGTGAAATAGGGTCTTCCGGCGCAGAACAGTGACGTGTAGGCTCCCTAGGCGTTCCTCCTTGGACTCCAGTTGGCCTAGTGTCGACGTGATGACGAAAGAGGCGTCAGCCTGTCTGCTCTCGGGCCCTAAGTGCGAGGGGCGGTGTTAATGCGGATACCGCAACAGCGTCACCGCGGGCCCGGGACTGGTTGCTGATCAGCTCCCCCAAGAGCACTCATGTACGGAGGGCGCCCGGCGGCCACGTCGTAATCAGCCTCTTGGTGTAAAGCCCAGCACCCCCGCACCCCCGCCTCTGAGGGGTTGCCTGTCACTGTCGCTGAATGATTGCGTCACCAAAAGCAGAAACCCACTTTTGCACCCCTCTTCGGCTTTTGACCTGCCTGCCATGACATCATAGCTCTGTGGAGGTGGATGGAAGTCAAAGTTGTGGAGCTTTGAGGTAACCAGATCCATGATCTGAGTCCAAACTTCCTTCCGACCTCCCTGCATTTGGAGGGCTGGAGATCGAGGGTAGAGGCCACGGGAAGAAGTGGGATGTGCACCTGGCTAGGTTCTGTTTGAGGGGCTGGAGCCCGGAGGCTCCAAGTCTAGAGCCTGGCAATCGGGAGACTCGCCAAGGTCTGACCCCTAGTCGCCCTTCTCCAGGCCTCAGTAGTTTCTATAAAATGGGAATTTCCCCCCTTCCAGGACCTCATGGAGCCCAAAGGGACCAAGAGGAGGATTGAGAAAATAGAGGTAGCAGAGCCTAGGAACAAACTTCCCCGCCCAGCGCCTTCGCTACCCACGGAGCCTGTCCTCTACTCTGGGCCCTTTCCTTTCTACCGACGCCCTTCCGAACTGGGCTGCTTCTCCCTGGATGCACAACGCCAGTATCACGGAGATTCCCGAGCCCTGCGCTATTACAGCCCACCACCCACCAATGGTCCAGGCCCTGACTTTGACCTCAGAGACGGATACCCTGACCGATACCAGCCCCGAGATGAGGAAGTCCGGGAGGGGCTGGACCACCTGCTACGTTGGCTCCTGGAGCATCGAGGTCAACTGGAGGGGTGAGATAAGCCTAGGACACAGAACACCCATTAGGAGAGCTAGAGCTGATGTGAGAACCGTCCTCAGAAGGAACTTAAGCTATTCTTTGGGGGAACCATCCAGAGCTAATGCTTGTGTCAACCCTCCAACTTCTAACTCCTCTCTCTCAGGGGTCCAGGCTGGCTGGCAGGGGCCATAGTGACATGGCGGGGGCACCTTACAAAACTTCTGACAACACCATATGAACGACAGGAGGGCTGGCAGCTGGCAGCCTCCCGGTTCCAGGGAACACTGTACCTGAGTGAGGTGGAGACTCCAGCTGCTCGGGCTCAGAGGCTTGCTCGGCCACCCCTTCTCCGGGAGCTTATGTACATGGGCTACAAGTTTGAGCAGTACATGTGTGCAGGTGAGAGTTGCCCCTACTCTGTAGTCCTTCCCCTTTACCTAGTGATTGAGAAATCCCACCACCACCACCACCTTGCTGCTGCTTTTCTCCTTGTGCAGACAAGCCCGGAGGTTCCCCAGACCCTTCTGGAGACATTAACACCAACATGGCCTTCTGCTCTGTGCTACGCAGCCGCCTGGGAAACCATCCCCTGCTCTTCTCAGGGGAGGTAGACTGCACAGACCCTCAGGCACCATCCACACAGCCCCCCAGCTGCTATGTGGAGCTCAAGACCTCCAAGGAGATGCACAGCCCTGGCCAGTGGAAAAGTTTCTACAGGTTTGGGATGGGGGCAAGCAGGACAAGAGCCTAGAGTTGAAGGTGGGAAAAAGGCTTGGGGAGCATGAAGCCTGAAGGTGAGAGCAGGATGGAGGGGCTGGGCAGTGACCCCTGGCCTTTTCTGACAGGCACAAGCTCCTGAAATGGTGGGCTCAGTCATTTCTTCCTGCGGTTCCAAATGTTGTTGCTGGCTTCCGTAACCCAGAGGGTTTCATCTGTTCCCTCAAGACCTTTCCCACCATGGAGATGTTTGAATATGTCAGGGTAAGACAATGGCATTTGCAGCTTCCACCTGTATCCCACTCCTCACCCCCAGCTCCCACTTCCAGACCACAGGTGCAGTGTCCGGGGCTGCGGTCTGCCTTGCCCTTCTCCCGTCCCCACCCTCATTGCCAACCTTCTGCCTCCTCTTCTGCTCCCTCCAGAATGACCGTGACGGCTGGAATCCTTCTGTGTGCATGAATTTCTGTGCTGCCTTTCTTAGCTTTGCCCAGAGTACTGTGGTCCAGGATGACCCCAGGTGAGGTGCTATGGTCTGCCTCTCCCCTCTGGGTCCCAGCAGCTTGGCCTCTGTCCTCAACCTGTGCCTCCATCTGCCCCCCCAGGCTCATCCACCTCTTCTCCTGGGAGCCCGGTGGCCCCGTCACCGTGTCTGTACACCGAGATGCACCCTACGCCTTCCTACCCACATGGTATGTGGAAGCCATGACCCAGGACTTCCCTTCATTCCCCGAGACACCCTCCCCCAGAGACTGATGCCTCCCAGGGGCTGGCCCCATCACTGTGTTGCATAGATAATAAAGGCATATTTCTAAGTGGTTCTCCCTACTGTGTCTTCTGAACTGAACCAACCCAGCCCAACACATCAAGCGCACAAGGGTGGTTTGCTATTTTATTGTTACATTTTTACATATGGGTCAGTTCTCAGGCTGGGTCACTGGGTGTAGAGACTGGCCGCAAAGACAATGTCACGCCGTAACAGGGTAACCGCCTTCTCCATCTTGGCACCTAACACTGGCTCACCTACCAGGCGGGCTGCCCCCCGCAGCGAGCGGCACATCTCAGCCAGGCGCTGGATGCAGCGAACCACCAGGCCCTCAGGGGTCCCTGAGAGCCCTACCAACTCAGAAAAAGGCTGTGGAGAGAGCAGGGTGAGGGCTGAATACAGGAGGCCTAGGGCAGCCTCTCCCCAACCAGCCATTCTCAAAACCCCCAGCCCCAGATACTCACCATACCCCGGGCCCACTCATACACAACTTCAACCAGCCCAAAATTCAGCTCCCCCACGAATTCCTCCACTGTCTGATTCAGACCACAGGCCACCTGGACCTCACCAATCCGCCTGGCCACAGCCTGGACACGTTCCACTCCCTGCACATGGGAAAGGAAGGATTAAGGCCCACCTTCATGCCCCAGGCTGGAGGAAGCCTGGATGAAAGGAGCCATTTCTACTCTTAGAGGCACTTATAACCTAATCAGTTAAATATAAATAGCAGGCCTGGGAAAGTTGGGGGGGGGGGTGAGGGGGAGTCACTCAGGGAACATCTGGGGTGATCTGGAATATGGAGCCAGTATATGGAGGATAGGAATGCTGCAGCCTGGGTGGGAGAGTGGGGATCCCCTACCTGCTTAAGAGTGCTCGGAAGCTGATCCCCAGGGTCCCCAGGGCTCTGGCAGACCAGGCCAGAGAGCAGGGCCGCAATCTCCTCGGGCTGCAGGGCACTCAGTGCATTATCAAACATGAGCTCAGTGAGGAGCAGTTCATGGCTGCTCATAGCACAAGCCACTTGCCCCGCCAGCTTCACAGTGCCCATTTCATCCACATAACCCAGGGTTTGGAGCACCTGGAAGAAAGCAGGTGGGTATTGTGGAACCTGCTGCCCTCTCCCACGCCTGCGCCCCAGCCCTACCTCTTGGCCCTCCCACCTCCACTCGCTGGTGGTACTCAGGGAGCAGCAGCAGGGACTGATCTGACAGCAGGAAGCGCAGCCGTTCCATCTCTTTCTGTATCTGCATTCGCTGCCGCAGCTTCAGGTACTGTAGAGAGCCATCAGCAGGAGCCCCCTTAGGCTTCTCCTCCCACCTCCTCAGCGGGGGTACACTGAGGACAAGACTGAGATGGGGGGCACGGCAACGCACTGAACATCAGAGAGGAAAACACACATCCCCTCCCAGCTTGGGGGCTGGCATCTGGGACCATACCTGGTCAGGGAAATGGGGGCTGTGCACACACTGAGCCCCCAAGATCAGCTCCTCCAGCTTCCGGGCCCGGAGTTCATCTTCCACCACTGAAATATCCTTGAGCTGAAGGTCTTTGACAGGGTCAAGGGTATGGGGTCCAGCTGGGTGGGCCTGAGCCAGGCGCAGCAATTCCTGGACAGCAGTAGTTACAGCCGGTAAAGGAAGGTCCTTCCTGAGGAGGAAACAGGTTTTGAGAACTGGGACCAGAGGCTTCTCTCCCATAGGAGGCCTCAGGCTGGGGAAGGCCCCTCACCACACATATATCCAATCCCCCCTACATAGCCCCAGGTAAAGGACATTCCCAGCATCTCTGACTTGAATTTTGGTTGCTGCCTCTTGCTGAAATCCTCCAAGATCTTCTCCCCATTCACCCGGAGCACCTTAGTGGTGATGGCAGCCACGTCTCCTGGCTGGAGCTTGGCCACAATATGGTCGCAGGGCCCTGGACAGGGAGAAAAGGGGGAGGCCTCTCCATGGACCAGGGCAACCTGCTTGCACTGCTGTCAGAAACCTGGGCACCTGCCACACTCTCACCTTCAGGCAGGAAAAGCTTGACGCCCACGAGGTCATCTGGATAGGGAACATCGGGGGTGGCCAGCCCCTTATCCTGTGGGTCCTTGGATATGGACTTGTCACACAAGACTAGGGTTGTAAATATTCTGTTGGTGGAGTTTGAGGAGACCTGGGGGAGACAGGGAGGCCAAAATTGAGGGTGTGGGAGTGGACATCAAAGGTAGAAACCAGATCCCCACCCTCAGCAGCTCGACCCAGGCAGCAACTAGTTCCAAGAAACACTATGCAGACCCTACCAGTGGGGGAGGGTGCAACCAAGTCAAGCCATCAGGGCAGACTTCTGGGTGGGGGATGGGGTAGGAATGACATGGTGGTGCTGGGAAATGTAAGGAGAGTGAGACAGAGGAGCAAGACTAAAACAAGAGCACTGTGGTGACTGCGACCTTCCCCAGCCTCAGGGAGAAGACAGAGGTGGGGCTCCCTCCCTCCCTCACTCCTCTGGAGTCCAAACACCCATTTGCCTCACCTGCAGGATTACACCCAGCGCGTTCTTATGCTCCTGATTCTTCACAACCACCACCCTTCCCGCTGAGAGAGATTTCAGCCCATTCACAGATTCTATGATGCGCTTCTGAGGAGCAGGGATGTGCACAGAGCTAAGGGAGGAAGCACTGCAAGGGGCACTGGGCCAGGTTTGGGAGCACACTGTGAACATTCTCCTTCTCTCTCCCTGTCATCCCCCCAGCAACTGGTACACACTTGCCCACCTGGATCTGGTTCCTTGTCTCTGTCAGTTCCTCAGCCCAGCTGTAATACTCAGGCAGGTCAACCAGTTGGCCAGTCACATCAGCCTCCTCCAAGGCCTCCAGCCTCTTGGTCAGATCCGCCAGAGACTGTTCATGGGCCTGAGGGGGACGGGGCAGGTTAGCAAACAAGAGTATCCAGATCAAATCTGCCATACCCCCGCTCACTGCCACTGGCCTTTGATGCCACCCCTTCCCAGCCCGGCTTCTCTTGTGTGACCTCTTGCCCGGCATACTGGTCTCCCCACCTTCCCCACCTTGCTGTCCTTGCGGGATGGAAACTCGGAGAAGCTCCTTTTCATCATGTCCTCCACCCTGAGGGCATCCACTCGCAGCAGGTTGAGGATCATGGTATATGTGAGGCGGAACTGGGACTGCAGCTGGCACGGCTTCCCCTGGGGCCAAGTCACAGAAAAAGCAGTGAGATTGCTGCTTCCTGGCCACAACCTCCTCTAGACTTGCTGGGACTAGATCTAGTTCCAGCTTTGTAACCAGGAGGCCCCCTCATCTATAGGATGAGGACGCTAAACTAAATAAGCAGACTCTCAAAAGCCCCACCTATCTCCATATTCACAGTAGGAAAAAAACAATAGGATATGGGATCTAATCCCACCTTCGGACTTGCTCACTCCTAGTTTGGCTTTTCCCAAGGGGGGGGGGGGGCGAAAATAAAGTAGGAAGAGAGAAGGGGAAGAGGGCTGGAAGACAGAATCCCCCAGAGCCGGGCCTCTGCCCAGTGGGCCTCGCGTTGTGCTGCTCACCATCATCATGCGGTGCAGGTCTGCCATCTCAGGCACGCGGCCCTTGCAGAGCAGGATGACCGTGCCTGTGGAGTCCAGGCCCCTCCGGCCCGCCCGGCCCGCCATCTGCACATACTCCCCAGGGAGCAGATCCCGGAAGGTTGAGCCATCGTGCTTGCGCATAGAGTCGAACACCACCGTTCGGGCAGGCATGTTCACGCCCATGGCAAAGGTCTCTGTGGCAAACAAGACCTGAGAAGGAGGAGAAGAGAGAGGGTTAGCAAAAGGGCTGAACATACACACACACACACACACACACACACACACACACATCCCCAGCCCTGACCAAGCCCACCTTACCTTGTAGCCAAGGCTGAGTAGGCACTAGGCATGGTACCAGCTTATTAACTCAGGGATCTCACTTAATGCTCAAGGCTAAACTAAGAGTAGCTGCTACCGTTATCCTCATTTTAGTTATGGAGTTGGCGATTTCTTTCCTTTTCCCCCCATATCCCACTCCCAACCTCCTGCTGTCAACCATTCCAACAAGTTTAATGGGTGTCTTTTAGTGATAATGCGTTCTTGCAGAATGTGTCTCGTTTTATATCAGTGTATTTTTGTAATTACATAAAAGTCATTATTATTTGACTCATCCTGTTTTGTCCTTTTCCTCCACACAGTGGTTACAACAGCCATCCACATTCCTGTGGTTAGATCTAATCCACTGCATCCAACTGCTGCAGAACATTCTGTGGCGTACACCCCTGACATTTTACCTACCTGTTCTCCCAGTGAAGGATACCATGGTATCACCAACATCTCATACCATAAACAAGATTATAGCAAACAAAGTAAGAGCATACGTGTTCCTTCAAGGACCAGGGTGAAAATTTCTTTGTAGCATATACCCAGAAATGGATTGTAGGTTCAAAGAATGCATTATCCTTATTTTGCCTAAATAGTGCTAGTAAGTACTCAAGACTGGCTATACCTATTCCCAATATACGAGGGTTCCTATAAGTCTATGTCTCTGATACTAAGCATTAACCAGTTTCCTAAATTTTGCCAACCTAATAGATGTAAAGTTATATCTCATGAATATTTTTATTTGCATTTCAAAAAATATATTTTACTTGATTTGATTACTGTTGACTTTGACTCAGACATTTGCTAGCTTTTTGAGTTTCTCTTTGGAAAACTATCTGTTCATATCTTATACATCCCCATTTTGGAGACTTAAAGCTCAGAGAGGTTAAGTAATTTTCCAGGGTCACACAGTCAAAAAATGGTGGGCTTGGGTCTCAAACCCAGGCAATACAGATCCAGGACCCAAGCTCTTAACCACTACACTGCCCTGCCTCAAGGGCTACTCTTCTGCACACTGGGCAGCCCCTAAGGAGAAAGCAAGTGCCCTGGGAAGTCTCTCTCCCACCACCGTGTGCACCTTGACCAGGCCACGGCTGAAAAGCATCTCCACAATCTCCTTGAGAATGGGCAGGATACCACTGTGATGCACACCCAGGCCGCGGTGAAGAAGCTCCGTCATGTGCAGGACCTGTAGGGGCCAAGGCCCAAGGTCAGAGGTCAGGGATGGGGTCATGGAATGGCTTGTCCGCCCAGTCTTCCATGTCCCTCTCCATACCTGGGGCAGCTGGCGGTCAGAGCCACGGAGGTGAGTGAGGCAGCGCTGCAGGAAGAGATGAATCTCGCTCTTCTCCGAATTCGTGGTGAGGTCAAGGGAGGTGAGGCCTGAGGCCTGCTCATCACAGCGGCCCCGGGAGAAGGTGAACACCACCACGGGCAGCTGGGCACGGGTGTGAAGGGAGGTCAGAAGAGACAGGTACATGCCGCGGTCCTGGGGAAAGAGCAGAGGTTAAATCCCTGAACCAATGGGAGCTGAAGTAAGGGAGGCAAAGCTGTTTCAGATCAGGATGCTCAGAGCTCAAGTCCAAACCCCTGGGGGGAGAGGAAAGAAAGGCTGGAGGAGCACAGGTGGTGGCAGTACCGAACCCTCCCAGTTCCCACCTGTGCAGGGCCCCCCTGATACATGGGCTGCTTGGCCCCAAAGGTCTGGGCATGTTTACTCATTCTCTCCTTCTTGGCCTCCACTGCTGCATAGTACCTAGGGCACAAGGAGAGGCAGTGATCACACCCAGCGGGGGTCCCAGCCCCACACTCTCCCATCTCATGGCTTACCCCTTTGTGTGGAAGGCACCCCGGGAGTCCAGCAACAGGAAGAGCTCCCCCTGGGTTTTGGTACTGTTCCCTGTGAAGAGGTAATGCTCCAAGGGAACCGGGCGGGCAACAGTGCTGATCACATAGATCTGCCGACGCTTCAGTCGCCTGGGTGGGCGGAAGGTCAAGGACTGGAGTGCAGGGAGGAAGCCACATTCCCCACCCCTACCCCTCCCCTCACTTCTCTACCCAGGCTTTTCTGGGAGCCAGACTTGAAGGCTGACCCCTGTCATCCCATCTTTCAACATGCAAAGCGATGTGGGCCCAAATGGGATCTCCTGACAGTCCCAGTTCCCTAGCCACCCAAGTTCCTTAGCTGTTTTCTCCTCCCTGTCCCCCAGGCCTGACCACGGCCCTCACTGTGGTAGTGTTCAGCCCCCAGCCGAGGAGTACTGGGTCCCCCGACACCCAGCCCAGGGCACGCATCTCACCCAATCCAGTCTGCAAACTCCAGGGCATTGGGGACAGTGGCACTCAGCAGGATGATGGAGACGTGGTCAGGGAGCATGATAAGCACCTCCTCCCACACGACCCCACGCTGGTCACAGACAGGGAAGACAGAGAAGGGGCACGGGTTCCATTTGGGGACACAGAAGGCGGGAAGGGCCACAGGAAGCATGGAACAGGGGAGTTGCCAAACCATTCCTACAAGAAGGCACTGTGGGGGTCTGGGAACCCCAGCCCCTTACCTCGGCATTGTTGATATAATGAACCTCATCGAAGATGAGCCACTCCAGGTCCCGGATGACGTCTGAGCCGTTGTACAGCATGGAGCTGGGGAGCAGAGACCGAGGGCTGGCTCCCCAGTGGCTCCTCCCCAACCTCCCCTCTACCAACATGTTCTCAGGAGTGGCCTTGTTTTCCCAGGGCCCCACCCAACCAAACACCTACCCCAGTGGAGTGCCCATCTCTCACCGGAGGATCTCTGTTGTCATGATGAGGCATGAGGCCTCTGGGTGCAGCTGCACATCCCCAGTGAGCAGCCCCACATCCCCGAATGTGTTTCGGAAGTCTCGGAACTTCTGGTTGCTCAGGGCCTTGATGGGCGAAGTGTAGATGGTGCTGGGGAGGGTGTGATACCAGTGAGGCCCTCCCCACACAGCCTCGTGAGTGGGCCTCCCCTCCACACTGAGCCCCCCCACCCCACCCAAGAAGTATGCCCACCATCTTCTCCATCCAAACTACCCTCACAATCTTCTTCACAACACGACCCAGAATAATTCTGTCCCTTCTCCCTACCCACACCTCATTTCTCTCTGGGCCCCTGTCTCAGTCTCTCCCCTGAACCTTTCATCCAGAGATCGAGGCAAAGAGATAGGGAAGAGAGGAAAGAATGCAAGAGGAAACAGGGCTGGCTGGTGATGGGGAGGGTGGGGAGGGGGCCTGTACCGGGTCATGTGTTTCTGGGCCAGGGCAATGGCATATTCTGCCACAACCGTCTTCCCTGCAGAAGTGTGAGCCGCGACGAAGACAGAGTCGTGCCGTTCCAAGTGCAGGATGGCCTGTTTCTGAAACACATCTGGCTCGAACGCCCACTGTGGGAGAGAGAGATGAATGGGGGCTTAAGAGAGGAGAGGGGCCTTCCTGCCGCCTGATCCTGGGGTACAGAGGATAGCGAGAAGAAGAACAGGGTGAGAAAGGGATGGGACTGAGGTCTAAGAGTGGCCTGGGATGTGTCTGGCCTCTGGTAGAAAGATGAGACAAGTGTTGGGCTGGGAGGCAGGGCCAAGTTCTGGCCCACCAGGAGGTGGAGGAGCATGTGAGGACTGGGGCAACCCTACCTGGAAGGCCGGTTGGGGAATGAGGCGGTAAAAGTCCCCAACAGGGGAGGTGACGTCCACAGGAATGGCCCACTGTTCCTCAGGTTGGGGTTTAGTGGGCTCTGGGGGGGATTCAGCTGTGGATGCTTCCTGGAAAAGCCAGAGGAGAAGATGATAGAGACACAGCCAGAGAGCTCTCCATTACCAAAAAAGTGTTCCATTCTTCTCCTGAGACCCACCCAAGCTGGCTCACCCTCCCTAAAGCAAAGGCCCTCCTTGCCCACCTCTACCTCTCAGAATGACCAACCTTCAAGACTAGATCCTCCAAGCTGCTTGCTCTGGCTAAGGGAGCACTGCAGGGAGAGGCTGAGGCAGTGTCCCCTCTGGGATCTCCAAACTGTCCCACCACCTCACTCTCGTCCTCATCACCCCCACCCAGATCCAGGAGCTCCAGCAGACGGCTGAGGCTGAGCAACCCAGGAGCTGGTGCAGGGTGATCTGAGGACCAAAGCAAACAGGGAGACCTGGTCATTTCCCCCTCCATTCCATCGGAGAAGGGCGACAATGCCCCTATCTCAAAACTAAAACTCACTCTTTGGTGCAAAGTCCACGCCTTTCTTGAAGCCAGGTGGAATAGTAAGGAGATCTGGAGAACAGAGAGAGAGGGATACAGTCATAACCACTGCACAATGTTACACAAGTTGCATATTGCACGAACCTAGAGGACATCACATGTAACATAAATGTTGTAGGCTACGTTTTATATATTATCATATGCCAAATATATAATAACATATAAAACACTGTTATATTTGTTATAACAATTTTCCAACAGAAGACAGTGACGGTTGTTATGGAAGGTGCACCTTTTCCTAATTTGCTCAAAGGCATGGCAGGGCCAGCAGCAACCCAGTCAGAGGCCTGGGTCCCTCTTCTTCAAGGCCCAGCCTTGGAGCCCTGCCTCCCAAGAGTCCATCCTGGCACCCTCTTCACCTTTCTCAAAGTCTATCTCCTTCTCAGCCTCCTCCAAAGTGCTCAGATCTGTCATGGTAGGCTCATCCATCCCACCTGGAAAGAGTTTGAACAGATAGGGATTCTTAGGGTAAGAGGGGATGGGTGGGGAAACCCTTCCCTTGCAGACTGAAAACCCCCTCTCCTACTCTCCCATCTTCACAAGAGTCACCTGGCCAGAAGGGATACTGCATCGGATTCCCCCACAGGGCTTGGGAAGGGGACCCTGGGGGCCGGTGAAGAGACAAGGAGGTCATGGCTGATAGATGTGTGTTCTCCAGCAGCACCTGAGGCAAGAGACCAGAGCCAATGAAGCTGAACTTCCCTCTGACCATTGCTCCCCCTTCTCCCAATTCTGCTTCTCATGTATGCTGACATCTTACCTCCTTATAGCCCAGTATCTGGCCAGTGGTTGGGTGTCTTTGGGCCTGTAGGTCGGAAGGGACTGGGGCCCCCGGGGCAGCCAGGAGAGACCAAGGATCTGTCTTCCTTTGCCATTTCCTGGAGAGAAGGAAAGTAATTTGCAGGTCTTTCTTCCCCATCCCAGCTTCCTTCAGGGACCCATATCCCTAGTTCTGTCTTCCATTCCCCTCACCAGTCTGAGTGTTCCACACCATGCAGAGGCAGCCAGGCTGGGGATGACAGAAACAACTGCTCTGCTTCTTGCTGCAGATCTGGGGCACAAGGAGGGAGCCCATGGGGAAGCTGGAACAAGCGCGAGATGAAAGGTGAGATGTTAGGTAAGGAAAAGTGGTGAGAAAACGCAAACAGAAGAGAAATTGATAGGATTCATATTTTGATCATCAGAAATGGTAGATATGCTAGACAAACTAGGGCGATGAGGCTGAAGAAATATTTTCCAAAGCTTATCCAAAAACTACCTGTCACTTAATTACCTGAGGCGCTGGTTAACAATGCAGTGGGTTTCAGAACTTTTGGGGCTGGACCTGAATATATGCATGTTAAAAAAGTTCCTTGGGAATCATGAGACATACTGAAATTTAAGAACCACTAGCTTTAGAAAAAGGAGACTCAGCCCTAAAGATGAAAAGAGCCAGGGACTCAAAAGCTAGCATTCCAATCACCCACAAGTGTCCTGGTCCTTAGGGGCAAAAGAAACGGACTCTGAGGAAAGAAGACACAATAGAAAGGGCAGCTTTCAAAGCTAAATTCCCCCGGGTGCTCTCTGCTCTGTCCTCACACAGGCTCTGACCCACCGCGGGTCCACTGGGCTGGGGTCTGTCCAGCACTTCTCCAGGCTGGCTGATAGGTGTCCAGGGACAGGAAAGCGAGATCAAGCTAGATCCAACTGTGAGGAGTGTGGAGGGGGTTTTAAGCTTTGGCGGAGTCAAAGGTTAAGCTCAAAAGTCACTCACGGTGCTCTCTGGAGCCCCAGGCACATTCAGTAGCTCCCAGCGCCCTGTACATCCCAGCTCCACCGCCCGAAGAGGCAGGTCCAGAGGACCTGGGGGAGGTAACACTACGGGAAAAGACAGAGGTCAGAGGTCAAGGGTCATTCCCTATCTAAGCCTCCTTTGCATCCCCTCCTTCTCACCAAGTCGCTCTGTCTCCATCATTCTGGAACCACGACAGCTGCTGGGCAGTCCGGAAGTGCAGCGAGTTGACACGGAGTAAGCCCCGCCCCTGGACGGGCGGAAGTCGAGGCAACTTCCGTCACACCCACCACCGGGGGCGTGGACGAGGGTTACTGAAGAGCTGACGCCGCGTGGTGGGAGACCGGGCGGAAGTGTATGCGCCTTCGGCCGCCTTGGTTACCGCGTTCTCCGCCCTCCGTCACGTCATCGCTCTGAGCCCGCTCTCCGCGGCCGGCGCGGGCGCCGCCCGAGACCGTGGGGCCCCGGTTCCCGCCCCCCACCAGGTAAGGCCCTCTCGTCCTCACCCTTCGCCCCTGTTTTTCTGGCCCTTCCTCTCTTCTTTTCTCTTTCGTTGCTCCTTAAGCGCCCCGCAGATTCCACCGCCTCCTCTGCCGTTAGGACCCTATGGTTGCCCTGGTGACCCCAGCGGGGGCAGTAGGGTCGTGTGCCATCGTCATGGCGACGGAGGGGCTTTTTCTCCCTCCCAGTGCCACGTGGTACTCCAAGGCGCTGGTGTTCAGGATCTCTGGACAGAGAATGGAATGCTGGTTGATCCCGAAGAGCGGGAGTTTGGACGGCAACCAGGTTTAAGCCAGGGGTAGGGAGAGGCCAAAGGCAGCAGTAGACAGGCCTGGAGGGGTGGGGCTGGGGTTGTGGACGGCGTGTGAACTCTGGGCGTGACAGTGGAGAAAGATGTCTTGGGCCCTGCCCCTGAACCAGGAGCCACCATGTTGGTGATACCCCCCGGACTGAGCGAGGAGGAGGAGGCTCTACAGAAGAAATTCAACAAACTCAAGAAAAAGGTGAGGGAGTGTGTGTGGGCATGTCCCAACCTCTCATAGACTCTGCACTCTCAGAACACCTGGGGTGAGTGAAGGGATAGGGAGGTTCATCCAGCTCATTCCTGGAGACATAGCACCTCTCAGGGTAGTTCCAGAAGGTGGGCTTTCCCAATTGTTTCTGTATACTTTTTTCTTATGCAGTCTGCCAAGTTGTTTTAATTTCCTTTGACTTTTTGGTACTACCTAGGAGCTGGTGTTTCCCAAGCTTGGTTTTTCTAGTATTCAGTGTTCTAGTGGTACTCTTCAAATACCCAAAATTGCATCTATCATCTTCCTGTCTATTCTAATCTCATTCCTTTTCTTGATCTTCCTAATAAAACTGACTACAGTTAAGCCCCCCATGTTGGGCTCAAAATGTCATCGCTAACCTCTCCTGTATTTGCATAGCCAAACGTTTACCAGGTCTTCTTAACTCTTCTGTGGAAGTAATCTCTGCCATTTATTCTTTCCTGTGCATACCTTAAATTGGGTTTTTGCTAACACTCACCTAGACTGTCATAATGTTTTCTTACCAAGTTTCTCTTTATCTTTTTCTTTTTTGAAAGACTTCTCCACCCCTACCAAGGTGATCCATTGAAAACACAAAACTCACCCTCTTACCAAAATGCTCCATTGAAAACGCGAAACTCTGTTGCCCTTTTCTCAAAACCTGTATGTGGCTTCACACTGTAGAAGAAAGTCCCAGAGCTCTAGGTTAGCATCCCTTTCTGGCCAAAAAGAACTACTCAGTAGTCCCAAAACATGCATCCCAAAACCACCTTATCTCTGCATCCTTGCTACCCTTTTCCTTTGTCTGAGATACCCTTTTTTCTTTATCTGTGTTGTGCAGGTTCTACCCAGGGCCTAGTTTAATAGCCATTTGACATCAAAAAATCTTATTTGCTCTCTACTATAAATAATTTGTACTTCTTAAAAGGATTTCTGGCAATCCAGTCTAGTTATTTCTCAAGTTGTAAGGTTCTTGCAGGGAGGGACCATGTCTTATATACCTGTATAGATAGCCCTGTGACAGAGTTACAGCAGATTCTCATTAAATATACAGAGGAGGGATAGATGGATGGACAAAGCCTCCAAAAAGGATACCTAGGCTTATACTTCCTTGTATCTTATCTTCTGCAATTCCCATAAATGATCAAACTCCCAGTCACCAACTTCAACAATGTGAGACTTTGGAAAACTTCTGGGTACCATGGTTTCTATATTAGGTATTACTGGCGTTGTAGGTAATCTGGGGGACCATATTTGAGAGGCAGGGCTGCCTCAACACACCACTCCAGAAGCTACCATTTGCACTTTTTCTCCAAGGAGGGTGTCCCCCAGAATGATACACCCGCAGGCCTCTGGAGAGGTCCTGGCCACATACTGGTCCTCACCAACCCCTCTCTTCTCACCTTACTTCCAGAAAAAGGCATTACTGGCTCTGAAGAAGCAAAGTAGCAGCAGCACAGCCACCCAAGGTGGCGTCAAACGCTGTGAGTGACGGGGGAAATGGGGCTATAATGGAGGTGACCTCTGTCATGCCTGGCAAATATGATTCCCTCTTCCCTGCCACTCCAGCACTGTCAGAGCAGCCTGTGGTGGACACGGCCACAGCAACAGAGCAGGCAAAGCAGCTGGTGAAGTCAGGAGCCATCAGTGCCATCAAGGCCGAGACCAAGAACTCAGGCTTCAAACGTTCTCGAACCTTAGAGGGGAAGTTAAAGGTGAGCACAAACACAAGCGTTCTTCAAAGGTCATCCCCCCAAGTTGCAGTGGAGGTAGGTTTAGGGGGGGAAGTAATGCTTATTCCATCATTGACAAATTGGTACACCATTTGGTGCTTCCGTTTCATATCTATAAAATGAAGAAACCGGATGACTCTTAAATTCCCCTTCATTTTACACATTAAATGCTCTGGTCCTCCATGGGTGGACAATAACCCTTGGAATTTGTTGGCTCTAAGAGGGTGAACAGGCTGAAAATACCATCAGTTTCAGAAAAGGTTTAGATAAACCAAATACTTTAGATGTTTATTGAGTCATTTAGAAAAGTATCACTAATCGAAAAAGCAAAGTGTAGCAGATTAAGAAAAAAAAAAGACAACAGGAGGCCAAGAAGAGGGTAAGGGAGGGAAAAGGAATTCGTTTGTCCCACAGTTAGGCAGTCTCCTGCTTCCACACTGAGGTAAGTCTTTGCCACTTCCAGGACCCTGAGAAGGGGCCAGTCCCCACTTTTCAGCCATTCCAGAGGAGCATATCTGCCGACGATGATCTACAGGAGGTAATGCTTCCAGATTCTCTGTCTCTGGGGGTTGAGAAACATAAGAGGCCCACCCATTTTGGACCACATGCCAACAAACAGAAATCATCTTAACTGTTCTTGATCTCTTTTTCAGTCATCCAGACGTCCCCAGAGGAAATCTCTGTATGAGAGGTTAGAATTAGAAAGAGAACTGCATCCCACTTGGCTGGAGGAGCAGGAAAGATTGGTTGCTGGGTCCTTGGGAGGGATGGGACCTTCCTGAAGTGGAGGGAACAGGGGCTGCAGTGGGGAGGTGTTAAGTCTTCAGAGGATCTGGGAAGAGGAGGTGAAGACCCCTTTCATCCTTACTTTCTACTTCTCCCCAGCTTTGTGTCTTCCAGCGACCGGCTTCGGGAACTGGGGGCAGACGGGGAAGAAGCAGAGGGCCCAGGGGCTGGGGATGGCCCCCCACGAAGCTTTGATTGGGGCTATGAAGAACGTGGCAATGCCCACACTTCAGCCTCCCCTCCCCGAAGCCGAGATCGCAGTCATGAGCGGAACCGGGACAGAGACAGAGATCGGGAGCGAGACCGAGATAGAGATCGGGAGCGAGACCGAGATAGAGATAGAGACCGAGACCGAGAGCGGGACAGAGACCGGGACAGGGAGCGAGACCGAGAGGGCCCTTTCCGCAGTGAGTGATCTTGGCTGGTGGGGAAGGTAACCTCAGCTAGAATTTAGATGGGTCCTACTAGAGTGAACTTTGAAGTGGAGAGTGAGACAGGTTATATCTTCTGACTGATTCCTGATCCCATAGGGTCGGACTCATTTCCTGAACGCCGGGCCCCTCGGAAGGGGAATACTCTCTATGTGTACGGAGAAGACATGACGCCCACCCTCCTCCGTGGAGCCTTCTCTCCCTTTGGAAACATTATTGACCTCTCCATGGATCCACCCAGAAAGTAAGAATGACCGTGGGGCAAGATGCCAAGTCCTGGGAGGACTTGTCCTACCGTGTGAAGTCTGGGGAAGGAAAGCCGCCTGTCACCAGCACCCTGTGAGCACTGGGTTTGGATGGGTTCAGAAAAGCCCATGGTCCTGCGACTGACCCTGTTTTCTCTCATCCCAGCTGTGCCTTTGTCACCTATGAAAAGATGGAGTCAGCAGATCAGGCCATAGCTGAGGTGGGAACTTCCCAGATCTGTTCTTCCCATCTCTCCTGTCATCTTCATGTTTTCTTCTTGAAATACTGAAAGCTAGGAAGAAATTGATTCCTAGAGACAGAGGAAGTCCCTCTCTGTTCATACAAGAAACCTTATATTCTCAGGTCCCATTTAGTCTTCTTGTAAGATGGCAACCCCTAGGAATCCTCTTTTGGTTTATCCATAATGTTCCCCCCTTCCATCTTCCACCCTGTCCCCTTTTCTGCTCCAGCTCAATGGGACCCAGGTGGAGTCTGTACAGCTCAAAGTCAGCATTGCCCGCAAACAGCCCATGTTGGACGCCGCCACTGGCAAGTCTGTCTGGGGCTCCCTTGGTAAGAATAGGGTTCTTCCTTCCTCATCCTGTCCCCCAGGGCTCATCCCGTTTTCTGTTCTGCACATTTCTGGGCTTCCTACAGGTGATAGAGACCTGGATTTGTGTGGAAGCTGTGGAAATGGGGAGGGGAATTGTCAAGACCTTTGTCAGCTAGAGGCAGGGGGAGAATGAAGGAAAAGGATTGAAAACAGCTACTAAAGTGATGACTGGAAGTGGAAAAGAAGTGGGAGCTAGTGTCACGCGGTGAAAAAGATGAGTACCTCATGTGACTTTGTTCATTTTGAGGTGAAGGAGAGTAGTTTTGTAAGCGTTTGTAAGTAGTGATTTGCATCTTGACTGTGAGGGAGGGATGAAACCTAGATTAGAGTTATCTGTGTCATGGGGCTGCTAGAAATGATAGCATCATTAGGGGAGACTGATTTAGCAGGGGAAAATGACCCAGGTCTGGCTTGAGGAAGATACAGGGAATATGTTAAGACCTAGGGCAGTACCCCTTGTGCCCCACATGTCCCCAGCACTCCTGACATGCAGAAGTTGGGGATACAGCCAGAAAACCGGAGGAGTCGGGGCCAGGAGCTGCGCCAGAGGAGCTGGAGTCATGACACAGAGATCAAGGGGGCAGGGAGTAATCACATTAGCCCCAGAGTGATGGGAATAGAATCTTTAGAAATGGGGTGAAGAAGGAACAGGTTGGGTGAAGAGGAAAAGGTGCAACTAGGAACTTGAGGGAGAATGCTCAGAGCCAAAGCTGCAATTAAATGATTCCCCACGTGGCGTAATACAACAAGTCCTTTTTTATTACGAATAGATTGGATTACGAATAGATTGGGCAGAAATAAGGGTTCAGCGCAAGAGTGGCTCTCCAGATAAAAGAAGAAGCCATAATTGACCAGCATATCAACAAAGGGTCACAGAGATTTTCTCATTTTTAATTTCTGACATATTGACTTAAAGTAATGAGTTAACATCTTTCACATATTTCAACAATAGTAACATTTTGGGTTTTTCCAAGAACAAAACATCCATCACAGTGTCCACAGGTGCCACAAGAACAGCTCACAGTCCTGGCTGTGGTGAGAGGAGGTTTGGCCTGAGGGGTCAAGGGGAAACAAGCCAGGCCAGGCCACCAGAGGGCACCACAAAAGCTGGGCTTCCAGAGGCCAGAGACCAGGAGGGATGTAGTCAGATTCTGGGCCTCCTGCCTGTGAGTTCCTCTCTTTCAGGCCTTGACTATCCTTTTTCTCCCTCCCTAGCTGTCCAGAATAGCCCTAAGGGTTGCCACCGGGACAAGAGGACTCAAATTGTCTACAATGACGACGTCTACAAGGAAAATCTTGTGGATGGCTTCTAGGGAGCAGAGCTGGAGTCCTTGTGCCTCATGTGCCCCCCAATGCTGGTCTCAGTAAAACACTGAGGTGGAAGCTCACACATCTCCCTCAGCCTCTGGTTTTTCAGCACTTGGGATTGGGGTTAAGCCTTTAAAAACGGCTGTCAGATCTGATCTCACTTGGAACAACTCAGCCGGTGCATGTGCCCCACTCCCCTTACCCCAAAAGGATCTTGAACACAGATATTGCTAGAGTTGTTTTAATTAGATCCCATTCCCCTTATAGAAAACCCAGATCCTCCTCTTCTAGTTTCTCCTTGAGCCAGGGTAACACTTCAAAGAGGTTGATGTGGAAATCCCGGGCGTGAGCAGGTACCAGCTGTTGTCGCCTTTGGTTTTTGCAGACATCCACTACACCCCAGCTGATCACACCAACCTGGAGATGGGGAAGCGTAGTGCCACAGATGTGTTAGAGTTCTTTCCTAATCCCAAGAAGTGTAACTCTTCCCAGTTGCCTCTGAGCTGACCTAAAGGAATTAGACTAGGGAAGCATCTTAGTCCTGTCCTCTCTGTCATACAAACTTGGACTTATGAGCCCTAAGCAGACCAGTCCAAGGAATAGTCTTAAGGTGAGGCAGGCACTGCTTCACACACACACACACACACCCCACTAGCCACATGCCTCATGCTGCCCTGCAGTGGGGCCCATGCTGACCACTGGGCTTCCTGCCACAGGTGGAGAAACACTCACTTGAATGAAGCGGCTCCTTTTGTGAACAATCAGGGGGCCACCAGAATCACCTGCAGGAGAGGGGAAGTTGTAGGGAAAAGGACTCTTGGGCCTCAGGAACTTTGCAGCACAACCAAGACACCTCTTCTCACCTTTGCAAGTATTGGGGTCAGCGTAGGGTATCACTCCTCCAGTGCAAAGGAACCTGGGGGTGACTACCTCAGAGATGTCCTTGACTTTGTCGTAGCCTGGTGCATATCGAGCATCTCTCTCACAACTGGCTTTCTGTAGGTGAGGGGGGAAGGGTTGAGGAGAAAGTGTTGATGAACAAAGCTGGGTTTAAGATTGGGGTCTAGAAGACCTTAGGATCCCACACGCCTCACCTTATCTCCATTCTTGATGTAAACCTCCTTCCGGGCCAGCCCCTTCTTCTCCCCCTTGGAAAACTCAGTCACAAACAGAGCTTTCACATCCTTCACAGGAAGCAGCTCTTCCTCTGGATAAATGGACAGACTGGGTCACTTCAAGCCATCCTTCCTCTGCCATTTCCCCATTGCTTTCATGCCCCAAGCCTTCCCAGTGAGTCAGGCTGCCCCTCATCTCCTGCTGCAGCTCTCTTGTGTCCCACCTATCTCTTGGAATCTCATCCTGGTTCCCCACTCCCTGAGAATGTCTTACTGTGTTGCTGACAAGTGGTTGACTGAGGAAGCCGCAGAGCTCGAGTTGTTCCTTCGGTGCAGGGAAGACAAATGGGTCTGTTAAGGAGAGATAGGGAAACCAATGGGGCAGCCTGTCCTGGAGCCCAGCCCTCCAAATCTACCTTCCCCAGCCTTTTCTCCTGTAGGGTCTGGATGCTTTCACCTGAGAGTCTGGTCATACGTTAGCTTCTTCTTGAGCTTGACCAGAGCCACATCGTAGTCATAAAATTCAGAAATTCCTTCTTTGGTTTTTTCATTGATGTTGTACTTGGGGTGAAATAGAACTTCTTCTATTTCTAAGTCCTGTTTCTTCACTCCTAAGATAGGAAAAGAGTATCTCTATCTCTGGACCTACATATTCTGAGCAGTCTCCTGCCTCTGGCCCCATCTTATCTCTAACTGGGGGTCTTCCTCATCCATGACTGGACAAGGGTGCAAGAAAGGGGCTGCATGGAGGGTAGGTGGACTGTGAGATCTTGAGGAAGTGGGAGTGGCTGCCTGAAAGCATGGCTGGGGCTTGGGATCCATTTGTTGTATCCTTACCCAAGTTGATCTTGATTGAGTGTACCTGGTCGTCCACAGTGAAACAGTGTGCTGCTGTCAGCACAAAGTACTGAGACACTACAGCCCCCATGCAGGTCTCATGTCCCTTCAAAGGGCGCTGGAAACACAATAGCAGAGGGTTAAAGCTCAGCTTCCACGAACACCACCATCTAGTGGTCGTTCGCCTCCCACAGGTCCCCAATGCTAGATTGCTGTGCTTACGGTGACTGAGATCTTCGCCTGCCATGGTTGCTTGTGGGCATCGCTGCCTTCCCTGTGTTCCCAAACCATGCCACAGAGACCGAGAGACTGACTTTCATCTGACAGGAGAGGAGAATGTGCTGAAAGCTGGGGATACTTCATTCCCAAGTGGCAGAAGCCTTTTGAGAAAGGACATCCTCATATCTTGGGGAGCAGAGACCCATTAGGAGGGAAGGAAAAGCAGAGGTGCTTGTCAGGAGACAAAAAACCACATAGTGTAGTGAAAAGAACTTGAGACTAAGAGATCAGGGACCTGGCTGTGTTTCTTGACCTCTCGGCCTCAATTTCCACATCTATAAAGTGAGAGACTTGAGAAAGATCTCCAAGTTATTTAGAGCTCTGATTCTAAGATCAGGAAGTGGGACAGTGCCAGAAAACAAAAACAGTCACACTGAGACAGGGAAGGAGAAATGAGAAAGGCCTTCCAGACTCCTAGACCATGAGGATAATTCAGTTGCTCTTCTGGGTTCTTCCTACCAATCATTTTGAAGAAAACATCCTCCAGATGTTCCATGTCCTTGACTTTGAACACATGTTGTTCTTTATCCTTCTTGGAAGCCAAAGCATTGATGTTCACTGGGTCCACCAATGGTCCGATCCCAAATACATAGACATCTGTGAAAGCAAGAGGGAAAGTGAGGCTCTTGGCCCCAGGGGATAGCAACTGAGAAAGTGGGATGCTGGGTCCTGGGTAGGTCACGCACCCAAATAATCCTCCCTTAGGTTTTTGCGGTCCCTGCCAATGTCCAGCAAGCTCCGGATCTCATCAATAACAGGGACAGGGTCCCCACCCATGTTGTGCAAGCCTGTAGAAGAGATGGGGACCAGGATTGTAGAGGCAAGGAAGAGAAGAGTGAGGGTCAAGTGAGATTAATTGGCTAGAGGCAGTGACACACATGGTTGAGTGAGTGGATTGGGCAGGGGATAGAAGTGATAGATCACAAAGAGCTCCTTGACACAGGAGAACTCAAACAGTCAGCTATGAGTAGCATTCAGTTTCCCAACCATGAGTCCAGTGTTACATGTGGGCTTTAAGGCCCACATGCTGGAGTTAAGGGGGGGTAATATGGGACAGGAGAGAGATCCCTTCTGACCATCAGTCATTAGGATGATGACATGGCGGGTGTGGTTCCAGCCTTCAGGGGGTTTATCCCCTATCCAGTTCATCATGCTGTAGACTGCTTGGAGGGCCTTCTTGGTATTGGTCCCTGTCTTCAACTTGTGGTCTGTGGAGAGGGAAGAGGCCACCATCTCACCTAGTCTTCAAAGCCACTTTTGAGACCCAGAAGCCTTTCAATCCCTGGGATCCCACATTTTTCCACTGTGACTTAGCTGTTAACCCATTGACTTCACTTTTACTACAAAGTGGTCCTCCCAGCCCAACAGGTTCCCATTAACCTCCATCGTCCAATGACCCTACTGTCCTCCCTTTTACTAAAAGTGGTTCTCCATAGCCCCTCCCTACAACGCCCCTCAACCTTCTGACCTCTCTGATCCCCAGATGAACCTCCTGTCATTGTCTTGCCTAACCTAATCTCTGACCTTCATAACTGATTTGGTTGATCCGCTCCGTGACCCAGTCTGCATCACTGCTCCTTGCTTCAGACACTCTAATCAAAACATTGGGGTCTGTGGCATATGTCACTAAACCGTATCTTGGCTTCACCCCATAACTCGCCACCTGCAAAGGGTCACAGGCATTGAAATGAAAATGCTGTGGTTGGGAGAAGTCAGCAATTTTGCTGGGATGAAGATCGTAGAGCAAGAGGTTCAAGGGCTGGCTAGTCACCCTGAGGTTCACAGAAGAGTCTGTGGTAAAGTCAGGGAAATGTTTCAAGTAGGTAAAGGAGGACAGAAGAGAACTTGGAAATTTTCTAGGGTCTTGTGGGTACCAGGGAACTGGCCCTGGAAAGCAGTGAGGTGTGTTCAGGGTCACCACGTTTAGGGGGCAGGGAGGTCCACCTTCTCAATGAGGCTGGTGAGACACCTCTTGGCCCCTGTGAAGTTGCTAGCTCCAATGCTGTCTGATCCGTCCAGCACCAGGTAGATGTTCATGGAGCCTGAGGGGTCCAGGATAATCTTCCGCTTCTGTTGTTCTCCTAGGTGTCACCAGAGAGACTCAGGCTCCAGCATGTCCTGTCCTCCTTCTCCCTCCTCCCCCAATTCTCAACCCTGCCTCTCTTCTCTGTCTTCAAACCTGGGCTGTGCCCATCTTCAGCATCGGCTCCTTCTATGGTCTCTGTCAGGGAAGACAGGAAGGCTTCCGCCACCTCTTGAGGGGTATCGTACATAAAGGAATCTGAGGAGTAGTAAAAAATCAGGTCAGATGTCTGAGAGGGTTTAAGGACTCAGTGACCAAAGAGACAGATTGTGGTTTTCCAGGGTGGGAAACTCTCAGAAGTGAGAAAAGCTCTACTGGGATGTTTGGAAGAAATGAGGGGGAAGCTGGGTTGAGCTAGGAGAAGATGGTGCCTTGGTATGGAGACATTAGGATGGAGGGCAGAATCTGTCGGGGGTCATAGTTCAAGGGTCACCTTGACAAGAAGGCTCTGTCCCACTCCAGGAGCCACCTTCCAGGCACTTTCGCTGCTGAGAACCACGCAGGGTGAGTCCCCGGCTGCAGTGGTAGTAGACGCTATCTTCAAGGCGGTACTGTCTGCCCACCTTCCTTGTGCCAATGGGAATGCCCGGGTTGGGGCAGTACCCCGCTGCAGAGGCACAAGACAAGGAGGTGAGAACCAAAGCCTGTGGCCAAAGGGCAAGGCAGAGAACAAGAGTTTTGGTGCTAGTTCCTCAGGCAGGTTGGTCAACAAGGAGAGAGTAATGTGGCAGGAGAAAACCCTTCTCACCTCCATCATCACAAATGGCTGTTTGCCCATCCCACCGGCCAGTTGCTTGACAGGTGCGATTGGCAGAGCCCCGGAGAGTATAACCGTCATAGCAATGGAAAGAGATCTCATCACTCAAATTGTAGTAGGGGGCCCGGGGCCAATATTCCCCATTCTCAAAGTCCTGTGGTCTTTGGCAGCGAATTTCTTTAGGTAGAGAGAAAAGTGGAAATCACTAAAAGAGAAGCACTGTCCTTCAGGGTCTCTCTCCTGATCTCAGGTCCCTGTACTGACAAACAGCACTGTCCCAGTCCCACAAAAACAGCGTCTACTCCCCTTTACCTTTCAACCCATGGGGCACCCAGCTGCTCCTTCATCCCCATGTCTGAGTGTTCTTTTAACTGTGAGGGCTCCCTGGTACAGGGTAAGCGCTCCTTTCTCCTCCCTCCTCCCCACCTCAGACCCTAGAGCTGCTCCTACTCCCTCTCAGCGACCTGCTCTCAATGTAGGACATATAAGTCCCAACCTTTGCCACCACCTACTCCATCCCTCCCTTGACCCACCCCCACCCTCACTGCCCCCCAACCTTTGCACTCTGCCTTCTTGACAACTTTTCGGTCTTTGGTTTGCAGGGTACTCCAGGACCCCCAGGGTCTGCAGATGCGAGTCTGCACAGGGTATGGGTAGAAGCCAGAGGGACACACATACTCCAGTGCCTGGCCCTCCTGGAGAAGGCGGAAGGAGCCACCTGTGATCTCTACCCCCTCCAGAGAGCAGGGGCTTTGGAGCTTGTCCTTAGGCAGTGGAGTTGTGCACACACCTAAAGAGAACGGCTGATTAAGCCTGGCCCCATGAGGCTGAAGAGGGATGTTAGGCAGCAGGAGAGGGGAGCTGATCCTCACTTACCTGCGGACAAGAAGCCCAGGACCAAAGGAAGCAGGCAGAGTGGGAGGTTGAGATTCCTCCCCATGGCCATGGAAGACAGGAGAGAAGGTGGCGATAGGGGGAGAGGGGAAGCAAGATGGTCTATTATCCTGACTTGTGCTGTGTGTCTGGCTCTGTGTCCAAGAGGAAACTTCAGCCCTGGGCCTGGTCACACTCCTTCTCCTTGGCTCCCACCAGCCCCCAAGCCTTTATGCAATCTGTGTCTGGCACCTGTGGCTCGCTTGCCCCACCCACCCCACACAGATCACTTTCCGGAAAGTCCAAGTGGGAGGGCTCCACTGAGCTTCCAGCCAAGGAAATAGAAACTGCACGAACCCCACCTTTTGATGCTCAGATTCCAGGACTCTCCCCCTCAACACCCTGCCAGCTCTTCTCCAACAAACCCAGGCTGCCCTGTTAGGGACCACAAATAAGACCCTGACCTCACTCCCCTGCGGACTGTGTGTGATGAGGCAGAGTCCAGCAGCTGTTTACCCAGCAGGGGCTCTGACCTGCCCTCCTGGGATTCCTGGAATCATTCTTGTCCCGCCCCCAGGCCAACTGAACCCAGCACCATCACCCCACCCCAGGCCGGGGCACAGATGGATGTGGAAATCATTAACTTTTATTAATTTCATAACTGGGAAATTCCACGTGAAAGTGAAAGGAGAGGTGAGACAAACCAGAGGAAGGGATTTGAACACTGGCTGGAGAAAATGGAAATGAGGATCTGGGGCAGTCAGCCCTGGCATGGCCCGCTGCCTGCTGGGATCGATCCTGGAGGCCAAACTTTACTCAGAGCCAGGAGCAAGGGTGGGTAGAGAGGGCTGAGTAGGGATGTCAGAAAAAGGAGTGGGAAGAGATGGCAGGTCCCGACAAGACAGGAGAAGGGCCGGTGGCCATGTCTAGGGGGGCAAAAACTTCAGGACATCCTGAAGGTGCTGCCTCAGCCAGGGCTGCAGGCGGAAGAGATTGATATGGAAGTCTCGTGGTGGAGGGACCATGCCTTGGGGAGCCCTCTGGCGGAAGTTTTTGTCGGCGCTGACACAGGGGCTGTAGAGGCCCCAGCTCACCAAGCCCACCTGGAAGAAGGGAGTGAAGAGGGCGAGGGTCTGCCCCAGCCCCAGTCCCGAGCCCCAACCTCCCTGGTTCCTGCACAAGCCCTCCCGCATCCCCCTAAGACCCAGCCACCCCCGTCCTGCGAACTTGCCCCGTTTCTTCTCACCTGAAAAAACCTATATTTTCGCTCAAGGAAAACTGCTCCCCCAGATTCTCCTGCAGAAAGGAGGGAGAGGGGACAGCGTCACCCCGTCGCTCACCCGGCTCCACTGTCATCGCAGGCAGCACAGGGTCTCCTGGTGTGCGTGCTGGCCGCGAGGACACCGGTGGCTTTCCCCACATGAATCCAGGTCTAGAGGGGAGAAGGGAGCTCACCCCTGCAGGGATTGTCATCCTTCCCCATCCCGCTGCAGAGGAACTGGTCTGTCACCACATCTCCGACAGACGTCAGGTTGGGGAACATGGTTTTGTGCTGGGAGACCACCTTGATGCAGTCTTCCCTCTGCAGTATGGGTGGAGCAGGAGAGAGGGATGGAGCAGGTAGAGCCAGGGGACACCTGGGGCGAGCTGAGCCGGGAGGAGGGCTGACGGCTCAGAGCGAGAAAACGACCAAAGCCAGGGGAGGGAGAGGGACGTCCTGGGAATCCCGTCCCCCACAGCATCCCGGACCCAACCCCTCACCTCCGACCCCAATTTGAGGTTAATGTTCAGTGCGCTCCCATTCAAGGCCACAAAATGGGCAGGAACACTCAGTGTGTCCAGAAGTTTTCTCTCTGCAGCCGAGGAGAAGGGGGTGCTGGTGCTGGTGCCTTTGCTCGGAACCCAGACTCCTGGCCTGGGAGGTCCGCCCCACGCCTGGGACCCCAGTTCTTCACACGCCCTAAGCCTCGTGCTCACCATGGTCCCGACAGGTGCTGCCTTGGGGTCTCCGCAGAGCCAGATTGGCTCCCTCTGTGCAGGGAAGGCAGATGGGCCTGGGAAGAAGGGTGCAGGTCATGCAGGCAGGCTGGCCCCTCAACCTCCCTTCTCCTGGGCTCCCCAAGACCGGCCTTCCCCGCGAGGTGCCCTCCCGGCACCTGGCATGGGTGGACATCTTCACTTTCTGAGCCAGCTTCAGCAGGGCGATATCGTCGCCGTAGAACTCCAGGATCCCCTGCTTCTTCTTGGCAAAGACGTCGAACCCCGGGGAAGTCACCACCTCCTCAATCCGGAAGTCTTTGCCCCACTGGGAGTTTGGATCCCCTGGAAACGGCACAGCAGATTAGACTGGACCAGAGCTTGTGGAGGGCTCAGAGGCTGGAGACACAGGGCAGAAGCTCTGGTCCCGGAGTGGAGGGCCTTGGTGCGACCCTGCCTTACCCACAATAACTCTCCACAAGGAGATGTCCTCGACATTGCGGAAGCAGTGGGCAGCCGTCAGGACCCACTGGTCCGAGATGAGGGCCCCCCGGCAGGTCTCCTGGCCCTTGGGCTGCAGGACAATGGGTGATCCTCAGGCCCCTGGCCCAGTTCACCTTGGGGACCCAACCCCCACCCTTCCTTCCTGGTCTTGCCTTGATGGTGACATGCCAGGGTGTCCTTTCCTGGTCGGAGGCATTGACTGACATGTTCCCCACCCCGCAGATGTTGTCTGTGAGCTTGGAGACATCTGTGAGGGTGAGGAGCAGACAGGGAGGGAGCCAAGCGAGGGGCTGAGCCCGGGGCTGCCTCGTTACCCGTGCCCCGCTCCCGCCAGGGCAAAGCTCACTCACCCAGCATATGTTCAAAGACATGGAGCAGAGCCTCTGTGTCCTGCAGGATGAAGGCGTGCCTCTCTCCATCCTTCTTGGACCCCAGCTCATTCAGTTCTTTCCAGTCCACATCCACCTTGCCCACCCCAATGGCATAGATGTCTGATGGGGAGGAGGGAAAGCACCCGAATCGTGTGGCTGCGGGGCTACCCCGTGAGGCTGGAGGCTGTCATTTGGAACTCACTGTGTCCTCCAAAGCTTACAGGAGCTGGACGCCCCTTTCCCACCCCCGTCCCACCCTGTTTCCTACCACGGCATCCTTCACTCTTTTCCAGCCACGTAGGTCCCCTCGCAGTTCCTCATCCTACCCTCAGGCCCTTTGCGCCAGTGCCTCCACTTGCTTTACTCTTCCCTCCTCTTCCACGCACCTCCCTTTCTTGCTTCTTTGGGCTTAGTCTTAAATGACACCTTCTTGGTGAGGACTTCCCCAGCCTCCTTGTCTAAAACCATAATGCCCCAGATACCAGGCACTTCCATCCCTCCACCAGCTCTTAAACACCTTAGCACGCCTCACTACTTAATGTGCTGTTTGGTCTCCTTATTTATCTTGTTTATTGGCCCTGTTCTGGAAGAGCAGCCCCATGCAGGCAGGCATTTGTATCTGTTTTGTTCACAGCTGAAAGCCCAGGAGAAGCACTCTGTGAGTACTTGTAAACGAATGAGTGAATGAAAAAGAACACATGCACATAGCATGGAGAGAGAGCTTTGGATCCGATCTCCCTCTGTCAAACATATAATCTGGAAGAGCAGCCCAAAGCCGTCCCTCCCCACTGAAAAACCGGGACCCACACAACCATCCACAGCGGCCTCTGAACATGGGTGCCCTGAAGCGGCTCACGGGAGTCTTGTCTTCTCCGACCCTCAGCACCCCATCATGGCCCACACTTGCCCCTGTGTTGAGTGTAGGGAATAAGTATGCAGGTGGACTGTGAGAGAAATCTTCAGCCAAGGAGGGATCCTGCAGAGGTGGTCAGAAGCAGTGACAGTGTGAGCTGGACAATTACCATGCCCAGGGTGTTTTCTTTGACTAGTACCCTTAAATTTCCCATTTTTTAATTTTTTTATATTTTTAACATAGGCAGGCACCGGGAATCGAGTCCTGGTCTCCAGCATGGAAGGCGAGAATTCTGCCTGCTGAGCCACTGTGGCCAGCCCTCCCATTTCTTTTCAATAAGATATTCTGGAACATTTATCCCATGGTGCTAAGGGAGCGGATGTGAATGATGTCCTTCTCCAGCCAAAGTTTTAAAGGGGAATCAGTGTGTCCCGGAAGGGCAGGGAGGATGGGGTCAGCGAATGGAAAAGGAGAGGATGCAAGGAGCAGGTGACACTCAGGGGCTCAACACCAGCTGCCCTCCCTGCCTGGAGAATCTCTCTCTGAAATTCTTTTCTTGTCAAAGTTCAGTGTGATCTGTGTTTGGTTTGAACCCAAGGAGTTGTTCCTTTAGGGGCTGCCGCTGCCAAAGCCATGCTGCTAAAAGACATGATGTCAGGGAAGGCCCTCACAAGGGATCTAGACCCCTTCTTCCTGGGGTGATGCCCACGGCCATGGCCAATCAGGATGGAACCGAGGTTGAAACCCTGGGCAATCTGGCTGCAGACTCCGCACACTTCACCACGACCTAAGGGACTTCCATCCAGAGCGCCACAGCCTACATCCCAGGCTGGAACCCCAGGAGGAGGCCTTGTGCCACCTGCAGTGGTGTGCCGGGGATGGTGGGGGGCGCCGAGGCTCACCCAGGTAGTCGTTTCTCTTCTGGTTGATGTTCAGAATCTCCTTGATATCATCAACAGCCCGCTTGGGTGAGCCACCCATGTTGGACTTTCCTAGATCGAGAAGGGACGAGAATCGTTGACTTGGGTGGGTGTCAGGTTCCCCAGAGCCCTGGGAGTGTGGAGAAGCACCCAGCCTGGGAACCTGAACCTTTACACTTCCAATGTGCGTCTTAAAATATACTGTTTTATTGGAATTTTCCATGTGCTGGAGTATCAGGCCAGGAGCTTCATTTACATTCTCTCTCTTAATTCTCAGGATAACCCCCATATATGGGTATTCTCATTTTTTTTCTTCCATACACCATGAACTAAAAAGGGATATCTATATAGTGCATAAGAATAACCTCCAAGATAACCTCTCGACTCTGTTTGGAATCTCTCAGCCACTGAAACTTTATTTTGTCTCATTTCTGTCTTCCCCCTTTTGGTCAAGAAGACTTTCTTGATTTCTTGATGCCAGGTCCTGGCTTATCTCAGGCTTTCTGTCCCACATTGCCAGGGAGATTTACACCCCTGGGAGTCATGTCCCACATAGGGAGGAGGGCAGTGAGTTCACGTGCTGAGTTGGCTTAGAGAGAGAGAGGCCACATTTGAGCAACAAAAGAGGTTTTCTGGGGGTGACTCTTAGGCCTAATTATAAGCAGGCTTAGCTTGTCTTTTGCAGGAATAAGTTTCATAGGGGCAAACCCCAAGATCGGGAGCTTGGCCTATTGATTTGCTTGTCCCCACTGCTTGCGAGAATATCAGGAATTCTCCAAATGAATTTTGAGTTTGAATTTTGAATTTTCCCCCCTTTCTCCTCATTCCCCAGGTGTCCTCATTTTATGCATAAGAAAACCAAGTCTCAGTGAGGCTGTGTAATTCATCCAAAATCATGAGATGAATGACAAAGCCCAGAGCCACTCCACAGACTGCTCCTTCCATCCACGCCTCTCAGCACCAGGGCTCTCAGGCCATGTCTCCCCATCTCGCTCACTCTAGTTCACTTCCTGTGCATAACAATAACTAACATTTACTAGTCACAAAACACTTTCACGTGAACAACTTACATTGCTTTCCCCAAAAAAATTGCGTAGGGAGAGGAAGGCATCATTATCATATTGTCATCCTCATCATCATGAATTCTACCTTATAAATAAGAACTTGAGGCTTGGCATGGCAGAAGGGGCTCAGAATGCAGGTTTCCTGCTCTGTCTAGTTTGCTAGACTCACTTGCAGAGACGGCAATACTCACCATCTGTCAGAAGGATGATGGCATGTCGAATCTCCGTCCAGGCCATCGTGTTCATTCCAAGGCGTTGCATTTGGTTATTCATCATGAAATAGACACTATTTAGGGCCTCGTAGATGTTGGTCCCAGTCCCATTTTCGTGGTCTGGAATATGGCAGGGGGGAGGACTCTCTTAGAAACTTCTTTCCTAACACCTCCGGGAAGATAATCACTCTATCTCGCAACAGATGCACAATTATCAACTGATTTGATAAACTCAGACCTTCACCATCTACAGAGAGATCTGGCATCGTTGCCTGCTTAAACATTAAGACTTTCTACCTTAGAAATGCTCATTGCATAAACCCCAACCCAAGGCCACACTAAAACCCCAAGATCCAAAATGGGGTTTCCAAAGAATTTGGGCTTTTTTTTTTAACCAAGGCCACTCTAAAACCCCAAGATCCAAAGTGGGGTTTCCAAAGAACTTGAGCTTTTTTTTTAAAACCATTTGCTACCTACCACCCAGGAAGCTTTCTACCCAGGTAAAAATGACCCGTGGAAGTGATGTGCTGAGCCATAAAAACCAGACCTCCCCATCAGGAAAGGCTCTGGCATCAGGAAGGTGCCAAGTGCTTGCACATGCATTTGGACTTCTTCAAAGGAAGCCGTGAGGTGGTGGGAGCTAGGACCCCGCGACCAAGACCCTGGATTCAGAAACCACCCCCTGCCCGAGGAACCGGAGCCCCAGAGCCCTGGGACTCGAATGCCACTGGGAGGCCTCGCTCTCTCTCTGACTTGTGCACAATCTGTTGGAGGAAACTCAGAGATGTCCCCTCCCTCTCGCATCGCCGTCACTTGATGACACCCGTACCTTTGTAGTTGGCGTTTTCCAAAATGCTCATCACTTCCGAAACATCCCGGGAGTTGTCGCTCAGCACAGACAGGATGACCTTGGGCTTGGAGGCAAAGGTGATGATGGCGACGCTGACATTGATCTCAAAGCTGAAGATCTGAGAAGGGCGAGTGAGAGGCAGCGTGAGGGGTCCGGAAACCAAAGGGGAGCTGAGAAGAGAGCACACAGAGGGCACTAGAGGGGGCAGAGAACCTGCACCACAACTGAGCAGTGGGTCCCTGTGTGGCCCCTGACCCGGAGGCTCACTGCTCACAGGAAACCAAGACGCTAATATTCATTGAGCCTCTCCTCTCTCTAACCGCGCTCCCTCCTTATTTAATCTTCATCCCAGCTTTGTGAGGGGGGCACAGTGGCCCCTATTTTATACATAAGGAAACTGAGCCTTGCGGCCCCAACCTGCATCACACGACTAGTGAGAGGTGACCGTGTTAGTCACCTCCCCAACTGCTGCTGTCTCCGCTCACTGCTTAGGACTTAGCCTTAAGTCCTAAGAGATGCTAAAGACCACGAAAACCGCCTTTCCTAGAATGTAGTTGTGGGGAAAGACAGGTCTTCATAAATTACCATGAAAAGCAAAGTGCTAGCCTCCAAACTCTCCTTCTGCTCATGCATCCTATCAATGAAAACATTTTGAGCACACATGCCATTATAGGCCTACGTATTTTTAAATTATGTGAGTGTATTGCTATTCAAATATATACGTTTTACAATTTTATTTTGGGGGTGGTGGTGCATGGTCTGGGAATTGAACCTGGGTCTCCTGTATGAAAGGTAAGCATTCTACCACCGAGCCACCTGTGCTACTCCTCAAATATATACATTTTAAAGCAAAATATTAAAAACTGTAAAAGGAAGAGTTGAAACTCCTGAAGTGGAGATATAGGATTTTTCTGGCACACCCCAGTGGCTTATCTCTTGTGCCCCTCTGTGGAGACCAGTGTTCTGGACAGTGAATTTCTAGAAGTGAGGACCCTCAGCCTTGTTCATCTTTGGTGTCTCCCAGCACCCAGCAAAATGGATAACACAGAACAGGTGCCCAACAGGGTTTGTGGAATGAAAAATACAATCATATAAATTGAATCCATGATTCCTGCATGGCAGGAGTTTAATCTGGGAGGACTTCTTGGAGGAGGTAGGGGTAGGAGCGGAAGCCTGAGAAAGGGAAAGAGACACAGAGGGGCAGTGAGTGCAGGAAGGCTCCTTCTACATGTAGGCTCCTAATTCCTGACCCTGTCCACCATACTGCAGGCACTATCCTTGAAATCTTTGAAGCTTTTTTCTGCCACACTCTGAGAGGCATCCAAGAGCAAGTAAAGGTTCAGGTATCCGGAGCGCTGGATTTGGATTTTACGGCCCACGTTTCCTGTGAGAAATGTGGAAGGGATGGATTGAGATCCCTATCTCCTCCCTGTGCTCTTGCCAAGGGGTCGGGGTCTCCCTGTCTCCCCTCCAGTTGGCCCAGGCTCTGCTGAGCCCACCCCAGGCTCCCTGGCCTCCCCAGGTCCTCCCACCCCAGCCCCCTCTCTGGCCCAGGCCCAGCACCCTGCTGCACAGCCTCAAGTGCTCACCCTTCTTCTGTTGGTTTGGATTGGTGGCTACAAGCATGTGGGACAAGGAGGCACCCAGGGCAGGGGCCACATCCTCAGGGAAGTCGTAAGAGTAGGGTTCTGTGGGAAGAGCCGCACAGGGGTCAGGCGGGACCCCTGCGGAAGAGGCTCGAGAGAGAGGCAGGGCATCTACTCACGGCGGCAGATGGGCTCCGTCCCGCTCCAGTCCCCCGTGGCCAGGCACTCCCGCTCTGCAGACCCTGTCAGCACCAGATTCGAAGAGCAGCGGTAACTGACCTTGTCTCCAAAGCCGAAGCGGGAGCCCGTCCGAACTGCACCTACGGAAGTGCCCGGGTTGGGGCAGTGGCCACCTGCGAGTGAACAGAGGGATTCAGAGGTGAGCAGGACCTCCCGGCCTCCTTCGAGCCTCTTGGCTTTGCTCACCTGCCCCCTCCCCGTTCCCTCCAGGCTCTCCCTCCTCTCCAGCCCTGAGAGCCTCTAGGATCCCTCGACCTCCCCCTTGAGGGACACCAGAGCTGTGCTTCCCAGGAGCATGGCTGGAAAAACCTGAAGTAGGGCAAAAAGTCGGCAGAACTCAGCAACCTCCAGTGCCAGCTGAAGCATCCCAACCTCAACCCCAACCCCAGAGGCTCACCCCAAGCTCCAGACCTCCGAGGAAGGTGTTAGCATATGACCCTACCCCTCCATCAGGAATATGTGTATTTCATATACGCACAATGAGGCATCACTACACACCTAGCAGAATGGCTAAAAACTGAAAAGATGGATAATTCAAAGTGTCGAAGAGGATGTGGGCAACTAGAACTCTGTTACATCGCTGGAGTGTCAATTCGTGAAACTGCTTGCCAACCTCAACTGAAGCTAAACTTATGCCAATCTGTGACCCACAGTTCCACTCCTAGATATTTACTCAAGAGAAACAAGTGCATATGTGCACCAAAAGACAGCTTACATAACAAGTATCACTCTACAACAAGGATGTTTGTAGAGCTATACTCATAATAGACCCAAATTGGAAACAAACCAAATGAATAGATAGGTAAACCACGGCTTAGTCACATAATGGAATGCTCCACTAAAAAAAGAACACACTACTCATACACACACATGGCTGAATCTCACGAACATAACGCTGAATGAAAAAAGCCAGATGCAAAAAACATTCTGCCTTATTTTATTTGTCTGAAATTCAAGATTAAGCTAAACTAATCAGGGATCTGGAAGACAGAGCAATGGTTACTTTGTGGGGTGGGGGACATTGAATGGGAGGGCAGGAGGGGACCTCTCGGGGCATTGGAAGTGTCCTCTATTACTGTAGATAGAGAATAATTTATAAGTAGATCTATTTTATGTTTGAGTAACTAACTATTTGGGAAAGAGTCAAGGACATGAGTGAGGAGCCTCGGCTGAGCTCCTGGGACGGGTGAGGTCCTGCCACTTGTGGAACCAGTGTTTTCTTCATGACATGCTCAGAATTGGAAGCACTTAAAACCCACAGGCAAATGTGGCTCTGGAGAATCCTGGAAGGCCCACTTGTGTCAAGCCGAGCTGCCGATCCTTCATGCAGGCAATATGACCATGACAAAAGTATGTGGCGCTTACCAACTTCCAGGGGCTCTGTCCTAGATTGCTTACCAACTCCACTCTTCCAAATGGCAACCCCATGAGGGCAGCACAATTACCATCCCTATTTCCAGATGCAAAGGCTGAGGAATAGAGACATTAAATAACCTGCCCAAAAGTCACAGACAGCATTGCTGGGCTGGGAACCCAAGCTGGTTCTGGTAGCAAAGCATTCAAGCACAATGCTTGCCTCTCTTCCAGCAGGGTAACAATTAGTAGAATATTCGGTAGGGCCTGAAGACCAAGTCTTGCTTTGAGGCATTTAGAAAAGCTGTGCAG
This sequence comes from Tamandua tetradactyla, assembly GCF_023851605.1. NCBI lineage: Eukaryota > Metazoa > Chordata > Mammalia > Pilosa > Myrmecophagidae > Tamandua > Tamandua tetradactyla. Next base: position 87,497,085 of record NC_135331.1, on the reverse strand, counting down.
AGGGTTTGGAGCCTTTATGTTGTACCAGAAACTCAGCACTGACTGCCTCGGGCCAGCCCCCCTGCAGACCGGGCAGACCTCAATGAACCAACACCCAAGCATATTATTGTGGTGCCCGGGAACCCAAGGCTCTGCCCCCACAGAGACTCCCTGGCACTCACCTGGCTCCAGGGTGCCCTGGAAGACCCCACCCCGATGCATCCCCTGGGTCAAGTACCCACCTCCGTTATCACACACGGCCGTCTCTCCATCCCATATGCCGTTGGGGCGACACTGCCGCACGGGCGAGCCCCGCAGCGTGAACCCATCTTCACACTCGAAGCTCAGGTTGCTGCCCACAGGGTGGGATGCCAGCCGTGGGGAGTACACTCCGTTGTCAAAGGAAACAGGGCCCGGACAGCGAACAGCTGGAGGGAGGGAAGAGAGGTGAGCATGTGGTGGGAGGGGTGCACGATGGGTGGTTCCCGCTGGGCTCAGCATTGGGTGGGTGACGTTCAGCTGGGATGCATGGGAACAGCCAACTGGTTGTCAAAATACTGAAATATTAGGTCAAAGAGCATGAAGCTGCCGTTTGGGGCAATTGGTTGGATATTGGCAGTTTTATACAGTTCAACCTAATGGATAAATTGCCACTTTCCTCAGCCCCCTGAGAACCATAGTCACCCCAGCCCCTCCCCTGGGGTCCTCAGATGTCCCCATGACGCAGTAACTAAAGGAGTAAGACCTGGTCCATCAGAGGACCCAGGCGCCCTGCTCCCGTGAGCATCCTTTCCAAACGGGCAGACCCACGCGCTTGCTTGTGAAGTATTTAAAATTCATCTCTTCGCTTTAGTCCCCATCCATCAAAGCCTGCCCCCAATTGCTTGCTATAGACAAGTGACATTTGCGGAATATTTTGAAAAGCCTAAAAGCACCTTTGCCATCCCTCCTGCACCCTCTAGAAAGGTTAAGTCCCACTCTGAGCGAGTCCTAAATAGAAGTTCTGGAGTGGACGTTGTCAGGACGTCCTGAGCAAGGCCTGCGGGAGTCTCACATTTGCAAGATGCCTTTGTCTGCCAGTAGGTGCCCGGGGTCTGCCACCGCCCGTTGCTCTTGCACAGCCGAGACTTCGGGGATGGGTAACGGCCCACGGGGCAGGAGTAGATGAGGACACTCCCAGGGGCCCAGCCGTGGCTAAGGGTGAAAGTTCCTCCGGAGATATTCACGTTCTGAGGGCAGGAGCGAGTGGCTGCAGCCAGGCCTGTGGGCAGGGGGACGCGGAGATGGAAATGGGAAAGAAGGAAGGAACAGAGCAGAGATGGAAAGCAAAAGACTTGCCCGTCTCACAGCTGGGAACTCCACCTGGCTAGTGGCCGTGGGACCCTGACATCCCCCTCCCCTGCCTCCTACCTGGGAACAGAGGCAGCAGGCAAAGGAGAGCCAGCAGTGGGTCCATGGTGTCCACTTTAGGGGCAAGAGGAGGCAGAGAGCCGGGGGAGGGGAGAGCTCATCTGACTTCCCGAAAACTAGAGCTGGCTCAGCAACTGATACATTTGCTGCCAGAGAAAGAAAACCAGGGAGTGGCAAGGGGGGAAGTTCTCCTGTTAGTAAAATAAATAATCAGGGATTGGGGACTGAGCTGAGGGCAAGAGACCTTTGCTCTCTCTCCACAATCCCAATGCATCCATAGTGTCAGTGATCTCCACCACGGGGTTTGCTTACTGCTCCCAGACTGGAACCACCACACATAAGCCCACATGCACACACCCAGGCAAACACACTCGTATGCATGCACCAACGGACATACACATGTGCACACACTCACCCACACATGTGTGCACACACCAGCTCTTGCATTACAATTTAATGCACACACCCCCGCAAGTCAGCCAAGATATTGCACAATATTTTATTTAAGCAAAGTTTCAGAATTGTTGGGTTTCGTTTTTGTTTGTTTGTTTGCCAAGTGGATTTTACTTCCTGGAGCCTAGGAGAGATTTGGCTTCTTGAACATAAATTTCCAAGGGATAGAGTCTAATTTTCTTAGAACTTCTTGACAAGAAGGAAGATTCACAATCCTTCTCTTCCTTGAAGCCCTGCCCCGGGGAGGGTTTAGAGATAAAACTAAAGTCAGCGCTTAGTTCTGGGGACTGGGATAATGCTTAGAACATTTTACAGAAAGTACAGCAGATAAAATTCCCAACCTATAAAATAAATAAATTTGCACTGTTTAGTCTTTTTATGGCAGCCAAACCGGTATCTAACTAACAAACCTAGCCAAAAGTTAACAAACTAGAGACCACATTTCCCAGCCTTCCACATCATTATGATTTGCAAATGCAGTGTGGGTGGCAGAGTTGGGTGAAATTTCCAGATCATGACTTTCCCCCTATTTCCTCTCATTACACTTCTTTGGGACTGGAATGGCGAGACCCTGTCTCAGTCACACAGACAAGGACAATGCCCGGTGGTGTGGCAGAGCCACAGGATGGAAGGAAGCCAGGGTCCTGAGTGACCCAAGGAGCAACCTTGCCCGCCAGCCAGGCCACCCACTTGCCACCTCAGTCCCGCCTACTTATAATGAGCCTCTTACCTGAGAGAGAAGTGAATTTTATATTAAGTCACCATATTTGGGGGTCTAGCTTATATCCTAATAAATACATCTCCCTTCGGTTGCATTTGGCGCCCGTCTCCGTTGCTTCTTCCAAAGGGTTTTCTCTGGTACCCTGCTTCATCTGCGCACAGAAAGCTGTAAGTAAACATCAGGGAGACAACACCCCCCAAGAGCAGCCCTCAACCAGTGACTGTCTGGAGCTGGAGTTAAATACCCTGGTTCTGTTGTCCACCACCATGGATAATATTTTGCACCAATTTAAGATTCTTCCATGGGATAGATACCCATTCACCCACAATGATAAACTCACCCAATAACGCACTTTATTAACTGTGTTCCTTTCCGTTTCTCACTTCCCCACTTTCCTACTCATGCTTCCTAGGATCACCTCCCAAATACACTACTTGCACTTGAATTCTTTTCTCAAGGCCTGCTTCTGGAGAAAGATTTAATTAACTGTACCTACTTACTACTATGTGCCAGACGCTATTCTAAACCCTTTATATGCCAGATCTCACTTTATTCTCACACCAAGCCCATGAGACAGGTTTTGTCATTACCCCCACTTTACAGATGAGGAAACTGAGGCAATAGAAAAGTTGAATGATCTGTGCCAGGTTCACATGGGTACAAAGGGTCAGAGCTAGGCAGACTCAAACAGCATGGCTCCTAGGTCAACGCTTGCAACCAACACACTTTAGGGTCTCTCACTCACATTTTCTGAACTCCCTGCCCTTCCCTCAAGTCCTAATTCCACCCTGCCCGCCCCCTTGAATTTGCCTTTCCAAGCCTTCCCTCCCATCGGCTCTTGGCTTTCCTGTAACACCCTCTTCCATCTCCATTCTTCTCAACTCCCTCATCCTCCAGGAAGCTCTCTCTGTCCTTGGAATCTTTACAGGTCCTGTCCACATGGCTTACTGTGTATAGTTATTGATATTCTTGTCTCAGTGTCCCCAGAGGAAGGATCCCAAGAGTTCTTGTTAAAACAATGAGCTTCATGAGTAAGTTCAAAGCCAACTCCCTCCCCAGCCCCCACCTGCTCCCCAAGAAAATGGCATCTTTCAGATCAGCCACAGAAATGGCCTTGGTTTCTATTCCTTCCTCTTTTTTTTTAATAAAAATATTTACATTGGTTCAGACCCCACCCTCTTCCTCAAATGCAGACACTGCCTGGGCAACGGCCACGACTCACCATCCCCCATCCCTCCGCGCCCCGACCTACTTATCCTACTTACTTGGAACTGACAGCCCAGCCTTGAGGAACCTTTACACACACACATTGCCCCTAGAGCCTCAGGAAAGGGTTAGGCCCCCACCCCCGGGCTCCTTCAGGCAGCTGGACCCCGGAAACCACCCAGCAGGCCCAGACATTGGGTTAGGATTTTGAACCCTCTCCCCCGACCCGTCCGTTCCACAGACATTTCCTGAGAATTAAGCAAAGCACCAAGGAGTGGGATGGAGGACTCTCAAGAAACAGAAGGCCCATCCCGGCCCTCCCAGAGGAGGTCACACTTCATTCAGGAGGAAACTGCCCCTGTGGACCTCCAGGCCTGGGGTCTGCCAGTGTGTCCATGTGACCACCCCACAGCCTCGTCTTCGCCCCCGTTCATCCCCTACCTCTTGAGTATTCAGAGGAAGCCAGTGGTGCATTTAGGACCCCCCCCACACACATCCTTCACGCCACCTGTGGGGGAGCCCAGCCCAAAGGAGAGGGTGGTGACTGCAGCTCATTCAAGGGTCAGCTAGGAAAGGGCAAGGGGACATAGCCTAAGACTGCAACCCCATCCCCCAAGTATGGACTTAGCCTTGATGGGAAAGGGACTAACTCTCCCTCCCCTGCCCTTTCATCTGGAAATGCCTGTCTACCGTTCCTTCCACATCCTCCAGCCTGGGAAGTGAGCGAGATGCTCCAACTCCTTCCCTGTTCTGAGTCCCACTCCCCTCACACCAAAGGGACAGCCCTGGGGATCAAGGAGGGGCAGCCTTCACCCCCCAGTGCTGCCAAGGAGCAGCGACAGACTTTTCCACAGTACAAGGGGCATAGATCATGCCTTGATTTCCTACCACATGCAGATGAAAGTATTATAACCCAGACGAGCGCCTCCTGCTGCATCTCTGGCCCCAGTTCCAGTGTGGTGGAAGGAATTTAGGCTTTGACTTAAGACAGCACGGAATCCCCGGTTCACCTTGGCCACTTCCATTAATGGTTTCATAACCTCACTCAGCCTATTTCATCACTGTCACCCACGGGGCCAAAAGGCAATACACTCCTCTTAAGTTTACCTCTGAAAATTAAAATAGGAACATCAAAATAAGGGACCTGCAGATACGACCTGAAATGCAGAGGGGCCAGCTTCTCCAGAACATCAGCTAGTTCCATCCTCCGTCTCGTTATATCAACAGCCCTTTTCAACAGGAAAAAGTTAGAACGCCTGTCTACTCCAAAAGAGTTGGAGAAAGATCAAAGGTGACGGTGGAGTTATACAGAGAAGGTAGGGTTTAACAAATGAGTAGGAGTGTTGAATCATTATATTGTTATTTCTTTTAGTCTCCCGTACCTTAGAGCAGCTAGAAGTAAAAGCCTAATGTTGTGGAATTGTAACCCAAAACGAACTCTGAAATCTGTTCTACAACTAATTGTTGTGGTATGCTTTGAGATGTATTGCTTTTATGTGTATATGCTATTTAAAGAGAAGGAATATAACCGAAGAGATAGGATTTAACAAATGAGTGTGACTGCTGAATCATTATATTGATATTGCTGTTGGTCTCCAGCATCTTGGAGCAGCTAGAAGAAAAAATGAAAAATCATGGAAAACGATCCACCAAACTTTAAAATCTGTTCTATAACTACTTGTTAAAATGTACTTGGAAATGGGGGGGCCACGGTGGCTCAGCAGGCAGAGTTCTCGCCTGCCATGCCAGAGACCCAGGCTCAATTCCCGGTGCCTGCCCACGCAGGAAAAAAAAAAAGGACTTGGAAATGCATTGCTTTTTTATATATATGTTATATTTCACAATTTTAAAAAAAATTAAAGAAAAAGGTGATAGCTGATAAAACCTGCAAAAATAATACCTTGATTTTATATTTAGCATTTAATTTAAATGAATGAATTTAAAAAAAAAAACAAAAACACATCTGCTTCCTGACATGTATGCACAGCCTAGAAGGGGACCGGGGTGGGGGTGGGGGGGTATCAATGGCTCCTCAAAGATCACACCATGGGGAATGAGCTGAGCCGACTGAAGATTGCCCAGTACCTCCAACTGGACCAACCCAAGCTCAATGAGGTCCCACGACGCTTCAAGCCAGGGAGCCCCAATGGCTACTCAGTGCCCCTGGCCACCCAAGCCACCCTCAGTGGGCCTGGCACTGAGGGGAGGCCTACCGTGGAGCGAGGCCTCCAAAGGCAGCTTCTTGGGAGCCTGGGCTCCTACTTGAAACAGAAGCAGGCTGCAGGGTGTTCAGTCTGCCATGGGTGGGTCCAAGGGCAGAGACAGCGCACACGTGCTCTACGCCTTCCCATGCCGCAGCTTCCCACAGCTGCCCCTCCTGTCAGCCCCGAGGGCCCTGGGCGAGCTAGAAGAGCACAAGGCAATAGTCCTGTAAGAGACACTGCCTAGCTTACGCCTTTTCTTTTCTTAGTCCGTGTTTCTTTGCATCACAAAAGCAGTTATTTTAAAATCGGATGCCCTCCCTATCCTGTCCCCTAGGTTTGAATTCTCCTGCTGGGTTATTTTGGCTCACGTGCTGGGGTACCAGAAGCCCCAACCACAATCAAAACGAAGTTGTTAACTATGTGAGGATATTGTGAGTTGTTGATTATATAATAAGAAGGGAATGGTCATGTGGTAAGAATATTTGTGTTTGTATGTGGATATGTTTCGTTAAAAAAAAAAAACTAAGTTGTCAGCTTTGGAGTTTTTCTTTTTTCAACAGCTATGCAAAGGGAGTCTCCAGTTAGCGTTGATTTCTAGTGTTCTGTCATTTTTTTTGATGACTCGTATGGAACTGACAACTTTGTCAGTAAAGACTTTGTCAGAAGATGGATTTAAAAAAGAAAAATAAATCCACGGACAACTCAATTAGTCCTTCTTTACTTCTGTTGTAAGGGAAGAAGGGAAAGCACCTGACTTGCAGGATGGTGTGTTCCCTGCCACCAGGTCTCTCACTTTCTCAGACCAGCATTTTGGTGTCCTGCTGTTTTTACCTTCCAGGCTTCCTGCTTAGGGGGCAGGGGGCCGGTGCCTCCTTCTCAGGGCCCCTCCCAGGTCCATTCGCATCAGCGAAGAGGGTATATGGGAATGTCAGGGCTGGAAATGATTCCTTCCCTTAAACCTATCCAGAGCCCTGTGGACACCCCCTCCCAGCCACGGAGAAACACGGCCCTAGTCTGAAGACTGCTGCCCTACAGAAACTCGCACACTGCACTGACCCTAGTGCAAAGGGGTCCATTGCAGCCCTTCAAACAAATCAAAGGTCCATGAACAGGACAACAGAAAAATGAATCGTGATGCAAACACGCAATAGAAAGAAAGTGAATGAATTACAGCTAAGCGAGTCACAAAGCAAAAAACTTAGTGCTTAGTGGAAAAGCACACCCCAGGATGCATGATTTCATTTATATGAAGGCCAGATGGCAAAACTAAGCAATATACCATTCAAGAATACCTGCAACATACATGAAACCATGAAGACAAGCAAAGGAAGGACACTTTGGAAGTGGTCAGCATGGAGGCAGGCATCTTAAGGCCCCAGGAATAGCTTATTTCTTAAGCCGGGGCAAGCACCCAGTGTTTGTTTCATCAGTCTTTACTCGTAGGTATCAATTTATACATGCTTCTATACATTTGATATAGCCACAACACATTTTGGGGAGAGAGAAGAGGCGAGCATTCTTGCCTGCTGAGCCACCGTGGTCCGCCCACTTTTTTTTTTTTTTTTTTTTTTAATGTAACAAAGCCCTGTCTGGGTTTTTAGACTTTAGGGTCAGAACCAGTAAAGGGGACATGTCTCACTCCCTTCTTGGGAAAGCCAGACATGAAGCAGAGTCGGAGGGCGAGGGCTGGTGGAAGGGCAGACCGGTTTGCAACAGGCTCTGAAAGAAAGGAAAGGAAAACAAGAGAAGTAAAGAAAGAGATGATTGTGGGGGTGAAAGGAGGGCACTGGGGCTTCTCGACAGTTCAGAGATAGGACCGTCTGCCGAGGGCTGGAGAGTGGAGCAGGGTGCACTGGGTGCTGCGACCTGAGGGGGAGCAGAAGGTGGGGGAGGGTCTGGCAGAAAAGACACTGGAGATTGGGGATCTCAGGGTGGGAGGGGAGAGAGAAGGGGGGGCAGGGGGAGCAGGTATAGTGCCACCCTCTGAGAGGGAGAGTTCTGCGTTCAGAGAAAGGAATTTTGAATTTTGGGGAGGATGAAGTTTCCAATTCTGATAATTCTGGGAGGGAAGTGGGTAAGATGGAGACCTGATCAAAGTTGTGGGAAGGGAGTGAAAAAGCTCTGAAGAAAATAGTAATTTGGGGTCCTGATGGGAAGGGGAACTAGATGGGGGTGGGAGGGAAACTTTTCACTCTCTTCCCTTTTATGCTTTCTGAATTTGGAAGCATGTGGATGATTCTATGAAAAGAATAAAATAAGCCAAATATTTTTTTTAAATGTGGGGTGTGGGTTAGGTCATCTGCACAGGTACCTGCAGGCTCGGGTATCAAAGGCCTCGAAGTCAGCGGCTCACAGCAAACAGAAGGGTGCGTGGATGATGAGGCAGGAGACAGAAGGCAGGAGAGTCCTGCTTTGTCTGGGATTAATAAGGTGGCGGAATACCTGCCTCGACTTCGCCCTATGCGGTGCCAAGCAGGGTGGTGGAGAACCTGTGGTGTCTCCTCTGCAGGGAGGAGGAGGCAGGAGGTGGTGGGCTCCAAGGGGCACTAAATTCCTTCCGACATAGGAGGGGAAGGGAAGAGCCTTCCAGGAGGCTGAGGATGTGAGGGGGTGGGTTCTGGAGAGTTTAGGAGAATGGATGGGAGGAAGGAGAAGGAGGGCCCAGGGCCATGGGGGAATACAAGCTCAAAGAAGATGGATTTGCAGATGGGTGGGGAGTGACGTGGGCCCTTTGTTTTCATATCATTCTTTTCTCAAGCGGTGAGCCCCTGCCAATGTCGCCAAAATGGGCTCCAGGTTTCACTAGGGCTCCTGCAAGTGAGGACAAACTGAGGGTGGGTCAAACAAAAGAGAACCAGGGAGAAGTTAGAGGTTTTGCGGAAATGCAGGAAAGTTCTATCAGCCTATGGTTTTAAAGTCCAGGCTAACTTCCCTTTCCTATTGTTTACTTCCTTTCCTGTTGCTTCCTAGTTAATTCCAGCCTGTGTAAAGCCCAATTACAAAGGTAAATCCCCTGCCCATACTCTGTCTCAGAGAAACATCTGCTTTTCCTACACTGTTTGGCATTATCTAAATCACTGCTTGCCTCCTTTAGTAACCAAGATTGGTGCTGTGGAATAATCCATCCAAGTCTAAGGCAAGAGCTAGTCCTTGACCACTTCTCCCACACATATGCACAAATATGTGCAAGTCGCCTCTCAAACTGAGAGGCTCTGATAGCCTCACAGGGTTGGAAAAGACTTCCGGGGGCAATCCCTCCATTTCACTGGGGAGAAAACGGAAACCTCTGGGGGCTGGATGACTTCAGACCTGAACTAGAATCTAGACCTTCTGTCTCCTAGTTGTTCCTTACATCTCCAGTCATATGTTCTTTCTAAAGCCCACTGAAGATCCTGGCTTTATCTATTCTCCACACTAACCCAGGGCGATCAGTTCTGAAACCCAGGAAGGAAAGGATCGCCCTCCTCTCACACTGGCAGAAGTTGGGCAGCAAGTGACAAGGATCTATCTAGGAGATTCTAGGCCCCTCCTCCATACTGTGTATGTGAAAAATCAGCCCCACATGTCCCCACAAGAAGGTGGAGCAGAAGTCAGCCTCCTTGAATCACTATATATTTTTTAAACTTTTTTTTATTGCATAGTATAACATATATACAAAGCAAAGAAAGAAAACAGCAATAGTTTTCAAAGTTCTTTTCAACAAGTAGTTACAGGACAGATCCCAGAGTTTGTCATGGGTTACCATACCACCATCTCAGATTTTTCCTTCTAGCTGCTCCAGAACATTGGAGACTAGAAGGAATAAATGTTTTTTTATCATCACATTCAACTTTTTTTTTTTTTTGAGAAATAACATACATACAAAAAAGCAATAAATTTCAAAGCACAACAACAATTTGTTGTAGAATAGATTTCAGAGTTTGGTATGGGTTACAATTCCACAATTTTAGGTTTTTACTTCTAGCTGCTCTGAAATACTGGAGGCTAAAAGAAATATCAATATCCTGATTAAGCAATCATATCCATTTGTTAAACCCTACCTTCTCTGTATAACTCCACTATCACCTTTGATCTTTCTCCCACTCTTTAGGGGTATTTGGGTATGGCCATTCTAACTTTTTCATGTTGGGAGGGGCTGTCAATAATATGGGGTAGGGAGATGGAACTAGCTGATATTCTGGAGAGACTGGGCCCTCTAGGTTTCAGGACTTATTGGTCTAGGGACCCATCTGGAAATTGTAGGTTTCTGGAAGTCCACGGAAACTCTGTAGAATCTTATATATTGCCCTAGGTGTTCTTTAGGACTGACTGGAATGGTTTTGGTTGGGGTTTGGCAAGTTATGATAGGTAGCAATGTCTAACTGAAGCTTGCGAAAGGGTGACCTCCAGAGTAGCATCTTGACTCTGTTTGAACTCTTTTCAGCCACTGATACTTTATTAGTTACACTTCTTTCCCTCTTTCAGTCAGGATGGAATTGTTGATCCCACAGTGCCAGGGCCGGACTCATACCTGGGAGTCATCCCTCATGCTGCCAGGGAGCCCCCTGGGTGTCATGTTCCATGTAGCAGGGAGGGCAATGATTTCACTTGCAGATTTGGGCTTAGAGAGACTGAGGCCACATCTGAGCAACAAAAGAGGTCCTCCAGAAGTAACTCTTAGGCATACCTATAGGTAGGTTAAGCTTCTCCACTACATATGTAAGCTTCACAAGAGCAAGCCTCAAGATCAATGGCTTGGCCAATTGATTTGGGTATCCCTAATGTTTAACACAGTATTAGGGGTTTCCCCGGTGGGAAAGTTTAAAGAGTTCCATATTTTTTTCTCCTATCCTTCAAGGGACTTTGCTAATATATATATTTTTTAATTAATAAAATTTTTTAAAAAGTAACAAAGAGTGCTTTGAAAAGTATTGCTTTTTTATTTATTTACTTTATACATATGTTATACTATACAATAAAAAAGTTAAAAAAAACTTAGGCTGATTACCATCAAAAAAACAAAACAAAAAAGTAACAACAAACAAAAACATTCTTAACATATGATCTTTCTGTTCTACATATATAATCAGTAATTCACAATATCATCGCATAGTTGCATATTCATCATCATGATAATTTCTTAGAATATTTGCATCAGTTCAGAAAAAGAAATAAAAAGACATAAGAAAAAAATTCATGCATACTGTTCTAGTTAGCTAGCTGCCAGAATGCAACACACCAGAGACAGATTGGCTTTTAATAAAAGGGGATTTATTTCGTTAGTTCTTCAGAGGAAAGGCAGCTAACTTTCAACTGAGGTTCTTTCTTATGTGGGAAGGCACAGGGTGATCTCTGCTGGCCTTCTCTCCAGGCCTCAGGGTTCCAACAGTTTTCCCGGGGGGTGATTCTTTTTTGCATCTCCAAAGGCCTGGGCTGAGCTGCCAGTGGTGAGATGAGGTATACTGAGCTGCCTGGGCTGTGCTACCGTTGAGCTCTCTCATTTAAGCACCAGCCAATTAAGTCAAACATCATTCATTGCAGCAGGCACGCCTCCTAGCCAACTGCAGATGTAATCAGCAACAGATGAGGTTCACATGCCCTCATGTCCACAGCAACAGAATTAGGTGCCTTCCCCTGGCCAAGTTGACAACTGAATCTAACTACCACACATACCATACCCCTTACCCCTCCCTTTCATTGATCACTAGCAGTTCAAACTAAATTTATTTTAACATTTGTTCCCCCTATTATTTGTTTTCTTCCATATTTTCTACTCATCTGTTGACAAGGTAGATAAAAGGAGCATCAGACACAAGGTTTTCACAATCACAGAGTCACATTGTGAAAGCTATATCATTATACAATCATCATCAAGAAACATGGCTACTGGAACACAGCTCTACATTTTCAGGCAGTTCCCTCCAGCCTCTCCATTACATCTTGAGTAACAAGGTGATATCTACTTAATGCATAAGAATAACCTCCAGGATAACCTCTCAACTCTGTTTGGAATCTCTCAGCCCTTGACATTTTATTTTGTCTCATTTCACTCTTCCCCATTTTAGTCGAGAAGGTTTTCTCAATCCCTTGATGCTGAGTCTCAGCTCATTCTAGGATTTCTGTTGAATCACTATATTGATGCTTCTTTTAGTCTCCAGTATCTTAGAGCAGCTAGAAGAAAAAAGACTAAAATTGTGGAATTGTAACCCATGTGCAGTGCTTTGAAATTTATTGTTTTGTTGTATATATATATTATTTTTCACAAAAAAGGAAAAAAGTCTATTGTAATGATAAAAAATATATATTTATTCTTTCTAGCCTCCTATATTTTGGAGCAGCTAGAAGGAAAAGTCTGAGATGATGGTATGGTAGCCCACGACAAACTCTGTGATCTGTCCCGTGACTACTTGTTGAAATGTGTTTTGAAAGCTATTGCTTTTTTCTTTCTTTGCTTTGTATATATGTTATATTATATAATAAAAAAAGTTTTTTAAAAAAGTGCATTGTAAGGTAGGCCACGGTGGCTCAGCAGGCAGAGTTCTCGCCTGCCATGCCAGAGACCTGGGTTTGATTCCTGGTGCCTGCCCATGAACAAAAGAAAAAAAAAAGTGTATTGGAAAAAAAAAAAACACAGCCTCCTGAACTTACTACTTATTTCTATGTTAATCTGTATCTGGGTAGGGCTGGGCAATTCACCTGCCCTCAAGGGCTATAGGTTGGCATTAGGCGCCCTGTCCAATGCACTTCCAGAAAGGAGAGCAGCAAGAAGTGTACAGGATACGTAACTTTATAAATCCAAATTCTTAAATTGACAGCTTTTTGCTCTCACTGGAGTGTGGACTATTCTTTTGAGAAGTCTGGCAATGAGGAATGAGAAGGTGGGATAGTGAAATTATTTTTAGTTAAAAATTCTTTTGAAAATTTCAGTCCATCTCCCACCTAGGGAAAAGGGAAAGGGAACTAGTGTTGATTAAGCACCTACTGTATGCCAGGATCATTTAAACCTCACATTAGTCCCAGGAGGAATCTTTACCTTCAATTCAAAGATAAAGAGGTTTATCAGAAAACAAAGTACCTTGCCCAAGAGCCCTCCTTTAGTAAATAGTGAGATAAAGCTTTGAGCCAAGGTGTGTCTGACTCAAAAGCCCCTATGTTTTCCCTCGAATCCACACTGCCTGACCACAAAGGAGAGAAAGGGAAGGTGGCATTTTAGAATAGAAAGCAACAGGAGGTGTAAAAGTCAGAGAATTTATAAGTGAAAGGCAAAGAGTCAAGGCACCACCCAAGCACTGCCCCAGCCCTCCCACCAAAGAACATCCTTTGATTTTGGGAATTTAGTTTAAGTCAGGAATAAACTTTTTATGGATGGATTCTGGCTGAACTGAAGAGGATGACCTCAACAGTTAGCCTTTTTTTGCGAGACTTCTATTTGCAGAACATAAGCTACCACATAATTCCTTCAATCAAGTTTACAATTTAATGGGAAAACCAGACATTGAACTCTATAATGCATCTTCATCAGAATTGAGGTATAAGAAAAATGCTCTAGTCTTCTAGAAGACGTAATAAGCAAATCCAATTGGTAGGAAACAGGAGCATCTTCACCTGGACTTGGATGAATGGAGAAGTGAGTGTAGGTGTGAGGAGTGCAAGGAAGAGGAGGGGAAGGGAGACTTTAGTACAGTTAGGGAGTTACAAAGAGAAGGCAAAGGAGCAGAGTTGAGGGGAAGTTTGTTTAAGGCGTCAGTCTGAGGAAGGGAGGTGGGTGGAGGGGCAATTGCAACCGAAAGAAGAAAGATAGTGGGATCATAGTAATATAAATAATCGTATAATTAGAAGAATTAGTGCTAGGGCTAATTATATAGTAGGAGTGAAATAGGCAAGGTCATAGTGCAAGTGAAGGGCGTTTGTCTTGGCAAGAAGTTGGGCTTAATTCTGAGACTGGACGGGAGGAGAGGATGGATGTGATTTTAAGCGATTGTGAGATGGAGGGGAGGAAAGTTGAGGGCACTGAATTGTCAGGCTTCGTGGAAAGCGAAGTTATCAGCTAGAAGGGCGGGGGTGGTTGCTAGCTTCAGAAGAGTGGGAAAAATCTGGAAGTGTGGCTGGAGGAACTGGGAACACACTCAAAAGGAGATACACGCGTGGAAACAGCGATCAACAGCTCCGATACTCGCCGGGCGGTTTAGGGCCCTGGGATAGGCCGCGATTCTACCACGGTCTCCAGCGCCGCACAGGTGGACCAAAGCGGCACCACTTCTGGGAGCAGGTGGCAGCCAGGCCAGCGGGATGCCAGGCCCACTGGGAGCCAGGCGGACGCTCAAAGCTGGAAGGCGGGGTGCGGAGCGGGTAGCGCCGCTGGCCGCCGGGAGCAGGAGGCGGGCCGGAGCAAGCGAGCCTCCGCGCGGCACTTGGCACGCACGCGCAGACGGACCGCGGGGCCTGGAGGCACAGAGGAGGGGGAGCGAGAAAGAGCGGGGAGTGGAACGTATTTCCGCTCTGGCGGACAAATAATCTCGGCCAAAGGGGAGGCAAGGCCGTCCGGCCCCTTTAACCGCGTCAGGGGGGGCTGGTGAAGAAAGGGGGGTCGGGAAGGGGGGATCCTGCTCCTTTAATTCCCTCCCCTCTTCCTCCTCCCCGAGTCCTCGCCGCCGCCGCCGCCGCGCGCGGGGCCTGGGACACACGGCACGAGCCGCCCCCGCCCCTCCCCCTTACACCCACGCGGAGCCGGCCACGCGCGCGCGCCCCGTGCACCCCCGCGCCTGCGCGTTGCCCAGGCCCTGCCCGTGTGTGGGGGGCGCCGCCAGCCCCGGGGGGGTGGGGGAAATAGGGGGGAAAAAACAGCGCGCGGAACCCTGCCAGGTGAGAGGCGCGTGCATTTAGGGTCGTGGGGCTGGGGGGCGTGCCACGGACCTGGGGGGTGGCGTGCACGATGCGTGCAGACGGCAGGAGGGGGGAACGTGAAAGGCGCGTGCAAACGTGCAAAGGGGGGGCGGAGGAACGAGGCTGCGGGTAAAGGGGGCGGGGTGAGAAGAACCTGCAACCCGGGCCGCCCCGGAGCCCAGAGTCCCAGGTCTCTACCCC
This sequence comes from Tamandua tetradactyla, assembly GCF_023851605.1. Classification (NCBI taxonomy): domain Eukaryota; kingdom Metazoa; phylum Chordata; class Mammalia; order Pilosa; family Myrmecophagidae; genus Tamandua; species Tamandua tetradactyla. The sequence goes on along the minus strand of NC_135331.1, from coordinate 87,482,049 downwards.
CCCTCCCTCAGTTCCTCCCCAGTGGGCTCGCGGGCTTGCCCGATGCTCGCCGGCGGCCCCGCCCCCGGCAACCACGCCTCCTTCTCGCAGGGGCCCAGCGACTCCCCTGGCACTGGGGAAACTGAGGAAGAGTCCTGAAGTCTTGTGGATAGGGTGTTGGGGATAGGAGGTCGAGCAAGAATGGAGGTGCGGGGCCTAGAGCCACGGCTTCGGAGAGCCAGAGACCTTTGTCTCTGACCATTTTCCTTCCCAACTAGGGTTGCCCCCTCCGCCACAATGGCCTCTGGGGTGGAAGTCCTGCGCTTCCAGCTGCCGGGCCATGAGGCCGCTACACTGCGGAACATGAACCAGCTCCGCGCAGAGGAGCGGTTCTGCGACGTGACCATTGTGGCCGACAGCCTCAAGTTCCGCGGCCACAAGGTCATCCTGGCCGCCTGCTCGCCGTTCCTGCGGGACCAGTTCCTGCTGAACCCCAGCTCTGAGCTGCAGGTCTCGTTGATGCACAGTGCGCGCATCGTGGCGGACCTGCTCCTCTCCTGCTACACTGGTGCCCTGGAATTTGCCGTCAGGGACATCGTCAACTATCTGACGGCTGCCTCCTACCTGCAGATGGAGCACGTGGTGGAGAAATGCCGGAACGCCCTCAGCCAGTTCATCGAGCCCAAGATTGGCCTCAAAGAGGACGGGGTCAGCGAGGCCAGCCTCGTGAGCGGTGTCAGCGCTACCAAGTCCCTCCTACCTCCTGCCAGGACCCCAAAGCCGGCCCCCAAACCCCCTCCTCCACCTCCTCTGCCCCCTCCGCTCCTGCGCCCTGTGAAGCTGGAGTTCCCGCTGGATGAGGACCTGGAGCTGAAGGCGGAGGAGGAGGACGAGGATGAGGACGAAGACGTGTCTGACATCTGCATTGTCAAGGTGGAGTCCGCCCTGGAGGTGGCGCACCGGCTCAAACCCCCCGGAGGCCTGGGAGGAGGTCTGGGCATCGGAGGATCCGTGAGCGGCCATCTCGGGGAGCTGGCCAAAAGCAGCATGCCCCCCAGTGCCGTGGCCCCGCCGCAGGGTGTGGTGAAGGCATGCTACAGCCTTTCTGAGGATGCAGAAGGGGAGGGCCTGCTGTTGATCCCAGGGGGCCGGGCCAGCGTGGGGGCCACTTCGGGTCTGGTGGAGGCGGCAGCAGTGGCCATGGCTGCCCGGGGGGCGGGGGGCAGCCTGGGGGCGGGGGGCAGCCGGGGGCCCCTGCCCGGGGGTTTCTCGGGTGGGAACCCCCTGAAGAACATCAAGTGCACCAAGTGCCCGGAAGTGTTCCAGGGCGTGGAGAAGCTGGTCTTCCACATGCGGGCGCAACACTTCATTTTCATGTGCCCGCGCTGCGGTAAGCAGTTCAACCACAGCAGCAACCTCAACCGCCACATGAACGTGCACCGCGGCGTGAAGTCGCACTCGTGCGGCATCTGCGGCAAGTGCTTCACGCAGAAGTCCACGCTGCACGACCACCTCAACCTGCACTCGGGAGCTCGGCCCTACCGCTGCTCTTACTGCGACGTGCGCTTCGCCCACAAGCCCGCCATTAGGCGGCACCTCAAGGAGCAGCACGGCAAGACCACCGCCGAGAACGTGCTGGAGGCCAGCGTGGCTGAGATCAACGTCCTCATCCGCTAGTGGGCCCGGGGCCCCTGGGCTCGGTGGGAAGGGTCTAGGAGAATGGGGGGGGGGGGGTCTGGGGCAGGAAAGTATGGCGGGGAACCTAGCCAGACATATCCTGAGGGAGGGGCCGAAGATTCCTTGGAGAGAAGACCCTGCCTCTTCACAGCGGGGAGTGGGGGGGAGAATGAAGGAGATGGGGAGAGGGTTTTTTGAGGTCAGGGGATCCGGAGTCCCAGAGAAAGATTGTCTCTAAGAAGTGCATGGATATATGGAGGGAGGGGGAGGGTCCTATAGAATGAGGAGAAAAAAGACTGGAGCTTGTGTTATTCTGGGTTAAAGGCTGCCCAGGAGGAGATTCTGACATTTCATGAGGTGGGTTTGGGTGGGTGGGAATCGGGAGGGAACTGGGCAGGAGGCAGCCTACATGCTCCTGTTTAGAATAGACCCTCAGCAGAGGGAATGGTAGGGGAGAAGAGTATTGAATCCCAGAAAAGAAACGGGGAAACGGTTCTTGCATGCTGGGGGTTGGGGACTTTGGGTACAAGGCTCTCCAAAATTCTAGGGAGAACGAAGTAAGAAGTCAGGTAAGAGAATATGGAGGTGAGCATCCTGGGTAGATATTGGGAAGTGGGGGTATAATAGCGAGAACAGTGTGAATAGTGGCAGGGGTGGGGGGAGGGCACTTAGAAGAGAGGACACAAGGGCTGTTGGGGGGGGAAGGAGTAGAGACTTATACAGTATTTTTTAAAAAAACAAAACGTATTTTTTAGGATTTTTTCTGGAGTTTGGGGTTTTAGTTTTTCTGCTTTTATTTTCAACAAAAAATAAAAAAAAAAACCACCTTTTTTTCTTTATACTCTGGCAACTGCGTGTCTATGACCAACCCTTTTTCTTTATTCAGTTCTCTGACTGCCCCACCCTAGACAGCCTCTCCCTCTAATGTGGCATGCTCAATACCTGGAGATCACAACTCCTGCAGGTCCCATCCCCGAAGGACCCCAGCCTGTAACAGGGAAGGGAGAGTGTAACAAGTGTGCTCCTCTCGCCAGGGACTCTTGTCAGTTCTGTAACCTCAGCACCTTGCAAGATACCCCATAGCACCACAAGTGCAGTGGTTGTTTGGTAGTGGCTGGGATGCACCTGAGTTGCTTTTCTATTTGATGAGTTCGGTATTAGGACTAGGGATAGGTTATACAGGGGGGTCAGTATGTCCACTGAATTATAAGCAGAATTCCGGGTTTGGGCAATTTTTGTCTAGGTAGTAGGTACAGTTTCCAGGGAAAAGTGAACAACCGCTACATTTGGGTTCTGGTGCAAGGAAGACTACAATTCCCAGAAAGCTATGGAATAGGTCTTAACCAAAGAGAACTACAGTTCCCAGAAGGCCTTGAATTGGCCTCAGGTGCCCCTTATCTCAACCACCTACCTGTGTCCAATACTTCCTGTGAAATCGTTATCTTCCAAATTTAGCCAGAATGCCATACCTAAAGGGGTGGTACTTTAGTGCTCGAGGTTGTACATTTTGGTGCAATATCATTCCTACTTTCATTGATAGCTAGGCTATGACTCATGGAGTGTCTGATTTTGCTTGTGAAGTGTTTAGGAAGTGAAAAAAAGGGTAAATGCAGTGTCAATTGGTAGTAATGATTCTTGGGCTGCTGGGGCTTACCTGGATCCCTAGTGCATGTGATGCAGTAACATGCCCAGCATAAACACAAGAGACATTTAGTCTCAGGTTTTCAAAAGGGGACGCTACTAGAGGGGACAAGAAGCAGCAAGGCCACACTAGCAGAGCGTGTAAGTGTTCTCGGCGCATCCCCATCGCCCCCTTCTTGCTCCTTAGAGAAGCGAGGCCAAAATTACGGCTGAGCCTTCTAGTCTGGTGACCCAGAAACCAGAAAGAGAAAAGAGCAACCAGAAGTGGGAGAAGCACACGCGGGCCGGATAAAAATACAGCCGAGGCCAAGAATCAGGAGGGTCAGACTCTCCGTTTGTTACCTAAAACCAGGTACGCACGGAAAGGCCACACTTGGGCCCAGGCGTGCGTCGCCCTCGGTTCTCCGCAGAGCTGAGGCCAGGAAGGGCAGCAATTGTCGCCTACGGCCTGGAGCTTAGAACAACCACCGCCATCTCCAAGGCAGCTCTCGGGGGAAAATGGCCAGAAAAGCGCTGTGCGGCGCCTTTAAGACCCCTCCTCGCCCTCCCTCCCCCCGCCCACGTGACCCGGGGCGGCCGCGCGCCGGCTCGGCCCCCCGCGCGAGCGGCGATGGCGGCGGCGGCGGGAGCTGCAGCGGTGGCGGCCGCCGAGGTGCGGAAGGGGAGGGGGAGAGGCGGGTGCATGCCCGCGCGCGCGCCCGGGGGAAGCGCGCGCCCGTGCAATGCTCCGGGGGTGCAACGGGGCCGGGGGGCCCGGGCGGGACTTGCAGCAATCTGGGGGGCCAACACCGGGGGCGGATGAGGGGACCAGGGGGTGGGAGGTGGGGGGAGTGGGCACGGAGGCGCGCGTGCAGCCGCCGGCTGCCCCCGAGTGGGCGGCGGGCGCCGGGGCCCCAGCGACACGCGCGAGGGGCACGAGGGGCCGTCCGCCAGGCTGGGGGGCAGCGGGCGCTGGAGGGGTTGGTGCCCGGGGTCCCCGCGGCCTGGGGGACAAAGGGGGAGCGGCGCGTGCAGCCGGGAGGAGGGGGCGGGGCCGGGGCGCGGAGGCCCCGCCCCCTCCCCCTCCTCTCCTCTCGGCCCCAGAGATGCGGGGTCTGCCGAGAGGGAGGGGGCTGATGCGGGCCCGGGGGAGGGGTCGTGCGGCCCCTCCGGGCAGCCGAGGCCGCGGAAGGGGGGGGGGCCCATAGGGGAAGAGGTAGGCCCCGGAGCCTGCTGTCTCTTCCCAGAGCCCAGGCGTCCTGGGCCCCCCAACTCCCTACCGGCCTGACCAGCCCTCCCGTCCCTTGTCTCCCCTCCCAGGGGGAGACCCCCGCTGAGGTGGGGGCACTGCTGCTGGAGAAGGAGCCCAGAGGAGCCGCCGAGAGAGGTGAGTGTGCAGCTGAAACGGGCCCAGTTGGACCTTCACCTCCCCCAATATAGCCCTTAGCTCTGTACTTTTTTCTCTTCCTCTTTAGTTCATGGCTCTTTGGGGGACACCCCTCGTAGTGAGGAGACCCTGTCCAAGACCACCCCCGACCCCCTGGAGCCAGCTGGCCCCTCATCCCCAGCCTCTGTCACTGTCACCGTTGGCGATGAGAGGGCTGATACCCCTGTGGGGGCCACACCGCTCATTGGGGATGAACCCGAGAGCCTCGAAGGAGATGGGGACCTCCATGGTGGCCGCATCCTGCTGGGTGAGAGGCTGGGGGTGGTGGGGGGGTGGAGGTGGGGGCGGGGCAGCCTTTGACTCTGCCTTCGCTCTTATCTTGCCTTCTGCCTGTCTGCCTGACTGTTTTTTAGGCCATGCCACAAAGTCATTCCCCTCCTCCCCCAGCAAGGGGGGCGCCTGTCCCAGCCGGGCCAAGATGTCAATGACAGGGGCTGGCAAGTCCCCCCCCTCAGTCCAGAGCTTAGCTATGAGGCTGCTGAGCATGCCAGGTGCCCAGGGAGCAACAGCAGCAGGGCCTGAGCCCCCTCCGGCCACCCCCAGTCCAGAGGGGCAGCCCAAGGTTCACCGAGCCCGGAAAACCATGTCTAAACCTGCCAATGGACAGGTAAGAAGTGGGGGGTGGGGGGTGGGGCGATCAACTGCCAGGAAACTCTTGTGGGCTTTTTTTACAACTTGGTTTCAGGCGTCTTCTAGTTCAGTCACGTGTTCACATATGGTTTCAAGGGACTGGGCCAGGGAGCTTAATTCTTGAACACACGTCTTTGTGTCTTTCTGGAGTTTCACGTCCTTGGAGAGGAAGACAGAGACAGGTTTAAAGAGTTAATTATATAGTCAAAGGTCTTACTTACCTTTATGATAATGACTATGTAAAGGAACTTGAAACCACCCTTCCTTTCTGCCTCAAAGCCAGCCCCCAGGGGAATTTTTTTTCTCCTTTCTTTGAAGCTGCCCCTGCTCCGTTTTAAATTCCTGGGAATCCCTATGAGGAAGGACTACAGAAATGAGTGGAGGGAAATGACAATGGCCCCAGAATCTCAGAAACTTTATGGCCGGGTTTTAAGGACTCTTGATAACATTCTGTCCTGGCTGTGGTTTGGGCAGCCTCAGTCAGGTCTTTCATCTTGTGTGTGTGTGTGTGTGTGTGTGTGTGTGTGTGTGTGTGTGTGTTAAAATATATACAATGTAACATTTCCCATTTTAACCACTTTGAATTGCTCAACTTGCTGGTATTGATTACATTCATAACGTGTGACCATCAACGAGGATCTTTAATCTGTAAAGTTTGTTTTCTCATCTTAAAAATGGGAGAACGACCCCTGCATCTGGGTGGCTGAAAGATAAGTGATGGTTGGTGGTGGGGGATGTGCTTGACATCCTCCTCTGAGGCAAACAGCCCTTGGTATTGCTACATACTCGTTCCTGGAGACCCAGATGGCATTTTTAAGGGTGTGGCCCGCCAATCCAGCCCCACCAAGGGCTCCAGGCTACTGTGCAGAACTGTAGGTATTCCCTTCTCCTAAGTGTGCTCCCTCTCGGCCCCCAGCCCCCTGTCCCCGAGAAGCGGCCCCCTGAAGTGCAGCATTTCCGCATGAGTGATGACGTGCACTCCCTGGGGAAGGTGACCTCAGGTCAGTCCCACCCCCCACCCACTGCAGCCTGATGTGGCCTGTCCGCAGGATTTCGAGTACAAGCCTCACTCCTCTCTCCTTCCAGATGCCGTCAAAAGGAGGAAACTGAACTCTAGAGGCAGCCTGGTGAGCCAGGAGAGGCAGGGAGCGAAGCCTCTCCACCTGGGGTTGGGGTGGGGCTGCTTCAGGGGTGCCCAGGCCTGGGACCCGACTCTGGGTGCTCAGGGGAGGTGAAAGTTGGTGAGGAGTGCCAGCGACGTCAGTTTTTCTGCTCTTTTTCTAGTCGGATGAGTTGGCTTCTGCCCGGGGCTCAGGAGAAGTGACTCTGGAGAAGGGGGACCCTGGGCCCCTGGAGGAGTGGGAGACAGTGGTGGGAGATGACTTCAGTCTCTACTATGATTCCTACTCTGTGGACGAACGCGTGGACTCTGACAGCAAGGTGAGATGGAGCTGGCCGGCCTCCCCCAGCCCCCCTCCACCACAGCCTGGGTTCACTGGCCACACTTTCCTCCCCCCTCCCCCATTCATTTTGCGCCCATTCATTCACTGCCTAATACTACCTATAACTTACTCCCAGGGTTATTTCCCATGCCATCCCTTGACCCTTTTCACAGAGGCCACCACCATCCTGGACACTGGGTTTAACATTCTATTTGTTGTTTAATTGTCACTAGTTTGCAGTTTTTTATTTCCTTGCTCTAGCCTCACTCCAGTACATACCTACTGGATTATTTTAAAGCTAAATCCCAGACATCATATCATTTTATCTATAAATATTTCCACCTGCATCTCTAGGTACTAGGCCTCTTCTTTCTACCACTCCATTACTATTTTCACACCAAAAAAAGTTTACCGATGATTCCTAAATCCTATAAAATATCTGGTTGCTGTTCATGATTCCTTAATTAGTTCATAAATGGGTTTTGTTTGTTGAGATCCAAATGAGGTCCACGCGTTGGTTAGATTGACATTTGTCTTAGATCGCTCTTGCTAAGTAGTTTCCCCCTCTTTCCTGAAATTTTTTCCTTGCTATTTCTTGTAAGGAAACCAGGTTAGTTATCTTACTAAGTGTGGATTTCTTAGTTAGGAGTTGGCTTATTGTGGTGGGGTTTTGACATGTCCCTCTTGACCCCTTATTTTTTGTAAACTAGATCTACAAGTGTGCTCAGCTTTACTTTGCAAGAAGACCTGATAACTGGTGCCAGGTGCTTCCTTTTGCATCGCATTGGGAAGCACAGAATGTCTGATCTCTCTCGTTAGCGATGTTAGGAATATTCAGCGGACTAAGCTGACATTAGCCTGATTAATTCATTATAAAATTCTCTGTTTGCTTTTCACCTAGTGCTTTAGCAGCCATCAGTAGTCTTGTCTATTTGTGAACGCCATTAAAAGGTATCACACTATGCAATTATCCTCTAGAAGCTTCCTTTTTTTAAAGTTACTGTTATGTTGCAAAGATTCACATACATTGTTATTCGTGGCTATGACTCTTTTCTCCCTTCTGTGTAGTACTCCTTTTCTCCCTTCTGTGTAGTACTCCACACACACACCCGCCCCGCCCCCCATGGAGTGGTTGTAATTTGCTTATTGCCAACTCGGTGCCCCAATCCTTTTGTGGGGGATGTCCTGCCCTGCCCCTCTCCTGGGCTCCACCAGGAGACAGCTGTAGCCTGGGACCACTGTGCCCCCAGCCCCACCTTGCCTCTCTCGCAGTCTGAAGTTGAAGCTCTGGCCGAACAACTGAGTGAGGAAGAGGAAGAGGAGGAGGAGGAGGAGGAGGAAGAGGAGGAAGAGGAAGAAGAGGAGGAAGAAGAGGAGGAAGATGAAGAGTCCGGCAATCAATCAGACAGAGTAAGGGCTAGAGACTGAAGTCCCCAGAGGAGAGGTGGGCTGTGGGGGTAGACACTGGGGTCCCTAACTCTCCCCCTGCTCCCAGAGTGGCTCCAGTGGCCGGCGCAAGGCCAAGAAGAAATGGCGGAAGGACAGCCCTTGGGTGAAACCGTCACGGAAACGGCGGAAGAGAGAGCCTCCGCGGGCCAAGGAGCCACGAGGTGAGGAGGCGTCTCTGCTTCTGGGTCCCCTCCTCCAGCCCTTCTCCCAGCCCCCAGAGAGCACGCACGTACACGTACGCTCACGCATGTACACCTGCATGTACCCACGCGGCCACTGCCCGCGCCTGCGAGCTCGCACTCTCACTCTCTCTGTCTCTGTGTCAGGAGTGAATGGTGTGGGCTCCTCAGGCCCCAGTGAGTACATGGAGGTCCCTCTGGGGTCCCTGGAGCTGCCCAGCGAGGGGACCCTCTCCCCCAACCACGCTGGTAATTGCCAATTGCTGGGACAGGGAGTCACTAGGGGGCGCCCTATGAGGCGGAGGGAATGGGGAGGAAGGGGACCCCACCATGGCCCCAGGCCACCACCGCCACCATGGCCAGGCTTTGGGGGTTCTGGAGCATGGAGGGAGAGGTTGGACGGAGGGAAGAGGACCCACCAGGGATCTCAATGGGTGAGCGGCATGGCCCCCCTCAGCTCCCTTTTCTTCCTCCGCCTAAGGGGTGTCCAATGACACATCTTCGCTGGAGACCGAGCGTGGGTTTGAGGAATTGCCTCTCTGCAGCTGCCGCATGGAAGCTCCCAAGATTGACCGGATCAGCGAGAGGGCAGGGCACAAGTGCATGGCCACCGAGAGCGTGGACGGAGAGGTGGGCCTGTGGGTGCAGGAGAGGTGGCCAGCGGTTTCCTGCCCCGGACCCCACCTCACCCTGTCCCCTTGCCCATCTTTGCTCCCCACAGCTATCAGGCTGCAATGCTGCAATCCTCAAGCGGGAGACCATGAGGCCCTCCAGCCGCGTGGCGCTGATGGTGCTCTGTGAGACCCACCGTGCCCGCATGGTCAAGCATCACTGCTGCCCGGGATGTGGCTACTTCTGCACAGCGGTGAGTGACCAGTGGGGCGGTCAAGCACGCCCAGTGGGAGAGCGAGCTCCTGGGACCTGACCGCCTTGTTTCCTGACCCCAGGGCACCTTCTTGGAATGTCACCCCGACTTCCGCGTGGCCCACCGCTTCCACAAGGCCTGTGTGTCCCAGCTGAACGGGATGGTCTTTTGTCCCCACTGTGGGGAGGACGCCTCTGAGGCCCAGGAAGTGACCATCCCCCGAGGGGATGGGGTGACCCCACCGGCTGGGACCGCGGCCCCTGCCCCCCCACCCCTGGCCCAGGATGCTCCCGGGAGAGCAGACACTTCCCAGCCCAGGTACTGTCCTCCCCTTTCTGTCCCGTGTGTGCTCCTATCCCAACTCTGCCACCCCTAGACATCAGCACCCTCTCCCACAGCGCCCGGATGCGAGGGCATGGGGAGCCCCGGCGCCCCCCCTGCGACCCCCTGGCTGACACCATTGACAGCTCAGGGCCATCCCTGACCCTGCCCAATGGAGGTTGCCTCTCTGCCGTGGGACTGCCACCTGGGCCAGGCCGGGAGGCCCTGGAAAAGGCCCTGGTCATCCAGGAGTCAGAAAGGTGAGGGGGGCTTTGCTCCCTGCCAAGGCATTTGGGGCTGGGGTGGGGGGAGCAGCGCGGGTCTGAGGTACCGAGGCTGTGCTGGGATCTGAGCTGACCCTCTCTACTGTTCTCTCCACTGCAGGCGGAAGAAGCTCCGTTTCCACCCCCGGCAGTTGTACCTGTCGGTGAAACAGGGGGAGCTGCAGAAGGTGATCCTGATGCTGTGTGAGTTTCCCACCCAGCAGCCCGCAGAGCTTTATTGAGCTCCAGTTATGAACCCGGCTCTGGGCTTGGGGCCAGGGGTACAGGCACGGGGGGCCTAGTCCCTGCTCCGAAAGACTCAGCGTGGTAGGGAAAACATACTCACGGGTAACCCGGGGCCACCGGCAGGATGGTGAGTGACAGTGAGAGCCCATAACTGTTGGGACTGTGCTGTCCTGAGTGCTTCTGCACGTTTAGTCAAACCTCCCCCCAGCGGGGACCCGGACAGCTTAGGTGTCTTGCCTAGTGCCCAGCGTTCCTGGGGGGCAGGGCCAGGGCCAACGCCTCTGAGAAGTGCCGTGGTGGAGGTGAGCCCCGGAAGGACCTCTAACCCCGAGAGGAGCTGCCGTCCACCCCAGCAGGCTTACTTACCACATGTCCCTCCCACCCCCTGGTGCGAGGGGCTCTCCCCGCAGTGGACAACCTGGACCCCAACTTCCAGAGCGACCAGCAGAGCAAGCGCACACCGCTGCACGCAGCTGCCCAGAAGGGCTCTGTGGAGATCTGCCACGTGCTGCTGCAGGTCAGCCGGCTGCGGCCCTTGGCCGTGGCGACCCAGTGCCCGGACCCTAACCCCCTCCCTGGCCCGGCTCCTCTCTGGTGCCAGCCCGCAGCTCCCCCTCCTCGCAGGCCGGGGCCAACATCAACGCCGTGGACAAGCAGCAGCGGACACCGCTGATGGAGGCTGTGGTGAACAACCACCTGGCGGTGGCGCGCTACATGGTGCAGCGTGGCGGCTGTGTCTACAGCAAGGTATAGGCGGGTGGGCAGGCGGGCAGCGGCCCCAGGGTTGGGGGATCTGGGCCAAGGCGCCAGCCAGAGGCATCCACCACCTGTGTCTCCCTCAGGAGGAGGACGGCTCCACCTGCCTCCACCACGCAGCCAAGATCGGGAACCTGGAAATGGTCAGCCTGTTGCTCAGCACGGGACAGGTGGACGTCAACGCCCAGGTCAGGGTCTGGGCCCACCCCCAGTCCACCGCCCCCACGTCTCTGTGGCCTCGGCGCCTCCGACCTTTCACTCCATCTCACTGCTCCTGTGTGTTTCTTTTTCTGTCTTCCCTTTCATTTGGATTTCTTTTGACTGGTTTTTCCCCCTCTTCTTGCATTCTCTTTATTAGTTCTCAGAATAATGAGTTGCTACCCTAATCTCTGAAAGTAGTCAGTGAGGTTCTTTTTTAGCTCTTGGATTTTTTTTTTTTATTATTAATTACCGAAAAACACCAAACAAATGCAAACATTCGTAATTTTTGATCATTCCGTTCTATATATATATAATAAGTAATTCATGATATCATCACATAGTTGCATATTCATCATCATGATCATTTCTTGAAACATTTGCATCTATTCAGAAAAAGAAATAAAAAGAAAACAAAAAAATTCATACATACCTACCCTCCACCCCTCCCCCTCACCAATCACCAGCATTTCACTCTAAATTTATTTTAGCATCTGTTCCCCCTATTATTCGTCTTTATTCCATATGTTCTACTTGTCTTTTGACAAGGTAGGTAAAAGGAGCATCAGACACAAGGTTTTCACAATCACACAGTCACATTGGGAAAGCTATATCATTATACAGTCATCTTCAAGAAACATAGCTACTGGAACACAGCTCCACATTTTCAGGCAGTTCCCTCCAGCCTCTCCATTACATCTCGATTAACAAGGTGATATTTACTTAGTGCTTAAGAATAACCTCCAGGATAACCTCTCAACTCTGAAATCTCTCAGCCATTGACACTTTATTTTGTCTCATTTCACTCTTCCCCCTTTTGGTCAAGAAGGTTTTCTGAATCCCTTGATGCTGAGTCTCAGCTCATTCCAGGATTTCTGTCCCATGTTGCCAGGAAGGCCCACATCTATCTCTTGGATTTTTATATGTTGGTTCTGTTTTAGTTGATACTGTCATCCTTTTGACCTTTGGATTGTTCTTTCTCTGTCTAGAGGGAGCTCCTTGAAGTAGGCTCCTATGGCTTTTATGACCCAGTAGGGTTTGAGCATACCTTCTGCCACAGAGACAGAATCTTCCAATGTATTTAAAGAATTTAAATTTAAATGAAAAATATCATTTAAACAATACACCCTGTGTGCCTAGGGTTTTCTGTTGCTACTAGGTTGTCCTTTTTCCAGGGCTTTTGCACTGAGCAGACCTAGGAAATGCATGTTTTTTAGAAAGGAAACTTACTTGAATTCCTGCAGCAGCCCAGGGCAGAAAGCCCCCCAGTAGCCCCACTTTGTAGATGAGGAAGACTGGGAGAGGTTAGGTAGCCAGTGCAGGGTCCCAGGGCCCATGGAGGTTGAGTGGAGTTCTTCCCTGTAAGATGGATTGGCTGTAGGGCCTACTCTGGGGCGGGGGAGGAGCCGGTCCCACCCTGACCTCCTGTATCCTCTTCCCACTCACAGGACAGTGGAGGGTGGACGCCCATCATCTGGGCCGCGGAGCACAAGCACATCGAGGTCATCCGCATGCTGCTGACCCGGGGTGCCGACGTCACCCTCACTGACAACGTGAGCCACAGCTGGGGGCAGGGGTGTGGTGCAGGCAGCGCTGGCCCTGAGCTTAGAGGAGGCTGGATTCAAGGGGTCGGCAGCCTGCCCACCCCTTCCCTCTCGCCCGCACAGGAGGAAAACATCTGCCTGCATTGGGCCTCCTTCACGGGCAGCGCCGCCATCGCCGAGGTCCTCTTGAATGCCCGCTGCGACCTCCACGCCGTCAACTACCACGGCGACACGCCACTGCACATCGCAGCCCGGGAGAGCTACCACGACTGCGTGCTGTGAGCACCCACCCAGACCCCGCGCCTGCCTGCCCATCTGCCCCCTCTAGTCCCAGGCCCCATGGGTTCCCTGTCCTCTTCCCAGCTTGTTCCTGTCCCGCGGGGCGAACCCCGAGCTACGAAACAAGGAAGGGGACACAGCATGGGACCTGACGCCCGAGCGCTCCGACGTGTGGTTTGCACTCCAGCTCAACCGCAAGCTCCGCCTCGGGGTGGGAAACCGGGCCACCCGCACGGAGAAGATCATCTGCAGGTGAGCCCGGGTGCCCTACCATGGGGCTGCTACCATGGAGCCTCAGGACACCCCTCCAGGACCACCCACCCCAGAGGTTAACCAGAAAATAAAGAATACCCTGCAAATTTGAATCTCAATAAACAACTAATTTGGGTTTTTTTTCCTTTTTTTTTTTTTTTTTTTGCCATGAGAATAGAATGTCCTGGGCAATCATTGGGATGTACTTCAGTAAAAAAAAAAAATTTCTTGTTTATATGAAATTCAAATTTAATTAAGTATCCTGAATTTTATCTGGTAACCCTAATCCCCGTGCCCTGGTGAAAACCAGCCCATCCCAGCCTCCTCCCCTAACCCCAGCAAAGCCCTAGAAATACTTCCAGACCCTCTCCACAGCCCGGTGAACCCTAGGAACCTCCCTAGCTCCCTCGGACCCAGGGGAGCCCCTCAGCCCTGCTCCAGCCCCCAGCCCTGTCTCCCGGTCCTCCTTCAGGGACGTGGCTCGGGGCTATGAGAATGTGCCCATCCCCTGCGTCAATGGCGTGGACGGGGAGCCCTGCCCCGAGGACTACAAGTACATCTCGGAGAACTGCGAGACGTCCACCATGAACATCGACCGCAACATCACCCACCTGCAGGTGAGGGGACCGCACGGCCTTCCCAGGGAACACCCAGAGCTGCCAAGTGCAGTTGGGCAAGTGGTAGGCCAACAGGATACCTGGCCAAGGTGGTGGGGGGCTGCGACTACCTGGAGGATGGGAGCCTTTTCTAGGTCACGTGAAAGCGTTCTTATGGGCTCATATTAGCCCCAAGGACACCCCTATCTGCAGTGACCCTGGGGCCATCGCCACCCCCTATCCTAAGACCCCAGGGAAAGGACCATAGTTGGGGGTCAGGGAGCACTGGGAGCCTAGCAGCTGAGCTGACCCTGTGCCTCCCCTGTCCCAGCATTGCACATGCATGGACGACTGCTCCAGCTCCAACTGCTTGTGCGGCCAGCTCAGCATCCGGTGCTGGTATGACAAGGTGCGTGTCCCTCGCCCCATCCACAGACGCTCGTCCACTCTCTCCCAGCAGCTAGTCCCTAGTGCCAGCTCCCTGGGACTTGGGGGGCTGCCAGGACAGAGCTGTGCCTGTGTCCATCAAGGGTGCTGGTTGTGTTTCCTCTTCTCTGATCTCACAGCATGTGTGGCCTCCCCCAGCCCATTTTCATCCCCTCTGGGGTGGGATCAGCAGTAAATTTTTTCTTTGGGGTCTTGGGGTACCCCAGCAACTGGGTTAGGTACTAGGCAGAAACCACTGTCTTTTCCCTCTGGACCCCAGGACGGGCGGCTGCTGCAGGAATTTAACAAGATCGAGCCGCCCCTGATTTTCGAGTGTAACCAGGCGTGCTCCTGCTGGAGGAACTGCAAGAACCGAGTTGTGCAGAGCGGCATTAAGTGAGGCCCCACTCCTGCAGCCCACCCCTTGCCCCTCCCTTGGGGTTTCTCCAGCTTCCTCCACCCAGTATCTCCCTCTCTCCCACCCCCAGGGTGCGGCTACAGCTCTACCGAACAGCCAAGATGGGCTGGGGGGTCCGTGCCCTGCAGACCATCCCCCAGGGGACCTTCATCTGCGAGTGAGTCAGGCAGGGGCCCCATGGCACCTGGGTGAGGGATGGGTGCGTGACTGTTGCCATGACCACTGCCTCCCGGCCCCTTCCTTACAGATCCCTCTCTTCTCACTGCCCACTCACTGGCCAGCCTTCTGCCTCCCACCCCCAAAGCCCAGGACCACAGCCCAATTCTGCCCAGACCACAAAGCTTTCCATCACCATTGCCCACATCTCCCCTCCCCTCTACCTCCATATATTTTTGAGCCTTACCACACCCTAGCCCCTCACCTGAGCTGGGAAAAGCACCACTTTTGGAGACATACAGACCTGGGTTTGAGTCTTCCACTTGTTTTTACCAAGTCATTTCACCTCTTTGGGCCTTATTTTTTTTATTGAAAAATCTCTACACATATACAGTCCAACCATATTACAGAATCAGTAACTTTCTTTTTTTTTTTAATATTGGGCCTTATC
Source organism: Tamandua tetradactyla (assembly GCF_023851605.1). Taxonomy (NCBI): domain Eukaryota; kingdom Metazoa; phylum Chordata; class Mammalia; order Pilosa; family Myrmecophagidae; genus Tamandua; species Tamandua tetradactyla. Next base: position 87,466,855 of record NC_135331.1, on the reverse strand, counting down.
TGTATTATCTGTAAAGTGGAGGAGAGCTGCCTCATCCCCTCCATCATCTACCTCCTCGGGGCCTTATCCCCTCCATCATTCTTTCTCTATCCAGCAGGTTCTATAATCTCCTTTCCCCCTACCTCCGACTCTGTGGCTTTCCAATTTACCTAGGTCTCCCCTGGAATTAAAAAAAAAAAAAGTCCTTTAGCTAACCCTGTTTGCCCATTCAAGGAACTATCCAGTTTCTCTCCATCATGTCATCTCTCAGCTTCTCAGACAAGTGACCCCTTCCTCCAGGGCCTCAGTTTCCCCACACTCACTCACTGCTCTCTGCCTCTCCCCACCCCACCCCACCCTCTCCTGGCGCCTGCCCCACCCCCTCCTCTACAGCTGCTCTGGCTGTCAGGACCCAGCTCCCAGCTCTTTGACCCACCCATCCTTTCCCTTCACCAGTTCCTCTTCCTCCCTCTGCTGGCCAAATATGGGTGCCTTCACCCCAACTCGTTCCCCGAGTTCCTGACCTCTCCTGTGAGTCTCCTTCTTCTGGCAGCCTGCCCTTTCCTAGTGCACATTCTCCCTGTGGCTGAACTGCCCTCCTCTCCCCACCCATACCAACTGCCTGCAGGTACTAATCCCTGTAACCACAGGGCCTTGCCGTTTCCATGCACACTTGAGCCTTCCTTTGTCAAGTCTCCACTCCTTCCCCTGCTGCTTCTCCAGGTCACCCCTGGGCCACCGGGCCCTGGGCGGTCCCCCGCATGCCAGTCCTGCCTGTGTGGGTCCAGCTGTTCACTGGGGACACCAGCTGGCAGGATTGTGCCCGGTGTTGTTCCCATCTCAGCCTCAGCCGGGTTGACCTGGGAAACTCATGGATGGTAACTGGGGCAGCTCACGAGTGGTACATGGGGAGTCCATGGGGCTGTGAGGAGAAACAGGGCTTGGGGTAGCCTCCCAATAACCCCTGTGCACTTTCAGAACCAACACTTCCTGCCCAATAGGTATGTCGGGGAGCTAATCTCGGATGCTGAGGCCGATGTGAGAGAAGATGATTCTTATCTCTTTGACTTAGATAACAAGGTGGGCAAGAGACATTTTTTTGTCCCACTCCACTCCTGTGGGCCCCCTGGGGAGTAAGCAGGTGGAAGGCTGGAGAATTGGCCAGTGGCAGGGTGGTTGGCCAGACAAGCAGGGTAGGGAGAGGTGTGAAGAGTGATCTCCCTTCAGGATGGAGAGGTATACTGCATCGATGCCCGTTACTATGGCAATATCAGCCGCTTCATCAACCACCTGTGTGACCCCAACATCATCCCCGTGCGGGTCTTCATGCTGCACCAAGACCTTCGATTTCCACGCATCGCCTTCTTCAGTTCTCGGGACATCCGGACTGGGGAGGAGCTAGGGTGAGGCTTCCCAGGGCCCTGCCAGGGGTGGGGGAGATGCCGCCAGCCTGGGACCAGGTGCTGAAGGCTGGAGAGCACTTGGGTTTCCAGACGTGGGTTAGAGTGAGCTTCTCAGGCTTCAGCGTACGTTGTTGTTATCTGGAGGGTTGTTAAAACAAAGAGTCCTGAGCCTCTTCAAGAGCTTCCGATTCAGTCAGTCTGGGATAGGGCCCAAGATTCTGCCTTTTAACGAGTATCCAGGTGATTCTGATGCTGCAGATCCAAAGAACACAGGAGGGCTTAGAGCTCATCTGGAGAAGGTGGGGGTGGCGCCCGGGGAGTACCTGCTGCAGGGACCCTGGTGCAGGCTCTAGGCGGCTGGGTCTGGGTCCCACAAGCCTCTCGTGCCGTTCTGACAGGTTTGACTATGGCGACCGCTTCTGGGACATTAAAAGCAAATATTTCACCTGCCAATGTGGCTCCGAGAAGTGCAAGCACTCAGCGGAGGCCATTGCGCTGGAGCAAAGCCGCCTGGCCCGCCTGGATCCCCACCCTGAGCTGCTGCCTGAGCTCGGCTCCCTCCCTCCCGTCAACCCCTGAGAGCGGACCACACCCTCCCCTTCCTGAGCCTGGACGCCACCAGCCTCAGCAGCCCTCCCCCCACCCCCTGCTGCTCATGGCCCACGTTTGGGGGTGCTGCTGTCTCCTCTCCCCCACCCCCTTCACACATTCCTAGGCCAGAGATCCCGGCCAGGCCCTGGAGGTCTGACAGCCCCTCTCTCCCAGAGCTGGTTCCTCCCTGGGAGGGTGACTTCAGGGCTGGCCACCACCCTGTACCCCATCCTCAGCTGAAATTTGATGAATTGAAATCGGGCCTCTATGCCAATCGGCTTCTTTTGTCCTCAGTAAATGTTGGATTTGGTAATAAACTGTCTGGGTGATTTGGGGGCGGCAGGGGGGGGGGGGGCTGTGCGGCTTATGGCCAGAGGGAATGTGGGTCCAGGAAGAGAGTGGAGACCACTGTGGGGCAGGGTCTAATGGAGGAAAGCTAACAGGTAAATCCAAACACTGAATCCTGGGCCGGAAAGTATGGTGGCATGAAAAAACCGTAAAGGCTGAGGTAGTTTGCAAAATCTTGAAGGGTTTTCTTATCAGAAGGTGCCTGGTCATTTGTGCCTACGGGCCCAGAGCAAATGGCCCCTGAGCTGCGGTGCCAGGTGCTGGGCACAGCGTGGAGGAGGAACTAGAGTGTGTCGGGGACCACAGCGGGGGTGGGGCCCATGACGTGCGGGAGGGCGGGGCGGGCGCAGGTGAGCCGCCAGGTCTCCCGGGCTCCAATCACTCCGGAGGCTGAGACATGGGGGCGCAGCAGGACGGGGATGAGGCCTACGGTGAGGCTGGGGACAGAGGCCCAGGACCCCACGGACAGAGGGGAGGCCGCGACTGGGCCCACGGCAAGGAGGGAGTGGCGGCTTGGTCTGACTCCGGGGAGGAGTGTCCTGGGTCCCTGAAGGGAGGGTCCGGGACACAAAGCTGGGATGGAGGCTGGTAGAGAGTGTGTGTGTGTGTGGGGGGGGGGGGGTCCTGGGCAGCGGGGAGGGGCTCTCGGGTTGGGAATGTCATGTGCTACAGAGCCTGGCAGAGGTGAGGCTGGGGTCTGGGCCCCTGTGAGGACTAAGGACTGGGATCGGGAGGATGAGATTCAGGCTGGTCTCTGGATCCTTCAGGGTAAAAGGTACTGGAAATCTACCTGCTGGGTTTTATGAAAGGAGTGGAGGGCTAGGACCCTAAGCAGCAGAGGCTGGGGGGACCTGCACGCCTGAGGGGGTCTCCAAGTCGGGGCGAGGAGGGTTCCAGTGAGAAGTTCAGACTGAGGGTCTTTGTGGAGAGAGGGCTGAGGTCCTGCCTGGGGGTGGGTCTCTGAAAGGAGGGAGGAATGGGAACCTGTCTTGGGGATAGCTTGAAAAATTGAGGCATGGGTCTTCTGGGGTTCCCGAGAGAGGGAACAGGGAGGCTGTTTCCAGAATCTCTGCGGAATAAAGGCTGGGGCCCTCTCCCAGGAGTCCAGAGGAATACGGGCTGGGGGTCTGAGGGAGAGGGGACTGAAGACCTGCCTCTTGGGAGCAGTAAGGGGTCTGCGTGTAGAGGTCCTGAGGGGATTAAGAGTCTGGGGATCTTGTCTGGAGCAGGGGGGTGGAGGGGAGGCCTGAGGGAGGGGGTCTCCCCAGGGTGGGGCTTGCTGGGGGTTAGGGGAATGGGCAGTGAGGAGTCTCCAACAGACTTCCTGGAGTGGTCAATCATTGACCTCATGTCAAGGAGCTGCAGAGGGACAGAGTCCAGGGCACCTGGGAAAAGTGGACACCACCCCTTCCCAGCTTCTCAGCCAGCTCGGCACTGGACTGTGGACAAACTGCTCGGTGCCCACATGGGACCCTGGCGGCCGCGCCACCTCCTCCCTGTGTGTACTGAGGGAGGACCGGGAACAGGATGCTTCCACAATCTCAACAGCGGGCTCAGGTGTCACCCTGCCTACCTGCCCGGAGCCCAGAGGTAGACTGGGGACTGAGGCCCTTCCGGGCTGGGAGTCTTTTCCCTTCCCCGGGCTCTGCAAACATTAACTGCCTTTTGGCTTCAGTTTCTTTCTCCAAGAAAGGCCTCAGGCCAGAGGGTGGAGGGAGAGCCTGGGGCAAAGGACAGATTGGACCTTCCAGCGGGGCTGGAATCCAAGTGGTCCCAGGCAGGGGATGGGAAGGGGGAAGGATGAGGATGGGCTCGGGTGAGGCGCTCAGACGGCTGGACACAGACCTGGGAGGACACTGGGCCAGGGTTGGGAGCATGGGACAAAAAGCCATTTCCCGGGCCGTGGCCTGCAGGTGTGAGCCGGAAGCAGCCTGTACAGGCCCCCCTTCTCCCGCCAAGGCCGCTGGGGAGGAGCTCCCAGCCAGCTCCTGGCAGACCTTGCAGCACCTTTCCAGCTCCTCCATCCCCTCCTGCCAGGGCCAGCCCTGTCCCTGACCATCTCCCCAAACTCTCGGGTTTGGATCTTGCTTGGGCAAGGAGGATTCGGGAGGGGCAGGAAACGAGGAGAGAGACCCCCTCAGAACCTCATGCTCCACACTCTTTCCCCTGCCCCTCAGGGAAACCAGCCAAATATGACCCCTCCTTTAGAGGCCCCATCAAAAACAGGTGAGTTTGGGCCCTGGGCTGGAGGGAGGGAGGTGGGGGGTGTCTTGATTTTTGCTTTGTATTTGCTGAGCTTTGGGTAAGAAGTCTCTATATAAAGAAAAGGTAAGAAACTCTGCCCCAGGTGCCCTTGTGAGGATTGTTGTGTGTTGTGTCTGGGAAGGGACACATGGGGAGCCCTCAGGGTGCTGGTGACCTACTATTTCTTGGCCTGGAGGCTGGCCACACCGATGTGGGCACTTGGTGAAAATTCATCCAGCCGAGTGCTTACACGTTGTGCACATTTCTGTATTACACTTCAGAAGAAAGTTTACCGCCCCCCCCCCAAAAAAAAGCTTTCTTAAGAAACAAAACAAAATCTCCTGATCCCTGCTCTTCAACATCCCCCAACTCTCTAATCCATGATCCCTCCAGACCCCGGCCCACCTGGCCACCCACGCCCAGCCCCCCAAAGCTTCCCGGGACTCAGAACTTCCATTTTTCTCCCAGGGGCTGCACAGATGTCATCTGCTGTATCCTCTTCTTCCTCTTCATTTTGGGTTACATCGTGGTGGGGATCGTGGGTGAGTCTCCAGCTGCCCAGAGCTGCCGCAGGGGGTGGGAGTGGGGTGTCAGCAACCCCAGGAGGGGCTGCGTCATAGCTGCTCCCCCCAAGCCCCCAGCTTCCCATGGTGCATCTGTGTTTCTGTCCCCAGCCTGGGTGTACGGAGACCCCCGACAAGTCCTCTACCCCAGGAACTCTACCGGGGCCTACTGCGGAATGGGGACCAACAAGTGAGTGTGGCAGGCGGGGGAAGGAGGGCATCTAAGGAGGTGAAGGTGGGGATGGGCAGGGGACGCCTGCCCTCAGATTCCAGACCTGTTCATGCTCTTCCACACCCTTTCCCTGTGGAACCCCGTCCCCCACCCCGAATCCAACCACTCCAGTGCTCATTCAGGGCCCTCTGTTAACTGGACAGTTAGCTTCTGAGGAGCCCCCCAGGATTGGCAGGTGGTGTAGTTTAGTGTTAAGTGCATGGGTTTTAGAGTTCGGAGACTGGCATGTGAATCCCCATCTGGGCTGTGTTTGGTTGTACAACATTGGGCTTTTACCTGACCTCTTTGTGCCTTGATTTCCTCCTTTGAAACACAAAATGATTCTGGATATCAGTCCCTGTATACGGGAAAGGTACAATAGGTAATAAAAGCTCTGACTCTTAGATACTGTTACTATGTTGCAATTGGGGAGGAGCGTACTTTACACACCAGCTCTCTTTACCTCTTCGGGGTGAGTACTTTTGTAATGAGAGGTTAAGTGACTTGCCCAAGGTCATACAGCTGTAAAGGGTAATTGGGCTGAGTTCGTGCTCTTAACCATTTGTTTGCTGTTGTGCTGTGGAAATACCCTGGGAAATCAGGGGGACTGAGTTTACTGAGGCCAGGAGCTGGTAGGTCCATCCTGAGACCTCCAGGCCCAACCCGGCCCTGACGACACACTCCCTTTGCTCCTGCAGAGACAAGCCATACCTACTGTACTTTAACATCTTCAGCTGCATCCTCACCACCAACCTCATCACAGCCGCTCAGAACAACCTGCAATGCCCTACCCCCCAGGTCAGAGCCTGGGGCATTCCTCTGCCCCGGAACGTCCCCAGGGTTCAGGGGCCGGCCCCTTAGCATGCTCTCTGCCCCAGGTGTGTGTGTCCTCCTGCCCTGCAGACCCGTGGACCGTGGGGTCGGACCAGCTCTCGCAGACGGTGGGGGAGGTCTTCTACACGGCAAACAGGAACTTCTGTCTGCCGGGGGTGCCCTGGGATATGGTAAGCGTTACCCCCAACATCGCTGAGGAGGGACCACCAGGAGATGGGGGCGGGGGGAGACTTTGGGTCAACGATTGAGAGGCTGGCTCTCCTGCAGGGGTGGAGCAGGGGGGTAGAGGCTCCCTCTTGCTGCCGCCCCCACCTCTTTCATCTCTCATCTTGCTCTGTGTCTGTGTGGTGTCTGTCTGTCCTCTCCACCTCCCCCAGCCAGTGCTCAAAAGCCTGCAACAGGAGCTCTGCCCCAGTTATCTCCTCCCCTCCACTCCAGGTGAGGCTCACGCGTCCTTACCTCCCGGGCACCTCTAGTCCAATATTGTGATTTGTTCCAATGAGGAAACAAGGCCCCGAAAGGGTCAAGTCACACAGCTTGTCAGTGGCAACACTGGAATTTTTACCACCGGGTCCTCCCTTGCCACTCCCCTTTCTGCTGCGCGACCCTGCAGGCAGCTCGTCAGTGTTTGCTGGGCACCCACTCTGAGCCAGACACTGGGGAGAGGTGCAGGGAAGGTGGGGAGCCCCGGATGTTCACCAAGAACCTGCATGTGAGACATCCGTGGTGACTCTGCACACACCCGTGCACTCAGATACAAAGGCTGGAACACTGACCAGCCAGATGGTACAGAGAAATACGGCTGGATGGCAGGATTGTAGTGCCCTTTTTTTCCTGTATGCTCTTCTCTTCTTTCCAACAGCTGAAGTTATTTTTTTTAACAGGAGCTTTTTTTTTAATTGTAGCATGAGAAAGGGCATTTGGTTCTCAATATGAGTACAATAGGAAGTGCCCTAAATGTGCCCGAGTTAGAGAGATCTCAGTTTGGATTCCAGCACTTTCTAGCTGTGTGATCTTGGACCAGTTACTCAACCTCTCTGTGCCTAGTTTCTTCTCTTTAGAATGTAGATGAGCAAAGCAAGCCTGCCAGGCAAAGATGTTGTGAGGGTGGGTATAACGGCCTCTGTGGGCACATGGTAGGTGCCACGGGAGGTGGGGGTAGGCTGAGAAGACTTCCTGGGGAGGTGGGATGGAACTTTTGCTAAGCAGAGAGTAATGGGTGGGGTTTCTGCAGCAGGGAGAGCAGTCAGAGAGGGGCATAGCAAGAGCTCCTGTTGTGTGTTTGTGTACATGTGTGTGTGTCTGTGTGTGATGTAAAAGTCCGGGTCAGAGGGGTTGAGGAGCTGAACCAAGACAACAGTTGGGGCAGGGGAAGTAGAGGTCAGGGAGGGGACGAGTGAGAGACAATGAAGGAAGAGTGGCTTGGGCTGTGTGGGACAGGAGGCCCTGTTGAGAAGCTGAGATCATCACGCTCCCTCCCCCTTCTCCACCCCACTGAGGGCCCTATGGGCGGAGCAGGGGCCGCAGCTGTGAAGGCAGAGCCTGGGCCCTTGCATCCAGCAGCCCCCATTCTCTCCTGCCAGCTCTGGGGCGCTGTTTTCCATGGTCCAACAGTACTCCGCCCACACTCCCAGGCATCACCGGCAACATCTCCCAGGGGATCAGGTGGGCATCCGTGCTCCAAACCTCTCTGCCCCACACACTTTCCCTTCCTGCTCACCCACGCCCCATCTGACCCTGTATCTCCCCAACAGCGGTCTTCTTGACACCCTCAATGCTCGTGATATCAGTGTTAAGATCTTTGAAGATTTTGCCCATTCCTGGTATTGGATTCTTATGTGAGTCACCAGATTCCCCCACCCTGCTGTCCTTCTCCCCTCCCTGATCCTCTATCTCCTAACATGTCTGAAACAGAGACTTTGGGCAGGGTAAGAGGAGCTGGAGCTCAGAATGGACCCCAAGTCTAACAGGATTTGGATATTGGGAGTATGAGAAAAAGCTTTGGAGGGGGAGGGGTTCTGGAAGGAGAAAGACGTGGGGGACCAGGGAACCCCCTTAACTCCCGCACCCTGCCTGTAGTGCCCTCGGCGTGGCCCTGGTCCTGAGCCTGCTGTTTATCCTGCTCCTGCGCCTGGTGGCTGGGCCCCTAGTTCTCGTGCTGATCCTGGGGGTGCTGGGGGTGCTGGCGTATGGCATCTACCACTGCTGGAGAGAGTACCGGGTGCTGCGGGACAAGGGCGCCTCCATCACCCAGCTGGGCTTCACCACCAACCTCAGCGCCTACCAAAGCGTGCAGGAGACCTGGCTGGTGGCCAGTGAGTGTCCTGCCCAGCCCCCACCCGCCCCGCCCGCCCCGCCGAGGGCTGCCCAGGCCCGACCAGAGCCCCTGCCCCTGTCCCCCGCAGTGATCGTGCTGGCCGTGCTAGAAGGCATCCTGCTGCTGGCGCTCATCTTCCTGCGGCAGCGGATCCGCATCGCCATTGCCCTGCTGAAGGAGGCCAGCAAGTGAGGGCCTGTCCAGGAGGGAGAAGAGGCCGGGGGTGGGGAGGGTGGGTGCAGACTCAGGACAGGGGTGTTGGGGAGGGCCGGGAAAGCTCCAAGGAGAAGGGCAGAATCGCTAGCAGTGACTAGCACAGCTGTGTGGCTTCCCCACTCTGAGCTTCTGTTTATCCATCTGTAAAGTGGCAGCGGTAATGGTCCCTGACTTATAGGGTGGTCCTGGAGACTACATGAGTTGAATAATGTCTGTCGAGTGCCTAGAACAGTGCCTGGCACAGAGTAAGCACTCAGCAAGTGTTAGTGGTGGTGGCAAGGGCATGGCAGGAACCCAGGCAGAGAGAAGCAGCCAGCAACTCCCATCCAGGCCCCAGCAGATCTATTGGGAGACCACACCCGAGGGATCCTCTTCCCTCTCTCACCCCGAGGCTGCCCCGGGGGGCTTCTCTGTAACTCTGGTCTTCTAAGGAACCCTTGAGTCTGAGGTATTCAATTCAGTTCATTCAGTGAGCACCTACTGCATGCCCAGCCCTGCCCCAGGAGTTGGGGCTAGCAGATACAATAGACAAAATCACCACCCGGTTGCTCCCAGACAGAAGAGAGAGTGTGGGGCTGACTCCGGTGCAGATAGAGGTTGGCCCCATGAGAGGTTGGTGGGGGCCAGGCTGGAGATTAGCTCTCATCTCCCTGCAGGGCTGTGGGACATATGATGTCTACCATGTTCTACCCGCTCGTCACCTTTCTCCTCCTGCTCATCTGTGTTGCCTACTGGGCCATGACATCTCTGTATCCTTTGCCCACATTGCCATACCCTCCTGGGGTCCTTAGAGGGTGGGGACAGGGCCTTCGTGCAACTGGAAGAGGTGCCCCTTCCTCTGGGCAGATGCAACCCTGCACCCAGACAAAGCGAGGGAGTAAGCACAGGCTGAATTCCAGCTCGCTTTTTGCAGTGAGCAGCCTGCATAAGAACAGACTGACCCTGGGAAGGGGGGTCCGTGAGGAAGGACCTGCAGACCGTGTGACCAGGCTTTCCTTAGCTCCCCTCTGGGTACCTGGCCACGTCAGGACAACCCCAGTACGTCTGGTGGGTGCCCAACGCCAGCCTACCCAGCTGTGAGAAAGTGCCAGTGAGTGCAACGTGTGACCCCATGGTAAGGGATGGTGGGATGGGCGTGGAGGGGACCAGTGGGGCTGGGGGGGGGGGGTGTCTTAGAGGCCAAGTGGTTCCAAGCTGTCATTCTGCAGAGGAGCCTAAGGCCCTGAGAGGGTAAGGGGCTCTCTCAGGGTCACACAGTCAGCCCCTAGCAAAGCCCAATAGGGAGCCAGCCCACTGACACCTAATCTAGTAGCCCTGCTACTGAGCCACCCTTTGTGCAGGGAAGGAAACTGAGGCTGGGAGAGGAGGCAAGGTGTGTCCAGGGGCAGGGCCAGAGAAGAAGCTGGAGGCCAGAATTTACTCCACCCCTCCCTAGGACAATTTTAGCCCCCTTACTTTACCTTCTAAACCTCAGACCACTTCTCTGTAAAATGGAGATAATGTTAATACCTGTCTCACCAGATGGCTGAGATCATATGACATTGGGCACACAAAGCGCTTAGCACAATATCTGGTTCCTGATAAGAGCATGATAAAGTATGAATGGATTTTTAAGTCTCCCTCAGAACAGTCTTCAGTGCCCCCGGCTGCAGGCCTGTGGGGTCTCCCAGAGCGGGTCTGGGAGAGAAGGAGCTGCTTCTGGCAACCCCGCCCCTTGAGATGCCCAGGAATGGCCAGGAACACTGGTCTGTCGGGGACCTGCTGTCAGAGCCTTCATGTTGCCATCTCCTCTGTGCTGGGGCCGTGGGCCGGGCCAGCAGGCTCTAGCCTCCCTCTACCAGAAAGGAAAGGCCTCTTTCCGTAGGAAGCCCACCAGATGCCAGACCCGGGGGTGCAGAGCCCAGACGGACTTGGCTTTGACTTTCCCCTTGCTCAGGTTCAAGGGGCGCTGGAGACACAAGCCCACAATTGCACACAACGGGGAAAGTGGTGTAGCTATTTTTTTATGACGAAATTCCAACATTCTGTCAGTTTCAGCAATTATCAAGATATCCGGCACATTCGCTGGAAAGGATCATTTTTTGCTTGTGTGTTGGTAACTTTTTATTATGGAAATTTTCAAACACACGCAGAAGTAGAGATTAGAGCACTCCGGTGAATCCCTGAACTTCACCTGGATTCCACAACCCTGGCGTTTCTGCTGTCCTATCTCATCTATCTCCCCATCCACCACCTGAAAAAAAATGTTTTTCCTAGAGCTTTTTAAAACAAATTCTGGACATGGTGCTATTTCACCTGTAAATATGTCAGGGTGGATCTCAACAGATAAGGACTTTCTTTTTTTTCTAAGAATGAGTATGTGTTTAACATTTTTTGAAACTCATTAATTTATGAAAGAACTAGTCAGTTGCAATCAGTTCAAAGAATTCAGAGACCCACACTTGTGCTTACGTAGGCAGTAAAGGAGGCTGAAAAAAATTTACAGAAAGATGCAAAAGTAGTGGATCCATAGGGTGGTAACCAAGCACATTCCACCAGACACAATTCATTTACATTTCTTTTTTTTTATTATTCATTTATATTTCTGTGGACAAGAGGCACATGCAGTATGGTCAGGTTTTTAGGACTTAAGAGAGTTGTAAAATAGCTCAAGGACTATGGAAAACCCAGTTATGGATCCAGGAGATCCTTTATGCCTATTTTGGAATCTTTCACAATTTTCTCTGACACCTGTTTTTTGTTTTTTAAACACGCAAAACCAGAACTGTATACAGTTAAACAAGATTCCCTTACCCACAGATCCCCTTGTCTGTAGATGACTATTGCTAAAAACTAACAGATAAAGACTTTATATATATATTTTATTATTGCAAAATCTTCACACACATACAGTCCATACATAGGGTACAATCAGTGGCCCACAATATCATCACATAGTTGTGTACTCATCACCATGATCATTTTTAGAACATTTGCATCATGCCAAAAAATAGAAATAAAAAGGAAAAACTCATAACCCATACTCCTTATCCCTCCCTCTCAGGGACCACTAGTATTTCCATCTATCCAATTTCTTTTTTCCTATTATTTACTTATTTTTATTCATATTTTTTTACTCATCTATCCATAGCCTGGATAAAAGGAGCATCTGCAGATAAGGAGCTTAAAAAACATAACCACCAGGCCACTTTCACACCCAACAGAACTTAATTCCTTAATATCATTTAATATCCAGTCTGTTCCATTTTGCTGGAAGGTGTTTTGGTTGAACTGGAGGTTGCTCTGGGAGTCGTGGGGTCTCTGAAGGCTTCTGGGAAGGGACAGCTGAGTGAGTGTGAGGGAACCAGACATTTACCCACCTGCTTGGGGCACCCTACTTTTTTTATATATGCAGTATGGTGGGGGTCACATTTCCTTCCACCAAGTGACTATCCTGTTATTGCAGCAGCATTTGTTGACTTTTTTTTTTTTTTTTTGTAAGTGCACGGGCTGGGAATCGAACCTGGGTCTCCCCCATGGCAGGCGAGAATTCTACCAGTGAACCACCTTGCACCCCTGGGTCACTCTACCTTTAAGGCTCTGCCTGCACAGCCTGCCCAGGAGCTCTTGTGCCAGTCAGGAAGCTGAAGGAAGCTCATTACGTTCACACAAACTATTTGAATGCAATTTGAGCCTGGAGATGGGCCCTCCCCAAAGGAACACCCAACTCAGAAGCTACCACTTCCCTGCCTTGCTCAGAGGGGCAGAAGCTTGCCACAAATGGGCAGAGGCCACTGCTCTACACTGAGGTCTCTGAAGGCCGGGCCTGTGCTTACTCTGTCCACTCTCGCCTAGGCCCAGCCGGTGAATTCCTCGTGCCCGGGGCTGATGTGCATCTTCCAGGGCTATTTGTCCACAGGCCTGGTTCAACGCTCCCTCTTCAACCTGCAAATCTATGGAGTCCTGGGGCTCTTCTGGACTCTCAACTGGGTGCTGGCCTTGGGCCAGTGCGTCCTGGCTGGGGCCTTTGCCTCCTACTACTGGGCCTTCCACAAGCCCCAGGACATTCCCACCTTCCCCCTGAGCTCCGCCTTCATCCGTACACTTCAGTAAGCCCAGGGCAGGGGCCTGGGAATTGTGAATGTGGGGGTCCCAGGGGGCCCCTGAGCTGCCTCTGCCCACCTCACTCCCTCCCTCTGCAGCTACCACACTGGCTCGTTGGCCTTTGGGTCCCTCATCCTGACCCTTGTGCAGATGGCCCGGGTGATCTTGGAATACATTGACCACAAGCTGAGAGGTGAGTCTGGAGTTGAGGAAGGCCAGGTGTGCAGCCAGATCCTTAGGGAGGGGCTGTCAAAGAGAGGCATGCAGCCAAACACGAGTCCCATTCGCCCAGGAGCCCAGAACCCTATGGCCCGCTGCATCATGTGCTGCTTCAAGTGCTGCCTCTGGTGCCTGGAGAAATTTATCAAATTCCTGAATCGCAATGCTTACATCATGGTGAGTCCCCCACACCAGCAGCCCCTTGGCCCAGGGCCCCCACCCTGGCTTAGGCAAGCTGGCCTCAGGGAGCTCTGACCTGTCCACCCCCACCCAGATCGCCATCTACGGGAAGAATTTCTGCGTCTCAGCCAAGAACGCCTTCATGCTGCTCATGCGGAACATTGTCAGGTCAGGCTGTCCCCCCCACCCCCTCGCGGCCCCCTCCTCAGATCTCCTATCCTGGGGCAGCTTCGTGGGCCTGCAACAGTGCTTGGAAGGGCCCCGGGGCCGGGTTTAATGCTCTGCTGTCACATTTTGGAATGTGGGTAGTTTTCATTTTGCATGGGGGCCCCACAAATTATGTAGCCAGTGCTGCTCCCACACCTGCCAGGCCTCTCACCCCCATTCTCCCTCCATTCCCTTCCAGGGTGGTCGTCCTGGATAAGGTCACAGACCTCCTGCTGTTCTTTGGGAAGCTGTTGGTAGTTGGAGGCGTTGGTGAGGACGAGAGAGGGAGGGTTCTGCAGCAGAGGGCTGGGGTGCTGGGCAGCAGCACTGACCTCCAGACCTCTCCCGTAGGAGTTCTGTCCTTCTTCTTTTTCTCCGGCCGCATCCAGGGCCTGGGTAAGGACTTCGAGAACCCCCACCTCAACTATTACTGGCTGCCCATCATGGTGAGTGGCTCCTTCTCTGCCTCAGCCGCCTCCCTCCCCCCTGACTCCCCACCCCCCAGTTCTCCCAACGGGCCCTGTGCCTTCCAGACTTCCATCCTGGGAGCCTATGTCATCGCCAGCGGCTTCTTCAGCGTGTTTGGGATGTGTGTGGACACGCTTTTCCTCTGCTTCTGTGAGTGACCGTCCCCAACCACCTCCCCCCACCCCCAAGGTATGGGAGTGCTGAGGTTTTTGGAGGGGGGTTGATGCTTCTAGAAACAGCGGCTTCTTAAATTAAAGGGGTCAGAAGGAACCTCTTCTGATATCCTCAGACCATGGGTTTGGGGAAGATAAGAGAAAGTGAGAACCCCCCAGGCTGGTGCACTATCCCAGGAAGGAGCAATCTTCTAGAAAAACCAGGCTAGAAGTTAGCCACAGGAGAGACCTCCCAGCAGGTGCCTCTAATGCAAGGGAATCTTTCTTACCCGACTGTGCACATTTATTGAAAGCTTAGTATGTACCAGGCTCTGCCCAAGTGACTGACATGCATTTTTTCCCCACTAAACCTCTTCATCAGTCTATGAAAGAAGGTATCACTGACCCCACTTTACAGATGAGGAAACAGCTTACCTAACCTGCCCTGTTGGGTTACAAAACCTGTCCCCCCAAAAACGAAATAAAAATAAATAATCTATCCAGGATGGTGGTGCAGCCTGGACTCCAAGCCAGGCAAGGAGCCTCCCAGTCTCTGATTTTCCCAAGGGGTGGAGACGACCCCCCAAAGGGTCCGCTCTGACCCGTCTTTCTCGCGGCTCAGTGGAAGACCTGGAGCGGAACGACGGCTCCCTGGACCGTCCCTACTACATGCCCAAAGCCCTTCTGCAGATTCTGGGCAAGAAGAACGAGGCGCCGCCGGGGGACAAGAAGAGGAAGAAGTGAGAGACCGGGGCCCTGACTCAGGGCTGCACCCCTACTGTACAGCCGTTTAGCCCCACCCGTACTTCCAGATCGCGACTTTGTAGCTAAGAGATTTTATTAAAGATTGATATTTTGTTGTCTCAATATGTCTTTAAGTCCCAGACATTCACGAACTTACCTTCACGAACACACGCTGCCTATTTTTTTATCCCGCTTGGCTCTTTAAAACAGGCCCCGCCCCTGTGACGCGACTAGATGTCACGACCAATAAAAAAGCTCACGTGGAGAGCTGTCAGCCCCACCCCCATCTTCTCCGTAGCCAATCCGCTTCCTGTCTGGGTCACGTGCTCCTGGGCTTCGGGAAAGCCAATGGAAAGGGCTAGCTCTGGGAGCTGCGGGATCGGGTGGGAGGTGCGCAAGCAGGGGCTGGAGGCCCGGCAGAGGGCGAATTGGGCGGGTAACAAGTGAGCGTTTAAAGGGCCGGGGTCAGCTGACCGAGTCGAGCCCGGGGGGCCAGTGTCGTGGCCTCCGCGGGAGAGAGATGACCGTGGAGCGGCAGGGCCCGGCACTCGGGGGCAGACCCTGGGAGTCGCGATTGATGGGGTTCTGGGGAGGCTGTGGGGTTCAGGTATCTGCTGCGATCCTGCTGCTACTGCTGCTGCTGTCAAGGGCAGGATTTGGGGCCGGGGCAGAGAACGACTTCGATCTGGTGAGTCACCCCTCGCATTACCCCATTTCCAGCCCGCGCGGGTTATCAGTGTCAGGTGTCTCCGAGCTGCGGGCCTCCTCTCCAACCCTTCGCCCCCTCTCCGGGCCCTCCCGCGTCCTCCTCCCTTCCCAGCCTCCTCACTCGGATCTCTTCCCAGCTTTGGGCCCCCCGCCCTCCCTGGGGGATCCCTCTCCCTTCTGAACCCCTCCCCTGCTCCGAGCCCCCAGCTTTGCTCCAGACGCTCCTCCTGGTTCCCCTTCCTTAATCTGGAACCCCCAGCAGCTTTCCTCTCCCAGGGATTCTGAGTATGAGCTCTATCCATCCGTCCCGAAATCCGTCCTCCTCCTGCCCCAGGTGCAGCCCCTGGTGACCATGGAGCAGCTCCTGTGGGTGAGCGGGAGGCAGATCGGCTCCGTGGACACCTTCCGCATCCCGCTCATCAGCGTCACCCCTCGGGGCACTCTCCTTGCCTTCGCTGAGGCCCGGAAAACGTCGGCATCGGATAAGGGGGCCAAGTTCATCGCTCTGCGCAGGTCCACGGACCAGGGTATAAAGATGCCTGGTGGGCAAGAGCAGGTGCTAGGATGGATGAGGCGGGGAGCCTGGGGGCCCAAAGGCCCTGAGGGCAGGGGAACTTGGAGGGCTGGAGGCCTGGACAGGAGGGGTAGGGGGAATCTAAGAGAAAGTATTCAGGGCAGGAATCTGGAAGTTGGGATTACCAAGTAATTGAACATTCACTCAACATTTATTGAGAACCTACTATATATCAGGCTCTGTTTTAGGTTCTGTGAATTCAGTCATGAATAGAACAGACCAAACAACCCCCACCCGAACGGGGCTTCCATTCTATTGGGGGAAATGGATAATAAACATAATCAGTAAGTGAAATTACTTTGTGTGTCGGGAGGTGATAAATGCAATGGAGAAAAACAAAACAGGGTAAGAGGTATGGGGAGAGTGGACATTTGAGGGACTGTCATTTTAAATAGAGGAGGTAAGAGAGTCAGCCTTAGGGAGGAAGAGTGCCCCTGGCAGAAGGTGTGCCAGGGAGGGTGTTTGAGGAATAGGAAAGAACTGGATACAACCTGATCTGAGTGAGCCAGGGAAGCACAGAGGATAACATCAGAGAGGTGAGGAGGGGCAGGTCTTGTAGGCCGAGGCTCCTATAAGTAAGAAGCTGGAAATTGACCTCCTGCTCATCCAGGGTGTCTTCCGTTTTTACTGCAGGCAGCACATGGTCCCCTACAGCATTCATCGTAGATGACGGGGAGACCCCTGACGGGCTGAACCTGGGGGCAGTGGTGAACGATGCGGACACAGGTGTGGTGTTCCTTTTCTACTCCCTCTGTGCCCACAAGGCAGGCTGCCCGGTGGCCTCCACCATGTTGGTGTGGAGCAAGGATGACGGCATTTCCTGGAGCCCTCCCCGAAACCTCTCCCTGGATATTGGCACCGAGATGTTTGCGCCTGGACCGGGCTCTGGCATTCAGGTCTCTGTCCTGGGAGATGGGTGGAGGGGCTCCCTGAGGGACACCCCAGAATGGAGAAGATCCTTCCTAAGCAGAATAAGCTACGAAGTCACAATTTATGTCTTGGGTGGAATTCCACAAAGGGACAGGCTGGGAAGAGCACCAGCCAGCAGGAGGTGGAACTTTGCCACTGACTTCCCATTTGAGGGCCATTTATGGGGCTGCACCAGACCATGCAGGGCCTGTGAGCAGATTAGAAAAAGCCATCTCTTCCTTTGAGCAGACGCAAGCCTGTGCCCGGGTGCCCTGCTTGGTGAGCCAGCATGGGCTAGGTTTAAGTTACCGTGGAGCCCCCTCCTGTGGTGCACAGCTTGTCCAGCTGTCCTGAAGGAGCTTATCCTGAAAAGGAACTTCTTAGTTCTGGTAGTCTGTGTTGGTGGGTTCCTCCTGAGACCCTCAGTGAGCAGGAACAGGACTCGCAAGTGGGAGGTGGTGGGCACCTCCTGGCATGGCACCCCGTCCCCACCTCTCGAGCCCCCTTCGAGGCCTCCCTCTGACCCCAGCTCCCTGTCCCACAGAAACAGCGGGAGCCGCGGAAGGGCCGGCTCATCGTGTGCGGCCACGGGACGCTGGAGCGGGACGGGGTATTCTGCCTCCTCAGCGACGACCACGGCGCCTCCTGGCGCTATGGGAGTGGGGTCAGCGGCATTCCTTATGGCCAGCCTAAACTGGAGAACGATTTCAACCCCGACGAGTGCCAGGTCAGGGACCCAGAGGCCATTCCCCATCTGCTCTCCCTGCCGTTGCTCCTCTCGGGCACACGGGCATTTGCGCTGTCCCCTCCCCAGGTCCCCCTGAGGCTCCCTTCTCTCCCCTCAGCCCTACGAGCTCCCTGACGGTACCGTGGTCATTAACGCCCGGAACCAGAACAACTACCACTGCCACTGCCGAATTGTCCTCCGCAGCTTCGATGCCTGTGATACCCTGCGGCCCCGCGACGTGACCTTCGACCCTGAGCTCGTGGACCCCGTGGTCGCCGCAGGAGCTGTAGCCACCAGCAGTGGCATCATCTTCTTCTCCAACCCAGCCCATCCCGAGCTCCGTGAGCGCCTGTCGGGTGGGGGGAGGGGGTGGTCCTCAGGTGGCAGGGCCCCTGCGCCTTGAAACAGGAAGCCTGGGTGGAGACCTTCCTCTCCCTGACTCCGCTGCTCTCTCCAGGGGTGAACTTGACCCTCCGCTGGAGCTTCAGCAATGGCACCTCCTGGCAGAAAGAGACAATCCAGCTATGGCCAGGGCCCAGCGGCTACTCCTCCCTGGCAGCCTTGGAGGGCCGCGTGGGTGGGGAGGAGCAGGACCCCCAGCTCTACATCCTGTATGAGAAAGGCCGGAACCAGTGCATAGAGAGCATCTCCCTGGTCAAAGTCAGCATCTATGGGACGCTCTGAGCCGGCCCCTTGGGAGGGGTAGAAGGCCTGGACTCAACCTGCAGGACTCCGGATGGTGGAGAAATCTGCCCCGGGTGCAGTTTCACCTTTCTGTAGACTCTTTCCGTTTTGCAAAATGACTCCTCTCTGACAGGAAATCACTGTTTAGGACTAAAAGCCCGATTGACACACAGGAAGTCTCCCCCTCACCTGGGAGAGGGTCCTTCACATCCTCAGGTGTGGCCCTTCCACCCTCGCTGCCCTTCCGCCCCCCACCCCAGGACAGTGATTGGTCCTTTTGTGGGCGGGACCTAGGAGGGCTGCAGAATTGGATACATGTGAACTCAGGGACTCGGAAGGCCCAGCTTCCTCTTTGGGGGTGGGAGGATGTTGGCATCAGAGACGGTTGGTGAAAGTCCTGGCAGGGCAGGACATCTGGTTTCGGTTTAATGAACTAGGTGGCGCATCACCCCCCTTGACTGTTTATGGATCAAAATGTTTCTAACTTAAAAGTTTTTAATGAAGGAGAATGAACATTTGTAAAGTCTCTGTGCTTCTGTCAGTGTGTATCTTCATGTCTGTTTTTTTCTCGGGTGTCCTTGTGAGATTGGGGATGAGTTTGGGCATGAGAGCTGGTGTCCTTATTGCCTGTAAAAATCCGACCTCGGGGAATCACATCCTCCTTTCCTTTGATGTTCCTTTGTATGGCAGAAAAACAAGTTGATCTTCATGAGGGTACTGAGGAGCAAGGGGAGAAACCCCGCAAGATGTTTACAAACCTGCTGTTTTATGCTTCCGAGACTGGGTAGAATACTGTCCTCCATAAAACAGGGAGCCAGTTTTCAGCAGATTTGTAAAAAGCACATGACATGGCCCTCCCAGCTGCATTGCACAGGAAGTCAGTGCTTTCTATGGCAAATTACGTGAGAAAATAGCACCTCCAACCTAAGATAGATGCTTGGGCAAAGAACTGTGGGTGAGTGGGAGATTCACAGCCTTCCCCTATCTGGAAAGGAAATACAATGCCCAGGTAAATGTTAAAGACTGAGGGTTGAGGGCCACACTTGTTTGCAGTTAGGTTTGTTTTACTTTCAACAGCTTCTCTAAGAAATATTGGGGCAATTTATTCTGGATGGAAGAGGTGGATTAATCCTACTGTGTGTCAAATCATGGGGTAATCCCCTTATAGTTTTTTCCAGAATTTGTGGACTATAATGAAATACATAATTTTTAAAATTTATACACATTTTCAAAGACACTCAAACATAGAAAAAATAGTATAACAAACCCCATATAACCATCGTCCAGCTTCAGCAGTTACCAAGAGGTTGCCACATTTGCTTTTGTTCCTTTTTTCTTTTCATTTCCTTTGTGAAGTATTTTCAAGAGAATTTCAGACCTCATGATATTTCACCCTTACATTCTCACATATGTATCTCTCTTTTTTAAATGACCAGACCATTAATGCCACTATGCACCGAACAATTAACAATAACTCTGTGGTATCTTCTAATAACCAGTCGATATTCAGATGTCTCAAAAATATCTTATTGGCAGTTGATTTCTTAAAAATCAGAATAAAAAAAATCACAACAACAAAAAAAATCAGAATCCAAAGAAAGTATGCATCTCTTAAGCCCCCTTTAATCTATTGCAGTCCCTCCTCCCCACCTTTTTTTTTTGTTGTTGTTGTTTTTAATTACATGGGCAGGCACCAGGATTCAAACCCAGGTCCTCTAGGCATGGCAGGCAAGCATTCTTACCTGCTGAGCCACCGTGGCCCACCCACCGTTTTTTTTTTTAATGCCATTAATGCAGAAACACAATCTTTTGTCCTATGGGACATTTCACTCTAAATGGCTCTGTTTGCTTCCTCGGGGTGACATTTAACTTCTTCCTCCATTCCTTATGTTTCACCTCTGAAGGCCTGGTTGATTCAGCTCCCACTCAGAGGGGTGGGGAGAGGTGCCTTGGTAGGTTTTGTTGCTCCTACTGCGCGTCATTGGAACGGGCCTATTGGTTGTCTCTCGAGACTGAGTCTTGGGTTCAGATGGCTACAGTCTGACCCCATCAACCTTTCCACTGACAGTTTCATTCACAGATAAGTTTTGCCAGAATAAATTATTTCCTGAGGGTTTGCAAAATGGTGAGTTAAAAATTCTATTACTTCTTCCTCATTTTTTAGCTGGAATTCTTCTGTAAAGGAGAGCTTTCCCTCCTCGAGGCTATTCGGTTACCCTAAAACAGTTAGCAGAGGATAGGCAGGGTACATGCTTAATTTCCTTCTCTAATTTACAGTTCTCAGAATAAGGTGATGTAACTTGTTGCCTCCATCAGTAAACCACACTGTTACTACACAGGAGACACACTTAGAGGCAAAATCTCTGCGCCTGAAGGAGGGAAGATGAATGGGGAGAGAAACAGGTGACATGTTCCTGGGGTCTGCTTTTCTAATGCAGATCACTAAACAGATACAAAGCGACATCTGCTGTATGTCTAATACCACGAAAAGCCTTGCTGACAATTTTATTTACTGGAAAAGCAGAGAAAAAGGGAGAAGTATAACTAAGGACTGACCCTGAGCTACAGCTTGGAGAAGAATTAGCAGGAGCCTTGGTTTAAAGAGATGACCTTGAGTGACCCCCTTGCTGGGGTGGGGGTGGCAGCAGCCGCAGGGTCAGAGGGAGCTTGTTATAAACCAGATCCCTAAACCCACCCCAGACCTATAGTACCTCCAGGAATCAGGGTCCAGGAGTTTCCATTTAAAATAGCAACTGCAGGGGATTCTGAGGCTGGGGTCCCTCAACTATATTTAGAGAAACATTCTCCTAGACATTTAGCCTAAACTTAGGAAGAGATTTCAAAATACCGGGGGTAAAGTTCTAAAAAGATAAAATGTCTCTATGGGAAGAATTCCTGTCTAAAGAAACCAATAACTCTAACAACTGGCAGGAACCAAACACACCCTTTTTAGCTGGCGTCTCGAATGCCTGCTGCAGCACCTGGTAACCTGGTGGGTGCTTAGTAGATGAGGAAAGAGGAGCCAGGGGTCCGTAAGGAGCTAGTGAGCTTCTCTACAGTGTGGGGCACTGTCTGTTAACAAGCCTTCCCAGGGATTCTCATGCATTCCCAAGTTTGCAAGCCGCTGTTAGAACACCTGACTCTTTTAGATCAGTTCTAGTGTCCAGCTATGTGTTACAGGTCAGGGTACAAAAAAGGTTGGGAAACAAAGTTTTTTTTTTTTTTTATAAAGGAAGAATCGGGAGGCAGGAGATTGAAAAGGGGAAGATAGGGTACTTATTTGTAAAAACGGAACAAAGCGGACATAGGAAAGTTTGAAAACAGGGGCAGCCTGGTGGGCGCTGCCTGGCTCAGCAGCCGAATCCCAGCTAGACTGTGCCCCTCTGGTTAGGACTGCTCAGGCTCTGGGCTCTGGCTGTGTTTATCGGGCTGCCCCTTAAACGATGGAAATGTAACTGAGAAATCATGATTTAAGGAATGATATTGATTACTGAATCATTATATAGATATTCCTTTTTACTTTCTGGTACATTGGAGTAGAAGAGGGAAATTCCTGATAGCTCTAAATTGTAATCCAGCTGCCTTGATCTCTGATAATGATTGTATAGCCCTTATCTTCTACCCCTGTGACTGTAAAAGCCTTGTTTTTGTACTCAGTTATCAAGTTTTTCAACTTTAGAGTCTTGTAATTGCTAAAGCAGCCCCTAATATTTATTTATTTATTTTTTTGCTTTTAGCAAGGGGAATTTAATAAGTTGCTAGTTTACAGTTCTAAGGCCGAGAAAATGTCCCAATTAAAGCAAGTCTATAGAAATGTCCAGTCAAAGGCATCCATCCAGGCCCTAATATTTATTAATGAAGAGTCTTGGGTCAGCCCAGTACTAACCCACCCCAAATCTAAAGTTATCTTGATAACCAAGACTGGGGCTAACCAAAGTGGGCCCCCTGGCATGCACAGGAGCTTGGACTTTAACCTACAAGTCACCTAGACCTCATCCCACCATTTTCTGTCATACATCCTGTGACTAAGCGGGTAATTAATCTGCACATGCTCAATAATTAGATCACCTCTAATTATATCATTTTGGGCCACTGTGCTCATTATCCTAAACCCTGCCCATCTTTTTCTCTAATAAAACTATCAGAATTACTGCAGTTCGGGGAGATACATTTTGGGCCGCTTGGCCATTTGATCTCCGAGTATGTGCCTAGTAATAAATTCTTTCTTTCTTTGAAGCCCCAGTGTCTCAGGAATTGGTTATTGAGCACCGTTGAGCAAAAGAATCCACGGCCTTTGTCTGTTAACAGAAACAACAGCTAGCAACAGCTAACACTGAGTAGTAAATACCAGGCGCCAGGCACTGGGGGCAGGAGTTAACTAATTCAGTCCTCAAGACCAGGAAAGAGTAGGAGGAAGTCAGTCATTTTTGTCCTTCCCCCCAAAAAGAGTAGGAAGAGTAGGAAGGAACTTCTAAGGCAGAGGCTTGGACTTCTTTTTAACAACAACAAAAAAGGACTTGCTACAATGAAAGGAAAGCTCTTCCCTTTCCTAATAGTCTGGATAGAATATTTTTTAGTTTTCTTTTTTTTTTTTTTTTGGCATGGCAAAGCTCCGGGAGTCGAACCTTGGTCTCTGGCCTGGTAGGAGAGAACTCCTCCACTGAGCCACCATTGCACCACCCTGGATAGAATATTTTTAAAAGCACATTTTTCGTGTAAGGTTAAGCCAGTGGGAAAGTAAATGAAACCTTCATAGACTGTGACTAATAGAGAGCAGGAAATGGGAAAAGCAAGTGAGCCCTGGGGACACCTGCCATTACTTCCTGCCAAAAATCAGGGCTTCAGTGGTTCCTACCTTTGCAGCTAAGGGACTGTGAAGGACTGGAAGTCACCTAAGACACATACACCCAACCCCACCTCACCCCTGCCCAAGCAGGACTTGAATGAGACACTGGCATTGGGGGCAAAATTTAAGGAGACTCCCTATTCTAGTTTGCTATCTGCCAGAATGAGATATACCCAAACATGAACAGATTTGAAAAAGGGAGAATTTACTAAGTTGCAGATTTACACGTCTCAGCTTCTAAGGCTGTGAGAATGTCTAAATTAAAGCAAGTCTATAAAAATGTCTAAATTAGGGCACCAACAAGAGGTTACCTTCACACAAGAGAGGCCGATGAATTTCAGGGTTTCTCTCTCAACAGGAAAAGCCCACAGTGAACATGGTGACGTCTGCTAGCTTTCTCTTCAGGCCTTTTATTTCATGAAGCTCCCCCAAGAGCGTTCTCTTTCGAAGGTTTCTGGCTACATGGACCAGAGACCTTCTTTTTTTTTTTTTTTTAACATGGGCAGGCACCAGGAATCGAACCCAGGTCCTCTGGCATCACAGGCAAGCATTCCTTACATGAACTCTATTCTCTTGTGGATCTCGTACATTCCCATGGCTCTCTCATCTCTTTCCAAAATGCTTCCTCTTTTAAAGGATTCCAGAAAACTAATCAAGACCCACCAGGAAATGGGTGGAGTCACATCTCCTTCTAATTAATACCCACAATTGGGTGTGCCACATCTCCATGAATATACTCTAATCAAGTCTCCAACTAAAGTGCTGAATAGGGATTAAAAGAAAAGCTGCCTACACAAAATGGGATGAGGATTAAAACACGGCTCTTCTAGGGTACATAATTCTTTCAAACCAGCACATCCCCAAATCAAGATAAATGGTATTTCAAAGCAAAATTAAAAAAATTGAAATCAGCCTACTATGATACGATGGCCTGCTGGCTCTTTTTGTAAATAAAATTTCAAAAGGCCACACCCCTTGTGGGTGAACTAGAAAGAATAGTACCAAAGCTGGCCCTAGTATTAGTTCTGGATGGAGCAGAAAAATAAACAAAAGAAAGAGAAAACCATGCCCAGAAAACTCTAAAGAAATTTCACACTCATGTGGGATTGGGGCCAGAAATCACATTTCCTGTGGGCCCCAAATCAGCAAGCTAAAAATTCAGTGGGCAGTGTGGGGACAGAAATGGACATTTGCACACTGGTGTTCAGGGCAGCAGTGTTTCTGATTCACAATGGATGGAGGTGGCCCAAGGGTACATGGACTAAGGAATGGAAGGGGGAACTATGGTGTATCCATACATCCGACTGTTATTACTACTACAAGTAGAAATGAAGTTGTGAGGCATGCAACTGGGTGAATGAATCTTAAGGACTGTCTGTTGAATTAAATGTCAGAAATAAAAAGACAAACATCATGCTTCACTCAAATGGACCAACTATAATGTAAAAACTCGGTGAACTGAAGTTGAGAGCATGGGTTATCAGGTTGGAGCCTATTGTAAAGGCTCTTAGACTCAAAGCTCTTACAGCAATCACATATATGCAGGAGTTGTAACTGTTATTTCTGAATTCTGGGATACTGAGCTGTTTGTTTATAACCTGGTCATTCTCAGAAACTTCAGGTATTTATGTGATGCCTGAGACTCAGAGTTAGAGCTCTGAAGCTATGAAAGTCAGCACTACCCCATATAGGAACTGTTGAAAAAGGGATCAGACATTGAGTGGAGATATGAATGAAGCTAGTTTGGATAGAACTTGAGTAGATCAGAATACAGAGTAAAGGATAATATTGCCCATATTTTAAAGCTTCAACTTCTGTGTGAGACCAAAGGGAGAGATGATTATTGGGTGCAAAATTTGTATTTTGGATAGCGCGTTACCTAATTTTACTTGTGTGGTCAGTTTAATTGAACACCGCAGGTACATGGAATCTTGAATAGGGTGTGAGATCTTGTTGGTTTGTTCAGGTTGGCATGATGCCCTAATATATCAGAAGTAATTTGGGCAGTGAATAAAGAAATATTTGCAAAGTCCCTTTGAGGGGCTGGGAAGAAAGAAGAATATATTCAATATCCCTATTTGGAGAATTCCTGATATTATTGCAAGCAGTGGGGACAACCAAATCAATTAGGCTGAACCCTCAATCTTGGGACTCACCCTTATGAAACTTATTCCTGCAAAGGATAGGCTAAGCCTACTTAAAATTAGGCCTAAGAGTCACCCCCAGAGAACCTCTTTTTTTGCTCAGATGTGGCCTCTTTCTCTAAGCCAACTCAGCAGGTAAACTCACTGCCCTCCCCCCTATGTTGGACATGACTCCCAGGGGTGTAAATCTCTCTGGCAATGTGGGATAGCACTCCCAGAATGGGCTGGGACCCAGCATCACGGAATTGAGAAAGTCTTCTTGACCAAAAGGGAGAAGAGAAAAATGAGACAAAATAAAGTCTCAGTGGCTGAGAGATTCCAAGCAGAGTCTGGAAGCTATTCTTATGCATTATATAGATATCCCTTTTTAGTTTATGGTGTATTGGCTGGAGGGGAACACCTGAAACTGTTGAGCTGTGTTCCAGTAGCCTTGATTCTTGAAGACGACTGTATAATGATATAGCTTTTATAATGTGTCTGTGTGATTGTGAAAACCTTAGATCTGAATGCTCCTTTTATCCAGGGTATGAAGAGATGAGTAAAAAAAAATAAGGATTTGAAAAATAAATAAGTATTGGGGGTGGGATAAAGGTAAAAAATTGGGTAGTTTGAAATATTAGTGGTCAATGAGAGGGAGCGGTATGTGTTTTTCCTTTTTTCTTTTTATTTCTTTTTCTGGAGTGATGCAAATGTTCTAAAAATGATCATGATGATGAGTACACAACTATGAGATGATATTGTGAGCCAGTGATTGTACACCATGTATGGATTGTATGTGTATGAAGATTTGTCAATAAAAATATTTTTAAAAAATTCAGTGGGACCAGATTAGGTATTTTTAATGGGATCATCAGCTGAAGAATAGGATAATAAAATTGTGAAGCTGGAATTGTAGAGCTCAGAGGTAAAGTCATACAGTGAGTTCGCTGGACTCAGACCTGGACTTTGCTCCCCATTGCTGCCCTGGGAGACGCTGGACTACCTTAAGCTTTCTCACATTTCACAATCTCCTGGTGATTGACTAGCACACAAGAGGTGTTTATGAAATTTATTAATTCATGTGGAATATATTGTAGGGATGAAAAGGAAATGCTTTCTGGTTATACACTCTTGTCATTATTAATGAGTCTTTTGGCGGAAAATATCTCAAGGTCGTGGAATGATGGGTTTCAACCCTGAAGTGCATCTTGAAATGCTCAATCCAAGACTCAAACCATAGAAACATTCCCATTGTGTCTTATAATTCAACCCAATATTCTATATTCTGATTTTTAGCCATATTGAGAAATTAAATAGCAGAGAAGGAAAGATGACAAAATTGACTCACTTGTAGGTAGCCTGAGAAAAGATCTTCAGCTGACTCTAAAATTCTCATGGCGGGTAATGGAGTGTTCAAAGTTAATGGATTGTAAGTGGGAGAGAATGTGGCCTTGAAAATATTAAAATATATTAAAAAATCAGAGGTATGAGATCTTTTTTTAAAATTTATTTATTTTTATTTTAACGTTTGTTTCCCCTATTATTTATTTTTATTTATTTTTTCGCATGGGCAGGCACCAAGAATCGAACCCGGGTCTCTGGCATGGCAGGCGAGAACTCTGCCAGCTGAGCCACTTTGGCCCCACCCTGTGTATTATTTATTTTTATTCCATATGTTTTACTCATCTGTTGACAAGGTAGATAAAAGGAGCATCAGACACAAAGTTTTCACAATCACACAGTCACATTGTGAAAGCTATATCATTATATGATCATCATTCCTCCAGCCTGCCCATTACATCTTTTTTTTTTTTTTTTAAACATGGGCAGGCACTGGGAATCAAACCCGGGTCCTCAGGCACGGCAGGCAAGCATTTTTACCTACTGAGCCACCATGGCCCACCCTCTCCATTACACCTTGACTAACAAGGTGATATCTACTTAGTGCGTAAGAATAACCTCCAGGATTACCTCTAGACTCTGGAATCTCTCAGCCACTGACACTTTGTCTCATTTCACTCTTCCCCCTTTTGGTGGAGAAGGTTTTCTCAATCCCTTGTGCTGAGTCTCAGCTCATTCTAGGGTTTTTCTCAATCCCTTGATGCTGAATCCCAGCTCATTCTAGGATTTCTGTCCCATGTTGCCAGGAAGGTCCACACCCCTGGGAGTCATGTCCCACATAGACAGGGGGAGCAGAGGTATGAGATCTTAAGCACTTTGTATATATTATATCCATCACAACAAATACAATAGAAGGAAAAAGATAAGTGGAGACTTCTCAATAACTTGACAAATATAGAGCATCAAAGAAGGTAGTGCCCAGAGCAAATGACCCAAGCATGAATGAGGAGAGAGTGCAGTTGGAGGGAGAGGTGGAGGTATATAATCAGCTTTTTACTTCTGAATCTTAAGCCAAGTCAACCTTGCTATGTTCTTGTCAGTTAATTAATTTACAAGGAACATATATTGTTTGACCTCTAGCAGGCTTGATTTTATGTTTGGGATTACTGGAAATGTCGAGATGTCCCTGCTATTGGTTTAAGAGAGAAATTAGGATTTAAGTGATGATTTCAATTATTGAATCATTACATAGATATTCCTTTTTGCTTTCTGGTGTATTGGAGTAGACAGAGGGAAATACCTGAAATCTCTAAATTGTAATCCAGCTGCCTTGATCTCTGATCATGATTATCTACCCCTGTGATTGTAAAAACCTCATGACTAGCCTTCATCTGTACCCATTTATCCAGTTTTTCAACTTTAGAGGCTTGTAATCACTAAAGACAGACCCTAATGTTTATTAATAAAGGGTCTTGGGTCAGCCCAGAACTAAACCACCCTAAATCCAAAGTAATCTTGATAACTGAGACTGGATATAACCAAAGTGACCCATCTGACATGCACAGTAGCTAAGACTTGAATCTTCAAGTCACCTATACCTCGTTATAATACCAAAAATCACACCTATCATCATATTAAGGCTGCCCTTTTCTTATACACATTTTTGACCAAGCATGTAATCAATCTGCACATGCTCACTAACCAAATCACCTCTAATTACATCATCTGGGCCCACTGTGCTCATTAACTTTATTTTTTTTAATTTATTTTATTTATTAAATGTACTAACATACAAACACAAACATTCTTACCATATGATCATTCCGTTCTACATATATAATCAGTGATTCACATATCATCACATAGTTGTTTATTCATCATGATCATTTCTTAGAACATTTGCATAAATTCAGAAAAATAAACAAAAAGAAAACAGAAAAAAATTCATACATTCCATACCCCTTACCCCTCCTTTCATTGATCACTAGCATTTCAATCTACTAAATTTATTTTAACATTTGTTCCCCCTATTATTTATTTATTTTTAATCCATATGTTTTACTCATCTGTCCATAAGGTAGATAAAAGAAACATCAGCCACAAGGTTTTCACAATCACACGGTCACATTGTAAAAGCTATATTATTATACAATCATCTTCAAGAAGCATGGCTACTGGAACACAGCTCTACATTTTCAGGCAGTTCCCTCCAGCCTCTCTATTACATCTTGACTAACGAGGTCATATCTATTTAATGTGTAGGAATAACGTCCAGGATAACCTCTCGACTCTATTTGGAATCTCTCAGCCATTGACACTTTATTTTGTCTCATTTCTCTCTTCCCTCTTTCAGTTGAGAAGGTTTTCTCAATCCCTTGGTGCTGAGTTCCAGCTCATTCTAGGATTTCTGTCCCACGTTGCCAGGAAGGTTTACACCCCTGGGAGTCATGTCCCATGTAGAGAGGGGTTGGGCAGTGAGTTTACCTGTCATGTTGGCTGAGAGAGGCCACATCTGAGCAACAAAAGAGGTTCTCTTGGGGGTGACTCTTAAGCCTAATTTTAAGTAGACTTAGCCCATCCTTTGTGGGGTTAAGTTTCATATGAACAAACCCCAAGATTGGAGGTTCAGCTTTGGTTGTCCCCACTGCTTATGAGAATATCAAAAATTCTCCACTTGGGGAACTCGAATTTTCCCCCTTTCTCACCATTCCCCCAAGGGGACTTTGCAAATACTCTCATTAATTTTAAGCCTACCCATCTTTTAATACTATAAAACTATCAGAATTACTGCAGTTCAAGGAGACAGATTTTGGTCTGATAGGCCATTCGCTCTCCTGCCTAGTAATAAACTGTTCCTCTCTTTGAAGCAGTGTCTTAGGAATTGATCATTTGAGTGCATTGGGCAAACGAATCCACAGCCTTTGTATGGTAACACTGGGAGGTGGGGTGGGCTTGGTAGAACTTGCCAGAGGTGGGAGCCCAGTACAAAGCAATGTCAGAGAACTAACACTGGCTCACAGATCGCCGTGCCAACCCCACAGCCAGTTCCTTGGCCAAGTTTCTAAAAGGAGACACCAGAGGAAGTCCAGTGTCTCAGTATGTCTGGATTTCAGCATGGCATTTGACAAGGTCAGTGGGACCCCAGAGAATTTCCTGGACCTGTGTGTACAAAACACAAAGGGGAATTCATTTGCCACCAGCAGAATAAACTTTTACACCATTGCCTTATGCACAATGTTATAAATAAAGGAAAGAACGAGACATTTATCTGCCTTTGTAGTAGGAACAGTAGTTAAGGTTAAACAAAGTACCAGCTGATGAGATTATTTATTTTGTTATTTATCTTACAGAAGAATGTCAGCTAATGAGTGTAGGAGGAATGATCAAATGAGAAAATCACCATTCTGCAAATTTGAATGAAATCATCAACACGGGAAAAGATCATCAGTGTATGCTAAACTCATTAGGGGAAAGGGTGAGGGGGCACTGGGCATGGCGGTAACGCATTCTCCCAATCTTGCCCATTCCAAAGGAGAACATCTCTACCATGGAGAGATCTGGGGATCACCCCGTTTAACCTGGTGATCCAACTGGGCTGGAGAAGAGGGGGACAAATAAACATTATGATCCCCTGACATGAGGCCATGTGAAGAAAATAACACCTGGTTGACTGAAAAATAGTTCCCTGGAGGATAGCTACATCCTAATCCCGGAACCCGTGAACGTTACCTTATATGGAAACAACAACAACAACAACAACAATGGGTCTTTGCCGATATGAGGAAATGATTTTAAAATGGGGAAATTAACCTGGATTATCCAGGTGGGCCCTAATACAATCGCAGGTATCCTTTGGCACACATAGACAGAAGGAGCAGAGACTGGGGGGAGGCAGCCACACGTTGAGGGATGCCAGCAGCTGCTGGCAGCCAGAAGAGACAAGGAAGGGATTTTCTCCTAGAGCTTCCCAAGGGAGCATGGCCCTGCTGGCACCTTGACTTTCACCCAGTGAAACTGATTTGGAACGTTGGGCTTCCCGACCGAGAGAGAATACATTTCTGTGGTTGTAAGTCAGCAAGGTTGTGGTAACTTGTCATAGCAGCCACAAGAAACTAATACATGGAAACTAATACAACCACTGGAGCTATTCTTGACCAAACTGTAACCAGAAGCTAATCAGGCCTTTATAAGTCTGAGTTCCAATTTAAGGAAAATGCACACGATTGAGGAACAATTAAAAACACCAAGAGGGCACAGTTAGACAAATCCAAAATGTGGACATCCTAGAAGGCAACTGGGTTAGTCTCTTCAAAAGGTCAATATCATGGAAATCAAGAAAAGCAGGGATGGGAGATTATTCTTATGCATTATATAAATATCTCTTTTTAGTTTATGGTGTATTGGAGTGGCTGGAGGAAGTACCTGAAGCTGTTGGGCTGTGTCCCAGGAGCGTAGATTCTGGAAGATGATTGTATTAAGATATTACCTTTACAATGTGACTGTGTGATTGTGAGAACCTTGTGTCTGATGCTCCTTATAATGAGGTATGGACAGATGAGCAAAAAATATGTATAAAGATAAATAAATAAATAATGGGGGGAAAGGTTAAAATATACCGGGTAGATGAAAACACTAGTGGTCAATGAGAGGGAGGGGTAAGGCATAAGGTATATATGAGTATTTTCTTTTTATTTCTTTTTCTGGAGTGATGAAAATGTTCTAAAAAATGATTATGGTGATGAATACACAACTACATGATGATATTGTGAGCCATTGATTGTGCACCATGTACAGAAAGTATGCGTGTGAAGATTTTTCTCAATAAATAATTAAAAAAAAGAAAAGCAGAGATGGAGTGGGGGAGTGGGGGGAGGGTTGTTCTAGGTTTAAAAGACTTATAAGACATAATCATCAAATATAATGCTTAATCCTGGGTCGAATACTGGTTCCTTAAAAAAATAAAAATAATAAACCATGCAAAACATATTGAGGACAATGGAAGAAATTCAAATATTGATGAAGTATTAGGTAATACTAGGAAATTATTCATTTACTTAGAAATGATAATAACATTGTGAAAATGTAGGTAAGTTTCCTGATTTTGGAGATGCACACCGAAGTATTTAGGGATAAATTATCATGATCTCTGTAATTTACTTTGAAATGATCCAGTCAAATTACTTTGAAATATTAATATATATTTTGCCATATTTTTGAATATGGAAAAATGACAGTTATTGGATTCAGAGGTTGAGCATATGGCTGTAATTTATACTATTCTTTGAAATGTTTTAAGAAGAAGTTTAAAACTACTTTCATGTAAAAAGTTAGAATGGCCGTAGCCCAAATACCCTTCAAGAGTAAGAGAAAGATCAAAGGTGACGGTGGAGTTATAAGAGAAGGTAGGGTTTAACAAATGAGTATGATTGCTGAATCATTATACTGATATTTCTTTTAGTCTCCAATATTTTAGAGCAGCTAGAAGTAAAAACATAAAATTGTGGAATTGTAACCCATACCAAACTCTGAAATCTGTTCTACAACTAACTGTTGTACTGTGCTTTGAAATTTATTGTTTTTTTGTATATATGCTATTTTTCACAAAAAAAGAAAAACAGAGTTGATTGTGATGACAAAAAAAATATTTTAGCTTTCACAATGTGACTGTGACTGTGAAAACCTTGTGTCTGATGCTCCTTTTATCTATCTTATCAACAAACGAGTAAAATATATGGAATGAAAATAAATAATGGGGGAACAAATGTTAAAATAAATTTAGATTGAAATGCTAGTGATCAATGAAAGGGAGGGGTAAGGGGTATGGTATGTATGATTTTTTTTCTGTTGTCTTATTTCTTTTTCTGAATTGATGCAAATGTTCTAAGAAATGATCATGATGATGAATAGGCCACTATGTGATGATATTGTGAATTACTGATTATATATGTAGAATGGAATGATCATATGTTAAGAATGTTTTTGTTTGTTTGTTGTTATATTAAAAATTAATTAATTAAAAAATATCATGTACATATAAAAAAATTTATTCCTTATAGCCTCCAATGTTCTGAAGCAGCTAGAAAGAAAAATCTCAGATGAGGTATGGTAGCCCACAACAAACTCAGGGATCTGTCCTGTAACTACTTGTTGAAGAGTGCTTTGAAAACCATTGCTTTTTTCTTCCTTTGCTTTGTATATATGTTATACTATACAATAAAACAAAGTTAAAACACACAAACACTTTCATGTAACACTAGTCCACCTGCTGTAAGGTTAGAAACCCACACAATATGAAGTGCAGCCATTTCCTGGTGTGGGGCTGGGGAGCGGGAGGGCCCCTTGGAGATGTTTCCCCACCTCCCAGTTTATTACAGGATATCAGCGTGTCATTGGAGATTATCGTCTGACATCTTTACCATCACTACATTCCTTGGAGTTTAATGATTTCATGACAGGCAATAGCCAACCTAGAATAGGACCCATTCATCTATGATGACTCAGGATCACCTGATTGGTGGGCAATAAAAGTCAGCATTTTAAGAGCCAACAGGTACTTTAACACTTAGGAAAATCTGTTTCCTTATTCTTTGGGAAATAACACAACCGTCACAGGGCAGTAATGGGAAAATACCATGTTAAAGGGAGGAAAAGTACTACAATTAAAAACAAATTCACAAATGGGCCTGAGCTGTTCACAGAGTTAAAAATGGCGCCTGCCCCTAATTGAGGCCATAGCTTTATAACAAACCAGCAAGGTGAGGTCAGCTCTTAAGCAGTCCTGGAGGGAGGAGTGCTTATCCCACCCTCCATCTTCCATCACTTCCTTTTCATATTTTTATGTCTGATTCCTCTGCTGCACATAATGGGTGATTTCTTCTTCCAATTCCTTAATTCTTTATTAAATTGTGTCCGGTCTGTTGTTTAACCTGTTTATTGTGCCTCTTATGTATTTATTTATTTGCTTCTTTCAATTCTAGAGTTCCTACCTACTGTTTCTTTTTCAAATCCACCCACTCCTTCCTCATAGCACCCCGTTCCTTTCTGTCATTGAATATCTGCCTCCTTACTCTCGCGCTCCTGGAAGGTGCCCTATTATCTGAGTTTCTTAGCTGTAAAGTCACCTGTGTGTTGTGTCTCCAACTTGCCCCATGGAGGTAGTGCCGGGCAAATTTCCTTATGTTTTGATTCTGCCTCCTCTTCAGAGCGGTTGTCATCCAAGGGAGCTCCCGGTGTGAGCTCCCAGCATGGAGGTGTCCCTGGGGTGGTTTAGCTTTAACTTTGCCTCTGCTCAGCCCTTTGGGATTCACAGCTCCCAAACCATGTTTTTAAGTTGTTAAGAAATATTTCAGACATACAAAAAAATATGAAAAACTATACAGTGAGTCCCCAGGCAACTTTATAAATGAAACATTATCTTTACAGTTGGAGCCCCATGTAACCTCCCTGCAGCCTCCATGCCGCTACCCACTCCCTTGTCGCAGCCCAGCTAACCGCCATCTTGAATTTAGTAATTAGCAATCCTATACGTTTTCTTCTGCTTTTGTTATATTGTACTTAATCCCAAACAATTTACTGTTTGGTTAGGGATGTTTTTAAGCATACTATATGTATATTCTGTGACTTGCCAGGGTTTTTTTTAACATTAAGTTTATGACATTAATCCATGCTACTATATTAAGTCATGTTATGGCGTTATGTAACAAATCACTACTCTGTTGTATTACATTTTATGAATATACCACAATTTATCCATTTTCCTTTTGGAGAACATTGGTGCTGTTTCCTTTTTTTTTTTTTTCCCATGACAAACAACACTGCCAAAGACTTTCTTGCCCATCAATCCTCATCTACTCATGCGCGTTTCTCTAGGGTGTGTTACCAGAAATGGAAATGCTGGGCTTGAGAGAATGCACCTCATCAAATTTGGTGGATATTGACAAATTGTTTTCCAAAGGGATTGCATAAAGTTACATTGCCACAAGCAATGTTCAGAACAGTTTTTAGGCTTATTTCTCAGCTCTGGGGTTTCCTCACTATCTAAATGGTGCAAATTACATCCACAAGCCCTGTGAGCACAGGTTTGGATCTACCCTACAGACCAAGGCATGTGGCTGTGACACCAGCCAGTGGGCAGAGACTTACTCTCTGAGCGCTGACGGGAGAGCTCTCAGCTGGCTTCATACCATGTCGCAGGATCACAGGGAGTGGAGGGTAGGAAATGAGGTCAGAGAGATAATGAAGCTGTACTGGAAGATCATGTCAGGTGCCTTGGTAAGGACTTAACCCTGAGTGGAACAGGAGCCATTGCAGAAGGTTGAGTAGAGGAAGGACGTGACTGGATTTGTGTCTTTGAAGGATCCCTCTGCCTGCTGTGTGGGGATCAACTGTAATGGAGAAAAGGCAGAAGCCATGGGACCAGTTGGGAGGAAATTACAGGTGACAGCTGGTGGTGGAGTAATAGTGGAGGTGTGAGACCCAGTTATTTTCTGGTGTTATTTTTATGGTACAACCAGCATGATTTGCTGACGCAGTGAATATAGTGTGTGAGAGCAAGAGACTAGGCAAGAAGACTCCAAGACTTCTGACCTGACCAACTGGCAGGGTGGACGTGTTGTCTGGAGGGCCAGCACCCTGGCCAGTGGCTGCAGTTTCCAAGAACAAGAGGTCTGGGGAGACAGGCCCTGGGAGGCTCACAGTCCACAGTGGCCAGGGTGGGCAGGTCATAGTCTCTACTCTCAGCTACTAATAGAGGGCTGTGGGATATCTGCCTGGGGGGTTGGGAGGGAAGATTGGTTACCTCTGTGGTTGCTCCATTTCTAGTGGGCTCCACAGCATCCAGGGGCACAGATCCTTTGTAACTGTGCGAGCCTTTTGGCATCAGCCAGAGTTTCCAAAACTGCACAACATGCCCATTTGCAGGTCATGGGAAAAATGGGATTGTTCTTGTGCTGGTCTGAATCTGTGGAGGACCCCAGAAAAGCCATGCCCTTTGATCCTCATTCAATATTGCTGGGTGGGAGCATTTTGATTGTTTCCGTGAAGATGTGACCCACCCAATTGTGGGTGGTAACTTTTGATTAGATGATGTCCATGGAGGTGTGTCTCCACCCACTGAAAGTGGAGCTGCTTACTGGAATCGTTCAAAAGAGGAAACATTTGGGAGAGGGCCCCTTTTGGTAGAGCCACGAGAAAGCCAGCAGACGCCGCCATGTTCGCCATGTGCCCTTCCAGCTGAGAAAAGTTGAACGTTGTCGGCCTTCTTGAACCAAGGTATCTTTCCCCGGATGCCTTAAATTGGAGATTTCTATAGACTTGTTTTAATTGGGACATTTTCTCGGCCTTAGAACTGTAAACTAGCAACTTATTAAATTCCCCTTGTTAAAAGCCATTCCGTTTCTGGTACGTTGCATTCCGGCAGCTAGCAAACTAGAACAGTTCTCAACCAGCATTAAAGAAAAAAAACATTTTTTTAGTATGGAAATTTCCAAAGATGCATGCAAAATTGTTTTAATGAACATCCACGTAGCTATCGCTCAGCTTCAAAGCCATCAACATTTGCCTGTCTTGTCTCATCCATCCCTACCACTCCACCTTTATTTTTCTACATTTTGGGCTGTCTATTTTAGAGCAAATCCTAGTCTTTATGTCATTTCATTCTGAACTACTTCAATATTCAGTCAACATTTTAGAAAATGATAGAGAACAGAATAAAAAATATCAGGAAGCTGTGTAGTACTAAGGATAAATGCTGTTTAATGAAATCTTTTCTATATTATATATAGATATAGACAGATCTATAGATAAATGTTTAGTGTGTATATATTTTGTGTGTGTGTATTTGACTATGAAAACACTGGCCAGGGTAGGTTACAGGAGATGCCTGGGCTACAAAGGGGTTGGAAAGCTGGGAAAATGGCACACGTGTGTACGCGTGTGTGTGTGTACAAACGGGCATGTTTGTACCTTGGGGGGTGGCGTGGCGAGGACACAGGAGAAAGGACAACAGCTGTAGGAGCTGGTGTCCAGAAGGGAGCAACCTCTTCTCTCTGATCTCTGGAGAATAAGGGGGGGTCCTGAGAACCCCAAGTGGACAGGAGATACCATGGCTTCTGGTTCAGAGGACAAAAGTCCATAAGTGAAGGGGGCCGTGCCCGTGCTCTCCCTCCTCCCCTCCCTCTCATGCAGGAAAACATCATAAACTCACATAATTCTTATCTGTTTATTGCCCGGGTATGGGAATCGAGCCAGGTGGAGTGCGGAGAAAAGATGTAGTGTTCTGGGGTCTTGATACGGTGTATTTAAGATATAACATTCTCAAGAAATCAGAGGGATGCCTTGACCTCTTTGTTTCAGGAGTGAAGTACACTTTATCCTGAGTAAGCCCTGAGAACTCTAGCTCTCCTTTCTCTTCTTTCTTCAGACTTACAGGCAAGCTATAAGGCCATTTCCCAACTGTGTTCAATTACTGTGAAACAGTATAACATTTTTTTCCTTAGTAAACGTAGTTCTTTGAAATACGTTTCAATTAAAGAAGAAAAAGACAGAAGGAAATGCTTAAATGGGAACTTCATTATTGGTCATCACTTCCTAATTCCTGATAGATAACATGAGATCTGGGTAAGTGTGTCCATACAATGGAATATTATTTAGCCATAAAAAGGAGTGACGTCCTGACTATGTTACAACATGGATGAAACTTGATGACATCATATTGACTGAAATAAGCCGGACACAAAAGAAAAATATTTCATTGTTCCATTTATATTAAATATCTAGAATAAGCAAATTCAAGGAGACAAAAAGTAGAGTCTATCAGGGCTGGGGGTGGGGGGATGTGGAATGCTTGATTGGTACACAGTTTCTGTGTGAAGAGAAGTTTTGGTAATGAATGGTGGTGATGGTAGCACAACAATGTAAATGTAATTGACGCCACCGAAAAATGGTTTAAAGGGCAAATTTTTTTGTCATATATATATTGCTGTAATAATTTTTTTTAAGTGTAAAAATAAAGGGGGTGGGAAAGATCGACTCAGCACACAGGCACACAGTTTGCTTCAAAGTTATTGGCAGTATTCTAAAGCCGGTTGATGGGTACACTGGAGATTTTTTATATGTATGTGATTGTTTTTTTCCAGACAGAAAAGCATTTGAATTCTAGTTACGGCTCTGATAGTTATCTCTAGGACCTTGAACAAATTATTTATCCTCCTTGGGTAGATAATATCTACTTAGCAATGCTGGTAAGGATTCAGTGAGGTGAAGCATGTAAAAAGCCTACGACTGACCTGGGGCACCCCAAGTGCTAAGTGAGATGATGATGATGATGAAGACGGTGACGACAAGGATGATGATATGAAATTATGTCTAAGAACCAAATAGAACTATGTGTAAGGAACCTTTTATCATCAAAGAGTACATACTTAGGGGTAATGATTTAAACACAGAAATCCATGAAGTAAAAAGTACAAATTTCCTCCTACCCCATCCTAGTCCCAATTCCTTCAGCAAATAAAACTGTAACTGGTAATGGGCTGGTATGCGTCTGTGCAGATGTCTTTATCCGGTTCCTATTCTGGTGCCAGACACTGGGCCAGAAGCTAGGTTACAAAGATCAATAAAGGCACATGGACTTGTATTCAACTCTACACCTAGAGTGAGAGACAGACATGTGAACTGATAATTGAAGAATAGTGTGATAAGTGTTGTATCAGATACTACAGTGGAGATTGTACTCAACTAGACCACACCTGGGGAGGTAGGAAATGAGCTCAGAGAGTAGGTTATCAGTGGCTCCATGGGGCCAAACAGACCCCGCTTTTCTAAGAGGCCCTTCTGTGTGCCCCGTGACAGGATTTTGAAACATGGAATTGTTCTTGTTGAGGGCTGGGGTTGTTGAAGTTAGGGAATAACTAGAGAAAGTTTTGAGGAGATGGTGAGAACCTGGATCGTGAAAAACAGGTGACGATATAAATAGGTTTTATTAGGCTCTGTACAAAAAAAATACAATTATAGATCCCTGGGTCATGGGAGAAGGCAAAGAGAGAAGGCTGGGGATGAGAAAGCATATTTCTTGCCCTTAAGGAGTTTACAAACCAGACAAACCATCCAATAAATAATCTAAACACAATGTAAATATAAATATATTTAAATGTTTTAACTATTTAGACACAAATAACTTAAATAATCCACTAAGTAATGATAGAAGCATGCCCAGTGCACTATGGGAGACCAGTTGAAGGAGTGGTGCCTTGGGAAATTTGAAAGATGATTAGACTTGTCCAGATAAAGAAAAAGGGGGAGGGTGTTCCCCCTGAGGATTCAGGTATTGCAGAGGGACAGCAGAACACTGAAACCAATCTTTTTGGAACACGATGTTTAGGTAGAGTTGAGACTGGAGAGAGACCTGCAGTCAAGCCTCGGAGAGAGTCTCACCCCCAGCTGAGTTTAGATTTACCCTAAGGGAATTAATTGATGGGTTTTAAGCAAATGAGTACCGTGACCTGATTTACCATGTTATTCTGCCTTTGGCATAGGGGCTAGAACTGATGATGGACAAAACTAAAGTGATGGTAGTAGGGAAGGAGATAAATTTAAGAAATATTTGAGAGAGAAAATGAACAGAACTTCATAGTTAACGTAGAGCCGGGGAAGAGTTGTCTGTGATATCCAATTGTCTGGCTTGGAGGTCCACGTAGCTGGTGAGGAACAGCCAGTGTGGCGGGCAGAGTGGACTAGGAAGTGGTTTGGAACACATTGAATTTGGAGATGCCTTTGTGACATCCAGGTAGATGCCCAGTAAAATTAATTTGTATGATACTGAAATTCAGGGCGAGGACCAGGTAGAAAGTACAAGTTTGGACAGGTAGGTAATAAAACCATGATCAGTGGCAAGATCACCCAGGGAGATAAAGTGGGGTAAAAGGAGGCTAAAGACCAATAATTCCAACATTGAAGGGATGGGGGAGGAAGGAAAAGGTATCCACAAAGGAGAATGGACAAGAACAGTCAAAGTAAGAAAAGGATCAGGAGATATGAGCACCATTGAAAGTAAAGGAACTTTCGAGGAAAAGTGGTCAAAAGCCTCACCAGAACCACGAAGGACACTACTATCTGTCCTTGAGATTTGGCCACATGGAGGATGCTGGTGACTTGGAAGGAACCTCAGTGGAATGGTGGGGTGCCGTGGCGGCCAGATAGCATTGGGCTGAGAGATGAATAGAAAGTGTGGTCAATTTACATTCTTTCCGGAACTCTGAGACTGAGAGAAGAGGAATTGGGGGTGCAGAGTCAAAGGAGGATTTTTTTCCCCCTGGGATTACGGAGACTGGACCCAGTTTGTAGTCTGAGGAAGCGAGGCTGAAGGGGAATGGGAATAGAGGGAATAAGCGAGGGCTAAGATCCAAGAACGGGTGCAGAATTGAGAGTATTGTTGCTTCAACAGTGACGTGACTGACGCTGAGACTGGGGACAAGATGAGGGAGATGGTGGTGTGTGGTTTTGGAACAGTTCACACTCAACTGTCTCACTTTCCTCAGTGAAGTTGAAGTGGGGGTGATGTGATGGGCAGGTGGTGAGGCACTGGCAAATCCCTGAAGGGCAGGAAAAGAAAAAGGGAGAGTACATGGACACTGCAGGAGGGGAAGCTGAGGTAATCTATGGTTCCACTCTGCAATAGATGGCTCCCTGGACCTGCACTCAGGCAGCAGAGGGGAAGGTGAGATGGGGAGACAGGGAGGGTGATAAGCTAACTCAAAGGACAGAAGGGGAGGAAATGGGCACACCAGTGCCCCAGGAAAACAGCGAGGCTGGATTCACTGGTTCTTCAGAGATCAGGTCACTGAGGACAGATTATGCCAGAGCTAGACAGGCAGGCAGACTTACCTTTACTTGTCCAGCTGAGGAGGGACATAACCAGTGTGAGTAACTCAATTGGCAGCTGTGTATGCGCATGAGAGATGACATGGCTGCATAGGAAACCACGTATGGGGATATGGGGAAGAAACTTGGGCAAGGGAAGAATGGGTTTTGCCATAAAAGATATGGGGTTAATCCCCATATCAGATACTCAATTTCTTTAAGTTAGTCAGGAAAGTCACCATGGAGACTGCTCCAATTGTCCAAGGAAGAACATGTGAGAACTAGCCCAAAGCCAAGGCTATAAGGATGAAGGAAGACATGCTAAAGAAGACACTTTCAGAACATCGAGAATGGAGAAGTCATAGATGACTGACTCCATGGACCTTAGCTCAATAGTACATGTGACAAGTTGACACCAAAGGATGAGAATTTTTTTCCCTTTTTTTTGTATGCTGTATGGCGGGCCCACATTTCATTATATTTCCACGTAAGCATCCGTTATTGCAGCACCCTTTGTTGAACTTTTTGTTTGCCTTTGCTTGTTCTGGAAAGTGCACAGACTAGAAATTGAACCCGGGTCTCCTACATGGAGGATGAGAACTGTTTTGAAAGGAAAAATAAGGCAGACCAAGAGAATAGTAAATATGTAATAGTTAAAGCAAGCCTCCAAGTGGAGGAATTTGGAAATAACTGGAACAGTTATCAAAGGCACCAACTTCAACAGAGAAAGGGCATCCAACTTCTCCCTCACCCTTATCTTTTTCTACCCGTTCCTCCCGCGCACTCTAATACAGTAGGATAGCATCCTAACCAGCAGCCTCTAGCCTGGCTTCCACTATCTTTACCTGATGATTTGGGGAGGATATCCCTATGCACTACCCCACTTTTATTATCTTGACCCATCCACTAAATGGTAAAGTCCCCAGCCTTGTGACAACTAAAAATGGCCCCATACACTTCAGAAGATCCTGAAATGGGGGATATGTGTGCTTCAGTTTCCAGTTAAGAACCAAAAGTGGAGGGCACATAGAATAAAGTCCTAATTTACACATGAAGTTATCTTTCCTAGAAGTCTGTGTTAGTTAGATTCAGTTGTCAACTTGGCCAGGTGAGCATACCTAGTTCTGTTGCTGCGGACACAAGCCAATGGTATGTGAACCTCATCTGTTGCAAATTACATCTGCAGTCGGCTAGGAGGCGTGTCTGCTGCAATGAGTGATGTTTGACTTGATTGGCTGGTGCTTAAATGAGAGAACGCAATGTAGCACACCCTAGCAGCTCAGCCCAGGCCTTTGGAGATGCAGGAAGAAGTCACCCTGGGGAAGGTCGTTGGAACCCAGGGGCCTGGAGAGAAGACCACCAGAGACCATCTTGTGCCTTTCACATAAGAAAGAACCTCAGTGGAAAGTTAGCTGCGTTTCCTCTGAAGAACCAACAAAATAAATCCCCTTTTATTAAAAGCCAATCCATCTCTGGTGTGTTGCATTCCGGCAGCTAGCAAACCAGAACGAAGTCTGACAGATGAATTGGCAAGCTGAGTAGAACAGGCAAGAAGGAGGGTCCCAGCCAAAAGAATCATCATTAAAGAGTTCTCTCATCTTTCTTGAGAACTTGCAAGAAAGTTTAAACTTACTAGGTATATCTACATACACAGGGAGGGCAGTGTGTGGAGAAAAGCAGAAGCAACAAATAGCTAGAAATGAAACTAGAGATAAGACTAGAACATACAAAACCTCTATAAAACATTTGCTTTTAAATACTTTTATTCAAATCTATAAAACATAAAAAAGTGAAAGTTTGTCTACTTGACAGTTAAGTGCCCGAAACTTGAGTTAAAATTTCCCAATCAAGTTGTCACACTGCAGATACTGGAAATTCCCTTTATCAAACACCAGATAGGATATTCTTTGCGTCAGCAAAATCCTGAAATTTCATAAAAGGAACAAGTGTTAAAACTCATGTGGCCTAAGTTAATTGTATAATTATAAAAACGTGCTACAACCAATTGTAAATTAATATTTCACACCACTGCAAGGCATCAATAGGGTGGTATATGGGAACCCTGTATTTTATGCACGATTATTCTGTAAACACACAACCTCTCTAATAAAAGAAGAAAAAAAAAGAACCGAGAGGGCAACCAAAAGTAAAAACATCAGTTGTGAGGACAAGGGCATCATAAACCGCAGGCGTAAGTCCTCAGGGCCAGTCTAACAAAGTCACCCTTCCCACTCTGGGGCCACGAGTAAAAATGTGAAAGAGACTCACCCTAACAGCCAGAGATGGTGTACGGCTTTTCACTTCTTGCCTGGGCTTGCAGATAAGTAAACATTAGGCCTCCACGCATCAAATTAATGCAGTTTCCTGGAAAGAACACTGCTCCTGGGTGGGTTACCAGAACTCACCCTAGAAAAGGAAAGTAGGATAATCAATGAGAAGATGGACAAGCAGAGAAAATGTGAGGAATTCTTAGAGACCCAAGTATCCAGTTCCCCAAATGAGTCAGAAATATATTTGACATCAGTACCAGCCTCAGAGACTCTAGTCTGAGAAATCATCATTCCCAATTTAGGGCTGGGAGACTTGGATCAAGAAAAAAACTCAAAGAAATTGGTCCCAAGACATAAATAGGAATCTAGCAAGTAAGTACAGAAAATAAATGCAACAACTGCAGAGAACAGTACCACTGGGAGGACTCCACACACAGTCAAGCCAGTGGGAAAACAGGCAGAAGCAGGCTTAACCAAAAATACGGGTAATTACGAAAGATTAATGTAATAGTTTCAAGACAAACAAACAAAAAAGTGGTTTGGGAAAAACCGGTGAAACCTTTGCACTGTCGCACATGTTCCCTGGAAAATACAGAGGGATCCCGTAATACTTCATTAAGATAAAACCTAGAAAGACAAAGTAGTCTGACGCCCTCGAAGGCCTCACAACTAACACTCACCTTTATTCAAGGACAGCACAACAAACATCTTTACGCCAAAGCCCCTAAAAGATGAAGAAGTAAATAGAATTAATAAGGGTTGCTGGCCACCAGGTTCTCCCAGATACCAGGGATCCCTATCCCTGTTCAGGAATTTGGGGCTGGGGCTTGTCAGCGCGCTGCGGTGATGGCGTCAGCGAAGACACTCAGAGTCACCTGGGGTCATCATCATCCCCATCCTTCCCCCGGCGACCGCCACGCCACCAAGCAAAACACTTACTCTCATGTCGCTGAGACTCGCCCTGGAAGAAACCATTGTGTCAACAAAGGCCGGGGAAACTCGGAGCCCAAGTTTCCCCTGGCCCAGGCTGGTCAGTTCAAAACAGTGGCGTCACGGGGACGTCAGAAACTCTAGTCTGTAATGGTAGTTCATCCTTCTCAGCCTCGGACTGCAGTTTCTCTCACCCAGCGCGGCGCTACTGTACCTGCACGTGGCGAGAGAGCAGAAATGGCACGGGGCGCCGCAGAGATGGCACGGGGCGCCAGGGTCCACTGCCTTCCCTTGGTTCAGGGGACAACCTCCGCGGGAGGGACTGAGCAGAAAGCACTGCTTCCATTTCCTGTCACCCACAAGCTCCTCACACAAAGAGGAAAAAAGGACTGAGACCGCCCGGCAGGGCTATTTAAGGCGGCGCGGGATCGGGGGCCTGACGGACATGGCTGTCTTCCTAGCTGCCTGGCTTGACTCGCGGTATTTTCCTTATCGTTCGTTTAAACAGTAAGAAAACAGTGAAAGGGAGACTACTAAAGTGTGTCTCACACTCTTATGGGCAACTATTTGGAGGTGCTTTGTGGATTTTTGAAAGAAAAAAAACCAAACAAACAGGAGACCTGGTTGACCAGGCGGGAGGAAGTCCCAGGCCTTGGCGGGACGCGCTCGGACCGGATGCGCTCCCCTTGCCGCCTTCCGGGCAGTCTAGTCCACTCAACTGTCCGGGGGCCGGAAAAGCGATGAACACCATTGCAGGCCGTTAATGACCCAAGGACTCCCGTCTCTTTCTAACTCTTCCTAGCTTGGAGTCCGCGTCACACCCGGAGAAAGTCACCTCAGTCCGTTCAGTCAGTGAAATCTGAACCGCTCCCCGCCGGAGCCCACAGACCCATTAGGAACCTTAAGCTTCATTTCCTCTTCGCATATTTTTCATGAGCAGCGGTTGGCCAGGAGTTAGGCATCGGGATCGGGGCGTGGAGAATTGGAAGTATTCAGTACTAGGAGTAATAGGGGCAGACTGAGTTGGGGTGGAGGACTTGCCAGAGACCCTGTTCTCCCTAGGCTACCTTTCGCTTTCTCAAGAA
Source organism: Tamandua tetradactyla (assembly GCF_023851605.1). Classification (NCBI taxonomy): domain Eukaryota; kingdom Metazoa; phylum Chordata; class Mammalia; order Pilosa; family Myrmecophagidae; genus Tamandua; species Tamandua tetradactyla. The sequence goes on along the minus strand of NC_135331.1, from coordinate 87,422,042 downwards.
TTTTCCCTAGTTATTTCTTCCTGGCCCTGTATCACACCTTTCTATGCCCTTCACTACCCCCTCGTTTATAAAAAAATGAGTTTGGGAATGTGCGTTGGCATCTTTTTCTTCATCTTTTGAGAAAACTACCTACGACTGGAGGGTTATAAACCACACACAATCAGATTCTTTTTTGAGTAACATAATTTAGGTGCCATGAGTATAAGTAAAGTTTGGAAGGAGACCATTGTGAGTGCAGGAAACGTATCCTTTTACTTTCCTCCTCTGCGAGTATCTTTCCACCTGCCCTCCTTTCCTCCAAAGTTTTAACCTTCCATCAAAAAATTCAAGAATTTTATTATTCTCCCACGGGTGTAAACCTCCCTGGCAATGTAGGACAGAAATCCTAGAATGAGCTGGGACTCAGCATCAAAGGACTGAGAAAACCTTTTGGACGGAAACGGGGAAGAGAGAAATGATTCAAAATAAAGTGTCAGTGTCTGAAAGATTTCAAACAGAGTTGAGAGGTTATCCTGTAGGTATTCTTACGCGTTATATCGATATCCCCCTTTTTAGTTTAAGGGGTATTAGAGAGGCTAGAGGGAACTGCCTGAAACTGTAGAGCTGCGTTCCAGTAACCATATTTCTTTAAGATGATTGTATAATGATACAGCTTTCGCAAAATGACTGTGATTGCAAAATCCTTGTTCTGATGCTCCTTTTATCTACCTTATGGATAGATAAGTAAAACATATGGATTAAAAATAAATAAACAATAGGGGGACCAAAGGTTAACATAAATTGGGTAGAGGAAAATACTGTGGTCAATGAGAGGAAGGGGTAAGAGGTATGCTATGTCTTGAGTTTTTTCTTTCTTTTTCTGGAGTGCTGCAAATGTTCTAAGAAATGATCATGGTAATGAATATTCAACTAAGTGATGATATTGTGAGCCACTGATTGCACACCAAGTATGGAATGTTCATATGTTAAGAATGTTCGTGTTTGTACGTTGTTTCATCAATAAAAAACAAACAATTTTTAAAAGCTCAGTTGTACAGGTAAAAAAAAAAAAAAGCATTATTCACTTGCTTGTTGACACATTTCTCATTTCTTGGCTCACGGCTCTGAATTTTACCTGTGGTAGATAGTGTCAAGTGACTGCTTTTCAGTTCCAAAATGTGTACATGTCACCTTGGCAGGCAGTGCCTTCTCATATTCTGATGGTGTTTCTTGATAATTAACTTTCCTACCCAACGAGTCATGAACTTAATTTCTTCAGCCTCTGGAATTCTCTTTTCCATCCCTTTAAGCCATTGCTGGAGATTTCCTTAGTGTTTATCATAGCTGAATCAACCCTTTAAAGCATTTCATACCTTCAGGCTCTTAACTCAGCATGAAACAAACCCCTTACCACCAGCTACTGCCACCCAAAGCACACTTTCTCCTTCTGTCACCTCCCATACCTCCTAAAAAATAAAATCAGTAGCTTCTGTTTGCAGTAGTTTTCAACCTTCACTTCATGTTGAAAACATCTGGGCACCTTTTAATATATGCAAGTACCCAGCCCACTCTCAGAGATTCTAAGATGGCTTGGGTGAGGCCTGGGCATCTATATCTATATAAAATCATTTTAGCTTCCCCAAATGATGTTATAATGCAACTGGGGTGAAGAATCGTGACTCTAATGGCTTAAAATAAGATGTGTTTCCTTTACTGCCTAGCAAGTGGAAGAGAGGAAATAATCCCCAATTCCTGCAATCTTTTCCCAAAGAAGTTATATTACATGGTGGGTCATTGGTTCACCTATTTTATGAATATCATAGGTCTTTTTGCCCAGGAGCCAAAGGAATTCTTGTCTTTTTTCTTTGCAAGTTTTCAAAGTTGGGCTTCCAATACCGTCATTCCCAAAGATGTGACTTTCTCAGAGGACAAAGATATAACAAGGTATAACCATGGAACCTTAATCTGACTGATTTTTAAGTAGACATTTCCAAGCTGTTCTGCTGGGGGGAAGGTATTGGAGTTCTCAGGCTAAAGGAGATGCTATGGACAACTACTACAACAGGAAGAACCCTTAAGAAGAAAATGTGTGTGGAAGAGAAACCCATTACCTTGATCTTCCCAGCTGTCTGTCTCCCTTATTTTCTCATAATTACATTTGCTATTGCTTTACATTGCCATTGTTTTTAGATGAACCATAGAAAGAACAAAGAGGCTACTGATGCTAAATGTGTAATTGTTAAACCATCACTTAGCTCCTAGGAGGCACAATAAAAAATTAACAATATTGAGACAGTAAAAAAAAAAAAGGTTGGCCCCCAAACTGGCACTTGCTACTCTGACCTTTGCCTGGATGTGCAGCTGAAGTGAATACCTTCACCTCCTGATATGAGGGAAAAAACCTTTTGAATATCTACTTCAGAGGGTGGTGCGGTGACTGAAGAACCAAGAACCTGATACAGTACCTGGTTCATCCCTCTTTTGCTGCCATGCCCCAACCCTGGATGGCTAACTCCAGAAAACCTTCACTAAGGAAGCTAATTTGCTTTGGAAGTGAGGCCATTCAGAGGTAATGCTTTGTTTTCAGAGGGCAACAACTAGAAGAGGCTAAATAATTTCCATTTGTTCACACAGCTAATATTCCCAGAGCCAGCGTTGAAGTCCACATCTCATTTTGCCATTTTATCCACCACAAAAGTTTATAATCTAGATAAAAGCCTGGAAGACTAAGGTCAAAAGTAAGAAAAAAGGTCAAGGGCTCTGCAGACATTAAGTGCAGGAAGGTAAGCAAGAAACCTTACCTAATCAATCAAAACTAACACCCTTTTGTGGCCCCCGGAAATAAGCCCTATCCCAGTCAAAATGGGCACCGCCAATTTTTACATTCTTCCTAGCCTGGATGTTTGTTATTCTCCCACAAGTTAGCCATGGTTTGGATGTGAGTATCCCCCTCCCACAAAAGAAGTGTTCCATTCAGTGTCTACAGAACTCCATGGAATTCAGAAACAGAGAAGAACCCACTATCCCTACCCAAATACAAAGAACAGACATGCTAAAACATTTTAAACATTTTATTTTTCATCGTAAACAAATTACAAAATTAAACATTCCCTGAATTTGACATGTTTTGAAAAACAAAATATCAGACAGAGGGTGGCAGTGTTGATTCGTCTGGGAACTGAGAGGGTAGGGGAACAAAACAGCCTTCTAGTGTCAAACTTACATTAAATGTAAACAAATATAACAAACACATTGGTTATATCGCAATGAAATAAGACATTTTTTAAAAAAGCAAGCCTGCTAATTATCAACTTATAAGCTTAACTTTATAATGAACCGAAATAGGAAGCAGAAAGTGGAAAAAATACAGGACAATGCAATGCCCATGACCCCAAACGTTTCAAAAACAAATATGGGGGCGGGCCGCGGTGGCTCAGCGGGCAAAGTGCTTGCCTGCTATGCCGGAGGACCTCGGTTCGATTCCCGGCCCCAGCCCATGTAACAAAAAAACGGAAAAACAAAATACAATAAAACAAGAAAATGTTTAAAGATGTTTCCCTTTCTTCCTTCCTTCCTTCCTTCTATCCTTCCTTCCTTCTCTCTGTCTTTCCTTTAAAAAAAAAAAAAAAAAAACAAAAAAAAAAAAACAAATATGGGCAAAAAGGGAAGGAGCCCTAATCCACCTCCTCAATGGTGGGGCCAGACCCAGAGCTCCCCCTGGGGGCCTGAGTCCCGAAGCCACCCGCCCCGGGGCCGCCGGCGCCCTGGTACAGCCCGCTGATGATGGGGTTACACACCTGCTCCAGCTCCTTCCTCTTGTGCTCAAACTCGTCCTTCTCGGCCAAGGTGTTGGCGTCCAGCCAGGAAATCACCTCCTGGCACTTGTCCAGCACCTTCTTCTTGTCGGCCTCGCTGAGCTTGCCCTTGAGCCCCTCATCCTCCACGGCGCTCTTCATGTTGAAGGCGTACGACTCCAGGGCGTTCTTGGCAGACACCCTCTCGCGCTGGACCTCGTCCTCCGCTTTGTACTTCTCGGCCTCCTGCACCATGCGCTCGATCTCCTCCTTGCTCAGGCGGCCCTTGTCGTTGGTGATGGTGATCTTGTTGGCCTTGCCCGTGCTCTTGTCGGTGGCCGTGACGTTCAGGATGCCGTTGGCGTCGATGTCGAAGGTCACCTCGATCTGGGGCACGCCCCTGGGCGCCGGGGGGATGCCGCTCAGCTCGAAGCGCCCCAGCAGGTTGTTGTCCCGCGTCATGGCCCTCTCGCCCTCGTACACCTGGATCAGCACGCCCGGCTGGTTGTCCGAGTAGGTGGTGAAGATCTGCGTCTGCTTCGTGGGGATGGTGGAGTTGCGCTTGATCAGGGCGGTCATCACGCCCCCGGCCGTCTCCAGCCCCAGCGACAAGGGCGCCACGTCCAGCAGCAGCAGGTCCTGCACGTTCTCGGACTTGTCCCCCATCAGGATGGCCGCCTGCACCGCCGCCCCGTAGGCCACCGCCTCGTCGGGGTTGATGCTCTTGTTGAGGTCGCGCCCGTTGAAGAAGTCCTGCAGCAGCTTCTGCACCTTGGGGATGCGAGTGGAGCCCCCCACCAGCACGAGGTCGTGGATCTGCGCCTTGTCCAGCTTGGCGTCGCGCAGGGCCTTCTCCACGGGCTCCAGGGTGCTCCGGAACAGGTCGGAGCACAGCTCCTCGAACCGTGCCCTGGTGATGGACGTGTAGAAGTCGATGCCCTCGAACAGGGAGTCGATCTCCAGGCTGGCCTGGGTGCTGGACGACAGGGTCCTCTTGGCCCTCTCGCAGGCGGTGCGCAGCCGCCTCACGGCCCGCTTGTTCTGGCTGATGTCCTTCTTGTGCTTCCTCTTGAACTCCTCCACGAAGTGGTTCACCAGCCTGTTGTCGAAGTCCTCGCCGCCTAGGTGGGTGTCCCCCGCCGTGGCCTTGACCTCGAAGATGCCGTCGTCGATCGTTAGGATGGACACGTCGAAGGTGCCGCCGCCCAGGTCGAAGATGAGCACGTTGCGCTCCCCCTTGCCCGTCCTGTCGAGCCCGTAGGCGATGGCGGCCGCCGTGGGCTCGTTGATGATCCTCAGCACGTTGAGCCCGGCGATCACCCCCGCGTCCTTGGTGGCCTGGCGCTGCGAGTCGTTGAAGTAGGCCGGCACCGTGATCACCGCGTTGGTCACCGCGTAGCCCAGGTACGCCTCGGCGATCTCCTTCATTTTGGTCAGCACCATGGACGAGATCTCCTCGGGGTAGAACGCCTTGGTCTCCCCCTTGTAGCTCACCTGCACCTTGGGCTTGTCTCCATCGTTGATCACTTGGAAAGGCCAGTGTTTCATGTCCGACTGCACCACCGGGTCGCCGAACTTGCGGCCGATCAGCCGCTTGGCGTCGAACACCGTGTTCTGCGGGTTCAGCGCCACCTGGTTCTTGGCCGCATCCCCGATGAGCCGCTCGGTGTCGGTGAAGGCCACGTAGCTGGGGGTGGTGCGGTTGCCTTGGTCGTTGGCGATGATCTCCACCTTGCCGTGCTGGAACACCCCCACACACGAGTAGGTGGTGCCCAGGTCGATGCCGATGGCCGTGGTTTTAGCCATGCCGGACCTCTGCAGTCGGGTCGCGCTGACACTCTCGCCTGGCGGCGGCGGCAAAACAATCGACGAGAAGGAGTTCGGCCTTTGCTGAGAGCCTGACACGGACTCGCTATCCCGAGATGCGGTCGTGCAGAAGAGGCACTCGCGAAGAGAAGACGAAAAACCGCAACTCTCCTGTCAGGTTTGCTGCTTGTCGGCGATTGCGCCGTCCTGTGTTTAAAGGTCTTCCCTGAGTCCCGCCTTCTCCCTGCTCAGCCAGTCAGCGAGCCTGGCGGGGCCGGCGGGTCGGGAATGTTCCAGGGGTTTCCTCTGGTGTCTGCCCCCCTTGAGCCCTGGGACCAATCAGCGTCCGCGGTCCCGCCCCTCCCAGAACTCTCCAGACTCTTCTGGGGTAGACTGGACCGGGCGGGAGCCTGGAGGGGGCGGGGGAGGAGGGAGGAGATGGGGGGATTGGGGGAGGGAGGGGTTCTCCAGGGTTATTAAGGGGTCACCAGTCCCTTAATCAGTTTGGGATTGACCGGAAGGGCCAGCACTAGGCTTTTCATTGGAGGGATGCGAGGTTTGTGGCATTAAAACTAGTTGGGGGCTCACTGTAGGATTATGCCCCTAAACTCGCCTCTTCCCCTGCCCCTCCCCCGCTCGGAAGACAAAGTTCTGAGTTTCTTCAGGGGCGTGTCATTGGGCGGTGATTGGACGGTGGCGGTCGGCGAAGGGGGGGGCCTTGGCTGCGAACGCGGGGCGCGGAGAGGCCGAGTAGCCTGGGGCGCATGAGCAAGCGCTGTGTCATCTGCCTCTTTTTTTTTCTTCTAGATTTTAAACTGGGAATGAGAAGTACAGGGATAATGTAATACGATTTTAAGCATCATCTTTAACCTACAAGGACAAAGTATTTTGGCGGGGGGGTGGGGGACGCTGTGAATTTTCTATAGAAAATCCGTCCGATTAAACAGGCGGTTCTAAGATAAAGGTGCCTGTCGCCGAGGAAGGAGACGCTGAGCAGGGCGGGTGGGTAGGGCTGGGCCTGTTGCGCCCCCGCAAGGAGCCGCTCCCCTTTGCCTCCGGCTGAACCCAAGCGTTGGGAAAATAAAATTTTCCATAGAACAGCGGTTGTCTTAAAGGCCTTTTGGGCTGCTCCCTTTCCCTCACGCTTTCAAGCCTGTGATCCTAGCCACCCCTCCTTGCGTCCTTCCTGGTGCCCAATTTTTATCACAGCCCCTGGGTGCACGGAGCCAGGCGTCAGCCTTGTAGTCCCGAATTCGATCATCAGCTCTGACCCTACAGCCCCCAAACTGTCCACCACTTTTAGGTTAAATGTGAGGAGGTGGTAGGCCTGCTGGGGAGGAAGGATCGCATTTCAATCTACAGTTGGTAGAAACACGGTTCTTTTTAGACAAACTATGTCACGGTGATTCTATATGGAGGGACCCCAGGTTCTAGTTCTGGCTTCTTTGAAGTCCCAAATTATTTGCGTGGGTTTAATTCACCTTCTTAGTCTTTTGGCCTAGATTTCTACCTTCCTGAGCATTTTCCACCCTCCTGTCTTAAAGGCAGTTGCATTTGGTAATTTCTTTTGGCTTTGGTCCTTTCATCCTTTGTAGGAATTCCAGACCCCTTCTTAGCTGCCACAAGTGAAACGGGAAGGTCTTTAGAACAATAGCACTGGGTTCATAACCCATGGAAAAATTACTCATTACTTCACCAACAAGTCTTGAGGCAAAAAACATGAGAGCACAAGTTGGGTGAAGGCAGTTTTGGGTGGAGGTTGAAAAGCCTCTTTTTGAACTCTACTCACTTGGCATTCTTCTCCTGGCAAGCACACACACACCTGTCCACCCACAATATACCTTTCCTGGTAGTTACCTAATGGCTCCCCAGGCAGCTTTGGCGCTGTGAGGGCTCCAAGGCAGCCGCTGCAGCCCAGTAAAAACACTGTAGAACCCAATAGCACTGCCAAAGTGTCTGGCAGGAGAGATTTGTTTGTTAGCACTTGTGAAACACTCCCTGTGTGCCCCTGTAATTTGGAAGAATAGATAAATTGAAAAAAACCTAAGTTCTGCCTGAAATGGGGTGGTGAAGAACCAATGAAATTCGAGTTATGGCTCAAATAGTAGATAGAGGAGGCTGATAATTATTATGGATGTTATAAGGAAGTATCTTTGAATTATTTCATGGAGGATAGGATAACACTAATTATTATTATTATTATTATTTTGGCATTCCTGCCATCATTTTGAACACTAGAACTTGAACTCAGAATAAAGGAAAAGAACTACGTGCAAATGGAAAAAGAAGACACACCTTTCCTGGAATCCAAAGGTATTCAGTTGCTTGTTATAAAATTTGCTGAGCCTGATCGAAATTGATATTGCAAAGAGATTAATAATCCTATGTGTGTTGGTGTGTGCACGTAGGCTTAACTTTTACCTTTAGACGTGACTCCCAATGAATCACTTCAATCTAGTGTAACTGGTCAGACTTCAGAAAATTTCCAGTTCTTTCTATGCACTCTCATACTGGAGACTCGCCAAACTTCCATCCTCTATATCAGCATTGCTGATACCTCACCTCCTCCTATGGAAACCCCCTCACCACCAGCTGCTACCAGCAGGAGCTCTGGATTTACTCCTTTCCCTCCCAAATCTCTTGAACTTTAGGATACTTTCCTATTGGCTTGGAGGTCAGAGAGTCACTGTGTTCATGGCTTGGCAGATGAGATGATGATAGGGCCACAAATCTTGCTGCTGCTGCAGTGGCAGAAAAAAATCCACTAAAAATTCTTTTGTCTCATGAATCAGTCAGATATGCACTGTGGTCAAAGTGGGCAGTACTACAACAGGCATACCTTTTGAGTTAAATCTCCTTCTTTGGATTGGCCTAAACCTCTTTTATAGTCATGTTCCATTCCCTGATGAGAAAGGAACATCTGAATTTTGTCTTTCCAAGGATGAAACCCAGCCATAAGTTCTATTGGTGTCTCAGGTACCTGTACAAATCCATGGAGCTTTTCCAGAACTTTAATTTATTTTGGAAGTAGGTTTTCATTGGGTTCCGTGTTTGGAAAGATCAGGGCTCAGGTTCCCCAAGCTGGCAGGTACTTTACAGGGCCAAGAATGGCTTACTGCAACAGTAGCCGAAGAAAGGGAAAGAGATAACTGAGGTTAAAATGGGAAGTTTTATGTTGTACATATATTACCACAATAAATTGAAAAAAACCCACAAAGCTACACTTATAGAACTGTATGACACAAAGTGTGAACCCTAATGAATGTGTGGACATTAGTTAATATTTTAATTATAATATTTGACTCATCAATTTTAACAGATGTATCACACTAATGTTAATAATAGAGAAAACTAGGGTGGGGGTATATGGAAACCCTACTTTCTGCATTTTTCTGTAAACCTATAACTGCTGTAAAACATAATTTTTTAAAAAGATAACTGATTATGAAATCTAGACTCAGGCATTTTTTTTTATGTGTTTTTTTTAAATGTAAAATACGTATACCAAAAAAAAAAAAATAAAGAAAAAGCAATAATTTTCAAATACATTTTAACAAGTAGTTACAGAACAGATTTCATAGTTTGGTATGGGTTGCCATACCAGTTTCACGTTTTCCTTCTAGCTGCATCAAAACACTGGACACTAAAAGAATATCAGTGTAGTGATTCAGCAGTCGTACTCATTTGTTAAATCCTATCTTCTCTCTCCTCCTCCTTTGATCCTTCTCCTACTCTATAGGGATCTTTGGACTATGCCCATTCTAACTTTTTCATGTTGAAAAGGGTAATGACAATATAGGATAGGGGGATGGAATTAGTTGATATTCTTGGAGAGGCTGGCCCCTCTGATTTTCAGGGCTTAGCTAGCCTAGGAACCCTCAGGAGGTGATGGGTTTTAGGAAAGTAAACTTGGTTTTGAAACTTTTATAGATTTTTCAGTTGGAGCCCTAGGTGTTCTTTATGGTTAACAGACATGATGTTGGTTGTTAGCAATATCTAGCTGAAACTTGCTTCAGAGTAGCCTCCAGAATAGCCTCTTGACCTATTTGAACTCTCTTAGCCACTGATGTTTTGTTACTTTTCTTTTCCCCCTTTTGGTCCATTAGGCATTGTTGATCTCATGATGCCAGGGCTAGACTCATCCCTGGGAGTCATGTACCACATTGTCAGAGAGACTTTTACCCCAGAATGCCATGTCCCCCATAGCATATAGATATGCTTTTCCTTGGATAATGATTTTCCTTGCAGAGTTAAACTTAGAGAGAGACCACATGCACAATGAAGAGGTTTCCTGAAAGCAACTCTTAGGCCTCTTTATAGGTATTGTTAGCTTCACCATTACAGAAATAAGTTTGTAAGGGCAAGCTCAAAAACAAGGGCTTGGTTCCTGGAGTCCCTAATGTTTGAGAGAGCCCCAGGGGTTTCCCAAATGGGAAAGTTTAATAGATCCGTATATATATATTTTTCCAGTCCCTCAAGGAACTCTACCAATACTTAAAAAAAAATTTTTTTTATTAATTAAAAAAAAATTACAAGAAAGAAACACAAACATTACCAACACATACACTCAGCAATTCACGATATCATCACATAGTTGCATATTTATCATCATGATCATTTCCCAGAACATTTCTATCAGTTCAGAAAAAGAAATAAAGACAACAGAAAAATAAAACAAAAACAGAAAAAGAATTTTACAGAAAAAAAAGATCTACCAATACTTTTTAATTATCAGCCCACCGTAGACTGGGATGTTTCCGGGTATTGCATTGAGCTATACTAGAACCAGGCATTCTTAACCAAATGGCAAAGGCTCCAATGATAGGGGGTTCCTGGGGATATCCAACAGCTTGAATAAAACCTGAGAAGGGGAAGATCTGGGTTTGCATCTGAGCTGTACTTTGTAGAGGCTGCTTCTCTTTTCTTTTTTAAACTGTGAAGTACTTTAAAGTTACCTAGATTATTTGTGTCTATTTGCTCATCTCTAAAATAGAACTAACAATCTATTTCAGGGGATGGTGGCATGAGGATTAATAAAAGAACACTTCTAAGGTATTAGTTCAATGCGGGTCACTCAGAACACACTTGCAGTTGGCCTCCCTGTCCCTCCTTTTGCTGGAGTCCATAGTCTCAGATCTGACCCACCTGTGTTTCTTACTGAGGTGCTCACAGGTTGAGGACCACTGGTAGGCTGTGGCATTACTACCAGTTTCTCACAGAAATTGTCTTAGATCTTCAGGCAGAGTCCATTTGCAAACCATTTCATTTTCAGAGGTGAGCACAGAGGCTCAGAGAGGTTGAGTAACTTGGTCTGGTCACCCTGATAATTTCAGAGCTCATGATTGAACCTCCATGTCCTCACTCTCCCTATTTTTGACTCCTTCCCACTCAGGCTCATGGATCAAATCGTTTTATTCTTTAAACAGAGGAAAACAAGTGGCCACAGAGCAAGGGAATAACAGTGAACGTCAGGGGTTCTGCATACATTAGGAGCACCATGGGGTCTGTGATCAGCCAGGGACTCCCCTCCTAGCAGCTGTTCCAGCATCTGGCTCAGGACCATCCCCCTACCCCCACCCCGTTCCTCCCGCATCTCCCAGCTAGGTACCCCCTCCTCTTCCGAAAAAGGACTACTCTGTTGGAAGGAGGGGAGAGGAAGGGAGCCCCATTACCATGGCAGACCTGGCGTAGTTCATGGAATCTTCTGGAAGTTAAATATAGAGCAGTGACTAAGTTTCTTGTTCCAGGGCGGGGCGGGTTTTGGGGGTTGGGAGACTCGGGCGGGGCAGTTCGTTTGTTGCAGAACATTCCCAAAGGCAGTGACAAGGCGCTCCCCACCCTGGGGCCCACAAAACTGGAGAAGGTTCTAGGCAGTGCCCGAAACAGGGCACAGGAGCCCGAGCCAGAATGACTCAGCTGGAACCGTGAAGGACGGGGCGGGGCTGGCCGCTCTGCTGCCAAGCCGGCGCCAACGTTTTCTGATTGTATCTTCAAACAATCAGAAAGGAGGCAAGGGGCAAGGAGGAGAAACCTTTAACGTTTCTCTCACGCTAGCCGATTTAACAGACGGAAAAGTTGGAAAGTTTTGCACCGCTCAAAAAATCAAGACAGATGAACTGGGCGGCCGGACGCGAGAAGAGAGGGTCCGCAGCGCCCCAGGGGAGCGCGCGCGCCTAGCCTGTCTGGTCCTGACAGCGGGTCGGAGAAGTGGGTGCGGAGCCTGCTGGTGTCTCTCTGCCTCCCGTTCCCCCGCCGGCTCGAACCCCTCGGCCTGTCCGGGCGTCTGGAGGCGTAAATTGACCTAAGTTCCTCAGGAATTACTCTGCAGCTCTGGACTCCAGGGCCCTCCCAGCCTCCGGACCTGCCCACCCGTTCCCAATCTTCCCCCTCCCCTCTCCTCCCCCGTCCTCCCCCCACCCCCAGCCCCTGGACGGCGGGATGGAGCCTGTTGATCTCAGCGTCCCGCTGTCAGACAAAACCCCGCAAGTCCGATCACCACGTTAAGTTGAAATGTCTTTTTAATGGACGGTGCGAGAAGTTGCCCCTTGCCTCTGAGCAGCACCAGTCACCTTAAGGGGCACGCAAGGGGAGGGATTTAGGGCGATCCATTAGGGTGCGGGGTGCTGGCAGTCACCGTTTCTCATTCTTACCACAAAGATTCCTCAGAAATCCCCAATGTTGGCCCCTAAAATAACCTCATCTCTACTTTTAGCCCAAATGTATGTTCCTGCCCACTTCCCTGACATTTATGAAACAGTAAATTTTTTGTTGTTTTAATGTCTTTTTTCCCCTTGTTTTGCGGCCTGAACTCCTATTAAAGCCCAGAAATAACAGTAAGTGTATCTGTTATTAATATAGCAATATTCTGAATTCAAAGACCCTATAAAGTCAGTCTTATTAGCATAGCCACTTGCCTTCTGAAACCTGGCAAAGAAAGACAGGAAGTGAGAATGGCATCAGGGAAGATATTCAATCGATTTTTAAAATTTTTTCCTCACCTACCTATGGTTATTTTTCTTCTGTGCACACCTCCCCACGCCAAAAGAAAAAAGAAGAAAAAGATGCTTTCTGCTATCCAAAACATCACTTCTTCTAGGGATGGCAATGTATTCTCTAGAGAATTCTACAGTTCTGGGTCTGATCATCTTGAAGTTAGAAAATGATTATTTTCTAGGTGCTCTGTGTGTGTGCCAGGGCATGCATGGAAGCAATACCTACTGTGGACCAAGAGATGTGGGGTGCCAGACAGAGCCGGCGTCTCAGCGCCAAGTGCTTGTCTGTCTGGGCCCTGGGCCCTCTGTCCTGGCTCCGGCCTCTGCACTTGGCACTGTGCCTCCTGTGCTGGACCCGCGGCCATAGGTGCTGTCCCCAAGCCCAGGCTCTGCGCAGCAACGGCCAGCAACAAATCAGGACCTTTGGTATTTAAGAAAGCTATATTTAACTCGACTGAGATCTAGGTTTTCTGTTGTTCCAGCATCACCGATAGAAAAGACTGTCCCTCTCCAAGGCGTCACTTCGGCACTTCTGAGAACATCAGCTGACCTTGTCTGGGTGGTTTTCTGAGCTCTATAGTCTGTTCCATTGATCTGTATGTCTGTCCTTATAGCAGACCCCCCATTATCACACTGTTAGAATTACTGCAGATTTATGTTACTTTTGTCATCAGAAAGTATAAGCTCTGCACCTTTGTTCTTTTTTGAAACTGTTTTGGTACTCTAGGTCCTTTTTTTGTTTTGTTTTGTTAATATTTTTTTTTTATTAATTAAAAAAAGAATTAACAAAACAATTAGAAATCATTCCAATCTACATGTACAATCAGTATTGTTAATATTTTTTAATTGTGAAAAATAACATATACAAAAAAAGCAATAAATGTCCAAGTACCTTTTAAACAAGTAGTTATACAACAGATTTTAAAATTTGGCATGGGTTACAGTTGCATGATTTTTCATTTTTACTTCTAGCAGCTCCAAGACACTGGAGACCAAAAGAAATATCAATACATTGATTCAGCAGTCATATTCATTTGTTAAATCCCATCTTCTCTATTAAACTCTTCCTTCTTTCTTTTTTTCCTTTTTCTTTGTGAAAAATAACATATATACAAAAAAGCAATAAATTTCCAAGTACATTGCAACAATTAGTTGTAGAAGAGATTTCAGAGGGTTTGGTATGGATCACAATTCCACAATTTTAGGTTTTTATTTTTAGCTTCTCTCAGGTACTGGAGACTAAATGAGATATCAGTACAATGATTCAGCACTCATAGTCATTTGTAAAACCCGACCTCTGTACAAATCCACCATTGCCTTTGAGCTTACTCTCATTCTATAGGAGTAAATTCTAGGTCCTTTGTATTTTCATATAAATTTTAGTAACAACTAGTCAATTTCTCTGAAAAAAGCTGACGGGATTTTTTAATTTTTTTAAAGTAAGTTTTAATTTTAAAAAAATGACAAGAAAGAAACACAAACATTCTTAACATATGATCATTCCGTTCTACATATATAGTCAATAATTCACAATATCATTACATAGTTGCATATCATCATCATCATCATTTCTTAGAACATTTACATCAATTCAGAAAAAGAAATAAAAAGACAGAAAAAAATTCATATATACCATACCCCTTACCCCTCCCTTTCATTGATCACTAGCATTTCAATCTAAGTTTATTTTAACATTTGTTCCCCCTATAATTTATTTTTATTCCATATGTTTTACTCTTCTGTTGCTAAGGTAGATAAAAGGAGCATCAGACACAAGGTTTTCACAATCACATAGTCACATTTTGAAAGCTGTATCATTATACAATCATCTTCAAGAAACATGGCTACTGGAACACAGCTCTACATTTTCAGGCAGTTCCCTCCAGCCTCTCCATTACATCTTGACTAACAAGGTGTTATCTATTTAATGCGTAAGAATAACCTCCAGGATAACCTCTCGATTCTGTTTGGAATCTCTCAACCATTGATACTTTATTTTGCCTCATTTCCCTCTTCTCCTTTTTGGTTGAGAAGGCTTTCTCAGTCCCTTGATGCTGAGTCCCAGCTCATTCTAGGATTTCTGTCCCACATCGCCAGGAAGGTCCACACCCCTGGGAGTCATGTCCCACGTAGACGGGGGAGGGCAGTGAGTTTGCTTGTTGTGTTGGCTGGTGAGAGAGGCCACATCTGAGTAACTGAAGAGGTTGTCTTGGGGTGACTCTTAGGCCTAATTTTAAGTAGACTTAGCCTATCCTTTGTGGGGTTAAGTTTCATGTGAACAGACCCCAAGATTGGGGGCTCAGTTTATTGCTTTGGTTGTCTGCACTGCTTGTGAGAATATCAAGAATTCAAGTTGGGGAATTTGAATTTTCCTCCTTTCTCACCATTCCCAGAAGGGGACTTTGCAAATGCTTTTTTATTCACTGTTCAAATCATTCTGGGATTTATCAGGACATCACTCTGGACAAACCAACAAAATCTCATGCCCTACTCAAGGTTCCGTGTACTTATGGTGTTCAATTAAGTTGTCTTAATTAAGTTATATTAGGAAATGTCCTAGCTGACTTAGATTTTTAAAGAAAAAGTTTTAAACATTTTATTTTGAAATAATTTCAAAGTTATAGGCAGTTGCAAAACTAATACAAAAATGACACAGAGAACACACACCCCGCCAAAATACCAAGATCCACCAATTTTAACATTTTGCCATGTATGCTGTATGTGTCATTGTATCCATCCATCCATCCATTTATCTATCTAAATATCTATCTATTTATCTGTCAATTTTCTGAACATGAGAGTAGGTTGTATACGTCATGCTCCTTCAACACATAGTACTTCCATGTACATTTCCTTAAGTACAGTTATTTAAGTTCAGGAACTTGAATCTTGGTATAAAATTTTCAGTCTTTATTCCAGTATTCCAATAATGCCTTTTTGGGCCTTTTCTCCTCCATTATTAGATCCGATCCAGGATCACTGGATTTAATTTAACTGCATTTAATTGTCATTGTCTCTTTCACTGCTCTTTTTTTCTTTTTAAAAAAATTGTGGAAACATATATACAACATAATTACATTTACAATGTGCTACCCTCATCACCATCCAATACCCCTAACAGAAACCCTTCAGCCATTAGGCATTAATTCCCCTTTCTGTCTCAATGTATTGGTGTGTCCTTGCTATTTCATAGATGTGGAATTGTGTAATATTTGTCCCGCTGTGTTGACTTATTGCTCTTTCACTTAACATGACATCTTCAGGGTTCATCAGTGTAAACATTTTTCAGAACTTCATTTCTTTTTAAGGCTAATATGCCATTCTATGTAGAGACCATATTTTGTTTATCCTTTTACCTGTAAATGGGCATTTGGGTTGTTTCCACCTTTTGGCCATTGTGAGTAAAATGCTATGAACATCGGAGTATACATTTTAAAATATACCTTACAGTGTATCTTAATGAAACATCTACTCAGTAACCTTGGATGATCTAGAAGAACTCTAGTCAGGGTTATTTCTGGAGATTCCCCTAACCTCCTTCTCTTGTGGAAGGTGTTTGGGGAGGTCTTTCCAATCTCCAACCTCTTCCCTACCCCCATAAGTAGTGATGGGAAAGAGGCATTATCTGTGCTGTCCAGAGAGGACAGGCACAAATGCGACTGCAGCCCTGTGGCAGGGAGGCGGTTCTGCAACAAATGCGCATGTCCATTAAGATTGATTTATATTGTAGCCAGCGTTCACAGTGCTACAGTTCTCCTACTGGGAGGGTAAATGTGCCTTTTTAGAAGCTGGCCTGAAACCTAAACAGCTCTTAAATTCCTTTTCTATTTCCAGATTTCCAAGGCAAGATAAGATGTTTTTGTATGTGCCATTTCCCTAATAGTGACAGTTCTTCTTTAAAGGCAAAAATTTATTAAAAGATTTAATAGGCTTTGAGGTAACATAATCTCACAACAGGCTTTTATGGCATGTTTGTACAATTGATTTTTTTTTTTTTTACTGTTTCTTTTATTATTGTGGAAGCCACACAAAATCAACCATTTGAAAGTGTACATTTCTGTGGCATTTAGTACATTCATTCTTTTGTGCAATTATCATGCAACTTGTTTCACAACATTTTCATCACCCTCAAGATACAATTGATTTTTTAAAGGGAGCTGATGATACCTTGATTTTGAACTTCTCCTAGCCATGAAACCGAGTAAATAAATTCCCACTGTTTAAGCCAAGCCACTGCACAAAATTTGCTTTAGCAACAAGGAAACTAAAACAGTTTTTCATACCAGGAAAATGTGGTGATGCTATTTCAAATACCCCAAAATGTAGAAACAGCTTTGAAATTGGGTAATGGGTAGAAGCAGGAAGAATTGTAAGGGCTAAAAAATAAGCAAGATCTCTAGAGAAACTTTGGATCATCTTAGAGAAAATATAATTTTTTATGTACAGAATATTGTAGAAATATATATATTAAAGGTACTTCTGTCGAGGCCTTAGAAGGAAATGATGAATGTGTCATGGGAAATTGGAAGAAAGGTAATCCTTTGTTTAAGGTGGCAGAGAACTCAGTGAAATTGAGTTTTGATGTTGGATGGAAGTCAGAGCTTAAAAGCAGAGAATTTGAATATTTAGCTGAAGAGATTTCCATGCTGAGTGTGAAAGGTGCAGCCTGCCTTGTACTTGCAGATTCTACTGAAATGAGAGAGGAAAATAATAAGCTGAGAAATGAACTATCAAGCTCAAAGAAACCAGAAATTGACTGGAAAATTCTAAGTCTATCCTGATAGTGTGCTGAGACTAGGGCCAGAATTGGCTCTATCACAGACCTCCCTGAGCGTCTGGAAATCAAGTCCCAAGAGACTAGGGCTCCATATGAGAGCTAACTGAATCCGCTCATCCGTTTCAGTGGAAGTCAGGATTAGAAATGCACTTAAGCAGGATAAGATCTGTGGAAAGTTCTCTTGTCTGAAGGTTTGCCCCCCTGTGAACTGCATGCAAAGCCAAAAAGGCTTTTGCAAAATTTGTATAAGCAGAACCACAGCCAGCCTGGACTGAAAGGGAGACAGAGAAGGATGGATTGAAAGGAGAATGACTTCAAGGGCAGAACCGTGGTAGCTGAGGTTTGGGCCAAATATGTCTTGTCAGACCAAGAGAGCGGGCTCACCTGTGATTCCTGTTTTCCTTATAATTTCTCCATTTTGAAATGGAAATGTTAATCCTGTGCCCCCCCCCCCGCCCCCATTGTATGTTGGAAACAGTTACTTGTTTTCTAGGTTTTATAGGGTCCACACATAGGAATTGTGCCTAGGACAACCAGACCCATAGCTGGTTTTGGTGAGGCTTGTACTTAGCATTGTTACTGAAATGACTTAAGGCTTTTGAGATGTTTCAGCAGGATGGATGTATCTTGCATGTAGAAAGAACATGTCCTTTAAGGGTCCAGAGGGTGGATAATGGTAGTTTGGAACTATGTACCTCAGAAAAACATGATTTTAAAGTTAATCCATTCCTGTGGGCCTGAACTCTTGTAACAGGACATTTTGGTGAGGTTACTTAAAGTCTGGGTCACCTGAATCTGGCAAGGTTTTAATCCATTACTGAAGGCTTTATAGGAAAGGTCACAGAAAGAGAAAATGCCACAGAAGAAACAGCTAGAAGCTGAAAGTTAACGGAAACTAGAAGCATAGGGAAAGGTCAGAGAGGCTACTGCCATGTGCATTACCATATGACAGAAAAGCTAAGGATTGCTGGCACCCAGCCCCAGAACACCAGTCTTTGGGGAGAAAGCATCACTATGATGACTTGACACCTTAATTTTGGAATTCTCCCAGCCTCAAAACCGTTAGCCAGTAAATACCTGTTGCTTAAGCTAACCCAATGCATGCTATTTGTTTTAGCGACAAGGAAATTAAAATGGGCCCTCACTCTTCAAGTTTTGAGGACTGTGGCAGGGCCTCCAATCAAGGAGGATATGGAGGGGATTACTTCCAGGCCGACAGCAGGTAGGGCATGAGGTATCTAGAGGAAAGGAAGTACAAAAGTGGTCTTCTTGGCTCAGGCCTTCAGGATTTTATTCCCTCTCTCCTCTGAATTAAATACTAAACCTGTATCATTCCTTCTATTGTGTATCTGACAAAATTGTTCTGAATTATACAGAATTAAGGCAGTTGTGAAACCCAGTGTGGTAACATAACTTAGAACCAGGTGCACACAAGCAAAAGCCCTGAGGATTTGGAGCAATATGACAATACTCTCTAAAAATCCCTGGGTTGGAATCCAGGTTGAACATCGTTGCTGAATCAACGATGATTGCTCTTTCTTAAGCAATGTAACTTTTTAAAATACAAATTTTTATTGAGAAATCTTCACACACATACAGTCCATACATGGTGTACAATTACTGGCTCATATCATCACATAGTTGTATATTCATCACCGTGATCATTTTTTAGAACATTTGCATCTCCCTCCAGTAAAAGAAATAAAAAGAAAAAGCTCATATATCCCATACCCCTTACCCCTCCTTCTTATTGGCCACCAGTATTTCAAACCACACAATTTCCCACCCTTTATCCCCCCCCCAATATTTATTTATTTTCAACCTTATTTTTTTACTCATCTGTCCATACCCTGGATCAAAGGAGCATCAGACCTAAGGTTTTCACAGTCACACAGCACATTGTAAAATTATATCATTGTACAGTTTTCTTCAAGAATCAAGGCTACTGGAACACAGCTCAACAGTTTCAGGTATTTCCCTCCAGCCACTCCAATACACCATAAACTAAAAAGGGATGTCTATGTAATGCATAAGAATAACCTCCAGGATAACCTCTCAACTCTGTTTGAAATCTCTCAGCCACTGAAACTTTATTTTGTGTCATTTCTGTCTTCTCCCATTTGTGGAAGAAGACTTTCTCAATCTCATTAGGCCAGTCCTGGCTCATCCTGGGATTTCTGTCCCGTGTTGCCAGGGAGATTTACACCCCTGGGAGTCATTTCCCATGTAAGGGAGGAGGGCAGTGAATTCACCTGCCAACTTGATTTGGAGAGGGAGGCCACATCTGAGCAACAAAAGAGGTTCTCTGGGGGTGACTCTTAGGCATAATTTTAAGTAAGCTTAGCTTCACCTTTGCAGGAGTAAGTTTCCTAATAGTGAACCCCAGGATTGAGGGCTCAATGTATTGATTTGGCTGCCCCATTGGGTGCAAGAATACCAGGAATTCCTCAAATGGGAAAATTGAATATTCCCTCCTCTCTCTCCAGCCCCCCAGGGAACTTTGCAATACTTTTTTATTCACTGACCAAATTACTCTGGGATCAAACTAACCTGTACCAACCAACAAATAAGCAATATAACTTTTACATCTCTCCATATGTTCACCTGTGAAAGTTAAAGATGCCTAATTCAGGGTGGTGGGAGTGAGGAGTAATAAAAACACACAAAAAAGGAATTGGTACATAAGAGATCTAAATGTTGGGTCCCTTCTGCTGTTAGGCCCCATATTCTCAGGTGACACTCCCCAAGGTTCTTAAATTTAGTTCATCACTTGCTAGGAATGTGACATTTCTGTTTCAGCATCCTTCCAGAAATAACTTGAGAATGAGACATCTAGCTAAGCCCTTTCATTTTAGGAGATGAGAACAACAGATCAGAGTGGGTAATGTACTTGTGCCTAACTCAGTAAGTGTTTGACTCACTTTTCACTGCCAATTTAGGACTCTTGTTTCACTTTGAATCCATGTTCTGAATGTATCAGGTGTACTTTACAGGAGTATGTGAGCCCATAAATCAGTGAAGTCATGAATTCCTATATAAGATAACTCCCCAAGGTGGATTTTAAAGCTCACGTGTACATTCGTAAGTACAAAGTTATCTGTACTAGAACCACTCCTGCTACATATCAGTAACTTCAAAGAGATGTGTTTGCAACCTTGCAAATCCCGACTTGACTCTATGCCCTGTTCTTACCCTGTAACTCACCAGCAGCAAGGAGCACTGCTCTGGACGTCCTGGAAACACCCATGACCAGCTTCCCAGTCTGTAAGTTGCCCGTAAGTTACTTTTTTGCTATATGGCGTGCCCTGCTTTTTTTTTTTTTTTTTGGTTTTTAAGTACGCAATGACCTTTGGTGGACAATTGGCAAGCCAGTCAGGGAAATAAAAACAAAACAAGCTGATGGAAATAGGAATCTGGGGGAAATCCTGGGGCAACCAACTTCCAGTATGTGGAGGGAGGTGGCCCATTTTTTAGAACATTTCCGTCCAGTGTGTGAGTACGGGGATGCTCTGAATTCGCCAGCTGAAATGTGTTTTTGGTTTTTTTTTTTGTCCTGCAGAAGAACCTGAGAGGGCAAATGGAAATCGCAAGGAAAAAAAGCCACTGCAGCCCCTGCTTGGCTATCATTATGGGCAGCTGGATATGCTACCAAAGCCCAGGTAAAAGTGGAAGCAGAAGTAAGGAGATTAGAGGAGGCTTTAACTTTAGAAAATAATATTAGGTTTGCATGTTCCAACAATGCTGATGTATTAGCGAAAAAGTGCAAACCCAAGAGGGACCATTATAAGCAATGGCATGTAAAGTTGTGAAAATGCACAGATGAAGGGGAAGCATGCCATGGCGGCAGGTCCGAGGGGCTACCCAAAGGGAAGGCTGGGGTCCAAAGGTGTGGGATCCCTGGAAGAGGGCCTAAGAGGGAGAATAGGAAGAGGAAGTTGAAATTGCAAACGAGCCTAAACAAGCAAAGCCATTAATAACTTAAAAGATGAAAGCAACCAGGGATCCCAGTGGCCCTCAGGAAGAGAACCCTGCCCAGAAGGAAAAAGTAATGAGGGAGTATAGCCCTGCAGAATTAGTAGAATTAACCGAAAAAAGTTTAAACAGAAGAACTGAAAGAGGATGGTTGCTTGTTTACTAAGATTATGGGACATAGGGGAAGACGGTATTATGTTTTCAGGAGTGGAAATGGAAAAAATGGCTAGCATAATTACACATCCTCTCTTTGTCAGCGTCTTTACCAGGCACGGCAAAGACCTGATGGCATTTAAAATGTACTAGTGTGGTTCATTTTAGCTGCAAAATCAGCCTGGCCTAATGAGGGGGATATGCTGTGCACAATAGGCAAATGGTTATCTATGGACAAAGTACAGGATGTAGTCAGAGAATTAGGGATGATGATGAGCTGTTCACCGCTGGTGTGAGGGATAAAATCCCCCAAATCACACCTCCAGCCTGGTATGGGACATTGGTAGCTACTCTCAGCCCAGTAGTCGACTAGGCCATTCATCTAGGTTGCACAAGCAGTAGCAGACTGGGTGAGACTGAAAGAACATGGCTGAAAGGGGTAAGGAAAGTAGCCAAAAAGACCTTGCAAGGGAAAGGGCCTGTACCCATAAACAGTTAAGGGATGATGTAACTGCTGCAGGCACGTCCATAGAGAAATAACCAACGTAATGCTATACTGCAAGGACTCTGGTAAAAATTGACAAAGGAGAAAAGATAGCAGCCTCTGCCTACATCTAAATCTGTGCCACAGTGAAAGTACCCTCCAAGGAAAGTAGGTCTGGGATAAAGGGTGGATTCCCCCTACCCCTGAAGACTAGGGGTGGGACCATATGGTCTTCTGCAAACATTGGCCATAGCAGGTGATGGGAGAACTCACGTAGAGCTAATTATCCAGTGGTTTCCAACAAACTACACGTTGTATGTAGCCCTTATTGCTACTGGGACAGAATGCACACTTATCTGTGGGAATCTCTGGAGATTTAATAGGTCCTTAAAGGTGATACGTGGGTATGAGGGAAAAGCCATACAAGTAGTACAAATTACCCTAACACTGCAAATCAGGCCCTTCACCGCTGCAAGTATATTGTATGTATTTCTCCCATTCCCAAATATATAGTAGGGGTGGATGTGTTACAAAATCTAGACTTTACTACCACCACCAGTGGATTTTGCATCTGCACAGTGAAATTGATTATATAAGGTGCTGCTTATCAGTCCCCAGGGGACCTGCCCCCACCCAGAATAGTTACCCATACCAAAAAATATCGCCTCCCAGGTGGACACATTGAAATCAGTGAGATTCCACAAGAACTGGCTAGAGTGGAGAGCATATCACCATCACAGAACCCATTTAATAATTCCTTTTTGGCTGGTGAAAAAACCTGATGGTAGTTTGAGAATGACAGTTGATTATCGAGAATTGGATAAGTTTGTTCCTCCTATTCACGCTGCAGTGCCTAATATTGCAAGGCTTCTCAGTAATGTATTGGCCCAGTTAGGAGAGTTCCGTCAGGTACTACTTAGCCAACAAATGCCTTTTTCAGTGTCCCACTAGCTGAAGATAACCAAGATCAGTTTGTACTTATGAAGGGAGGGCGGCAGTGGCCATTTCAGGTTTTGCCACAAGGGTACATACCCAGTGTCACCATCTGTCACGGAACGGTGGCAGTTGATCTAGCAGTATGGGAAAAGCCACCAAATGTTGCTGAGTTTCACTATACTGACAATATGATGTTTACATCTCCAGAAACGGCGGCCCTGCTGTTAACAGTGCCTTTTAATGAGCCAAGGATGGGCTGTCAATGATGCCAAGACCCAGGGGCCTGGACAGTGTATAAAATTCGTAGGAGTGATTTGGTGGGGTAAGACGAAGGTCATTCTGGCAGTGGTCATAGAAAAAGCACATGTGTCCAACTCACCACACTGTAAAGGAACTGCAAGCCTTTATAGGCTTATTAAAATACTGGAGACCCTTTAGTATCTCATCTAGCTCCAATACTTTGACCATTATATAGATTAAAAAAACGGTGTGTGGAGGGGGAGCTCACTGGCATTGGGACCCTGAGATTAAGCACACATTCCAACAAGCAAAAATAGCTATAAGGGTTTTTCTGATTTAATTTCTGTAATTTTCAGAGATTTAGACTTTCTGATTTCCATATATAAAGACTGAGACAGGCAAATAATTGCCAGATATTTGTTTCCTCTTGGGCATGTGTGAAAGTGTCTTTTCAACTTACAAGTGACTGTGGGGAATCAGTAACTTTTTTCTCGAATGTGCCTTTGCCTGCCTCCTAGTGAAATGAATTTTGCTTGAACGAAAAGATAATTCTGCCATATTTGCCTGATTCTTGGTTCTGGAACTTCAGTATTTTGTCTTAGGCTTGTGAAGCACTTTCATTCACTTGTAATCCTTAAACATAATAATTTAAAAAGAGAGAACCATAAAGGAGTCGAGTTCTTTTGCTCACTAGTTGCTCTTGTTCCTTACATTCTAATTTATTAAACTTGCTATGAAAACAGTTTTGTTTTCTAAAAGGAAGGTTCTTTATCCATTCAGGATGAAGACAGCTGAATTCTGCCAGAAACCAATGAGGGGAGACATTTTTCCTAAGAACATATTTAATTTTTTTTTTTTTTTAACATGGGCAGGCACCGGAAATCGAACCCGGGTCCTTGGGCATGGCAGGCAAGCATTCTTACCTGCTGAGCCACCGTGGCCTGCCCAGAACATATTTAATTTTAACTGGTAACATTTTAAAGTAAATATGAAAGCCACCATAAGCTGTTTGAGGTGCTGAAAAAATGTTTTACACTGGCTCTGGAAGACAGTAGCCCCAATTACTTTCAAATTCAATTATGATAATGTCATTATATCCTATAGTTGTGTTTACAGAACAAAAAATTGTAACTGTCACGCAACTCTTTTACTCTCGGTGAGAGATGAACCTGTCCAGCTGACGTACTATTTCATGAAATAAAGTCATCTTGATGAGGAGTTTAAATAATAGATTCTTTTGTTACCTTCTGAAAGAATTCTGTCTTGAATTTCTTTCTTTAGAAGTTCTACAAAAAAAAAAAACAAAACCTGTTTAATGTGTCAATGAATGTTCGCTTTGTGAAAAAAAAAAAAAGGGTGTAAAATAAATCCAATCTCTAGGTACTTTAATAGCAGGGCAGACTTGTGAATTGGATATTGTCAGTCACCCAAAAGGGCCGGTGGGGCCTGTGGTAAAAGCCAAACAGGGAGGTGACAGCTAATGGCAGCAGTGGATGATAGCGCAGGGACAGGGCGCTGAGCTCACACTGTGGCCTCCCGCGCTATGGACAGGACAGCGGCGGCGGACGGCAAGGCTGGGGGTGCAGGCTTGGCCAGCAGGAGGCCCCACAGCTGCAGTGGGGGGTGGGGGGGCCTGCTGCTGGATCCCGGCAGCCCAGCGTGAACAGGGGTACCACCTCTTTGTCAGGCATTGCGTTGGGTCTGAGGATACAGCAGGCAAGAACCACCCCAAAAGCCGGCCCTTCTGGAGCATACATTTGGTGAGAGGGGGTGACAGTGACCAACCCTACAGGATCATGTGTTGAATGGTGTAAACAGCTTAGAGCTGCTACAATTTCTAGTTAGATTTCAGGTTTAATGACACCAGAAAATGTATCCAAGGATTACAAGGCTCTAAGGGATGGGAATAAACTGGCACAGATGAAAGAAGCACCTCTTTTTTCCAGGAGAATTAATCAAGGCCATTGTTAAAGATGTCCTGTATATCTGCCATTTTATGGGCCAGTGAGTGAAACCCTGACTGTGACGGACTTTAAGATGTACTTCAAAAACGTAAGATGGTAAAGACTGAGATGGTATAATCTAGGAATGCCTAGCGTGTATAATGATAAGTGACTAAGTATAATGATAAGTGACTAAATGTACAAATTTTAAAAGTGTTTTTGCATGAGGAAGAACATAGGAATGTCATTACTGCAGGGTGTTGAAAATTGATAGTAATTAATATTTTAAAAATTTAACTTATGTGTGAGACTAAAGCAAAAAATGTTTATTTGGTACAAAATTTATATTTTGACTAGTGCATCTCCTAATATAACTTATGTAGACAGCTTAGTTGAACAACATAAGTACATGGAACCTTCAGCAGGGCATGAGATTTTGTTGGTTTGTCCAGAATGATGCCCCAATAAATCCCAGAGTGATTTGAACAGTGAGTAAAAAAGTATTTGCGAAGTCCCCTTCAGGGAATGGTGAGAAAGGAGGAAAATCCAACTTCCCCGAGTTGAAATCTTGATATTCTCACAAGCAGTGCAGACAACCAAAGCAATAGACTGAGCCCCCAATCTTGGGGTTTGTTCATATGAAACAATCCCACAAAGGATAGGTCAAGCCTACTTAAAATGAGGCCTAAGAGTCACCCCCAGGAGAACCTCTTTTATTGCTCAGATGTGGCCTCTCTCTCCAGCCAACACAACAAGCAAACTCACCACCCTCTCCCTGTCTATGTGGGACATGACTCCCAGGAGTGTGGACCTTCCTGGCAACGTGAGACAGAAATTATAGAATGAGTTGGGACTCAGCATCAAGGGATCGAGAAAACCCCTAGAATGAGCTGAGACTCAGCATCAAGGGATTGAGAAAACCTTCTCCACTGAAAGGGGGAAGAGAGAAATGAGACAAAATAAAGTGTCAATGGCTGAGAGATTCCAGAGTTGAGAGGTTATCCTGGAGGATATTCTTACGCATTAAATAGATATCACCTTATTAGTCAAGATGTAATGGAGAGGCTGGAGGGAACTGCCTGAAAATGTAGAGCTGTGTTCCAGTAACCATGTTTCTTGAAGATGATTGTATAATGATATAGCTTTCACAATGTGACTGTGTAATTGTGAAAACCTTGTGTCTGATGCTCCTTTTATCTACCTTATCAATACATGAGTAAAACATGGAATAAATATAAATAATGGGAACAAATATTAAACTTAGACTGAAATGCTAGTGATCAAATAAAAGGGAGAGGTAAGGGATATGGTATGTATGAATTTTTTTTTCTGTTGTGTTTTTATTTCTTTTTCTGAATTGATGCAAATGTTCTAAGAAATGATCATGATGATGAATATGCAACTATGTGATGATATTGTGAATTACTGATTATATATGTAGAACGGAATGATCATAAGTTAAGAATGTTTGCATTTGTTTGTTATATATTTTTTAAAAATTTAAAAATTAATTTAAAAACAAACAAACAAAAAAAAATGTAGGGGGTGCATGGGTGGTTCAGTGGTAGAATGCTTGCCTTCCATGCCAGAGACCTGGGTTCCATCCCTGGACATTGCACCCCCTCCCCCCACCAAAAAAAAACAACCAAAAACCTAGAGAGGGGCCCACATTTCATTCTTGATGCTCCCCTTGGAGTGATAAGCAGAGTTGAGAAGATTGGAGCACAGAGCCACAGAGACAATTCCTGTGGTGTAGATTGTATGCGAGGATATGAGGAACTTGTGATTTGCTTATGAACAACAAGAACAGAGTAAACTGGGGATATTGAAAACCTCACAAACATGCATTTCCTCTTTCCAATGGGCAGATACTATTTGCATGCAACTATAAAGAAAAATTTCCTTTTAATGGCTGCAAAGTTTGTGATGCAGTTGCCGAATATAAAAGACAGGGTTTGCCAAATGAGTTGGAAAGTATCCAAAATAAACAGTAATTATGAGCTCTGTGAAACCTACCCTGTCATCACTGTTGTGCCGACTAGTGTAAAAGGTGATGACCTTTCAAAAGCGGCTGCCTTGAACTGGTTTTCAACAGCCAACAAAATGAAAGAGGACCACTACCTTACACCCTATATAAAAATTAATTCTAAATGGATCAAAGACCTAGATGTAACACCCAGTACCATAAAACTTCTAGAAAAAAATGTAGGGAAACATCTTCAAGATCTAGTAATAGAAGGTAGCTTCTTAAACTTTATACCTAAAGCACAAGCTGCGAAAGAAAAAACAGACAAATGGGAACTCTTTAAGATCAAGAGCTTCTGTGCCTCAAAGGGCTCTGTTAAAAAGATCAAGAGGCAGCCAACTCAAAGGGAGAAAATATTTTGAAACCACATATCGGATAAAGACTTGATAACCTGTGTACATTAAGAAATTATACAGCTCACCAACAAAAGAACAACAACCCAATTATAAAATGGGCAGAGGAAATGAATCGGCACTTTTCTGAAGAGCGAATACACATGGCTAAAAAGCACAGAAGAGCTGCTTATCTTCATGGGCTATAAGGGAAATGCAGATTAAGACGACAGTGAGATATCACTTCACATGGCTGCTGTTAAACAAACAGGAAACTATAAATGCTGGAGAAGATGTGGAGAAATTTGAACACTTATTCATTACTGGTGGGAATGTAAAATAGTTCAGCTGCTGTGAAAGTCAGTTTGGTGATTCCTCAGAAAGCTAAATATTTAGTTGCCATATGACCCAGCAATACCAATACTCAGTATATACCCAGAAAAGTTGAGGGCAGTGACACCAACAGACATTTGCACACCGATGTGCATAGCGGCAGTATTCACAATTGCCAAGAGATGGAAATCCAGATGCCCATCAACAGATGAGTGGATAAACAAAGTGTGGTATATACATATGATGGGATATTATGTAGCATTTAGGCAAAATGATGTTCCGAAACATATGACAACATGGATGAACCTTGAGGACATAATGCTGAGTGAAATAAGTCAGACACAAAAGGACAGGTACTGTATGATTCCGTTATTATAACTCTGATAAAGCCCCAGTGTTTTGGCGCAGCTAGAAGGAAAAATCTGAGATGAGGGCATAGTGGCCCATGACAAACTCTGGGGACTGTTCTGTAGCTGCTTGTTGAAGTGTGCTTTGAAAATTACTGCTTTTTTCTTTCTTTGCATATATGTGTGTGGGTATATGTATATGTGTGTGTGTGTGTTATATTTAACAACAAAAAAATGGTAAAATAAAATACTATAGGCAGCTACAGTAGTATTAGATCAAATAAATTCCTGAAATCAAAAATTTGAAAATACTTAGTTAGCATAGCTCACTACTATAGCAAAGGTAATAACTTTTTACTTGATATTTTGAGAACGCACAAAGTTTTGATAGTTAATCAAATGGTATTTAAGATAGTGTCCAATATTTAGAATTTAAGAAATTGATATCTGTATTTATAGATATTTTTACTTCCTTGCTTTAACTTTAAATTCATTTATGAAACATTGTATGAACAGGCTTTACGATAATTACTTAGATTTTTTTTTTAAATATGCCTATAAATAAGCTATACCATTTTAGGTGGTTAAGATTTTCATACGTTAATTGTAAAAATACTTGTATCTTCATATTTTCACAGGAAAATATTTAGTAACTTAAGCCATTACGATAGCAATGCAGATACTTGTAAAAACTTTTCCTTGATATTTTGAGAACATTCACAGTTTTGATGGCAGATCAAATGGTATAAGTTAGTGTTTAATATTTAGAATTTAAGAACTTTGCTATCTGAATTTGTAAATTTTTTTCCTTGTTGCCTTAATTTTAAATTGGTTTATAAAACTTACTGTGCAAACACAGGTTTTCAATTATTATATGGATACTTTCTTTAAATATGCCTATGGTTAAGCTAATTAAGATATCCATTTTTGGGTGGTTCTAAGTGTATTGTTTGTTTCTTAAATCAAAAAAAAAAATTTTTTTTTAAAGTGGCAGCCTTTAGAGCAAAAGGCACTATCCCTGGGTTTATCAAGGGTCCACGAATCAGAGATTCATCCAGAAAGTCAGTTAGCCTGTTGAAGCCAACCTCTTGTGGGTCCAAATGATAAATGCTGCAAATAAGATGAAAAATATTAGCAGACAATAATGGATGCTAATGGACAACCACACAAACTTACCATCTTTGATGCCCGACAAAACAGCGTTGCCGATACCAACAAGGTGGAGGATATGAAAGTGAAAGTGCTTACCCAAACGATGAAATCCACAACATTCATGTGATGAGAAAGTCACTCTGTAAACTCAGAGATTGTCTACCTTTTAATCGACGAGGCCCGGTGGTTCTCCAGTGTGCATGGGACGCAGTGACTGGGATGTATAAGGATGCTTCTTGCTGGGGAAGTGAAAATTGCTGACAAAATAGAATCTCTGGCAAGACCTCGGTCGTGGTGCACTGCAGCGACTGTTGGGACCCGATGGCCCAGCTCACAGCCCTGGCATGCTGATGTTGGACAGTTATGACCGGACCATCAAAAGATTTGAAGCTGTCATAGAAAAAGAGTGCATAACCTTTTGACGTAGGTTTGCACTGCAAGTGGGCCATCGTAATGACAACAACGCCAGTGCCAACAGATTCCCTATATTTCTGCAGTTTATTGATTGTGTTTGTCAAATGACAATTTCCTTCAGTATTTGAATTCAATACACTGTTCTTGATTACAATTTTGGATTACACCTCTATAGCTGTCTATTCGGGACTTTTTTTGTGCAACTGTGAACAAGAGCAATTCAAAGAGAATGTATATATGAAGACTTTATCTTTATGGTCTTATATCAATAGCCAGCTAAATGAATTTTCTAACCCCTTGTTTGTGAATTATGAAAACCATGTGTTATATCCTGTTGCTAGCCTGAGTCATTTGGAATTAAGGGTAAACTATTATGTACAACGGAATTTTTTTTACGAAGGAAACCTCAGATGCTGATTCACCAGAATCTTAAGGAGCTGCTGGCCAAGGACAGAGCTGCAGAAGCGGGTGGAGGACTTGCAGCGAGGTGGCCACATGCTCCATCTCATCCTTGTCCGAATGGAGGCCCCTCTACTTCCCACGCGGCCACCTCAGTCCACACTTTCGTCTGATGGGCAGGTCCACTGTCCCCGGCCAGCTAAGGTGTGGGGTCCAGCAATGGCCGTTGTCACTGTAGCTTGTGATCTTGTCTTCTAGGATTTGGCCCAGGACCCTCTGTGACTGGGTGGCCCAGTCGTTTGTGCAGATGGATGCAGCGCCCACCAGCTGCACAGTCTCTGAAGGGGTTCAGCTGTCCAGTCCACATGTGAACTCACCTTCTGCCATTCAGGCAGCTTTGCAGAAACCGGGGGAACATAGTAGAATCCTTAGAGTTAAAAAAAATGCCATCAGATTTAGCTCCACATTCAGTACTTCATTCAAAAGAAATGCCTGTCACATAAAGACCACCTCGGCCAGCCACGGGGCTTCTTTCAGCATTTCGCTACAACTTGAAAGCTGTTTTTAAATTAAATGTTTGGTAAGGGAAGACAGAACATTGCCATCTTTGTACATTTCTCTTCAAAGGGATCCTCCTGTACTAATTACCTTTGTATCCATATAAGGTATTTTTTAAAAAGAGAAACATGCCTTTATTTTTCTATGTCCTTTTTTATGTTTAGAATAGCCACTTGAGGAAGTACTGCTTAAGGGTACTGGGTGAGCAGTGCCCTTGCAGCACACTTCATGCAAACTTGTATGTGGTACCTTTGAAAGGAGACGAGAGGATACTTTTGTATGGGGAGAGTCGCATTCCGATCTCACCCAACTCAGCCCCACGCCAGAAGCTCCCAAGGCCAAACCCGAGCCAAGAGCTGGAAGGTTGCCCGGGCAGCTTCCAGACGGAACCCACGCCCAGCCCTACGTACTGACTTGATTTTTGAGGATGTATTCTTAAATAAGGTTTTTACAGTCAAATATTTAGAGACTAGAAGTTGAAACCTTCTAATTCTTATAGAAAATTGTCCTTAAGATGCCAGAAATATTTCTTAGAGATAATTTGTTCATCTAAAATGCTCATTTTTTATCAACTGGGTGAAGTCATAGTTTCTAAGTCATAGTTTAATTGAAATTAGTTTTTAATTTATGCTCTGAGCCTTTACAAGAGCTTATTTATGGATGAAGAAAATATTGTTGTATACATTGATTTTTAAAATGGGAACATCTCCCATTTTTACCCCTGAGAAATACTACTTAACCCCCAGCTGCACTAGTCCTGGTAGCCATGTGGCAGCCTCCACGAGGCGTGGCCCAGGCAGGCCCCCTAGAAGCCCCCATTTCACGTAAAGAAGCACAGCAGACTATGCTCCTTTGTATGTTCCTAAAACAGAACAGAGAAAACAACTGGACATAGAGTTTTATTACCCAGGAAATTCTTTTTTCTGTTTTATTTAGATATACTATAATGTAAAACATTTATGGTTTGGGTTTTAAACAATTGGTACAGTATTGTGTTTGCCTCATCTGGCGCACTGTATTTCGAGATCTAATTAAATTGTTAATATGTTTGAAAAAAAAATGGGAAGGGAGTACCACTCAGGCTCTGGTCCCAGCTACAGAAAGGAACAGAGCAATGATATAGTGCTATTGAAAAATAACTGTTAAAGGAATGTCAGTACTGCAGGGTGTTGAAAATAGATGGTTATTAATATTTAAAAATTTTTAACTTATGTGTAAGACTAAAGCAAAAAATGTTTATTTGGTACAAAATTTATATTTTGACGAGTGCAGTTCCTAATATAACTTATGTGGACAGCTTAATTTAACACCATAAGTACATGGAACTTTGAGTAGGGCATAAGATTTTGTAGGTTTGTCCAGAGTGATGCCCCAATAAATTCTGAGTGATTTGAACAGTGAGTAAAAAAGTATTTGCAAAGTCCCCTTGGGGAAATGGTGAGAAAGGGGGAAAATTCAACTTCCCCAAGTGGAGAATTCTTGATATTCTCACAAGCAGTGGGGACAGCCACAGCAATAGGCTGAGTCCCCAATCTTAGGGTTTGTTCATATGAAACTTAACCCTGCAAAGGATAAGTAAAGCCTACTTAAAAGGCCTCAGGGTCCCCCCAAGAGAACCTCTTTTGTTGCTCAGATGTGGCCTCTCTCTCCAGCCAACACAACAAGCAAACTCACTGCCTTCCCCCGGTCTATGTGGGATATGACTCCCAGGGGTGTGGACCTTCCTGGCAATGTGGGACAGAAATCTTAGAATGAGCTGAGACTCAGCATCAAGGGATTGAGAAAACCTTCTTGACCGAAAGGGGGAAGAGAGAAATGAGACAAAGTGTTAGTGGCTGAGAGATTCCAGAGTCGAGAGGTTATCCTGGAGGTTATTCTTACGCATTAAGTAGATAGCACCTTGTTATTCAAGATGTAATGGAGAGGCTGGAGGGAACTGCCTGAAAATGTAGAGCTGTGTTCCAGTAACCATGTTTCTTGATGATGATTGTAAAATGATATAGCTTTCACAATGTGACTGTATAATTATGAAAACCTCGTGTCTGATGCTCCTTTTATCTACCTTGTCAACAGATGAGTAGAACATACGGAATAAAAATAAATAATAGGGGGAACAAATGTTAAAATAGATTTAGTTTGAAATGCTAGTGATCAATGAAAGGGTGGGGTAAGGGGTATGGTATGTATAATTTTTTTCTGTTTTCATTTTATTTCTTTTTCTGTTGTCTTTTTATTTCTTTTTCTGAATTGATGCAAATGTTCTAAGAAATGATCATGATGATGAATATGCAACTATGTGATGATATTGTGAATTACTGATTATGTATGTAGAACAGAATGATCAAAATGGGAATGTTTGCGTTTTTTTGGGTGTTTTTTTTGTATTTAAATAAATAAATAAAAGATGTAATGGAGAGGTTGGAGGGAACTGCCTAAAATGTAGAGCTGTGTTCCAGTAACCATGTTTCTTGAAGATGATTGTATAGTGATATATAGCTTTCACAATGTGACTGTGTGATTGTGCCTGATGCTCCTTTTATCTGCCTTAGCAACAAACAAGTAAAACATATGGAATAAAAACAAGTAATAGGGGGAATAAATGTTAAAATAAATTTAGATTGAAATGCTAGTGATCAATGAAAGAGAGGGGTAAGGGATATGGTATGTATGAATTTTTTTCTGTTGTCTTTTTATTTCTTTTTCTGAATTAATGCAAATGTTCTAAGAAATGATCATGATGATGAATATGCAACTATACGATGATATTGTGAATTACTGATTTTATATGTAGAATGGAATGATCATAAGTTGAATGTGTTTGTTATATATATATTTTTTAATTTTAAAATTAATAAAAAAAGAAAAACTGTTAGCAGCGTACCTCATTCTTACACAAACTGAGCCTATAACAACCACTTGGCTAATAAATCTGCTAACGTTTTTGCCAGTAAGTGGGTGGGTCAAAGACACTTGTATTTGACCAAAAAGTATGTGTGTATAGGCTAGCACACTACAAAAATGGCATGCTTATTTATAACAATGGAGTTCTTTCCATACTAGCCCACTATCTGAGGAATTACATAAATTACAGGGGCCAGCTACATATATAGAGACTCTGAATTACCCTACACCATACCAGCGATAAAGTTACATCAATAGTAGAGGTTATAGAAGTCTGTTCTAGTTTGCTAGCTGCCGGAATGCAATATACCAGAAACAGAATGGCTTTTAAAAGGGGGAATTTAATCAGATGCTAGAAAATGTCCCAATTAAAGTAAGTCTATAGAAATGTCCAATCTAAGGCATCCAGGGATAGATACCTTGATTCAAGAAGGCCGATGACGTTCAGGGTTTCTCTCTCAGGTGGCAGGGCACATGGCAAACACAGAGTTTCTCTCTCATCTGGGAAGGCACATAGTGAACACGGTCAGGGTTCCTTTCTCATCTGGAAGGGTACATGGTGAACACGGCATCATCTGCTAACTTCTTCTCCTGGCTTCCTGTTTCATGAAGCTCCCTAGGAGGCATTTTCCTTCTTCATCTCCAAAGGTCGCTGGCTGGTGGACTCTGCTTCTTGTGGCTATGTCATTCTGCTCTGCTCTCTCTGAATCGCTTTCTTTCTCCAAAATGTTTCCTCTTTTATAGGACTCCAGAAACTAATCAAGACCCACCCCAATGGGTGGAGACATGTTGTCACCTAATCCAGTTTAACAACCACTCTTGATTAAATCACATCTCTGGGGAGATGATCTAATTACAGTTTCAAACATTGAATAGGGATTAGAAGAAACAGCTGCCTTTACAAAATGGGATTAGGATTAAAACATGGCTTTTCTAAGGTACATACATCATTTCAAACCAGCACAGAGTCCCATCAAAGGATGCCTGGTAAACTCAGGGTTCCTACAGACAACAACCCTGTCCACACGCAATAGCAGTTCAAATAACTACAGAGACCACATGGATGGATGAGGAGAACATCAGAGTCGTCAGTGGACTGAGTTATGAGCTGTCTAGATGGTTATAGTCCCTGAGCCTGTGCTGATCTCCATATGCATCAATAGCTGGGCCCTGTATCGTGGTCTGACTCTCTGGATGGCACAGTGGCAACAGGAAAAATGGACCAAAACCAGTAAGGAATTTGGGGGAAGGTATCTGGTTTAGGGCACAAAATCACGATGCTGAAATGACAGTCTGGCACAATTCCAGCCCATGCTTCAAGCACACATCTGGGAAATTTGGAAGCTGACACCTTAAGCTAAAATTAGGTAAGTTGGTGAAAACCACAACCAGATTGGCTACACCAGAAATTGGGACACAAAGGTCCTAAGACTGTATGGGAATTATGTAAAAGGTTACATCTTTCTTTGAAATATAATGATGTGTTCACTGCCTGTGAGGCCTGTCCAAGATGCACTTGACAGAGGAGCCTACCCCTGGCCCTACCTCATAATACGGGACAGATGCCAAGAGGAATGCAAGCCAGGCCATGCTGGCAAATAGACCTTCCTCTGTCAGATGGACAAGGATACACAAATCTGTGTAGCTACTTCTTCTGGTGTTCTGCAGGTGTTTGCATATCGTTGAAGGAATCAATCTTCAACAATACAAGGACTTTTTTTTAACTTGCATAATGTAGGTGTTTGGGACTGAGAAGTGGTTAAGTCATGATGTGCAAATGTAGTTGGAACATGGATAAGTGTTTTTTTGCTTTTGTTTTTTATTTTTTATAGTTTTATTTCACACAAATAAAACTTGCACAAGCGCTGTCTATTCGTATTCTTCACTGCACAGCCAGGCACTGGGGTTAGTGACTCTGATGGCCAGCTGGCCTGCTATTTCCACGATAGCTTTGCAGTTCTCAGCACAGTAAGATTTGTTGCACATCAGCAGCACTTTCAGCTCCTTGACATTGCTGACCAGGAACGTTCAGAAGCCGCTGGGCAGCACGTGCTTTGATTTTTTGTTGCTCCCATAACCAATGTTGGGCATCAGGATCTGGCCCTTGAATCTTCTCCGGACCCTGATGTCAATGCCTCTGGGTTTCCGCCAGTTGCACTTAATTTTGACATATCCTTCTGACGTGCTGGATGAACTTCTTGGTCCTCTTTTTGATAATCTTAGGCTTCACAAGGGGTCTAAGGGCAACCGTGAGGCCCGGTAGGAGATGGCTGCCACCACCGTGGGCAGCGCTGAGCAATAGAGGTAGATAAGTATTTTATGTATAGATATCTAAGAGACAGGGAATGACATAGGTGAAAAGAAGCCGTTAGGTCCCTAAAGGACACAGGAGGAGAATTTAAGTCCCCACTGGCTGAGAAGCTGTCGAAGTGTCGGAAGACGCTGGGTCTTCCCAAACGCGTGCTTTTCCCCTTTTCTTCCAGGCCAGGCTGAGCCTCCCTGCCCTCCGTAGGCAGCCGATCCGTGGTGCCGTTCAGAATGGAAGTGAAGCCCCCGCGAACAGGAGCGTCTGTGGACGCTGAGAGGTTTGAGAGGCGCCCTCTAGACTGGAATGGATACCTGGTACGTCACTGTCTCTGATCAGAGTCCGTGCACAATCACCAGACAGAATTTAACCGCAGAAGCTGAGTTACGAACTCTACTTGGTGAGATCCCCGTGTACCACGATTTACAGCGTGCATCGAAGTGGTTTTTCATTGTCTCATGTCTCTTCGTGTGGCACTGACGAAGTTACCAGGCTTCAGTTTCATCTGTAAAATTAGTGTAGTATTGCATGACAGTAGTGCCAAGGGATTTAGAAATACACCGTACTACAACATGTAGCTGCGGTTTGATAAAAGTTACTGCAGTTTATTTCAGAGTATGTGTATAGAGGAAATGGGTCCAAAATCTCATGTCAGGGCAAGTCACGGTGGCTCAGCAGGCAGAGTTCTCACCTGCCATGCCCCAAACCCGAGTTTGATTCCCAGAGCCTGCCCATGCCAAAAAAAAAAAAAAAGAAAGAAAAAGAAATCTCAGCTCAATTTTCAATTTCTGTATATGGAAAAAGAATTTTTGAGTAAGTTAATGATTTAATTAGGTCATTATTTAGGGGCAAAAAACAGCAGGAATTCAGAGTTTTCCTGGAATTCCTACTGGTTTCTGAAGACCTTGTATTTGAAGTGTTTGCAGCTTCATTTCATGTTTTTTCCAATCATAAATGCACTTTTTAATTTACTGGATGATCTGTAATGTGTATACGAATACCTTCTTGGATTGAGCTGCAGAAACGCTCAGTAGACATTTGAATTCATGTGAATTGTACTTGCCTTCCTATGGCATCATTTTGAGAGATATTCCCCTGTTATGAAGTAGTCAGCAAACATTCCAGAAACTCACCAGTTCAATTGGTAACATAAATCATATACTGATGGCTGGAGTTAACAGGACTATCTCCAACTGTTGAACTAAGAAGCTGCAATATCAAGTGATATAGTGATGGAACCTGTAAGCTTAGCCTGAACAGATGTTATGGACTGAAATGGATTATATGTGGAGAAAAGGGAAAAGAGAAAAAGGAACTAATTGTTGTGTTCTTTATCTCTTAATCTCATAAATCATATGTTAAGTATCGCTATCTAGATCATGTGGCTAGTAAGTAGCTGAGACAGTATTTCAACACGAGGTTGCCTCTCTGTTTCCAGGATGCTGTGTTGCCTCCTAATTTAGGAAACAGCATTTCCTGAGGTT
Source organism: Tamandua tetradactyla (assembly GCF_023851605.1). NCBI lineage: Eukaryota > Metazoa > Chordata > Mammalia > Pilosa > Myrmecophagidae > Tamandua > Tamandua tetradactyla. Next base: position 87,384,715 of record NC_135331.1, on the reverse strand, counting down.
ATTACCTTAAACACCACTTTGACTGGAAGTTGGAACAGTTCTATTAGCTTTTTTTTGGGGGGGGGGTGCATGGCCCAGGAATTGAACCCAGGTCTCCTGCGTGGAAGGCAAGCATTCTACCACTGAACCACCCATGCACCCTCTATCAGCTTTTTGAGTGTGATTTTATACAAATTAGAAGCTGTTAAATACAGTTAAATTTCAGCAATACAGAGGCTACCATTTGGAATTTTTAGTTTTGTTATTCTTGTTTTATTTTCCAAAACAGAAAGTATCTGGGAAAGAGTATTAGAGCAGCCTAGAAAGATGAATGCTTTGAAATTCACAATAGTTTCAGCTTTAGCAGAGCTCTTTGGTACCATTCTTCCCATTTGTCCTAAATTTTCACAAGTTTTAATTTTACTGATATTGCATGCTGTTCCAGTTTGCTAGCTGCCGGAATGTAATATACCAGAAACGGAATGGCTTTTAAAAAGGGAATTTAATAAGTTGCTAGTTTACAGTTCTAAGGCCAAGAAAATGTCCCAATTAAACAAGTCTATAGAAATATCCAATCTAAGACATCCAGGAAAAGATACCTTGATTCAAGAAGACCGATGAAGTTCAGGGTTTCTCTCTCTCAAGTGAGAAGGCACATGGCAAACACAGTCACAGTTTCTCTCTCGGCTGGGAGGGCACATGGCGATCAAGGCGTCATCTGCTAGCTTTATCTCCTGGCTTCCTGTTTCATGAAGCTCCCTGGGAGGTGTTTTCCTTCTTCATCTCCAAAGGTCGCTGGCTTGTGAACTCTGCTTCTCGTGGCTATGTCGTTCTTCTCTGTTCTCTCTGAATCTCCTCCATTCTCCAAAATGTTTCCTCTTTTATAGGACTCCAGAAAAGTACCAAGACCCACCCAAATAGGTGGAGACATGTCACCTAATCCAGCTTAACAACCACTCTTGATTAAATCACATCTCCAGGGAGATGATCTGATTACAGTTTCAAACATACAGTATTGAATAGGGATTATTGTGCCTTTATGAAATGGGATTTAGGTGAAAACACGGCTTTCCTAGGGGACATACATACTTTCAAACCAGCACAAATGCCAAATCCATTAGTCACTTGACTTTACAGTCAAGTCATATATATATTTTGAAAATAATAATATAAAATAATAATAATAATAATTTTAGGTGCATGGTCAGGGAATCGAACCTAGGTCATCCACATGGAAGGTGACCATTCTGCTGAACCACCCGTGCACCCTACAGTCTTATATTTTAATATGAAAAAAATTGAGACAATTTATTGTTAGTTTAGAAAAGACAGTTTTTATTTAAAAGGAACTCTCACAACTTCAGGTGTCCCTTGATTACAACACTGATTAAGTTGAGACAACAGTGAAGGAATCCTCAAGAAGTCATGCCTACCATGAAAAATCATCAGGAATGGACAAGAAAAAGATGAGAGCATTATTAATTCTTGAGAGAATATGTTCTCCTATATAAAACTGTGGTTATAAAAAATCGTATAAAACGTGGTTAAGAATCAGTCAATTATGAATTTGAGAATTGTTAAATATGTCAGTGGACCTTAGCAGTAGGTGAAAAGACTCGTTACTTCTAACTCTTGAGAATAGTCAGATGAGTATTGTTGACGTGACAGGAATCCCCACTCACGTTCCCCAGCAGACGGAGAACCCTTGTCTAGTAATTCTCTAATGACTTTTGAGAAAGGATTCATCTCTGTTCATTTTTTCTATTATAGTTAAGATATAAAAGACCTATGGCTCTTGCAGTTTTGGGCCTGGTTAGGAAGCCTAACTTGCAGACCCTGGAAGGCTGCATTCTTGAGCCTATGCATTTTATCCTGGAACCTATTATCAATGATTTAATTTGGGGCAACTTGAAAACTTCTGTGTTCTAAGAGAAACAGATATACACAGGATACTTTGTCATAAAGTCAGTTCCTTCTCTGGTTAAAATGCACAGTTAAACCTTATCCACAGGTGTTGTGTTTGCTACTGAGGATGAGATCAAGTCACTAAGTGTTCAGTCTGTAAATTTAGTGGAATCATTCCATTTTAAAGTGTAAAATAATTTTCTTCCAGATAGATTAAAAATGAGTGATTTTCATTGTCCTCAATTCAGATGTCTAAAACTTTTTAATATTATCACATTTTTATTAATCTTCATGTGATCCAGTATTTTAAAAATCACTAATTTACTCTTTGTCTCTATAGTCTTAAGATTATTATTACTTACTATACTATTATGGATATTTCTGCATCGTTTATAACTCTTGAGTTAAAGATTTGACTACTATCATTTTTAAGTTGGAAGTGACCTTACAGGGCATCTAATTCAGATCCCTTTCTTTGGTGAAAGAAGTAATTTTCTTTTTAAATTTGTAGATTACCAGTAGCCACTTTGGTGAAATATCATATAGGGGTTGAATTTTGATTTTCATTTTTTCCTTGCCTTTCTGTGGACAGGCTATCCCTACCATATCTTATTCTTTGCAACACTTCTGCTTTAGGTCCTGTTTCCCTCTGATTTGGAAAGAGAAACCATTTTGCAATTATAAATTACAAATTTTCTCTTCATTGAGAGTACTGGAATACTTAGAATGACCAAAAAAGTAATATTACATTATCGACCATAAGAGAGTTACCCCACAAAACTGCCAAAAATTGCAGAAAAAAATATTCAAGACTTTCCTACTCTTCTCCTATCAAGATTTATTCCTTGGTTTCCACATGATGTGTCCAAACTTCCACTCAAATCTAAAAGATCACCACCTGTGATTTCTATAGAGGTAGCTAAAGATGTGAAACGGTACTTAACCATTTCAGAACATGAGAGTAAATCACAAAGTTATGACTGTACAGTCGATCTAAAGGAGTTTCAACCTAATTTGAAAAAAAAGAAGACTTAATCTGGTCTTAAACACTGAATGAAGAGACTTATTCTGGAAATATGAATAAACAATCAGAAAAAGGAAATGGCACTTTAAAAGGTTCCCAGTAGTTATTGTACTGAAAAGATTTTTCCTTTATCTAAAAAATTGTGAGTTTAAAGACACTAAATTTGCACACTCTTTATAGAGGAAGATAGACAATAAAATGCACTATTTGTAACAGCCAACTCTAGAAGACATTTGGACAAAACTCAATCAAATTATCAGGTACAGTGAACTACCATCTTGTATTGCAATAATTTGGAGACATTTAGGCCGAATATGGGTTTTCTGTGATGTTACTGTGAATATGTGGGAAATCTGAGAAGATTAGCTTTTACTGGAAAAATGAATTTGTTTATAAATATGGTGTTATTTTTAGTATATAATGAATTTCACTGATTGTAAAAAGAATATTCAATGAACTGAGTATGGACTGAAATAGTGAGATGAATAAATGTTTTACTGATTTTTAAATTTTAACTTTTTTTATTTGACCTTTTGCTAGCGTAGCCTATTTATTCTTAACATTATGGAAAAATAATTGTGTGGTATTAAGTGTACAGTCTGTATTCCTAAAATGAATATTTTTCAGGCAAATTCTTAGCCTTGTCATTAAGTCAAGAATATTCTGGGTTCTACTGATTAGCAGCCTTCTTTTAAATTAATTGTGATAAATTATTGTTTAAGGTGAATTTGAAACTAAAACATTTATTCCTTTTGTTGTTACTTTCCTAGTGATTGAATTAGATATTCCTATTTTTTATTATGAGAAATAGGTTAGATTTTGGAAATCCTTTGAATTTAATTTTACTGAAATTTTTCTCTTTATTCATCTGAAATGTAATGATTTTTATCCCAATAAAATCGAAAACAATTCTTAAAAAAAAAAGCAAGGACTGGAGAAATTTTCCTTATGGTCTGGGACCCCCAACACATTGCCAGTGACCAAGGCACCCATTTTCCAGGTCACCAAGTCCAGAAAGGGGTGCAAGAAAGAGTGATTGCTGGTATTTTCATCTACCATATAACCCCTAGGCTGCTGCCCTGACAGAAAAGAAAAATGGTACTTTAAAACACCTGCAATAGTTATCTCCCAAACCACTCACAGCTTGGGTGGGCAGCTCATTTACAGTAAGCGGTTAGGGAGATAAATAGTGCACCAATGACCTGACAAACCTCAGCATATGAGCGTTTGAGGACCCCAGTACCCATTCCATCAGTGCTGAAAAGTAACACTGGAGCACGATATTTCACCATTTAGAACAGGACAGGTTCTAGATTTGAGATTGCCACAGGCCATACCCAAAGGTACCCACTTAAAGTTTGGTGGGGCTTATGCTGGAAAATGCCACCCAAGTGGGTAAGTGTTCTTATTCCTTTGGGACAGGGGAAGAAATTAGCAATAATTGACTCCTATTCTTTTTCGTTTAACCTTTTTAATTTTAATTTTTTGTTTTTGACTCCTATTTTATATGTAGAAGGCCTCTGCTGCTGTAGTGTATAGCCAGCCTCCTTTCTCGAACCTGGGGCGGAAGCTGAATTCTTATTATGGCTTAATACACAGGCTCCTATATACAATGGCCTGCCTGATCCAAAGAACTCTTGGGTACTAGAGTTTTGATGCACCTCTCCCAGAAACCAGTGTTGGGAACCACCTGGTCAGGAGATGGGCCTGTAATGTGGATTATTACCAACCAAATGTCATGACGTCCCCATGTTCATTCCTACCAAACCGTCTTGTATTTTGTCCTGAGATGAATGTTTCTAATTTTTATAACAGAAAGAAATTAATGCCTAAAACGGGCAACTAAAGCAGCTGCAACCCATTACCAGACTGTTGGATGTGTGAACAGCTGCCAACTTCCCCTGATGTTGGAACGCCTTAGGCAGTGTCACCTTTTAACCCAACAGAGGCGTGTCTGGGAATCGGCTTTATTAGTTTTCCTCTTGACATTAGCAGGCATAGGTATTAGGACATCGCTGTGGATTCTGCCTCCCCATGTGCCCCTCAATTACCATTCAGGGATATTCATAGAAGAGAGACATGTAGAATATAAGTGTAAGGTTTTTTCAGGGGTGGAGTGTGAGAAGCCATAAATTCCTAGGTAAGATACCAGCCCCACCACAGTATGTAGATATTAAAGCGCATGTGCACATCCCTAAGATAGCTGTCTGTACTAGAACCACTCCTGCTGCATATCAGTAACTTCAAAGAGGCATGTTTGCAGCCTTGCAAACCCCAACTTGCCTCTGTGCCTTCCCTGTTCTTGCCGATATAACCCCCTCTTAACCCACCAGGCAGTAAGGAGCACGAATCTGAATGCCCAGTTGCCACCAAGGACGAGCTTCCCAATCTTAAGTTCCCTAATAAACTGTTATTACTTTGCTATATGGAGTGGCCTTCATTATTTCAGACTTAAATGCCCACCAAACTTTGGCAGAACTTATTCTGTAGGCTTACAGCCAGAGCACCCTGGCATGACCTCCCACCTAACTGCCTCTCTTTCCTGCCTACTTGTCCAAGATTCTCCCCCTCCCCCAAACCCCTTTGAGGCCACTCTGACACAAGTGTGCCCTTTCACCCACTTAGAGGCCACCTCACCAGGAGCCCTGAACTTTCTCTTCGTCCATACTCTAAACACACACAGAATAAACAGTCATTTTTACCCTCCCAAAAATACCATTTGCCTTACACAAATGGATCAGAATGCAACATAAACCATGCTTCCCAAGAACTCTGCCCCTGATCCAGAGGCAAACTGCCATTCAATTTTGGACCCTGTGAGAAAGACAATTTTTGCAATCCCCTTGGTCCACAAAGAAATCACAGAGGCAGACACCACTCCAATTATGCTGACGTTTATTTACTTTGAAGTGACTGAAAAACTTTGAGGTGACTGAAAAACTGAACAAACTGACCCGAGTTTGGGTATGAACATTACAAAAAAGGAAATGACCAAAAAAAAGCGGCAATATAAAGTCATCTCTAAATTTAAAATCTGGGGGGAAAAAACAGAGTCCAGTATGTTACCCAAAGAGATGCAATGAAATGTTTCAAACAACAAAGAAAGCTAAGGGAGAAGAACATAAGGCAATTCTAGGTTCTTTAGTGCAAGTCTCAAAGACAAACGTGCAAAAAAGGAAGGAGTCCTAATCCACCTCCTCAATGGTGGGGCCAGACCCAGAGCTCCCCCTGGGGGCCTGAGTCCCGAAGCCACCCGCCCCGGGGCCGCCGGCGCCCTGGTACAGCCCGCTGATGATGGGGTTACACACCTGCTCCAGCTCCTTCCTCTTGTGCTCAAACTCGTCCTTCTCGGCCAAGGTGTTGGCGTCCAGCCAGGAAATCACCTCCTGGCACTTGTCCAGCACCTTCTTCTTGTCGGCCTCGCTGAGCTTGCCCTTGAGCCCCTCATCCTCCACGGCGCTCTTCATGTTGAAGGCGTACGACTCCAGGGCGTTCTTGGCAGACACCCTCTCGCGCTGGACCTCGTCCTCCGCTTTGTACTTCTCGGCCTCCTGCACCATGCGCTCGATCTCCTCCTTGCTCAGGCGGCCCTTGTCGTTGGTGATGGTGATCTTGTTGGCCTTGCCCGTGCTCTTGTCGGTGGCCGTGACGTTCAGGATGCCGTTGGCGTCGATGTCGAAGGTCACCTCGATCTGGGGCACGCCCCTGGGCGCCGGGGGGATGCCGCTCAGCTCGAAGCGCCCCAGCAGGTTGTTGTCCCGCGTCATGGCCCTCTCGCCCTCGTACACCTGGATCAGCACGCCCGGCTGGTTGTCCGAGTAGGTGGTGAAGATCTGCGTCTGCTTCGTGGGGATGGTGGAGTTGCGCTTGATCAGGGCGGTCATCACGCCCCCGGCCGTCTCCAGCCCCAGCGACAGGGGCGCCACGTCCAGCAGCAGCAGGTCCTGCACGTTCTCGGACTTGTCCCCCATCAGGATGGCCGCCTGCACCGCCGCCCCGTAGGCCACCGCCTCGTCGGGGTTGATGCTCTTGTTGAGGTCGCGCCCGTTGAAGAAGTCCTGCAGCAGCTTCTGCACCTTGGGGATGCGAGTGGAGCCCCCCACCAGCACGAGGTCGTGGATCTGCGCCTTGTCCAGCTTGGCGTCGCGCAGGGCCTTCTCCACGGGCTCCAGGGTGCTCCGGAACAGGTCGGAGCACAGCTCCTCGAACCGTGCCCTGGTGATGGACGTGTAGAAGTCGATGCCCTCGAACAGAGAGTCGATCTCCAGGTTGGCCTGGGTGCTGGACGACAGGGTCCTCTTGGCCCTCTCGCAGGCGGTGCGCAGCCGCCTCACGGCCCGCTTGTTCTGGCTGATGTCCTTCTTGTGCTTCCTCTTGAACTCCTCCACGAAGTGGTTCACCAGCCTGTTGTCGAAGTCCTCACCGCCCAGATGGGTGTCTCCGGCCGTGGCCTTGACCTCGAAGATGCCGTCGTCGATCGTTAGGATGGACACGTCGAAGGTGCCGCCGCCCAGGTCGAAGATGAGCACATTGCGCTCCCCCTTGCCCGTCCTGTCGAGCCCGTAGGCGATGGCGGCCGCCGTGGGCTCGTTGATGATCCTCAGCACGTTGAGCCCGGCGATCACCCCCGCGTCCTTGGTGGCCTGGCGCTGCGAGTCGTTGAAGTAGGCCGGCACGGTGATCACCGCGTTGGTCACCGCGTAGCCCAGGTACGCCTCGGCGATCTCCTTCATCTTGGTCAGCACCATGGACGAGATCTCCTCGGGGTAGAACGCCTTGGTCTCCCCCTTGTAACTCACTTGCACCTTGGGCTTGTCTCCGTCGTTGATCACCTGGAAAGGCCAGTGCTTCATGTCCGACTGCACCACCGGGTCGCCGAACTTGCGGCCGATTAGCCGCTTGGCGTCGAACACCGTGTTCTGCGGGTTCAGCGCCACCTGGTTCTTGGCCGCATCCCCGATGAGCCGCTCGGTGTCGGTGAAGGCCACGTAGCTGGGGGTGGTGCGGTTGCCCTGGTCGTTGGCGATGATCTCCACCTTGCCGTGCTGGAACACCCCCACACACGAGTAGGTGGTGCCCAGGTCGATGCCGATAGCCGTGGTTTTAGCCATGCCGGACCTCTGCGGTCGGGTCGCGCTGACACTCTAGCCTGGAGGCGGCGGAAGGATAACCGACGACGAGAGCAGCCCCTGCGGGAAACCAGACGCTGCTTCGCTCTCCCAAGCCGCGGGTGTGCAGGAGTGGCGCTGACAGAAGGTCAGGGAAACCGCAGCCCTGCTCTCAGGCTCGCTTCTTCTGGGTGGCAGCACCGTCCTATATTTATATGTCTTCCCGAACCCTGCCTGCTCCCTCCTCAGCCAGTCACCTAGCCTGGCAGTGCTGGCGGGTCGGGAATGTTCCAGCGGTTTCGTCTGGCGTCCAGCCCCCTGCGTTCTGGGACCAATCAGCGCCCGCGGTCTCGCTCCTCCCAGAACCCTCCAGACTCTTCTAGGGCCGCTCGGTTGCGCTGGGCGGGAGCGGGGGCGGGGCTGAAGTGGGAGAAGGGGTGAACCGCGCGTGAAGCGGGGAGAGCGGGTCTGGGCTGGGGCTGGCCAGGGGGCGTGGTCACGGGTGTTGACGTCGCAGCGCCCCCAGCGGCGTTACAATGGCGCTGCCTCTTCTGACTTCATGGGTGTGTTTGGAATAGGGATGACAGGACACGATCCAGCTCAAAGTTGTTGGGCGGGTAGGGGTGGGGGGTGGGGGGTCGCCGACTGCACAGTTTGGATGTTTAGCGAGCTCCCACCCGCGGGGGCTCCGCAATCCGGAATCTTTCCAAACTGGATCCGAGGCGGCGTAACAAAAGGTGAGCCGGGAGTGCTCCAATTGGAATGAGGTTCGAATAGGCGAGGCCAGCGTGTCGTTGTTTGAGAACGTGCTGAAAAGTTTAGTGATTTAAGTCTGAGGTAGGAGGATCTATTGCCGATCTCCAAAGTGGCGGGAAGGTTCGAGGTTTCCATAAGAGGCCGGTGAGCGGCCGGGGAGTGCATGGCAGAAAAACTTTGTAGCCCTATCCTAGACTGACATTGGCCTCAGAGAACATGCATTTTTATTAAGGAGAGAGATATAGGAAGATACTGCCTGGAGTGCTTTACTTCTCCTTTGCGGTCTGGATTGGGGTCCTAGACCCAGCTTCTGACTTATTGGAACGCACTCCCCACCAATCCCTGTTAGAGTGTAAAGGAGTCAAGGAGGGCAGCAAAAACTCCAATGTGGAGATCCGTTTTTCTTGAGGAGATGGGAAGGTAAAATAATCTCAGCTCCGTAGAAGACAGGGACAACTCACAATAAAATATATCATAGACACAGAAACAGGACAGTTGAACCAGGCCCTGTGAGAAGTTGAAAATAATCCTCACCCATTCCCCTCCACCCTCAGAGTTGGCTAAGAAGACTCTTGTCTATCTTGTACTAAAAGCACACTGCTCAAATTCTTTCTCATTCTTTCTCAGTAGGCCTCGGAAAGCCATGGCTACTGCTAAAGGAATGGCCATCGGCATCGACCTGGGCACCACCTACTCGTGTGTGGGGGTGTTCCAGCACGGCAAGGTGGAGATCATCGCCAACGACCAGGGCAACCGCACTACCCCCAGCTACGTGGCCTTCACCGACACCGAGCGGCTCATCGGGGATGCGGCCAAGAACCAGGTGGCTATGAACCCCCAGAACACTGTCTTTGATGCCAAACGTCTGATTGGCAGAAAGTTTAATGATCCCGTGGTGCAATCAGATATGAAACTGTGGCCTTTTCAAGTGATCAATGAAGGAGGCAAGCCCAAAGTGCTGGTGTCCTACAAAGGGGAGAGAAAAGCTTTCTACCCTGAGGAAATCTCTTCTATGGTACTAACTAAAATGAAGGAGACTGCTGAGGCTTTTTTGGGCCACCCTATCACCAATGCTGTGATCACTGTGCCAGCCTATTTCAATGACTCTCAACGCCAGGCCACAAAGGATGCAGGGGTGATTGCGGGACTCAATGTGCTCAGAATCATCAATGAACCCACAGCTGCTGCCATCGCCTACGGCTTAGATAAAGGAGGTCAGGGAGAGCGACATGTCCTGATCTTTGATCTGGGTGGAGGAACATTTGATGTGTCTGTCCTGACCATTGATGATGGAATTTTTGAGGTCAAGGCCACAGCTGGGGACACCCACCTGGGTGGTGAGGACTTTGACAACAGGTTGGTGAGCCACTTCGTGGAGGAATTCAAGAGGAAATACAAGAAGGACATCAGTCAGAACAAGCGAGCCGTGAGGCGGCTGCGCACTGCTTGTGAGAGGGCCAAGAGGACCCTGTCGTCCAGTACTCAAGCCAACCTTGAAATTGATTCTCTCTCTGAAGGCATTGACTTCTATACATCTATCACCAGAGCTCGGTTTGAAGAGCTGTGTGCAGACCTGTTTAGGGGCACTCTGGAGCCCGTGGAGAAGGCCCTTCGGGATGCCAAGATGGACAAGGCCAAAATCCATGACATTGTTTTGGTGGGGGGCTCCACGCGCATCCCCAAGGTACAGAAGTTGCTGCAGGACTACTTTAACGGACGCGATCTTAACAAGAGCATCAACCCTGACGAGGCCGTTGCCTATGGGGCCGCAGTACAGGCAGCCATTTTGATGGGTGACAAGTCTGAAAAGGTACAGGACCTGCTGTTGCTAGATGTAGCTCCCCTCTCCCTAGGGTTGGAGACAGCTGGGGGCGTGATGACTGTCCTGATCAAGCGCAACTCCACCATCCCCACCAAGCAGACGCAGATCTTCACTACCTATTCTGATAACCAGCCTGGGGTACTGATCCAGGTGTATGAGGGTGAGAGGGCCATGACACGGGACAACAACCTGCTGGGGCGCTTTGACCTCACTGGAATCCCTCCTGCACCCAGGGGAGTTCCTCAGATTGAGGTGACATTTGATATTGATGCCAATGGTATTCTCAATGTCACAGCCATGGACAAGAGCACGGGCAAGGCCAACAAGATCACCATCACCAATGACAAGGGCCGCCTGAGCAAGGAGGAGATCGAGCTCATGGTTCTGGATGCTGAGAAATATAAAGCTGAAGATGAGGCCCAGAGGCAGAAAATCGCTGCAAAAAATGCCTTAGAATCCTATGCTTTTAACATGAAGAGTGCTGTGAGTGATGAAGGCTTGAAGGGGAAGATTAGTGAGTCTGATAAAAAGAAAATACTGGATAAATGCAATGAGGTCCTTTTGTGGCTGGAGGCCAATCAACTGGCTGATAAAGATGAGTTTGATCACAAGAGAAAGGAATTGGAGAAGGTGTGTAACCCAATCATCACGAAACTCTACCAGGGAGGATGTACTGGGCCTGCCTGTGGAACCAGATATACACCTGGAAGGCCTGCTGCAGGCCCCACTATTGAAGAAGTAGATTAATCCTTTCCTGGACTGGAGGGTTCTAGGGTGCCTCTAAGGTGAATTTTATTCTGCTTATCTTCAAATATTATTGATCCTGGAATTGACCAGATCTGAACCTAAGATGACCATCTTTGGGATTCTGATGGAGGAGTCCTGTACACTTGAAGGTCCTGTTTCTGACACTACAATGGGACTGTTAGGAATCCTAGGCCCCTCTGAACCATCTGATGAATTTGAATGTCTTTTATTTCTAGCCTCAACTTTCTTCTTCTTGTGTGGATGGTTATTTGTCACTCAGTAAATTTGTTCTTAAAGCAAATTACTTTTGGTATCTTTAGACTGTGAGTTTACATTGGAAAGTAATGAAAATCAGAGTTCATGTGTTATTTGTGAGCTCACTGTGAATTATTAAACTACTAAGGACAAAGTATTGAATTTTCATGAGATAATTGTTTCAAACAGGAAGATAATTTTTAACCATCAGCTAGATTAGTTGCTAATTGTTGTTACTGTAGTTAAACCGGTGCTATCTGGGCTGGTTTAGGTGCTTAGTTATCAGCTGCAAGAGGCATCAGCTGGATGAGACCAAAGTCCAGCTTGATGTCCTGATGCCACTTACAGGTGGGATCTCACAGTGCACCCCTGACAAATGGTACTTTTATGTAGAAAGTGAGATGAGATATGGAGAATTTTGTACAATCTTAGTGGAAAAAAACTTCCACCTATTGTGTCGTTAATTTCGCATATTTGTATATGCCTGAACCACATGAGTATAGAAATGTGACTGCATTCGTATCCCTGTATGTTTGAGACGATCATACTTGAAAGTGAAATACTGGAATGGATAGGAACGGTCCTAAGAAAAAGTATATAAGAAATGTTAAGACTGGGTTTGGGTACTTGGGAGAAATCTATTTATTGGGAACATTTAAAAAATCAGGATACTTGTCCTCAGGCTCCTTCCGATCTCAGGGACTGAACATTTTAAAAACTTTTTGTCGAAATATAACGTGATATATGTTTAAAAATGCACGAATCATACGTTTTCCCCAAAATCTTCCAACTAGCCATGTTTCTTGAAGATGACTGTATAATAATATAAACAAACAAAAATTTTCAATAGGAAGTTTCTGTAGGGTGTGAACTGCACTGTCGAAGAAAGAAAGAGAAACCTTCGAGCAGTTGTAAGGAGCCTTTGCGACGCTCAGGCCAAAGCTCCGGCGCGCGCCTGCGCGTTGGGAGCCCGCCGCTAGGGAGGAAGTGGCCGGGCAGGAAGCCCCGCCCCCTCCCCCGCGGTCTTACCCCGCCCGGCCGTTTTTTACCGGAGCCGCGAACCCGCTGCGCCTTTGTTTTCCTTGGTTTGGAACTTTCCGCGGCGCTTTTAGCGACGCCCGTGCGTCCCCGCCCCGCCCCGCACGCGGTCTCACGTTCCAGTTCCCTCCTTGCTCCGGCCCGCAGCCCCCGGCCCTTTCTTTTCTCGTACGGCCAGCAGCTCGCGGCGCGAACATTATGGTAGGTGCCGTGACGTCACAAGAGGGGGCGCCGCCCGGGAGCGCGGGCGGCTCGGGGAGGGTTGGGGTGTGAGCGCCCTCCCTCTGGGCTGGAATTTTTATCTTTCTCCCTTCGTTCCTGCGCCTCAAGTTCTTTGAAGAGGGTCTTGGAGCAAATGGGATTTTTTTTTGCCTCATGCGTAAAAAACTCCAAAACGAAACAGGAGAAGGTTTTGAAGGAAAAGCTAGACCTTAAAGAAGCGTTTTCCAGTTGGAGAACGGGCTTCGGGAGGGTGCGGGTGCGGGTGGGACTCCTTCCACGGTTAACTGACAGTGCGCGGGCACCCAAGCGAGGTGGGGCACGTGAGAGCGCGGGGCCCGGGGTCCCGAGGTTTGCAGAGCAGAACCGCTTTCTGGGGCTCCAAGTAAAGGGGCTCAGTTGAATGTGCAGAATCGTGGGGCTCCAGCCTTTTATCTCTGTGATCCGACTATTCTTTCCTGTGAAACTGCCAGGGATGCGATGAGATTCCAATACTAGCATTCGAGAAATGGCAGGGGGACGTGCCCCTACCGTCTCCTCCCCATGTGATGGTTTTCTCCTGTTGCCCAATAGCTCTTCTACTCCTTTTTCAAGTCCCTTGTGGGAAAGGATGTGGTCGTGGAACTCAAGAATGACCTGAGGTAGGTGCCTATTCCAAGTCTGTAGGGAGTGGGTTTGCCGAGGGACCTGGAACCCCTTTCATTTGATGAGTGTTTGAGAGATGGGCAGGGTGGGGGAGATTGGCTCAGCTTACACGTTAGCTGGGGAGTTGTGTTTTGGAAAAAGCACTATATAATTTAAAGAGTAAACACTGGAGAAAAGTCAGAAGGTGGAGATATCAAATTTTTTTTCTTGAACATAATTTTGTTTTTTTCTGATTAAATTATATATTCCTTTGACTCAACTTCTAGAAATTTAAGAATCACTTCTACAAGTGAAGATAAAATGTACAAAGATATTTGTAGCTTTATTTCTAATAGCCCCAAATTGGAAACAACAATAGGGAATCAGTTTATTAGATTTGGTACTTCATACTACATGGATTTCAATTTCTGGCACTGATGCCACTGGCACTGCAGATTTTGTACATATGGATTGGGGCCTGGATGGAAACTAATGTGGAATTCAAAACCAGCCCTAGGCAATTCTTTGAGATGATCTGTCTTTGATTTCCCTTTTTTCTCCTTCCTGGGACTCCACCCCGGGTAACTGTTGTGTTAGAGCCCCAGGGCCTAAAGCCTGCTTTTAGGAAGATCTTAAGGCGGTCCCCTGGGTTGGAAGAAGAACTGCTTCGCTTATCCTTGCTGTCAAATCACTTTTGTGCCAAACGTCTCCTTCTTAGGGGGCTGAATGAAATGACACCACTTTATGCAATTCCTGAAAGTTGCTTCCACTGCTGCAGACAGTATGTACTGTTAAAAATTTTTGAGCCACCAGGGATATGGTGAGACACCCAAAGAGGCAAGAGGTCTCAAACATTGGATTTCAGACTTAGAATTTTACAAAAATCGGGGCAGGTGGGGAGGTTCAACATAGAATTGTCAACTTCATTTTTGGGAAGATAAGAACAGTTTAAAAAACTGCTATTACCATTATCATTTCACTTAAAAAGCTTTTTTAAAAAATATTTTTTAAAATATGAGACAATTAGAGCAGTTATTCTTCGGAAAAAGCTACTGACAATTTTAAATGCTATACACACCATGTTATACTATTTTCTATTTTGTCATTGACTCAAAACCTTTGAGTATACATCAGTGAAAACCACAGTTCTAAGGAACTTGGAATCTGGTGCCCTCATGCAGGACAGTTAGGGTCAGGGTGACTGGGTTGGAGTCTGGTCTGGATTGAGGTTCTCCAAAACCTCGGTGTGTACCAAGAGTCAACTAGAAAGAAATGACAGAAACTTTGAAAGGAGGTCAGTAGACAATGGGGATTAATGGCACCTGGAGGGTAAAGTAGTACAATTAATAGGATTTGAGGTTGTGGTACTTAAATGTTGAAGCCACTGATGGAAATTAAAGAAGTTGGGAGAAAGCTAGCATGGCTTGGAGCACTGGTGTTTAAATAACATTCCTTATTAATATTCAGGGAGCTCCAGCACTGGGGGAGTAGACACCCCTGCATCATCAAGAACAGTTCTAGTTACCTTTATCTCCATGGGGGGCTTCTAGTTCCAAAGCAATAAATGTTTGGAAATACCTGATGGTTCTTTGGGTCAGATTTGAACTGAAATCTCTATTTGTTCTAAACCTTGGACAAGTTAGACAAGGTCTCTGATTCTTGTAAGGTGGCTGTAAAGATTACACATTACTATGCAGAATATAGGTCTAGTGCCTGACAGTTGTTTGATGGTAGCTATTAAAGGTAGGTTGGCGTAAACATAAGGCAGAGCCCACAGAGCCAAAAATGTAAAAAGAACAAGTACAGAGTAGCCATAAGCTAAACAATTTGTAGAGCCTGTTTAGGGCTGGAGATGTTTTTTGTTTTGTTTTGTTTTTAATTTTTAAATTTTTTAAAAAAAATAACAGAATCAAACATTCTTATGATCATTCCGTTCTACATATATAATCAGTAATTCACGGTATCATCACATAGTTGCATATTCATCATCAAGATCATTTTTTAGAACATTTGCATCGATTCAGAAAAAGAAAAACAAAAAAATTCATACATACCATACCCCTTTCCCCTCCCTTTACATTGACACTAGCATTTCAATCTAAATTTAGTTTAATATTTGTTCCCCTTATTATTTATTTTTGTTCTATATGTTTTACTCGTCTATTGATAAAGCAGATAAAAGGAGCATCAGACACAAGGTTTTCACAATCATACAGTCACATTGTGAAAGCTGTATCATTATAGAATCATCATCAAGAAACATGGCTGCTGGAACACAGTTCTACATTTTCAGGCGGTTCCCACCAGCCTCTCCATTACATCTTGACTAAAAAGGTGATACCTGTTTAATGTGTAAGAATAACCTCCAGGATAACCTCTGGACTCTGTTTGGAATCTCTCAGTAGGGCTGGAGATGTTTTTTTGAGTTCTGCCCAGTCAGGGTGGATTAAGATTTGCTAAATATGAGGCATTCAGTAGAGACCCTAGAAGTGCCCTGCCTTAATAGTAGAGGTAAACACATCCTAGAATAAAAGACACTCTAGACCAAATCTAACAAAGTTTAAAAACAAGCCTGGAAATAGAGGACTTCTTTTGTAGTTAAGATGTGGCCTCTCTCTCTCCCTTTCTTGAGCCCAACTTTGCAGGTAAAATCATTACCCTCCCCCACTACTTGAAACATAACATCAAGGGGTGAAAGTTTCTCAGGCAATTTGGGATGAGCCTGGCCCTGACACTGAAATTGATATTTCCTGCCTGACCAAATGAGGAAAAAGAATTGTAACAAAATAAGGTATTAGTAGCTAAGAGAGTTCAAGTAGAGTCAGGGGACTATTCTGGAGACTGCGCTTATGCAAGCTTCACCTAGATAATGCTATTTACCATGGTTTGCCAAACCTCACCCAAAACCATTCCTGCCAACCCTAAAGAACACCTAGCGCTTTATCTGAGATTTTGTAAAAGGTTCCATGCATATGATTTCTTTCCAGAAACCTACAACCTCCAGATGGGTTCCTTGGCCTGATATTTCCACAGAGGGACCAGCCTCTCCAAAACATCAGATAGTTCCATCCTGCTATCCCATATTATCAACAGACTTTCTAACATGAAAATGTTAGAATGGACATAGTCCAATTACCCTTATAGATTGGGAGAATAATCAAAGGAGAAGGAGGAGTTATAACAAAGAAGATAGGATTTAACAAATGAGTAAGACTACTGAATCATATCAATACTTCTTTTAGTCTCCAGTGGCTTGGAGCAGCTAGAATGAAGAACCTAAAATTGTGGAATTGTAACCCATACCAAACTCTGAAATCTGTTCTATAACTGCTTGCTACAATGTATTTTGAAATTTATTCATTTTTTGTATATATGTTATATTTCACAATTAAGAAATAGAAGAAGTTTGGTTTGGTAGAAATCTATACTTTGACTAGTGCTTCTCCTAATATAACTTATGTAGATAGTTGATTGAACACCTTAAGTACATGGAACTTTGTATAGGACATGAGATTTTGTTGGTTTGTCCAGGTGATGCCCTGATGAATCCCAGAGTGATTTGATCAGTGAGTGGGAAAGTATTTGCAAAGTCCCCTTCAGGGAATGGTGAGAACGGGGGAAAATTCAACTTCCCCAAGTTGAATTCTTGATATTCTCACAAGCAGTGTGGACAACCAAAGCAATAGGCTGAGCCCCCAGTCTTGGGGTTTGTTCATATAAAACTTAACCCCACAGGGGATAGGTCAAGCCTACTTAAAATTAAGCCTAAGAGTCACCCCCAAGAGAACCTCTTTTATTGCTCAGATGTGGCCTCTCTCCCCAGCCAACACAGCAAGCAGACTCACCACCCTCCCCCTGTCTACGTGGGACATGACTACCAGGGGTATGGATCTTCCTGGCAGCATGGGACAGAAATCCCAGAATGAGCTGAGACCCAGCATCAAGGGATTGAGAAAACCTTCTGGACCAAAAGGGGGAAGAGTGAAATGAGACAAAGTGTCAATGGCTGAGAGATTCCAAACAGAGTAGAGAGGTTATCCTGGAGGTTATTCTTACGCATTAAGTAGATATATCACCTTGTCCTTCAGGATGTTGTGGAGAGGGTGGAGGGAACTGCCTGAAAATGTAGAGCTGTGTTCCAGTAGCCATGTTTCTTGATGATGATTGAACAATGATATAGTTTTCACAATGTGACTCTGTGATTGTGAAAACCTTGTGTCTGATGCTCCTTTTATCTACCTTGTCAACAGGTGAGTAGAACATGTGGAATAAAAATTAAATAATAGGGGGAACAAATGTTAAAATAGATGTAGTTTGAAATGCTAGTGATCAATGAAAGGGATCAGTAAGGGGTATGGCATGTGAATTTTTTTTTCTGTTATATTTTCTGTTGTCTTTTTATTTCTTTTTCTGAATTGATGCTAATGTTCTGGGAAATGATCATGATGGTGAATATGCAACTATGTGATGATATTGTGAATTACTGAGTATGTGTTGGGAATGCGTTTCTTGTAATTTTTTTAATTAATAAAAAATTTTTTAAAAAAAGAAATAGAACAAGTTTGGAAAGGAAAAAAAAAAGTAGTTTGGTTTAGGGAAGGGAAGATGTGGGGTTTAAATAACACACCACTCTTAAAAGTTCTTTCTTACTCCAGGGCTTAAGAAATGCCCCTTTTGGGTCCATCTTTTCTGGGTCCTCATGTTTTTCATTTCCCCCAACCGTGCCTTCATCACAGCTCTTGAAGTCACCTCTGTGTTGACTTTGTTGTAAACTAATTCAGTTCTTCCCTCCCTCTGCCCCCCAACAGCATCTGTGGAACCCTCCATTCTGTGGATCAGGTGAGATAAAGCAAGGGCCAGTGTTTGGAGGAGAGAGGGAAGAACCTGAGGGCTGGGTACATGGATCTTGTTTCTAGCATTAATGGTGTTCATCTTCTTTTTTTAGTATCTCAACATCAAACTAACTGACATCAGTGTCACAGACCCTGAGAAATACCCTCACATGGTGAGTCAGGGATGGCTGAGAAGAGGAAACCCCTCTAAAAGCAGGAGGCTCCTGGGGGAGGAGGGGGGTAGAGGACATTTTTAAAGATGTTTTCACATTTGTCCATCTTTGTCTAGTTATCAGTGAAGAACTGCTTCATTCGGGGCTCAGTGGTCCGCTATGTGCAGTTGCCAGCAGATGAGGTTGACACACAATTGCTACAGGATGCAGCAAGGAAAGAGGCCCTACAGCAGAAACAGTGATGGCTCCTCCTCCCTTCCCTCTTCCACTGGTGACCCTTGACCTCATCCCAGCCCAGGACTCCTCCTCTCCAATACTTGAGAATTTTTTTAGTTTTAAATAGTGAAGGCTTTTTTTTTTTTTTTAAGGATGAATGGATGATACAATTAATAGTGGGGAGCAACTATGCTCTGTTGAGAAGGAGAGGCTCAGTAGGGTGGGAACTTTGGTAAAGCCTTCCCAGTCCCCAGCACCTGCCCTCCCGTTACTTCCCTGGAGATCAAGGGAGAGTCTCCTAGTCTCCAGGGCAGGATGTGGTTCTTTTGGGGGGGGTGGGGAGGTGGTGACGGACTTGTCCCGCATCGGGAATAAAATTTATGATGCAAATTTGAGTTCTGGTTCTGTGGTCTGTCTGTTGGATGGGAAGGGAATGCTGAATTAATCCAAGAATCCAACGACTCGCCTTGATGTAACCCGTATATAATACCTCATTTGGACTGCAGCCATGTGTTATCAACATGCCTCTACGCACATTTCCTCCCTCTGGCGTTTTGCTTTTACTGTACTTAAAATTGGAGTTGCTCGCTGTCCTCCACCTCTTTGCTCTTCCTTCAATGTGACAGCCAAGGCTATGAGATATCAAATGCACGAGAGGCGCCCCCGGTTCCTCCTGAAATCAGCCAGATCGGCATTCTAAATATATATGTACCTAGAAATACAAACAAGTTACAGGACTTCCAGTGCTTTGAGAGTTATGACTGGGAATTATTAACTCTTCATTCATTCAGCTAGGGAGTTCCCGCTACGGATAGAATTCACAGCTAAAATTAAGAGCTAGGGTGACTCACTAGCTCAGAAAGGCTCTGAGAGAGGAAGCTGGATGCTCGGCTCTCCCCCTGCCGGTCGGCTCCCTGCTCGGCCTGTTCCCAGCTACCCGAGACGCGCCGCGCCGCCCTCCCCGGGCGCGCCCCAGCTGAGCTCCCAGGTCCCTCCCCAGCCGCCGGCTGGGTACCGCCCCCTGCCCGCCCCCCCGTCCCCCGGCGGCCCTGGCGCGCGCGCGCGCGCTCCCGGCCACAGGACCCGTGGGGGTGCCCGCGGTGGCGCCTGACGGGAGCGCGGTTCCCTGAGTGTCCACTCTTCCTCTGCCCGCGCCCGGCGCCGTTCCTCGTCAGTGCGGCCCGCGACGGCTGGCTCGAGTCCTGGGGCAGTATTGTGCAGGGTAGCGGCTGCCAACACAGGCGAGACGCGGCCGCCCGCGCCAGGACCCGGAGGCCCGGAAACGCTCCCTGTCACAAAGGGGGAGACACGTGGGCTCCGGCTGCTCCGCGGCGGTCGCAAGGAGTTAGGGTCGCCGGGAGGACCGCCCATCGTCCCCGCCTGTTCTACACCTCGGCCAGGGCCACCCAGCCGGGAGCCGTGGCCGACGGCCGGCTGCGCGGTGGATGCCCGGCTTGACTTGGCCGCCTCCCTCTAGTACGTACACGCTGCCGGAACCCTCATCCAGCCGGATGCTGAGGGGTTCCTCAGAGTCCCACACGTTCCCCGAAGACCCGCGATCATGAGGAGTCCCCCACTTCCTTCTTCCCTAAGCGCTTCCCACTGTCAGTGCCACTCTGAAAGCCGAGTCCTCGGCTTCTGAGACCTGGTCAGACCCCCAGCCCTGGGGCGCCTGCGATAGAGGAGTCCGGGTGAGGGTTCCCTATCTGATCAAATAGATATTCTTCAGTCTTTCCCTGTATCTCTTTCTCCATAGGTTTTTCCATATCGTTCGGATCCCCTGCATAACCATGTCCATCCTCTACGTCTCCCCTCACCCGGATGCCTTCCCCAGCCTCCGAGCCCTCATAGCTGCGCGCTATGGTGAGGCTGGGGAGGGTCCAGGCTGGGGAGGAGCCCACCCCCGCATCTGTCTCCAGCCTCCCCCGACCAGCAGGACTCCCTTTCCTCCACCTCGCCTGCCCGCCCTGGAGCAGGGGCCCGGTGGGCTCTGGGTATGGGGGGCCACCGCTGTGGCCCAGCTGCTTTGGCCGGCAGGCTTGGGAGGCCCTAGTGGTAGCCAGGCAGCTGTCCTCGTCCAACAGTGGGTCAGTTATGCGGACACAGAGCTAATACCAGCTGCTTGCGGGGCAACTCTTCCAGCCCTGGGACTCCGAAGCTCTGCCCAAGACCCCCAGGTAGGTGGCCAGAAGAAGAAAAGAGAGAAAGGTAGGAGACTGAAAGGAAAGAAGCAAGGATTGTGATGGATACTGAGATGTTGGATCAAATCCGATTGCCACCTGGTATGGTAACCTTGGCACATTTCTTAAATTCTCTGAGCCTTGGTCCCTTTAAGTCTGTGAAATGAAAGTGATGTAATACTTTCCTCAGTAAGTTGAGAAGATTAAAAGGTGCATACAGAATGCTTAGCCCAGATGCCTGATGTTTTAAAAGGTCAATAAATAATGAGTCTGAAACTGGATGAGGATAAAAGTTACTTCCAACTATGAGAAGAAATCGGGTGAGGGATTGATTAGAAGAGACAGGTTGGACAGGGAGACCTGAGAGTTGCTGGAGGAAGATAACGGTTTTATGAAGCACCCCACCAGATTGTAACTGCATGTCCCTCCATAATGGGGCTGTGACTCAGTGTCCTTGTACCTCCGTCTCCTGCCTCCTTGAAAACTTCTGAGCATATGGTGGATACTTAGTATTTCTTGAATGAATGTGTGACATAGACCCTCAAATCCTAATCACCCTATCTACAGTTCCTTCTTCTGGAATTCCTTTTCCCCTTTACCCTACTTTATTTTTGTCCGTAGTACTTAAGTAGAAAAATAGGTATATTATACATTTGCTCATTTATTGTTGCCCCCACTAAAATGTAAACAACCAGGTCAGGGACTCCATCTGTTTGTCTCCTTGTACCCTAGAGAAGTACCTGGCACATACTAGGTGCTTATTAAATATTTGGTGAAGCAATTACTGTGCTGTCTCAAGTAACCTTCACTCTAACTTCGTGTGCCTCTGACACATAGTAAGTGCTCAGCAGGGATTTGTTGAACAAATGGGAAGGAAGTATTTTTATTATAACTCTGTGAGCAAGGAGAAAACCGGCCTCAGGTTTCTGGTTTGTGGGAGTGGCAGAAGTCCAAATGGATTGGGTTGCAGGATGAGGGAGGTAGGGATTGGTGTTGAGGTGGCCCAAGTCTCGTCTTGTCTTATACCCCTTCCCCTTCCTGCCAGGCTGCCCTGGGAGCCCTAGGCCGGGCCCTGAGCCCCTTGGAGGAGTGGCTTCGCCTGCACACCTACCTGGCTGGGGAGGCCCCAACCCTGGCTGACCTGGCAGCTGTCACAGCCTTGCTGCTGCCTTTCCGATATGTGAGTCACTGAATTCTGGGGAAGAACAAGCGTGGTTCCCTCAGACATCACTGTAGGGTGACTAAGGGTAACATTTATTTTCTTTGTCCCAGGTCCTAGACCCTTCTGCCCGCCGGATCTGGGGTAACTTAACTCGCTGGTTTATCACATGTGTCCAGCAGCCAGAATTCAGGGCTGTGCTAGGAGAGGTAGTTCTGTGCTCAGGGACCAGACCTGTCTCCCAACAGCCAGGTGAGGAAGGGTGGGCAGTGCAAGGTTGCGGGTTCCTCTGGAGCCTTCCATGTGGCACACTTCCTTTTTTGTCTTGGGAATGGCAAATTCATTGGGGCAGCTGGCATAACCCCTCTGAAACAAGCATAGTAGCAGATTCATGAAAGATCCCTAGAGGGCTCAGTCTGCATTTCTATGCCTTTCTCCAGGGTCTGAGGTCCCTGCACCCCCCAAAACAGCTGCTCAGCTCAAGAAAGAGGCAAAGAAACGGGAGAAGCTAGAGAAATTCCAACAGAAGCAGAAGATCCAACAGCAGCAGCTACCTCTAGGGGAGGTAAGAGGCTAAAGGTGGAACTGGAAGGAAGGTTGGTGCCAGGGGTAGGGTGGCTGATGTCTGGGCCTATATCTTATCCCTCCTATCAGAAGAAACCAAAACCAGAGAAGAAGGAGAAAAGGGATCCTGGTGTCATTACCTATGACCTCCCAACCCCTCGTGGGGAAAAGAAAGGTATTGGGAGGGGGAACTGATTCCCCACCCCCACCCTCCTCAACTGCTCCTTCCAAGCTTTTACCCCTTCTTGCTCTGTCATTGTTTCTACCACTTTGTTTGGTGAGGGTTTGCAGATCCCAACATGAGCAAGAGAGGCCCAGGTCTTTTCTCTGCTGGCCCATCCCCTTCCCAGCTGCTCCCAGCCTCAGCACTGACACAGCCTGGGCACCGACCCTGCCTTTGCCTTCCCCCAGATGTCAGTGACGCCATGCCTGACTCCTACAGCCCTCAATATGTGGAGGCTGCCTGGTATCCTTGGTGGGAGCAGCAGGGCTTCTTCAAGCCAGAATATGGGGTGAGCGGGCACTGCTGCCCGGGCCTGGAGGGAGTGGGTGGGGATGGGGAAGGACAGAGCTGAAGGACCCATTACCTGGGAGCAGGCAGAGAGAGGTGACATGAAGCCTTAAGTGTCTGCCCCAATCCTTTACCGGTAGCGTTCCAGCGTGTCGGCACCGAATCCCCGAGGTGTCTTCATGATGTGCATCCCGCCCCCCAATGTGACAGGCTCCCTGCACCTCGGCCACGCGCTCACCAATGCCATTCAGGACTCCCTGACCCGATGGTGAGTCCCCTCCTCCTCTGCCCTCTCTGACTCCCCACTTCCTGTGTCCCCTTCTTTCCTGCTACTCCCCAGTGGCACTGCACTTCTTTTTTGGTCATTCCCATCTGATCTCTTAGCATCCTCCCCTAGCCAAGGAACCTCACCCATTACCCTCACCTGCAGACTTTCTTCCCTCCTGACTCTTTCTACTAAAAATAGCATTATTTTATTTTATTTTTGCTTTTATTTTCTTTTTCTCTATTTTTTAAAAATATCATTATTTTGAATTTAACAAGAAGTATGTGAATATATTTGTCTGAGAAATTTAACCTACCTTCCAGACCTACACCCTCTCCAGAGGTAGCCTTTGTTATCACATTGATGTGTGCCTTTCTAGATCTTTCCTGTGTGTTTATTTACATACATATGCAGCCAAATAAGTATATAGTTTTCATTTCAGATGGGTTTTTTTTTCTGTTTTTTAACAGAAAGTGCTCACGTCAAGTGTTATTCTACTACTTTCTTGTTATATTGAAGAGTTTATCTTCAAGATGTTTCTTTTTCTTTATATAAAGACTGGCTTCATAGTGTTCCATGGCGCATGTACCCCACGAATGATGGAGTCACTTTTTTATTAATGTTGTTTCTGATTTTTCTCTGTTGGAAACCTTGCTGGAATACATATCTGTACATGCTTTCTCAAGCACATGTAGAAGGATCCCTCTGATGTAGTAACCAGGAAGTCTCTCAGTTGGAGTGGCTGCCTATATTATATATGAATATATGCTGCCAGGTTGCCCCCTAAGACAGCTTTCCCATCCGTACCTCCAAGCACTGAACACGAGATTCCCTTGCCAACCCTAGATGTTATTGTTCTCTGTTTTGCCCATCAGTGGCCCCCAAGTTCATATCTCTGTTCTTTCCTTCCTTGTTTTTCTCGTTACTATTGAGGCTATACCTCTTACCCTCGGTTTCTTGGTTAGTCAGGTTTCCCCATTTGTGAATTGTCTTTTACCCACTTTCCTTTTGGCTTTTTGTTGTTTCTTTTTCTTATTAATCTGTTAGAAAATTCTTTATGCATTCTTGGTATTGATTTTTTGTTTGCTATATAAATTGTAACATTTTCTCCTACTCTAGCAAAACTTGTCTTTTAAGTTCGTATAGAGAGTCTTCTGATGTTCTGAAGTTTTACATTCTGATCTGATCAACTTTTCCATATCTTTATTTGTGACTTTTGCTTTTGTGCCTGTCCTACCTCAAAGTTATAAGTTACTCATCTATGCTATTTTAACTTTTTTTCAGTATTTAGAAACTTTGTTAATTTCTAATGCTTTTCTCATAGTTTTATTTTCTTAAGTTGGGTTCTTTGGTCAGTTTAGAATTTATTTTTGTGACTGTTGGGAGGTAGGGAGAAAATTTTATTTTTTCCAAATAATGAGGTAGTTGTCCCAAACAAATCTGTTGAGTGGTTTATTCTGCCCTACTGATTTAAAATGCCTCCCTTAACACTAAATTTACCTGGATTTGTTTCAGCATGCTATTTTGTTTCCCTCATCTGTTCCTTTGTTCCTCTGTGATAACTTATTATTTCAAAAATTTTAACTTTCATATGTATTTTGCTATCTTTAGTTTGGTAAGAGCCCCTCTTTGTTCTTTTTTTTTTTGCAAAAGGGCCTTGGCAATTTTTTGCATATCTTCTCTTCTTGACTTATTTTATAATCCCGGTTGGGATTGTCCCAGATCCACCTGAGACTACCGATTCCCTGCCCGGAAGCCCCTTCTCCCTTTGCTGCCAGGCTCCACTAGCCCACCTCACCATCTGGGTCGGCCTGTGGATAATCCCGGCCCTCTACGCACCTCCCACAGGCATCGCATGCGTGGGGAGATCACCCTGTGGAACCCTGGTTGTGACCATGCGGGCATTGCCACGCAGGTAGTGGTAGAGAAGAAGCTGTGGCGGGAGCAGGGGCTGAGCCGACACCAGCTAGGCCGCGAGGCCTTTCTGCAGGAGGTCTGGAAGTGGAAGGAGGAGTGAGTACACAGCAGCCCTGCCTCCCTGGCCTTTCCTTCCCCCTCCCCTGCTTAGCAGAGACCTCTGTCACCTGTGACCCCTGGCTTGCAGGACTCCGAACCCCTCACAGAGGCTGAATGTCAGATGGCTCCCAGGCCTCGGCCAAATTCAGAGGGATGAGTGCTCTGCACACTGCCCCCCAGCCACCCGATGTCCAGTGTCTCCCTCCAGCCAAGGCCTGAGTGCTGATGCTGCCCTGTCTGTCTATCTACTTGCAGGAAAGGTGACCGGATTTACCACCAGCTGAAGAAACTTGGCAGCTCCCTGGACTGGGATCGAGCCTGTTTCACCATGGACCCTGTGAGCAGAAGAGATTTGGGAGCTGGGGTGGGAGGGGGAGATTCTCCCACGGTAAGGCACCCACGGAAAAGAGCACATCTGTTGCAGCCCACCCCCCAGGAGGTGAAACCACTTATAGGAACCACTAAGGGCTCAATTGCTATGCCCTTCCCCACCCCACATCTTTATCTTCCAAGCTCCTTGTCGCTTGTGAGATCCACAATCCCAGTCCTTTAGGCAGCTTAGGAGGCTTCCGAATCAGGCCTTTGTACCATACCTCCCCCGTGGAGCTATAATTCCCACAGTTTTCTGTCCCAGCACCTGTCCCAGCTGAGTGGCTTCCCTGCCATCTCCAGCATCACCAGGCATGTTCCCTGTCCCTGAGTTTCTGTAGTCCCCTCTTCTCCAGAAAAGCACATTTTCCCTCCAGCCCTCAAAGGGACCTGTGTGCTGGGAGGTGGGACTCTAGGCCCCGCTCAGGGGAGCTTGGTCTCACTGGACCCTGCCACCTTGTTCAGGGCCACTGGACACCAAGGCCGGCTCTCTGACTTTCTCCTGCCTCCACCCCAGAAACTCTCAGCAGCTGTGACCGAGGCCTTTGTCCGGCTCCATGAGGAAGGCGTCATCTATCGTAGTACTCGCCTGGTCAACTGGTCCTGCACCCTCAACTCTGCCATCTCTGACATCGAGGTGTGTCCCCTTCCCGCTCTTGGGCTCTCGCCATTGCTACCCTTGGCCCCTCCTCTGGGCCACTCTCTTAATCTCCATCTTGCAGGTGGATAAGAAGGAGCTGACAGGTCGTACCCTGCTCTCTGTGCCTGGCTACAAAGAGAAAGTGGAGTTTGGGGTCCTCATCTCCTTTGCCTACAAGGTCCAAGGCTCAGGTGTGAACCAGAGACCTGGGTGAGAGGATGGGGAGATAGAGGGAAGGAGCCAGGGCTGAGACCATGTGGCCTCCTGTCACCCCAGACAGCGACGAGGAGGTGGTGGTGGCAACAACTCGGATTGAGACGATGCTAGGAGATGTGGCTGTGGCCGTGCACCCCAATGATGCCAGATACCAGGTGGGGCAGGGGCCCTGCCTGCAGTTGGGGGGTGCTGGCCAAGATGGGGCTCCCAGGCTTATCTGGGTGTGGGCAAGTGTCCAGGACCCTTGCTGAGGAGAGGAAATTGGACTAAGAAGCTCAGTGTTTGAGCTCCTTTCCCAGCCCTGATGATGGAGTTATTTGGGGGACTTTGGGTGTTAGAGCAGTCAGGGCCCTTGGTGAGAGGGACTCAGGCCTAGCGTTTGGCACAGTGTTTTGTTTTTAAACTTTTATTGTGGTAACATAGTCTAACATTTCCCTTTTTTAAGCACGTTCAAGTCTACCCTTCTGTGGTGGGAATCCCATTCAGTGTCATGCCACTGTCACCACCACCCACACCCTTGCTACCTTCTTGATGCCTCCCTCTGTCCCCAGCACCTGAAGGGGAAGCACGTGGTCCACCCTTTTCTGTCTCGAACGCTCCCCGTCGTCTTCGATGATTTTGTGGACATGGAGTTTGGCACAGGTGAGCAGGGGGCTGGCCCTGGAGGGTGAGGCAGAGTCTGGGGCCCATCAGGTACTCCCCGCCAGTGTGTCATCTCTCTCAAGGACAAAGAAAACAAACTTCAACTGAACAGGCAGGACTTGGCCAGATCTCGGGGAGATTGTGCTAGGAAATGGAGGGGTGAGCGTGGGAAGGGACTTTACCGAGCCCCTCGTGCCCCTGCCCCCCACCCCCGTGTCCCCAGGTGCGGTGAAGATCACCCCCGCACATGACCAGAACGACTACGAGGTCGGGCAGCGGCATGGGCTGGAGGCAGTCAGCATCATGGACTCCCGCGGTGCCCTCATCAATGTGCCACCGCCTTTCCTGGTGAGACTGGGGTGGGGGGGTTGCATTGGGGCGCTTGGAGCAGGGGGATGAGGGGAGTATCTAGGCATGGCCTTGATGGGGACTCTACCCCCCCAGGGCCTGCCCAGGTTTGAGGCCAGGACGGCGGTGCTGGCAGCACTGAAGGAGAAAGGATTGTTCCGTGGTGTGGAGGACAACCCCATGGTGGTGCCACTTTGCAAGTGAGGTTGGGGACCAGAGAAGGGAGGGGCATGGGGCCTCCTTTGCGGGTTCACCACCCCCACCTCCCCACCGCTATGCACTCCCAGCCGCTCCAAGGACGTGGTGGAGCCTCTGTTGCGGCCACAGTGGTACGTGCGCTGTGGGGAGATGGCCCAGGCTGCCAGCGCTGCTGTGAGGCGGGGTGACCTCCGCATCCTGCCTGAGGCCCATCAGCGCACGTGGCATGCGTGGATGGACAACATCCGGTGCGTGGGCCCCCAGTGGGGGGAGGGTGGCTGGGCAAGGGGCTGAGTCCTCCCTGAACATACCCTCCTTCCCATCCCCGGCCCCTTTGCAGGGACTGGTGCATCTCCCGGCAGCTGTGGTGGGGCCATCGCATCCCAGCCTATTTCATCACCGTCAGCGACCCAGCTGTACCCCTAGGGGAGGTGAGGGCAGGGCCAGAGCTGAAGACTGGACCCTCTAGGGAAGCTGTGGATTTGTTGGATCACTGGTGGGGGTGGGTCAGGGCTTCAGGGTTCATAGGGCAAGGCAGACAAGCCCCTTTGAGTGCTTATTCCACTCTTGGCAGGATCCTGATGGGCGGTACTGGGTAAGTGGACGCAGCGAGGCGGAGGCCCGGGAGAAAGCAGCCAAGGAATTTGGAGTGTCCCCTGACAAGATCAGTCTCCAGCAAGGCAAGGAGGAGCTTTGGAGGTGGGAGGACAGAGTTGAGGCTTCGATTCTCACTTCTATGCCCTCTGACCTATGACCTTTGACCTTGCTCAGATGAGGATGTGTTGGACACATGGTTCTCTTCTGGCCTCTTCCCATTCTCCATACTGGGCTGGCCCAACCAAGTACGTTCCCAGGGCCAGGCAAGGGCAGGGGGTGTGTCTTGGAAGTGGGCACCTGGCTCCCTATCACACTCTGTTCTGCCCTCAGTCAGAAGACCTAAGTGTGTTCTACCCGGGGACACTGCTGGAGACAGGCCATGACATCCTGTTCTTCTGGGTGGCCCGGATGGTCATGCTGGGGCTGAAGCTCACTGGCAGGCTGCCCTTCAGAGAGGTGTGCAGGCGCCAGGACCCCACCCATGGTCCCCACCCCTCAGCTGCCCTCCTCCTGTGCTGCGGGCTGAGCAAGGGGGGGACCCTGGGCAGGACCCCTGTGTCAGCTGTGATTCCTGTGCCCTGGTGCAGGGCTTCGTCTTCTAGAGTAGGGAGCACCTTCTAATTCACATAAAGGCACTGAGTGGCCTCCTGAGGGTGCTGGGGGGGCCCTCAGCCTCATGGGCCCCCCTGCCCCTCAGGTTTACCTCCACGCCATTGTGCGAGATGCCCACGGCCGGAAGATGAGCAAGTCTCTGGGCAATGTCATCGACCCCCTGGATGTCATCCATGGGGTCTCCCTGCAGGTGGGAGCAGGCGATGGGCCAGCCCAGGAAGGGGCAGGGGGACTGTGACCATGGCCATTTCACTGCCCCCCTTCCCCTCCCCAGGGCCTTCACGACCAGTTACTAAACAGCAATCTCGATCCCAGTGAGGTGGAGAAGGCTAAAGAAGGGCAGGTATGGAGGGTGGGGCCCTGGGGGCTGCAGCAGGAGCAGAGGGTAGGTGGGCTGGCTGAAGACACCTCCTCTCTGCCCCTGTTTCCTGTAGAGGGCTGACTTCCCGGCGGGGATTCCTGAGTGCGGCACCGATGCTCTCCGGTTTGGTCTCTGTGCTTACACATCCCAGGGTATGGTACCTCAAACCTCTCCCCCCGCCACCTCCCGCCTCCTCTCCTGCCTGAAGCCGAGCCCTTGCCTCCATCCTTAGCCCCTGGTGACTGTGGGTTCGGGAGGGACACTTGGTGAGGATCACACTTCCCCTCCCATCCAGGCCGCGACATCAACCTGGATGTGAACCGGATATTGGGTTATCGCCACTTCTGCAACAAGCTCTGGAACGCCACCAAGTTTGCCCTCCGTGGCCTTGGGAAGGATTTTGTGCCCTCACCCACCTCCGAGGTGCGGGCTTGCTAGGCGGTCATCAAGCAAAGCCCAGGTTGTGCCAGGATGGCAACCAGCATCCGAGGCCCAGCCCCTGCCTCCAAGGAGCGTTTGTGTAGTTGAGGGTCGGGGGGTAGATGGTTCCCTGGGGCACTGGGGTCCTCCCCAGAGGTAGCTGGTTGGGGTCTTGGGTTGTGCTGGGGACCCATCTGGCTCCCTCTCCCTGGGTATGTGTCCCCAGGGCCCTGGAGGCCCCCTGACTGATAAGCCTCCCTGCCCTCCAGCCTGGAGGCCATGGGAGCCTGGTGGACCGCTGGATCCTCAGCCGACTGGCTGAGGCTGTGAGACTCAGCAACCAGGGCTTCCAGGCCTATGATTTCCCAGCTGTCACCACGGCCCAGTACAGCTTCTGGCTCTATGAGCTCTGTGACGTCTACCTGGTAAGCAGCAGCAGAGGGAGGTCTCTGGAGAGGTCTGGTGTATATGTCTGTGGTGGGGGGAAGCGCTGGGCCGCAGAGCCCTCAGCCAACCTTGCCAGTGGTCGGCCATGAGATTGAGCCAACCCTTCCCCATCCTGGTCCTCACTGACTCAGTAAGAGCTTGAGGCCAGACCTTCCCCAACCCCACCCCATAGGAGTGCCTGAAGCCTGTACTGAATGGGGTGGACCAGGTGGTGGCTGAGTGCGCCCGCCAGACCCTCTACACCTGTCTGGATGTTGGCCTGCGGCTGCTCTCGCCCTTCATGCCTTTTGTGACCGAGGAGCTGTTCCAGAGGCTGCCCCGGCGGACATCCCAAGCTCCCCCCAGCCTCTGCGTTACGCCCTACCCAGAGCCCTCAGAGGTATGGAGTGTGTTTTGGAGTGGGGAGCTCTGGACCACCTCTTCCAGCCTCCCTCATCCCTCCCTTCTTCGCCCACAGTGCTCCTGGAAGGACCCTGAGGCCGAGGCCGCCCTGGAGCTGGCACTGAGTATCACGAGAGCCGTGCGTTCCCTCCGTGCCGACTACAACCTCACTCGGATCCGGCCTGACTGTGAGCCTTAGGCCCCCGTGCCCTCCCGTCCTGCCACCCCCTCACCCACTCTGGGCACCAATCCAGTATCCGGCCATGGCTGCCTTGTCCCTTGTCTCTTTGGGGCCACACCTCACCTTCCTCCCTCCCTCACAGGTTTTCTGGAAGTGGCTGACGAGGCCACAGGCACCCTGGCATCAGCAGTGTCGGGCTACGTGCAGGCGCTGGCCAGCGCGGGTGTGGTGGCTGTCCTGGCCCTGGGGGCTCCTGCACCTCAGGGCTGTGCTGTGGCTGTGGCCTCTGACCGCTGCTCCGTCCACCTGCAGCTGCAGGGACTGGTCGACCCAGCCCGGGAGCTGGGCAAGCTGCAGGCCAAGCGTGGGGAGGTGCAGCGGCAAGCCCAGCGCCTGCGGGAGCGCCGCACCGCCCCGGGCTACCCTGCCAAGGTGCCCCTTGCAGTCCAGGAGACAGACGAAGCCAAGGTGTGGAGGGAGTGAGAGGGTCCCTCTCCCTATTTCCTATACCCTAAGCCACTTCTGCCATCAAACCTCACGTCATGAGTCTGGACTCTGCCTAGCCCTGGGGAATCTTGGGGAGCCCAGGGCCAGGCCCCTTGAACATATGGGGTGTGGGCATGGGGGGACCAGGTTGGGGGTGGGTGGTAGCCCAGGGTCACACAATAAGTTGGAGATGGAGGCAGGCCTAGACTTAATATCCTGCTCCCAGCCAGGCCCCTCAACTCCTGTAGTCCAAACAAGGAATCCACAGGCTGGGGCTGGGCTTGGGACCCCACTGGACAGATGCAGGAAGGCTGGGCTCACCTCCCAGTCTCCCCTGCACACTCACTGCCTCCCGGGATCCCTCCAGGGAGTAGAAGGAAGAGCGAACCACAGACAGTACAGCAGCAGTGGGACTAAGACCCGAGTCTCAATACCTGAGATGCCGTTTCTCTAGAGTCTCTCAATAGCCCTCAAAGGGCTGGTGGTATTACCTTCATTTTACAAATGGAGCTCCGAACTTTGGTCTGGCCTCAAAGCCTGAGCTCCAGACCATGGACATGGGTGCAAAGGCCTTAGTGGGGCACGTGCACTCTGAGACCCCTCTGTCCTGGGGGACTGACCACTCTGTGGGAGAGGCCAGGAGGCCCGAGTGGGAGGGGTGCTGGAGGGGAGGCTAGAGAGAATTAGGGGTGACAGGGCTAGCCAAGCCACACTCTCTGAACTACTCCCCTCCCAGGGTCCTCGCTCATCTTTTCAACTTTGCCTCCTCTGCCATCCTGGTTGTTTGCCATCCTCTTCTCTCTTGGGCCCAGGTCCTCACCAGCCCCCCTTTCTACCCCCAGCTCCAACAGACAGAAGCAGAGCTCAAGAAGGTAGATGAGGCCATTGCCCTGTTTGAGAAGATGCTGTGATACACCCAACTGCAACCCTCACAAACCCCAGTGGTCCACCATGGGGATGGCAGCAATAAAATATTTTGCCACAAAACCATCTCTTGTCTGTGTGCATGGGGTGGGGGTGGGGAGGGGTTGCTGAAGGTCTGGGTTCCTGAATCCTCAGAGCAGACCACCAGTGTCCTAGTGGGCAGAGGTGTGTGTCTGGCTGGGTCTGCCCCTGGCACTGTGCCAAGCCTGAGTCATGCTGCCCGCTCCCTTCCCCCAATCCGGTGCTGCTTCATTCACCTCTGCACTGCGGCTGACTGAGGCCCGCCCGGAAACTGGCTGCTGCTTGTGGCCTTGAGCAGGCACCAGTAGAGGGGCTGGGAGCCACTCATCTGCCTCCACCCTGCTAAGGTCTTCCTTTCCCCTCTACTGAGACCCGGCTAATTATAACTCTGACTTCAGTGTCCTGTGACGCCACGCCCTGACCAGCCCTGCCCAGGAGACCCAGCAACCAGGTAGGGGAGAGGCCTGAGAAGAGACACACTTATGTTTGGGGGTGGGGAGAGTGTGGGGTAAGGCTGGTACTCAGTCCAGAGCAGGAGAGAGGGACTCAGAAGAAGAGCCTTGGAACCCTTGGCAGGTGTATGGCCTTACTGGCCTGATAAGGCCCTCAGGTTGTCTGGGTGGCTGAGTGGGGAGAGGGTGGGGAAGCTAAGCTGGAGCAGACAAGGTGCTCAAGGCAAAGTGGGAGGAGGAGGACACAAAAGCGGGTGCCCTTGGAGACAAGTCTAACCTGGAATTACCCACTGCTTCCTCCCTCAAAGACCTTTTGTTCCCTAGGTCCATGTTTTAGCCATGCTACCTATGGTGGTGCCCCTATCCCTCCTGGGCCCCCCTGTGCTGCTCCTGATGCAGCTACTGCTGCCCTTCACATCTGCCTTCTTCCCCAACATCTGGAGCCTCCTGGCTGCCCCCAGCTCCATCACCCATCAGGACCTGACCGAGGAAGCAGCACTCAACGTGACCCTGCAGCTCTTCCTGGAGCAGCCGCCCCCAGGCCGCCCCCCACTTCGGCTTGAGGACTTCCTGGTGAGCATCCCTGGGCCCCATCATGTCCCAGCCAGATTCTTTAATTCCCTGAGACCTCTACTCCTTGAGAACCCTGGATGCCAAGAGAAGAGACCCCCATCTGCCACCCTACTCAGTAACAATACCTGGGAATTTTGGATCTGGAAATCAGGAGCCCCTCTTCCTCAGAAAGGCCCAGGATTTCCCCTCCCTTGTAGGGTCCAGTCATGAGTGCCAGTTATTGAGGTAACGATAGGCTTCGCTGGAGCCCCTGTCCTCTACCACTGTCACCAGGGACACACTCTCCTTGCCGATGACCTCTTTGCTGCCTACTTTGGGCCTGGGTCTCCTTCCCGGCGGTTCCGAGCAGCCCTGGGTGAGGTGTCTCGTGCCAATGCTGCACAGGACTTCCTGCCAATGTCCAGGAATGACCCCGACCTGCACTTTGACGCTGAGCGGCTGGGCCAAGGGCGCATGCGTCTGGTAGGGGCTCTCCGGGAGACCCTGGTGGCTGCCAGAGCCCTTGACCACACCCTGGCCCGCCAGCGCCTTGGGGCTGCACTTCATGCCTTGCAGGTGAGAACAGTGAACACAAAAGGGGTGACATTAATCCCAGTTTTCCTCTATCCTGGATGGAGAATTACCTGATGGTGCCTTCTTAATCATGTGTCTCCCTGCTATGCAGGGTTTGGGGCACTTCCTATCAATGCCCTGAGGCTATTTCCTAGTTTCCCACCTCCAAAATGGCAGCACTTTCTATGGGAACAGCAAGGAGGCCATGGTGGCTGGAGAGAAGTGAGGGTGAGAGAGGAAGGCCATGAGGTCTGGAGGTGAAGGGGAGCTGCAACTCCGTGTATGGCCTTGGAGGCCATTGAAAGGCCTTTGGCTTATAACTGAGTGAGATGGAAACACAGGGAGAGTTCCCACTTGAGGTAAGGCTCTGTTTTGGGCACCGTGGGGGAAGAGCAATGGAAGGGGAGTTGGGGTGTCTGACAGGAGCAGTGGGGTGAGAGTAGACTTTCTGGGTGTAGACCTCAAGGTGATGGTGTGTCAGGGCTAGAGATGGTGAGAACAGTCACACCAGTGCCTTCTTCCCCTTCTTCTTTCCCCTGGGACCAGGATTTCTACAGCCACAGCAACTGGGTAGAACTGGGGGAGCAGCAGCCACACCCTCACCTCCTGTGGCCAAGGCAGAAGTTCCAGAGCCTGGCACAAGGTATGGCCATGACCACATTGTAAGATGGGAGGTCACCAAGCCACCACCTCTCAGTCAACCCAGCCACGGTGTCATATTCTGAAGTTACATAGAATATGACACCACTTCATCTCTGGAAGGACCTAAGAGGTCCCCTAGTCCAACCAAAGGTAAGGTCAGTTGAGTGGCTTTTTCCAAGGTCATACAGGAGAGGAGAGAGCCAGGACCCAGTCTCCATACCTCAGTCGAGTGCTGTCTCATGTGGCTCCCTCCTCATGGGGTCTCATCCTGCTGCCTTCTCTCTGGTTGCATTCTTCCAACTAAACTATGAACCACAAGCTACCTCCTATATCTCATCACAAATTCATTTCCTGTCCACATCTCAGACGGCAAAATCCCCATAGGATTGGTCCCCATACTTCCTGGGTTTACTAGCATAATCCCAGTCTCAAATATTTGGTCTCATTGCCAGCCTGTGAATTTTGGGTTTGGTCCAGAAAGCCTAGTCATGGTATCTATGATCTTTTCACCTGATTCTAGCTGGGAGAAAAAGTCAAAGAAGTTTGGTTGTCAGGGATAAAAGGTTAGGGGTAGGGGGATCTTGGGTTCTAGCTTCCTGCCCTCTCTTCCCAGTGGGCGACCCTACCTGTTCTGATTGTGAGGAATTGAGCTGCCCTGGAAATTTGCTGGGCTTCCCGCTCCTCACCTCTGGCTACTTTGGAACTCATCCTCCCAAACCTCCAGGTACCAGGAAGGAAGGCTCCCAGAAGCAAGGGGGGGAAATCACTTACTTTCTCTTGGCCCTTTCCCTGGGGATCTCAGTCCCATTTCCTGTGCTGTTCCTTATTGGAAGAAAGGGAGGATGTTGGGAATGGGAGGGTGCAAAAAGGTCCACTGAGGTGGCTGTAATCTTCAGGGTTGGGGGAAGAGGGTCACTGCTTGCTCAGCTGATAGAACTTCTCCATCGCCCACAGGCAGCTTTTGGGTACTGACTGGTGGGATTGGGGGATCCCTGCATGCCATGGTGACCCCAGCCCTTCCACCTGTACTCCAGCTCTGTCCTCCACAAAATGTCATTTTCCTGATCCTTTGCTGAGGGCAAGAGGGTCAGGCAGGTCAGAAAGGGAAGCATTTTCTTAGGAAGCAGTGGGTTTTTG
Organism: Tamandua tetradactyla; assembly: GCF_023851605.1. Lineage (NCBI taxonomy): Eukaryota > Metazoa > Chordata > Mammalia > Pilosa > Myrmecophagidae > Tamandua > Tamandua tetradactyla. Next base: position 87,349,123 of record NC_135331.1, on the reverse strand, counting down.
ACCTCTGCCCTCCAGAATCCCTTTCACTACCCCAGGGAAATGTAGCCATGGGGGCCATTTTGACCCGAGCAGCTCCCAGCACCCCCGTGGAGGCATCAACAAGGATAGTGCATCCCCAGGCTTCTCTCCCCACCACATGCTGCACAACCAGGCTGCAAAACTGGCCTTTCTGGCCTCCATCCAGGCCTTCAACCTCCTACGAAACCGCCTGGGAGACAGAGGTTTCTCAAGGTGAGCAACCTCCTAGATAAGTGCTCACTGATGGGTAGATGCTCCTGGAGAGCTGAGACAAGGGACTGGGGATGTAGAGCCCTTCACTGGGCCTCTGACCTCCTCCGCAGGCTGCTCGACATTACCCCAGCCTCTAGCCTGAGCTTCGTGCTGGACACCACGGGCAGTATGGGAGAGGAGATCAATGCTGCCAAAATTCAGGCTCGCCACATTGTGGAGCAGCGGCGCGGCAGTCCCATGGAGCCTCTCCACTATGTCCTGGTGCCTTTCCACGACCCAGGTAACTGTGTGCTGGCAGAATAGTGAAGGGAAAGAAAGTCTGGGGCAGGGGAAAGCAAGAAAGTAGGCCTCATGCCTCAAATTCCTTAACAAAATGGTGGCATTTCCTGTGGTCCTGAGTGTGCCTTTACTGGGTACACGTGTGTATACATGTGTGTGTACAAGAGATAGTTGGCTGCATTTTCCACTGCTTCCAAAATGGCAGCACTTTCCATGTGAGTTTAATGCATGATTCCTGCTTAGGCAGGTGGTTTCTACTTGATAAGCCTTCATGCTAATAAGTCATTTCAGTTCTCTTCATTTCCTGTAGAAAGATTAGGATGAAGATGGGAGTTGGTGGGTCCAAGGCTTTATGAAGTATCTGAGATAACTTCATATTCCTTCCCCCTACTAAATTGGAAGTCAGAAGATCTGGCCCACGTTAGCTGTCTAATGTCCTTAGTCCTATCATTTCACCCCTCTTTATCTCAATTTCATCAACCTAAAATGGGTCAGTGTACCTGCCTCATCCTGCTTATCTCCCAGGGTTGAAATGATGAGCAAATAAAATGCCTACTGCACTGAGATTTCCCTAAGGGCAGGGTTTCAGACGGATTTTTCTGTAAAATCTCAGAATAAGTGGCTAACATTTAATAGGGGTTATTACATGTTTGCCAAAGATAAGAATAAATGAATGAATGGTCAATTAAGAATTTAGTGCTTATTATGTATCAAGGCCCTATTCTAAGAATTATGAAATCAACTCATTTAGTCCTCTCAATAACCCTATAAGGTAATTATTATTATTATTGTTTTTTTTTTTTTGGCTTTTGCAATGAGGCAACTGAAGCCTCCAATTGTTTTTTTTTGTTTTTTTTGGCTTTTTGGGGGGTGCACGGTCCTGGAATCGAGCCTGGGTCTCCCACATGAAAGACGAGCATTCTACCACTGAACTACCTGTGCACCCACCCAATTGGTTTTTTTTTTTTCAGCTTCATTCAGTGTTTTAACATAATTACATTACAATTAGGTATTATTGTGCTGTCCATTTTTGAGTTTTTGTATCTAGTCCTGTTGCACAGTCTGTATCCCTTCAGCTCCAATTACCCATTATCTTACCCTGTTTCTAACTCCTGCTGGTCTCTGTTACCAATGACATATTCCAAGTTTATTCTCGAATGTCGGTTCACATCAGTGGGACCATACAGTATTTGTCCTTTAGTTTTTGACTAGACTCATTCAGCATAATGTTCTGTAGGTCCATCCATGTTATTACATGCTTCATAAGTTTATTCTGTCTTAAAGCTGCATAATATTCCATCGTATGTATATACCACAGTCTGTTTAGCCACTCTTCTGTTGATGGAGATTTTGGCTGTTTCCATCTCTTTGCAATTGTAGATAATGCTGCTATAAACATTGGTGTGCAAATGTCCGTTTGTGTCTTTGCCCTTAAGTCCTTTGAGTAGATACCTAGCAATGATATTGCTGGGTCGTATGGCAATTCTATATTCAGTTTTTTGAGGAACCGCCAAACTGCCTTCCACAGTGGTTGCACCATTTGACATTCCCACCAACAGTGGATAAGTGTGCCTCTCTCTCCGCATCCTCTCCAGCACTTGTCATTTTCTGTTTTGTTGATAATGGCCATTCTGGTGGATGTGAGATGATATCTCATTGTGGTTTTGATTTGCATTTCTCTAATGGCCAGGGACATTGAGCATCTCTTCATGTGCCTTTTGGCCATTTGTAGTTCCTCTTCTGAGAGGTGTCTGTTCAAGTCTTTTTCCCATTTTGTAATTGGGTTGGCTGTCTTTTTGTTGTTGAGTTGAACAATCTCTTTATAAATTCTGGATACTAGACCTTTATCTGATATGTCATTTCCAAATATTGTCTCCCATTGTGTAGGCTGTCTTTCTACTTTCTTGATGAAGTTCTTTGATGCACAGAGTGTTTAGTTTTGAGGAGCTCCCATTTCTTTCTTTCTTTCTTCAGTGCTCTTGCTTTAGGTTTAAGGTCCATAAAACCGCCTCCAATTGTAAGTTTCATAAGATATCTCCCTACATTTTCCTCTAACTGTTTTATGGTCTTAGACCTAATGTTTAGATCTTTGATCCATTTTGAGTTAACTTTTGTATAGGGTGTGAGATACGGGTCCTCTTTCATTCTTTTGCATATGGATATCCAGTTCTCTAGGCACCATTTATTGAAGAGACTGCCAATTGTTTTTTATATGCACACATGTATTCATAATGGGCCACTCAGGACCACAGGAAGTTCCACTATTTTGTTAAGGAAGTGGAAGTGTAGAGCACAGTTTCTCACCAGGGGCACCTAACCCCTGCCCTGCCCTGTCAAGTATAAATAAGGGAGTATTATTAATTAGATACTTGTCTACCCCAGGAGTATAGTGGTCCTCTCGACTGGGGAGGCAGCCCTGGGTGGGAATAAGGGGCACCCCTTCCTTCATCATAACTTTCTTTTTCACTCCCCAGGGTTTGGCCCTGTCTTTACAACCAGTGACCCTGAAAGTTTCTGGAAACAACTCAATGAACTCCACGCCTTAGGGGGTGGTGATGAGCCTGAGATGTGCCTGTCAGCCCTAGAGGTCTGGCTCCTCCTTTCCCCTTTCCTTCTTACCCCCGTCTTTGCAGACCCCAACACCAAGGGAAGCCAGTGCCTTCCTAGAACATCCCCACACCCCACCTTACCTTCAGAGCCTAGTTCCATTAGGCTCACTCCAGAGTTCCAGAACCATATTTCCTTCTCTGACCTCCCTTGCTCTACCCATTCCCCTGCCACCACCATTTTTAACATCAGCCCTGTTCCTTCCTGTCAGCTGGCATTGCTGCACACACCTCCACTCTCAGACATCTTTGTCTTCACTGATGCCTCGCCCAAGGACGCCCTTCTCACCAACCGGGTGGAATCCCTGGCTCAGGAGCAGCGCTGCAGAGTAAGCATAGCTGTTGGGAGACCCAAGGTTGGCCACCCAGTATTAGGATTTGGGAGATTCTGTGATCACAATCTTTTAACAAGTGTCACACCACACTGTGGTGGTAGAACCAACCTTGGCATGGGGTGGGAAGGAGCAAACAGTGAACACAATATTTCTTGATAGTTATAACAATACTCAGGAATATGAGACCCTACTTTTGATGATGCTGAATTCAGATTTGAACATGCCCCAATAAGCCACTTGAAGAAGTAGAAATCTAATTGCCAAGAATCTACTATGAAATATCATAGAGGTAGTTACGAGGGCTTGGCCAACTACTAACTGCTATGTCACTGGGAGACCCCACGTGAATAGCCAACAGGTAGACAGGGACCTTATCTCCAGCCATCAGCTCTGTTGAAAGCCTGAGCACAGGAGATCCCTCATTCACAATGGTAGATGGCACAGGGACCTCCAAATACTGGATACTTTTCTGACCTCAGGTTACATTCCTGGTAACTGAAGACCCATCAAGGGTTCAGGGCCGGGCCCGGCGTGAGGTGTTGTCCCCTCTGCGTTTTGAGCCATATGAGGCGGTAGCACTGGCCTCAGGAGGAGAAGTTATCTTCACCAAAGACCAGCACATTCAGGATGTGGCAGCCATTGTGGAGGAGAGCATGGCTGACCTAGTAAGTGTGGGAGGACAGGGGGACCTTGGCTTCCACTCAGAACTGAGGGTTTGGGTGATCCTGCATCTCACAGCAGAAAGAGGAATAGCTTCCATTGTTTCCCTCCTGCTGAGAACCACGGCTACCCACCTTCCAGTGCTCCTTCTGTATTAGCAGCATTTCCCTGGACACCATTGCACCTGGGTCGTTACTATTCTGCCCTCAGAACTACCATAGAAAGTTCTTTGTTCCCACCCCATTCCATGCTTTATCTTTTCCCCCATTTTTTGGTGCTTCCCATTCCCAAGGTGACTCTTCCCCTGGAGCCCCCCAGTATGGCGCCTGGGAGATCGCATACGTTCAGTGTGGATGGGCTGCTCCAGAAGCTCACGGTCCGGGTCCACGGGCAGATCAGCAGCTTCTGGATCAGTAATCCTGCAGGTACCTCTCCATGTGTGTGTCTCAAGGGAGAGAAAGAATGGAGACTTGAGGGGAAAGTTCTCAGGGAATGGGGTAGGGGTAGAGGAATGCAGCTCCGGGATGTGAGGGGGAAGAGAGAAAAGGAATGATCTCCTGTGACAATTTCTTGTGCCCTCATCCCCCCATCTGCCTTAGGGGTCTCCCAGGGCCAGGAGGAAGGTGAAGGTCCTCTAGGTCACACTCACCGCTTTGGGCAGTTCTGGCTAGTAACCATGAATGAGCCCCCACAGACGGGGACCTGGGAGATCCAGGTCACAGCTGAGGGTACCCCTCGGGTAAGAGTGCAAGGTAAGGAGGGAGCAGTTCCTGGGAAGAAAGGGCAGTGGCAGGCTGCAGAGAACAATATCCATCACATTCCCCTTGGAAGTTCTCCGACTGCTTTCATCCTTCCCCAGCCCAGACCTCCTTGGACTTCCTCTTCCACTTTGGGATCCCCATGGAGGATGTACCCCATCCTGGTCTCTACCCCCTGACTCAGCCAGTTGCAGGTATTCTGCCCTCTCCACCCTTCATTAATTATTTTAATATGCATTTTTAACATTTTAATTGATTTACATTTTACATACGGCAGAGTGGACTCATCTTAAGTGTACAGTTTGATGGATTTCATATATACATATAGTCCCCTATAGCTATCACCCAGTTAAAGATATAGAACATTTCGAACACTCCAGAACTCTCTCCTGACTCTCCCTATTCATACTTCCCAGAGGTAACCCCTATTCCAAAGGACTTTCATGCTTTTCTGCCTGTGACTGATTTTCATGCAGACCTCTGTTTTCCCCTTCCCTGTCCCAGGACTCCAGACCCAGCTGCTGGTAGAGGTGACAGGACCAGGCTTCAGAGGCAGCCCTGGGGAATCTCGGCCACATTTTTCCCATGTGGTCCTTCGAGGGGTCCCAGAGGGTGCTGAGCTGGGCCGGGTACCCCTGGAGCCCCTGGGACCCCCTGAGCGAGGTCTCCTCTCTGCCTCGCTACCACCCACACTGCTTTCTACCCCACGCCCCTTTTCTCTGGAGCTGGTTGGCCAGGACAGAGGGAGGCAGGGCCTGCACAGGGCGGCCCCCCAGCCCTGCACTGTGCTGCCTGTCCTGCTGGAGGTAAGACATCAGGAGGTGTGGCTGGGACTGGAAAGAGCAGGACCAGCTCTTCCCCTGACCAGCCCTCCCCCACAGCTCAGTGGCCCCTCAGGTTTCCTGGCCCCAGGCAGCAAGGCCCCACTCAGCCTCCATATCGCCAGTTTCTCAGGCCCCCAGGATCTCGACCTTAGGACATCCGTCAACCCCAGCTTTGCCGTCACCTCCAACCTCTCCAGGTAGAAGCCCTTGAATCCCCTGCTCCTTTTGGGCTCCACCTTTCAGTTCCTCTGGCATGGGACTCGGGTCCGTGCCTTTTTTACCAAGCCACCTCCGGCCCGACTAATGTGCCCTTGGATTCTGCCTACGTGCAGCTCCATGCTATGGCTCTCAGCTCTCAGGTGATTGGGGCTTCAGCAGGATGTCTATATCCACGCTCTAGGGTTCGCCTGGGGCAGAATGAGTCTGCATGGGGACGCCTGTGGTTGGAGGTCCCAGACTCAGCCGCCCTGGACTCCGTGGTGATGGTTACTGTGACTGCAGTGGGTGGAGAAGCCAGCACAGTGCCCCCAACCCATGCCTTCCTCCGGCTCCTGGTTCTGGCCCCAGCCCCGCAGGTGACATGCCCCCACTTTCCACCGGAGGATAGACAGGGCCAGAAGAGGGTGGTGAAGTTTTAATTTGGGTACAATTCTAACCCCACCCTGACATACTCTCCCTCTTCCTCTTAGGACCAGCTTGTTCCCGCTCACTCAACTGGCCCCGCCCTCACCACGGCCAGCCCTACCTTTGGTCCCTCTACTTTGGTGACTCAAGACAGGGCTGGGGGAGGGATGGTGGGCAATTCCTGGTGGGGCACAGTTGGATGGGTGCTATTCCTGCTAGGTCTGGCCACCTATTGACACATCAGCCCCTGGAGGAATAGGTCTCTAGAATTTTTTACAATCTTCCTCTATCTGTGGGAAGGAAACATGAATCTTGGGCTCTACCTTTCCCAACTGGGTTGGAGGTTTTTCCTCCTCAGGTACTTTGTCCCATCTCTTCCTTAAAAATCATGAATTTGGGATAAAGGGTAATGGATTCTCCCACAGTGTCCTTTCCCGCCTAACCTTCCTGGGAACCAACCCTCCTGGGAACTAACCAAGACTTATTTTTGGAGAAAGCTGCTTTCTATTTCTCTGTAACATTTTATCCTAATACCTATTCAGGCGTTCCCAAGCTCAGGTAGAAGGGAAGACATATGGGGAGGAGACAAGGGTTGGGAGTAAGGTAGGAGGGTGCCAAGAAGTGTTATTTATAAAACTGTTTTTATTTAAAACTCTGGCGCAACCTCCATTTTATTTTTGTATTTAAAGCTGAAGGCCCAGTTCAATATACGTATCTTCTCATCAGAGGGATCTCCAGAAGATCATTTTTGCATATATTATAGGAGAAAGAGAGGGTATAAGACACCAAAAAGATGAAATGGAAGTTTCCAGAAGGAGAAGAAAAGCTTAACATGAAGAAGTCTAAACATCACCAATGGAGGCATTTGGCTGCTAATAAACAGAAAGAGGAGGCTGGGGTTCTCTCAGACTCCTTCTTCACCAGACCAAGGGGAGCAAGAAGAGGCTTTAGACAAGGCTAGGGCCCCTCCATCCTTTGGGGCAGCCCGGCTGAGCCCTCTCCCCCCTCGCCTGGATGACTCCTTTCTGCTGCCTTGACAGCTCCTGGAGAAGAGGAGAGAAACAGACAAGGCATCTGTGCTGCTTCCTACCCCAAGGGGTGAGGGCTTCTTTCTTTTCCCCACATCCCTACATTTACCTGTTCCTTCCAGTCCTGGGAGGTGCAGGAACTAGCCTTGTTTAATGGATGTGGGGAGAACTAGGGGGAAATTGGCTGTGTTTTCTCTTAAACCAGCACTGCCCCAATAATTCCCCCTCTATCGCCACTTACCAAAAGTCTAAACTAAAAATAATAAACTCACCTTCTCCTGAATCAGGTTCTGCAAACAGATGTTCACCTTCAGAATCTGGGCTAACTGGAGACTATGAGGGTTTGAGTGTAAATCTGTCAGAAAAGTCTAAAGAAGGAGAAGTGGGAGGCTGACGACATGGTGAAAAATTGAGGGTAATCTGCCACTCTTCCCCTAAAATTACAGGACATTCCTTTCCTCCATCTGGGTCCCCTCATCCCAATACCCCTCCAGGCAGGTGGAAAAATCCAGTACTTCTCACCTGCATCTCTTTACCATTCCCGTTCCCCCACTCCTCTCAAATAGTACAATACACAACACCCCTCTCCCTGTGCTTTTGAATCCTCCCTGACCATCCCTACCCCGCTGGCATAATCCATGCCACTCCCCCATCTCAATGGAATGATCCAAATCATGTCCCTCTGAATAGAGTGTAGACCAGCCTCCTCCATCCCTGACAATGAACACTAATCTAAACCCTCCTGGTGTCCTGTCATTGCAATGTTGCCTCCAACTCATGATCCCTATAATCTCTGCCCATTAACTCTCCCTTCTCCAGGGTGGTCTGAAGCTATGTTCACACTTCCTTGCTCCCTCTGCCCCATCCCCCAACACAGACACATAGAGGGAGAGCGCTGTACCTCCCCAAGGGCACCCAGATGCAGCTGCTGTCTCTGTGCCTCCCTCAGATGGCTCTCAAACCAGGCCTGACTGTGTTCCAGCAGCTCCAACCCCTGCCACAGGACATCCTGTTCTCTCTCCAGAGTCTGCATCCTCTGCAGCTAGAAAAGGCAGGAAGCACAGGCTGACTCTCGCTCTACAGCAGGGCTCTGAGCCCTATTGGGTTCACTGTCTGGCCACTGAGGATGAACCCAAATTAGCCACTGAGGGCCTGGCAGGTAGGGTAAGGAAGGGGAAAGACCTGTGAGTCCTCAAAGTTGAGGGGAAATACAGAGGGCAGGTCTAGGGAATGGGGTTTCCCATGATCCCCCTTGTTGGGCTAATACTCACCCAAAGGAAGAAGCTCTGGGCCCCTGGGTCTTGGCAACTTGTCCCCAGAGGCAGGAGCAGAACTGTGTAGGAAGCCTGCACCGGGGGCAGTCCACAAGGACCCAGGTTCTCCATGGCTCTGAGGTGGGAAAGGGAGGAGCTACTCCCACTGGTACAGCCCAGATTGGTCCCTCCCCCTCCACCCCTGCCTTATATCCATCTTGTCTTTCAGTCTCTCAGGTTGTGTATGTCTGAGGTTTGTTCCTACTTAAGGGGAAAGACCATCTCCCTGGGGCTCCTCTGTCTCCCCTAATCTGTTTTTTACAACTGTCCTGAAGTGGCTTGTTCTCATGAAGTCCCCTCTGAGTAGATCAGAGGTTCTCCCTATAGCAGTATCACTACACTGTGAATGAGGCAGGGCAGGTCCCTCCTGCTCCGTGTTTCAGCTACTTCTTATTCTTATTTAGTTGTGGCTGGTCTAACGAAACAATATGCTTCCTCAAAAGACTTTATTCTTAATGTGGAACAAAATATCCAGGGAGACTGAGAACTCTGAGTGTTGAAGAGATAAAGAAACAAAGAGGGCATGCAGCCTACTGGGATCTTGGGAAGTTGGGTTAGTCTTGGAAGAGGGCAGAGGAAGGGCTCTCAGAGGATGGATGCGGCTGCAGGCAACACTTCCTGATGCATGAAAATGTCCAAGTCCAGGCTGGGATCTTCCAGATCCAATTTCAGAAACTTTTCTACTAATTTCTGGCAACTAAAGGGGAGAGAGAACAGTGAGATTTATGGAATAGTGGATACCTGAGTTCATGGGCAGAGGGGAGAGGCTACAGCACAGGAAGCCAAGGAGTTAACAATTTAAGGTTTCAGAAATAATGAGTCTTTGAAGGGGAAGTGTTGGTAAAAGATCATCTGAGTCCATGAGAATGGGAGAAGAGCTATAGAAGATATTAGTGAGACACAGGACACAGGGGCCACACACACTCACTTTTCCATTTGATTATCCTTTAGCAACTCCTTGACAGGCTTGATGGGTTTCCCACTGTGGATCAAGCCTGAGACCTAGGAACCACAAGAAGAAAGATGAACAGGGAAAGTGGATAAGAGAAAAGGAAATAAGGGCCAAAAATATTGTAAGCCCAGAAATCTAGGCCCCTGAAAGGAGCATGACAATGGAAAGGGGCTCTGAAGTGGATATGATTGGACGTTTGGATCTTATCACCTCCTTGCCACGAGCAATGAGTTTTTCAGGAAGTCCGGCCTGGGCAGCTGTGTGGGAGGCATGGCTGGCATTGGCAACACCTTCGCAAACCTGATAGAAGAAGACAAGCTCGTTCCCATCCTCACAGGTCTCCATGGACTTAAACAAGAAAAAAAGGAGACAGTGTGTCATAAATCATCCTGCTTCCTGCCCTGAAATCCTTGGCTAGTCCCTGTGGGGAGAGAGAAAAGGGAACAAATTTGGGCCCTGTACTCAGGGGCCCCTGTTCTGAAGGAGAAATCAGCCCCCACCTCTAGGAAACACCCAGTCTAGGGGCACCCAGGAGGCTGGACTGGTTTCCTCACCAAATATTGCACAGGAGGCCCTTGTGGCAGCAGCTGTAGCTGAACAAGGCTCAGAAAGTTGGTGGCCACAAAGATCTGGGGGCATGTGGCTCCAAGTGCCAGCCAGTGTCGGAGCACAGCGGCCAGAAGTGCCAGCCCATCCACCTGTGCAGAGCAGGGAGGAGGGTATGGTTGCACAGGCCGCCCCACATGCCCCTTCTCCACCTGCCTGGCCTTTCCCCATCTCCCAATCTGTTTTTCTGTCCACACATCTCTGTTCTTTTCCTGAGGCCTGGCCTCACCTTCATGCTCTCTTATCCTCCTCCATTTCCCCCTCCTTAGTTTCTGATCAGTTTCTCCCCTCACCGTGTTGGTTCCCTTTCCAAATTCATCAATAAGGACGAGAGACCGCTCAGTGGCGTTGTTCACTGCTTTCGCCACCTGCTGGTCAAGAGGTAGACAAGGAGAGAGTTTCTTTAGTATTCGTGGCCTTTAATGCACAGTCTGCCTGAGAATAAAGCTGTGTCTACCCTACTAGACTGCAAGTTCTTTCACAGCAAGGCAAAGGTTTGTTCATCCTTCTATTGACAACGGTGCCTTGTACAAATAAAAGTTTACAGTATTGATTCCTCCAGTCTCTGATCTGGATGCTCCCCACCCCTAGTTATAGAAGGCATACAGGTGGGGGGTGTTTATCCTTTTCTGGGTAGACCTAGTAGGGCTCCTTTCCCACTACCCTTTCCCTCAATCCCATCACTCTTTGCTTCCTTTGACCTGGTTGAGGTCGATCATAAAGGTGGAGAGGCCAAGGGAAATGGATTCGCAGCTATGAATTCGGGTGAAGATGGCATCTACTGCTCCAATTTCAGCCTCTTCTGCTGGCACAAAGCTGCCCACCAGGGCCATGAATGTGATCAAACCTACCTGAATAGAGGAGGAGACAGAGCCTAAGACCTGGTGGGGTGGGCTGAGAGGAAGGTGAGCCTCAATCAAGAATGTGAATGTTTGATCAAGGAGAGATGTATAGAATTTAATAGAGGAAAACGGTAATAGAATGTGCTGACCCCCCCCCCCGCCCCCATCCTGGCCATCACCCCTTTTGTTCACTTTAGAAATCAGTAAAAAGGGACAGGAGGGTGGGCAGAGACATACTTGGGGATGGCATGTACCTATTTAGAGGTGGTGAAGGAAATTCAGGCTACTGAAAGATCTGTTAGTTCATGGCTGTCCTCCAAAGTAGCAGATGAGAGTATGAAGGAGCAAGAGGCAGGAGAGGTGTGGATTATGGTCTGTTCATGGCAAGTGGGGAAAAAACAGAAGGGGAGAAGAACCTGGGATGGCTGGCAGATGCCAGAGGCCCAAGTTATATAGATTCTTCTCACCTGTTTGAGGTATATGCTCTTCCCTGAGGAGTTGGGTCCAGTGATGACTTTGACCCTTCCTTTGTCCCCACCACATTCTGTGGAGTTGGGCACAAAGGTTCGGGCACAGAGTTCCATCAGTGGATGTCTGCAATGGGTGGAGAGGCTCCTTACACATGGCCCATGGATCCAGAAGCCCATGGATCCCACAGGAGAGGAAGGCTTCAGGTTTCTCATGCCTATGTTTCTACTCCCTGTTCTCACCTTCCATTCTGGATTCGTACCCCAAGGAGTAGGGGGGAGTAACGGGGCCTTGAGTAGCCATAGTCCCGGGCAGCACTGGCAAGGGCAAGCAGGACGTCCAGACGGGAGGCAAGGTCCAACACCCGGGTCAAGACAGCTGCCCGTGCCAGCACCTGGCACTGCAGCTGGTACATCAACAGGGTCTCCTGGTCTGGGGGTGGGGTGAGTGAGGAGCTGGGGTCAAGGCCAGTGAAAAAAGAAGGAAAGACAAAGAGGCCCAGAGAAAGACCTGGTTACAGACTTGCAGATACAGTCTGAGACACCGAGAGACACTCAGAGGAGAAGATGCAGAGTCGAGAGTAGAAACACAAAGCAGGAAGACAGGAGCCAATCTCCAGGCTCCCCATCCCCACCCCCAACCTCCTCTTCTTCTCACCCCGGATTTCACAGTGCAGGTCCCCCAGAAATGCATCCAGCTCCTTGGTCCGAGCACTACGATAGTGTAGCTTCTCCTCTGAGAGAAACTGGGTCCAAGGGTTCAAAGTTGTAGGCTTTGCTCCCTTGGTCCTCCTCTCCTCTCCTTTTTAACCCTACCTCCAGCCACCCACCCTGAGTTCTCTCTCCTTTGTATCAAAGCTGATTAAAACTGCAGAGGAGAGATCCCATATTGGGCAGTGCTGATAGGAGAAGGCCTTCCCTCAACTCCTGATTCATTTTCCCTACCACTCCCCTACAGAGGTTGAGGGTCTCACCATAAAGTCCAGTCCTTCAATCTCAAAGTCACTGGCCTCTACCATGGAAGGCAGGCGGGGAATTGAAAGAAGGAAGCCAATCTGGGGAGAGTAAAGAAGAGATAAAGTGAAAAGTGACCTTTTCCTAGAGTAGGACCAGAGAACTCTGTAGTCCCTGTGCCTTCCTCAGGGGGCTAAAGCCATCAAAAGGTGTTCAAGTTCTTCCTCAGACTCCTCAGAAGTTGTTTTATCTACTAGTGTGCCCCTCATAAACCTAATGTCTCCCCTAAAAGACCCCTAGAGGTCACAGCCACCCTCCTACCCTCACCAGAGGAATATAGATGACACTGCATGAAGGAATACGGGAGTCCAGAGTCTCTAGCTCCTTCCGAGCGACCTCAGTGAGGAAACTGGGAAGTCCCATCAGCCTTCGTTTTTCTAGGAGGATGGAAAACACATGGATACAAAATAAGGCTGACAAGCCTCTTCCTGCCCTGGTTGCTATGATAATCCTCAATTATGGTGAACACCTGCTGAGGATGGTGCCCCATCACTGGGCAGGCTCATGTTTCAGGGCTCACTGGACCATGTGTGCACCCAACACTTACTCTCATCGATTTCAGGATCTATGTTGGGGAGGACAGTGAAGCGATTTTCAGCAAGACTGCCCTCAAAGTCCACCTGAGGAGATAACACGTCCAGTTTTTTATCATCACAGGACCATCTCTCAGTCCTGCTCCTCAGCTCTCCTTGTCTCTCTGCACAGTCTCTGCTTAAACCCTGACCCTCCAGCCCCTACTGTTCTGTTACCTCTTCTCACCACCCCATTCTTTAGTCATCCAACTGACCTCAAAATCCCACCCATCACCCCCCCATCTCTCACACCACATTCTCCAGACACCAGTCCTACCCTACTCTCCAACCCCAACTCTCTCCCTTCCCTCCCCAGGTGCTCTGTCTCTTTCCTTCCACTCACCACTTTCCCAATGAGGCTGGCAATATGGAGCAGGTCATCAGAGAACTCTTGGGCAATGTCCTTAAAGAGCTGGATGGACTGGGGCAGGGAGCGGCAGGCATCCCTCAGGCCCAGGGCACTGTATACAGTCTGCGGGAGAAACGGACAGAGGAAGGCAGCCCACAGGAAGGCAGCCCACACCCACTGAGCTTAATAAAGGAGTCAGGCAGATGAGTAAAACCTATGGATTAAAAATAAATACATAATAGGGGGAACAAATGTTAAAAATATATACATTGGGTAGATGGCAATACTAGTGGTCAAGGAGGGGGGGTGAGGGGTACGGTATGTGTGAATTTTCTTCTTTTTCTTTTTCTTTCTTTTTCTGGAGTGATGCAAATGTTCTAAAAAATGACCATGGTGATGAATATACAACTATGTGATGACATTGTGAGCCACTGATTGTACACCATGTGTGGAATGTTTGTATGTTAAGAATGTATGTGCTTGTATGTTGTTTTATGAATAAAAATTAAAAAATAAATAAATAAATAAGTAAAATGCTATATAGACTGAGAATACAAATAAATGCATACATTAAATATTTATATATTTACTGTATATTTAATACATAAAATAGTAACAGGCTCAGCATTTATTAAAAAGATAAAATAAAATATAAAGGAGTTAGTGACTAACTCAGAATAAAGACCAATAGGGAAAGACGCAACAACAACAAAGACAGAGAGAAGATCTCAAAAGCAAAATGAAATGTCCATCAATAGATGAGTGGCTTAACAAGCTGTGGTATATACATACAATGGAATATTATGCAACTGTAAGAGAGAATAAAGTCATAAAACACATAACAATATGGATGAAGTTTGAGGACATTATGCTGAATGAAATTAACTAGAAATAAAAGGACAAATACTGTATAGTCTCACTAATATGAACTAACATTAATGAGTGAACTTTGAGAATTGAAGTTAAGAACACAGGTTATCAGGAGATAGATAAAGGGTAGAGACTGGGCAATTGGTGCTGAAAGAATACAGGTTGTGCAACAGGACTGATTGTAAAAACTCAGAAATTGATAGCACAATATTACCTGATTGTAGCACAATAATATAAGTACACTGAATGAAAAGAAAAAGAAGAAAGACAGTGAGAGAGGAAATGGCATCTGTTACATTCTGTGCCTGGCACTGTGGTAAAAGCTTACAATGACAAATAAGATATAGCCCCTGTCCAAGAGGAGCTCATGGTCTAGTGAGGGAGACCGAAATACACTCAGAAGATTTCAAAATAAGGTGTTATGTGTTTTTATAGAAATTTGAAATCAGAGGTATCAGTATAAACTCATGGGTTCTTTAATACACTGGTAGATAGATACAGGAATACAGACAGGCATGCGTGGGCTTTTATACAGACGTATGTTTCCTAGCTTTGTCTGCTGTGAGAGCATAGAAGAAGTGACAGACACTCCACACCTGAAATTTGACAGACAGTACACCTAGCTTCCAGATCTTAGTTTCTCATATCATTCTCCAATAAACGTAACCAAGGCTCCTTGGAGAACTGTTTGATTCCAGAACTGGGACAAGGAATAAACAAGACGATCCTGGAATACCTTGTAGTGCTAGAAAATTAGGAAGTGCTCAAAAAAGAATTGGGGGGAGGCGAGTTGAAAGGGCACATCAAAACTAACCTTATTATATGAAATACCCAGAAGAAGCAAATTTCATAGAGACGGGTAGTAGTTACCAGGGGCAGGGGGTAGGGGATGAGGGTGAGGAAATTATTGCTTAGGAGGTGCAGAGTTTCTGTTTGAAAAAACTGGGGTAATGGATATGATGAAGATAGCACAAAATTGTGAGTATAATTAAGATTACTGAATTGTACCCTTGAACGTGGTTAAAAAAGAAATTTTTAGTTGTAGATATTACAATTAAATTATTTTAAAAATTATTTTAGAAAATAATTAATTTTTAAAATGTAAAAGGGCTCCTAATGACCAAAGCTAGAAAACTTTGAGCAAAATTAAACAATCATATCATTGAATTATAACCCATGAAATAAATTATCTATGGGATAATTGTACTATGGTTGCATAAGATGCTAACATTAAAGGAAGCTGGATTAAAAGTATGTGATAACTTTGTACTATTTTTGCAACTTTTCTTTAAGTCTTAAATTTTTTTTTTATATACATTTATTGTTCCCCCAAGAGGGGTGCACTGTTCCTGGAAGTACTGCAATAGCAGGTCGATGCATGGAGTGGACGGCGCAAGCTCCTATTCCATCTCCTAACTCCAAAAATCCATTTAATATATTGTCCTCGGATAGAGGACGTATCAGATATTAAACTGATAAGAACAGATACTACACTTGATCTTAGCCAAAAGGCCGAGAAGCGATGTATTAAATTTTTTTTAAGTTCAAAAAAATAGAAGGATAAATCTTAAAATTTTAGAACAGAAAAGGTAAACAAATAAATAAATAAGCAAACAAACAAACAAAAACCAGAAAAGGTGAAGAGAGGGCATAGGGTAGAGGGGACAGGGATAAAAGCTAGAATTAGTTGACTATATCTTGTTTAAGAGATTTAACTGTGTAAATATTTTACATAATTATAAACTAAAATTTAATTTTAAAAAAGCAAGCTCTAATAAAGTGTCAATGGCTGAGAGATTCCAAACAGAGTCCAGAGGTTATCCTGGAGGTTATTCTTATGTATTAAATAGATATCACCTTTTTAGTTAAGGTGTAATGGAGAGGCTGGAGGGAACTACCTGAAAATGTAGAGCTGTGCTCCAGTAGCCATGTTTCTTGAAGATGATTGTATAATGATATAGCTTTTGCAATGTGACTGTGTAATTGTGAAAACCTTGTGTCTGATGCTCCTTTTATCTACCTTATCGACAAACAAGTAAAACATATGGATTAAAAATAAATAAATAATGGGGCAACAAATGTTAAAATAAATTTAGTAGATTAAAGTGCTAGTGGTCAATGCAAGGGAGGAGTAAGGGTATGGCATGTATGAATTTTTTTCTGTTGTCTTTTTATTTCTTTTTCTAAATCGATGCAAATGTTCTAAGAAATGATCATGATGATGAATATACAACTATGTGATGATATTGTGAGTTATTGATTATATAACAAGAACAGGATGATCATATGGTAAGAATATTTGTGTTTGTATGTGGTTATGTATCATAAATTAAAAAAAAATTTTTTTAAGTAAAAAAAAAAAGCAAGCTCTAAAAATAAAAAACGGAATGAAGCAAATGAACGTAAATGTATATCCAGATACTGACATAACCACACAGAGAAGAACAATTCCAAGTGATTACAACACAATAATTTGGCTGTATATCCTTAGTAGGAACACACACAAAAATGTGCCTCCCTCCCCCCAAAAAAAGTTAAATGGTTTTCAACAATTATTTAGCTGGTAGAAGTGCTGATATTGCTATTCTGAAATTATTGTGGATATATTGTGAGAAAAAGCAAATGAGTGATATTCTAATTTTGTCATCGCTAGTGTTATTTTTTTCCAATGATTTTTTATTGAGATAGAATCATCCAAAGTGTATAGTCGTTCACAGTATCATCATATAGCTGTGCATTCATCATCACAATTTTTTGAACATTTTCATTACTCTAAAAACAATGCAAATAAGAAAAGTAAAGATAAAAATTAAAAAGTACACCCATTACCCATTAGACATTGCTACTATTGTAACTTTCCAAACCCTGACCAAAACCATTCCTACTAATCCTAAGGATCACCTAGGCCATTATATAAGATTCTACAAAGGTTCCATGCACTACGGTAACTTTCCAGAAACCTACAATCTCCAGATGGGTCCCTGGACCACATGAGTCCTAAAATGCAGAGGGACACCAGACTTTCCAGAACATCATATAGTTCCATCCCCTTACCCCTTATTATTGACAGCCCTTCCAACATGAAAAAGTTAGATTGGCCATAGCCCAAATACCCCTAAAGAGTGAAAGAAAGCTCAAAAGTGATGGTGGAGGTATACAGAGAAGAATGGGTTTAATAAATGAATATGAGTGGTGAATCAGATATTGATATTTCCAGTACCTTAGAGCAGCTAGAAATAAAAACCTAAAATTGTGGAACTGTAACCCATATCAAACTCTGAAATCTATTCTATAACTAATTGTTGCAATGTAGTTTGAAATTTATTGCTTTTTTGTATATATGTTATTTTTCACAAAAAAGAAAAAACAGGAAGAATGTAATAGCGAAGAAAGGATTTAAAAAAAATGAATATGACTGCTGAGCCATTATATTTATATTTCCTTTGGTCTCCAGTGCCTTGGAGCAGCTAGAAGAAAAAATGAAAAATCCGATGGAACTGTAACCCATACCAAACTTTAAAATCTGTTGTATAACTACTGGTTAAAAGGTACTTGGAAATTTATGGCTTTTTTTTATATGTTTTATTTTTCACAATTAAAAAAAAAAGACATACACCCAAACATCCCATAACTCCCCTCCCCCCTATTATTTATTTATTGTCTTTTTTCTCTCTTACTCATCTGTCCATACCTAGTGTCATTCTGAGAACCAGAATTTCCAGTGTGGAAGAAAGAAAATATTGACAAGAATAAGTAAAGAAAAACAAAAGAGGAAAGAATCCTGAGGTTCTGATTTTAAACTGGTTAAAATTTAATTTTTTAAAATGCTCTATATCTGTTCATGGAAAAAAAAAAACTAAAAGCATTAAGCAGAAGGCACTGAGCATCTTCTAGCACCCAGACTGTGGTACTAAATTACCATTTTCCACTAAAAGGAACCAGGGATTCTTGGAGTATTTGGCTGATTCTGGGTCAGAAACCAGGAGGTGTAAATAATTATTTGGTACACCTTTTCAAACCAGAGAGCAGGGAAGCTATCAAAGTCTATCGGAGTCATGTTTAAAGGACTCAGAAGCCAACATGAAGAAGTTCCCATTGGTCAAAGATTTGAACATATCTTTAACATATAAAGATTTAACTGAAGTAGATTGGAACACGTTTAATCCATGAGGTTGTGATGATACTAAAACAACAAACTTGCTGGCTGCCTTGGAGGATGTTGGGGAACTAATCTGCTGTTTTGATAAGTGGTAAATAAAGGCAGAAAAAAATAATCTAGCAATTTTCAGTATTTCTATATGAACTGTGTCACTGGGTTACCGTATAATACATGAGAGGAAGTTTTTCTTTACAGAATTGTTTTGGTTAATAAATGAAGAAGGAATGACAGAATTTGAATAACACCATTTTTCAATCCCCAAAGAATTAATGGATTTAGATAGTAAACATCAATGGCTGTTAATATCACAAAAAGAGACAATTAGACATTATGTTCCTCTACTTACAAAACAGTCTTGAAAAAAAAAAATCAAACCTGAATCTGATCAATCTTCTGTATCTAATAATTAATTTACAAAAAATATAGAAGTGATAGAAACATGTTAAAACACCTAGGGAATGTAATCGGCAAAATCCAGACTGAAGGAAACACTATAGGACAAATACTCCAGCTTCTTCAGCAAATAACTTGTGTAAGGAGGGGTGGAGAAGAGAGATGGAGTAGGAACCCACAGATTAAATGGGACTGAAGAGACATCATCCCATTACCATGTTGACCTTATTTGGATACTAATTCAGACACACAGTAATAAGGAAAATTCATGGCATTTAAGAGATGATTGTAAATTTAAACATCAGATATTTGACGATATTATTCTGTCATTTTTAAGGTAAAATAATGATATTGTGATTCTTTTTAAAAAATAGTTTTCTTTTAGAAATAACCCTGAAATATTTATGGGTGAAATGATATGTGGTGGGATTTCCTCCAAAATAATCCAAGAAGGGGAAAATGGGTAAAGATATAGATGAAACAAGATTGACGTGAGTTGATAAGTGTTGAAGATGAATGGAGGGTGGGTACATGGAGTTTCATTATATGGTTCTCTTTAATGTTTTTTTTCTTAAATTTTCCGTAATACAAAGCTTAATGAAAAAAGAGGTGAGATAAAGTTGGACAGGGTGCCCAGAGTACACAGGGTGTAAAACAGAGGCTGAAGGGCTTAACTTGAGCTCCTGATTACAAGAAGGAAGGCCTTACCTTGTAGAGAACCTGCCAGTCGCTGACCTTGGTGTGGGACAACTTCATGCGCTTCATAATCAGCTACAGTCAGATGAGGACCAGCCATTGTTTTTTCCCTCCCTTACCCTAAATCCCCTCAAGAAGCTCAACATCCAATACTAGCCCTTGACCTCCTTCCCTACCCTCTGCCCCCCACCCCCTCCCTGGGCACACAGGCCTCCTGCTCACAGGGACATTCTTGATATGACTGAGCAGCCGATGCAGCATCTGAGCCATGTCCAGATTTTGAGGTAGCAGGAAAAACTGGATGACATCCAGACGGGAATTTAGCTCCCTCAGGTCCTGAGTTGGACGCGTGAACCAGAGCCTGTAAGAGGGGGTTGGGAGGTGTAATTTACATCTATTCTCATTGTTGTCTTGATCTCAAATTGCCAAAATGTGTTTGGAGGTAACACACACTGCTAATTGTGGCAATATATGTTAGTAATGTGCCGTAGGAAAGTACAGGCAAGTGTGGGGTCCTTATCCATAGGGGCGTGTTTACAGGTATCAAGTGAAAATCCCTGGATGTAAGCACGACTGCGTCTGTACATTCCAGTTTCGATGGGTAGGACCATGTGTCATTCCATGTGGATATGTGATGGAGCCTGTCAATATTTTAGGTGGAGAGCAATGTGTTGAAGTATTTGGGTGCCAACACTCTGGTTCCCACTGTGGCTAAATCAGTGTAAGTTTGCATGGATTTAGCTGTGGAAGTATTCCTGGGTGTAATTCGTCTTTTCATGTTCTCCTTGAGAAAGTGTATAACCATCCTATGTGCAAAGATAAGCTCTCTCAATTCATTATAAAGGTCATCTCTGCAGGGAAGAAAGAAGGATTGGGGAGGGACACCTAAGAGGCTTTGACAGTACTGTTATTCTTAAAAAGGCAGGTGGACATACAGATACAAAGAGGTCTGTAACATGAATATTATTTATACCTTTTTGCTTATCTGAAGCATTTTCCTAACAAACAGAAATAAATTAGTATAAAGAACATAAATCTCATCTGTTTGTCTAATTCTGGGTGTCCCTATCACCCTGTGTCTATCAAGAGTGTTAGACTCTCAGGACTTGTGAGACCAGGGATTGTTTTCTGCACTAAAGCAAGCCAGGAGGCAGGCCATTTTACAGAAAAGCTAATGTGTAGACACACTGGGGCCTGAAGATGTATATCTTACACATTCTCTCTGGTCAGTTGCCCCAGCCTAGAATGAGGAAGAGGACCAGATGAATTCGAGGATAGGTTCAGACACCTCTGCTTCTTGGCCCTAGAGGGCTAGACGAGGCAGTGTAAACCAGTCTGTGAATATCTATCCCCACTTTTGGAGTGCAGAGAGTATGAGCTTCACCGAGCAAGACTCTCTTATAAAACACCTAGGTGTCTCTGACTCCTGTAATGCTAGTGCCAGAAGTGACCTTAGTTATCATCTAGTCAGGCCAAACTCCCTAATTTTACAGTTGAGAAAGTGAAGCTCTGAGAGGATAAGCAACTTGTCCAATGACACACCGCTAGTAAGAAGCACAGTTGGGTCTCAAACTACGACAGTGCTCATTAGAGCACGCTATAATATCCAGTCACCTTTGGGTGCCCTGTGCAGCTTCAGTTCATCATTCAGGTTATGATTCAATGCCCTGCTGGATCCTATCCAGGAAATCTGCAGTCCTTCCCCAACTTTAACTCAGCTGTCTTCTCCACTGAGAATTCCTTTCCTTCCATCCCTGTTTGAAATGAGAGATCCATACCTAGAGTACTGGAGAACTTGTGAGTAATTAAATTACCCCACCAATTAGGGGGAGATGACCTCAGAGATTATCCTAAATTAATCCTCAGAAGGTAACTGTGGGATGCATGGGTGGTTGAGTGGTGGAGTGCTCATCTGCCAAGTGGGAGACCTGGGTTCGATTCCCAGTCTATGCCCCCCCTCCAAAAAAAAAAACAAACAGACAAAAATAATTGCAGGGGAGGTGGAGAAAGGTTTGTATACCCAGTAGGCTAGCAAAAGTTTCTGCTCTGGGTTTTCAGAGATAATGTGACCAGTGTAGCTTGGGTCCATGTACTGTGTTCACTGGCCAAGTGCTAATATGTACAAGGCCATGCCAGGCGCTGAGGTGATAGGAATGGTAACTGCACAGATTTCACAGATCTGAGCACCAGTGGATTCACAGACTGCTAATTCTACCCTGGTATAAGTGTACAACACAAAAAACATAAGCCCTGTATCAGCACATAGGAAGGTGTATGTCAGTCTCCTTTCAAATGCCTGTAAAAACTTCACCAAAAAGGTGAGTAAGATTGCACCTTGAAGAGGAAGTAAGATTTTGACAGATGGAAGCAAGGGGAAAGATTTACCAAAACAAATAGCATAAACACAGGCATGGTGTGCTGCCACAATGACCAGTGGTCCTAAACTACTGGAATATAGGGTAGACCTAGCAAAGGGCTTAGGAAGGGTCTGTGGAGATGAAGCTGGAAGTTAAATTTTAGAGTGAATGGTAGGGGCCTTAAACGCTGCTAAGGATTCTAATCTTCATCCTGCAGATAATGGGGAAGCCTCCTGAGGTTTCTGGTTTTGTTGTTTTGTTTCCACTTAAATTTTTAAAAAAGTGGAGTGACATGTTCAGACAGAATGAGTGATGGACTGGAAAAAGAAGAGACTAGAGTGAAAGACGCCACACACAAAAAGATAAATATTGCATGATCTCACTTATATGAAATACCTAGAATAAATTCATAGACAGATAATAGATACAAGCTTTCTGGGGCAAGGGGCTAAAGGGCAATGTGAGGGGAATGGGGAGTTAATTGATTTACGGATACAGTTTCTTTTTGAGGTAATGAAAAAGTTTGGGAAATAGATATTGGTGATGGTAGCATAGTTGTGAGTGAAACTATTATTGTTGAATTCTTGAAATTCAACAATACTTGAAAGTGGTTAAAAGAGGAAATTTACAGTTGTGTATACATTACAATACAAAGTCTGTGTGTGTGTGTGTGTGTGAGAGAGAGAGAGAGAGACTAAAGGCAGAAACAAATTTGGAGGCAAATACGAAAGTATAGGTTAGAAAAGATGATTGCCAGAATTAGCACAGTGGGAAAAGGAAGAAAGGGACAGATGACAGAAGCATTTCAGGATACAATCAACAGATTTTTGCGAATAACTGAATAAGGTGGAGGTGGGAGTGAAGGACAGGCATCAATCCATGGTCCATAGTTCAAGAAGATGTACTACCAGTAATGTCATTAACTGAGACAGGGAACGCAGGGAACAGGTCTGGTGGGTGTCAGTTTTGGATGCTCTAACTTTGAACTGCCTGGAGAAAGTGCAGGTAAAGATAATGTGCAATTAGTATTCCACTATGAAACTCACAGTCAGAGACACAGATTTGACAGTCATTAGAGAATACCTCATATTTTAAGTGTGTTTTTCATAATTACAGAGGTGGGTACACTGGTGCTTTGTGGATGTGTTTCTGCTACTGGTGGGCGGGCAAGTCTGTATCAATGGATATATGTGTATCTGTGCTGACAACATAAAATGAGAATACTATTGCCCTATGGGGTTGTTGTAAAGGTTAAATGCATTTAGCCAGCACTTGGCAAAGGGCAGTTCCTTGTTATTATTTTTACCAATATAAAGTTAATATTTATTTGTAATATTCTTCCCTCCATTTCCTGTTTCCAGATATTGACATTCCTATTTCAGTCCTCTCTGTTATGTGTCTGTTTTCTTCTATTTTCCAGATAGATATCATTTTCATCTTAAGGGTTACAAATTTTCTTCCATAATACTTTACTCACCTGCATTTTGATTTATTTCAGCCATCGTATTTGTAAATTCTCAGAAGTTTATTGTTTGCTCATTATTTCCTTATCATTGCAACTGGCCATTGTTTTTGTTACTACTAGATGGGATGGTGTATGAGGAAGTCTGGATACTGCTGTTGGTAGGCATTACTGGATAGTGTGTACATGGAACTCAGGCAGGAGACCCACTCACCTGAGCAGCTTCTCTCCCCATTTACAGCGGCATCTATTGAGGATTCCTGGGAGGAGTGGGAAGGACAGAGAGTAAGCTTTTTACAAGGCAGGGGAGGGAAAGGAATGTGTGCATCTGGGGCGCAGGTTTTGGGCAGGCTGACCCAGAGGCATACCCCAGATATAGGACAAACCTAAGCAGTGATTATGGAACATAGAGGTGGGGGAGGGACTGGGCATTCATAGGGACACTCAGCCAGAAAAACACAAAGATCTGGTGTAGTTAGACTCACGCAACACCTAACACATATGTAAACCCTAGATACAACCCACTGAAATATGTATAGTGAAACCATGTGAATACTTGGGGCAATAACCCCAATATACCCTAAAGTCAGAGACAACTGATAAAGATTCTATGCAAATCAAATGCAGGCAGTTCTATACCTTTTCTCCATACATATAGCCTTCCCAAAGTTCTTAGACAAGGGCACAACTCGTAGAAACATTGATACAAATCCAGAAATGAACACAGAATTGTTAAAGTAACAGCAGGAATGCAAACAACACTACAATACAGGGTGTGGGGAGAGGCTCAAGCTCAGAGAGTGTGCAAAGAGGATAAGAAAGCTGGATTGGAAAGGAAGACATCTGGCAATGGGGCTGAAGTGGAAAAGGAGGGGTTAGGACACATCCTTGGAAGTAGGTATTTTTCTGGCAGTCTATTGTAGTGTGGGATGAAGGACAGGGCCCACCTACCAAAGAGGCTGAGCCCCTCCTTCAGTCCAGTGGCTACTTTGTACACCGAGGGATGTGACTCGCTCTTAAATATCTGCAAAACACTGTCGGAGAGAAATGGAGGACTCTGGGGTACTTGAAAGTTTGAATTTTTGAAGGGAATGGGAATTGGGACAGAAAACAGCATAACATATCCTCCTGAGATCAAGTCTTGATATAAATTTTGTTCTTCACTTTTTTGTGCCTCAGTTTCTCCCTTTAGAAAAGAAGGATGACATCTTGTGCTTTTGCTTGCTCTCTCTCACCTCCCTCTTTCCTTTCCTTCAGGGTGAGAGATTATTAGCCCCAGGATTAGGGAAACTGGAGCCTCATTAGGATTAGTTGAGTATTAAACTTAATCCTTCTCCTTCCCCCAGGACTGCAATCTGCCTCCACCTCCTTACTTGTAAGTGTCTTGATCCATGCTCACCAGATGTGTCCTGAGGAAAGAAAACAGAAGGGAAGGTGCTTGGGGTATGAGAGGTCTGAGATCATTTCAAAGCCTGCCCCCACCCCAAATACCATCCCCACTTCTCTTTCCTGGAGTTCCACAGCCCCTCAGGTGCTCTTGTCTGTCCTAGAGCACTTTACCCATTGGGCCACCGCTCCCTCCCTCCCCCCACCCATCTTACTCTTCAGGTTTCCCAATCCCACCTTTACTTTGGTTGCCCTTAGGGTAAATACCTACAACACAAATTTCTTAAAGCCCAGGATGGGGACGCTGACGTTATAGTCTTCCAGTTCAATCCCGACTCTTCTTCGACCCAGGAACTTGAGCAGCCCTCCAAGTGCTCGAACCTGGGAAGGGATCAGTAATGGATTTAGGGCAAGTCCCAGTGTCCTGGAGTCTGGACAACACCAGGGAAAACTGTATTTTCCAGGGTCGGGCCAGTACCTCCAGGACTCAGTCCTAGGACGGGGTTGCTTGTGCCTTTCTCCAATCAACCACCTCCCAGCCCTTATCCCCTAGGCCCCATCTCACCGTGAGGAGACAGTCAAAGGGAATAATGGAGGACAAGAAGAGGATTTTCTCAGTGGCAGTTAAGGAGTCTGGGATGAAGGAATAGTTCCCAGAGAGGAGGCGCTGTTTGCTTATCTCCAGACCTATTTGGGGACAGAAGGCAGGAGCAAGAAAAGATCGTAGAATAAATCCTACAGCTTTAGAATTAGAGGGGACTGGAAATCTTCTAGCCCAATTTTTTTCACCCCATTTTAAAAATGAGGCAATAGAAACAATAGAAATGTGACTTGCTCAAACTCACACAGTTAATGGAAAGCTGAGGTAAGAGCCAACTTTTCAGACTCTTAGACTAATTATCTTTTTATTCTACATATATGATAAGGATATTTGTCTGAGAGCACAACTTGAGAAGAATGAATGGCTCAGAAAAGTAAGATATCTCTCTGAACTAGGGATTTTTAGTTTAAAAGACTGTATTAACAGAGGAACTAACAGCACTAATACCCTAACATCTAACTAGCATAGAACACTACCTGTCCTTTTTGAAAGCCTGGGAAAGTCACAGAAGTGCATTACAGATTATCAGGGTTATTGAGGCAGTACCTATATACATATATTATATAGCTTTGGCCTAAAGGGGACATTTTCAACAATCAGAACCGTCCAAAAGTGTCACTGTTCCCTCTTCTCAGGAATGGCCCTAATCTCTAGACACACCTAAATAGAGGTGCCACCATAAGCTGCAAATTATTAAAGGAACAGAAGAGCTCTTGGGAATACTGGTCATAGGGCAGAGAGAGCACAAAGGTTAGGGTGATAAAGCTGAGAGAAAATCTTGGATGATATAGATAGAGCTAGGAGAAGGGGTTGGGAAACTGGGGTGG
Source organism: Tamandua tetradactyla (assembly GCF_023851605.1). Taxonomy (NCBI): domain Eukaryota; kingdom Metazoa; phylum Chordata; class Mammalia; order Pilosa; family Myrmecophagidae; genus Tamandua; species Tamandua tetradactyla. Next base: position 87,322,912 of record NC_135331.1, on the reverse strand, counting down.
GATGATACCAAAATCCACACTTGGCAAAAATACGATTTCAGGTCTCTTAGGCTCTCTGTCCTCCTGGGAGGCTGTAAGGGAGGCAAAGAAGGGGCCATCAACCTGTATATCTCAATTCTTCTGCTTCTGCTCTACCTTTCCTCTCACCCACTTCTGGCCTCCTGGTTCTAGCTTCCTCCAAGACCCCTGTCTCCTGGGATATTCCACCCCTTAGTTCTCCTTATTTTCCCTCTCTCCCTTACTCAGTCCTTACCAAGTTTCCCTAGAAATCGAGTCATGTTCTCATCCTGTTTGGCACTTGTAACAATGGACCGGGGATTGATTTCATCCAGAACTTAGAAAAAGAATGGAGACCAAATGAGTTAACAAATTTTTATCCTTTAAGAGAACCCAGACCTCCCCATGCTAATTCCCTTCCCTCTCAAAAACTTATTTCCTCCCTCCAACAATAGGAATTTCTTTGCACTTTAGGAGCACAAATAGGAGACAGAAAAAGGATTTAAAGAAGAAAAAAGTAGTGACTGGCTGAGTGTTTGGAGCGGAAGAGGTGTGCTCTTAAGATTGTCACTGGAGGCCTATCTCTCTCTCTGCCAATATGGCAAGCAAACTCACCACCCTCCCCCTCTCTAAGTGGGACATGACTCCCAGGGATGTAAACCCTCCCTGGCAACGTGGGACAGAAATCCTAGAATGAGCTAGGACTCAGCATCAAGGGACTGAGAAAACCTTCTGGACTAAAGGGGGGAAGAGACAAATGAGACAAAGTGTCAGTGGCTGAGAGATTTCAAACAGAGTCAAGAAGTTATCCTGGAGGGGGGACAAAAATTTAAAAAATAACAGATGGATACATGGGGGGAAATGTACCTATTGCAAATTATGGACTATGGTCAGCAGTGATATTTTAATATTCTTTCATTAACAGCTAACAAATGTACCACACCAATACTATTGGTCAATGGGTGGGTGGGAAGGGGGATAAGGGGTATGGGAGGATTTGGGTTTTATTTTTTATTTTTATTTCCTTTCTGTAGTAATGAAAATGTTCCAAAATTGATTATGGGGATGTAAGCACAACTACATGATGATAGTATGAGCCAGGGATTGTATACTTCAGATGGTTTGTATGGTATGTGAGTGTATCTCAATAAAACTGTATTTAAAAACACGCACAAAAAAACATTGTCAATAGACTATAAATCCCTGGAGGGCAGATATGACAGATTTGTTCAGCAGCACTGCATCTCCAGGACCTGATACATCATAAACGCCTAACAAGTTATCTGTTGAATAATGAAATGAATTCCTAAGAACAACAGAGACAGAGCCTCTGGAAACCAACAATAAAATGCTATAGAGATTGAAGTCAGGCAAGGACTTATGGGTTCCACACATTTCCAATCCTGGAGAGTAGAGGCATTCCTGGTTCTGTCCCCACCTCTCTGCAGAAGCTTGAGGCTCTCCTGGTCTGGGGCATCTGGCATGAAGTGGATGGAGGAGTCACTAGTGTCATAGTAAGCAATGCCCAAGTATCCTGAATTCCACAGCACACACACATGGATCTGTTCCGCGAGGAAGAAAAGAAACTCAGGTTTGAACTACTTGTAATTGCAGGATCCTACCATGCATTTTAAAATCATTTTATCAGATCTGAGCTAGGTATCACACACGCCCCACTCATAAAGTGTGAGACCGGTGTTCAGCTGCAAACGATGACTCGCCCAGCTCTACCCAACCCGTTTATATTCTAACATTCTGACCAACTCTCTGCTCTCCAGATTCAAGCTCCGAATCCCCGGACACTGCTGGACCCTAGAGACCTCTGCCGGCTCCTCCTCATCGTCCTCGTCCTCCCCAGGTCCCGGTCCTGGTGTCGGGCAGAGGAAGCCAGCTGAGGCCGCCCCGGGTCCCAGTGCCTGCGGCGTCCTGCCTGGGGTCGCTCCCGAAGAGGCCATGGGCTGGTGGCTCTGCGGATGCAGAAAACTAAGGCGGTTCAGAAGCGATACTTGCCCGGCGAGGGAGCTGGGGTAGGGTGGCGCGCAGAAATGCAAATTTACAGAGAGCTTCTGGGAGAAGGTCCAGGTGGAGGACTGCGAGAGTTAGGTGTGGGGCATTTTGAGGGGGTGGGGCACTTTGTGGGACGATTGCTCAGGTATGTCAAGAAAGTACGGATTGTGGCAAACTCACTCGCCCTACTCTGGTTTCTGTCACGCGGAGGCTGTACTTCCACGGGAGAAGGGCCAAGCGTCTTATCCTCCCCGCCTATGCCAACCGCGCTCCCACGAGCGCGGCCTCACGCTCTTGACAATTTGCCCCACGCCGGCCGCCGCCCACTCGCGGCGTTTTCCCGCCTTTTCCGTCACCTGGATCGCGACGTGGGCGGACCGCCCCCACTGACCAACCACCCGGAGCCTGAGGGAGGGGCGCGCCGGTGCGAGGGTGCGCGCGCGCGTAGCGTCCCGCCCACTTAATCACCATTGGCTGGAAAGACGCCGGGAGACCTAGTAACCCAAGAAAGCTGGGGCTGATTGGCCTATTAGCATTCAGGGGCGGCAACACAATGTTCAAACTTCCCGCCCTTTGCCGTTGCTCAGCAGCGGGGTCTAAGTCCCTCAGGGCTTGTGGGCTTTGATTGACGCGGGTTGGATCCCTTGAGAAAATAGGAAGTAGAGCTGAGGTCTGAGCTAGGGAAATGGGGGCAGGGGACGTAGGGGGCTTATGGGGGGGGTCGTAAATAGCGAGAGGCGCGTTCTATTTTTCTAGAGGTGGAGATAAGCAACATAAATTCAGCCTGTGCCAACAACTCTAGGTTAATATTTATATCCTTCTGAATTAATATTTATAAAGAACTTGGAACAATGCCTGGCAAACAGAGTAAGAGCGACCGGTGACTGTTTTAAATAGATAAGCGGAAAAAAGAAGCGGGACTCCTATCTCAGCCCTTCTTTGCCTGTTTCTTAATTGCAGGGTATAACCACACCTCCACACCTCCTAGCGCCTAATTTCGAATTTTCTGCGGTCCCCAAGAGGAGGTGGAAGCATTGAAATGACACCCAATTTCGACAGAGACAAGTAGACCCGATGAGGGACTACACACCCCTACTGGGGCATCCCCATATCCCCCAGACCTCCTAACGACAAAAAGGCTCATTCAACCGTTCAGCAACTATTTATTTAGGTGCCCACTATGGGCCAGGTGATGGACTCAAAGCAATGAGCCAAATTAAGTCTCTGCTCCCTGAAGCTTATTTTTTATTGTGTATTTGTGTGGGGGGGTGAGTTGTGAGTGAAACAGAAGTAAACAAGTGCATAATTAATAAAACAGATCCCTTAAAATACATCTTGCTCCCCAGCTTTGTCTCAGCTGTGCTGAGACAGGGAGATCCCAGCCAGGAAGTTAGGGAAGGGGGGCAGGCGTGGGGGTGGTGATGAGCTAACCTGGCTCTGCTGTCCATGAAGAATACCCTCCAGTGAAAAAGGAGGGGGAGTGAGTTGAGGGCTGGGGTAATAATCACCCCTGGCAAATTATTGAGCAATAGAACTATAGAAACTGAAGGGAGCACAGTGACAGCGCTGGGGAGTGTCAGGGAGGACCACACCTTCCAATCTGGGGTGGGAAGAGATTAGGAACTGGTTTACCAAACTGAGGAAGGGAAAGGAGGAGAAAAGAAGCTTGGGGAAGGAAAGGGGTGATTTTGAGATAGAAGAAAAGCAGGGCAAAGGAGATGAGCTGGAAGGAAATTTCTCTGGTGCTGGATTTGGGAGTGCAGCCCCTCACCTCACATCCACGGGACACTGTTGGATGGCTCCAGGAGAGGGCAGCGTCGCCTGTCATCTGGGGAGTTAAGCCAGGATACCTGTGGGTGGCCATATCAGCTAGCCAAAGTCAATATCGATGATCAAGGCAGCTGCAGCTATACTGCTGTAGGAGAGAAAAGAGAAGCAGGGGAGAGGCTGCCAAACTTGTTTGGGCCAGAGCTGGTCCCATTTCTCTGAGGTTTCTCCCAGTTGGGAGGTCTGTGAGGAGCAGATCCTCTGACAGCTGGAGCAGGAGAGGACTCTGGGAAGTAGGGCTGCTTTGATTTTCCTGCGAGGGAAGGGATCCCCTGTGGAGACTTTGAAGGTCACCCATGGAGGGGATTCCCTCTGAACCCACACACATTAGTCCACATCCCTATAGGATGTTACAATTAAAGGAGGCAAACACCAAATATACCTTATCTTGCTGAGGAGGACAGAGACGGCCTTCCCCTAGGGAGGAGAAAACCCACAGAAGAGGAAGCACGAGAGGAAACCGCTAACTGCTGGTCTCCAGCAGTCACTCCACCCCACTTCTCCCCAAGTCCCTTTCTTAAGTCTCAAGCCCTTTTTCACGTTCATGTCCTTACACTCCACCCTGTTCTTTTGGAATTGTGGGTCTCATGTTGGACAGAGGGTAGTGAAGGAAAAGAGAAGAGATGGTTGCGCAGGAGAGAAATTCAGGATGTGGGGTGCTGGATATTGATCCTCTTTGGGGGGACATATTCTTGGTCCAAAAATTTGATAGAACCTCAAAATTCAAGGTTCCTGGACAGAGAGGAAACTCTCCTTCCTCCCTACTCATTTTTTATTTGCCACTACCCCCCCTTCACCCCGCCCCCAAGGACATCATTCACACTATCATGTCTGATCTCTGCTTTCCGCTACACAGGACCAGCTATCACCACTTGCTAAGATCAGTGGTCAGTGTGGCTGTATCCTGGGGCCACAATAACCCTACCCTCCACCCCATCTCCAAGGCAACCTGGCAGGGAAAAAGGGCAAAGGCCCAGGAAGGGGCCCAGGGATGAGAGGCAGAAGAAGCATTAAAGCTGACCAGGTTACAGAGGAGGGACCGCCCCGGTGATAAGGCCCCTTGGTTCAGCTTCCGGTTTCCCTAGCACAGGGCCTGGTTATCTTCCTATCCCTTGTCTTCCTCTTCACGACCCTCTACCCCAGAATCCCAGCTTCCACTTTCAATTTCTTCTCCCAGACCACAGTCTAGCAACCCAGACTTTAGGCTGGAGTCTGGAAAGAACTTTGAAAAAGGAAGAAATGAGCACTCTTTCAGTTCTAATACCCCCTCTGGGCCTTCTTAGGCATCCCCAAGCTGTTGGTGTCAGGTTTCAGGTGTGAGGGTGGTGTGGAGTTTGTTCTCTGATTAATTAGCAGGGAAACTGAGGCAGAATAAAAAGTTTTGTGTCCAGGAGGCTGAGAGACAAGTGGATTACCAGGATCCCTCCCTTTAAATACCCTCATCCGCGTCCTCTGGGAGACCTGTTGATGTCCCCTCCCGGCCCACTCCCTAGACTGAGTCCCGCCTCCCTTCTTGTCCCCTCCCCAGGTTTAGGGCGGGGTAGGTTGGTGAGTCAGCGGCTCCCAGATCCAGCCGGGTAAGGGACGGGGCTGGACAAACCGGGTGTGGAGGACCCTGGGCTGGTAGGGCGGCTGTGTCTGCAGCCACAGGGTCTGACTGGCCTTGTGCTGAGCTGAAGGGACAGCCCTAGGTCTGGGGAAGAGATTCCCTGCCCGGGAGACCCGCCTTCCTGGGCCCCGGCCCCTCCCAGTTCCCCCAGCGACGGCCGCTTCCTGGTCCCCATTGCAACCATGGCTGAAGAGCAACCGCAGGTCGAATTGTTCGTGAAGGTAAGCACACCTCCTCCCTTCTTGGCCACCCTCCGAATTCCTGGAAGCCAACTCTCACCTTTCCCAGTCTTAAGTACCTAATCCCTTCCCTTCTCCACCTACTTGCGATCTTTCAAAGGGGTGTTGCGGGAAGGGAAAATAATTGACTCACGAGCAGGTATGGAAAGTTCTAGGCTCTATCCTAAAAAGTTTGTAAAAGTGCAAGTCCCCAGCAGCCTAAGGGAGTGGAACGTAGAGAAAAGGGAGAGTTCCCGGGAGTTAGGAAGATTGACTGGGGATCGAGGGGGGGGGAGCAGCTGATAGAACAGCAGGGAGAGAAAAGGGGCAGCGGGAGCCCAGCGGGGTTTGTGAGGGACAGAGAGGAACACCAATTACAACATGTGGCCCTAAGAAAAGATCAGAGGTTTATTCGGATTGAGGGGTGCAGTGGGGGAGGCTTGGAGGGGGAAGAGGAGAGGTTGCAAGGAAAAGGGTATGTTGAGAGAGGCCTGGGGGTGGGAGGAGGTTAATTGGGGAGAATTGGGGTGGACAGAAAGAGAGCAGAGTTCTAGAAGCCAGGGCAGAGAGCCCAGAGACATGGAGAAGCGAGAAAAAGAGAGGCACCAGGAGATGGGAATTTAGCAGTAAGGGAGGATTCCTGGGGAGAGAGATTGAAAGGAGGAGGGGAGAAGGGTTAGGGGACTTAGGAAGTTGCGGATATAGAAGCAGGAAGAGAAAAGATGGCTCCAGCTCTCCCGTCTCTCTGTGGGTCTGGAAGGAGAGGGAGTCCCATGATATTTGAATATCAAGCCACAGGGAGCAGCCTGCACTGTTTCTGCCCTGCTCCCTTTGGATTCCGGCACTTGCGCCCCCTCCGCTTTTCCTCTCAGTGGGCCTTGTCTCCTTGCCTCTCCCTCTTCTCGGTGCCCTCTCTCCCAGCCCTGTCTCTGGGTGTCTTCTCCCCGACACTTTGCTTTCCTGCCTCCTCTCTCTCCACTTGCCCCTTTTGTTCATCTTGTCTTTGTGTGTTCCTGCCTGTTTCTCCCTCTCCTTTGTGCTCGGGTGTCTCGGGCAGCCATTCCCTGTCCCTGCGCCCAGCGGAGTCCCGGTGAGCCTGGGTCCGCCCCCTTTAGGTGTGGTCCCTAGTTCCTTTCACCCTCGCCTCGGGAGCTATTTTTACTCCTGGGCGAGGATGTGCTGCAGAAGTCCTCCTGGCTTTGTGTCCAGTGTGGGGAGGATCATCTGGAGTCAGAGGACTGAGTCCTTGTGCTGGGAGACCCTGGTTATGTCCTGGGAAGAGGGAGATGGCCCTGGTGCCCAGGCCTCGGGCCGCAGGTCCCTGCCCCCACTTCCTTGCCAGGAAGGAAGCTGTTGAGGCTGGAGGCCGTGAGAGATGAATCACCCTCAGCCTAGGGGGAGGTGTTCTTAGGGGAATGAGGTCACCACTTGCCAATTAGAAACAGCCCCCTCTGCAAGGCCCTCCATATCCCCAAGACCCACTCCCTCTGCCTACCTCCCACCATTTCCCATTGGTCTGCCCTTGGTTTGACCCAGACCCTAGGGTGGAGAGCCCAGTTCTGGGGGAGCTTTTAGTAGGGGGTGGTGTGGTGTCACAACTAGGCAGAAAACCGCTGGGTCTGGGAGCAGGAGATGCAGAGAATGGCTTGGGGAGAGGGTGCCAGGCCTAACCTTGGGGTTGGTTGGGGGTTGCTTTTCAGGCTGGCAGCGATGGGGCCAAGATTGGGAACTGCCCCTTCTCCCAGAGACTGTTCATGGTGCTCTGGCTCAAGGGAGTCACTTTCAATGTGACCACCGTTGACACCAAGAGGTGGGCCCGCTTCTCTCCTTTTACACACCTGGCACACACACATGCTCACGCACTTACCCACCCAGATCCCTCCACCTCGAACCTTTTTTCCCTCTACCCGGAGCCCCTTTATCTTCCCACATCCCTCCAGCCCTACTTTCTGGTTCTCCCTGACCCCCTTTCCGATACCAATGCTCGTCGGTCTCTTCCTCCAGGCGGACTGAAACCGTGCAGAAGTTATGCCCGGGAGGGCAGCTCCCATTCCTTCTATATGGCACCGAAGTGCACACAGACACCAACAAGATTGAGGAATTTCTTGAGTCAGTGCTGTGCCCTCCCAGGTATAGGGGTACTTGGAAAGAGAATGGGTGGGGAGTTGCTGAGGAATTCTGGGCAAGAGACAAGTTGAAGAAATCGAAGAGAAGATGGTGGTGGGGCCATGACAAGGGAGCTGAAATTCCTCCCAGAAAGAGATCTTACAATTTCTCCCATTCGTTCTCAGGTACCCCAAGCTGGCAGCTCTGAACCCTGAATCCAACACAGCTGGAGTGGATGTATTTGCCAAATTTTCTGCCTACATCAAGAATTCAAACCCAGCACTCAATGACAGTGAGTCTTATGGATCAAAGGCCTGGGAGGAATGGGGGAGAGAGTCGGGGCACCAGTAAGTTCAGTTACCAGAGAGGTAGAGATGATGTTGGCAAATCTCCCCTCACCCCATTTGTTTAACCCCTGTATTTCCCTGCATTCTCATCAGCTGTGCCTCCCCCACCTCCATGACTTTTTAAAAAAAATTTTTATTGATAAAACAACATACAAGCACATACATTCTTAACATACAAACATTCCATACATGGTATACAACCAATGGCTCACAGTGTCATCACATAGTTGTATATTCACCACCATGATCATTTTTTAAAACATTTGCATCACTCCAGAAAAAGAAATAAAAAGAAAAAAGAAAAACCTCGTACATACCATATCCCTTCCCCCATGACTTTTAAGCCTCTCTCATGTGGTCCCTAGCCTCTTCTGCCCCACCGGGGCACATTAATTGGCTGCCAGACTGTTTTTTGGCAGAAAGGGGTTATGCATAAGAGTAATGACTCTAGCTCCGTACTACCTGAGGCCAAATTCAACGTGTGATTTTGGGCAAGTCATTTAATCTCTCTGTAAATCCATTTCCTGATCTATAAAATGAGGATAACAAAACCTACTTCATAGAGTTGTGAAAATTAAATGTTTTTGATGTAAAGTGCTTCGAATGAGACAAAGAAATCTAACTACATAATTGTTAGTTATTATTATTTTAGATGGCCTCAGTCCCTTGGACTGACGATGCAGGGCTTCTCCTGATGTTCTAACCAGTTCCTCCTCTTTCACAGACCTGGAGAAGGGGCTCCTGAAAGCCCTGAAGATTTTAGACAACTACCTGACATCTCCCCTCCCAGAAGAAGTAGATGAGACCAGTGCTGAAGATGAGGGTATCTCTCAGAGGAAGTTTCTGGATGGCAATGAGCTCACCTTGGCTGACTGCAACCTCTTGCCAAAGCTCCACATTGTACAGGTGGGTGGTCATTGTGGGAGGTGAGGGGGACCATGGGGTGGCTCTTTAAGGAGCTCCCCCACAGGTGTCCCATGACAACTGTTCCAAAGTTGGTGGTTTCTACAGATTGGCAGACTCCATTCCAGTCCTTGGCCATTATTGTAGGCAAGGCCACTGCATAAGAGGATTAAATTCCATGATAACAAGCCATGGGTGCAAAGACTGTCCCAAACTAACACATCCCGGTATTACAGTCAAGAATTCTCTTCCTTCCCTGAATCTCTGCCAAATCCCCCAGTCAGTGCAGGCTTTATCGGAAGTCAAAGTTTAAACTCTCTTTAGAGCATCAGTTTTTTCTTACTCCTGTAGAAGATGGAAATTGCTGGTTCCTATGTTTTTGCCATAGCCTTAAATCTATGGTTCAGGTCGTGAAGCATGATCTCAATGGCAGTCTGCAACACAAGCTTTGAACATTTGCTGTGTACCAGGCACTGAAAAATACAAAAATGTATGATTGATCCTTGCCCAGGAAGGGTTTGAAATCTAGCTAAGAAGATAAAATATTTACTTGAAATTTAATATATGACTGAAAGCAAAATGAAAAATAGAGACAAAAATTACTGTGAGAACTCAGATGTTATGGTGTGTGAATTATAGCTCAGTTAAAAAAAAAAAGTCAAGAGGAGAAAAGTAGCACCATGAAATGGGTGGTCCTAAAAGAGGTGGTTATGAATGGCCAGGATTTCAGTAAGTGGAGAGGATGTGTGAAGAGAGTGAGGAGTTTCAATAAGTGGAGAGGATCGGTGAAGCCACTGGAGAAGATGATTCACATGGGAGATAAGAATCTTTAAGAAGAGAATCTAAATGGCAGAAGTTCTTGAAAGCCAGAACGAGGCAGAATGGTAGCCAGTTGTGGCTGCTACCAGGGCTGACATATCGGACCCTCTTCTCTTCCCCACTCCCAGGTGGTATGTAAGAAGTATCGGGGGTTCTCGATTCCGGAGGAGCTCCGGGGGGTGCACCGGTACTTGCGCAATGCCTATGCTCGGGAAGAATTCGCCTCCACCTGTCCAGACGATGAGGAGATTGAGCTGGCCTATGAGCAAGTGGCCAAGGCCCTCAAATAAGCCTCTCTTGGGGCTCCCTCGCCCCCTCCATTCCCTCCACAAAGGCACTGGGTGGTTTCCACATGACTACCCTATGGACGCACTCCAAAATGGCCAGTTGGCAGAGAATCTTGGGACACTTGTATAGGGCTGGCTGGGGAGGTGAGGGAAAAGGATGGGAGACCTGGGTGAGGTTTTATTGAGGGGTGGGTGGGTAAGACAGCGTATTTCACTAATAAAATACAGAGTGAAAATCTAATGTCGTTTTTACACAAAGGGGGCTTGAAGTCTGGGTGACTTGAAGTACTAGGAGTGGGGTCGGTGACCTTGAGCTCAGAGCAGAAACCAGGAATTAAGAAGGGGCTTGTGGAGGGCCTGCCATTTTTTTTTTAGTGTGAGGCTGGAAAGTAGGACTCTGCCGGTCCCGGTAGCTCAGCCTTGTGGTCCACGCCGCATTTGCAGCCCCGCCGCCAGAGCCGGCTAAATCTGGGTGGGCCTGGGCAGCAGTCGCGGGGCGGGGCTGAATACTGGGCTGGGGGCTGTGTCTCGGTGGAATGGGCGCGGCCTAGCTGGGCGGAGTGGGCGTGGTCTTGGGGAGCCCAGCCCCGTCCCGCTTAGACAATGCCCTGGAGCCGCCAGACCGTCGCGCCCCCGCCCCATCCTAGTGCACGAGCTCGCCTGCCCCGGGACCCCCAAAAGCCAGAGCTCCCAGTTCCCTAGGCTTGAAGACGAGGACTCCCCTCCACCAACTCTGCCCTCGGGGGGGAGGGGTCCGAGCCGAAATCACTGCGCGACAGGAGTGAGGGTGGCGGCTGGAGGTGAGTCTGAGGCGGGGGTGTGGGAGGGGTACTTAGGAACGTTTCGGGGCCGGAGTTAGGGGGTGCGGGTCTTTGCCTGCACCAGACGGCAGACGGAGAGTGCGAGAATTCAGCATTTGGACGCGGAACTGGGCGGAGTGGACTTTGGGGGCAGATGGACGGGGGGACCGGGTCCTGGAGCCCGGAGTGTCGCCCGCTCCCCAGAACCACGCCCCCCGTTTCTCCGCCCTTCTGATTTCGTTTTCGACCTCTCCCAGTCTCCCGGGACTCAGTCTGGTTTATACTAGGTCGTGCTACGGGCAGCGTGACCGGCCGGGTTGGAGAGAGGATGTTTAACTCCTTGGGCGCTAATCCCCTCCATCCTGGCCCCTCCCTTCCTCGCTTGGGGATCCGGACGTTCATCCCCCAGGCCCCGGCTCTCCCCAGCTGTCTCATCCGGCCCCATAACCCCTGTGGGACCCTCGCCGGACTTCTGGTCCCTCCCGCGTGAGCAGCTGAGGGTTAAGGGGGCGGGGCCGCTGCATTTTTGGGGAGTGAGCGCATCCTAGCGGCAGCCAGGAGGGGCTCCCGGTAGGGACCTCGCGAAGACCCCGAGCAGGGGCAACAGGTGTTTAGGATAGCAGGGATCCCGGTCTTGATCCTCGGACTCCTCCCAAAGAACCTGACAGCGAGGGTGAGGGGTGGAGCGGGGTCGCCCGAGAGCGCGGACGGTCTGGAGTGGGTGGGGCGGAAAGTGGGAGGGGCGTCTGGAAATGGCAGGAGGAAGACCCTGGCGCTCTCTACCCCCCACTTCCCTTCTCTGCACGTCTCTTTCTCTGCTTACTCCCACCCCCGTTCTGTCTCTTCTCCCCGGCAGGTGAAGTAAAAAGAGAGAAAACTAAGAAATCGGCGCGGCCGGAGGGGGTGTCTCTGTGCATGGGATGGGGACGCCGGGGGAGGGGCTGGGCCGCTGCTCCCATGCCCTGATCCGGGGGGTCCCGGAGAGCCTGGCGTCCGGGGAGGGTGCGGTGGCTGGCCTCCCGGCTCTGGACCTGGCTAAAGCTCAAAGGGAGCACGGGGTGCTGGGAGGTAAACTGAGGCAGCGACTGGGGCTGCAACTGCTGGAACTGCCTCCTGAGGAGTCGCTGCCGCTGGGACCTCTGCTTGGTGACACGGCCGTGATCCAAGGGGACACGGCCCTGATCACGCGACCCTGGAGCCCTGCCCGCAGGCCGGAGGTGAGCGCCAGGGCACGGGTCCGGGGGTGGGGCTGGGGAAGGGCGGGAGGAGCTGGACGTCAGGGCTTTAGGGAAGAAATGGACAGGGGACGTCCCCCAGCCCGGCGCTCCCCTCCTCTTCCTCGGCTCCAAGGTCGATGGAATTCGCAAAGCCCTCCAGGACCTGGGGCTCCGAATTGTGGAAATGGGGGACGAGAACGCGACGCTGGATGGCACCGATGTTCTCTTCACGGGTGAGGCTGGGGAACCCAGACGCCTGTGCCCTGGCACGGGGAAGCCGAGTCTGGGAGACTGGGCCGTCTCGGGCCTTGCTTCCAACTCCCTCGCGCTCAAAACCTGCTCGGCCTCCCGGGGCTCAGGCCGGGAGTTTTTCGTAGGCCTCTCCAAGTGGACCAATCACCGAGGAGCTGAGATCGTGGCCGACACGTTCAGGGTGAGGGGCGGGACCGTCTTGGGTGGGAGAGCGAGGCGGGGGTGGGGTAGGGGGAATGGCTGAGGGACCCAGGGCCCGCTGAGGAGGGCGAGGTTGGGAGCGGCCTGTGTTTGCGGGTACCCTCTCACCCCTCGCTGGTGCCTGAATGCCCACCCTTGCGTCCCTAGGACTTTGCGGTCTCCACGGTGCCGGTGTCGGGCCCCTCTCACCTGCGCGGCCTCTGCGGCATGGGGGGACCCCGCACGGTGGTGGCTGGCAGCAGCGAGGTGGCCCAAAAGGCTGTCAGGGTGAGGAGGGGCGGCGCGAGGACCATGAAAGTGGGTGGCGGGGAGCTGGGGAGGCTTTACAGATGACCCCCTATCCCTGCCCTCACGGAGCTGTTGGTCTAGTGCGAAAAACACACGGAGTGGACAAGTTACAATAGCGGGTGCAGGGAGACCCCTGAACGGGGCGATTAACTCGATTTTCCTGAGTTTCAGGAAACTCCCCTCCTAAGTGGCATCTAAGCTCTGACATGAAGGATGGGTGGGACAGACAGGTGAGGACTGGAGAAGGGAAGAGGGTTGCAGGTGGAAGGAACTGAGTGTGAATCCAAGGCAGAAATTAGTAAACATAATTAAAGTGCCTAGAACAATGCCTGTCTCCTAAGTGTCCTTAGTATCCCACACATGTAACTCCATCCCCAGCCCATCTGGCAGTCAGACTCGGTTACCAGAGAGGCTCTGAGACTTGAAAGTCCTCTTTTCTCCCCATCCATCTCTGGCCCAGGCTATGGCGGCACTGACGGATCACCCTTACGCCTCCCTGACTCTCCCAGATGATGCAGCTGCTGACTGTCTTTTTCTGCGTCCGGGGTTGCCCAGTGCGACCCCTTTCCTCTTACACCGTGGAGGCGGTGACCTGACCAACAGCCAGGAGGTGAGAGAGGACAGAGTCCCCTCCCCCACCATCAACAGGCAGGGAAGGGAGCCAGAGGTCTTCCCACTAGAAGGAGGGGTGTCTTGTTAGAAGCCTAGATGGGGCTCCTCTGAGCTGGCTGGATGTGAGGCCTAGCTCTAGCCTCAAGAGTCTCACCTCCCCTGACTCCATGCCCTCCCTGCAGGCACTGCAGAAGCTCTCCGACGTCACCCTGGTACCTGTGTCCTGCTCGGAACTGGAGAAGGCAGGCGCCGGGCTCAGCTCCCTCTGCCTGGTGCTCAGCACACGCCCTCACAGCTGAGGGCCTGACCCTGGGTCCTGGCTGGCTAGGGAGAGGGCAGCGTAGGGAGTAGAAGAGGAAGGAAGGTTAGATAGAGGTTGGTAAGTAGGTAGTAGCGGGGAGGGGACCTCAAGATGGCAGCTTGACAGAGTGTGGGAAAAAGAATAGGGGCCACTGGGTGAACCTCTCCCTCAGAACCAATAAAATAGAACTGACATTGTAGACTGCACTGTGGTTGGTGTCTTACTGGGGCGGAGGGACAGGGTGGGGCTGAAACCCGAGGCTGGGGTCACTTCTGAGAAGGAAGTTTGTTTCATTCAACCAACTCCCATTAAGTACTTTCTTGTTGCCAGACACTGTTATAGGGTGCTTGAGTGCAAGATGGACAAGACAGAATTTCTACCATGGTCAGTGTGACCAGGGCAGAGAAGGGTGAGTGTGGGTGGATCACTGTCTGGATTTATCTAAATGCCAGATGATTCAAAGAGTGGTAGATTACCAGCCCACCCTTACTGGATGGAGAGGAAGAAATGACATGACCAGAGACATTTATTTTTATTCATTCATTTACTGAAGCTTAGCAGTGATTTTTATGGGGCAGTCCCCTCACAGCACATGAGAATTTCTTACAAATTCAAATCCAGGTTGTGATGGGAGACTTTTGCTATGAGAGAAATAAGAGGGCTTCCTAAGGCATCAAAGTTACATAGGGGGTAGGAAAGGAGTGTTGGGAATAACTTCCCAGAAAAGGTTACACATTTGAACTAAGTCCTGAGGATAAATAAGAATGAGCCAGGCAGGTAGGAGGAGATGAGGTAAAAGGATAATCCAGGAGGAAAGAAGGAATCGCATGGGCAAATGCACATTTGGGGCCTGGGAGAATTTCTCTAAAAGGTTTATGTGTATGTGGAACAGTGGCAGGAGGTGAGCCCGGGGAGCGGGCAGATCCAGTAGCAGCTTGTACCCCCAGCCAAGGACCACGGGCCCAGAGCTGAAGGCTAAGGAGTTCTGAAATAAGGTTCTGAACTGCAGTTCTGAAAAAAAGGTTGGCATTTGGGGAGAATCCCTGTGGGTCCAGTGAGGGTAAGGGCAGGATGAGGTGAAGCTATGGGTAATCCAGGCAGGAAATGAGAAGAGTCACTCACTGGGTGTGGAGAAGAGTGTGGGTTTGACAGTGATGTTAAGACATAAACAGACAAGAGTTGATGGCTCACTGTGTGGGGGTGAGAGAGGAAGGATGTCTGCATGACTCCCAGTTTCTGACTTAGGCAACTGGGTTGATCAAGAGAGAATTGGGAGGAGGACTGAATGGATGGCTTGGGAGGAGACAATGAGTTGGGCTTTGGGTATACTGTATGTAAAATACATGTAAAAATGTCCAAGGGACAGTTTTGGAAATCCCAGATCTGAGATCTAACTTAGAAATATGTGTCATTTGCAGAGGTAGAGGCTGAATGCCTGGCTGTGAGTGAGAACTTCCCAGGAAAAGGGAAAGGAGAGAAAAGGTGGAGCTTAGAATGGTGGGGAATAACCCTGAGGGAACAAGGAAGAGGAGTCCAGAAGTCACCTGCAGCAAAAGAAAACAGCTCACAGGAGGGAGTAATCAAAGGTCAAAAAATGAATGCTAAAAAGATGACCAAGGGGGTGTGATCATCAGGATATCACTGGCAGATGAGCAGTTTCAGCAGATGAGCATTCAAGGGTAGAGTGAAGGAGAAGAAAATAGAAGAGGCAGGTTACTAGGCCGTGCTTCAAAAAAACTTGACTGTGAAGGGAAGGGAAGAGATATGAGAACTGTCTGGGAGTTCTTAATATCTTGAGGTGGGAGGGCAGGGCTTGACTAGGTTTAATGGTTAGGAGAGTACCCAAGTGAAGGAGAATTGAAAGCTACAGGAGAGAAGGGGATAACTGAAAGGGGCAGGATCAGTGGCAGAGTTAGCCTGGAACCCAGGCTCCTGACTCCCAGTCTAGTGCTCATTTCTACCCCATGGTGTCTTCCTCTTCCAGATGAGAGGCCAAGAAGGGGAAGGGTTTATGGAGAGCTGGGACCACCAGGTTCTGAGGTTTGGAGTAGGGGCTTCCGTTCAAACTATAACTGCATAGATGGTGGAGGCATCAGCAGAGACCACTGGGGACAGCCGGCGGGGGCTTCTTAGAGCCATATGGTCCAGGTCCGCGTAGAGCAGGCTCTGGAGTGTGGAGAAGAAGGCAGCATGGGAACAGCAGTCCGACTCCCTTGGAACCCAGGCCTCCTATTTTTTCCTGGCTCACTTTCCCCAGGGATTCTGGCCAGCCCTCTCCCATCCCCAAGCCCTTACCGGCTCCTGATCCAGGTCTCCTGGGAGCTGGGGCTCCTCGTCCTTTACTGTCCTCCAGGGATTGTCTCTCACGAGTGGAGCTATGTGCGGGGGACAAAGCTGAGGGGCGGAGAGAAGGTGACCAACTTGTCTGCTCCCAGCAGAGGGCTCAGACTCAGGAATAGAAGGATGGAGAAAGGAAGATAGAATGAAGTTAGTCTCACCAAATCCGGGAGGTGGTGGAAGCGGGGAGGGGGGTGAGCGCCTGAAAGGGATATATAAGAGTCTTTAAGAGCCACCAATCTTGTCCACTTTTTCTTCTTTGCCCCAGGCCTGGCCACCGACACCCCAGCAGGTTCTGACTCACAGAGCAAAGTGGTTTCTACTCTCACAGATAGCCCCGCCCATACTCTGATCCTGCCCGCCCTTCTAGCTTCTCCCCTTCTTTCCCAGGGCTCCACCCACCAGGCCCGTGGCCTACCAAGTTCTGACCTCATTCATTCTTCTCCAAACCACTGCCTTCCCAGATCTAGCTCTCACCCGCCAGGGGTCTGGTCCCTCTCCTCCCGCCTCTGGCCCCGCCCCTTAAAGCCAGGCCCCGCCCCTCGTGCCCACCTGCGCAGCCACCAGAACGCGCCCAGCGCTCCCAGCCCCAGCACCAATCCCGCGCCCAGCAGTGGGATCAGGAGCTGGGGATGCACGGACCCTGGGGGAACAGAGGGGAATGCCAAGATCAGGAGAGCGAGGACCGAGAGCTCACTGCTCAGGAACCCCTCCCCAAGACCCCCTCCCTCCAGAGTGTGTGTGTCCAGCTTCCCTGTGCGCGCAGGCCCTGACCTACCGTGGCGAGACCCCGGGACCCTGCAATCGGCCCTGTCCCCTAGCACGTGAAGCACCGTACGGCTCTCGTCCTCGTGGCGGCCCCTGCAGAAAAAAGTGCCGGAATCCCCGGCTCTGAGGAGCAGCTCCAGCCGCCGGATGCTGGGGTCCAGGGCGCGTAGGCGGCCGACGAAGGTTTGGACTGGAGGCGTGGTGGGGTTCCCGCTCGAAGAAGCCCACAGGATCGGGCGGCGTCCTTTGGACAGACCTTGGCAGGCCGGGAAGCTAGGCGCCCAGGCCCAGCGGATGGGGTGAGACACCCCTACGCACGAGAGATTCACCTTGTCCCCCGGGAGACCCTCCAGGGAAGCTAGGGGAGGCGGAGAGCGATGTTAGAGCAGGTCCAGAGGGTAAAACACACACACACACACACACACACACACACACACACACACACGCATGCACACACACACACACCGGCCTGTCTCTTCTCTCCCTGGCATCGGCCCTCCCTCCATCTTGAGTCTTCCCCTCTCCCCAGACTCCCCCTGCTTCTGTCTCAATCTTTCCTGCCCCATCCCAACTTCCTCAGGGATCCTTACATCCCAGGTCCCCCTGGATCCCAGAGAGCAGCAGCAGCAGCAGCTGCAGAACCAGGGCCATGGCTGGGATGTGGTGGGGAAAGGAGACGAGTGAATCAGCCCCGGAGACCGGAGGGAAGCAGGCGGGTTGGGGGGATGGCTGGGGTCAAGGATAAGAGCGGGGCGGGACCACTAGCTGCCCAGATCCCTTCTGGAGTCCTCAGAGGCAAACTCACTGCCCTCTACAGTGCTCAGTTAAAAATCGTGCTCTGGCTGTATACACAAACATTTTTGCATACTTCAACTCCTGCATCATAGTGGTGGCCAGGAGCACCCCAAATTCTGGATCCTGACTGACTGAGTTCAAACCCTGGTTTGCCATCTACCAGTGGCTTAGCCTTTCTGGACCTTTTGCTCATCTGTAAAATGGGGATGATAGTGCTTACCTCAAGGGTATTGTTGTGAGGACTAAATAAATCAATACATGAAAAAAATGTCTAGAACAATGGTTGACTGTGCTATTTAAATGCTTGCCATTGTTATTCCCATTCCTATGGCTATTTTAGCTTCTACTTCACCTCTGGCACCCACGCTGCTCTCCCAGCCAGTGATGCCCCACCCAAGCAGCCGGCTTTGGCTGGGGAGGTGGATTAGAGCAGGTGTAGACACCCCACAAATAGGACTCCAGCAACTCTCAGTCCTCGCTGAAACCATGTGACAGAGGCCATGCCAAGCCCAAGTGGAGCTGGGGCGTGGCCTGCAGGCAGTTCCCCCTTAGCAGGGCTTGTTTCAGGGTCCTCTCCTGGGTGTGCAGCCTTAGCCCACCCTGCCTCTGCTACTCTCTCCTCATAAAACCTCATCCGGGGGCTCAGGAGGGGTTGGGAAGATGGAGTGAGGGCAGAATTGAGACTAATTCACTCTTCCTATCAGTGTCTACTTGCTGCTGGCTTATCCCCACCAACACCCCCCACCTCACCCAACCTGGAGCTAAATTTGTCAATCAGCTTGGACCACAGGCCACTGACTACTTCCCAGGAACCAGCAAAAGCCACCACCATGGCCATTGTAACATCACAGAGGCCTTTGGTGACACTCCTTCAGAGGATTGGGCAGGCAGGGGCCTTGGCTAGGGGCCAAGAGGGGCGCTGTTTATCTGAATTGGAGACCAAAATGGAGTTGACCCCTGGTGGCGCCTGCCCTCTCCCATCCCCATTCCCCCACCCAGGCCTGCTCAGCCCCTCCCCAACCCTTGTCTTTCCCTTTGGTCGGCTGTGTGTAAATGGGGAGGGAGGGGCTCCCAGAGGCAGGGAAGGGAGGGGCCTTTGGGATTATAAATTACAAAAAGGCAGCTCAAGTCCCAGAGGCAGATTCCCGAAATCCTACTCTGATAGCTGCTGAAGCTGCTACCATTCTCAAGACCCTGGCCATGAAAGGCTTTCTGCTGATCGTTCTGTCTGCTCTGACCTGCTTGGTCTCAGGTGAGTCCCTAGGGGAACCCAAGGACCTGGTTCACCTGGTCAGGACTTTTGCATCCTGCCCTACCCATTGCCCTACCCTACTCACTCCTTAGGATCCCGAGTACCCACAGCCCGCACTGGCTCAGCAGTCTGGTGCCTCCAGGTCTCCTTGCTTCATGGTCCTTGGTATACTTCCTAAGGACCCAGGCCTCCATTCTTCAGACTCCTCCCCAACTCCAAGACCCACTCTTCTCATCTGCCAGAGCCCCAGCCTCACTGTTGCCCACCCAAAGGAGTCTCCTCAGAAACCCTACTATCCAGTTCCCTGGCCAGCCCCTACTCCAGGACCTAACTCTCCATGATCGGGCTCACCTGCCTCCTCTCATCTTCTGCCCTCGGCAAGGTGTCCTCTCAGAAACCCAGGCATCCAGCTCCAGTTTCCTTTTGCTTCCCATCTCCAACCTACTCCATCAGGGACTTAGATATTCAGTCCCTCATCTATGGCCTTTCCTGGTCCCTTTTGGGCCACATATCTCCTTTCCCTACCAGAGATGCAAGCTCCACATCCTCCTCAAGACCAAGTGGCTTTCTGGATGGTTCTCTTCCTGAGTGATTTCTTATAGCCTCCTCGGGAGCCAGGAAGACTTCTGATCCTTCTTAGGAGGAGATGCCAGGGCATGTTCACCCCAGGCTGGGGCAGGCTTAATTGAGGTACACTCGCAAAGCTCTTCCACCTAGACTGCTTTTCCTCTCCAAACCTTGCATGCCCAATCCTTAAAGCAGAAACTTTGAGGGCGCCACCTTCTGCCCTTACGCTCCCCATTTCAGCAAGGTGCTAAGACAGAATCTGATCATCTGTCTCCTAGATATTATTTATTTTCTGCCGGACCTTTTGGGGTAAGAGGATTCCATTCAGGTCTGACTCTTCTTCCCACACCCTTGGCATCTCCAGGGATGAGCAAATTTCTAAAGCTGGCCACAGATGGCTTCATCACCTCCCTCAAGATCTCTGTCTTTTCTGCAAGGGTCATGACCCCCATCTGTGACCTCTTTGAATTTCTTCTTCTTCTTCCTTGAGCCCCCCAGCCTTTCCCCACCTATTCCATTCTATTCTCAATCCCAAATTTTTGTTGGTAGTTCGGACCCTCTTGACTCATCCCCAATGGGGTGGAGTGAGGGAAGGTATTTAGGGTGTGGGCCTTTCACAGAGCAACAACTCCCTCACCTGCCGCCCACTTCCCACCCTCACGGCATCACTCACCTGTTCTGTCCCTACCAAACCAAACAGGTTCTAGTACCTACAAGAGTGACTCTTCCTCTACCCCCACCCTGCCAGCTCAGCTTACCTCCAGGTGAGCCAGGTACCCCATCTTCTTAGCCCAACTTGTGTCTCCCCAGCTGACATTCGCTGTCACTCCTGCTACAA
The DNA here is from genome assembly GCF_023851605.1 of Tamandua tetradactyla. Taxonomy (NCBI): domain Eukaryota; kingdom Metazoa; phylum Chordata; class Mammalia; order Pilosa; family Myrmecophagidae; genus Tamandua; species Tamandua tetradactyla. The sequence continues at coordinate 87,302,564 of NC_135331.1, read as the reverse complement.
GGTGCCTGTACTTGGCTGTATGGACCGGCAGTCCTGCCGCCTGGAGCCAGGACAGCAATGCCTGACGACAAATGTGTACCTTGGTAACATCCTCTTCTTTAGTGGGCAGAGGGGGCAGTGGGAGACTCTGTACCTAAGGCTGAGGCCCACCTGGGGCTAAGGCTGAGATGGGGCAGGTAATTAAGGCAACAATAATATTTGGCCAGGGATTATTATGTGCCAGACACCGTCCTAAGTCTTTATGTGGCTCGTTTCAATGAATGCTCACGACAACCCTGTGATGCGGTGCTATTATTGTACTGAGGAAACCGAACCTTGGAAAGAGACAGAACAGGCCCAACAATAAGTGGGACCAGTATAGGGGAGGGGGGTGCACAGGAGAAGGGTGAGACTGAGAAGAGATAAGGAAGGGGGTGGGCTAGGGACAGAGGTGGGAAGGAAGGAAGCCTGGGTGCGTGCTTGGGGTGGAGAGGCAGACACAAGCATGCCAGGTGCACGCCAGAGCTGACCCTTCCTCACTCCCATCCCAGGTAAAATGTGGCTTTACTCCAACCTGCGCTGTGGCACGCCGGAAGAGCCCTGTCGCGAGGCTTTCAACGAAAGCAACCACAAGCTGGGTCTGAACTACAACACCACCTGCTGCAACAAGGACAGCTGCAACAGCCTGGCCCCCCGGCCCGCCCCGGCCCTGGCCCTCGTCCTCACCTCCCTGGCTGGCCTCGGGCTCTGGCTCCTGCACTGACGCTCACTCTGTGACTGCCTCCTCCACCCATCTGCCTCAGCCTGAGCCCCTCTCTTTGGGTCTCTGTTTCTGCTGGCTTCCAGAATGGTCTCTCTCCCCACCTCCCTTGGCTCTAAAAAGCATTTCCCCAGTCCCTTCCCATTCCCTTTTTTTTCAGACATCCCCCCATCCCATCTGTCCCTTCAGGACCCTGAGGGACCATTTCCCCCACAGTGGTTTCCCTTTCTGTCTTCTCCCATCACCACCCTGCACCCTCCACTCTGCCATTCCCCATTCCCTTTCCATTTCCCTTCTAGACCACCCCAGATCGCCCATCACCTCCCAAGAGGGCTCCCCACTCTGCCTCCTGACCCCTACCTCATCCCATTTAAGGAGGGACTGGGATCTGGGCCTGAAATAGGGCTCTTGTCTCCAATCAATGAAGTCTTCCAGGAAGGACCCGCGGCCTCGCCATATGGGGCAAGTTTCCCAAACCCTGCCTCCGCAGTATTCCATCCCCATGCTCACCTCTGGGGAATAATAAATGTCTCTGTCTGATAAATGGTACATTTATTGTCAGCTGATGCAAGTGTCACAATGTCAGACCCCCCGCCCAGGAAATCACCTGAGCACCACTATTGCACTCTCAGCCTCCCCACTACCACAAGAATTCTTCAGGGAGTTTACCCAAGAAGCTGGGCTGGGGCAGCTGGGGAAACAGGTTTTTCTGGCCTCCATCCTCCCCTCCACGTGCCTGAGGGTGGCACACAGGGCCCAGTGTGTTTGCAGAAAGATTTCTTATCCCAAATTTAGGCCACACCCCTGATGTGCTGCCAAGAAGGACATGCGGCCTGGCTGGAAGGACTCCCCAGAGAGCGTAGGAGAGTGGGATTGAGATGGGGCCCCAGACCCTTTTTCCTGTCCTCAATCACTCAGGTCAGAGCAGAGGCTTCACCTGGCCTGGTTACTCAGGGGGCACCAAGCAGCTCTCCTTCCTATCACAGCGCTTATATTTCCTTTATCAGTTGAAAATAGTCTTACTGGGAGCCAGGTGTAAACAGGGAACGTGGAAACAAATGCATACTGCCAGGCTCACGGGGTCCTAGTGACCCCCACTCAGAGCCCAGAGCCTGTTGCATTCCGTGATCCTCGTTGCTAAGGAAGGATTTTCCTAGCAACAGGACCCAGCAGTCACTTAGGGCAGATTCTCCACTGTCCTTTGGGATTTTGTTGGATGGGGAGTACACCTTTATAACTAAGTCCACTGAGCTCTGGTGACTCCAAAAGCGGAACCCAGATGGCCCCCCATTACCCCTCCAGCCCTCCCATCAATGAAAGATAAATGGGATTTTAATTAGATTTTAATAGCTCACACAGGAGCATCTGTCTTCTCACCTTAGATACCCAGAGCTCCCTTGCCCCCTCTCCCTCCCTCCCCACCTTCTCTTCTGCGACCCCCCCCCCCCCCCGCTCCCCCTCCCACTACCCTCCCCACAGCCCTGGCAAGAGCCAGGCCAGGGCAGGGGCAGCAGCAGCCAAGATGACTGCTGGAGCCACGGAGCTGGCCACGGCGCTGTTGCACAGGTCTCCAAAGCAGCAGTCCCTGTGGGTTGTGTAAGTCTCATCTCCCACCAGCTCTGTTTCCACTCGACTGCAATCATGGGCCATCACACAGGCTGGATGATGGTGAGTCAGGGTCCCTGAGGCTGAGAAGAGACAGTGAGCCTGGGCGTTGGACCCTAGCTTGAGGTCTTGCTTTCTGGGGCAGAACAGATGTGCTCTCAGGGAGCCCAAAGGCATTCTCTCCCTCCTCAAAACACCTCTCTAAAACCAAGCGGTCAAAGTTAACATTTTGGTCCCCGCCTTAAGAAACAGCTTTTGCAGTAATTTTTACTTTAGTGAATGGGCCTGTGAGCTTCTTTCTGGAGAGTAAAGAGAAGGGAAGCATCAGCACAAGGATGGCAGGCTTCGGGGGTCTCAGTGCCAGGAGCCAGAAGGGACTCCAGACTGCTCCACTGGGACAGCTTCGCCATCTGCCTGGAGCCAGACTGAACCTGGAAGGTTCTGGAAACCAGAGGGATTACAGTAACATGGGGGCTGGGGCCAGAGAGAGAAATTGAGGACTCACGGTTTCCAGCAAGTTTGATCTTTCCTGGGCCTGAGTGGGGTCTGCGCTCCAGGAAGCCACAGCGTTTGCCCTCACTGCAGGTGGTCACCATCTCTTTGCAGGAGCTGTTGGGGCCGCAGTCGTAGCAGCGCATGCGGTTTCCTGGCAGGAGAGAGGAGGCGCTGGAGGGGCGCGACCGGCCCTCGGGGTTCGGCTGGCAGAGGGGGAGGACCGGGCTGTGAGAGAGGGGCTTAGCCTTCTCCTTACCCAAGGCGGCCCCCAGCAGGATGCCAAGGAGGATCCCCATAAGTTGGGGGTTCATTGTGTCTGTCTGTAGGGCCTCTCCCTCCCACCCGCCCCCCTTCCAGGCCGTGCTTGGCCAGCCTTATATCGCCCTTGCCTTGGGCTTTATAGGGCAATAAAAAAGGGAGGGAAGAGTTATGTCTCACCCAGAGGGCACCAGGAGCCCCATTAAGGACAGGGAGGGGTCCCTGCTGGAGAAAGAGCTTTCAGCACCCTCTGGAACCCCAAATTCCTCCATCCTCAGCAGCCATTCTAAAACTGCAACCCGAGAAACCCTGGGGGTCCCAAAGCCCGTTATAGATAGTCCTCCAGGGTCTTCCTTTTCCAACCACTTAACTGTGAGGCGAATTTTCTTCATATCCATCCTCCAAAATGACATATCCCAACAGATTCTATGCAGAAGTAGAAATAAAAACCCAGCCATCTTCTATTAAAGCCTGACATTAAAAAGATACACGAAAATGTAAAGCAATGCCACTTCTTCTCATTAAGTTGTTGAGAAATAATCGCTCCTTGTCATGAAAATATGTTAACAGGGAGTAGGTTTATTATTTTTATGAATTGATTTATTTAAATTTATTTAAATCTATTTAAATTTCTCTGTTTTCAGTTTAACTATAGTAAGTATCAATATAACCCACACAAAGAAAAGCTCTTTGGGGTTTTCGGTCATTTTTGTTTTGTTTTGCTTTCGGTCATTTTTAAGAGTGTAAAAAGGTCCTGAGATCAACAAGCTTTTGAAAACTGCTGCTTTATACACACCTGTGTCTCCCCTGTCCCCCCTACCCCCTTCTTGAACGTAATCCTCCTGGCACAGTCCCCCACTGGTCCCCCACAAGCCCCTCTCCTCCTCCCCAATCTGTTGATCCTTAGTCTTGTAGATTCTACAATTTACCACCTACCCCCAATTTTCCTAGAGTGTTCAGGCCTCCCCCCACCCCACGAGTGGAAAACACCTCCATCCTTCCTGCCCCACCCATGATTAATTCTCCTCTCCAAGGTAGTACAGGTGGGAGGAATAATTGTGGGGTAGGGATGTTGAGGCTTGGGGGGATCAAAGGGATCTGAAGCTGGGTGGGGTCCTCCCCATGTAGCTGTGCCTTGCGTCTGAGAGTGTGTGTGTGTGTGTGTGTGTGTGTGTGTGTTCTGGGGCGGGGGCAGGGGTGTTGCATTCCACATAGGCACACCTCTCAGATCTGGGACAGCCAGGCTCTTTAGGAGGGCGACCTTGAGAGTCATTATGCGCTGAGGGTAAAGACAAAGACGGAAAACAAAGACAAGGAGGCCAAGTTGAGAGAGGGAGAACAGCTTGAGATGAGGCGGGGGAAGGGGGCGGCGAGAGGAGTACGAAGGTGACAGACGTACCTCGGGCGCCCCCACAGACGGAGCTAAAAGAAACACACCTAGAGAACCGCGAAGACTCTCGACACCAGAGCGGCTCTAGCAGGGGGCCAGGAGGATGTGAGCGAGGTGGGGCCGCTGGAGGAGAGGCAGGGGGCAGGCCCGCGGCGGCGTCAGGCTGGGGAGTCTCGTTCCTGCCCTTGCAGACTCATTCCCTAGGTGTGTTTCTCTGCTGGCCCCTCCCGATTTAGCCCTGATCCTCCAACTTGCCAACTCTCGGGGACCTTGGGGTGCAGAGCACATTCTCCCAGAGTCCTGAGCTCCAGGTCCGGCCATGGGCACCTGTAGCAGCACCTGCGGCATCTTTCTGCGCACCCTGTTCCCCAGGGGCACTGGGTAAAGGTGGCCTCAGGGTATCTTCACAGGCAGGTCCTGGTGGAGGGGCCTGAGGACAGGGAGAGCAGGTGCTGGAAGAGGCCCAGAAGAGAGTGGAGGGGACTTTAGAAAGAAGAGCATCAGGCCGGCCTGATAGAGTGGAGCAGGAAAAGTTTCAGGGAAATTTTTCTTTCAAACGCATTTGAGAACAACGGTCTCTGCATTGCTGTATTGGCATGCCCCTGTCCCCTGTGTCCCCTCCTCTTCACTCCCCCCCCACCCTTGCTTCTTCCCTAGGCTTCTGCCTGTGCCCTGCGGTCAAGTCCTATTTTCTCATTTGTCTCTGGCACCAGCTACTTAACTTTTTCACTTCCCGTGTCTGACTCTCCGTGGCACTGCTTCTATGTTTGTCTTGGATTCTCCTGGCTTGTGTTAATGTTTGTGGGTGCCTCTTTCAATCCCTGCACCCCTTTTGCCTTGGCCTCTCTCTCTGTTTCTTCTCCTGCATTGTCTCCCCTCCCTTTCCCCATCTCTGTTTCTACTTTGGTCTGGCCTTCTCCCTCCTTTTCACTGCTTCCCTCTCTGCTTTGTGTTTCCACCTCTCTCTGTGCACCCCACCCCAGATCTGGGCTCTGCCTCCCACCTGTGTGTTTGTTTCTCCCTCTCCCTGGATCTCTGCCGCCCCAACAGGTCTCAGCACTTCGCCTGCCCCGCAGCTACGCCAGGCGCCACTCTGCTACCCTGTTGCCACCAAGTGTCAGGACAATGAAGCTTGTGGCATCAGCATTGGCACCTCAGGCAGGACCCTGGTCCCATGGCCACGCCCTACTTCCATCCATCCTGCCCTCCTGCTGCCCCCCGCCTCTGCCCCCTTGGTTCCATGGAGCAGTGTACGAAGGGCTGCCTCCCAAGGGCCCAGGGCCCTCCTACCAGGCCATACCATCTACTGGTTGGCTCCTGCACCCTGCAGCACTGCTGCTGCAAGGAGGACCTTTCCCACATGGCCACCACATGAGACACTTCCCCAGCCCCTTCCAACTCGCTGGCCCACTCCTGCTCATGGCCAGCTTCTCCTAGGGAGGCCACCTCCTCCACCAGCCATGTACGGAAGTGCAGCCCTCTACCCAGCAGGCCCCACCATCACCACGGGTCTGCAGACACCTGCACACACTTTCAGATATGCCCCTCAACCCCATTTTTAAAAATGTTTGAATGAGTTATGGATTAAAAAAAAAAAACAGCTAACACTTAAATTGTGTGCTTACTAGGTGCCAAGCACTGTTCTCTGCCCTCATCGTTTAGCATTTAATCTTCATAGCCTCACCCAGTGAGGCACTTCACTTTTATCACCCTTTCTTTTTTTATCATCACAATCACTTGTGTGTGTGAAAAGTAACATATATACAACAAAGCAATAAATTTCAAAGCACACCGCAACAATTAGTTGTAGAACAGATTTCAAAGTTTGGTATGGGTTACAATTCCACTATTTTAGGTATTTACTACTAGCTGATCTAAGATACTGGAGACTAAAAGAAATATCAATATAATGATTGAGCAATCGTACTCATTTGTTAAACCCTACCTTTTCTGTATAACTCCACCATCACCTTTGATCTTTCTCCCACTCTTTAGGGGTATTTGGACTATGCCCATCCAAACTTTTTTCGCATTGGAAGGGGCTGTCAATAATGGGTAGGGGGATGGAACTAGCTGATGTTCTGGAGAGGCTGGGCCCTCTAGGTTGCAGGACTTGTCTGGTCCAGGGACCCACCTAGAGGTTGCAGGTTTCTGAAAAGTTACCTTCGTGCATGGAACCTTGTAGCATCTTATATAACACCCTAGATTTTTTTTTTTTGTTGGGGGTGTGTGTGTATGATCTGGGAATCGAACCAGGTCTCCCGCAGGAAAGCAAGCATTTTACCCCTGAACCACCTGTGCACCCCCTAGGTGTTCTTTAGGACTGGCAGGAATGGTTTTGGTTGTATGATAGGTGCAATGTCTAACTGAAGCTTGCATAAGAATGACCTTCAGAGTAACCTCTCACCTCTATTTGAACTCTCTCAGCCGCTGAGACTTCTTTTCCCCCTTTTGGTCAGGATGGAATTGTTGATCCCATGGTGCCAGGGCCAGGCTCATCCCTGGAGTCATCTCCCATGCCCCCGGGGAGACTTTTATCCCTGGATGTCATGTCCCACGTAGAAGGCAGGGCAAAGGTTTCAGTTGCACAGTTGGGCTTAGAGAGAGTGAGGCCACATCTGAGCAACAAAAGAGGTCCTCCAGAAGTAACTCTTAGGCATACCTATAGGTAGGCTAAGCTTCTCTACTATATACATAAGCTTCACAAGGACAAGATTACCCAAATCTGTTTTGTGCAGGATTTCATACCCCTGAGCCCAACACCTCCACAGATTCCTTCAAACACCCAACTCCTATGGACATGGCTGTAGCTCCTGTGGGTACCCACCTGGAGCCCAGCCTCATAAGAACATCTCTTCTCTGTCTCTTTTAGATGACTATGGCTGGTGCCCCTCCCAGCTGGTTCTCTGGCAAGGCAGGCACCTTGACGGCGCTCTGGGTCCTGGGCAAGGGAGTTGAAAGTGCATCAGGTATGGTGAAGAACAGAGTCTTGCTAAGAATGATCAATTTGGTAGGTCAGGACCTCAGGGAGGAGGGCTTTAAGAGCTGTGGTGAGTACATTTATTTTAATAAAAGGGACTATCTGGGATTCCAGTGACATTGGGTGTATACATGTCTCTGCATATGTGCATCCTCTAAAAACCAGTAACTGCTTGGTGGATTGGGCTGGGTGCTGGAACCTGAACCAAACCCTCACCTCATTCTCTGTGTCATTCGCATCCTTCCTCTTGCCAACAGCTTAGGTTAAGCCACTACAGCATGAAGGCTTTAGGCAAGACTTCCAAGAAAGCTTTTCTCTGGCCAGGCCCAAGACTGAGCAGAGACACACAGGGACACTTGGTGGAGCAGCTTGTGAGGGAGTGGCTGGGAGTCCAGCTCATTTCTGCCCGAGACCCAGGGCTGGCTGAGTTGGGAGCATCATTCCCCTCTCTCATTCGCCCCCCCACCCCCCACCAGATCTGTCCACAGCTCAGAGATAGCTGAGCTCGGGCTCAGGACCCAGAGAGCCACCACTGAGGAATCCTGCCTGCTCAGCTCTGTGGACACTTCCTGAGATGGCATGTGACCCCCCGCGGGGGTGGTGGTGTGTGGCATGCTCCTGAGCCGCAGAGTTTCAATAACTGTTCACATGCTCTGGATGGCACAGTGGAGCCCCACAGTGGAGTGTGCACGGCTGGGATAAGGAAGGTGCCCCCCGGAGGGGCGGGGGGGCACGGAGGCCCTGCACACACACCCCCACCCTGACTCGGTTCCCTCCCCTTCAGTCTGAGGAAGTCTGGGGCCTGATTAAAAATGTTTGTTCCTTCTCTCAACTTCTTCCCTTTGTGAAGTTGAGTCACATGGTGGGGTAGGGATAGGTATCTGGCTTAATTTGGGAGCAAGCTGCATCTTTTTTCTGTGTTCTCTGTCCTTCAACACTTTTATTTTTTGCCCTATTTTATTCCATCTCTCTATCCATCTCTTACCTCTTACCCGAGTCTCGTCCCTTCCCTCTTCCTCAGTTTCCCCCATATGTACTTTGGTTCCCCCGTGACTCATTCCCCACCATTGCTTAAGTGTCTGCATTCCTGTCTCCTCTCTGTCCACCCCTATCCTTCCCCACCCTCCCCACAATCAAGACTTCCAAGAAAAATTAATACATTTAAAAAATTATAAAAAAATTTTAAAAGTCTGTTCTGCTGGCTCAGACCATCCCTTCACTGGCTGCAACAAGACAGGGGACCACACCTTTTTTTTTTTTTTACGTGATGGATAATGCTCCCTTCTCCCCCCCTCCCCAAAAGCTCAGCTGCTGGAGACCAGCTGGACTGTGAAGTCACACTCTCAGCCCCTCCCCCATCGCCAAGGTCGCTGGCGAGTCCTTCAGGTGCCAGCTGGCGAGAGAGACAGCAGGTCACACTTCCCAGCAGATGTCACTGATATCATCTGGTCTTGGGGACAGGTGGGCTGTGGGGTTTGAGAAGCAGAGAAGTGGATTGAGAATATCTTCATTCTCCACATCCTCAGAGAACAGGGCCCCATCCCCATCCCTAACCCCAGTGTTTCCTTCCCCCTCCCTGCCCCCTCTGGGATTTAGACTTCTGCCCCTTAGTTTTTCCTTACCCCAGACGGGCCAAATGAATGTTCTCATAGACCTGGATTTCGGGTTTGAACTGAGGAATCGATGCACCTGGGGAGAAGGAGCAATGCGGGGTTGGGAAGAGAAGAGAGGTCACCTAATAACACAGTTGTTCGTTCCCACCCCCTCCGTTATAGGGGGTTGGGTATGGGGCAAGAGGCGAGGGCTCTGCTCCCTGCGATGCACCCTCTTCTTCTAGGTGGTAGAGAGGGACCCACCTCTGCGCTGAACCCCCTGGACCCGCCGCCTCCAGAGCATGATGCCAAGTATCAGGATGGCAAATCCCTGGCCTGCCGCGAGCAACAGCATCAGGACCCAGGGCACATCCCAGCCCGTGGCGGGGGCACAGACGGAGGGAGAGGCCCCCACGGAGGCTGCATTAAGGGCAACACAAGAGGGATGGAGAGGGAGTCAGCGCAGGGGCCTGTCCCCGTATCCCAAAGAGAGCTCCACCCCACAGCCCGTGGCCCAGTGGCTTTTCCAACAGAAGACACCATGAACTTCCCTCCCCTCGGTGTCTAGCACTCCAGTTGGCCCTTTCTGGGCCACCCACCCTGACCCCATGAGCCAACATCAATAGACAATGGCACTGCCCCCTGCCCACTCATGGAGAGCTAACTCCAGAGAGAACCACCCGTTGTAACTGTGCTTTTTCCTTGGGCTCTTCAGAGTAAACCACCCGTTCAAGAAAAAGTAAAGCGCCTTACATTTATCCATTCTTCTTTTCATTCACTCCATCACCATTTGCTGCATACCCACCCCAGGCTGTGTACAATATTAGGTGCAAACGATGGGGAGGTGAATAAGACTCAGTCTCGTTAATTGGCCTTTGCACACTGAAATAAAGGCCATTTGCTCCTCCCTGCTGCCTTGTAAATGGATTATTCTTAGCTCAACAGCATTTCTTCCCTGTATAATGGACTTTTTTATTGCAAAACAATTATATATTTTTCCTCCTTCTGCCTTCACTAACAATGGGCCAGTATAACATCAATGCATATATCCATTCGTAAAAAGACAATTCCCCCATCAATAACTTTTTTTTTTTTTTCAATAATTCTTATTGTCTTCCTCTCTGCAGTTGAATGGTCCAACAAAAATCATAGATTATCCCATTTCTTAACCCTGGCATATTCCACTAGAATCCTTTTCCTGTCTCTTAGTTGATGGAGGTCTTTAAAATGCCCCCCGCCCCCCTGCCCCTGCCCCAGTATTTTACTGGAAAGCAGGCTTAGCCAGCTCCCTTCTCTGTTATGGATTTGGTCAGTGAGAAAAAAGCCTTCCTCCTCCAGGCAATGGTCTGCTCCATTAGAAGTCACCCCCTCTGACCTGGCCAAGGATGGATTTGGCTCCTCCCCTAGCAAGCAGGTGTAGGATATACAAGAGGCAACCCATCTTTCCCATTTCCTTCCTCAGTTTACCTGCTAGGTTAAAGCTGACTACTGCTTTGTTCTGGGGCAAGAGGCAGCGGATGATTCTTGGTCTACGGCTTCTGGGCTCAGGAAGCCCCTCCCCAGGACACACCAAAAGCAGGGCAGCCCCCTCATTCCAGAAGGACTGTATCCGGCCCTTCACACGCCCCCTTCCCTCCTGCCAGGTCACTGAGTCCAGGCGTCTGGCTGGGACCACAGAGCACAGGAGGAAAGAGCAGAGGGATCCGTTTCCAGCCCTTGCAGAAAACTGGGTGCCTGTGGGGTGAGAAGTGACCCCCTCAGTTTTTGGCCTGTGCCTCCCTAGACCCCACTTATCCCTGATCTGTAAGCCCCATTCACCTCTGAGCACAGAGACGTCGTACACTCTCCAGTTCTGGTACTTGTGGTGCTGACCCAGCACGGCACACCAGTACCGCCCGGCGTCTCCTTCCTTGGACTCCTCCAGCCGCAGAGAGTGGTTCCCCAGCAGCTTGGGCCTGGATTCTCTTCCAGGCTTCCCAGGGTCTGCGGCTGGTCTGGCAACTTGAACTTGGGTCACAAGGGTAGTAGAGGAGCCTGCTGCAGGACTGTGGAACCAGGACAGTAGTTCGTCCCCATGCAAGGTGGGTGGTGAGGGACAAGGCAGCTCCACGGCCTCCCCTAAGGCCACATAGATGACCTGCAGGTTATCTGTGGGGAGGGTGTTGTGAGAATTCAGAGACCTCTGCCAAACCAACAACCTCCCAGTTGACCTCCAACCCCTAGTCTACTGCCCTGATGGGGTTCCCAACACTGGCCTGGGTGGTGACCACATTTCTCAAGTGACAGCTACAAAAAAAGAGAGGTAGAGAGAAAAGAAAAGATAGGGCATTCCTTCCCTCACCCCAGCCATTAAGGGTTCTGAAGGCTAGAGGAAAACAATGGAATAGTTTGTAAATACCCATTGTCTCTTCCTCTCATTTCTCCTTTGCTGGAAGCATTTAGTCATCCATTTCTTATTTTCTAAAGGAAACAGTGCATGGCCATGTGCCTCACTGTTTTTAGGGCTTCCCTAATATTAGAGGCAGTGGAAGGCTAGTTGGGGTAAACTTACATTCTTGAGTCAGATGCCTCCCTACGGCCACTAAGGAAATAGAGCAGTGTCCCTTCCCCAAAACTTCAAATAGCTGAAGAACCCCCCACCTCCTGCCCCTTACCTGCAGCAGCCTGAGGGGCCCCGCACAGGAACAGAAGGAATACGACCACCATGGGGACAGCTGACCAAGTTCTCATGTCCCGGGACGTGGTATTCTCAAGGAGGAAACAGAGCCCAGATAAAGACCCACATTCCCTGGTCTGAAGTGACGTGGGTCTTGGATGGGGATGGGAATGCTGGAGAGATAAAGCACAGTTGCGTGTCCTCTGAGGGAAAAGTGACCACGGCTTCTGTCTCCTACGGGAGAAGAGGAGGAGAACCCAGCTAAGGCCACTCCACAGATGGCCTCGGCTAAGGGACTCAGCTCAAAGACTCTGTCTGCCGCCCATCAGTCTAGAAGTACATTCTGTGGTCTCTCTTCCACCACTAAGAGAAACCAGCCATGACAGGAGATGTCGAGTCTTCACGTCCACTGGACCCAGAACAGGGCTGAGTGTTCAGCTGGCGCTCTGTAAATGATTTGGAATGACTTTCCCTGGTTGATGAAATATTCCACACATGCAGAAGACTGTACTGTTTAGGAAGTGGTTAAAATCGGAAATTTTGTGTTGTATATAAGTTAGCACAAGAAAAAAAAGGCTATATAGGATACACAACCATATAATGGGTAAATAAACTGTGGTATAGTCACAAAATGGAAGGCTTGACAGTAATGAGAATAAACTAACTGCAACCACTCGCTACAAGGTTGAATCTCACAGACATGAGCGGCAAAGAAACCTGATATAAGGAGTGTGTACTGTATGCTTCCATTTATATAAAGTACAAAAATAAGCAAAAACTAATCTCTGGGGTTGGAAGGGAGGATAGTGGTTCCCTTGGGGGGTGGGAGTGACTGGTAGCGAGTTTTTAATGATCTGTTGCTCATCTGGGTGCCGGTACATGGATATATTCAATGGACGCACTTTTTTTTGTATATGTGTTTACTCCAATAAAAAGCTGAAGAGAAGATATATTATGTAGGTGTAAGATACCAAGGAAAAACAAATCTGTATATCTACTAAGAACATTACCATTTCAAAGATCTTCTGTACTGTTTTAACCACAATGTTAAATTTGCTTTTTATCCTTTGCTTCATCATTAAATTTTGTGTTTTTAATCCTATACAATAGTGGCGTGTTGTATGTTTTCTATGATTTTATTTTTTTCACTCAACATTATGGTTTTGAGATTGTCCATGCTTATGGGCCATCATTCATTCACGTCTTTTGACGACTATTCCACACCTCTTTACAATGCTGAGTCTTTCTAGGCACCACCATGGTATAGCTCTTAATTTATTCAAGGCTTCTTTAACTTCTTTCGGTAACTGTTTACAGTTTTCCTCATAAAATCTTGCATTTCTTTTATAACATTTATTTCTAGATGCCTTATCTTTTCTATCGCTCTTGTCAAGCGCTCCTATACCTAACCCCTCCTTTTCACTCTCGTTCGAAAGTTTGGCAGGTATTAAGGGACTGAAAAAAGATTTTATTATGCCTGAAAATGACTAACTTCCCGCGTGCCAACGCCTCCAACTAATTTCTGACCACGGTTGAATCCGTAGGTTGGACTGCGCGAAACTTTTCTCAAGAGAGCGGAAAACGCCTCGATTCGCTGAAAATGTCTCGATTCGCCACGAGGCGGAGCCAGTACGCGACGACGTCAAGGGCACGCTTCACCTCAGCGGCTCGGGGAGGGCGGGGCTAGCAGGGGACCTGCTGCGGGGAGAGCAGCGGCCGGGGCCTGGGCTATGGCGAAGCTGCTGAGCTGCGTCCTAGGCCCCCGGCTCTACAAAATCTACCGGGAGAGGGACTCTGAAAGGGCCCCGTCCGCCGTCCCTGAGCCTCCAACTTCAGTCACCACCCCCTCTCCCAGCTCCTGGGTGAGTCGAGTTACCCCCCTATCAAAACCATGGTACGCTCCAACCCCCCTTGCGGCCTTTGCTACTTAGACGGGCCCATTATCGGAAATAGGGGGAGCTTGTTTGTCAAGCCATTTGTCCGCAGAGTCTCCCTCTTTGTGCTTCCTGGGTTAAAATCACGTCTGTGGAGTGGCCGCCTGCCTTCTTTATTGCTCTTTGGGCACCGCTTTCTCGTTCCGACTTACACTTCTTGCTTTTTCCTCTCCGCGGCCCTCTACCCTGTCTGTTGTGGTTCATGTCCATCCAGATTGATTCCCTAAACCCTGGAAGATTGGGGAGCTGGTGGATTTTGCTGTAAAACTCCCAGTTTCTGCTTCCTCCGTGCCTTCTGGTGACTCGCCCGGCTCCAGTTTATCTTCTCTTAGGCTGGCCTTGAATTTCAAAATGACTTCTTCAACGTATCGTGTATCGGTTCCTCGCCCCTCCCTTCCCTCCCCCCTCTCCGGTCTAGCCTGGAGACCTCTGCACTCAAGAAAGCTGAGGCGTGGGCATGGTGGTAGAGTGAATCCCTAAATGTTCTCTTCCTTTATCGGTAGTCCCAAATTATGTTTACTAGCCCCTACAAACTACCCGCTCCAGTAATTCTTCCCATGATTTGTCTCTTCCCTGATCAACCTGCTCTTATTTCTCATGCTCTTTCCCCCTTAAAGTGGTTATGGTGTCTTTCCTTTGTTCTTTAATCCCTCTTCCCTGAATGCACATGTTCACAACCCATTTGAAACTGGGTTGTGGAAAGGGAAAAGGTCATCCTATGCTGCTTTCATTTTTCTTCCAAATCCATTTCTCTGCACTTGTTCTGGGTGAGAAATCAGCCTCAGGGTGGGGGTGGGAAAGAGGGACTTGAGGGTGCCAGACAAGGGACTTTGCAGTAGCAGAGAGAGTCTTGGAGGCCAGAACCAGAGGACACACACCTGGGCTTCTGAAAGGGATGCGGAAGCACTGTCAATGGGTAGGGTCCTTAACTAGCCCATCTGTTTTGGCAGGATACCTACTATCAGCCCCGTGCCCTGGAGAAACATGCTGACAGCATCCTGGCACTGGTATGTTGGCCCTGGCATCCGGGACTCTCTTGCTTTTTTTCAGACCCACCTGCCCTCTTGAACATGCTTCTCAGCCTAGAAGAAGGCAGTGGCCCTCAAGGGTGGGGGTGCTCTGGGCTCTGCAGCAGACCTCTCCAACACATACACTATACACTGTCAAATGAGCATGTTTGACGCTCCCCTTTGGTATTTAGCATTACTTTCTCTGGGGTAGCCTGAATCATAAGGTAAGCGTATTTACTCTTGGGACCATCTACAGGTGCTAAGTTCTGCAGTCCCCAGTGACCTGTCCTCCCTGGTAACTAATTTCTTTAGTTGCACAGACAGCTGTTCCCTCTGGCAAGGTTCCTATGGTGACATTTGTGCACCTTTTGGGGACGAGGCCAAGGGCTGTCCTGAGCAGGGCCAATTGAGAAAGCTTGATTAATTTGAGTAGAAGGAGAGATTGGCCTTTAAATGTGATGAAATTATGCCAGTGACAACCTGGGGAAGAAAATTGAACCTGTACCTGGTTTTGCCAGCCTCTGTTATGCTCTGACACACTGCCTTTCAACAAATATCAAATACCTACAGATGATGATGTCATGCACAGAACAGGTACCTACTATGAGTATTCCTCAGTTTACCCACAACCTTGATCAGAGCCTAGGCCTGGCAATGGCAGATCAGTGTACATGTGTGTGTACGCACGTGCTTATCCATGTGTACGCGTGTTGATGTATTGCTTGCCTTCCCTGGTCTCTCTGCTGCAGGCTTCAGTCTTCTGGTCCATCTCTTATTACTCCTCTCCCTTCGCCTTCTTCTACTTGTACAGAAAAGGTCAGTGTGGTTTCAGAGGTGATGGGGAAGGAAATGGGCAGGTTTTTTGGCAGATGTGCTGGCCCCCTAAAGAGGATAAGCCTGTGAGCATGGCTTAGCTGCCCTTTTCTAGCAGGCTTCTTCCCCTGAGGGTGTGGCTGTCCCAAAGAGAGAGCCTCAGGGGAGGTTGAGGCTGAATGAGGGAGGAGCCTGGGGACTGTGGAGAGCTTCTCACATGGTCCCATTCCCTTTCCAGGTTACTTGAGTTTGTCCAAAGTGGTACCCTTCTCTCACTATGCTGGAACATTGCTGCTACTGCTGGCAGGAGTGGCCTGCCTCCGAGGTAGGTGGAGGGGAAGCCAGGTTTGGATCTGCCTATGATTGGATGAATATTTATTAAGTACCTTCAGCAAATACAGTTTGGTGCTAGGCTGTGAGGGGGATAGCTGAGAATGGTCTAAGGCGTGATCTTTTCCTTAAAAGGCGTTAGTTGCATATATGAAGAGATAACAGAAAAATTTGCCATTGTTTAGAAAAGATGCTTTGCCCTACAACCCAATATTTCCACCCCTGTGTTATATATATATATATATATATATATATGTATGTATATACACACACACACTAGAGAAACTCCTGCGCATGTATGAAAAATATGTACGTCTGAGAATATAGCATATGGCATCGTTGGTAATAACCTTAAACTAGAACAATTCTTATGGCCATGAATAGTCGGATAATGTGGTATGGTCACACTTCAGAACACCGTGCAGCAATGCAAATGAACAAAATAAAGCCGCATCTGCCAAAGCACACAAATTTCACAAACATGTTTGGAAAGGAGCTGGCCACAAAATAATTTATTCAGTATGTTTCCATTTATATAAAGTTCAAAAGGGGCACAAATGCAAGTAGCAAGGCACTAAAGGAATTCAAGGGTGTGGTTATCTTGAAAGTCAGAAGAGTGATTGAGGTGAGGGGGCACAGGTGGAGGGTATAGGATGAGGGGGGCGGTCTCCTCAGGTGGAGGTGTCTTTGTTTTCACTCTTGATCTGAGTGGTAGTCCATGAATGATTACTTTGAATTTTTTAAACCAAATGTATGTTTTACATATGTATGTTATATCTCACCGTTAAAAGAAATAATAAAGAGACAAAACATATCATTGGACTCTGGTGTATGCATATGAGAGCCCGGTGAGGGGGTTGCTTAGAGAAGGTGGGGGCTGGATAGCTGCAGTTGGGTCCGGTCCAGAGGCTGGCCTTCCTCCTCAGAGAAGCCTTCCCTGACTACTCCATCTGAAAGTAGCTCCCACTACTCAGTTTTGTCTTTTTTTTTTTTTTCTCATTTTCAAGTTTTTAATTTCAGGAAAATATAAAGATACAAATGTTTTTACAGTTAACATAAGAGAATCTTAACTACCAAAAATAGGTATCTTAGTTAGCTTATCCATAGGCATATCTAATTAAAATATCTCAGCAATCGTGGTAAAGCCTGTGTTTGTACAGTGTTTCATAAACCAATTTGAAATTAAAGCAAGCAAGAAAAAAAATCTACAGATATAGATATCAGAGTTTCTTAAATTCTAAATATTAAGCACTATCTTAAATAGTGTTTGATTAGCTATCAAAACTATGTACGTTCTCAGAATATCAAGCAGAAAGTTATTATAGATATCAGCTTTGCTATAATAATGTCCTATGTTACTAAACATTTTCATGTTTTTAATTTCAGGAATCTATTTTATCTTAGTGTTGTCTTATATTTAAATTTCCTTCATTTTCAATTTAGAAAAAAATATATATACACAGAAAAGTCCAGAGAACAAAAGCATCAAGAAGAATTAAAAGGCTAATGTTTTGTAATATTTACTTCAAATACCGTTTATCATTAAAAGAACAAAAGCAGTACTGCTGGGGTTGGTATCCTCTTTGGCTCCCTTCTCAGTGCCATGTTCCTCTTGGCAGTGCTACCTGGAGAGGTTTTTTTTCTGGTCCATAGAAATGAATGTAAACTTCATTTCATTCAATGTAAGCTGCCATCAATTGTAAAACATCCCGATTTCAGAGTTTTTGAAGGTGAAAAAAGTGGTTTACAATCTATCAAATGTGCTGAGACTGTAAACAATATATAGCATTATTTTTTGTGTTTTGCATTTTGGCATAAATGGCATCAATTCATACAAGTCATTCTGCAGCGTAGAGTTGCTTTGGGGCTCTTCCCTGGACAAGGCAGAGTTCTCATTTGCACTGGTTTCATTTTTTTTATAGCACTATCCTTTTGTGATACTTGTTTATTGTCTCTTCTCAGCCCCGTTTCACTCCTCCACTGTACCTGCCACCCCCCGCCACCCCAGCCAAGATGCCATCTCTGAGAGGGCACAGCCCTTGGGTGTCTTGTTTTCTGCCTTTTGTCTGTGTGTAGAACAGTGCCTGGCACGTGATGCCCTGGTGGGGTAAGGAAGGAGAGAAGTTAGGATTTGAGACTCCTCAGCATGAACGGAAGGTGGACTGGGTCAGGGAGGGGCAGGTGGAGAGAGAAAAAGAGTTCAGCATTGAGAATTGTCCCCGATTCAGAGAGGCAAGTAGAAAGGTGGTAGGGGAGGGACAAGGAGACCAGGCGGTGGAAGGAGGCCCAGGATGGGCCCCAGGGGCAGAAGAGGAGGAAACTTGAAAAGACAGAAAGAGTGTTGAGTGGCCCAGTGGAAGAGAATGAGGACCGAGGGAGGGGACATGGATTCATCAAGGAAGTAATTATAGGGCAAGAGTGAAAGGCTGTGACGCCTCATTTCAGGGGCTTATGGAGCAGTGGAATGGATGGAAGAGACAGAAAGCACACATCAGAGAAGGTGGCAGCAAAAAGAAAAATCCAGTATTAACGAAGAATAGTCAGGTTGTGTGACAATATAAGCTGGGGAGAGTGAACATTCTGGAAGCTGGAAGGTTGGAGGGTGGTCTAAAAAAAAAACAAACTGAAGAAGATAGAAGGGGAGGAATCCTGTGGAACAGTTCCTGGATGTAGATGAAAAGGGTCTCCTGTTTCCCCAGATCCCAGGCCCTCAAGTCCTTTTTCTCTCACTTCTCTTTGCCCACCCCCACGTCTCTTCCTAAAACCCAGCCATACTGCGTCCTAGTTTTCCTAGCACTGTTTCCTCCCTCCTACCAGGCATTGGCCGCTGGACCAACCCCCAGTACCTGCAGTTCATCACCATCTTGGAAGCAACACATAGGAACCAGTCTGCCGAAAACAAGGTGAGAGGCCCTAGGGAAGGTGCCCAGCATGTGCCCGGGCGGCAGCTTTCTCAGCCGCTTCCCAGAGCACTGGGCACCAGCTCTGCCAGGAGAAGGAGGCGTGTTTTGCCACCCACCACCCAGGGTGTTTGCTTGCACATTGCTGCACCCCTTCTCCCTTCCATAAGTGAACTATCCACCTGAGAATTTTTTCCACTTCTAATGGCATATTCTGCTGGAGCAGTCCTCTGCCCATCCGCCCTGCATCTGCAAGAATCATTTGAATGTAGAACAGAATAGCCCTGCATCTGCAAGAATCGTTTGAATGTAGAACGGAATAGCTCTTGGACGGGAGTTTTCTCTCTATTGCATAATTCAGTTCTGGAGACATTTGTTTACTTCTGCTCTGTGAACTGAACACCATGCTCGATTTGTTCATGGGTGGGCCAGGATGGACAGGTATGTCCACTCCTGTGCCTGGGAGCGCAGCGAGGCACCGGTGGGAAGAAAAGCCTAGACACAATGTCCTTGGAGTTGTGCCAGCCCAGCTGGGGCTGGAGTATGATTGTCTTTGAGAAAGGGCTTTGGGGCCCCATAAAGCCTTTTCCTGTCATGAAAGGGCCTCTAAGATCAAACATATGTGATCACCATCTGCCTGTTACTTGTGACTCCACGCCACCGTTTATGGAGCTGTGTGACGATGCTCCATGCCACGCTGCCATCTGGGGCCGTCTGCACACACTCTTTATGATCCTTCCAGGGGTGGCGTGAGGTGGCCTTACTGCCTTTATTCATTCATCTGAGGAAACAGGCAGAAAGAGGTTACGACCTATCCAGAGTCACAGAGCAAGGAAGTGGCTGAGTCTGGATTCAAATTCAGATCTGCAAAACCTGCTTAAACTATGCTTTTCCTCATTCTGTTCTGTTTTGCCATTTAAATTTTGGTGCAATTTTTCTGTTGTTCTCTCCTAGTCAAGTTATTTTTGAAACTGTCAAATCTTCCTGGCAGAAAATAAAAACAACCCTCAAAATAGAGCGCTGGGAGCTCCAGGGGCGGGAGTGGGAAGGCAGGAGCATGAGGCAGGGCTCCTGCTGCCCTCACGAAGACCCAGTGTGGTGCCTGGAAGCACAGATGGTCTGTGTGGCAGCGCTGGCCCGGGGCTACAGGAGTTGAGGGAAGGGAGGTAACCGTGGGGGTGGGGGATAGTCTGAGAGGGAACCCTGAGTACAGAAGAGCCCACTGTGGGCACGACTTCCCTACTTTCTCTCTCACAGAGCCTTGGGGCAGTCAGTCTGGGCCCCTGGAGAGGTGGTTTCTGAGCCTCAAAGACATCAAAAGGATGCAGGCAGGAAAGGGAGCATGATCGATCTCCCCAAGCCACCCCCTCCTTCAGAATCTCCTCTGTCTCCAGCCACTTCTCCCAGGGGTGGGTCAGTTTGAGATTTTAGGAAAAGCCAAGAGTGTTGGTTTCCTCACTTGAAAGACGGCGCACAGGCCAGTCCTGAGACCTGTTGGATATCCTCTCTTGCCTGATTGTTCTGGCCACGTCAGAGCTTCCCATGGGAGAACAGGAGGATGGTGACCTCCACTTGGTCCCGCTGTGGTGTGGGGCGAGGGGGCGGTCCCCTGGACTACGATGGTGTGGAAGGTGGGTAGGCGGGTCTCCCCCCAGTTCTCAACTCCCGTCTTCCTCTCCTCCTCTCTCTCTCCTTGCCCTCCCCAGAGGCAGCTCGCCAACTACAACTTTGACTTCAGGAGCTGGCCAGTCGACTTCCACTGGGAAGAACCCAGCAGTCGGTGAGGCCCCAGTGCCTTTGTACTGTTCCTCCCCTTGGAACTGTCCCAGATGATCCCTCCCGTGTCCTGTCCCTGAGTCTCCACACCCACCCCTGGGTTGGGCCCCAGCGCCTGCCTTCTAGTGCCATCTCCTCATTCCTGGACCCCACCATCCTCTGGCTCCTGGATGCCCAGCTTACTGCTGACCCCACCCTCTCTGTGTCTTTCCCTTCTTCAGAAAGGAGTCCCGAGGGGGTCCTTCCCGCCGGGGCGTGGCCCTGCTTCGCCCAGAGCCCCTGCACCGGGGGACAGCAGACACTCTTCTCAACAGGGTCAAGAAACTGCCATGTCAGATCACCAGGTGGGAAATGGCGGGGAGAAGAGGCCGGCTGGGGTGGGCAGGACGTGGGGCAGGGGCTCTGGGGACAGGGCACTCCGTTGTGAAATGGTTGTCACGTGCTGGGCCTGCCCCATGCGCTTGATGTGCATTATTTGCAGCAAAGCGATTTTTATTCACATTAATATATGAACAAAAGAGACTCAGGTAGCTCCAAAGCCCCTCAGGTAGTGAATGAAGAGCTGGGATATTGAAACAATTGTTTGACACAAATATTCCTTTTTTTTTTTTTAATTGTGTTGTACATAATGTAACATTTTCCATTTTAACTGCTTTCCTGTCTACAATTCAGTGCTGCTAATCGCATTGATAGTGTTTTGCCCGCAGCACCACCACCCACCACCAGAACTTTTCCATCCCCAAACAGAAACCCATTCAGAAGTTTTTTCTTAGAAATGAGGCTGAGAGGGAAGAGTGAGGCTGGGAGTGGGGAGGACACAGAACTTGTGTCTGGAGCAGGGTGTGGTGGGCGGCTCTGTCCCGCCCTGGCCCTCTCCTGGGCCCTCCCATGTTGGGTGAGCTAGAGGGCCCCTCTGTGCCTCAGTTCCCGTGTGTGTGAACAACCTGCCTCATAGAGCATAGCTGAGGGGAGGCATGGCAGCATGTTCTGGAGGATTCCCACCTTGCCTGGGCCCCAAGAACACATTTGGAGCCCCAGTAAGTCACAGCCCATAGTGTCAGTGAGCACCAGAGCACCCGCTGTGTTGCCCAGTGGAGCACATGCTGGGAACTACCTATTGGTAGGGGCTAGGAGGAGGTTCTAGAATACACGGAGGGGCTCAACTTAGTAGTTGGTTGTTGACAGTGCTGATGGGGCCAAATTTGGGGGTTGGAAGGAGGATGCTGGATAGGGTTGTAGAGTGTTGTTCTCGGGACAGATCCTCCAGGATGAGCGGGAAGCGATCGGTCATCTTTTTCTGGGAACAGCACCTACCCCGTGTTACCTGTCCACAGTAGTACATCTGTCCTGTAAATGTTTATTATGCCCTTACTCTGTGCCAGGCTCTGGGCACCTACCGTGGGGTAGGTTTTGGGGATTCCTCCGGGAACCAAACAGCGGGGTCCCTGCCCCAGTGGAGTTGTAGTCGAGTTTGGTGGTGGTCAAACTACAGATCTTGACCCATCAGTGAATTTTGAAATCAATTTAGTGAAACACAACCATCTTTTTTTTTTTTAAATTATTGTTTATTTGAGGGACTTTTTTTTAAATTAAAAAAATATATATAACAACAAACAAACACAAACATTCTTAACTTAAGATCATTTTGTTCTACATATATAATCAGTAATTCACAATATTATCACATAGTTACATATTCATCAGTATGATCATTTCTTAGAACATTTGCAACAATTCAGAAAAAGAAATAGAAAGACTACAGAAAAAAATTCATACGTACCATACCGCTTACCCCTCTCTTTCGTTGATCACTAGCATTTCAATCTAAATTTATTTTAATATTTGTTCCCCCTATTATTTATTTTTATTCCATATGTTTTACTCATCTGTTGACAAGGTAGATGAAAGGAGCATCAGACACGAGGTTTTCACAATCACACAGTCACATTGTGAAAGCTATATCATTACACAATCATCTTCAAGAAACATGGCTACTGGAACACAGCTCTACATTTTCAGACAGTTCCCTCCAGCCTCCCATTACATCTTGACTAACAAGGTGCTATCTATTTAATGGGTAAGAATAACCTCCAGGATAACCTCTCGACTCTGTTTGGAATCTCTCAGCCACTGACACTTTATTATGTCTCATTTCACTTTTACCCCTTTTGGTCAAGAAGGTTTTCTCAATCCCTTGATGCTGAGTCCCAGCTCATTCTAGGATTTCTATCCCACGTTGCCAGGAAGGTCCACACCCCTGGGAGTCATGTCCCACATAGACAGGGGGAGGGCAGTGAGTTTACTTATTGTGTTGGCTGAGAGAGAGAGGCCACATCTGAGCAATGAAAGAGGTTCTCTTGGGGTTGTCTCTTAGGCCTAATTTTAAGTAGGCTTGACCTATCCTTTGTGGGGTTAAATTTCATATGAACAAACCCCAAGATTGAGGGCTGAGCCTATTGCTTTGGTTGTCTGCACTACTTGTGAAAATATCAAGAATTCAACTTGGGGAAGTTGCATGTTCCCCCTTTCTCACCATTCTCTGAAGGGGACTTTGCAAATACTTTTTTATTCACTGTTCAAATCACTCTGGGATTTATTGGGGCATCACTCTGGGCAAACCAGCAAAATCTCATGCCCTACTCAAGGTTCCATGTACTTATGGTGTTCAATTAAGCTGTCTACATAAGTTATATTAGGAAATGCCTAGTCAAAATATAAATTTTGTACCAAATAAACATTTTTTGCTTTAGTCTCACACATAAGTTAAAATTTTAAAATATTACCATCTTTTCAACACCCTGCAGTAATGACATTCCTTTGTTCTTCCTCATGCAAAAACATTTTTTAAATTTGTACATTTAGTCACTATCATTATACACTCTAGGCATTCCTAGATTATACCATCTCAGTCTTTATCATCTATCTTTCTTTCTGATTGCATTTGTGCCCTCACCTCCTCCATCATTCTCACATTCAACTTCATTCAATGTTTTAACATAATTGTATTACAGTTAGGTAGAATTGTGCTGTCCATTTCTGAGTTTTTACAATCAGACCTGTTGCACAATCTGTATCCCTTCAGCTCCAATTATCCAATATCTTACCCTATTTCTCTCTCCTCATGGTCTCTGTTACCAGTGAAATTCTCCAGGTTTATTCACTAATGTCAGTTCATATCAGTGAG
The DNA here is from genome assembly GCF_023851605.1 of Tamandua tetradactyla. Taxonomy (NCBI): domain Eukaryota; kingdom Metazoa; phylum Chordata; class Mammalia; order Pilosa; family Myrmecophagidae; genus Tamandua; species Tamandua tetradactyla. Next base: position 87,278,902 of record NC_135331.1, on the reverse strand, counting down.
ACCATACAGTATTTTTCCTTTTGTTTTTGGCTAATCTCACTCAGCATAATGTCCTTAAGGTCCATCCATGTTATCACATACTTCATAACTTTATTCTCTCTTACAGCTGCATAATATTCCATCATATGTATATACCACAGCTTGTTTAGCCACTTGTCTGTTGATGGACGTTTGGGCTGTTTCCATCTCTTTGCAATTGTAAATAATGCTACTATAAACATTGGTGTGCAAATGTCCGTTTGTGTCCTTGCCCTCATGTCCTCTGAGTAGATACCTAACAATGGTATTGCCGGGTCACATGGCAATTCTATACTTAGCTTCCTGAGGAACCGCCAAACTTTTTTCCACAGCGGTTGTACCATTTGACATTCCCACCAACAGTGGATAAGTGTGCCTGTTTCTCTACAGCCTCTCCAGCACTTGTTGTTTTCTGTTTTATTGATAATGGCCATCCTGGTGGGTGTGAGATGATATCTCATTGTGTTTTGATTTGCATTTCTCTAATAGCCAGGGAAGTTGAGCATCTTTTCATGTGCCTTTTGGCCATTTGTATTTCCTTATTTGAGGGACTTTTTTTTTTTTTTTTTTTTATTAATTAAAAAAAGAATTAACAAAACAATTAGAAATCATTCCAATCTACATGTACAATCAGTAATTCTTAATAACATCACATAGTTGCATATTCATCATTTCTTAGTACATTTGCATCGATTTAGAAAAAGAAATAAAAAGACAACAGAATAAGAATTAAAACAATAATAGAAAGAAAAAAAAACAAAAAAAAAACAAAAACAAAAAACCTATACCTCACATGCAGCTTCATTCAGTGTTTTAACATAATTGCATTACAATTGGGTAGTATTGTGCTGTCCATTTCTGAGTTTTTATATCAAGTCCCGTTGTACAGACTGTATCCCTTCATCTCCAATTATCCCTTCTCTTTTTTTTTTTTTTTTTAATTAACGGAAAAAAAGAAATTAACCCAACATTTAGAGATCATACCATTCTACACATGCAATCATTAATTCTTAACATCATCACATAGATGCATGATCATCATTTCTTAGTACATTTGCATTGGTTTAGAAGAACTAGCAACATAACCGAAAAAGATATAGAATGTTAATATAGAGAAAAAAATAAAAGTAATAATAGTAAAATCAAAACAAAACAAAACAAAACAAAACAAAAACCTATAGCTCAGATGCAGCTTCATTCAGTGTTTTAACATGATTACTTTACAATTAGGTATTATTGTGCTGTCCATTTTTGAGTTTTTGTATCTAGTCCTGTTGCACAGTCTGTATCCTATTTGAGGGACTTTTAATGTGTTATATTTATACATTGACAATACCACATTTGATAATAACCTTGTTTTTACTTATTATACATAGAAAGTGTTTTCTCATAAAATACATATGTGTGTAGTGAGCTATGGTATAAAATTTGTGTCTTATGAAGGTTTCAGTAAAAAAAAGTTTAAAAAATACCAGCCTGGTACATTAATTATTTCATTAAGTCGTGAAAGAGTGAAGGCGGAGGTCAAGGGTACAGCAGGCCCCAGAGTGTGTGCATGCTAGAGCTCAGACTGTCTCTGGAGTAGTCCCCAGGCTCCACAGGGGTTGGGGCTTCCTTAACCCTGTGCTCCCCACAGCTTCCTGGTGGCACACACCCTGGGGCGCCGGATGCTGTACCCGGGCTCTGTGTACCTGCTCCAGAAGGCCCTCATGCCTGTGCTCCTGCAAGGCCAGGCCCGGCTAGTGGAAGAGGTGAGGATCCCCTGCCCTCCCCCACCCCCCAGTACCTCCCTGCCCTCCCCTCACCCTGCCATGCCCTCCCCCGGCCCTGCCATGCCCTCACCCTACCATGCATTCCCCTGCATCCCGCCATGCCCTCACCCTGCAGTGATGTGGCCCTCCTGCGCCTTATGACCTGGTTATTGCATTTCCCCCACTCAGTATAACGGGCGCCGGGCGAAGCTGCTGGCCTGCGATGGCAACGAGATTGACACTATGTTTGTGGATCGGCGGGGGACAGCTGAGCCCCAAGGACAGAAGCTGGTGAGAGGGAGTGGGGGGTGCCAAGGTGGAGTCTGCAGAAGGCAGTAGAGGTTCTGGGGGCCCTAGTTCTGCAGTAGCACTGGGAATTATCCTATCTGTCAGCTCTACCCCAGAGACCTCCTGGTATAGGAAAATAGATGAAGTAGTGATAGGGACATAGATGAGGTAGTAGTTACAAAATCTGTAAAAGAAAAAAAATATCTACAATCCCATTACTTAAAAATATCCACTTGGTGGGCTTCCAAGGAAAAACCCACACGGTGCTAGATGGTTTAACAATTCACAGTCATTCGTACTCCTCTGAGGACCCAGCTTGCCGAGCATTTGCATCCCACATTGCCTTTCATTTCTTTGGATCTTGTGGAATGAGAAGTTTCTGTTTCCCTTGGGGAAAACAGGAAATACCCCTTCTTCCCTGCTAAACTCCCTTGGGCTGCCGTCCCTGCCCTGAGTGGGGCTGTAGGGGAGAGGTTTCTGTCCCAGCTGGACTCCTTCCCAGCTTTCCTTCCACCTCCTTCCCCAGGTGATCTGCTGTGAGGGCAACGCAGGGTTCTACGAAGTGGGCTGCATCTCCACACCCCTGGAAGGTAGGCCTCTGTCTCACCCTCTTCTCTCTGCCCCTGGGTACAGAATATCTCTACCTCCCCTCTGATATGACCCCTGGGGGCCTGACCTCTTCTTTCTCTGGGTTAGGTATGAGCCCCTCACCTTTGGGGGAAAATCCACTCCCCATTTGCTTTGATAATCATCCATCTCTCCCCTAGGACTGTGTCCCTAACCTTTTCCTCTTCATGCTGGTGCCCACGTGTGCCCACATACCCTGCACGCCACACACATTCGCATCTCTCTTCCTTCTACTGCCTTAAAACCTTTGATGTGATCTCCGCATTTCTGGGAAGGCTTGATGTTAAATTTACCCCTGGAGCTGGGGTTGCTTCGAGCTCCTTGCCCTTCTCTTCAATCCTCCCTCCCCCTGTATCCCCTGTTACAGCCGGATACTCAGTCCTGGGCTGGAATCATCCAGGCTTCGCTGGAAGCACGGTGAGATGCTTTCAAATCCCTTCCTTTTCTTGAAATGGAATTTTTTTCTCTCTCTCTCTTTAGCCAATGGGTCATACATTTCTGTGGGTGTCTCCACCCACCTGGGGCATCAGGGAGCCATGCCCCCCTAACTGCGGGGGGACAGTTGATGAGGGGGGGTCTCACTGTAAACATCTGCCTTCTAGAGGGAACTGCCGCTCCCACGCCCTTTTCTTCTGCACCTTCTCCCTGGTGCGGGGGGAAGGGTCCGCAGTGCCAGAAGGGCGGCTGGCCTGTGCATTGGCCTTTGATTCTGACACCTCCTCCCATTCTGATACCTCCTTCCGCCTGCAGGGGGTGCCCTTCCCACAGAATGAGGCCAATGCCATGGATGTGGTGGTCCAATTTGCCATCCACCGACTGGGTTTCCAGCCCCAGGACATTGTCATTTATGCCTGGTCCATCGGTGGCTTCACTGGTACGAGCCTTCCCTCTCCCCATCCCTGCCCCTCCTGCCATGGGTCCATCTTGCCTCCCTCCCCCCAGGATAGGTGGGGAAGTGCACTGGTGGCTCAGGAGTCAGGGGAGCGGCTCAAAAAGGAGAGGGAGGAGGTTGGGATCTCCAAGTGGGCCTGAGAGAGGCTATTATTTTTTATTTTATTTTATTTTTTTTATTTTTTATATTTATTTTATTTTTTATTTTTTTATTAACGGAAAGAAAAAAAAAAGAAATTAACACAACATTTAGAAATCATACCGTTCTACATATGCACTCAGTAATTCTTAACATCATCACATAGATGCATGATCATTGTTTCTTAGTACATTTGCATCGGTTTAGAGGAACTAGCAACACAACAGAAAAAGATATAAAATGTTAATATAAAGAAAAGAAATAAAAGTAGTAATAATAGTAAACAACAACAACAACAAACAAACCAACAAGCAAACAAAAACAAAAAAAACCCTATAGCTCAGATGCAGCTTCATTCAGTGTTTTTAATATGATTACTTTACAATTAGGTATTATTGTGCTGTCCATTTTTGAGTTTTTGTATCTAGTCCTGTTGCACAGTCTGTATCCCTTCAGCTTCAATTACCCATTGTCTTACCCTGTTTCTAACTCCTGCTGAACTCTGTTACCAATGACATATTTCAAGTTTATTCTCGAATGTCCGTTCACATCAGCGGGACCATACAGTATTTGTCCTTTAGTTTTTGGCTGGATTCACTCAGCATAATATTCTCTAGGTCCATCCATGTTATTACATGGTTCATAAGTTTATCTTGTCTTAAAGCTGCATAATATTCCATCGTATGTATATACCACAGTTTGTTTAGCCACTCTTCTGTTGATGGAGATTTTGGCTGTTTCCATCTCTTTGCAATTGTAAATAACGCTGCTATAAACATTGGTGTGCAAATGTCCATTTGTGTCTTTGCCCTTAAGTCCTTTGAGTAGATACCTAGCAATGGTATTGCTGGGTCATATGGCAATTCTATATTCAGCTTTTTGAGGAACCGCCAAACTGCCTTCCACAGTGGTTGCACCCTTTGACATTCCCACCAACAGTGGATAAGTGTGCCTCTTTCTCCGTATCCTCTCCAGCACTTGTCATTTTCTGTTTTGTTGATAATGGCCATTCTGGTGGGTGTGAGATGATATCTCATTGTGGTTTTGATTTGCATTTCTCTAATGGCCAGGGACATTGAGCATCTCTTCATGTGCCTCTTGGCCATCCGTATTTCTTCTTCTGGTAGGTGTCTGTTCAAGTCTTTTTCCCATTTTGTAATTGGGTTGGTTGTCTTTTTGTTGTTGAGTTGAACAATCTCTTTATAAATTCTGGATACTAGACCTTTATCTGATATGTCGTTTCCAAATATTGTCTCCCATTGTGTAGGCTGTCTTTCTACTTTCTTGATGAAGTTCTTTGATGCACAAAAGTGTTTAATTTTGAGGAGCTCCCATTTCTTTCTTTCTTTCTTCAGTGCTCTTGCTTTAGGTTTAAGGTCCATAAAACCGCCTCCAGTTGTAAGATTCGTAAGATATCTCCCTACATTTTCCTCTAACTGTTTTATGGTCTTAGACCTAATGTTTAGATCTTTGATCCATTTTGAGTTAATTTTTGTATAAGGTGTGAGATACGGGTCTTCTTTCATTCTTTTACTTATGGATATCCAGTTCTCTAGGCACCATTTATTGAAGAGACTGTTCTGTCCCAGGTGAGTTGGCTTTACTGCCTTATCAAAGATCAAATGTCTATAGATGAGAGGGTCTATATCTGAGCACTCTATTCGATTCCATTGGTCGATATATCTATCTTTATGCCAATACCATGCTGTTTTGACCACTGTGGCTTCATAATATGCCTTAAAGTCCGGCATCACTAGACCTCCAGCTTCGTTTTTTTTCCTCAAGATGTTTTTAGCAATTCGGGGCACCCTGCCCTTCCAGATAAATTTGCTTATTGGTTTTTCTAATTCTGAAAAATAAGTTGTTGGGATTTTGATTGGTATTGCATTGAATCTGTAGATGAGTTTAGGTAGGATTGACATCTTAATTATATTTAGTCTTCCAATCCATGAACACGGTATGCCCTTCCATCTATTTAGGTCTTCTGTGATTTCTTTTAGCAGTTTTTTGTAGTTTTCTTTATATAGGTTTTTTGTCTCTTTGGTTAAATTTATTCCTAGGTATTTTATTCTTTTAGTTGCGATTGTAAATGGGATTCGTTTCTTGATTTCCGCCTCAGCTTGTTCATTACTAGTGTATAGAAAAGCTACAGATTTTTGAATGTTGATCTTGTAGCCTGCTACTTTGCTGTACTCATTTATTAGCTCTAGTAATTTTGTTGTGGATTTTTCTGGGTTTTCTACGTATAGTATCATATCGTCTGCAAACAGTGATAGTTTTACTTCTTCCTTTCCAATTTTGATGCCTTATATTTCTTTTTCTTGCCTAATTGCTCTGGCTAGAACTTCCAACACAATGTTGAATAATAGTGGTGATAGTGGACATCCTTGTCTTGTTCCTGATCTTAGGGGGAAAGTTTTCAATTTTTCCCCATTGAGGATGATATTAGCTGTGGGTTTTTCATATATTCCCTCTATCATTTTAAGGAAGTTCCCTTGTATTCCTATCTTTTGAAGTGTTTTCAGCAGGAAAGGATGTTGAATCTTGTCAAATGCCTTCTCTACATCAATTGAGATGATCATGTGATTTTTCTGCTTTGATTTGTTGATATGGTGTATTCCATTAATTGATTTTCTTATGTTGAACCATCCTTGCATACCTGGGATGAATCCTACTTGGTCATGATGTATAATTCTTTTAATGTGTTGTTGGATACGATTTGCTAGAATTTTATTGAGGATTTTTGCATCTGTATTCATTAGAGAGATTGGTCTGTAGTTTTCTTTTTTTTGTAATATCTTTGCCTGGTTTTGGTATGAGGGTGATGTTGGCTTCATAGAATGAATTAGGTAGTTTTCCCTCCACTTCGATTATGTTGAAGAGTTTGAGGAGAGTAGGTACTAATTCTTTCTGGAATGTTTGATAGAATTCACATGTGAAGCCGTCTGGTCCTGGACTTTTCTTTTTAGGGAGCTTTTGAATAACTAATTCAGTCTCTTTACTTGTGATTGGTTTGTTGAGGTCGTCTATTTCTTCTTGAGTCAAAGTTGAGGCTATTATTTTTGTACACATTTGACACTTCCTTCCACCCTCACGCCTCTCCAGAAAGTGCCCTGGATGAGTAAAGTGAGGGCTTAAGCAGAGACCAGAGATTAACATAGTAGGGAGGAAGGCGTTAGCCTGTAGGGTCAGTGGGCTGAGGACAGGAGAGTGGGCAGGAGCCCTTCTTGCAGCTCACCCCTCTTTCCCATCCTGTTCCCAGCTACGTGGGCAGCCATGTCCTACCCAGACATTAGTGCGGTGGTCCTGGATGCCTCCTTTGATGACCTGGTGCCTTTGGCCTTGAAGGTCATGCCGGATAGCTGGAGTGAGTGCAGCTCCCAGGCCTGCCCTGTGGGGGTGGGGGTGCGGGGCAGGGGGCTGGAACTGGGAGCTGCCCCAAATGGAGGTCTTTCCTTTTCCAATCGTGGGGCATAAGTTGTCCTCACTTGTCTCTCAGTGGGGTCCTTTATGTTGAGCAAGTGCTTTATCTTTGCCACTCCTTCACCTTTATTCCACTCTAGGGGGCCTGGTGACCGGGACTGTGAAACAGCATCTCAATCTGAACAACGCACAACAGCTGTGCAGGTGAGGGCAGGCCGGGGTCCGGCACATGCTCCACACCCAGGCCTGCCAAACTCAGTACCAAAATGCACGTTGGCAAATGGCCACTGCCCCACACCCCCAGTGGCCCTGTCTCTATCCCAGCTGGCCGAACCCCTCCTCAGGTCTGCTGGGATCCTGGATTTCTTCATGTTCTGACAACCAAAATCTTAATGCCTGGCACAACTGCAAAGCCAGACCTATCCCCAGCAAAGCCAGACTTTGAGCAAATTCCCATTCTTAAAATATTCTGACTCCTAGGCCTGCCGAAGGGGAGGGAACAGCACAGCCAGTGCAGGGGCGGGGTGAGCCAGTCGTCAGCTGTCTCCCTCTGACTGCTCCCTCCCCACCCCTCTGTCCCCTCTGAAGATTCCAGGGCCCTGTGCTCCTGATCCGGAGAACCAAGGATGAGATCATCACCACCACGTGAGTGCGGGGGAACCTCTGCCCTCCCGGGTCCCAGACAGAGCTAGGGAGTTGCCCCTCCTACCTCTGAGCACTAAAAACCCAGAGATCCAGAAACTTCCCTCCCAACCTCCAGATACATCCAGTGGGCCTTCCTCTTACCCCCAGGACTCCTGAGGACATCATGTCCAACCGAGGCAATGACCTTCTGTTGAAGCTGCTGCAGCATCGGTGAGAGCCACGGTGTGTGCCTGTGTTTGTGTGTGTGTATGTGCGTGTGTGTGTGTACATGTGTATAGTGGCAGCAGCCACAGGGACCAGAAAGGAGGAAGTTTCAGGGATGAGGTGAGAAGAGACTTCTGTCCCCCGACCTCCTCTTGGCTCCCTCTGTAGGTATCCCCGCGTGATGGCAGAAGAGGGTCTTCGAGTGGTGAGGCAGTGGCTGGAGGCCTCCTCACAGCTGGAGGAAGGTCAGATGGGACCCAGCAAGATCTCTGGGTAGGGGTCCCTCTAAGGCCGAGGTGCCGACGGGCCTTCCTCTCTCTCCCGGAACTAGCCTCGATTTATAGCCGATGGGAGGTGGAGGAGGACTGGTGTCTGTCCGTTCTCCGCTCTTACCAGGCAGAACACGGGCCTGAGTTCCCCTGGAGTGTGGGTAAGGAGGGCCTGGGGCAGGAGAGGGACCTGGGGAGGGCCCTAGAAGGGCCAGCATTGGAACGCCTCTCTCCACAGGGGAAGATATGAGTACAGATGGACGGCGGCAGCTGGCTTTGTTTCTGGTGAGCTGAGGGGTAGGAGGCAAGAAGGGCAGGGGACACAAGTCAGGCTTGGGGACAGGAAATACCCTGGAAGCATTGAGAAAGTGGCACCTTGAGTGTCATGGGCAGTGGGCTTGGAGTGGGGGTATGTCCGGTGGCTGCTGCTCACACTGTGTCTTGCACCTCACCTGCCCCACCTTGGACTCTCTCCTCAGGCTCGGAAGCATCTGCACAATTTTGAGGCCACGCACTGCACCCCGCTCCCAGCCCAGAACTTCCAGATGCCCTGGCATCTCTAGGGACCGGGCTGGGACTCCTTGTGGAGGAATGGGAAGGGAGGGGGCATGAGAAAAGACCCTCTTATTTGTGATTCTCTCTATTCATATTGCTGTTTATAGTTTGTGGAAAGTGGGGGGCCATCCCCCTTCTCACTGTTCCTCTTGCACGTTTCCCCTTATCCATCCAGTAGCATCCTCCCTCCCGTCACACACCCTGCATTAAATGAATAGATCATTCCTAATAATTAATAAAAAGGTATTTTTTCTACTGGCTGACTCATTGTATGAATTTCTGAGTTCCAGCAAGCCGTGGGCTGGCAATAGGGAGAGTTGTGCTCTGAAGGGCTGGATTTTGGGAACATCCCACGTCTGGATCATCCCAGCTGTCCCCAACTCTGCTATCTTCCAGGCCTTCAGCCTCTGACCTGAGCTATCCCCAGGCAGGTGGCCACCAAGCCTTACCTCCCCACCATGTGCCTACAGTTCTTGTCACCACTGTGCAGCCCTCCCACCAGCCTCCCTGGCCCTGCTGCTTGGGTGGCCCACAACCACTCAAGAAGCCCATGGATGCTCACTCTTGCTCAAAACTCAGCATTGTTTACAAAGCACTTCCAAGTACCTGATTTTACCTGCTCAGCTTCTGTACTGATTGCCGCGTCCAGACTGAATGATTTCATCATCAGGACCCCATTTTTCTTTGCTTTGCTCAGTTCTTGTTACTCCCTTGAGCAGGAGGAATGGGCTGCTCCCTAGGTCTTGCACAGCAAACCTTGTGCCCCCTCCTTGCCATGTCATCGTGCCTCTCCTCATATCCTTTTTTGCAATTCAACAAACACAGGGTCTGCCAGGGACTGAAAGCCAGTGTCAAGAGTTCACAGCCTCCCAGAGCCGCACTGCATCTTTAAACAGCTTTGCTGAAAGAACATTCTTAGGTTGAAAGTGCGGAAATTGATTGTTCTGTAACTCAATTCCTACTTCTAATCCTTGGTCCTCACAGTGGGCCATTCTGTGAATGGGTCTTCTTCCCACCCAACAGTTGGTTACCTAGCCACCTTCTTCCCTTGGAAACTTTTCTTTTCCAGATGACACCTCACCCCCCGGAGCCCCAGGTTTTCCCACCTGGGTCCTCTGTTTTGAACAAGATGCTTATAACGGGGGCCACAGTGTTCCCTTGCACTGGATTCATTCTCCGGCTGGTTTCTGTGTCTCCTCATCCAGTACAAGCAGCTTCTCTGTGAAATTGGGGGGCACTGGCTGTCTGCCCCACAGGTCAGCCCCTGGAGGGTCTCTCCTGGGAAGGGGCCACTGTCAGGTAATAGGACACCTACAGTTTGGGATCAGAGGAGGGGAGGTAACCACAGCTCCAGAAAGCTCCGTCTTCAGCAAACAGCAGGTGGAGAGCTGTTACTGGTGCCCATCTCCTCTGTCCTTTGCTAGGAGATAAATAGGTGGGAAGTGTGTGCAATGGAGCTGTAGGGGCAGTCGCTTCTGACCTCGCCATCCCAAATTCAATCAGCGAACTATCCCGGTACCCAGCCGCTCATTCTTTAATTCATTTATTTGGGCTAAAGGCACCCACTTCTCTAGTTCTACAAACCCGGCTCCCAACAGAACCTGGCTGTCGCAGGATCGGATCACTTGTACACTGACCCTTTGCTGGCTCTGCCTCATCCCCCTAACTGGGGCGTCCTGTCCTGAGGCCCCACCTCTTTTGTTTCCTCACTCGGCTGCTTATCCCCAGGGATCCCTTGTCCCGGGGACTGGGCACCTGGCATGGACATCTTTATCCACTGCTGCTACCATAGCGACTATAGCAACGCCCCGCCTCGTCACCCCATGAAAGTCTCCACCAGGCCTGTCACCCCAGTAACGAACACTCCCCGCGCAGCCACCTCCCGCACGCAGTGGCCGCGCCCTGCCGCGTGGATACAGGAGGAGCGAGACAAAACAGGGCGGGGCAAATGACTCTGAGGCCATGTCCCCTCCAAAGAAGATCTCGCCTAGCCCCGGCCCAGTCCAGCCCCGAAATGCCACTCGTGTCTTCCCTCTCGCGACCATCAGGGTCCACAGGCGAGGTAACTCCACGACCCGTCCTCCCGGACCTTCTAGGGCGACCCCCTCCGGTTGCCCAGCCTCAGCTCCGGTAGTCCCCAAATTCTTGAACTTTTAATTGCGACCTTATTTGAGAGAGATTCAGAGGGCGCTGTGACATCCCCTTTGCCTTCCCTTGGCCCTCTCCTCTTTAAGAGACGTTCCCACTCTCTGATTCTAATTTCTGTTACATTGTACACTCATTCATTCAATAGGCTTTCCTCCCCAGTTTTCCTTTACTCGGACTTTTCTCTAGTACAGTTTATTCATTCATTCATTCCAAGACACTTGGGGAGCGCCCAGCAGCATGCGTTTTCTTCTCATTTTCTTCCTCCCCTTCTGACTTTCTTGGTGCACGTACGTCTTGCATCTTTCTTTTCTCATCTTCCCCCGAGACCGGATGCTTCCTGGCTAGCCTGGGATTCCAGCAGGGGATGTGGACTGCAGGGCCTTGCCCCGAATTGGGGCAGGTGGAGTTGTTCCTGGAGGCCCAGGGACGGCCCACCGACCCTTAAAGTAAAAACTGAGTCTCCCGCAGAGCCTGCGAAGGGCCAGGCGAGTAGGGCCGGAGCAGGCGAGGTTGGGGGCACAGGAGGCCCCCGGCAGGGGAAACGCGGCCGCTCGGGGCCTGCTATGCCGCCTCCAGAAGCCCAGCCCCGAGGGATACTGGTACCATAGCGCCTCCTTCCTGGGAGCCGCGCCGCGCTGTGGGTGTCTGCTGGGGCCGGACGCCAGGGTGACCACGCCATGCTGGCGCCTCCCAGGTTCCTCCCTTCCTAGGCAGGGTTCGCCCCCGCGGCCCCCAGGGCGTTCTGGGGCGCAGTCAGGCGCGGCGAGCGAATGTGCAGTGCCGGAGCCTGTGGGCGCGGGAAACCGGACCCACGGAGATTGGGCAGGGCGGAAGAAAGGGGGCTTTAGGGGAGGCGCTGCGTGCCCGGACCCCAGTGGGGCACCGGGCTGAGACGTGGGCCACCCGGGACCCAGGGGGTCCTTACTTTTAGATTTCTGACAGCGATCAGATGAGTTTTCCCATCTTGGTAAATGGTACCACCAGCAACCCCGTTTTGCAAGTCTGTCCCCTCTTTTCTCACCCCACATCCAGCCTGACATCAGATCGGTCCAGTGTTCCTTCTAAATATATCTCAGATTTACTCAACTCTCTTCGGCTTCACTGCCACTCTTCTGCTAGCCCAGGCCGCCATCTTGTGTCTGGGTTCAGGAATGGCATCCTAACTTGTTTCCAGGGCCTCCGCAGCCACAGTGACCTTTTACTAACAGGAATGTGATAGTTTGCTCCTCTGCCGAAATCCTTTCTGACAGTTTCCACTGCTCTGGCTCTTCCCCCTGGCAGCCCTCTCCCCTCCCCTCTTCATTGCTGGTTGACTTGCCTCTCCCACTAGACTGTATGTCTGGTGAGGACAGGGACTTTGTGCACTGTTGTATTCCCATCATCTGTGGCCGTGATTCAGCTGAATTAATATAAAAGTTCCCTTCCCGTTTCCCCCTTGTTGGGCCCCTGCTCCTGAGTCAGGATGTCAGGCCTCAGAGTGCCTGTGGGTGAGGACACATGGACCCTCTGGCTGCCTAGGCATTGATTCCACCGCAAACCGGTGTTGCCTCTCACCTTCCTCTCAGCCAACCTCTCTTCCACCAGTAATATAAAGCCACACTGGCGGCTGGCAGGCAGCCATGTATGTCATGGCAGGCCCTGCGGGTAGCCAGAGTCTGAGGCCCCTGGGCCTCCGCAGCACCCCCCATGCTCTGTACATGGTCATTTTGATCGTGCTGGTCACCATGGATTCAGTGTTTGGTAAGTAGCTCTGAGAGGTCAGAGGGGTCGCCTGGCTTGCTGGTGGGGAAATCCACAGACACCAGGTGACCAGGACATTCAGGCAAACCCAAGCAGAGAAGGAAGACGGGATGGGTGGACTTGATGGCACGTTGCCTGCGACCATTGCTGTTCACTCTGAGGGAGAGTTCTAGTGACTGCCCCAGAACAGCAGCGACCTAAATGGGGATGTCTTCAAGTCTGAGGGCAGGCACAGAACAGGAAGGGTTGGAGAACATGCCATGTGGAAGAACCAGGAGCCAGAGAACCAGGGTACTCAGGGTTGGATGAGGCTTAATCTAGCACAATGGGCTCTTCATTCGGCTGCAAAATACCATCTGCCTAGAGACAGGATTTGAAGTGTTTATTTGACATTGGCTGTATACCAAGTGCTCTGCTTGGTTCTGGGGACTCCTTAGTCTATAGTCTGGGCCTGAGACCAGAGAAATGGGGGTGGGGAGGGGATTGTATGTGCATGTAGTTGGGGAGGAAGAACGGAGAGGTTTGGGTGGACATAGTTTAACATGATTCTGTCCAGTGATAGGATCCACAAAACAAAGAGCATGGCCCTGGGTTGCTTGAAGTCTCCTGTCCACGTGAAAGAGAGATTCTTCCTGCCCTGGGATGCACTCTTGTTTTTACTTTGAAATATCAGATTAAGAAAGCATGTTCAAACAAGGAGTGACCAAGCTGGTGAGGGACTGAAAAACCAAATCACCAAGGAAGAAGTGTCCTAATAGGGATTCCCAAAGCTGGAATGGCTGCCTCAGCCTTAGAGGCTTGCAGAATGCTGGGCACATCTTACCTCCTCAAGTACCTGTTGAATACATGGATGAATGAATGAAGAAGTTCCCCATTTCTGCTGATAAAGGAGTAGAGAATGGAGAACCAAAAACCAAAGCGATTTTAATGATTAAAACTTCTGATAAAAGTTTAAACCAAGTGACTTTAAAGAATGGATGATTACATCATTTTCTGAGATGGAGAGATGGGAGGGAACAATGAGGTTGACTAGCTTGGAATCATGTGGGCCATGGCTTGGGGTCAGTGCTCCTCTGTGTTCTAGGTAAGTTTCTTGAAAATCGGGCACCCTCCCGTCCACTTGAGTGGCCCAAATACCTGCGCTGCTATCGATGCCTCTTTGAGACCAAGGAGTTGGGGTGCCTCCTGGGATCTGACATCTGTCTGGTCCCACCTGGCAGCAGCTGCATCACTCTCCACATAAGGAACAGTAAGTTGCCTCCTCTCCTTGTGGGCCCAGCCCTTTCCCAAACTGAGCCTGTGCCAGCCTCCTAAGCTGCACCCCAAGTCCTGTTTCTGGAACCCTAAGATAATGATCCATCCCTCTCTCTCACTTTCCTTTTCTTCAGAGCTACTCTCTTTCTCCACTTCCATTCCCCCTTTTCCCTTCTCAGCCCCCAGCTGACTGCAGCCTCCTAGCCACAGGAAGCAGTTCATGGTCATCAAGTTTCAATAAGATCGTTAACAAACAAATAACACATACTATGTGCCAAGCACTGTTCTAAGAACTTACAACCTTCTGAGGCAGGCCTCCACTTTACAGATGAGGAAACAGAGGTGCAGAAAGGTTAAGAACATTGCCCAAATCCCATAAAGGCTGAGCCAGAATTTCTAGTGGTTCCCGAGATGGTGCTTTGAACCACTTCAAGAAGTTGCCTTCATTCATATCCTTCATTGTATTGTCTCAACAGTAGATGTATATGCATAAACATGGCTCCAATATCAAAGTGTATACAAGGCTATCAAAGAAAGTCTCCTTCCTGTTCCTGTCCCTAATCCATTCAGCCCCCATGCATACACAGCACACAACCACTCTTTTCAGTTTCTTATTCTTTAGGATATCTTTTGTACATATCCAGTCTATACAAATAGACTGTTGTTTACTCCTTTTCCCCCTCTTCCTCCACTTTCACAAAACAGCATGCCACTATAAACACTGTCCTGCATTTGTTTATTAAACCTAATAGTTATGGAGACTTAATGTTCCCATATCAGTTTGTAAACAGCTTCCTTGTTCTGCTGACCTCCTGCAGAGCACCCTATGGTATGGGCTTATCAGCAGCCACGTATTCATTCCACTACTGGAGGCTGTTTGGGTTGTTTCTAATTGGTCACTCTCTCAAGCATGGGAGCAGTGAACATCCCTGTATCTGACATCTAGGGACATAGGCACTGTATTAGTTAGGGTTGACACATGAACCTGACCATGACAGGCACAAAGATATTTTTTTCTTTGGGGGGTGGTATGTGTATGTCTAAGATATGTATCTAGAAATGGAGGTAATCATATTATGCTTCTACTTTTGGCCTATAAAATAAATGACAAACACCTCCTCTCTGCAATCTGACTTCCGATACATCTCCGCAGCTTTTCCCCACATGGTCCCTGCGTGCTTTCTTCATGCCCCAATTCAATCCCCTCCAGCTGTGACTGCATTGTGAGTGGCTCTTTCTCCCCAACCTTCTATGGGAAACCAACAGAGTTTCATGGCTGGGGCCTCATGGAGTATTACTGACCCCTGACCAATTGTAGGAATCTCTTCATTTTGAAGGAGTCCAGGGCAGGGTGTGGGGGTAGTGATGCTAAATCAGTTTGGAGTGAGGGGCTGAAAGGATTTGGGCCCCTGCCTGGGGCAGCCACATCACTGGTGCCGTGGCCCCTCCCCCAGGCAGTGGCACTGACATCATGGTGAGTGACTGCCGCCGCAAGGAGCATATGCAAGACTGTGCATACACCCACACGTCTCCGGTGTTTGGCTTCTGGATATCCTCTCAATGCTGCTTCATGGATTTATGCAATGACCCTCAGAGCAGAGTGATCTACAATTCTTAGAGCGACTGCAAAGACCTTGCAAGTTAAATTCCATCCATTTCCAGCTACACTCTGGATTCCCATCTGGGCTCAGCCAGGACAACTTCCAACCCCTCACACCAACCCTCCCTGCCTCCCTCCCCCAAGATCCCTATTACTGCTCTGACCATCCCCCAGGCTCTTCTCTCCAGAATTTTCTGGAGTTTTTCCATTAGGCCCTCAAAAGAACCCTTTTTGTCAGAAAGGTTTCAAAAAATATTTCCTGCTCTCTTCTTCTTAGGCTGCTCCTTTACCTCTTTGCCCCAATCCTTTTCCTCCCTCCCAGCCCTCTCCCTTGCCAAATCCCGAGATGTTTCTCCAAAATAAATTGGTGTGCAAACTGTTTAGTTTGTCTGTCTCTTCTGGTGGAGAGTGAGGGAAGTGGTCCTGCATGACTACTCCACCATGGGGGCAAATAAGAGATTCCCAGCCTTGCTGAGCTCTGCTTCCATGCCTCTGATTCAACTCTTGACTCAAAAAGGTGGAGAGGAACTGGAAGCTCTTCTATGCTGAAGGCAAAACGGGCAGGGGTCATCCTCAAAGTGCTGTCAGACTCAGGAAGATGTGGGGGCTGCAGGCAGGAGGGCCCATGGAGTAGGGCTGTGAAAGGGTCAGGGCCAGGGAGGAAGGGGTGGGGGAGATGCTAGGCCTATCTGAGCCTTGACCTCTCTGATCCCGAGGCCCACCTCTTCCTCTTCAAGTTTCCTCCACCTCTAAGGCTGTCTTCAGACTGCCAGAGTTGTATAAACCTAAGCCTTTCTCTTTATACTAAAGTCAGAGGTTGAGGAAAGTGGGTCCAGCAAGAGGAGGCCACACTGGGGATTTGTACCTCTCTGCCCCCATCTTGTGACCTAAAAATTAACACTGATTTTGGTGCTTTCCATCACAGCATAGGCTTTTACAGGGCCACAGAGATCTGTTAACCTCAGCTATAGGAAAAGTGCTGTATAGCTGAAGAATATATACTGCATGATGCCATTCCTATCAAGTACACAGGGAAAATTCAACTGCTACAAGAAATGACAGTGGTTACCCTTAGAGTCAGGGAGAGTGCCTGGGTGAGGGTTTGAAAATGGCTTCAAGTGCTGATGAAGGCTTTTGTTCCAATTTGGGGGCTGGTCACTGGTGTGTATAGTTTACAAAATCCTCCTGATATACTCAAGCTTATGGCGTTTGTCAGAAAGGTTTAAAAAATAAACAGGCCCAAAGTTTTGTAGCATTTGTCCCTAAGGTAGGTGTATATGGTGGTAGTGAGGTCTCCCTACCTTATATCTGACACATAAACCTTATCAGCCAACACTCACTGAGCACCATGTGCCAGGTCCTATGTAAGTACCTTTTCATGTGGTCACAGTCCTATGAAGACTATCTTTGTCTTACCGGTGAGTAAAGTGAGGCTTGGAGACCAGCTTACTTGTCATAGAGCTGGGACTGGCCTCTCAATCACAAGTTACACTGCTTTTCAGAACAAGGGTCCATAACATCAGCATGGGCTATAAAACTTGAAAGACAGGCACCATTTTGCACTCCTCTGTGAATCCTGGGGCCTAAGGCAGGGCTGGACTCAGAGGATTGTGTCCCTAAGTGTTCACTGAATGTATGGGAAAGGGCAAGTTATGTGCATTATTACTCTGTGTGCTTGCAGTTCTGAAAAATAAATTAAAATGAACTACTGCAGCCCTCTCTGTCTACTCTCTACACCTACCTCCAACCCCTGTAGAGGGAGGTCCTGGGTGCCAGGCTCTTTGAAAAGAATCAAGGACTGGCAGGATCCCAGGCCCCTCAGCACCAGGTGATGGCAAGATACAGGCCTGAACCCTTTCATTTCCTCCTAAGTTTTCCTGGTTTAAAAAGAAAGTTTTCTCTCTTCTTAGGTTGAAAAGCCTGGCACCCACTGGGTCTAACTTCCTAGGTTTTGTAGGGTAAGTTCAAGGTTGAGGGGTCATGACTCCTCTTCTTTGATCTCTAGCTAAGCAGATCAGCTGGATCTGGATGGATAGATGGGATGGAGATGGAGATGGACTCTTTGGAGAAAGCCACAAAAGTCAAGTGTTATGGGCAGAGCTCTACATTTCTGTTTGAATCCTGCACCTAAACTCAGCTTGCCTATAGTTGCCCATACCTGAGCCTGACCCCACAAACAATGTGACACAGACTTAGCCCAGACCCAGTTTATTGTGGAAGGAAACTGAGGGACAAAGGGCAGAGTGGGACAGACTCTCCCCTCTCCTTCTGCCAGGCACCTAGAAAGATGGATTTTGGGACTCATAGTTAGTGAAGTGGAGCTGAAGAGGCCAGGGGACTATGAGAAGAGATGATAGAGGGAGGGCAACAGGAGACCAGGGTGGCAGTTGGGGTGGTAAAAAGTGAGGCAGGAATACCAAAATGCCAAGTCAGGAAATCTGCACCGAAGTCTACCTTTCATTCTTCTCGCTGCAGGTTCAGCCTGGCACTGGTTTGTTTGTTTTTCTGGCACTGGGTCATAAGAGATGGGCACAGGAGTTGGGATACTAAGGTAGATATGAACGGAATTGGTAGATGATCAGATTGAAGGAGAACTGGAAGACGAAGGGAGACTATGAAATACTCAGATGATGAGAAAGGGATGGAGGAAACCACTGCACCATTCCTGGCACAGCCTGGGCAGAATTCACCCTTGAGATTCTTTGCCAAGGGGAAGAAAGAGCAGCTTTGAGTGCACTACCAACTTAGTTCAAGAGAGGAGATAAAACCAAAGTCATATAAATGTTGGCGGTTCAAAGGAGGGAGGCCTACACAATCAGGGTGACCAGCAAACGTGGGTGTTCTCCAAGAGGGCAGTGCAGGATTCCGGGGGTGTTAGGAGCAGGATGCTGTAACAGAATGGACTCTGGAAGGAGTAATGGGTCAGGGTCCAGCCCGAGGAAGAACCAAAAGTCCAGAACTGTTGAGAAAGAGGTAGGTGCGACGTAGGTCAGCAATGGACAAGCCCAGGTTCAGGAGCAGGGTGGCCAGGTGGTCCAGGCCTTCATGCTCCTTCTCGGCAGGGAAGCTGGGCAGGGGGAGTGAGAGGTTCAGGGCGTGGTAGAACTTATGGATCTGGGACTCAGGCAGTGGCAGGGCCAGGAGCCTATCAGGGGGTTCAGGTGGGGGGTTCTGAAGTTGGGGGCTTGTCCAGGAGTTGCAGTAATCATACTGGCAGCATTGGGCATCGTACCAATACTCTGAGACATAGGTGTGGCGTTTTTCCTGGCAGCGGTATGAATTGTGCTGTCCACAGCCCCTGATATTGAAGCGAACCTGGATATCTGGAATAGAGGGGACAGCCATTAATCCCTGCTGCCCCCATACTCCCCAGACCTGGCAACCCTACCACTGGCTTCTCCCATCCCTTATCCAGACAGGGCTGCCATCCCAGGCTCCTTCAGAAGGGGCCAGAAAAAAACAGCAAAGCTGACTCCCAAAAACTCCAGACCCTTCCTCCAAGATTCTCCTCTCTTTTTCCTGCACCTCAGACCCCGAGAAGTCCCTATCTATCAGAGGAGGGGAGCCCAAACCCTGGGCTGTTCCCCCAGAAGCCTCTTCCTTGGACTTAACTCACGGGAATAGATGGTGATCACCATGCATGGGGACGAGCCGTTGATAGTGCACTTCTCTGAGCCCGAAATGCAACCTATAGCCGGGTCTTCTAAGAGGCAGAAGTGGCAGGTCCGGACTTTGGGAACAGGAGCTAGGGAAGCAGAAAATGGGAGATAAGAGCTCCTCTGAGGGAGTTTGAGCATCTGGAGCCCCTTCCCCACCCTTTTCCTGGACTCAGTAACCCCTTCCTCCCTGCCCCTGTGCCCCACTTACCCTTTCCCACTGAGAAGCCCGCCATGACCAGGGTGCCTACAAGCACATGGACCTTCATTATGGAATTCTAGGGAGTGGGACAAGTCCCTGAGAGATGCCTTGAAACCCCACTTTCCTATGACCACGCTCCTTGATCCTGAACTGCAGGGTAGTTTTGACAGGCAGTCTGAGCAAGGGTTGCTGTAGATGCAGAGCTATATTCCTGCCTGGGGCAGAATCCTGGGCTGAGGGAGAAGTTAATTTGTCAGGAAGGACAATGTGTTCTCACCCACGAGGTCTGGTTCCTGAATGTGGGGGCACTGGCCTGGTCAGAGATAGTATCTAGGACCCACCTGGATGTTTAACCAGGCAACTTTGTCCTGCGTGGTCCCCCGAGCCCTATTCCCTCCCCTCAAGGATCAGTATGTCTGTGTCTGGGACCATTTGCTGTCTTCTTCCACACAACAGGGCTGGACCAGAGATGCTGGGGAAAAAATGGGCTGCGGAGCCCAGTGTGTGCAGTCTTCTGAGACAGCATGTCTTGACTCCCCCAGCAGGGGGCGCACAGGCACCACTGAGCAGCAATTCCGGACCTTGTCCCTCTTTGCTCTATCCTTCACAGTTGTTATTTTAGGACCACTTCCCCTTTAAAACCAAAACTGAAAGACAAGGTTGTCAAATTTCGTTATGTCCCTTAGAGTATAAACAGACAGCCTTAGATGGCCTGAAAAGAACAAATATTTCTCTAGTCTTTGAAAACTGACTTTTCTCCAGGTCTTTTCCTTGTAATGGTACACTCCTTCACATCCAGTCCTAAGAATTCTGCTCTGTTCTCCACTAAGAACATCACTCAAACCCACCAGGCACAAACCTGTTCTAAGTTTCAACTTGGGGAGGGTGGGCCATGAGGGCTCCTGAGGTCCAGCACGCTGCCACCTTCCCTTCCCCAACCCCAAGCACCAGCAGACTGGCTCATGGCCTTTTCTTCCACTTTATTTCATATTCCCACCACAGTAATGACTCCTTTAATTTAAACTAAAAACCATGAAGGGTTCCTGAAAGGGTGGCAGCGAAGGAATAGGGCCATCAAAGACTGAGGGACAGGTAGGGGGTAATCAGCGAATCGTCTTGACTGGACTCTTGAAGTTGCTGGCGGCTTGGAGCTGCAGCTGGTAGGCCATCGGATGGATCTTGAAACCATAGAGCCTGGGTCGGGGTGACAGGTCAGAGAGGCAGCAGGGTGAGTCCCAACCTGGCCCTGCCAGGGGTCTGCATTCCTGTCCCCACTCCCTACCCCCTACCCCCAGATCCTCCTGGGCCTGCTCAATGCTTAAGGGCAGCAGTTCCCAAACTCCTGCACTGGAAAATATCTGGACATGGATCTTAAAATTGAAACTCTAGGATATATAGTTGTACTTGCTTCAATATAAAACTGAGCCTTTCCTCCCCACAACCAGACCGGTGCTTTAAGATGAGCCAGGTTTACCCTGTGGCTCCCAGGATTCTCTGGTAAAAGGTTGAACTCTCAAGGCAGTGGTGAAAATAGCTTAACATTACAATAGTGCCTTGGAACTTTGTTCTAAACAATCTACATATTTAACTATACCCTGTTAAATAAATTCTGTCATCAATCCTGTTTTACAGGTAAGGAAATTAAATAAGGAATTTGAATAATGCATTCAAGGTCACTCAGCAGAGAGAAGCCCTGGCTTTGGGACAACCAGGGACTTTCATGCCCTTCCTTTGACTCTTGGTGACTGTCCGAGCTCCCCACCTGGGCACAAACTGGTTGGCTGGCCGCTTAGGTCGGTACTCGGGGTGCACCATGAACAGCATGTGAGGGAAACCAGTGCCGAAGTAGGCGCCGTCTGTGTGGTGGTGCCTTGATGACTTGGGTGTGTACACATCCATGCACTTGGGGCAGTAGAGCTTCACCATGGCCTCGCCTGGGATGTCTGATAGGCCTGGGAGACAGCCAGACTCAGCAGGCTGGGCACTCACCCACCAACCCTGACCAACTCCCCCCCCACAGGACTCAGGCCCAGACTTGCTGAGTCCCAACTCCTTCCCAGGGAACCTGCCATATGTCACCCTCCCCAACACTCACCAATGGGAAGCATTGGCTGGTTCTCACAGTACACACGGGGACAATAGCCAAAGTCTCCCTGCTGGTATTTTTCCAACTAAGGTGAATAAAATGGAAGAGATTGGTGGGTAGGTAAGAAAAAGCAACCTATGTGGTTCTGACTCCCTTCTCAACCCAACCCACATCACTCTGTCCGTCAATCCTCCCGCCTCTGTCAGAAGTTCCCTCTCTGGCTCAAACTCCTCGGCTTTCCTTCAGCTAGGCTGAGGACCATCAAAGCCATTTGCCATTTGTTTCCTGAGGAAGAGGCAGCCTATAAGAACTTCTATTCAGACGCATGTCTCCCTCCCTGACTCAAGTCTGGACTCAATTCTCAGACCCAAATTTTGGGATTCTTTCCCTCTTCTCAGCTAGACTCCCTGGCAAGGTTAAAATGTGTGACTTCTCACTGTGGGAACCTTCGTTTCTCTTATTTCTCAGAAGAAGTCAAGTGGGAGCAGAGAGACCTCACCATCTGGGCAATGCCACGGTTGGTGAGGATGTAGCGGGCGTGGATTAATCCATACAGCATCTCCGCCGCCTGCTCAATCAGGTCACTCTGGTTGGGGTTGTCTTCCAGCTCTTCATCTGAAATATGTTCCAGCCCAAATGCAACACTAGTCATTCAGCTTTCCTAGATGCTCCACCCACTCCCAGGGGTACCCGCCACCCACTATTTAGGCATCTGACCCAGAAACCTGGGTCTCTGCTTCTCCTTTACACCTCTCCAGCCTCTGTTTTCTTCTCCCCCTCCCAATTCCTTCCTCAATGCATAAATGCAAAGACGTTAATGCAGAATGAGGAACTTTAGTCTGGAAAGTGCAGGGCAGGAGAAAGAGGCAGAAAACAAGACATGTGCGAAAGATGGCATTATGGAACAGAGTTGAGTTACAAGACAAGAAAGCATGGGAACATGTGGCAAGAACTTGGCAAGAATCAGATGGTGATCAAAACAAAACGAGGAGTTTTGGCTTTAGAAAGCCACAGAAGCAAAAAAAAATTAGGAATTAAAGAAACAAGTGAACAGAGATTTGTAGAAAAAGGGGAACAAAACAAAGACAAATAAAAAAAAACAAACACTGAGAGTGCCTCACCAGGCTCCAGGTCCAAAATCATGTCTAGAGCTTGCCGATAGTGGGGTACTTGCTCATTGAGCCCTGTGAGGTTGAACTTGTCCTGGATGTAATCTTCATCCACCTGTTAAGATGTGGAAGTCAAGAGGGAATTCATAGCGGAATCCACAACTTTGGCCAAGGCAAGTTGCTCTAAATGATGCCTGGTCCTCAGTGTAGCTACTTCTATTACCCTTGTTCCCATTCCCAGGGACTCAATAGAAGTACCTGACTTTCTCTTTCCCATTCACACATACTCCTTTCCATAAAAGTTTTGGCTTCTCTGTTCTAAGGATAAAGTGGTACACCAACCTCCACCTTGGAAACATTCTGTTCATGTTCTGTATCCTTTTTCCTGAACGTCACCCCACCCACCCACTCCCATCTCTAGGAACCACGTTTATCCTCTCCTTAGGGACAGCTGTCTCTCAGGAAGGTGGAAGCTGAACAGCTTAGATTCCCAAGGCAGTTACAATCCTTATGTTACTACAAAGTTTTGCACTTCATAGAACTTTTTAACACACAGTACTTCAATTTTCCTCAGTCAACCTGAAAAGAGACTGCCACTACCACCCCACTATTATGAAAGAGACACAGGTTGGCTTATTCAAAGTTACACTGCTGGAGAATAATGGGATTAGTATTTCACCACAGGTTACTGGGCCAAACTGAGAGGATCATTCTTTGACAGAAAGGAGTTTTCATGGTAGCATGTGAAAAAATTGAGTGAGAACGTCTGGGGCCAGAATATGTGTAGGAAATAGGGACGTTTAAGAGAACTCACTTCACAGAAGAATTCATTGCCACGGAGCCCACAGAACCAGGAGATCCAGGATACCTCCTCTGAGCTGCTCATCTTCACGTCTGCAGGGAAAAAAATATGTGAAGCTGGTGACCCACAGCTCTTGCTCCCTGCCTACTCCCTTAATATCCTCCCTCCTCCTACACTTTGCCCTCCAACCACAGAGAAATTTGGGGCCACCTTATCTTAAAGGATCTCTGACTCTACAGCACACCTTTCCTGCCCCTCTTATTTACATGCCTTGGCCTCCTTCCCCCCCAATCAGACATTCTGTGATGTTCCACCTCCTACCATCATTTGCGAGAAGCCTATATATCTTTTCTCACTAGTTCTCTCCACATCCCTGGCGATCCCGAATGCTAGGTCCCTTTTCCCCCGTGTCAATTCCGGTAGGGTCCGCGCCTCGGACGCCGAAATACCGCAAAGCTCTGCATCGCCCGGTTCCCCAGGGTTCCGAAGTTAATCCTTCCCGGGCAATCGCCAGGTTTCTTCTTTAGATCCCTTCCATAAAGTTCGCACATCCCGCCTCCACCCCTCAGGACACCCCTCCCTCCCTTCCTCCCTGGGTACCAGACCGGGTCACTTCCTTCCCCGCCCCCACATCAAGACGCGGAGACCCCATGTGCCGCGCCCAGCGAGTAGACGTTCCGCACAGCGACGACCTCAGACTCACCTGCTAGACGGTGGCCAGGACCGGGGGAGGGGGGGTAGGGGAGTTGGTGCTTTCAAGGGGCGGCGACGACCGCTACAGCGAAGGCCACGGACCGGACCGCGGCAGAAGCGGGGTAGGGGGGAGTGGAAATTGGAGAGGGTGGGGAAGAGGACGACGCGCAAGCGCTAAGGGTCGGGTGCCAGGGAGGACGCCGGGAGATGAAGTCTCCGGTACGGAGAAACTAGCGAAATGAGGGAAAAGCGAACTACGAATCCCAGGATGACCCGCATCCGACCCTGGGGTCGCGGAATCCGCGAGGAAGGCTGGGGGCGGGGCGCAGCGAGTCACCACCGGAAGCGGAAGCCTAACTCCACGTTCGGGGCCAGAGACTAAGGGAAATATAATCACGTGTTCAGGGTACGGAGGGGCCGACGTGGGGCGGGGAAATAGCGAGCTAGTCTCTGGTTCCTCCCCGCCGCTCCTCTAGCCGAGCGAACACTGGCTACCGGCATAGCGCTGCCGTACACGGAACTGATTCCATTCCGGACCGTTCTGCTGGGCCCTTATCAGCTATCGGGCTCCTTGCCAGAGTCAGGCCAATCCCTGGCAGGGCCCATGTTTCACTTTGGGCCCCGTTCACCCGAAGTGGGAGGTGCGGTCGGCATTCGTGCTGAGAAACTTGGGTGGGATGTGCTGCGCTGGGCTGAGCGGTCTAAGAACCAGAATGGTCCACTGCGCTAACCTGAGGTGGCACCAGCCATCCTGCCGCTCGTCGCCTTGCACTGCTCCATCTCTTAGAAGAGCTACAGTGGGAGGGGTTTTTTGCTATGGGCTCTAAGTGTGATCTTCAAACCCTGATCAGAGTAAGGGTGAGGGGCACCGTGACGTTATTTTATGTCACAGCTTATCGACATTCCACAGGTTTTCCTCTGCCTCTGTAAGACCTTTCTTAACCCAGGGACTGGCTTCCTAGTTCCAGAAAATGGGCTGGAAATGTGGACAATGTTGAGGGTTGCGAAGGGCATTGTGGGGCGTTATGTAAAAGTCGGGCCTCAACCGACTGATCCTCCTCGGTCCTCGCGACAATTGGGCACATGGTGCTTTGCGCGCAAACTATTGGCACGATTCCAGGGCGGGAAACTGAACCCGACGCTTTGCGCACGCCGGCGTCGGGAGTAGTGGCTGTGTATGCATTTTTTTCAATCACGCATGCGCCTTCGTGTTCTGTAGCTATTTGATTGTATTGGCTTGTTTTATTAGAGTAGCGCCATTTTGCCGTACGGAAGCTCTAAGAGACAGACGCCTCTGCTTGACATCCTCTTCCGGAGAAGTGTCATGTCTGTTTTTTTGTTTTTTGTTTTTTTCCGGAAAGACGGAACCCCGAATTAGGATTGAGGAAGATTTAAAGAGCCAGGCTGATGTTTTTCTTAATGGTATGTCTTACGGGGTGGAAAAGTTGATCCAAAGAGAGGCTGGTATTATTGCTGGGGAGGTCTGGACTCGGGATCTCTGGGCAACTCTCTCAGGGTGTTTTCTTTGTTAACCTTTAGCAAGAGACAGACCTGTTACTGTAGGATCTCATATTTTTATACGTGACCTTGCAGGCCCCTAAGTTCGGGGGTCTCTTTTGGGACAGCTATGGTCTTTGATTCTAAGGTTACTTTTCCTCACCCCAGCAGCTCCCTGGAAGTGGATTTGGACACTGCAGAGCCACTAGGCGCTTGGCTTGCTTGTCTGAGCTTCCCCTTGCCAGAGTCTCATTCTCTCAGTTCTCCCCCAAGTCATGTCCAGGCCTTCTCTTATCACCTTCACCCCAGCCAGTGACCCCAGCGACCTCTGGAAAGATGGGCAGCAGCAGCCACAGCCTGAGGAACCAGAGCCTGTCCTGGATGGGCCTGCAGCCCGGGCTTTCTATGAGGCCCTGTTTGGGGATGAGAGCAGCCCCTCAGAACCTCAGAGATCTCAGCCTAAGCCTATCAGGGTGAGAAAGAGGAAGAAAAGAAGAGTGGTGGGGACACCTGTGGCAGAAGCAGCAGCAACAGCAGCATCAGGGGGACACAGACAAGAGAGATCCCTTGAAGCCGAGGACAAGATGACTCAGTGGATACTGAGGGCAGCCCAGGAGGGGGACCTGGCAGAACTTCAAAGGCTACTGGAGCCATGTGAGGCAGGGGGTGCTGGAGGGAATATCAACACCCGGGACACCTTCTGGTGGACTCCCCTGATGTGTGCTGCCCGAGCCGGCCAGGAGGCAGCTGTGCGCTATCTCCTGGGTCGCGGGGCTGCCTGGGTGGGAGTCTGTGAGCTAGGTGGCCGGGATGCTGCCCAGCTGGCTGAAGAGGCAGGCTTCCCTGAGGTGGCCCGGATGATCAGAGAGAGCCACGGAGAGACAAGGAGCCCAGAGAACCGGTGAGGGGAAACCTTACCCCATAAACATATATCAGTGTGCTCTGCCCTTTCTAGTCACTCTGTACCAGAGGTTCCAGAACAGAGCTGGGAAGCTTTCCTCCTCAGTGTAGGTGATAAGATAGTATACTGGAGGAGTTCTGAACTCGAGCTCCCAGAATTTGAATCCTGACTTTACTTACATGGGCAAGGAACCTAACATCTTTGTGTCCCGGTTGCCTCAGCTGAGAAATGGGGGTAATAACAGTACTTTCTCACAGGGTTGTTATTAGGATTAAATGGGTTAATACATGAAAATGTTAAATGGTGCTTGCCATATAAGTATTATATAAATATTAGCTTTACTCATTATTCTCATTATCATTATTATTTTTCCCTTCCCCAGGAGCTTTTTGAGACCTGGTTACCACCTCTTCCCCCAACCATTCCCATCTGGGTTCCCACTGGGTTCTTCAAGTGGGGAGGAAGGCAATTTGTTCCTTAGCCAGAGGGCTGGAGGGAACCTGTCCCACCCTGCCAGCCCCTTCTGAGGCCTCTGTGTTCTTCCCCCACCCCACAGCCCCCATCCTCAACTCAACTCCTCTTCTTCCTCTGCAGGCCTCATGCTCCCTCTCCCCAGTACTGTGAGACCTGTGACGCCCACTTCCAAGACTCCAACCACCAAACGTCTACTGCTCACTTGCTGTCGCTGTCCTGGATTCCCCAGCCCCACAACCTGCCACCTGGAGTCTCTGCCTCCAATCCAGGCTTCAAGCTGCTGCTGAGGGGAGGCTGGGAACCTGGGATGGGACTGGGACCCCGGGGTGAGGGCCGAGCCGAACCCATCCCAACTGTCCTCAAAAGGGACCAGGAGGGACTAGGCTACAGATCAGCACCCCAGGCCCGAATCACACACTTCCCAGCTCGGGATACCAGGGCTGTGGCAGGGAGGGAGCGAGCCCCTCGAATGGCTACACTGAGCCAGAAAGAGGAGAGAAGGCATGAGAAGGGCAGGGCCTGGGAGCGGGATCTGAGGATATACATGAACTTTGACTTCTAACCTTGGTGAGGTCTGACCCTGGTCTGCTGGCATCTGACCATTGGCTTCTGACTATGTCACTTTGGCCTCTGCTCCCTGGGGTCCACCCAGCTCCCTAGATCCTTAGGTTTTGTTCAATGGGCTCTGACTTTTGGGAGAGAAGAGCTAAGAGTTGAGAAATAAATCAGTCTCCTCCCTCTTGCATGATTTATTCACTTTTTTGTGAGATGTTGTAAGGAAGATATTCAGAAGTGTGGGGGCCAAAGTAGCAAGGTCCCCCCAAAGCCATAAGGGGCAGCCCCTCCAGGTGACATAATGGGGTCATGTCCCTGCCAGTTTGGGTTCACTTTCAGGTCCTAGCCATTGCTGGAAGTGCCCTACCTATTCTTTCAAACTCCTAAACCAAGAATTGCCTAGCTCTGTGCAATTCTCAGGAAGCCTGCCCTGACCACTCCAGTCAATTCAGCCATTGATTTCACAAACATAAGTTCATATACAGTGTGCTGAGAATATGAATGAGACATTCATACAGAGGAGTAGGGAAGGTTGGCAGAGGAAGTGATGAGAACGGATAGGGTCTGGCAAGAAGAGTCTAGAGTGGTGGGTGGGCCTAGAGGACCAACACTATCCAGCTTGTACACTGTTGGCTCATCTGGGACCAAAACTTATGGCTTCCTAACTCTAAACTTTAAAGCAGGGATCATCATTTCACAACCTGAAAACTTACGGGCAGGAAGTACATCCTAATTGTCTCCACTGCCCTGTGGTGCTCATCCCAGATGCCAGGCCTGTGAGACGCTCACCATTATCAATTCCAGGAAGTAAAATCTGTGGCAGGGAAGGGCTGCCCAAGTCCAAGGCTTCCCTCATCATCTTTCTTTCTGGAAAAGTCATTCATAAAGTCAGAAGACCTGATGATGGAACCCGCAAAGGGAGGGAACGGGCGAGTTTAGGGACGCACTGGTCGCCCTGAGGCTTCTAGGCGGCGGAAACGGAGAGCCGCGTTTATGGACAGGCCCTGGAGCTCGCTGACTCCTGCCCGGCGCCCTGCTGTGCGGCCCGGGGCGCACCACAGGCGCGAACAGAAAGCGCCGGGGCGCGGGGGCGGTCGATCGGCAGGGTCCGCCCTGCGAGCTTTCGGCCCCGCCCTCGCCTATCCCTCCGGTTCCCCCGTTCGGCTGCTTCCGGGCTCGGCGGCTCCGGGTGGCTTCTCGAGGCCGCGGCCCCGACGCTGGGCCGGGGAGGGGCCACTTCGCGCAGCTCCCGGACGCCTGGATCCCCAGGCAGGCCCACGCTTTGCTCCCGTGACCGGAATCTCCGGGGATATCCCCGGTCTGACCTTGCAGAAGGCCGCGTCTCAGCTGCGCGCGCGGGGGACCGATCGGGGCACCTTACAGGGTTCAAAGGCCCCAAATCAAGGGAAAACGCTGCTGCTGGCTGGAGTTTGCTGGACACTCCCCCCCCACCCCCCAACGACGAGATCGCCTATTCCTTAAGCTACCTAAGAGCGGCAGTTCAAGACTCCCCAGATCCAGGAGCACTTAAGACCCGAGGCCACCTTTCTACCTTCCTTCCTTCTTGGATGGAGCACCGCCTCCCCAGTTTCTGGGGCACCTGGGGGCGTGGCCTTGGTGAGTGAAACTTGGGGTGCTGCCTTCTGGGAAGGAAACCCAGAAACACAGGGAAGACACGTTTTCGGGGTGACCCAGGCCTTGTTGGATCCCAGGACTCTTGGAATCGTGTGCGTTGGGAAGTTGTGAATGAATTTCGGTATACCGCCCTTCAGTCCCCTCAAATTGAAAAAGAATCTAGGTGACCACCTGCCAGACTCGAGTTTGTATGACCACTTGGGCAAGTGAATTCAGAATAGGACGGTCTCACCAAGTGGACACCTGTTCTTCTGAGCCTGAATGGACTCTGGCTTGCTTCAGAAGAGACCCTCAGTCCCCAAACCTGAGAGTCTGAGCAGTGCAAGGAAGTAGGCCCAGAATTTGGGGCTTTTTACCCATTCTGACCATGTTCTTGCACCGACTTGGTGGCTGGCTACCTCGTCCCTGGGGCCGCCGGAAAGCAGCGAGGCCTGACCTGCTTGCCCCAGAACCCAGACAGGTGGACAGCTCCCCTGAGAATTCAGGGAGTGATTGGGACAGTGCCCCAGAAACCATGGGAGATGTGGAGCCTCCCAAAACCAAGGACTCCGGGGCATGGAGGAGCTCTGGGGCTGCCCCAGAACCAAACAGGGAACCCCCAGTTGAGCAAGTGGGGAGTAAAAGAATGGATTCCCTCAAGTGGAAGAAGACTGCCACTGGCACTGAAGACTCTGGGAGACTGGAGGCCGAAAGGAACATTCCCCAACTGGGTTGGGATCCTGTGGACTCAGGTGACTTCAAGAGACCCGGGGTGCCCCCTGAAGGGGCTCTTAGGCCCCCTGGTCCTGATGCCCCAGAAATGAAGCCAGGCCGGCATCAGAAACTGCTGGGCTGGCTGCGGGGGGAGCCAGGAGGAGGAGCAGGGGATCCCTCACTGTACCTGGGGGGCCCAGAGGAGCGTCTTCAGATCTCCACCAACCTGACCCTCCATCTGCTGGAGTTGCTGGCCTCAGCCCTGCTGGGGTTGTGCTCGCGGCCACTGCGGGCAGCCTTGGATGCGTTGGGCCTGCGCGGGCCACTGGGTCTCTGGCTGCATGGGGTTCTGTCCTTCCTGGCTGCCCTGCATGGGCTCCATGCCGTGCTGAGCCTACTTACCTCCCACCCCCTGCATTTTGCCTGTCTCTTTGGCCTCTTGCAGGCTCTGGTGCTGGCTGTCAGCCTCCGGGAGCCCAGTAGAGATGAGGGGGCCACTGACTTGGAGGCTGAGCGATCAGGGAGGGAAGGGGGAGAACAGAGGGAGGACCTGGGAAAGGGGCTGTGACTGTGGGGTGGGTGGGTGGGTGTAGGGGGTGAAGATTGTGTGGCCTTTAGGAGGAGAATGGGGAGGGGGTGGGCATGACCAGGTCAGAAGCACAGGGACTTCAGGGATGGGGAAGAAACTCTGGGATATAAGGGTGCAGGTCCCTTTTTCAGATATGAGAGAAAAGGGCTGCTTTTGAGTGTCTTTTTATGGATGGTGGGGGCACTGCCCTTGGATTCACCAGCTGTTGTCACTTTCTGCTTTTTCATTTTTCCAATCTCCACTTATAAAAATGGAGGGAGGGGGATAAAGACTAAAGTTTCCTCTTTACCTTTCAAAATTCCTCAAGTGGGGAGGAGGCCAGGGGCAAGACAGACAGACCTTTGGCCTAAGAGGGTGGTTGGGAGACCTAAGACATCCTCTGGATCCTGGGATCTGAGCCATGGAGGGAAGAAGTAGGCTGCTAGGTGGGTAGATTGGGGCCCACATGTTACAGGAAGCCTACAGGGAGGATCTGGGTGTTCACAGGAGCCAGAGGGAGTGGCAGTATTGGCCGGAGGGCCAGCTCAGAGGGGCTGGCAGCTCTGATAGGCAGTGTGGAGGATGCACTGGAACTTGCAGTTCCTACTTGGTGGGTTTGCTTATTCAGCAATAACTGTCACACCAAATTCTAAATATACCATTACAAAGTAAGAGTTTACTGCCACTCTGTCCTTCCTGACGCCGTACAGCTGGGGGTTTAGGTGGTGGAGTCGGGGAGTACTGAAATGAGGGGAATGGGAGTGACCCTGGAGACAAACACCAGAATGATGAGGGTTGAAAAATCTTTATTATTTTTGAAAGGAAGTTGGGAGTCTCCAGCTTTTCCCCCCACCAGAATCTCAGCTCCCACAATATCTGTCTCAAGGCACAGAGAGAGCCAGAGGTCAGTTGCTGGACAGCTCGCAGGCCTCTGTGGCAGGAGGGAGGAAAAAAAAAAGAGGATAGGAAGGAGGGAAGACCATGAAGAGGAGCAAGGCTGATGGTAGTAATGTGTTCCTTTGTTCCCCTGTGCCATTTTCCCTCCATGTCTGGCCCCGGCCTCCCTTTACCCACTATGAACTCAGAAATGGCTCTTTTGAGTAGGTTAGAGCCCATCTTGACTAAATCCCCAGCCCTTGACCAAATCCTTCTGATGCCATCATAGCCTTTGACCCAAATGGAGGTGTCAGTCCAGCTACTCTGATGACATCAGCCTTTGTTTATGCCCTCAGGTGACATTACATGAGCCCTCCTTCATCCAGCATCCCCAGACTTACTCAGTCCTAGTCTTCTGCAGTAGGAATTTAACCCCTCACCTTGATTCTTGGGAGTCAGTAAGAAGGCCTTGGAGTCCAGGCAGGAGGTCAGGAACTGGAATTCCTCCACACACTTCTCAGGAGGATGTGGTGAGCGATCTGGAAGGGCAGGGCCAGGACAGTCAAAGGCCCTGCTTCTCAGCATCACCCTGGTGAGTACCTCATGGGCACGTCACCCCTTCCTGGGGTGATGTTAAGGGATTCAGAGTAAGGGCTCTCTTGCCTTCCTGTTTCCCTCTGACCTTTCCTGCCTTGCATCCCCACTCACTGTAGAAGAGGAAACGCTGGTAACCCTGGCCCATCTCTTTCAACATGATTCCTCCTGGGCACGAGCTGGAGAAGAGCTTCGTTTTCATGTCAGGGCGGCCTGTCAGGGTGAGTGGGGGGGCAGGGGATGAGGACAGAGATGCATAAGCAAGGCCAGAGGACATGGAGAGGGTGAGGGCTGAAGGAACCAACCTTCAGTTCTAAGATCGGTGCTCCCGTCAGTCAGGTAATAGATCCACTTCCGGGGCACACAGAGCCCGTTTTTCCTACAGAGGTGGTGGTGGCATGAAGGACAGACTTAGAGACACTCCAACCACATAGTCCCAGCCTCCCTTTACTCCTCCTTGAAGGAAACTTGGATCCCTGTGGATTTCAAGCTACCAAAGAATGGTTAGATCTAGCTTTCTCTTTCCAAAGGGAAATAAGTACTACTGAGCCAAGAATAGTGGAGGTACCAGCCAAGAGCCCAGCTCTTGGTGGATGAGTGCTTACTCTTTGGGCAGAGACCACACCCACTGACACCTCTACCTCCTCGTCACTCACGTGCGGATAGTAGCACGAAGCTGGAGGTGTCTTGGGGCAGAGTCAGTAGTCATATTGAAGACAATGTTGTCCACAGGGTCAAAAGTCGCCAATTCCTCCCTGGTGGGAGCTGCCCCTGCGATAAAGTACCACCGACCTAGGTGGGGCTCTGGAAACTGAAGAGACAATTTGAAAAGCAAATTGTCAGTCAGGATAGGCATTGGCTGCTTTCCTCTTTGCAAATGGGGGTCAGATCCATGACAGCAAGTCATCAATGACTTGGGTAGCCACCATCCCACCCCACCCCCACTCCAATTCTGCCATGTCTCCACAGTTATGGCTTCAGAACTAAAATCTTTCTCCCTGCTTTTGTCATCACAACACTCACAGCATCTTCTTCCCCTCCTTTCCCCATGTGGCTTCTGGTCATCCTAAGCCACCCACCCAAATTCCCCAGGGCCTCCACCATAGGCTTCACGTGTTCTCTTCCATACCTCTTTCCCATCCACTCCCAGAGTTGTCAGTTGACTGTGCTCAGGGCAGTAGTACATGGAATCAAGGAGAATGCCATAGAGGTAGAGCAGAGCTGCCCAAATTCGGTGGAACATCTTCAGGCAAGAGGGAGCTGGTGCCCTGTGTGGGGTGGCTGGTCCCTGTACTGCTCTCTCCCCTGCTGGCTGCTCAGTCCACTCTGTTTCCAGCCCCCTTGCCTTGATCCTTGACCCTTTCACCTGCTAATGAGTAACTTCAACCTTGTTTTCCAACCCAAACCAGGATTAGTGTTCGGACCTTCCTCCCATCTCTATATGCAGCCATTCTAGAGTACACCCTAATATGTCTGGGGTTTCTCAGGAGTTATGAGAACTGAACCCAAGTAAAAGCCCTTTGGTCTGTCAACCCATAGCTGAGCTGTATCTGCTGTGTTGTGCAGCATTGGAGAGTCTTTCATTCATTCACTTAGCAAACTCTTTTGAGTCCCAGCTGTTTGTTAGAAACTGGCTAAGCTCCAGGGACTTCAAGATAAGGCACAATCCTGGGCCTCAAGAAATCTGCCTTGGGAAAACTGACTATATAAACAAATCATTACAATACAACCTAAGTGCTGTAGAACAGGTATGATCCAGACAGTGAAACATACTGGGTGATAGGCTTTCTTTCTATAGGAGCTTGTTTATAATTGAGGAAACAGTGCACATACATTCTGGAAAAGTTTGCTGGCATGTAAGTGAATGCATTTGTTCAATGTTTATTGCCAAGTAAGAGGCTGTATCATCTAGTGTTAAGATCTTTGGTATAAGGCAAATCTGGGTTCAAACCCAACTCTGCTTATTAGGTGTTGGGCAGTTTTATTAATCTCTATGCTTGTTTCTTTATCTGTATAATGGGTAAATCGTCCATCTCATAGGATTAAATGAAATAATGCACATAAAGCCCTTAGTAGAAGGCTGCACATAAATTCAAAGTAAAAATTCATTGTAATTAATGTTTGCACTTATTAGTTTCTGATGGGTACTAAGTTCTTAATAGGAGGTAAGAAGAACTGTGTAGAAGCAGTAATTGGATAATCCCAAGGGAACAGAACAGTTAATGCAGTGAAAGGGGGCTTTCTTAATAGATTATTCATAATTCATGACTGTCCCCCCAAATTTGTCCTGAGAGGTGAAACTTACTATAAGCTTGCAAAATTTAGTTTAAAAACAAAACAAAAAATAATCTGGATGATTGATGTATATAAGGGTTCATACTACTACTACTACTACTTTAGGGTGTGTATGAAATATTTTATAACAAAAAATAAAAATACATTAATTTATTGGGGCAGCAAAGTAGAAGTACTTGACCCAGAGTCTGGCAAGCCTAGATTTGATCATCAGTTCTTTCTGCCAATTAATGTTCGTCTAAGTGAACTCACCTATAAACCCGACTATCTCAGATGAAAAAAGCTTAACTATGACAACAGTACGTAAAACCCTTAGTATGCTGGCTGGCATAAAATAAATGCTCACTAAACAGATGTTTATTAAAGTCTTAACTGAAACAGTACTGGAACGTGGGTATATAAAAACTTCAAATCCTGGGAAGGTTGGTCAGCGCAGGTTGGCACCCGGACAAAGACAGGCCTGGCTGGAGGGGTCGCAACGGCGTAGGGGCAAAGACCTTGTTCGGTGGGGAGTGTACAGGGACGATAATCCCAGCCCTGTCCCGGGCCTGCCGAAGTCCCTTGACAGCCTCAATTTAGGGCCAGAGTCTCGTTTTTAGGGCCAGTCTGACTTCACTTGCTCCCAATTCCCAAATTCGGAGGCATTCCTTTTCTTGACACATCCTGAAAGAACCCACAGCTTTTGAAAAACATGGCATGTCCCCTCGGTCGTGCACTGCCAGAACATGGCGCTGGCACCCCACGAACGCCCGCCGGTCAGCGTCGAAGTCTCTCCAAACGACGCAACCGGACGCAGGGGGACAGGCGGCCCACAAGCTGCCCCCAACCGCCCGCAGAAAGGGTGACTTTCGAAGATGCAGAAAGAAGAAAGAGCGCGACTAGGGCGACAGTGAGAGGAAAGCAAAGTTTTAGGTGGCTAGAGCAGTGCCGCCTCAAATTCTCCGCCTGTCAGAACTTTGACATAGATTAATGAGGCATAATCCTGAGTCCCCAAACTACAAGATTCATACAACTGTTCAAAGTATCTCTTGAGGCAGTCATGGACTCCCGTCTGGTAATTTATTTTCAGGCATTTATAGTGGCCACCTGAACTTTATAGCGCTCACGCGCGCACAGGAAACACGAACCGCGCTACCGGGGGTGGGGAGGCGCTTCAAGTGTGTACGCACGCGTATGTAACGCACGCAGGCGCAGTACGGTCCCCCAGGCGACGGCGGCGGCGGCTCCTCGGGGTGGTCGGCTCCCTCCCATCTAGGCCGGCCCCGGTCCGTCTCGCCCCCAGGAATTCACTGTTTGGGGCTCTGGAATTTCTCGTCGAGCCCCACAAAAGGAAAGCTTGGGGGTCTTGCGGAGCCAGAAGTGCCGCCTCGCGAGCCCCTAATACTGTC
Source organism: Tamandua tetradactyla (assembly GCF_023851605.1). Classification (NCBI taxonomy): domain Eukaryota; kingdom Metazoa; phylum Chordata; class Mammalia; order Pilosa; family Myrmecophagidae; genus Tamandua; species Tamandua tetradactyla. The sequence goes on along the minus strand of NC_135331.1, from coordinate 87,243,326 downwards.
GGGGAAACGGAAGTGGCCGTCGGTGGCAGGTTGGGGGAGACCGGAAGTGACGGTACCGTGGGGGAAGTAGGGGGCGGGGTTGCGAGGTGGTGTGCGTGCGTCTGTGTGTGTCTGTGTGTGTGTGTACGTACACACGTGCGTGTGGTTGGTTGTGTGTTGGTTGCGCCGCTCTGTTGGAGCACCAAAGGCAGGCGGAAGAGGGCAAACAGCTAGCCGTTCCGTCCCTCTTGAATGTCCGCGGTCTTCGGTCCGTCGTGACTTACGCGGGTTCGATGGGCGTGGCGCGCGTGCGCGAAGCCACTCTTTCCGCAGCGTCTGGACCGAACCCTGCTCGCGTTATCCCAGGGTTTGCCGACCTCTGGGGCCCTTTTTCTATTGCGACCGGTGATGACACTTCTGGTCTCGTGCCTCCTTCCTTCCCTGCTTCCTAACCTGACTGGCCCTCTTTTATGGTGATTGGCATCGTGGAGCTCCTCCCACCCCCGTCTTATAGTTCCCTAGGCCGTCGCTCTCTTGCCCTTTGTGTTTCTCTCCTTGTGTCCCACAATTAGAAGGGGGATGGGGGAGCTTATGAGTGCATGTACTTTTGTCGGAGAAACTTTTTAGGTATTGGGACGGGGGCTCAGGCCAGGGAGGCTTTCGGGAATATAAAATCTGGTCCGGGCGACAGCGGGCCTCCTTCCCTCTCTTCCCCCCATTCTTCCCTAGATAGCTGTCGGCCATGGAGCGCAGTGATAGTACCAGTGCCGCTATGGAGGAACCTGACAGCCTGGAGGTGTTGGTGAAGACCCTAGACTCTCAGACTCGGACCTTTATTGTGGGGGCCCAGGTGAGATCCTAACACTTGTGGAAGACATTGATTACTTCTTCATTTTGTAGGCTCTTAGCCTGAGGGAAGAGTCTGATTTTCTTGTCCTCAGGTTTTTTTTGTTGTTGATTTCTTTGTTCATATTCTGGAACAGAACGTTTTTTATTGTTTTTTGATGTTTCTGTTCCTGAGACAGATTTTGTTTTGTCTTTCTCTTCATCTGTAGATCTCAGTACAGAGGGAAATAGAAAGGAAGGAGGACTCTGTAGGCCATTGCAGCTGGCCCTCAGTGCAAAGGGGAAACAAAACATGCAGACCCAAAGCACAAGTGTGTTTTGAAAAAAAAAACTGTCAGGCCTAAACTCTATTTTTAAGACTGGAAATTAGAGCCCATTATGTGGATAGTGCTTTAATAAGCAGTTGAGTAGGAATTATGACTGTTTGTGGCATAATTTAATCTCAAGTTTAATGCTATGGACACAGCTGTACTTTACTCTTGTAATATTTGGAGACAAAAATCTTGAATGAGTTGGTGTGTTTTTTTTTAAACCTGATATTACATGCAGTGTTTAAGAAAGCCATTTAGACTTTCTGATGCAATGTGTGTAAACACCCTGGTACTTCCCAAGTTGTTTAGGAAAAGTGTTTTCCTTTTTACTCCATTTCTAACCTCCTCTTTGGTTGAGTTTTCCCCTCTTAACCTGATCCCCCCTACCCCCATCTTCCTTGTCATTGGTTTTATCTTTGAGATTATGAAATAGTCTGTGGTTAATCATTTTTGTTTGCGGAGGGGTTACTGGTATCTCTAGACACACATTCCCTTGGGAGCCAGAGAAGTGGAAGGAATGCAAGTTGGCTTTTCTATTTCTCAGCCATGTAATTCTCATCTGGGCTTATAACCTGAGTTTAACTGACTTTATTGTCTGTTTTGGCAGGTATGTTTTCAGCTTAGGGTTTCACAATCGAAATAAATGGGTAGTGATTTTTATGATGGTTTTTACCTCTCACTCTAAGGCAGCTGTTTCTCTTGTGTTCTTCCTACATTCCCTGATTCCTATCCTTGTCTCTTCTCCTTGCAGATGAATGTAAAAGAGTTTAAGGAGCACATTGCTGCCTCTGTCAGCATCCCCTCTGAGAAACAACGGCTCATTTACCAGGGTCGAGTTTTGCAGGATGATAAAAAGCTCCAAGAATACAGTAAGAGTATGGGAGGGGCCAGTCAGAGGTTAAAGCTGCTGTGTGGCGGGATGGGCTGAGTCTGTGGGTTTACCTAATCATACGATGTCTTGGTGTGATTTTTCTTTCCTGTAGATGTTGGGGGAAAGGTTATCCACTTGGTGGAACGGGCTCCTCCTCAGACTCAGCTCCCTTCTTCTGGAGCATCTTCTGGAACAGGGTCTCCTTCAGCCACCCATGGTGGGGGTCCCCCACCTGGTACTCGAGTTCCTGGGGCCTCTGTTCATGACCGGAACGCCAACAGCTATGTCATGGTTGGAACCTTCAATCTTCCTGTAAGCTTGTGTTCCACATGGGAGGTTTTTTTTGTAGGGAACGGTAGATGCGGTTGTGGTAGCAGCAGGGCACTCCTGAGACAGGTGTCTCAGGTTTTAGTGTGAATTTGGAAAGCCCTGTGGTCTGACATTGGGTTTGATCTTTGAGAGACAAAAAAGGATGGAACTCCAGAGAATGATTTGGAGGTATGCGGGCCTTAGTCTTTGGCTTCTCCCAGAGCAACTTCCCTTACCCTTTCCTCAGAGTGACGGCTCTGCTGTGGATGTTCACATCAACATGGAACAGGCCCCAATTCAGGTATCACAGGGCCTGGGAGGGTCAGGGAAGGGGATCTGGGAGAAGGAGGCCTTGAGGTGGGGTTGGGTCTGGCTGAGGAGATAGCTGGGTCCTGCTATAGTAGGTGCTGGAACACATGGGTACATCTCAAACCTGCCCTGATCATCTCTCCTCTCTTCATAGAGCGAGCCCCGGGTCCGGCTAGTGATGGCTCAGCACATGATAAGAGATATACAGACCTTACTCTCCCGCATGGAGGTGAGTGGGTAAGGCCAACCAGCCCCAGGACTGGGGTCATGAGTGGTCACATCCACAGGATTCTTCTCTGCAATCTTCATTCTTTGGGGTAGAAAAAATATCCTTGTGAGACTATCTCATCCCTCCCAGTCCTCTTGGTGCCTGTATTTAAGAAGTTTGTTTCAGACTTGTCAGATAACTCTCATGGCATCTCCTTTCAATTAAAAATTTTAAAGGATTCAGTTGTTTTTTGTTTAATTTCTTAGTTAACATATTTAGCATTGAGATATCCTAACCTCATTAGTTTGTGTTGTAGGCTGCAACCTGTTGTCTTCTCTGTCTGCTCGTAAAGGTTAGGAAACCACAGTCTCTACTTTTTGTCAGTAATTTATTTGTAGATGTTACAGGTATTTATTATGTACCTAATTTATTTAAGTCTCATACTATGTATTGTACTAGTTCCTAGGAAGTCAAAGATACAAACACAAAGCTCTGCCTTCCTGAAGGTAGAGCACATTCTCCACTCAGTCTCCTTGGACCTGAGTAGTCTTTTGCAGCAGTCTCATCCTGCCTTTGGTGTCTTTACTGTTCCCCACCTTCAGTGTCGAGGGGGCCCCCAAGCACAGCAGAGTCAGCTGCCCCCACAGACGCCGACTGTGGCCCCAGAGCCAGGAGCCTTGAGCTCTCAAACATCAGAACCTGTTGAAAGTGAAGTCCCTCCTCGGGAGCCCATGGAGGCAGAAGAAGTGGAGGAGCATGCTCCAGCACAGAGCCCGGAGCTCACCCCTTCTGGCCCAACCCCAGCAGGCCCAACACCTGCCCCAGAGACAAATACACCCAAGTAAGAGAAAGAGGGCATCTTTGGGGGTGAGGCAGGGAGTTTCTAAGTGAGGTGAGGACCAAGAAAGATGTGATGGGAAGGGGAGGAGAACTCTTGGAGGTCTTAATTCGAAGGTCATTCTTAGGGGCAGAGAGCCGCTCTTGGAATAAATGGGGTTAGGACTGTCAGCTAAGCAGAAACACTTACCTCCCTGGGGCAAGGAAATCCGAATGGTGCAGCCTGAGCTGATCAAGATTATCTCCTCCTGAGTTCACACAGACCCCTCTCATTTTTGAGTTAGTTTCTCACCAGTACATGTATAGGATTGTGCAACGAGGAGGGTGGGAGCAATCCAGGAAGGGATTGGATTAGGGTTTGGGGAGACCAGGAAGAGAGATAGGCATATGTGCTCCCTGCTGATTGCGAAGTTGGGAACTGGAGGAAAGCTTTGGCTTCCTGCCCCAATGGTTGTCCACAGCCATCCTTCCCCTGCGGAGTACGTCGAGGTACTCCAGGAACTGCAGCGACTGGAGAGCCGCCTCCAGCCCTTCTTGCAGCGCTACTACGAGGTTCTGGGCGCCGCTGCCACCACGGACTACAACAACAACGTGAGCCCTGTGACGTCGCTGCCCATTCCCCCTCAGCCCCACGTATTCCTAGAGCAGAATAGCCTGAAATACAGATAGTTTCTTACTCCACAAAAGGTATTAATATGCCACAGAATGACTCCGCCTAGATGTGTGAGTGATCTTCTTTTCAAAGGTGACTATCTTTGTGATACCCATTATTCTTGTCCTTTCATTCCCCTAGGTGAGTTATTTAAGAAGTTTATGAAGTAAAGGAGTACTAGTAGATGAATTATTGATGCACTGTAGGGTTTGCTTTAATAGGAAACTCTTTATGTCCATGAAATTTGATTTATTCACGAAGATGTGATCTACACAGAAGCTTTGAAGGATATAACGAAAGCTTTGAAGGATTTAGTGTTTTCAAAAGACATTGTTGCATTATTAACAAGGTGGATTCCTGTCTAATCTTTTCTTTTTTGGGTTTGGTCTGGGAACACAGCATGAGGGCCGGGAGGAGGACCAGCGATTGATCAACTTGGTGGGCGAGAGCCTGCGGCTGCTGGGCAATACCTTTGTAGCATTGTCTGATCTGCGCTGCAATCTGGCCTGCGCTCCCCCGCGACACCTGCACGTGGTCCGGCCCATGTCTCACTATACCACTCCTATGGTTCTCCAACAGGCAGCCATTCCCATCCAGGTGGGTGGGGGGCCTGACCTGTGGGGCAGTGGAGGGGTGATAGTGGAATGACCCAGGGTAATACAGAGTGTGCAGATGGTTCAAAGGGATGAGGATTGTGCAAACACTAATGAGGAAAGGTAGGATGACTTTGGAGGTTCGTCCCGGGATGTTCAGGGTTAGACTTGTGTTTTTCTCACTCCTGCCCATCTGTGTCTTCTCCAGATCAATGTGGGGACCACTGTGACCATGACGGGGAATGGGACTCGGCCCCCCCCAACTCCCAGTGCTGAGGCACCTCCCCCTACTTCTGGACAGACCTCGTCCCTGGCTCCTTCTACCACGGTTGATGCCTCAACGGAAGGGGCTCCCCCGTCAGGGCCAGCTCCCCCACCAAGCGCCAGCCACCCGAGGGTCATCCGGATATCCCACCAGAGTGTGGAACCCGTGGTCATGATGCATATGAATATTCAAGGTGAGTTAGGATCACTGAAGTTAGCAGCGAGTTTCAGCCAGTAAGGGGGTGTGGGGTTGATGCTGTGGTAGCAGGGAGTGAGGGTGGGGAAGGGAGAGACCAGAGCTGACAGTTGTAACAGAGGGACTAGAGCAGAGGCTTTAGTTGTTATTTGCGGGGGCAGGGGGTGGGGGCAGGTCACAAAGGGCATTATTTTGCCTTGGAGATTTGTTTTCATGGTGAAGGGAAAACTCCTTCCCTGTCAGGTGAAGGAAAAGGTAGGCTTTCTGAGGAGGCTAGTTGGGGACTTGAAGGACAGCTGGTCTCAAGAGGATGCAATCAGGCTTGGCCTAACTTGTCTCAGGGCTTATTCTCTGTGTCTCTGCCCAGATTCTGGCACACAGCCTGGTGGAGTTCCGAGTGCTCCCACTGGTCCCTTAGGACCCTCCGGTCATGGCCAGACCCTGGGTAAGAAGAGGGCATCAGAGCAGGCTGAACTCTGGGTAGAGAAGGGGTAGGGCCGAGTGGGTGGGTTGAAGGCGTCCAGGTTCAAGGCTACATCAGACCCGCCCCTCAGGCTCCACCCTCATCCAGCTGCCCTCCCTGCCCCCTGAGTTCATGCACGCCGTCGCCCACCAGATCACTCATCAGGCCATGGTGGCAGCTGTTGCCTCCGCGGCCGCAGGTAATGACCTGGAAGGGGAGGCCTGGGAGGTGGGGCATGGTCCATGGTGGTGGGTGTCTCGGCTGGCAGGCAAGGGCCCGGCCCTCAGCCCTCTTCGGTCTTTCCCCTCGGCCACCCATAGGACAGCAAGTGTCAGGCTTCCCGACAGCTCCAACCCGGGTGGTGATTGCCCGGCCCACCCCTCCACAGGCTCGGCCTTCCCATCCTGGGGGACCCCCGGTCTCAGGGGCTCTGGTGAGTAAGGTTGGTGGGGGAGTGCTCCAGTGGAGACAAGTCTAGGGAGAGAGTCCTGAGGTGGAACTTAGAAAGGGCAGGGCTGAAATTCTCCCCTTCTTTTCTCCTAGCAGGGTGCTGGCCTGGGTACCAATGCCTCTTTGGCCCAGATGGTGAGCGGCCTTGTGGGGCAGCTTCTTATGCAGCCCGTCCTAGTGGGTGAGTTCTTATTCGTCCCCACCTCAGATTAAGGAGATCTCTACAACTCTACAGTCTAATACTCCTTTACTTAGCTTCCTTACTGGCACTTCCTCTTTCTTTCCATATTTTCTTGGTTCTTGCTTTCCTACTAGGAAGACCAGAAGGGGGCCTGCGGTGGTATTTTTTCTTCAGATTTTGATTTTTTCCTTTTGGTCTCTTCAGCTCAGGGGACCCCAGGAATGGCTCCACCTCCAGCCCCTGCCACTGCTTCAGCCAGTGCCGGCACCACCAACACAGCTACCACAGCTGGCCCTGCCCCTGGTGGGCCTGCCCAGCCTCCACCCCCTCCACCCCCTCCAGCCTCCACGGCTGACCTTCAGTTTTCTCAGCTCCTGGGAAACCTGCTGGGGCCCGCAGGGCCAGGAGCTGGGGGGCCTGGCATGGCTTCCCCAACCATCACTGTGGCGATGCCTGGTGTCCCTGCCTTCCTCCAGGGCATGACTGACTTCTTGCAGGTGAGTGCCTTTTTTATTTTTTTATTTTTTTAAATTTTTTTTAAAAAACATGACAAAAAAAACACAAACATTTTTAACATGCTCATTCTGTTCTACATATATAATCAGTAATTCACAGTATCATCACATAGTTGCATATTCATCATCATGATCATTTCTTAGAACATATACATCAATTCAGAAAAAGAAATAAAATGAAAACAGAAAAAAAAGTTATGCATACCATACCCCTTACCCCTCCCTTTCATTGGTCACTATCATTTCAAACTAAATTTATTTTAACATTTGTCCCCCCATTATTTATTTTTATTCCATATGTTTTATTCATCTGTTGACAAGGTAGATAAAAGGAGCATCAGACACAGGTTATCACAATCACACGGTCACGTTGTGAAGGCTGTATCATTAAACAGTCATCATCAAGAAACATGGTTACTGGAACACAAGCTCTGTATTTTCAGGCAGATTCCTCCAGCCTCTCCATTATATCTTGAATAACAAGGTGATACCTACTTAATGTGTAAGAATAACCTCCAGGATAACCTCTCGATTCTGTTTGGAATCTCTCAGCCATTGACACTTTGTCTCATTTCCCTCTTCCTCCTCTGGTCGAGAAGATTTTCTCAATCCCTTGATGCTGGGTCTCAGCTCATTCTAGGATTTCTGTCCCATGTTGCCAGGAAGGGCCACATCCCTGGGAGTCATGTCCTGCGTAGACAGGGGGAGGGTGGTGAGTTTGCTTGTTGTGTTGGCTGGAGAGAGAGGCCACATCTGAGCAACAAAAGAGGTTCTCTTGGGGGTGACTCTTAGACCTAATTTTAAGTAGGCTTGACCTGTCCTTTGTGGGTTAAGTTTCATATGAACAAGCCCCCAGATTGGGGGCTCAGCCTATTGCTTTGGTTGTCTGCACTGCTTGTGAGAATATTAAGAATTCAATTTGGGGAAGTTGAATTTTCCCTCGTTCTCACTATTCCCCAAAGGGGACTTTGCAAATACTTTTTTATTTACTGATCAAATCACTCTGGGATTTATCGGGGCATCACTCTGGACAAACCAACAAAATCTCATGTCCTACTCAAGGTTCCAAGTACTTATGGTGTTCAGTAAAGCTATCTACATAAGTTATATTAGGAAATGCACCAGTCAAAATACAAATTTTGTACAAATAAACATTTTTTGCTTTAGTCTCACACATAAGTTGAAATTTTAAAATATTAATTGCAATATATTTTCAGCACCCTACAGTAATGACATTCCTTTGTTCTTCCTCATGCAAAAACATTTTTAAAATTTGTACATTTAGTTACTATCATTATACACTCTAGGCATTCCTAGATTATACCATCTCAGTCTTTATTGTCTTTCTGATTTCATTTGTGAGTACCTGGTTTGCCCTTTACCTCACCTGTCCTCTCCCCCAGCCCAGCCAGATATTATATAGACTGTGCTCCAGTTTCTTGTTAACAAGTCAGAGTGTGAAGGAACCCTGGAATTTCATTGATTGTCATCCCCCTATTATGGAACTCAGAAAAGCAAGGCTTAGAGAGAGATGAAGGATAGCTAACTAATATCACCACTTCCTTATCTCATCTTTTCAGAGAAATAGGTAGTTGCTCAGCCTACTTCCCGTCAAACCTGCTCTTGAGCACCTATGCAGAGTTTTGATTTGAGGAGTAAAGGCTAGAATCTGTAGCTCCCATCTGCCCAGACTCCTGTTGATTTGTGTGCTCCCGATGCCATTTTATATTCTTCTCTTTCTCACCTCATCTTCTATTCTTTATCCCTTCTCTGCTTGCCAGGCAACACAGACGGCCCCTCCACCCCCTCCACCACCCCCACCGCCACCCCCTGCCCCAGAGCAGCAGACCATGCCCCCACCAGGGTCCCCTTCTGGTGGTGCAGGAAGTCCTGGAGGCCTGGGTCCTGAGAGCCTGCCTCCAGAGTTTTTTACCTCGGTGGTGCAGGGTGTTCTGAGCTCCCTGCTGGGCTCCTTGGGGGCCCGGGCTGGCAGCAGTGAAAGTATCGCTGCTTTCATACAACGTCTCAGCGGATCCAGCAACATCTTTGAGCCTGGAGCTGATGGGGCCCTTGGTGAGCATGAGGGGGAGTATCTTCATCTTATCCAAGAAAGGACAGTCGGGGAAGTATATGGCCTTTGGTTGGGGGGTGTTCCCAAGATGGGATGTGGCTGATGAATGAGCAGACCAGGTAGTAAGACCACTTCTGATTTCTTCCCTGCTGCCAGGATTCTTTGGGGCCTTGCTCTCTCTTCTGTGCCAGAATTTCTCCATGGTGGATGTGGTGATGCTTCTGCATGGGCATTTCCAGCCACTACAGCGGCTTCAGCCCCAGCTGCGATCCTTCTTCCACCAGCACTACTTGGGTGGCCAGGAACCCACACCTGGTAACATCCGGGTAAATAAAGGTCCCAGGCCCCAGAGTTTGCCCTCCTTCCCACATTTAATTACTTATTCCTTACTGTTTGTCTGTCAGCTAAAGCTGTGAACAGTCCCAGCCCAAACATGAACTTGTTGGGGGTGGGGTGGGAGTAGGGGCTAAATCTGTTACTGTCCTTCCTCCTGTAGATGGCTACTCACACGTTGATCACAGGGCTAGAAGAATATGTGCGGGAGAGTTTTGTGAGTAACTCTTCCCTATTTCCCTCCTCTCCTGGATCTGGTCAGGGCAGCTGCTATTCTGTTACCTGCTCCCCACCTCTTTGACTCCCTGAAGGTTCCTAAAAGTTTGGGTCTTTGTGTGTCTTTTCCCTCAGTCGTTGGTGCAGGTTCAGCCAGGTGTGGACATCATTCGAACAAACCTGGAATTTCTGCAAGAGCAGTTTAATAGCATTGCTGCCCACGTGCTGCACTGCACAGGTCAGGGGCTGGCTGGGCCAGGGCAAGGGAAGTGTGCTGGAGTTGCAGGGCTGCTGAGTGCCAGCATTCCTTCCCTGTGTCTCACCCACAGACGGGGGATTTGGGGCCAGGTTGCTGGAGTTGTGTAACCAGGGCCTGTTTGAATGCCTGGCCTTGAACCTGCACTGCTTGGGGGGACAGCAGATGGAGCTTGCTGCTGTCATCAATGGCCGAATTGTAAGCACTACCCAGCCTCAGTCCCTAGCCTCTTGCTTACTCAGGTTTCTATTCTGTTCAGTATCCAGAAAGTTTTTTTTTTTTCTTAAAACTGACAGTCATTGCTCTGGACCTATCTTTCAAAAACTGGTTAAGTGTTCTATATACCAAGTGCTTTGTTCCTTCAGCGTCGCATGTCTCGTGGGGTGAATCCATCCTTGGTGAGCTGGCTGACCACTATGATGGGATTAAGGCTTCAGGTGGTCCTGGAGCACATGCCAGTAGGCCCTGATGCCATCCTTAGATATGTACGCAGGGTTGGTGATCCGCCCCAGGTAAGGGACTGGATGTGTGGGCCATGGGGTAAAGTGATTTGAGGGAACTGGAAAGGTCTGAGAGAGTCTTTCATGATGTTCTTGTCTAATTTCACAGCCACTTCCTGAGGAGCCAATGGAAGTTCAGGGAGCTGAGAGGACTTCTCCTGAGCCCCAGGTAACAGGTTGAGGGGCCAGATATGGTAGATGGACAGCTGGGGGAGGGTTTGGGGAGAGAGTTTGAGACCGAGAATTATGAAGTGTGGATCTTTCTGCTTCCCAACTCAGAGGGAGAATGCTTCCCCTGCCCCTGGAACAACAGCAGAAGAGGCCATGTCCCGAGGTCCACCACCTGCTCCTGAAGGCGGCTCCCGAGATGAACAGGATGGAACATCAGCTGAAACGGAACCTTGGGCAGCTGCAGTGCCCCCAGTAAGTGGCAGGAGGCAATCCATTGAGCCAAGGCAGCTGAAAGATGGGAATTGACACTACCTATCCTTTTCCTTCCCAGGAATGGGTCCCTATTATCCAGCAGGACATTCAGAGCCAACGGAAGGTGAAACCGCAGCCCCCTCTGAGCGATGCCTACCTCAGCGGTATGCCTGCCAAGAGACGGAAGGTTGGTTCTCCTTTTCCCTGTGGATCCCTCTTTATCCACATTTCTGTCACACTTAGAATCACTCTTTAGAGCTGGTTCATTCCATTCAATGAGGAGACCTTTCTTAGACTCATACTTACTCAAAGTTGTTACACGGGATGTACTTTAATCTGGTTTCTAGTGGTCGTCTTAGTTCCTCAGCTTTCTAATTCGCCTGTATCTTGGGCTGAGTTTCCCTAAGGAGGGCTTCCTCTTGTGAATTAGTGAGCACTGAATCCTGGATGGCTTGACCCATCCTGTCCCTCTTCTGAAGAGCATGTTTAGTGCATTAAAAAGCTTTTGGTTTTGGCCAAAGCCAAACAGAATTAGGAAGGCATCTCTGCAGTCAAAACCGTATGTGAACTATATCCCTTCTCTTCACTAGTGTGGAAACTCGGTGGTTGATTCATGGAAAGAATGAGCTGGGTGGTGGCACTGGATCTGACATTGATCCTCTCTTCCCTCCCCACCCTATTCCCCAGACAATGCAGGGTGAGGGCCCCCAGCTGCTTCTCTCAGAGGCCGTGAGCCGGGCAGCTAAGGCAGCCGGAGCTCGGCCCCTGACCAGCCCTGAGAGCCTGAGCCGGGACCTGGAGGCACCAGATGTTCAGGAGAGCTACAGGCAGCAGGTGCCCCCATCTTAAAGCAGAATAAGGTGGTCCAGTGGGGGAGGAGAGGTTGGGCTAAGGTACCCCTGCTCCCTACCCCCTTCCCTGGAGATGAACTTGTGGGTATGGGGACTACCGCCTGATATTTTTCCCTAGTGGCATCTGGAATCAGTGATGCAGTACTGGGCTATTGGGTATGCCCTACTGGTAGGGGAAATGTTAGCTCCTGAGGGGATGCCCTTCTGCTTGCTGGGTTCATAGGGTCTGGGCCAGTACATCAACCTGTCTGCTTTTTCACTTTAGCTCCGGTCTGATATACAAAAGCGACTGCAGGAGGACCCTAACTACAATCCCCAGCGCTTCCCCAATGCCCATCGGGCCTTTGCTGATGATCCCTAGCTCTTTGCTCCATGGCCCTCCCTCACCAGGGGACCGTTCTTCCCCTTTCCTTCACAGTATTTAAGAAATAAAAAAAGTCGGATTTTCCTGGCTCTTTGGCCTCTAAATTGTGTTTATTAAGCAGTGTAAGCCTTGATCTTGTGTATCTGATTTTTTAAATACTTCAGGACTCCAGCTGTGCAAGACAACTTTTAACATTTCCCCATATATGTTATTAGCATGTCTGTTAATGCAGCACCTGTCTTTTTTTATGGTTTTCAATGAAAACTTATTTGTGGAAAAGCATTTTGCATGTAAATAAGGGACCTGAATGCTGAGAGGGAAGGCCTGTTTCAGGTTTATACTTAGGATACCTCAATATCCAGCAAAAAAAAACACCTTAATTTCCCAGCAGCTGCAGACCTAAATATAATTGTAGCATGATTGGCAGTCATACCAAATGTAACTCGACCAGTCTGACAGTACAGCTAGCCTATACTCAGGTTTAAGAAGTCCACTGTTCTCGTGTTTGAACACTGAGACAATGAAGACCAGCTAGAGGCTTTTAAACATTTGCTTTTAGTTTGTCAATGTGGACCAAAGTAATCTGGCTGTAAATTCTTTGCTATTTCCTTTGAGAAGTGTCCCCTGTTCTTTTAGCTGGACCAATAAAATGTGGCAGGAGAGACACTGTCCAGGTCATAAGCTTTGTAGCTTGCACCTGGGCCTCTTGGAACACTGGCTCAGTCATAAAAGCTGCCTGAGTCTTCTAGCACATGTTGTTGGAGACCATGTAGTAGCTGACAGGTAGAACTCTACCTTGCAGATATACCCCCAACCTAGATGCCACACATGCCAGTGGAGTTTTATAGGACCAGCCCAACTGTCAGCCTCTAACCAGTAAAGGTGCTGCTGCTGGAGCAGATTTGCCCAGCTGAGCTTTCCTCTAATGGCTGATTCACAAAGTTTTAAGATAAAGGTTTGGGAGTAGTTAACAGGTGACTGAAATCTGGCTCCCTACTGAAACCAATCTGTGAAGAACACTTAGCACTGTTCTAGGATACAAGACAAATATGACCAACCCATCCCCAAAATCATTTTGGATTTTTTTTTTAATCCTTTTATTATTCTTTTTTAACAAACAGCCCCAGGGATAGGGGACCAGGGCAAAGGAGAGGAGGAGAAGCAAGGCCCCAGCCCCACAACCCCTCCCCACCCACCCCTTTCCCCCTTATATATTTATAATCTATATACAAGCCCCAGGGGGAGGGAGACAAACGGAACTCCCTCAGCAGGGTGGGGGCAACCCAGGTTCCTTGTCCCCTCGAGATGTAGGTTCCTCTGCCCGTCGAGAGGATCCTTCTCGAGAGGGTGGCCCTGCCCGCTCCCAAGGTTTTGGCATCCAGCGCAGGGCATCTGGTGGAGAGACCTGGGGGCAGGTACGTGTGGAAGATTAAGTCAGACCAAGACAACCAGGATTGAGGCACAGGACTCAGGGCAAAAGAACTTCAGGTGGCAAGAGGGGTCTCCCCTTCACCTGTTGATAGAGGTCGATGCGCTGGGTGCGGAAGACTCCGCTGTAGGTGGATGGTGGGGCCTTGATACGGGAATTGAGACCAGACAAGGACCTAAGGGAGGAAGGGTGTTGGAAGCAAGCCTAAGTAGGACCTGCCCCAAGGTCCCATAGATAATAAGAAATCTTGAGAATGGGGAGTCTGTATCCCCATTCCCTTCTCTTACCTTCCAGCTGGGGGAGTACCTGACGACCCAGGCCCCCCAAGGCTGCTGCTAAGTTTTCGATAATCCTGGAACGGCTTTAGTTCCAATGAGTGCAGCTGAAGGGGGGGGGGGGGAAATCCATGAGCCTTTCACCTCTTGACCCATTCATTTTATTTTTTTGTGGTAACATATACACAATATGAAATCTCCCATTTTAACCATTTCCAAGTACATAATTCAGTGGTTTTACCATTCACAATGTTATGCAACCATCACCACTCCCCATTACTAAAACTTTTCAATTATCCTGACAGAAACTCTGTACCCATTAGGCACTGATTCCTCATTCTCCCCTGCTTCTGGTAACATATACTCTACTTTCTGTCTCTATGAGTTTGCATATTCTATAACTATTCCATGTAAATGAGAACATACATTTTTGACCTTTTATGTCTGGTTTATTTCACTCAACATGACTTCAAGTTTCATCCATGTTATAGCATGCATCAGAATGTCTTTCCCTTTTACAGCTTAATATTGCACGGTAAGAATATACTACATCTTGTTTATCCATTCACCTTCTAATAGACACTTGGGTGGTTTCCATCTTTTGGCTATTATGAATAATGCTGCTATGAATACTGGTGTACAAATATCTGTTTGAGGCCCAACTTTCAGTTCTTTGGAGTAGAACTGGGAATGCCAGGTCACAGTAATTCTAAAAGGTTCCTATTCCTCTGATTCTTCAAGAACACCTATTTTTTCTTTTTTTTTTTTTTCCTGTTTGTGATGCTCATTATAGTGGGTGTGAAGTGATATCTCATGGTGGCTTTGATTTGCTTCTCCCTAATGGATAATGATGAACATCTTTTCATGTACTCATTGGCCATTTGTTTATCTTCTTCAGAGTAATGTCTGAAGATCAACCCATTCATCTTTAAAAAACTGAATCCCTATATCCCTAACTCCTGGAGTTTCCTAACATCTTAATCTTGGTTCCTGTACCTTACCTCTGCTCGCCCCAAACTAGGGGGAAAGGGTCTGACGGGTGAAGGTAGGACCCGAGTAGCAGGAGCAGGTGGGGGTCGCACTGCCAGGCTGGGGGGCTGCAGAGCAGGGCCCACAGGTAACAGAGAGAGGGGAGGTGGGGCAGGAGGCGGTGCTGGAGGAATGGAGCCAAAATTCACCACAGGCAGCTGTGAGTCCACCATGGGTAGAATCATCTATAATGAGAAATTTGGGTGTTCATATTGTAGATCTGGGCTTTATTAAAAGCCCAGGAACAAACAGAATCAAAAAGACTCAAAACAAGAAAACAAAGCCAGAGATTAGATGCAGAAAATGTAATGAAGAGGAATTGAGAAGACATAAGGTACCTGCTGGGCAGGGGCGCCTGAGGGAAGGAAGCCACTTTGGCCACCAGGCTGCAGAGGAGTAGAATAAAAATCCGTTGGGGATGGCAGGTCCTGGCGTACCTTTTGGAGAATGGGGTGAAATATGTCAAACTCCTCCCAATGTATTCTCTTACCCCTCAAACTCTCAAACCCTAGCACCTGCCCACCTCTTACCTGAAGCAAGGGTGGGTCAGGCAAAGGGCTAGGGCAAAAAGCTGGAGAGTAGAGGAAGGAAGGTGGAGGGTAGAGAACTCCTCCAGCTGGCAACTTCCCCAGTTCTGTTGCTTGCAGTGCTGAGAAATCCATAAACTGGCCCTTGAGAGCTACCCCAGAGAGCAGCGCTGAGGGAGGAGCTGGGCCTGGTGGCAGGTACAGGGGCTGTGACCTGAAAAGAAATGGGGGGGGGGGGGGGGGAAGCAGAGGGCAGGGGACTGTCAAGTCAACAAAGACACAGAAAGCTAAAGCCATTTACTCCTTTATTCTGAGTACACCAGCTTCTTATACCACAGAATTGTGTCCTCTCCCTCTTGCCTGCAACATAACCCATTTCCTTCTGAGATACACATGCACCTAGCCTTACCTGTAAGGGTGCAGTGAGGGTGTCCCAGGGCGGAAGCCTCCATTGCTGGGATGTAATTGAGAATCTATGGCTCCCCCAGAGACCTGCAGAAGAGAGCTAGAAAAGCTCCAGTTTTTCTGGTTAAGGAAAGCTCACACACACCACCCCATAAAAAAGGAGAAAAACAGAATGACAATAAATGGTGTTTTAAAACTAAACAACTTGAAAAAGCTAGACTTATTGTTCAAGTGAGCCTACCTGAGAACTGGTAGGAGGCCCAGGGCTACCATAGAAAACCTCAGGGTACAGGCGTGGGCCTGAGGAGCTAGGCTCTGGGCCACAGTGCCCAGGACCCAGATTCTTGGATTGTGGCTCAGCCGAGGCAGCAGCACTGGGGAGCAGCTCCCAGTCTCGGGATATGGGAATGGCCTGGAAAGAAGAAGACTCGTCAAGAAGATGAAAGGGACACAGACAGATGTACACACCAACGTTCACTGCATTATTCACAACAGACAAAGGGGAGATACAACCAAGTTGCACACTTGGATGAATGGGTAGGCAAAATGCAGTGAAGTGCTAATACATGCTTCAACACGTACAAACCTTGAGGACATTTATGCTGAGTGAAACAAGCCAGAAACAAAAGGACAAATATTGCATGATTTCTCTTGTATGAAATACTTAGAATAAGAAAATTCATAGAGAGAAAAAGAAAAGGAATGAAGGATGTCTGGGCATTCTGGATGGCCAGATCATTCCCAACAATCTTCTCTGGAAATCTAAAACCTCTCAACCAATTCACTCTTCCACATACCCCATCAGTGACTGCTGTCGTCAGCTCCTTTTCTGCTTTTAAACTGTCTCCTACCACTAGGCGCAAATCCGAGTCCTATGATTGTGAGGCAGGGGAGAATGTCCCATGATTCAGATGTGTTCCCTCCATGGACCACCTCCAGCCCTTCTCTTCTCTCCACCCAAACCGGGACACCCACAGACCTAGCCCATGCAAACCTTGTCACCGGTGCCAAACTGCACTGGAGGGCCAGGTCTATGGGATGGCCGGAGAGGGCCAGGTTCTGGACCTCGATCTGTACGGTGTAATCGTTCTGTGCCAATGGGGCCAGGGGGCAGAGACTGATCCCGTGGTAGATCCTGGGTAAAGAACACAGTACGGGACAGTTTGGGGAGGGAAGAGAACCTCAAATTGGGGGATCCCCAGAAGATAAAGGTGAGAAGAAGGGAGAAACAAAGGAAGGACCTCCCTTTATCCTTTCTTGCTCTATATTACCTTTCTGTCCCCATCATGAGGGGCAGGTGGCCGCCTCCTAGCAGGTTCAGAGGGTTCAGAGGCAGATGGAACCTCACTAGGAACAGCATTCAGGGGAGAGGGGCCTCCAGACCGTTTGGGAGGCCCCTCTGCTGCCCCCTTGAGTCCTCCATCAGGGGAACTTCGCTGGCTGCAGGGACCTGATGATACCTGAGAATCCCCGCTCAGGTCTACCCCACTGTCAGACTGACTCATCTGAGAGGAGTAGAGAAGGAGTAAAGTCAGGGCAGAAAGTACCTCGATAACTGACTGCTGCACACACACACATCCAGACAAACTGAAGAAAGGAGACAAGTGTTAGGAGAGAACAGTCCCAGGCTAAACCAAGGACAGGTGGGGGAGTATGGTCAATACCTGACAAAAATCTAGCTCAATCAAGTGTTCCTATTCCCTCACATCCTCACTCACCTCTGTGCCAGCCACATCTTCAAAAGGGCTAAGGGGTTCCATCCAGGGCTCCATGGAGCCAGGTCGGTAACTCTTTCGGCTAGGGGCTGGGGAGAGGAGCACCACCCAGAACAGAAGTGAGAGAAGATGGTCCTGAAGCCCATCTGCTCTCCAAGCCCTCTAACATAGTCCTTTCTCCTTTCACTCAGTTCCACTCACCAGTTTGTAAACGATTCCAGATGTGAGGGGTCAGAGCTTCGGTGCCTGCGTCTCTGGATTCTCCTCTGGGACTTGGGCCCTCTGGCTTAGGGCTCAAGAATCCAGAGCTATGAGAAGGAGGCAAGGACTCCTAAAGGTGAGAAAGGCCAGAGAAGAAATGTGAATTAGATGAGAACTGAAGAATGCAGGAAGCTAGGACAGACAATGAGGTATGGAGATAAGGAAAAAAAGAGATAAATGGATATAAACAGTACAGAGATCAGGAAAAAACACAGACTAATGGAAATAACTAATACTTAGGATTCTGGTTGAGAACACAATGACAGGAATAGAAACAAGTAAAGAAAACGTAACCAAGGAGAACCTTTAGAAGTAGGAAGGCAGTGAAACACATTCTTAAACCCCATCCCTCACCTCCTGCAGCAGTTCCGGTTTTCTGGGAGGCCGCTCCCGCCGTTTGGGGGGGAAGGGATTAACCCCGGCAGAGTCCCGGGGAGTCCCGCCCACCCCCCTCACCATCAGCCCTGGCTCCTCGAAGTGGGAGTCTGGGGAAAAGGGGAAAACTGTCAGCACCTATCTCATGCTATCCTTTACTCTAGCTTTTCTTCCCTATTCCACCTCCCAACCCTTCTGCCCTTGCTAACTGTAGCTCCCCAGCAAGAGGGCTCCCTCCCAGACCAGAGACTGTCCCTACCCTTCCCCTCCCCCTCCCCGCTTACCACTGACACCACTGTTGTTGGCTCTCTGGGGATCGTATCTGGTTGGGGGCCGAGGGGAGGGGCCCTGAGGGGTGTGGGGAGGCCCAGGCTTGGGCCTTGGGTGCCCCCCTGGTGCAGTTGTATTCCCTTGGCGGCTGCTGAGCTGGGCCAGAGCTTGTTGGATGCCAGCAGGGTTGCTGTGGATAACTTGGTCCAGGCGGAAGACAGCAGAACTGCTGGGGGGTGGGGGAGGCAGAGGAAGCCCAGGGGGACGCTCCTCCGGAGGACGGCTGAAGAGAATAGAACATCAGCTCCAGTACTCACTAAATTGTTACCCCTTCCCTACAAGTCTAGAATCTTTTTTTTTTCTTTTTTTACTTCCTCTTCCAACCTGTCCTCCCTGTTAAATCGAGATGTTTTTGAGACCTTCTCTGGATATATATGTATTTAAGTCTACAGATTGAAAAACAAAGGACAGGAAATCTGGGTAAAGTAACTACATTTCAGCTACTTTACCCAGACACCCAACTCTTAGTTCATTTCTAGCAGGCCTGTCCCTCCTTAGGTCTGAAATACCACAGCACCCACCTCACCTTTACCTTGCAGTTTTCTCCCCTCCCCAAATACTTTATACCCTTACCGTAATTAATCTTGGCAACCTGTCCCCACCCACCTTCGGTTCTTGGGAGAGGGCCAGCTCCTCTTGTCCCCTCGTCCTGGGCCGGTCCTCCCCCCAGGGCCCCCGCCACCTCCTCCACTGCTGCTGCCACTGCTGCCAGCCTTGCCCCCTGGGCCTGGGCGCCGGTTCTGCCGTTCCATGCCTGGCCGCTGACTTGAGAAGCTCCGTTTGCTCAAATCCTTGGCTCTCTGGCTTAGGTCTCCACGAGGGAGGGCTGAAACACCTGGTCCAGCTCCACCTCCACTGCCCCCAGGAACTCCCACAGTTTTGGGGGTCAGCAGTGCTGGTGGGGGAGCCTCCTTGTCTCCTCGGCGCTCACTAGCAAAGTCGCTGCTCTCTGATGCAGTCTCCCATTCCTCATTGGCTTGGTCTGAGTTCTGGTTTGACAGATCAGGAGACTTGGCAGCTGCCCGGCGAGGAGGTGGGGCCACTGCGACTGGGTTAAGGACTTCCTCAGCTCCAGGAGCAGAGGTTGGAAGGGCTAGGGAAGAGGGCTTGCCATCAGCCCCTCTGGCAGCATTCTCTCGTTCCTGTTTCAGCCTCCGGAAACGAGGTGGTTTGTCCTGCTGCTGAGCCCTTCCATGGCGCCTCCTTCGGGGTCGCTCCCCATCTTCCACACCTATGCCCACATTGCTGCCTCCATTGCTGCCTCCCCGGGCCATAGGAGAAAGAGGCCCTGAGATCAGCTTCTCTTTCAATGGCTCCTTGCTTGTTGGCAAAGGGCCTGTTGGAGGCTTCTTGGGGGCCAGGGACTTTGTTGGAGGGTTCCAGCCTGGGCAAACAGGGGGAGGGGGTCGCCCACCCCCTCGGCCCCGGCGGGATGGCACTCCTCTGGGAGTGAAGACTCGCCCACCCCGGGCAGTGGAGAAACGGGCTGGCGCTGGCGAAGGAGGAGCTCCTGGTGGTGGGGGAGCAAGAGGGGCCTGGGTGAGTACTCCCTCTTTGGCTGGGGGGGCCTCTTTGTCTGATGGGGCCAGGTCACTCTCATGGGTCTCGCTGCCTGTTTCTGAGCCCCGCTGCCGGCGCCGTTTGGGGATTTCTTCATACTCTGAACCCTCACTTCGTGTCTCGCTGGCAGTACGGCCTCGGGGAGCAGGGGGATGGTTTGGCCCCCCTGCCCCACCTCCACGCCCGTCATCTCCACGGAACTCTCGGTAACTACGGAACTCACGGCTTCGGGCTCCCCGCCCCCGCCCCCCATAGGTCCCCCGAAAACCCCTCCCTCTGGCAAAGTACTCCCCTCGGCCCCGGCCACGGCAAGAGGTGGGACCCACCCTTTCGTAGGAATAGTCCCGCCGAAGCCTTGGGGCAGGGGAAAGATTCCCACTGGGTGGGGGGTCCTTGGGGCCCCCCATCTTTCCCTTGGCAGTCTTGAGTGGGTCTGGCTTTGGGCCCTTGGGGGGTTCATCCCCTTGTTCGAGGGGCTTAGGAGGCAGCTCTTCCATTTTTGTAGGTGGTGGGGGTTTCTTTATCGGCCCAGCCCGGCGGGGAGGGGCCCCTGGCTCCTCTGGAGGGATTCCACGGCGACTGCTGCCAGGACGAGGGCCCCAGCGGGTTTCTGTGCGATTCTCCCTGCGTGGTGGTGGTGGGCCTTGGCCTCCAACCCCACGAACAGGTTTTCGTCCAGCTTCTGGACCTGTCAGCTGTGAAGTCTCTTCCTTGGGGGGTTCCTTCTTGGGTGGTGGAGCTTGTATCTTGGCAGCCTCGTCGCTGCCTGGGGGCCAGGGGAGTGGACGGGGCCCTGGAGGAGTTGGCTCCTCCAGAGGGAAGCGAGGGATTGGGGGCCCAGGGGTTCCATTCTCAGGGAAGCCTGGGTAACTGGCCAGATAGGGTGGCGGGGGAGGTACTGGAGGAGTCTCGCTTCTGAAGAGGGAGAAAGAAAAGAATGGAAATAAGTATCTTAGGAAAAGGAAAAGGAAAACTGGGACTAACTAGCAGGAAAAGAATATGCTTTATTATAATCTAAACACCTCTTTCAGATTCCTGCCTATCTTCCAACCAATAATCCAAAGTACTCTCCTCTTCTATATCTAGATCTTTTTTACTAGGAAGTCACCCACCTCTCACTACCCAAACTCACCTCATCCCCTTGTCATCCTCATCTGCAGACTGGCATAGTGGTGAAGTAAGTGGGCGTGGGTCGGCAGGTGTGGTAGCAAAGACGTCTCCTACCCAGGCCAACTTTGTATCTACTGGTGGGGTGCCCCGTTCCCGTAGGAGGGGTGGTGCATGGCGTTCAAATGGTTCTGAACCTGATCCCCCACTGTCTGAGCGTTCCCGGGGAACTAGGCCTGAGAATAAGAATATAGAAAAATATCATTTTTTATATACAGGCTCTCCAGACCAACACACATCCCAATCTGGTCTTTCCTGCCAAATCAGCTCTTCTATCTCTTGCTCCAGTAAATTTGGGTCTTGAATGCATCCATAAAACAGGGCTGCTCACCCAGCTTCCCTATAAAGAACCAAACTCTTCAAAACCATCCTGATTAAGGAAGGATAACTATTTGCCCATTCCTTCAACAAAAAGCAATCTCAACAGTTGTAAGCACATATCCTCCCTTCTTCACTGGGCCCTCTCTCTCCAGTGAGACTGATAACCACCACCCAGGGCTAAGGGATACCTACCACTCCACCCACTGTGTCTCTACTGTGGACCCTTACCAGAGGGATGCACACCAGGTGGGTAGAAATCCAGAGGGGGCCGGCCCTGAAGGAGCCGGGGGTCCACATAGGGAGGAATCATCATCCAGCGGGGATCAAAGTTCATTGGGGGCATGGGAGGGGGCCGGCCCAGAGCTCCTGGGTACAGGGCCTTGGGGGGTGGCGGTGGAGGAGCCTGTGGAGCTGGCACAGTCCCCATGGTCACAGGCTGTGGAGGTGATGGGGGCACTGGGGCAGGTGGGGCAGAGCCTTGTTGGTGTTGCTGCCACTGCTGTTGCTGTTGTTGCTTCAGGAGCTGCTCCTGGCGAAGAAAAGAAAGAGGGATGAGAGAAGATCAAAACCTCCGCAGACAGGGAAAGAACTCAGCAAAGGAAAAAATTATTAACTTGATGGAAATCAGAGTGATGGAATGGAGACAGGACTGGATAAAGAGACCAAGGGATCCAGAAGGTAACTTATAGATAGGGTCAAAGTTGCTGAAGCCAGAGAGAAGCAGTCCTTAGGGAGGCAGTAACTTGATCTCACCTGCTGCTGCCGCTGGAAACGAGGAGGCAATGACTTCTGATATTTGGGGTAGCCCAAGCCTTGGCTGGAGGACTGCCGGGTGGGACCAACCCCATCACCCTTGGGTTCCACCTTTGGGGCTGGGGGAGTGATAGGAGGAAGAACCTCTTCTGGTGGTTCAGGACCCTCTTTTGAGGACAGTTGGGGTTCCACTGCATTGAAAAAAAAAGAGAATAATCAGAGTGGCACAGTCCATCAATAGATAGTTCATGAATACCCTCGCTTCTAACTTCCTCTCTGAAGATTGAAGAATAGGAAGCCCTTCCCAGTTAAAATGCATGAAAACACTTCAAGGGCCCTCAAAACCCAATGGTAAGGTAATTCTCATCTGCCATGCCAGAGACCCGGGTTCAATTCCTGGAGCCTGCCCATGCCAAAAAAACAAACAAAAAAACCCCTCAAATAACCAGTGGTAGCACCATTTCCTACAAAACCACCAAAATTAACAGACGGTTCTCCAAAGTCCTATAGAAAATAAATGTTAGATCACTACTTATTCAGTACTCCAGGTAATAAAACCTTTCCTCTCTTAGACACTCATACACTTGAAGGGACCCCTTTCTATTACTTGACTGCTCAAAAAACCAAACTGCTTCTACTTTATTTACTTCCATCTTCACCACTCCACACCCTCAACCCAAGTAGAGCAGAGATCTGACATATGGTAGTACTATCCTCATCTCCGTACCTGGGCTGGCTTCGAAGCTGCTACTGCTGGTGCTACTGGTACTGCCGCTACCACTCACCAGGGTGGGAGGTGGAACCACACCTGGAATGGCAGTGGACTGGGCAGAAGGGGCCTGTGTTGGCTCCTCAGGTTCTTTCTCTGGTGTTGAGGCTGGTGCCGGTGGTAGAGCTGGAGGTGCAGGGGGTTCTTTGGGGATTGCAGGTGGTGGAGGTGGAGCAGGCGGGGCAACTGGCTCTGCCTTGAGCCGCTTGTCAGGTGCCCCAAACTTCTCATCAAGCCGCTTGAGCTTCTCAGCACAGGCTGCCCGGCGCTCTTCTTGCATGCGTCGTTCCTCTTCTTCCCTCCGGCGCCGAGCCCGCTCCACAGCCAGGGAGATTTCAGATGATGACTGCTTTCGCCGCTGCCGCCATGCCTCATCCTCATCTTCAGGTGCTGGGAGCTTACAGGAAGGGCCCCCACGATCCTGTTAATGGACAAACCAGACAGGGCCAGGGATGTCAGTCGTGATGTTTCTTACCACCTCTTCCACAGACGATCAGCTATCTCTAGCTGTGCACTGCAAGGACCAAGGTTTGGGGTTGGTGACTTTTCTGGATAGAGCCAACTCCAATAAATCTTATTTCCCTGTTCTCTTCTTTCAAGGACCCAAATACCCAGGCCCCCTCGTTCTTCCTCACTAGTATGCCAACCTCTCTTCTTTTTCCCCTAACACCATGGGTGTTTCAAACCTATTCAGAGATGCTACACTTCATGTAGGCCATTTTCAGGCCTTCCTCCAGCTTCCTCTATTATGACTGCCTCAATTATTCAACTGACACCAATCTCCCACAACTGACTCTCTCATCCCTTCATTGCAGACACTCACTGGGTAGTCCCCAGGGGGGCCCCAGTTCCCGGCGGGGCCCCGGTGAGGTGGGGGTGGGGGAGGCTTTGGGGCAGGAGGCCCCGGCTCTGTCTCTGGTGGCCGAGAGGTCTCTGCCCAGGCCGTCTTGGGAGGGGTCGTTTCGCTGCCGGGGGAGTTGCCCTTTTTGCCATCTGCTTCAGGGGGCCGTTCCTCACCAGCAGCTGATTGGGAATCCTTACTGTGAGGCAGACCAACAATAGAATTAAAATCAGCTACAGCCCAGAACCTCTAAGAGTAAAGTAACATGACAGGAACTGAGCCCCCACCCCCAAAATGGTCCTAACTCACTGGCCCTCGGCTCCCTCCTCATCAGAGTCTCGCCCGTCTTCCTCATCGCTGAATTTGAGCTTTTCAGTGTAGTCGACCTCCTCATGGGCCCCTGAGAGAAAAAGCAAGGAGTAGTAACCCAAGCATTTTGCTCTCCAATTTCAGACATCTTCCAAAGACACAGGAAGTGGCCTGAACTCCAATGGGATACACTACCAATGCCTCCATGTCCTCCCTCTTTCTGTCTGAAGTAGAGATCCATGAACTCTGGGTCTTGCCATTTCCCACCCCAATATTACTCCTCAGTACTTTGCCAGGACGCAGCTTTCCTCCAGATATCTCTCCTATATTTCATTTTCTGCTTCTCTTCCACACAATCTCCCCTTTTCTCATCAGACTTTGCCTTTTAAGATCCAAATAACTGGTCCTTAATGCCCATTTACCTGCCCAACCATCATCATTCTCCTGGTCCAACTGGTCAAACTCTTTGAGATTATCCTCTTTAAGGATGGAAGGCCGACCCACAGGCTCTACCAGGCGCATTGGTGGTCCTGAGCCCCGGGGGCCTGCCACACGGGGGAAACGGCTATATACAGAAAAGCAAATGGTACACAGAATAAAGACAATATGTCACCACATACAGGACTGGACTTCCTGGCTTGAAAACCATTTCCGCCCCCAACCATTAACCCAGACCTGGATCGCTTACCTGGGCCCATCAGGAGTGGGGTACCGGTAAGGTCCCTGGGGTCCATAGGGTGGAGGGAATGGGAGATATGGGGGATACATCTGTAAAAGGGCCCAACAGTAGTTGCTCAGCAGGACAAAGAGTCTGCCAGCTCCTTAAGCCTGCTATCACCCTCCCCACACTGACTCCATCCTAATATTCCCCCCAAAAACTAGATTCTGTTTCCTAACTCCCTAGCTTCCTAGGCAACCACTCCAAAATAAGGCATCAAAACTCACGAATGGCGGCATCATTCCGCGGTAGGGAGGGAACTGGGGTGGGCCTGAAGGCTGCAGCCCCCCCCGGGGGTCATGACCATGATGAAGTTTGGAGTCCGGGCCCTCCAGCTCATCAGGACCATGCCCACCACCGTCCCTCCAAGTTGTAGAATCTGTATTTTGGAAAAAGTAGACAAGAGAAATTGATGATTTGGGGGCAAGTGAAGGACACATGGGGAGTTGAATAAGCCAGCACCTGGCTCTGAAATGGTCAAAAGGAACAGAATAAAGAAATGAGTGAGTATGAACCACCAGACAAGGACACTTACTTTGGGGGCGGAGGCTTGGTCCGGGCCCAGACGACTGTTCGGCAGACTCCCTTTCCTTGGCAGCCTTGTCCTGGTCGCCAGCCGCCTGCAGGGTCGGAAATTCCTCTCGAGAGAATCGTGACAGTAGGCTTGATGCCCTTCCACCTGTTGGGGTAGGTGGAAGAACAGAAAGTGAACAGATGTTTACTTAGGACCCACCACGGAAGCCATGAAAGGAGAAGGCTCTGTGTTAGGTACCTGATTGTCAGGTTTCTGCCCAAGAAGCAAGGTCACTTCTGGGACACCCCCAATTCTTATGTGAGAGTGAGACTTATACATGCTAATGTGCCCCTTAAAACTGAATATGGGGGCTTAAGATTTAGCCAAAGAGGACCAAGTATACCCACCATGGTGCCCAAATACTTGCTAATGTGCCCCTTAAAACCGAATATGGGGTTTTGAAGATTTAGCCATAAGAGGACCAAGTACACCCCCATGGTGCCCAAACACAGTTCCCCTAAAATCCAGGCACTCACCATCTCCATGTGCTCCATGGGTGACGCTGGCTTGTGCCCAGGACTTTACTCCGCTTGGAACGGAAGGAGTGTTCTGGGGAGGCGGAGAGGCAGAGATGATTGTGATATGGATGGGAAAGCTACAAACCATTCTTCCCTGCACCCCTTCAATATCATGCACATCTTCAGGTACCTCGGGGGCTGCTGGGGGTCGTTTCGGTTGGTTGGAGGCAGACGTCTGTGAAGCCGGCAGTGGCTGCGATTCCGGCGGCTGAGCGGTTGAGGCATCGGAACTGAGGGGAGGGTGGGACAGGAAAGTTTTCTGGGGCCTAAGACACTGCCCTTACAACTCCAACTAGTGGAAGGTGGGGACTGAACCCAGGCCCATCCATTAGCATTTGCATATTCTAGGACAAAATTCTATAATCTTGTCACTCTGCATAGGCTGCCTTCTGTTTCTTCATGCTTTCTCCCCATCTATGATAGGAAGCTAAAGGTACCATTCCTTAGTTGTTTAACAGGAGACCTGGAATACAGAGGAGAGAGGTCTCCCTCTTTGTCTCTGGTTTTTCTGTGGCAGGGCGAGAACAAGCTCCAAATCACCTCAAAGTTTATTTACTCATTACTCTTAGGTCCTCCTTCTACCTACCTCTTGGGGTCGGACTGCTCCTGTTTGCTTGCCCATCCTGTCCCGTCTTTCGGCACTAGTGAGACATTGGGGTCATTGCCTTTGTTCTCGGCTTTCAGGCTTGGGAGGTTGGCTGGGGGTGGCATACGCCGGGCAATAGCAACTTTCCCAAGACTCTGCAGGCCATGGCGAGGGGCAACTGAAGAAAACATGGAGAGGGTCAAAAATACCTCACGTAGGAGATCTGATAGCCTCCTACTCTAAGCTTTGTTTGGACATCCTCAATGTTTTATCCACCCACTTCAGACTTCTCTTAGAAGCCATAGCTTCCCCTTCTCTTGATGACCTCCAAGATCACTATTGGTAAGGCTGAGATGCATTACATTCCATGATTCAATGTGGGAAGGGTGATCTTGAGCCTGCAGAGAACAAGCTGGCTCTAGACCTCTCCAAGTCCACATCTCTCTTCCTCCAATTCTTACGTGTCCAAGGACAGGGAACCACAGGCACGCCTTTGTAGGAGGTTAAATGGCAGTCACCTAGAGCCCAACACCCCCTTCACTACCCAAGAAAAAGTTGGGGAGCCTCCAGTGGTCCCCGGTCTCTCAATATCTCTGCTATAGCTCTGTTTCCCTTCAAAGAGCTGCTCTTAAGTGTATACCCTGTTCACGCCTAGCCTCCAGTCATTAGGAACATCTTTCCAGGGCCCTCACCGGCGGGTTTCTGGATCTCTAAGGACTTGCCCTTATACGTATCAAACAGGTTGAGCGAGGAATACTTCTTTCCATCCTTCCCCTTGGCAGTCGGCCCCGAGCGATCGGACATTGCGCTGGAAGCTCATTGAGTACGTTGGGTCCCGCAGGCACCTCCCCCGAAACGTGCCGGAGCCTGTGGGCCAGACATCAAGGGCCTCAGTCTCTGCCCCTGCACAGATTCCAAGAGAAGCCCACAAGCTCTCATTCAGCCTCATTAGGAGCCCAGACATGTGGCCCTCTAGTGTCTTTTTCCCCTCCTGTTTAAACTCCTGTTTCTTGAAGCAACCACAATCTATTGAGCCCCTACACAGCTCAAATGCCATCTTCTGTCTTTCCTCCAGAAATCTCTTTCAAGGAAATAAAAACTAAAATCTAACATCCGTCTAATAGAAACACTCTCTTCTTTGTGCCAATCTATTAACATTAAAAGGCCTCTTCATTATCCCCACTAGTAATAACCTCTTTTCTCTCCACCAAAATCATTTCAGAGACCTACCAAAAAATGGAGGCAAGCAAGTCCAAGCCCCACAAAAATCAGAAAGAGAACTACAACTGCAGAGATACAACCTTAAAGCCCCTATTATTAGACACCAGCTCCCTTAGCCATGCCTCAGAGCCCTGTGGCCCCAGGCTCCATTCCCAGTGGCTTCAACCTCCCACCTGGGGAGGTTTGCAGGAAGGTATGCAGGGAGTTTAAGAATTTTATGAGCTTGCTCAGCCAGACTGGAGGCTGGTGCCAGGGAAATTCTCATGAAACAATCGGGGTGCTACATACTCCCAGGCTACAGAACTCCAAATATCTGGAGTCCTTTTTCTAAATTTGTCCCCAGCCTGCCTATTGGGAAAATATGGTTCCAGATGAAATACTAGTGGGCTTTGGCTGACCCTATGGGACTGAGGAAACAAAGCATTACAGAGCCATCTCAAGAACATCCTGTAACCATAGCTAGACCAACTTCATTTTCCTACATTCAGTAAGAAAGTCCATCTCCAGTCACTCCTTCCTTGAGTACCGCCTGTTCCCCAACAAGGACCTATTCTCCATCCTCAGTTCGTTCCAGAGTGTCAGGTATTCATTTATTGGGGGGTTTGGGGTGGTGGTGACAGTAACAGCACAGAGGAAAGAGATGGTAGGTGAAGAAAGCAAGGAAAGACAGGACCAAGATGAGGGCTAAAAAAAGGGAGGAAGAACTTTACGACAGGATAGAGTAAGTCGATGGAAAACGCTTTGTATGTTTTTAAGGAGTGAAAATAAATACGTGACAGAAAAAGAAACAGAAGAGTCCTGGAGTGAAGAGACTCATACTAGAAAAGAAGAATATGAGAGCAGGTGGAAAATAATACACGGCAATAGAAATGTTAAGGATGTGGAGCAAAGGAAAGTAAAGACACAATCTTAAAGAGACCCAGGAAGAAAAAAGGGGTTGGGGTAGATAAAACGGTGATAAGAAATAAGAAAAATAGAAAAGCAGAGAAGGGGAAATAGAGGAATGGAGAGTGAAGATGCAGGATTAAAAAGTGGGTTCCAGGGTAGCAGTGACTCAACACCAAGAGAGGAATCAAGAAGAGGAGGCCGGAGCCCTGGGCGATGGGGGGGGGGGGGGGTCAATATGGAAGAAAGAAGACCCTCCAAGAGGAAGGCTATCGTGTGCGGCCCACCCGAGTGCAGCGGAGGAAGAGGGGGCCCCCAAAAGGGATGATAGGGGAGGAGCGCAACCCAAGGTGGGGAATTAAGGGCCCAGAAGCGGGGATCGCCCCATGAAGCTAAGAAGGTGGGAAGGAAGGGAACGGGCAGGTTGAAGACCAAGAAAGAAGAAATGGGGGTGCGGGTTCGAGGGTGGGTGTACCGGAGGGGGAGGGGCAGGCAGGTCCCGGCAGCAAGAGGACAAAATGGCGGCGGCTAATGGCAGCTTCTCCTCCCCCCCGGCCCGCCACCGCCGCCGCTGCCGCCGCCACCACCGCTCCCGCACCGGTAAAGGGCGTCAGCCCTCGGTCCGCTCAGACTCACCTGGCCGGGTGCGCGGGGGTCCGAGACCGGGGCTTCGAGGCTCCCCGGGGCGGGATGGCGGTGGGGCGGGGGCGGATGGCGGCGGATGGCGCCGGGCTCGGCTCCTCCCGTCTCCCTCGCTCACTCCGCGGCTGGGCTCCGACTAACGGCCCATCCGGGCAACCGCCGCCCCCGGGAGCACCCCCCTACACCTACCGCCTCCTTCCGCGCATAGACCCGCCCCTCTATTTGCATAAGAGGCGGGGCGCTGTCTTCCCTACCCCTCTTAACGCCCAGCACCGTCCTTATTTTAGGAAAAGGAAGGGCCTGCGGAGAATGAGGGCCTATTTGCATAAAGAGGAGGGACTTACAGGCGCTCGGACACCGGTTGGCTGAGAAGGCGGGCCCCCGACGTCGGCCGTTGAGACGTGTAGCAGGGGCGGGAATGCAGCGCCCGCCGGCCGGGCAGTTGGGGCGCAGAATTTATGCGACGAATGTAATAAAAAGAGGCGGAGCGTGCGTCCGACGTTCGTGGAAATATGGGAGCGGAGAGACGTAAGGACGCCAGAGTGGAGGGGAACGATGCCGAGCCCATGGAGCTTTCAGCGGTGAGGGGACGGGATGCATTAGTTGCCGTAGGGCGGAGCTTACGTAAACCCGGCTGAGTCCGGGTTCACGCGCCTTTTCGCGAGAAGTGAAACACCATAGGGGCGGAGCCTTTATTTATTAAATCGTGTCGTGCCAATTAGGTGGATAGACAGGCTAGTCCAAAGGGAGAACGTTCTTCAGCGTCCAACGTCGAAGGCATTCTTTGGGAATTCTATTTATTTGCATAATGTATGCAAATCGTTTGTATAAAGATAGGCTAAGAATGTCCTCTTCACCACAATGACGGCAACTAATTGACTAAGACGGACTCATTTTTTTTTAACCTATAGTTTTCATTAATGGATGTATATATTTGCTACTATTGGAAACTTGTATTCTCTTCACGGAGAGTTTCATCTTACGAAATACAAGCTGTACTGATTTTCTCCTTTGTCTTGTTTTAGTCGGCTGTACAACCTTCTGCTCCAATGAGACCCTACTGCCTGGTCAACAAAGCATTCAAGTCATGTTTTGGAGACCTGCTGAGGTCTGTGTTACCAGGGAGATATGCACAGAATGTTGTGGAAGTACAGGGAAAGAAAATCTTACTGCCTAGGGAAGGTTTTAAAAATGCTTCTAGAAAGACATGACTCATTAGGAAATATGAAGAACTAACTAAGACAGTTAAATTTGAAGAGAGGATGCATATCTCTCAAGCCCAGTGATCCGATGGGGATAGTAGTGGCTTTGGGGACTGGTGCCTAGACTAGTGTGGCTAAATAAAGGGATTGCCTATACGTTATGGAAAATGAGATTGGAAAATTTAGCGGGAATCAGATATAACTCTTATCCTGAGGCCCAGTAAGATATTTCAAATGACTTCAGTTCTTAAACTTTCAAAATTATTCTTTCACTCCCTCTCCCTGTCCATTTACCACCCCATTTATTTGCTCCCCTTTGCAGCAAAACTTCTTGGAAGAGCTGTTCATACTGTCTTCCAATTCTTTCTCTCGCTGTTTATTTTATGATCTCTCTCTTGCTGTGTTTTAGAGAAGTTGTAGCTTTACAGTAAAAGCATGCATAAAATACAAAGTTCCCATATACTACCTTATTATTAACATCTTGTATTAGCATAGTCTCCTATTCCTTCTTAAACCCACTCTAGTTAGGCTTTCACCTCCAACCTCTATCCAAATTGGATTTGTCAAGGGCATCCATGTCTCAGGGCTTGAAATAGCATTTGTGTGCTGATGACTCCTAAATGAGTATCTCCATCCCACCTCTCTCCTGCACTCCAGACTGGTATACACAGCTAGGTACTTGACATTTGCTCTTGGATATCTAATAGATCGTTTCAAAGTGATTATGTCCAAAATGGAAATCTCCATTCCTCCCGACCCCAAACCTACTCTATTTAGAGGCTTCACCATCTCACCCAATGGCAGTTTTAAAAACCTAGTTAAGTCAAAAATCTTGGACTCCTCAGTTACTCCTTTCTTTTTTTATCTCATTGCCCACTTTCAGTTAGACTTAAAAAAAATCATATCTTGAAAAAATCTTCAGAATCTGAACTCTTCTCTTTACTTCCACTGTTTCCATCTTAAGGAGCCACCCTCATCTCTCAGCAGTAGCCTCCTAACTGGTCTCCCTGAGTCTACCCTGCTCCTACAGTCCATTCTCTACACAGCAAGCCAGAGTGGGCCTTTTCTCAAAGAAGGCCTCAGAGGACTCACTCCTCTGCTGTAAGTCCTGCAATGGCTCCCTACTTCTTTCAGAATAAAAGCCAGAGTCCAGGAATGCAAGGGTAGTTCAGTGATAGAATTCTCGCCTGCCATGCTGGAAGACCCTGATTTGATTACTGGCTTGTGTACTCCCCGCCCCCCCCCCCAAAAAAAATTCAACAAATGGGGCTACAATACCGGGATACTCACATGGAAAAAGAATGAAATGTGACCCCCACCATACAGCATACAAAATAAAAAAATTTGTAAAAGCCAGAGACAGCTATATGATGATGTTGTGAACCACTGATTGTATGTGAATGTATACTGTATATCAATAAAAAATAAATAATTTTTTTTTAATGCCAGAGTCCTTACAGTGATTTACGTGACCTGGAAGACCTGGTCCCCTGCTATGTCTCTGACTTTGTTTTGGTAGAGTTTACTCTTCTGGGCTGTTGGAGGAAAGGTCCAGGAATCATCTCACTGAAGGCCTTTGGATCTGTTTAGCCTTTTTTGCCACCTGAGGCTGCCCTCAGTATCCTCCCAGTAAAATAGCCTTTCCCCTTCATTTGCTAGTCTCAATTTCTGTAGCACAGACACACACATTTATCCCCTAAAGGGCCTCAGTGAATCATTTAACTCTTAAATTATCAGGCCCTGTAGTGTTGTGAATCCTTTATTCCATCCATTAAGGCCAGTTCTTTCATCCATCCATCCATTCAAGTTTTAAACATTATTGAGGGCTTATGCTATATCAGGCATTGCATAATGGGGATAACATGACCTTATCCCCATTTTCAGATGACTCAGAGAGGCTGAATAATTTACCAAGTCCAAAGCTTATAGTGGTGTAGAATGCTGGCTCAAGGTAATCCTTGTTTTTCATGAAAGTGACCATGGGCCTGTGTAATGTATCTTTGTATGTGTCTTTTCTTCCCACTAAATTCCTTGAGGTCAAGGCTGTCTTATACACTGGGAATCCCTCCTGGCTCACAAAACCATCTGGATGTGGTAGACACTACAGAATTGTTGATAGATTGCTCTCATGGACAAATCCTTGCCACCCTTCCCTCCTCCCCAACCCAGGAAAGAACAAATCCCCCAAATACCAAGCTGCCTGCATCTGGAAGAGGATGAAGAGGATAATTTATTTAATTTACAGTTTGATGCTGGCTTACAATTTTGTCTTTTTCTCAGTTGGGATCATTAGAAGCCCTTCAGTCCCACCTCACTCCCTTAAGTCAGGGCAACTGAGAGATGGCTTTCTTGGTTGGGGGGCCCTTTGGCTTTTCCTGTTCTCTCGCTTTCTCCTCGTACATCAGGATCCTGTTTGGGACGGGATAGGAGAAACACACAGGGATCAGAGGACTCTCTCCTCAAGAGAATAAATCTTTGGCTGCCAGAAGGGGCGCGGGTTGTGAGGGTTGGAGTAGGAGGAGAAGGGCAGAGGTGGGAGGGCTGGGCGCTGCGGGGGGGCTAGAATCTTGGGTGGGAGTATGGGGAGGACCTTGGAAGGGTCGCTCTAGGGATGGAAGAAATGGAAACTGTGGAATGTGCAGCAGGTGAGCCTGGGGACAGCCTGAGGGAGGCTGGAACTGGAGGCTTACATTTTAAGGATGGCTGATCTCTTGCCTAACATCATCCTGAGGAAGTCCGAGTAGCTGAACGTTTCCCCAGAGCCACTGGACACCTCCAGGATTAATTTCTTTAGCTCCAGGTGGGTCTTGGGGATCCCAAGTTTCTCCAGCATTTGCTTCAGGGACATTATATCTGGTGGAAGATGATGGAGGGGGAGGGGAGGAAGACACACACACACACACACACACACACATGCTCACACTCTCCTTGCCCATCTCCACATTCCCATTTCCCTTCTTTCTACTCAAGTATAGAAATGGAAAGGAGCCTCTTAGGCAAGCCCTCCCCCTTCCTAGATGTGCCCATCCTCACCCCACCCTCACTCCACCCCCAAATTCACTCTTTTCTCACCGATATCTCCGTTTCCATTCTGGTCAAACTCCATGTATTTCTCTGAGTAGGGGGAGAGAGCAGGGAGGAGAGGGTAAATGCTAGCTGGAGGGTCAGAGGCCACAGGCAGAGGCGGGGCAGGAGAGTGAGGAAGGGGGGTGGCTGACAGAGTGGAAGCAGAAGTTATGAGAGGAGGAGGCAGGGCAGGCAGACCAAACTAGGGGTTGGGGAGTTCAGGGGCCTGATAAAGTGTAGGGAACTAGAGGATGGGCTGAGAGGAACAGGTCACGGAAAGAGACTGCAACCTGTGAGGCCACAGAGACAGTCTCCCAGCTGCCCACACAGAATTTTGTGCCTCGGCTGTCCCGCTCTGTTTTTGTGGCGATCTTAACTCCCCACCCCCCAATCTCATCTGCAGTTTCCCCCTCACTTTTGAAAGCTTCCAGTTTGGAGGGCAGATCCTCATCACTGCCGTATTTGGGATCCTCCAGAAATTGCTGTGGGGTGAGGAGTGGGGGAGAGTAAAAGCCTGGTAGGCCCTCCCAGTCCTGGGCCCCTACCCCCAGGCCCTACTCCCTCAGTTCTTCCTTTTTACCTTGTTGATTTCATCAAGTCTCTCTTCCTGCTGGGCCTTCAGCAGTCCAAAAGCTTTTCCCCCTGAGCAGGCATAAAATTTCATTGATTCAGGTCCCCTTCTTCTCCTCATCACCACACCCAGCCAAGAATATCCACAATTCTGCCTTCCTAGGCCAGCTAATCCCCCTCCTATCCTCCAACCCAGGTTTGTCCATCTCCTTGCTGCCATTTTATGCTTCTGCCTAGATCGTCTTCCCTACCCTGTAAATCCCTGGTTTGGCTCATGGTTCAACAGATGCTGAAGGAGGTAGGGAGTCAGAACAAACTGGTCGTCTTTCTGTCTGCCTACTCTCCTCTCCTCCTCAGAGCCCTCCCAGTTAAACTTCCCCTTTCCCCTCATCCCCTCCCAGGTCGCACTTCCCCATAGGTTTCTGCTGACACTAGCACCCCAAGAGGAAGGGGGAGCTGGGTGTAGAATCAAGATGAGAAAATAACATCCTCCCAAATTCCTCTTAGCAAGAGCCCTGTGTGCACGTGGGAGAACTGTTTTGATAATCCAATGGAGTGTGGGGTAAGGAGGTGTAAGACTCCAGATGTATTTATTCTCAGAAACAAATGGCTTCAAACAGGTCCCATAGTTCAGGTAACTAGAACACCCTTCATTTCGTTGGGTTTCATGTGTCTGGGCATGCAAGTTTGGATAGGGAGCTGAGGAAGGACTGGCTGAATTTTTCTATGCTGAGGTCAGGAGAAGAATCTGAAGCCTGCAGGGAGCTCTGGGAGATGGCAAGATGGGTGCAGAGTCTGGAAAGGGAGACAACTCTCCCTCGCAGCTCCTGGAGAAGGACTTGGAGATGTGGAAATGTTTGAAGAAAGCATTCTAATTTGTCTGTTGTAGGATGTGCAATGTAACCCCTCATCTTATCTCTTTTGAAATATTTAGTAAAATCTACAGAGCTCAAGGATGCAGGAGTGTAAATAGATTCTTTGGAGGAACTGAAAGTGGTACTGAGAGAGACAGCATTTGTAGACACAAGAGCCAGAGCCAGAGACAGACATCAAGTGTGCGCGTGTGTGTGTTTGCGCACACTTGCCTGTTCGTATTGGTAGGGCAGGGGATGGTGGTCACTGTGAAGATGACAGAGTTAATGAGTAGCCTCTGATAACTAAGGCCCTCTGAAGCATACCCTTTCCCCTTTGCTGCTTTCTTTGGCTAATCTCTTCTACAGGAAGTGAGGATGGTGCACCCCCTTCTCTGAGGCATCCTTGTCCAAATTCCAAGCCCAGAGATCCATCCACTCTGCCCTAGCATGGATGGAGACAACTTTTTTCTCCCCTTCTGCTGCTGGGAGTTTTCGCTTCTCACTGCCCTCTCCCTAGCCTGTGCAGGTGTGGTAGCGAGGTGGTGTGGACTCTGACTTCTTTACTTCCCCTTCTTGCAGCTGCCTTCTCGTCCTGCAGAGAGAGCTGCAATCCCACGCTTCCTATGGTCTCAGGGTCTGGTGGTGGGGAATTCATTCCTTAATCCATAGTCATCATTCATTGAACAACTATTTATTCAGTGCTTACTATATTCCAGGTATGCTCCTAGGCCCCATGAACCAAACGAGTAAAAACTTTTGTCCTTGTAGGCAGACAATAAAAATAAATAAGTATATTAGAAGTGATAAGTGCCTGTGGGGAAAAGCAATGGAGGAAGGAGGACAGGAAGTGCTAGGGGACAGCTGCAGTTTTAAATAGGATGATCAGGGAAGGCTTCTCTGAGAAGGTACTATTCAAACAATGATTTCAAGGAGGTGAGGGAAACAAGGCATATAGATATCTTGGAGAAGAGCATTTTAGGCAGAGGGAACCTGGGGTGAGAGCATGTCTGGATATCTGGAGGACTCATGGAATAGCAGGGAGGCCTGTTGGGTAAGGCCTTGTAGGCTTCTGTGAAGATCCTGGCTTTTATTTGTAGTGGGATTGCCTCCCAGGGTGGTCTTGGCATGGTACCGTGATGGAATGGAGTTCAGATGCTCAAAAAACCTTCCTGGAATAGAGAAAGTCAGTGATGTTGGCTGCTCTGACTGTGGAACACAATCAAAGACTAAAGGATGTCTAGAAGGGCAGGTGGGTAGAGAAGAAAACCCAGGGCTTAAACACAGATGTGGGGAAGGGCTGGAAGAACAGATGCAAGAAGACGCCCCTCTCCAGCCCCAACTCAGAGGTTCTGGCTCACAAGGGTTAGGGTTGAAGGGGAGGTGGGGTCTCTGGGTCGCAAGCTTCAAGGGGACCACAGCAAGAAGGCCAATGAGAGCTTGGAAATAAGGAAATGGATTGCTCTCTGACAGACTGCAAAGTGTAGATCTGAGCAGAGATATACAAACTCTCTTTTAAAGTAGTGGTTCTCAAAGAGTGTTCCTTCTACCAGCATCAGCTTCACATGGAAGAATGTTAGAAATGCGAATTATTGGGACCTAATCCAGACCTTAATCAGAAACTCTGGTTGGGTCCCCAAATCTACTTTTTAATAAGCACCTCACGTGATTCCGATGCACACTCAAGTTTGAGAAATAGAGTGGTTCCCAGGCTCAAAGACTTGGGTGTACCTTGGCTGAAGGTGTTAATAACATAGCTTCAGGATGGATCCATGAGTGGTGGGGCCCGTCAGCCTTGAAGGCTGGGAAAGAGAGGAGTCAGCAAAGGCAAGGGAGTCTTGCAGACAACCGAGAGAGGTGAGTGGTCAGCAGTCAGGGTGTGAATTATGAGCAGTCTCAAGAAATAGACCTGGCGCGAGTGCAGGCTGAAAGGTGCGTGGTCGCCGGCCCGACCACCGCAGTCCCCGCCGAACCCGGACCCTTCCGGCCGCCCCCACCTCACCTCGCCGCCAGTGGCGCTGCTTTTTGCTGCGGCCCACTTCGCCGCTGCGGCCCACCTCGCCGCTGTGTCCGATGTGCTGGAACTCACAGACGAAGACTTGGAGAGTCGCGTCGGCGACACGGGCTCTGCGGGTCTCATGCTCGTTGAGTTCTTTGCCCCTTGGTGTGGACACTGCAAGAGGCTTGCCCCTGAATATGAAGCTGCAGCTACCAGATTAAAAGGAATAGTCCCATTAGCAAAGGTTGGTTGTACTGCCAACGCAAATACCTGTAATAAGTATGGGGTCAGTGGATATCCAACTCTGAAGATATTTAGAGGTGGTGAAGAAGCGGGTGCTTATGATGGGCCTAGGACCACAGATGGAATTGTTAGCCATTTGAAGAAGCAAGCAGGACCAGCTTCAGTTCCTCTCAAGAATGAGGATGAATTTGGGAAGTTCATTAGTGATAAAGACCCCTCAGTTGTGGGATTTTTCAACGATTTATTCGGTGAAGCTCACT
Organism: Tamandua tetradactyla; assembly: GCF_023851605.1. Lineage (NCBI taxonomy): Eukaryota > Metazoa > Chordata > Mammalia > Pilosa > Myrmecophagidae > Tamandua > Tamandua tetradactyla. The sequence goes on along the minus strand of NC_135331.1, from coordinate 87,205,927 downwards.
CTGAGTTCCTAAAAGCAGCCAGCAACTTGAGGGATAATTACCGATTTGCACACACCAATGTGGAGTCTCTGGTGAAGAAGTATGATGATAATGGAGAGGGAATCACCTTGTTTCGTCCTTCACATCTGATTAACAAGTTTGAGGACAAGATAGTGGCATACACAGAACAGAAAACGACAAGTGGCAAGATTTAAAAATTTATCCAGGAAAACATTTTTGGTATCTGCCCTCACATGACAGAAGATAATAAAGATATGATACAGGGCAAGGATTTACTTGTGGCTTACTATGATGTGGACTATGAAAAAAATACTAAAGGTTCCAACTACTGGAGAAACAGAGTGATGATGGTGGCAAAGAAATTCCTGGATGCTGGGCATAAACTCAACTTTGCCGTAGCTAGCCGCAAAACCTTTAGCCACGAACTCTCTGATTTTGGCTTGGAAAGCACTACTGGAGAGATTCCCGTTGTTGCCGTCAGAACTGCTAAAGGAGAGAAGTTTGTCATGCAGGAGGAATTCTCGCGTGATGGTAAAGCTCTTGAGAGGTTCTTACAAGATTTCTTTGATGACAACTTGAAGAGGTACCTGAAATCTGAGCCTATCCCAGAGAGCAACGATGGACCTGTGAAGGTAGTAGTAGCAGAGAATTTTGATGGAATAGTGCACAATGAAAATGAAGATGTGCTGATTGAATTTTATGCCCCTTGGTGTGGTCACTGTAAGAATTTGGAGCCCAAGTATAAAGAACTGGGAGAAAAGCTCAGCAAAGATCCAAATATTGTCATAGCCAAGATGGATGCCACAGCCAATGATGTGCCTTCACCATATGAAGTCTGAGGTTTTCCTACTATCTACTTCTCTCTAGCCAACAAGAAGCTAAAGCCAAAGAAATATGACGGTGGCTGTGAATTAAGTGATTTTATTAGCTACCTCCAGCGAGAGGCTACAACCCCCCCTATAATTCAAGAAGAAAAACCCAAGAAGAAGAAGGCACAGGAGGATCTCTAAAGCAGCAGCCAAGCATATCAATTGTAAAAAGAACTTTTCCACCAGAGAGGGCAAAACCATTGAGGAGGAATGGGACTTACATGGGATTTCTACCTCTCAGAGCTGAGAGGACAGGATGGGTATAATCTGAATCCTGTTACATTTTCTCTAAACTGTTTCTTAGCTGTTTATGGAAACATCAGGACCAGTTTATGTTTGTGGTTTGGGGAAAAAATTTGTGTTGGGGGGATTGTTGTGGAGGTGGGGGGAATTGAGTTGGGGGGAGTATTTTCTAAATTTTGTACATTTGGAGCAATGACAATAAATGAGCCCCCTTTAAAAAAGAAAGAAAGAAAGAAAGAAATAGACCTGCTAGAACCTCAGGAGATTTGATCCCCTTATGGAGACCCAGGCAATGTTGCTAAATGTCCTTGTTATGAATCCCACCTGCAGGAGAACTGCTGCTCAAAATTAGGCCCCTGAAGGAGGCCTAAGGGAAGAGAAAGCACTGCCCGCAGAGCTTGTCTGTGTGTGTGCTCTGGCTGTCTTCTCTTTGCCATTCCATTTCTGTTCTAGTTTGAAAACTGCCAGAATGCAATACACTTGAAACAGAATGGCTTTTAGAAAGGGGGACTTTATTAAGTTTTAAGTTTACAGTTTTAAAGTCATGAAAATGTCCAAATTAAGCAAGACTATAGTAATGTCCGATCTAAGGCATCCTGGGAAAGATAACCTTGGTTCAAGAAGCTGTGGACATTCAGGGTTTCTCTCTCAACAGGAGAACATGGCGAACGTGGTGACGTCTGCTAACTTCCTCTGCAGGATTCTTATTTCATGAAGTTCCGCCGGGGGCGTTTCCCTTCTTCATCTCTAAAGGTCTCTGGCTGCATGGGCACTCATGGCTCTCAAGCTTTTTCCAAAATGGTTCCCTCTTAAAGGGCTCCAGTAAGCAACCCCACCTTGAGTGGGTGGAGACACATCTCCATGGAACCCATCTAATCAAAAGTTACTACCCACAACTGGGTGAGTCACATCTCTATGAACACAATAAAAAAACTCCTACCCAGCAATATGAATGAGAATTAAAGGACATGGCTTTTCTGGGGTATACCACAGATTCAAACTGGCACAATTTCCCTTCTTCCACTTTGTTCTCTGTCCCTGGAAACCTGTCCAAACCACATCAGAGGGGCCTCTGACTTCCAGCTGGGTCTGGCTGATGGCGAGGACCAGAAGGAAAATAGCAGGAGGAAGGACACTTAGTTGACAGTATTCCGTTGGCTACCTTCACACAAGGTCACCTCAGACTGACTACACCAAGACCACCTAAGGGCAGTACTCTCCAGGTGATCTGCTCTGTGGGTCTGTCTGCTTCCAGGATTCGGTAGCTCAGAGGACAGTTTGCAAGTGGGTCTGTGAACCTGGACGGGGAAAAAAGCATACCTCGTTTTCTCACGTCCAACAGTGAGTGCGCGGCCTTGTCAAAAAACACTTCACTGTTCAAAGTTTTAATTCCAGCCCAGCAAGAACGTCCTTTGCACTGAAATGTCTTTGTGTATTCAAATTTAACTTTAACTTGACTATGTTTTTAATATATTATATTATGATTTAGCACAGTGAAGAATATAATTTCTTCTGTCACGAGTTTTTATGGATATTCTGATCAGTGCAACTCGATGTAATTGCCTTGTTTTGTTATTATTTATTTTTAAAATGTTATGCTTTACTAGGATGCCAAAGGGATCTGTGGCACAAAATAAGTTAAGAGCCTCGGCTCTAAGCCCTCCCTCCTCCTTCCCTTCCGGCCTGGAGCATAACAGTGACAGCTCCTCTGCTTCTAACCCCAGGTAATTGTTTTGTCCCTTGTAGTTCCCCTACACACCTGACCCACACCTTTATAAATAACCTCCTCAGAGGATCCTAATTTCAGGGCTTGGTCTCTTCTCTGTCCGGCCTGTCCTGGATACAGTGTGCCCAGGTGAGCATTTAGCAGGCATACAGGGGAGTGTGAGGGGCTGGAACCCTACCACTCTGTTTCTCATTGTCGGTGGACTAAAGGGCATTCTGATATCTGCACCCAAGCCCGGAGTTTGCTTAGTGAGAGGCTGTCTCTGAGCGGGGAAGGCAGGTCGGGTTCTGGGCCTACAAAGCGTGGCCCTGCAGAAGGATTACAACTGTGGTATTTAGATTCAGTTGTCAACTTGGCCAGGTGAAGGCACCTAGTTCTGTTGCTGTGGACATGAGCCAATGGTACATGAACCTCATCTGTTGCTGATTTACATCTGCAGTCAGCTAGGAGGCGTGTCTGCTGCAATGAATGATGTTTGACTTAATTGGCTGGTGCTGAAATGAGAGACCACACTGTAGCACAGCGAGCAGCTCGGCATTCCTCATCTCAGCACTCGCAGCTCAGCCCAGGTCTTTGGAGGTGCAGAAAGGAATCACCCGGGGGAAAGATGTTGGAACCCAGAGACCTGGAGAGGCGGCCAGCAGAGACCATCCTGTGCCTTCCTAACTAACTAACAAACTAAATCCCCTTTTATTAAAAACCAATCCGTCTCTGGTGTGTTGCATTCCGGCAGCTAGCAAACTAGAACACCAACTCTCTCACATTTTCTCACGTCCAACAAAAAAGCCATTGCGAGAAGCTGCTGCTTCTCTAAAAAGTCTCCATGTAGGACTTTGAGAGGTCTGGGGCAGTAGCATATTTCTAAACCTTTCCTATTCTCTCTTGGGAACCACGTAAAGCAATAAAGATAATTTATTTAGACACTCATGTGCGCACACGCCCACAGTAACTTCAGTGATACTAGGAGTCAGAGAAAACCTACAAGTTCCAAATTCTGTGTATGCGACCAAATTCTGAGCTGAGCAGGCAGCCCCAACAGGGCCTCAGGGAAGGACAGGAAGGGAGCAAGGGTCCTGGTGACTAAATGACAGCAGGTACTAACTGTTCCTCTTGGTTACTGCCGAGAGCAGTGTTGGCCGAACAGATCCAAGCGCTGGCAAAGATGGAGGAGAATGTTTTATAAAGTGCTCAAAGGGACCCAGAGGTGGCAGGTCTCAGAAAGTACCATAAAAATTCTCCTCCTGTGCCTTCTTGGCCAAAAGGGATAAAAGAAATGAAACAAAACAACGTTTCAGTGGCTGCAAGATTTCATACAGAGTCAAGAGGTCATTCTGGAGGCTATTCGTATGCGTTATATAGATATTCCTTGTAAGTTTCTAGAGTATTAGACTAACTGGAAGGAAATACCTGAAACTGTCGAACTGTGTTCCAGTAGGCTGGAATCTTGAAAGTGATTGTATAACTATACAGCTTTTATCATGCAACCGTGTGATTTTGAAAACCTAATACTCCCTTTATCCAGGCTATGGGCAGATGAGTAATAAAATAGAGACCAAAAATAAATAAATAACTAATTGGGGAGGATAATGGATATGGGATGTTTTGGGTGTTCTTTTATATTTTTATATTTTTTTTTTTCTTGGAGTAATGAAAGTGTTCTAAAAGAGTGATGCTGAATGCACAACTATATGCTGATACTATAAGCCACTGATTGTATACTTTGGATGGATTATTTGATGTGTGAACATATTTAAAAAGTTCTCCTTCTTAATAATAATATTGAAGTGCATCATCCTACAAGCTCTTGGGTGTTGGCAGCCTGTGACACCTCTTGTGAAAAAAAAAACAGGGACACCTAAAGTTGGTGGTAGAAGCTTTCTTCACCAGGATAGGTTCTGAGAGGCAGAGGAGGTGGTGGTAACACAGAGCTCCCAAATTTTATTTATTTATTTATTTATTATTTTAAATTAAAAAAATATGACAACAAAGAAGCACAAACATTCCTAACATATAATCATTCTGTTCTACATATATAATCAGTAATTCACAATATCATCACATAGTTGCATATTCATCATTATGATCATTAGAACATTTGCATCAATTCAGAAAAAGATATAAAAAGACAACAGAAAAAGAAATAAAACGAAAACAGAAAAAAAATTATATGTACCATACCCCTTACCCCTCCCTTTCATTGATAACTCACAGTTTAAACGAAATTTATTTTAACATTTGTTCCTCCTATTATTTATTTTTATTCCATATGTTCTACTCATCTGTTGACAAGGTAGATAAAAGGAGCATCAGACACAAGGTTTTCACAATCACACAGTCACATGGTGAAAGCTATATCATTATAAAATCATCATCAAGAAACATGGCTACTGGAACACAGCTCTACATTTTCAGGCAGTTCCCACCAGTCTCTCGGTTATGCCTTAACTAAACAGGTGATATCTATTTAATGCGTAAGAATAACCTCCAGGATAACCTCTCGACTCTGTTTGGAATCTCTCAGCCATTGACACTTTGTCTCATTTCTCTCTTCCCCCTTTTGGTCCAGAAGGTTTTCTCAATCCCTTGATGCTGAGTCTCAGCTCATTCTAGGTTTTTTCTCAATTCCTTGATGCTGCCAAATTTTAAAGAAATAATCTATTGTTATAACAAAAGAGAAAGAGCCCTTGAACTTAGAAGCCTGGAAAGCTATCCTGGACCTTTCCTAAACCTCTTCAAGGTCCTCCTGCTAACAGTCTGTTCTGTGTTCTCTTTCAAATTTTCTTGAAATATCTGTTTCGCTCATTGATTTTCAAACTTTTTTTCTAAAATGCATGTTAAAGGCTAAACATTTCCTTCCATGTGTGGTTTTAGCTACATCCCACAATTTTTTATAAGCCCTGTAGTTTGGTTTTAAATTCCATTATATGATATAATTCCATTACATGAAATATGATTATATAATCATAATATTTTCTCTTTACCTTTTTTTTTTTTTGGCGGGGGCTGGTGGTGCATGGTCTGGGAATCAAACCCATGGCTCCCATAGGGAAGGTGAGCCTTCTACCACTGAACCACCTGTGTACCCTCTTTACCTTTTAATTATGTAGAAGTATATTTTTAAAATTTTAAAACAGTAGAAATGTTTTTTTTTAAATTTCCAAACACAATATATATTGTTTTTATGACTCTTATATTGTCACGGATTATGTTCAGCAGCTGTGTTCTGTGTATCGATTCTTTCTTTCCCTAATCATTTGTAGGTGCCTGAAAAGAATGTGTATATTCTGATTTTTCTAATTATTCTAGATAGAAATGATTATAAAGCTTGGTAACTTAGATGAGGCCTCCCAAATCTGGGTTCATCACTCAGTGCAGCTTCAATGTACAGCCACACCTAATGGGCTGAGGAGGAAAAATGTTTATATATGCTGGTCGGAGGGCAGGGGAAACTTCCCAAATCTGCCTTTCTGTAGTGATTTTTCAATGGACTTTTATACACTGTAATAGCTAGGGTTCTCTAGAGAAACAGAATCAGCAGGAGATATCTGTAAATACAAGGTTTATAAAAGTGTCTCATACAGCTGAAGGGATATGAGTCCAAGGTCTGTAGGGCAGGCTGCCAGCTGGCAGCTTCAATGAAGGTCCTCAATGGACTCTCACGAGAGGCTGGCTGGTTGAAGCAGGAAAAGTGACTGTCTCTTCTGAATCCTCCTTAAAAGCCATCCAGTGATTAGATTGTAGATGCAATCAGCTGTGGGTGCAGCCAAAGCAATCATGATTTAAGTCCATGACACATTCTCCAGCAATAAACACGCCAGTGCTTGCCCGACCAGACAACTGGGCACTACTACCTGGCCAAGCTGACACGTGCACCTGACCATCACGTTTGCATTAGAGACAAAGAAAGATAATATCTTGGGTAACAGGTAACAGGGGTCTGGAGAACTTCATTAGTTCCATATCTCAGTAATTTACTACTTTCTTTAGGATTTACATCCTGTGTGACACCTGGGCATGGTGCCTCCAAGTCTGGGGTGATAGATGAAAATTTACTCATATCTGGATGCGAACTCTACATTTACATATTGCTCCTCTGCGAGACCAAGAGCTCAAATTCACAGCTTGCTTATAGTTTTAAGGTTTCAATTAAAAGGCTACTACTACATTAATTGTCAAGCTTGTTAATTGTCTGTTTCTTCTTTTCCATTTCTTTTTTTATCCACTCAATGATCAATCTGAAAGATGGAGTTAGTCTCCCGCTAAGATTTTAGATTAATAATATTGAAAGTAATAATAATAATAACAAAACACCCCTGTGCAGAAAGTTCCAGGGCACACAGGAACAGTGCCAGGCAGCCTGGTGGAGTCAGGAATGCTTCTCAGTGGAAGGTGAGAGGACTCCAGAGTAGAGGTGATGCCTCACTAGCCCTTGTTCTCCCACTCGGCGAGAAGAGGGGGAGAAAGGAGGTGAGAGAGAGGGGTACAGATGGGGAAGGATGGTGTGCTGGTTTGAAAAGGTTTTTGTGCCCTAGAAAAGCCATGTTTTAATCCTAATCAACCTCGTGGGAGCAACGGTTTCTTCTAATCCTTATTCAGCACTGTATGTTTGAAACTTTAATTAGATTATCTCCCTGGAGATGTGATTCAATCAAGAGTGGTTGTTAAATTGGATTAGGTGGAGATGTGTCTCCACCCATTCTAGGTGGGTCTTGATGACTTTACCAGAATCCTATAAAAGGAAACATTTTGGAGAAAGCGAGAGATTCAGAGAGAGCAGAGAAGGATGACAGAATGCCACAGAACCACGAAGCAAAGAGTCTGCTGGCCAGCGAATTTTGGAGATGAAGAAGGAAAACACCTCCTGGGGAGCTGGAGAGGACTAGCAGATGATGTTGTGTTTGCGAGTCCCCTTCCAGCCAAGAGAGAAACCCTGACCATGTTTGCCATGTGCCTTTCCACTTGAGAGAGAAACCCTGAACTTCATCGGTCTTCTTGAACCAAGATATTTTTCCCTGGATATCTTAGATTGGATATTTCTATAGACTCATTTTAATTGGGGCATTTTCTCGGCCTTTGAACTTCAACTAGCAACTTATTAAATTCCCCCTTTTAAAAGCCATTCCATTTCTGGTATATTGCATTCCAGCAGCTAGCAAACTAGAACTGGGGAGAAATAATGTGAAGAAAGAGGCAGAAAGAATATGGAGAGAGATGGGGAAGAGAGAATTATGGAGAGATGGGATGGCTGGCACATGGGAATGTTCACTAAATATTTGTTGAATGAATGAATTGATAAGAAAATGAGAAAATTATATATATATATAGTATTCATATATACTATATATATGCAAAGAGAGATGTGGAGAGAGATGTGGGTGTGATAGATCCGAATGAATAAAAATGGTGAGATGGGGAAATATGAAAGAGATAAGATGAGAGATGAGAGAAAAAGAGGAAGATGAAGATGAGGTGTCTGGCAAATTACAGACACTCAATGAAACCTTTGTTGAAGAGATGGATGAGCCTCTCTGCTCAGGAGGGGAGAAATGGAATGGATATTGAGAAGAAACCACAATCCATCATAGAAGCCATTGCACTAGTTTTTTTTTTTTCTTTCTTTTTTTTTATTAATTAAAAAAATTAACTAACACAACAATAGAAATCAATCCATTCTACATATGCAATCAGTAATTCTTAATATCATCACATAGGTGTATGGTCATCATTTCTCAGTACATATGCATTGATTTAGAGAAAGAAATAGCACTACAACAGAATAAGAAATAAAGTGATAACACAGAGAGAAAACACAAATAAAAATAAAAAGTACAAAAATATATAAGAGAAAAAAAACAAAACAAACAAACAAAAAAAAACTATAGATCAGATGCAGCTTCATTCAGCGTTCCAAGATAATTACATTACAATTAGGCAGTATTGTGCTGACCATTTTTTTTTTTTTTTAGACATCATACCATTCTACATATGCAATCAGTAATTCTTAACATCATCACATAGATGCATGATCATCGTTTCTTAGTACATTTGCATCGGTTTAGAAGAACTAGCAGTATAACAGAAAAAGATATAGAATGTTCATTTAGAGAAAAAAAATAGAAGTAATAATAATAAGAACAAAACAAACAAAACAAAACAAAACAAAAACCTATAGCTCAGATGCAGCTTCGTTCAGTATTTTAACATGATTACTTTACAATTAGGTATTATTGTACTGTCCATTTTTGAGTTTTTGTATCTAGTCCTATTGCACCGTCTGTATTCCATCAGCTCCGATTACCCATTATCTTACCCTGTTTCTAACTCCTGCTGAACTCTGTTACCAATGACATATTCCAAGTTTATTCTCGAGTGTCGATTCACATCATTGGGACCATACAGTATTTGTCTTTTAGCTTTTGGCTGGACTCACTCAGCATAATGTTTTCTAGGTCCATCCATGTTATTACATGCTTCATAAGTTTATCCTGTCTTAACGCTGCATAATATTCCATCGAATGTATATACCACAGTTTGTTTAGCCACTCGTCTGTTGATGGACATTTTGGCTGTTTCCATCTCTTTGCAATTGTAAATAACGCTGCTATAAACATTGGTGTGCAAATGTCTGTTTGAGTTTTTGCCCTTAATTCCTTTGAGTAGATTCCCAGCAATGGTATTGCTGGGTCGTATGGCAATTCTATATTCAGCTTTTTGAGGAACCGCCAAACTGCTTTCCACAGTGGTTGCACCATTTGACATTCCCACCAACAGTGGATAAGTGTGCCTCTTTCACCGCATCCTCTCCAGCACTTGTCATTTTCTGTTTTGTTGATAATGGCCATTCTGGTGGGTGTGAGATGATATCTCATTGTGGTTTTGATTTGCATTTCTCTAATGGCCAGGGACATTGAGCATCTCTTCATGTGTCTTTTGGCCATTTGTATTTCCTCCTCTGAGAGGTGTCTATTCAAGTCTTTTTCCCATTTTGTAATTGGGTTGGCTATCTTTTTGTTGTTGAGTTGAACAATCTCTTTATAAATTCTGGATACTAGACCTTTATCTGATATGTCGTTTCCAAATATTGATTCCCATTGTGTAGGCTGTCTTTCTACTTTCTTGATGAAGTTCTTTGATGCACAAAAGTGTTTAATTTTGAGGAGTTCCCATTTATTTATTTCCTTCTTCAGTGCTCTTGCTTTAGGTGTAAGGTCCATAAAACCGCCTCCAATTGTAAGATTCATAAGATATCTCCCTACATTTTCCTCTAACTGTTCTATGGTCTTAGACCTAATGTTTAGATCTTTGATCCATTTTGAGTTAACTTTTGTATAGGGTGTGAGATATGGGTCTTCTTTCATTCTTTTGCATATGGATATCCAGTTCTCTAGGCACCATTTATTGAAGAGACTGTTCTGTCCCAGGTGAGTTGGCTTGACTCCCTTGTCAAAGATCAAATGACCATAGATGAGAGGGTCTATATCTGAGCACTCTATTCGATTCCATTGGTTGATATATCTATCTTTATGCCAATACCATGCTGTTTTGACCACTGTGGCTTCATAATATGCCTTAAAGTCTGGCAGCGCAAGACCTCCAGCTTCGTTTTTTTTCCTCAAGATGTTTTTAGCAATTCGGGGCACCCTGCCCTTCCAGATAAATTTGCTTATTGGTTTTTCTATTTCTGAAAAATAAGTTGTTGGGATTTTGATTGGTATTGCATTGAATCTGTAAATCAATTTAGGTAGGATTGACATCTTAACTATATTTAGTCTTCCAATCCATGAACATGGTGTGCCCTTCCATCTGTTTAGGTCTTCTGTGATTTCTTTTAGCAGTTTTTTGTAGTTTTCTTTGTATAGGTCTTTTGTCTCTTTAGTTTAATTTATTCCTAGGTATTTTATTCTTTTAGTTGCAATTGTAAATGGGATTCGTTTCTTGATTTCCCCCTCCGCTTGTTCATTGCTAGTGTATAGAAATGCTACAGATTTTTGAATGTTGATCTTGTAACCTGCTACTTTGCTGTACTCATTTATTAGCTCTAGTAGTTTTGTTGTGGATTTTTCCGGGTTTTCGACGTATAGTATCATATCGTCTGCAAACAGTGATAGTTTTACTTCTTCCTTTCCAATTTTGATGCCTTGTATTTCTTTTTCTTGTCTAATTGCTCTGGCTAGAACCTCCAACACAATGTTGAATAATAGTGGTGATAGTGGACATCCTTGTCTTGTTCCTGATCTTAGGGGGAAAGTTTTCAATTTTTCCCCATTGAGGATGATATTAGCTGTGGGTTTTTCATATATTCCCTCTATCATTTTAAGGAAGTTCCCTTGTATTCCTATCTTTTGAAGTGTTTTCAACAGGAAAGGATGTTGAATCTTGTTGAATGCCTTCTCTGCATCAATTGAGATGATCATGTGATTTTTCTGCTTTGATTTGTTGATATGGTGTATTACATTAATTGATTTTCTTATGTTGAACCATCCTTGCATACCTGGGATGAATCCTATTTGGTCATGATGAATAATTCTTTTAATGTGTTGTTGGATACGATTTGCTAGAATTTTATTGAGGATTTTTGCATCAATATTCATTAGAGAGATCGGCCTGTAGTTTTCTTTTCTTGTAATATCTTTGCCTGGTTTTGGTATGAGGGTAATGTTGGCTTCATAGAATGAGTTAGGTAGTTTTCCCTCCACTTCGATTTTTTTGAAGAGTTTGAGGAGAGTTGGTACTAATTCTTTCTGGAATGTTTGATAGAATTCACATGTGAAGCCGTCTGGTCCTGGACTTTTCTTTTTAGGAAGCTTTTGAATGACTGCTTCGATTTCTTTACTTGTGATTGGTTTGTTGAGATCATCTATCTCTTCTTGAGTCAAAGTTGGTTGTTCATGTCTTTCCAGGAACCCGTCCATTTCCTCTAAATTGTTGTATTTATTAGCGTAAAGTTGTTCATAGTATCCTGTTATTACCTCCTTTATTTCTGTGAGGTCAGTAGTTATGTCTCCTCTTCCATTCCTGATCTTATTTATTTGCATCCTCTCTCTTCTTCTTTTTGTCAATCTTGCTAAGGGCCCATCAATCTTATTGATTTTCTCATAGAACCAACTTCTGGCCTTATTGATTTTCTCTATTGTTTTCATGTTTTCAATTTCATTTATTTGTGCTCTAATCTTTGTTATTCCTTTCCTTTTGCTTGCTTTGGGGTTAGCTTGCTGTTCTTTCTCCAGTTCTTCCAAATGGATAGTTAATTCCTGAATTTTTGCCTTTTCTTCTTTTCTGATATAGGCATTTAGAGCAATAAATTTCCCTCTTAGCACTGCCTTTGCTGCATCCCATAAGTTTTGATATGTTGTGTTTTCATTTTCATTCGCCTCGAGGTATTTGCTAATTTCTCTAGCAATTTCTTCTTTGACCCACTCATTGTTTAGGAGTGTGTTGTTGAGCCTCCACGTATTTGTGAATTTTCTGGCACTCTGCCTATTATTGATTTCCAACATCATTCCTTTATGGTCCGAGAAAGTGTTGTGTAAGATTTCAATCTTTTTAAATTTGTTAAGACTTGCTTTGTGACCCAGCATATGGTCTCTTTTTGAGAATGATCCATGAGCACTTGAGAAAAAGGTGTATCCTGCTGTTGTGGGATGTAATGTCCTATAAATGTCTATTAAGTCTAGTTCATTTATAGTAATATTCAGATTCTCTATTTCTTTGTTGATCTTCTGTCTAGATGTTCTGTCCCTTGATGAGAGTGGTGAGTTGAAGTCTCCAACTATTATAGTATATGAGTCTATTTCCCTTTTCAGTGTTTGCAGTGTATTCCTCACGTATTTTGGGGCATTCTGGTTCGGTGCGTAAATATTTATGATTGTTATGTCTTCTTGTTTAATTGTTCCTTTTATTAGTATATAGTGTCCTTCTTTGTCTCTTTTAACTGCTTTACATTTGAAGTCTAATTTGTTGGATATTAGTATAGCCACTCCTGCTCTTTTCTGGTTGTTATTTGCATGAAATATCTTTTCCCAACCTTTCACTTTCAACCTATGTTTATCTTTGGGTCTAAGATGTGTTTCCTGTAGACAGCATATAGAAGGATCCTGTTTTTTAATCCATTCTGCCAATCTATGTCTTTTGATTGGGGAATTCAGTCCATTGACATTTAGTGTTATTACTGTTTGGATAATATTTTCCTCTAACATTTTGCCTTTTGTATTATATATATCATATCTGATTTTCCTTCTTTCTACACTCTTTTCCATATCTCTCTCTTCTGTCTTTTTGTATCTGACTCTAATGCTCCCTTTAGTATTTCTTGCAGAGCTGGTCTCTTGGTCACGAATTCTTTCAGTGACTTTTTGTCTGAGAATGTTTTAATTTCTCCCTCATTTTTGAAGGATAATTTTGCTGGATATAGGAGTCTTGGTTGGCAGTTTTTCTCTTTTAGTATTTTAAATATATCATCCCACTGTCTTCTAGCCTCCATGGTTTCTGCTGAGAAATCTACACATAGTCTTATTGGGTTTCCTTTGTATGTGATGGATTGTTTTTCTCTTGCTGCTTTCAAGATCCTCTCTTTCTCATTGACCTCTGACATTCTAACTAGTAAGTGTCTTGGAGAACGCCTATTTGGGTCTAATCTCTTTGGGGTGCGCTTCTTGGATCTTTAATTTTAGGTCTTTCATAAGAGTTGGGAAATTTTCAGTGAAAATTTCTTCCATTAGTTTTTCTCCTCCTTTTCCCTTCTCTTCTCCTTCTGGGACACCCACAACACGTATATTTGTGCGGTTCATATTATCCTTGAGTTCCCTGATACCCTGTTCAAATTTCTCCATTCTTTTCCCTATAGTTTCTGTTTCTTTTTGGAATGCAGATGTTCCATCCTCCAAATCACTAATTCTATCTTCTGTCTCTTTAAATCTATCATTGTAACTATCCATTATTTTTTCTATGTTTGCTACTTTATCCTTCACTTCCATAAGTTCTGCGATTTGTTTTTTCAGTTTTTCTATTTCTTCTTTATGTTCAGCCCATGTCCTCTTCATGTCCTCCCTCAATTTATCGATTTCATTTTTGAAGAGGTTTTCCATTTCTGTTCGTATATTCAGGATTAGTTGTCTCAGCTCTTGTGTCTCATTTGAGCTATTGGGTTGTTCCTTTGACTGGGCCATATTCTCAATCTTTTGAGCGTGGGCAGTTATCTTCTGCTGCTGGCGTCTGGGCATTTATTCAGATTTCTCTGGGTGTTGGACCCAGCAAGGTTGTAAGATTTTTCTGTGAAATCTCTGGGATCTGTTTTTCTTATCTTGCCCAGTACGTGGCGCACGTGGCATACGTTTGTCTCAAGTGTTTGGAATGGGTCTCCCCCAGTCACCGATCTCCGTGGCCTGGGGATTTCGGATCCAAATCTCTCCGTTGGTTCAGGGGCCACGCGTGGTGGGGGCGTCAGCTGCCGCGGCTTGAGGGGACCCTGTGGCTGGTTGCGGGCCGCAGCGGGCCTGGGGAATTCCCCACCGGACCAGGAAGCCTCCCGTGGGGGGGGGGCTTCCGCGGCTTGGATAGCCCTCCTATCTGAGACTCGTATCCGCGGACTCGAAGCAGAGACTCGAAGCCGCCTGCAAAAGAGGGGTGCCACCTGCCTCGGCTTGGGAAACTTGCTTCTCCAATACTCTCAGCCGGCCCGGGAAGGGGGGAGGGAGTAGCTCGGACCACCGCAGCTGCCGCTGATCGGAAAATCGCACGCCGCTCTGGGGTCTCACTGCAGCCGAGTCTCGCAGTCAGTCTAGCCAGCCCAGACTTTGGATAGCCCTCTGATCCGGGACTCGTAGCCGCGTACTTAAAGCCGAGACTCGAAGCCGCCCGCAAAAGAAGGGCGCCGCCTGCCCCGGCTTGGGGAACTTACTTCTCCGATACTCTCAGCCGGCCCGGGAAGGAGGGAGGGATTAGCTCGGACCGCCGCAGCTGCGGCCGCTCGGGGGTCTCGCCGCAGCCAAGTCTCGCAATCAGACTTGCCAGCCCAGACTTTGGATAGCCCTCTGATCCGAGACTTGTAGTCACGGACTCGAAGCCGCCCGCAAAAGTGTGGCGCTGGCCGCCTTGGCTGGGAAGCTTGTCTCTCCGAGTCTCTCAGCCAGCCCCGGAAGGAGGGAGGGATTAGCTCGGACCGCCGCACCTGCGGCTGCTCGGGAAATCGCCCGCCGCTCGGGGATCTCACTCACCGCAGCTGAGTTTCGCAGTCAGACTAGCCAGCCCAGACTTGGTTACGCTGTGTGTCCATTCCCTGCTGTAGCCCCGGGAGCTGTTTTGTACTGTTTCTGTTCACCTATTAGTTGATTTGGAGTCGGAGGAACTAAGACGCATGTACCTTACTAAGACACCATCTTGGATCTCGCACTAGTTTTGTTTTGAGATGATGAGGGTCTTACCTAGCAGTGGGAACAAAGAGGTGGAGTGAGATACCCTTGATATTTCAGAGGCAGAATGGACAGGACTTGGAGATTGTTTGGATGAGGCAATTCAGGGGGAAGGTAGAATAGAATAAAAGCTCAAGCTTTTGCTTTAAGTTGCTGGGTGAATTCTGTCTCCATTCCCTGAGACATGGCATATAGGAGGGTGACTAGGTTTGGATAAATAGTGGTGATTTTGAGGTGCCTATGGAATACACAGGGGCAGAGGTCTAGAGGAAAATTAAATATTCTAGACCCAGATCTCAAAGAATAGGCCCAAGGAGGAGATGTAATAGCGGACAATACCCAGAGTAAGCAGTAGTTAAAACTGGATGTGACAGGGTAGATAGCGGAGAAGCTTATCCTACCGAAAGACATGCCTAAGAGTTACTTCTGGACCTCTGTTGTTGCTCAGATGTGGCCTCAGTCTCTCTAAGCTCAGCTCTGCAAGTGAAATCATTGCCCAACCCCCATATGTGGGACATGACATCCAGGGGTGAGTCTCCCTGGTGACATGGGAGATGACTCCCAGGGATGAATCCGGACCTGGCACCATGGGGTCAACAATTCCATCCTGATCAAAATGGAGGAAAAGAAGTGTAACTAATAAAGTATCAATGGCAGAGATAGCTCAAATAGAGTCAAGAGGCCACTCTGGAGGTTGCTCTTACACAAGCTTCAATTCGACTACCTATAACCTGCTATACCCCAACCAGGACCATTCCAGCCAATCCTAAAGAACACCTAGGGCAATATATAAGATTCCACAAGAGTTCCATGCACTAGAATAACTTTCCAGATATCTACAACCTCTAGATGGGTCCCTGGTCCAGATAAGTCCTGAATTCTCGAGGGCCCAGCCTCTTCAGAGCATCGGATACTTCCATTGCCCTACCCCATATTAGTGACAGGCCCTTCCAATATGAAAAATTTAGAATTGCCATAGCCTAAACACCCCTAAAGGAAGGGTTGGAAAGATCAAATGTGATGGTGGAGTTATACAGTGAAGATAGGATTTAACAAATGAATATGAATGCTGAATCATTGAATTGATATCTCTTTTAGTCTCTAGCATCTTAGAGCAGCTAGAAGTAAAAACCTAAAATTGTGGAATTGTAACCCATGTTAAACTCTGAAATATGTTTTACGAGTAATTGTGGTGCTGTGCTTTGAAATTTATTGCTTTTTTGTATATATGTTATTTTTCACAAAAAAGAAAGAAAAAGGTCAATTCTAATGATAAAAAAAAATATTTAAGCCCTCTAGCCTCCTATATTCTGGAGCAACTAGAAGGAAAAATCTGAGAGGATCGTATGGTGGCCCATGATAGGCTCTGGGATCTGTCCTGTAACTACTTGTTGGGGAGTGCTTTGAAAACTATTGCTTTTTAATTTCTTTGCTTTGTAAATATATGTTATACTATACAATAAAAAAGTTTTTTAAAAAAGCAAGAACAAAAAACAAACAAACAAAAAAAACTAGATGTGACGATTGCCCAGATAAGGTAGATGCTCAAAATTGGTTGAATGAAAGTGAAAGAAACAAAACCAAAAAGTCCTCCAGTAGGATATTCTGTTGGAAAACAAGTGTGGAGGGTACAAGAGGCTGAGAGGGACTTAAGCCTGATTGCATCTATTTTCACTGTGAAGGAGAAGATGAAGATTCCAAACTGGAACAGTTTCCAGGGGAGACGAAATCCAAGATGTTGGTCATGTAGAGTCAAAGCAAAGGCTGGAATTGAGGAGATAAAAGGACTCTGGAGTTAGGGTATTGAAAAATCATTTGCAAGGCTTGTACAAGACTGTTCATGGCAGGTTTATTCATAATAGTAAATAAATAGTAAATAATAGTAAATAAATAGTAAATAAATAGAAACGACCCAATTTTTCCTGTCAGGTGATTGGATAAATGAGCTGTGGGACCACAGCTACTACTCAGCAATTGAAGGGAATGAATTACTGATACATGCAATCCCACATGGATGAATCTCACAGACATTATACAGAATGAACGCGTATATTTTATATGCTTCTATTTATATGAAGTTCAAGAAAAGTGATCCTATAGTTATAAATCAGTGGTTGCCTCTGGGAGGGAGAGTTACCAAATAGGGGCATGAGGGAACTGTCTAGGATGATGGAATTATCTCAACACCTCAATTGTGATGTTGTTTATATGGGTGTATATATCATCATGGGTGTATATATGGGTGTATTTACATCATCAAACTGTACAATTAAGATCTGTGTGTTTTCCAGTATGTAATGATATCCAAGTGTTCAGCAAAGGTCATTTATGTAAACAATGAGTGGGAGATTGCACAGGTCGAAATGGAGGGGGAGCTGGAGAGTCAGGTGCCAAAGCTCGCCATGGATGGGAGTGAGGTGGGACAGTAATAGCAAGAAGGAGGGATGGAGAATGGTGAGATCAGATGCTATGGACCTCAGAGGAGAAGTTCTTGTCAGAGGCTGCATGTATCATAACTGGGAGCCATTAATTAGCTGGAAAACATTTATAAGAAATTGGCCAGAAAAGAACTGATCTGCATCTCACCCCTGCTAATACTTGGAGGAGGAAACTCCAGGTCAGGTGGAATCACCTGTGCTAGGGGATGCTGGCCATCCCACCTGTGTTTTCACCTCTTTTCCTGTTCTGGGCTTGTTTGGAGTTTATTGCCCTCCCCACCCCCTGCCTCTCAAACCAGCTCCAGTTGGATGTTAAAGTTAGACCTGAGACCTATGCACATCCATTTTGGAACTTTTCTATTTGTTGACTTTCCTCTTAAGCATCTGGTAAGAGTTCCTTTTGAAAACTTCCATCTTTATGTCCACCAAACTGATTAGTGCAGTGGTTCCCGCCCTGCAGGGTCCCAGAGTTACTGCAAAGGATCCATGAATCCACACACATATCAGGATTTATTCTAGATGGACTAACAAAATATCCAAGCACTATCTTTAGGATTTACAGCATTCCCAGACATTACAAATGGGTTGGGAATCCCTAAGGCAGAGAAAAGATGTGGAGCACACAATGCCCTTGAATTTGGGCGTGGTTATAACACTGGTCATCTAAGCCAGGGACTGGAGAAGAGCTGAGGGCTAACCCCCTGAGCACAGAGTCCAGTGGGTTCCGAAAGTTGACAGGTGCTACTCTCATTTTACAAATATGTGGGGAGTAAAGTCAGGACTAAAACCTAGGCTGCCTTGGCTTCTAGGGCTCGTTGCCCTGGATTTAGAGTAGTTCTATGTGATTGTGTCTGCATTGTGATTGTAACTGTAATTCGTGTAAAATTCACTAAGTAGACTCACAATGTTGTATAAGCATCTCCACTGTCTAGTTCCAGAACTAGGTCATTACCTCAAATGGAAACCGCATGCCCATTAAGCAGTCACTCCCCATTTCCCCTCCCCAGCCCCTGGCAGCCACTATTGTGCTTTCTGTCTCTGTGGATTTGTCTAATCTGTACATTTCCTATAAATGGTACCAAATATGTATATGGTCTCTTGTGTCTGGCTTATTTCACTTACCATGATGTCTTCAAGTTTCATCCATACTGTTGCAGGTGCCAGGACTTCATTCCCTTTCACGGCTGAATAATATTCCAGTACATGGAGATCCTACATTATACATCCATCTGTCGATGGACACATGCGTTGTTCCCACCCTTTGGCTATTGTGAATAATGCCACTGTGAACATTCGTGAACAAGTTTTTTTTTTTAAATATTTTTATTGTAAACAACAAGCGAACATACAAACGTTCTTGACATACAAACATTCTTGTCATGATTACAATCAATGGCTCACAATACCATCACATAGTTGTATATTCATCACCATGATCATTTTTTTGAACATTTGCATCACTCCAGCAAAAGACATAAAAAAGAAAAAGAAAAAACTCATACACGCCATTCCTGTTACCCCTTTTAAGTAAGGGGTTTTATCCTTAGGCCGGTTGCCCATTGCCACCCCCCACCCCCAAACCATGGACCTCTTACACAGTTGAAGTAGAAGAGACGATTTTCCCTTTTCCCCACACTGATGCTTTGGGGCAGGGATGGGGTGTTGACAGGAGGAGGCAGCTAAGGGACTGGGCAGAAGCTGAGGGACGGCTCCTGAGAAAGCAGGGAAAAGCCGCTACTGGGGCTCCAGGGCTCCCCATGCTTTGTGACCACCAGGGGGCAGCCTTGCCTGGCTGTGGCACCTTGGCTCTGGGAGGCCCCCCCCCCCCCCCCCACTCAGCTGAGGGAGCGACTGAATCCGTCCTTCTCAGATTGTGTGGGGGTTGTGGTTACCCAGTTGGCTTAGAGAGGTTAAATGATTTGCTCAGGGTTATATAACTAGTATTGGGGGATTTGGCATTTGAAACCTGCCTGACTCCAAGCCAACATTTTTCTGTTAAAGTTAAAAAAAATTGTATTGCAGTAATATATATATATCTATAAACATAAACTTGCCATTTTAACCATTTTTAAGTGTTACAGCTCAGGGGCATTAATTACATTCACAATGTTGTGCAACCATCACTAACATCCATTACCAAAACTGTGTGTGTGTGTGTGTGTGTGTGTGTGTGTGTGTACGGTCCAACACTTGAACCTGGGTCTCCCCTGTGGCAGGCGAGTATAATACCACTGAACCATCCATGCACCTTTGCTAAAACTTTTTCATTACCCCGAATAAAAACTCCCTAACTACTAAGGAATAACTCCATTCTCCTCTCCCTTCCCAACCCCAGGTAACCGCTAATCTATTTTCTGACTCTATGAATTTGCCTGTTCTAGATAACCCATATAAGCGGAATGGTGCAATGTTTGTCCTTCTGAATCTGACTTATTTCACTTAGTGTAGTGTTGTCAAGGTTTGTCCATTTTGTAGCATGTATCAGAACATTAGTTTTTAAGGCTGAATAATATTTCATTGTCTGCATATGCCACCACATTTTCTATATTCATTCATCTGTTGATGGGCACTTGGGTTGTTTTCACCTTTCGTTCTTGTGGATCATGCTGTTATGACCACTAGTGTACAAGTACCTGTTAGAGTCCCAGTTTTCAGTTCTTTGGGGTATATACCTAGAGGTAGAATTGTGGGGTCATTCTATACTTAATTTTTTGAGGAACTACCAACTTGTTTTCTACAGGGTTGCACCATATTCCATTCCCACCAGCAATGCACGAGGGCTCCTTTTTCTCCACATTTTTGCCAACACTTGTTATTTTCATTAAAATAATTATAACATTAGCCATGCTAGTAGGTGTGAAGTTGTATCTCACTGTGGTTTTGATTCCAAACCAGGATTCTTTTTAAAAATATTTCTTTTTGTTGTAAAAACTTAACATGCAAACATACACTCTTGACATAAAACATTCCATACATGGCGTACAATCAATGGCTCACGATATCATCACATAGTTGTATATTCATCACCATGATCATTTTTTAAACATTTGCATCACTCTAGCAAAAGGATTAAAAAGAAGAAAGAAAAAAGTCATACATACAATACCCCTCACCTCTCCCTCTCATTGACCACTAGTGTTTCCATCTACCCAATTTATTTTACCCTTTGTCCCCCCATGATTTATTTATTTATTTTTATCCATATTTCCTGCTCATCCATCCATACCCTGGATATAAGGAGCATCAGACACAAGGTTCTCACAATCACACAGTCACATGGTAAATATTGTATCTTTATGCAGTTGTCTCCAGGAATCTAGGCTACTGGAACACACAAGCCAGCATTCTTAACATTTAGCTACTGCCTCTTCAAGAAAAGGCTCTGAATCACTGCAGCCTGAAGAGTGGGGACTGGCCGTTCTATGAACATATCATGAAAGAGCCAGAAATGGAGGCATAAAGAAAAATAGGTATGAGTAATAAAGGACTGGTGGTAGAAGGCTTGCCTGCCATGCTGGAGACCTGGCTTGGATTCTGGTTCATGCACCACCACCACCCCCTAAAAAACAATAAAAGAAGCAAAAGAGAAAGTGTGTGGCCAGGGCTGGGCACATTTCCCTTGGCGTATTACAGTCATTGTATGTGCAATATTATTTTGTGTCACTGTGTAAACTGTACTAATCCATGCATAATCTTGGAGTTACACATAATGTAATATGTCTCACGTGTGTCTGTAAAAGTCACTATACATTTCCTGTGCTGGACACTTTGTGGGTCTTAATAAATGTTAGTTAAATGGTGAATAAATTAAGAAATTAATGGATTTCCCAGTGGATGACATGTTTCTGTAAATAAAGCAGACCTCCACTAGGGGTGTAGCCTCTAATGGAGATTTCAACATGAATGTGTCCGATCCTCTCCGTCAGCTGCACTCCCTGGCAAATCACCCAGGTCATCACAATCTGAGTGAAACGGGTGATGGACAGGCAAATTCAGCTTCCAGCAAGGTCCCTACCCTACTCCCGTGTCTCCCTCCCCCATCCCCATCAATCAGCTTGAGTCTCCTAAGCCTTTTCACTCTAGAAATTTTAGAGCAACCTAGGGGCAGGCCAAACTGGAAGGAAGGGGCAAGGCTGAGGGATGCTGGGTCCTGCTGGGTAGTAGGGACCGGAAGTAGGTTACCGTGTGTCAGGTCCAGGAGAGCTCCTGGAGGTTTGTTCTTGGTAAAGGGCTGGCCTTCTTGAACCTTGCAAAGCAGGGAAACCACATCCTGGTCTCGCCTGCCCGCCCACTCTTGTGTTACCAGCCGTCTGTGCCCCACCCAGTCCCTCGCACACTTAGGCAACCTGCCCACCAGGGGCCCACACCTCCGAGAAACCCAGATAGTGCCACCAGCAGAGCCCTCTATTCTCAGGGAGGCATGTTTGTGACGCCCAAGTCCCCAGGCAGTTGAGATCCTTGGCGAATGATGTGCAAGGCTGGCGCGTCGTAGAAGCTCCCCCCCGACCCCCCCATCAGGTCACTGAAGACCTGGACAGAGCTGTGGGTTGTTCCTCCTCCTCCAGAACCTCCCCCTTTGCCAACTGGCATGCCTTCCGCAACGGCCTGGTTGCTGTTGCTCGTGTTTATCGTGGTCCATCCGGGTGGCAGGGCTTTTATCCAGGATCCTGAGGGGTGTTGGCCTGGGAATAGGGAGAGGGAGAAAGTCTGGACACACAGGAGTCCAAGGGAGGCAGGCTTGATGGGAGCTGAACACTGAACCCTACGGAGTGGAGAGGAGAGGAACACCTAGGGTCCTCCATAAAACTGACCCCCGATGGCCTCTCCCAGGTCATGGCTTCTTCCATACCCCAAGCTGACTTCTCTGTGGCCTGGCTGGAAGCATCATCCCCAGCTTCCATCCTAGAGTCTCTCTCCTACCTAGGCAAAGTTGAAAAGCCCAGTAAAAAGGCTTTGAAGGAAGGAAGGCTTAAAGGATGTATACGTTTGATTAGGTTAATAAGCTTATTGAACCAGGTTGATTATCTAGGGCCTAGATATATAATTGGGAGTTTGAGAGACCTAATTAAATCTAAGGAAAATTTCTTAATAAAACTGACTATAATTAACTAAGAGGCCTTATGAATCAGACATATTTATGAACTAGATGCAATGCTTCTAAAAGTGTGAATTCTGGATCAGTAGCTTTAGTGTTGTTAGGGAACCTGTTAGAAATGCAAATTCTCAGGCCTACTGTATCAAAAACTCTGGGAGTGGGGCCCAGGAGTTGCATTTAACAAACCTTCTGGGTAATTCTCATATATACTCTAATTTGAGAGCCACTGAAACAGAAGAATGCCAGGTAAATTTCAGTAACTAGGAAATTTCATCAAAGATTTTAATAATTGGTTTAAATCATTAATTTGGAAAAATTAAATAGGGTTCCCAACCAATTACAGCCATGCCTTCACTGGGGGATTTAATTAGTTAATGCTCTTTAACAATAAACAAAGCAGCAAGAATGGTTTATCATAAGACATCATTAGGGCTAAAATGACACCTGGAATAATGCAATTAATTATATTAGTTAATGAAGCAGTCACATTTATTAATAAGTTTCGATTTCACTGCACCAGTTTAAATTTCAATAAGACAAGTAACTAGTGAATGTAGCTGGAGGAGAGTGAGAGTTGATATAAGAAAGAATTCGAAATACCGTTTAAGATGGAACCTTGAGTAGAGCATAAGATTTTGTATGTTTGTCCAGAGTAATGTCCCAATAAATCCCAGACTGATTTGAAGAGTGAGTAAAAAAGTATTTGCAAAGTCCCCTTGGGGGAATGGTGAGAAAGGGGGAAAATTCAACTTCCCCAAGTGGAGAATTCTTGATATTCTCACAAGCAGTGGGGACAACCAGAGCAATAGGCTGAGCCCCCAGTCTTGGGGTTTGTTCATATGAAACTTAACCCCACAAAGGACACGTCAAACCTACTTAAAATTAGGCCTAAGAGTCACCCCCAAGAGAACCTCTTTTGTTGCTCAGATGTGGCCTCTCTCTTCAGCCAACACAACAAGCAAACTCACCGCCTGTTCTAGTTTGCTAGCTGCCAGAATGCAATATACTAGAAACAGAAAGGCTTTTAACAATGAGAATTTAATAAGTTGCTAGTCCAATTTAAGGCATCCGGGGAAAGATACCTCGGTTTAAGAAGGCCGACGACGTTCAACGTTTCTCTCTCAGCTGGAAGGGCACATGGCGAACATGGCAGCATCTGCTGGCTTTCACGTGGCTCTACCAAAAAGGGACTCTCTCCAAAATGTTTCCTTTTTTAAAGGATTCCAGTAAGCAACTCCACCTTCAGTAGGTGGAGACACAGCTCCATGGAAATCATCTAATCAAAAGTTACCACCCACAGCTGGGTGGGTCGCATCTTCATGGGAACAATCAAAATGCTCCCACTCAGCAATATTGAAAGAGGATCAAAGGGCATGGCTTTCCTGGGGCCCACCACAGATTCAGACCGGCACACCGCCATCCCCCTGTCTACGTGGGACATGACTCCCAGGGGTGTGGCCTTTCCTGACAATATGGAACAGAAATCCTAGAATGAGCTGAGACTCAGCATCAAGGGACTGAGAAAACCTTCTCGACCAAAAGGGGGAAGAGCGAAATTAGACAAAATAAAGTGTCAATGGCTGAGAGATTCCAAACAGAGTCGAAAGGTTATCCTGGAGGTTTTCTTATGCATTAAATCAATATCACCTTGTTAGTCAAGATGTAATGGAGAGGCTGGAGGGAACTGCCTGAGAATGTAGAGCTGTGTTCCAGTAGCCATGTTTCTTGAAGATGATTGTATAATGATACAGCTTTCACAGTGTGACTGTGTGATTGTGAAAACCTTGTGTCTGATGCTCCTTTTAGCTGCCTTATCAACAGACGAGTAAAACATACGGAATAAAAATAAATAATAAGGGGAACAAATGTTAAAATAAATTTAGTAGATTGAAATGCTAGTGATCAATGAAAGGGAGGGGTAAGGGGTATGATATGTATGAATATTTTTTTGTTTTGATTTTATTTCTTTTTCTGAATTGATGCAAATGTTCTAAGAAATGATCATGATGATGAATATACAACTATGTGATGATATTGTGAATTACTGATTTTATATGTAGAATGAAATGATCATATGTTAGGAATGTTTTTGTTTGTTTGTTGTTAAATTTTTAAAAAAATTAATAAAAAAGAAAAAAAAAAGAAATACCGTTTAAGAAATATTAAGAAATTAGGAGGTGCAAGGATAGTTCAGTGGTAGAATTTTTGCCTGCCATGTGGGAGACCCGGGTTTGATTCCTGGTCCATGCACTTCCCCAGAACAACAACTACAAAGCAACAAAACAACAGCAACAACAAAAATTCAACAAATGGTGCAGCAATGACAGGATAGTCATATGGGAAAAAAGTGAAATGTGACCCCTACCACACAGCATACAAAAAAAAAAAAATAGTTAAGAAATTGGTAAAGAGGAGAGGGTTCAATGAGGCAGGTTTATCACCCAAAGCGCTCAGCCCATGTGCCCTCTGCAGGGAGGGTGGGACAGCTGGGATATTGTGCTCCACATTCTCTTGTCCTTTCTTCTTGCAGTGACTAGGTTTTCTGTCTGTCCCCCGGGATCCTGTACTCTCTGGGCGTCCCAGGTCCCTGAGATTTACACCTAGGAGGGTGTCGCCACCTCCCTGACCTGCTTCTTCAATGCCAGCTAATGGAGCCCAGCCACTGGCTCTGTCACATGGCACCCAGACAAGGTGGTCCAGGGAAAGGGGTGGGGAAGGGGACCCCAGAGTTCAGGGCCTGCCTGAGGTCCCTTGCCTCTGCCCATTTCCTCTGTGACCACCAGGTCGAGCTGCACGTCTGAGACACCGGAGGCCAGGACGAAGAGTATATGCGAGCCAGGTGGAGGTGCTGGGTCTGGGCATTGGGACAGAGTGTGGGACTCTGCTGGTGGTGGAGAGAGGTGAGGTGCCGGGAGGCTGGCCTCCTCACCCAGAGGCCCCGCTTGGCAGTGTCCCTGGAAGCTGGAGGTCCCCTGCCGTCTGTCCCTCTGCAAGCCTGTGCACACCTCTTCCCCAGGGCAGCCTTCACCAAGCCCCCTCCCTTTCATTGCCCACAATGAAGGATTGCCTCAGCTCCGAGCCAGCTTCCTTTGGGTGGGATTCTGCGCCTTCAGCTTTCTCTCTGTGGCCTTGGGCTCTGCCATCTATTACCAGGGCAGAGGTGAGTAATGGAGACAGGGGCATTGGCGGAGGGGATGGGAGGGGCCGTAAGAGAGCTGGAGGAGGGACAGATGGAGACCGAGAAGAGGAAGAGAGCAGCTGGCAAAGGTGGCGGCTGCAGCCCTGAGGCTTTCCTTGTGGGCACTTCTGCCAGGGCCCTGTCCCATGGGAAGGGCCTATCATGCCTCAGATGGTCTCCCAGGAGGGATTCCACATCCAGTGATCCCAGGCCCTCTTCAAGAAGCCCCAGTAAATCCCTCTCTGCCCCACCACCGACTCCTCCTTATGGGCCTTATTTTCCTCTCCATTCTCCAGAGGCCCCAGACTTTTAACCCCTCCTGCCACCAACCAAATTCAGCTGAGATGTTCCAGGGTGATGCTCCCCAGCCACTGGGCCTAGAGCCCCCTGCCCCCACCATCCTGGAGCTGGACAGGCCACCTCTCCAGGCCCAGGCAGACTGAGGCAGGTTCTCCTGAGAAGGGGGGTTTATCAGATCTGATTATTCCTTCCCACGGACGGTCCTATTCTGGCCAGATTACCCCAAAACACTCCCTTCTGGCATTCAGGGGAGCTGGGGTCCCTAAAAATCTTTCTTGACCTAGTAAATCGCCACTGGACCCCAAGGTGGGTCGGGATGAGGTAAGCCACTCAAATTTTGGTGGTGGTCATTTTGCACAGGGGCTAGAGATGGACCGATAAGGCTGAGATGCAGAAGGTGGTGAGAGCACAGTCTTTAATGGGTGGACCGCTGGGTGACTCTGCCCAGGTGCCTGGGTAGAGGAGCTGGCTAGGGGTGCTCAGGTGGGTTTGTTCTTGGCAATGCAGGCATAGTCTGTGCTGGGGTCCTTCTTGGCACCCTCCTCTTCTCCTTCGCTGTGGTCGGGACCCCCACCACCGCCCGGCAGCCTCTGCAGAGATGCGTAGTGGAGCTCCTGCTGGGAGGACGCAGTCTGGGGCAGCACAGGGGGTTCTGAGGGGAGGGTCGCGGGAGGAGCCTCCCCCCTGCCTCCCTCTGAGTTTCTGCTCCCACCTCCCACTTTTCTTACCTCCTTGCTTCTCTCCCAGTCTCCCCACTTCTTGCTCCCTCATCTCCCAAAAGCTCCTCTCTCTCTCCCTGTCTCTCTTTTTCTCTGCTGTTCTCTTGTTCTCTTCTCTCGTTGCCCTTTCTCTTTGTGTTTCTCTCATTTTTTGTTTCTTTGTCTCTCATTTTCCCCTTTCTTCCTCTTTCCTGTCTTCTTTTCTCTTCCTATCTCTGTTATTTCAGCCCTCTCTTCTCATTCTCTTTAAAATAAAACATTTTTATTGAGAAATCTTCACACACATACATTCCATACATTCATACAATCACATCATCACATAGTTGTGTATTCATCACCATGATCATTTTTAGAACGTATGCCTCATTCCATCTTGCATTCTCTTCTTTCTCTCTTTCTGCCTCTCTCTCACACATACTCTCACTTTCTCCATCTCTCCGACTCTCTCATTCTCCTATTTCCTCTCTTGTTTTCTCTTGGTCCCCACCCCTCATCTTCCCCCTCGCCCCATCTTATCCCTTATCACCCACTCGGTCCCTCTCTGCCCCTCCCCGCCCCTCCCAGCGCCCAGACTCACCCGGCTCCTTTCCAGCCTCTTCACTGGAGGGAAAAGAAGCAGCACAGAATGGATGTCTCCTTGTGCATCTCCCAACCCTCCTCTCTCAGGGTCCTCCCCCCGCCCCAGGAACTAAGCCCCCATCCCCGGCCGCTAGCTAGGGGTGTTTCCTCATCCGCGGACCCCTGAGTGGTTCCCAGGGCCAAAGCTCTTGCCTCTGTCTGGGGGTACTCTCCCCTCACCCCTCGCCCCAGGTCCCCCATCCTCCGCACTCCAGGCTTGTCAGTATCGCCGGGAACTTCTGGGAAAGCAGCAGGAAGCGGTGCAAGAAGGGGGCAGCATGGGGGCTGTGGGTGAACGGGGAGGGCAGGGTGGGACTCACCTCTCCGGTGGAGGTGACACACACAGGCAGACAGAACGACCACAGCCAGCAGCAGGAACCCTCCCAGCCCCAGCCCCCCGTACAGTAAAAGGCACAGCACTGTGGAGACAAGGGGTGAAATAGAGGACCCATTTTTCCCCTCAGCTGACGTCGTCCTCAGGGTTGCTGGTGAACATCCCGGCTCTCCTCTCCAACCGTTTTAGAGGCGGAAAAATAAACCCTCAAGGATTCTTCACTCTGGATCGTGTTATTTCCCCTCCTCTCAGTGCCACCCATCCCTTATCAGTTATCCCGCCTCATCATGGAGACCCTCAGGGGTCTCACAAACCTCCCTGTCCAGAAGGGAAGGCCCCTTACCCTTTGTGCAATCCATGGCTTCATTGGCTAGCCTTGGTTCACCGACTGCGGACTGGCCCCGAGGGCAGCCACGCTAGCCCCGGCCCCGGCAGGCTAAATGGCCTTGGGTGAGTCACATGCCTCAAGTTCCTCAACTGTGAAATGAAGGACCTCTGTGACAATCGTCTCCCTGGCTCAGGGGCCTCGCCTTGTGTGCCAACACTGAACTGGGCACTCTCCATTCGTCACCGCCAACCTCCACAGCAAAATAGGGTAGTATGGTGCCCATTTCCCAGCTAAGGAAGCTGAGGCTTGAACCACTGACTTTTACAGGGACACCCAGCTCCAAAGTGGGGCTGCAGAGCTGGGCCTCATTCAACACCAGATCTGTCCAGCTCCTTTGACCTGGGTTGACCAGGTGGCTGGCCCGTTGGAGTCTCCTCAGCATTGGATGGCTCCTGGCTCTGGTAAGGGAGTTGGTAGAGGAGAAGGAGGGAGGGTGTGGAGTGAGGACTGATGAGGACAGAGGGGATAGTGTCCAGCCCCTTTGGCAGCTCAAGAGAGCAACTTGGGAGAGGGGGCGCCTCTTTGGCTGCTGTCCAAGGGTAGATAGAGCAGGGGCTGAAGTGGGGCACAGAAGGTAGTCTGGGGCCTCTAACTTCCCCTCAGGCACTTCCTGTCCTCCAACTGCTAGTTCCTATTTGAGGGCAAAGAGGGGGCTGCTGGCTTTACCCCAGAGCCTGCTGTACTGACCAGAGTCTGGAAACGGAGACCCTGTAGGGCTCAAGGGGAACACCTGGGTGTGTGAGCGTGTGAGCGTGTGTGTGTGTGTGTGTGTGTGTGTGTGTGTGTGTGTGTGTGTGTGTGTGTGTGTGCGTGCGTGCAGAAGCAAAGTTGTGGTGAGGAGAGAACTTGGGGTGTCCAGTGGGATAGGAATGGGGTGTTTTTCATTTCTTTGGGGAGCAGTGCCCCAGAGGCTACAGAGAAGATTCTTTTAGGGCCCGGGGAACCTCAAACTGATGTCCTCTCTCCTCCCATCTCAGCCTCAGCTCACTTTGGGGGGTATGGTTCCTCCCTCAACAACTCTCCCCATCATGGTCCCTGCCCACTCCTGGCTTACCCATCTCCTATGGCCTGCAGGGCAGAGGGACTCCAGTCTGGCTAAAGCTTCCTGGGCAGAGAGAAGTGTTGCCACCTCGGGCGTTCCTCTGACTTTAACTTCCCCCTCCCCCCCACCCTAGGCGCCTCCCAGGAGAAGTTGGGCTTTGTGGGTTAGGGTTGTGATATCTTTCCTTTCAGACTCCTGGGGCTGTAATTAGGCCTGTAATCCCCCTCACCTCTAACCATCTTATTGATCCTGGGAGTCACTGAATGTTCACCTCCTCTAAGCAGCTTTCCCTGGTTAATTTTTCCCCAATTACCCTTTACACGGCATCAGCTGAGAGCTCATGATCTCTGTGTATGGGTGTGGACACACACCCCAACTTCCACGCCAGCCTGGGAGCTCTGGTAGATTGGGGATGACTTTCCTGACCTTCTGGAGTTATATCCAGCAGGGTGCTTGGCTGGCTGATTAACAAACAGGAGAGTCAGAGACAGCCAGACTACAGCTCCATGAGCACTGCCTTGACATATAGGATACAAAGTTGATGAGAGGTTGGTGCTTGAGTAAGGGAGCAATCCAGGTGGACTTCCTGCAAGAGGCAGCATTCCAATGCTGAGCTCAGGACCAAGGAAGGACAGTGATCTGAACCCCTCTGGACAGAGACCTGGGTGAAGGCCCATTAATGGCACATAGGGTTGAGAGATGGGTGCTGGAGGATTGCATGCCCAGTCCTTGAGGAGGATGGAGACTGGTGAGCCCTTGTGCAGGAGTGGGAAAGGAGGGGTCTTGTGCCTGGGTGCACATGCATTTGCATTTCCTTCCCCAAATTCAGCCTCTTTCTGCTACTTCCCCACCCTTACCCTAGCATACCCTTGCAAGACAATAGGACAATACTCAATTTTATTGTTTTAACATTTTAATATTTAAAGATTCAAAGAGAGAAAAATAGAAAGAATTGTGCAATGAACATATTCCTACCACTTAGATTCTACAATTAATGTTGTTATATTTGCTTTACCACATATGTCTATCAATCCATCTCATTTTTTGATGCCTTTCAAAGTTGCAAACATCCAGACATTTCACCTCTAAACCACTCAGCATGCTTATTATTGACTCAGGTTTTGTATTTATTTCCTCATTTCTTTTTTGAGAAGTTTGGGGAAAGTAAAATTTGCATACAGTGAAATGCACAAATCTTAAGAGAATATTCAGTTTTAAAACTGCATGGCTGAGAAGTCAGACCGCCGGAGTTCAAATCCTGGCTCTGCTACGTGGTGTGTGAACTTCCAAAAGTTGCTTAACTTTTCTGTGTCCCAGTTTCCTCTTAGGTTTTTTTTTTTTTTCAGGATTAAAGGAGTAATTATTTATGAAGTGTATAGATCAGTGGCAGGCACATGCTAAGTGTCTTTTGTATATTAGCCATTATTATTGTTGTCATTTTATTATTATTATTACTCTGAACACACAGAGATGTCATTAAGAAGAGGAGATGTAGGGTATTGTACAAACAAACAAATGAAAACCCTGATTATATAAGCCTAGAGTAAGTCATTTTATGGACTAGAAACTCTCTTAATGTCTTCAGGATAAACCTGGGTTAAAAGGAAAAAAAATGTTTCTCAGCTGCTGCTACTTTTAATAGACAATATAGTAAACCAGGCTTTAGAAAGTCTCATTTTAATTGAATGTGCAAAAAGAAAAAGACCCTTTCTCTTTTCTTATAGAAATATATACTCTTTTATTCTAAATAGAAGCCAAGAAAGCATGGGTTTAAACTTTCGTAATTACTGTTGAAAAAAAAATCCTTGTAAAGTTAAAGATATTTAAAACATCTCAGTCCTTATCCTGTCCTGAATGGGCCATTGATAAAAATATGAGAATCTCTAAATATATCACAAGATCTGACATGACTACAATAAGAATCTTTCAGGTTTGCATTATCATTTGAATTATTTATAAAATAAACCAAGAGTTTGAAACTGCCAAGATGAGATAGGAGAAAGTAAGAGAAAGTGAGAACTGGAGTGAGAAAGAGAGATGAATGATTACTCAAGCAAAAATAACCTTCGTGGATGAACTTTTATGTCCTCTAGTTCTATTTCATTTCTAAAATTTCTAATTTATATGTCTTATTTCCTTATGGCTAACCTATAACAAATAAAGTAAATTTAATATTTAAAAAAAATAAAAAAAAAAAAGAAGGGGAGATGATCTGGGACCACCTCTAACTTCCAAGGCTGGTCTTTCCTCCTTTCAACTCCTATCACGTTACTTACCTATGCCATCCATTTGATCCTTGTTGCTTTGTTTTGCTCATTCATCATTCATTCATTCTCGTCCTTTCGTTCATTTATGCATCAGCATTTAGTAAGCACGCACAAATGAATGAGAATCATCCTAGATTGCAAAGCTCCCTGAGGCTGGGGCAAGCCTCTTCCCTCTCCTGTCTGTACTCCTCCTAGGAAAGGAGGCAAGCTGCACCTCCGTCCTTCCTCAGTGAATCAGGTAGTCAGAGGCCTCTTCAGCTGCCAACACTGTGGATTGGCTTGACTTTGCCTTTCCCACTCTCAAGAGGGATCTAGGGGTGAGCAAGGGAATGAGAGGAGGAGGTCCGCTCTCTGTGCACATATGTTCTTCTCAGGGACTCAGACATCCACCGCTCAAGACGGTGGATTTGTCCTCCTACTCCAGCCCATTGAGGTGTAGAAGGATGCAGAGCTCACTGGCACTTGCAGTCCTATGTTCTCATTGCAGCCTTACTGCCTGACTCTGCAAACTACCTTTCCTCCCTGGGTATTTTCCCTTCTTGCTGAGCCAGGAGATCTCTAAGCCCCCCTCCAGCTCTACCCTGAAAACCTGTCTCTTCACCCCAACTCCTTCCCCAATTCAGAGAACCCAGGCATCCAGCTGCCCCGCCCTAGCTCTGGGTAAACAGGAAGCTGGGTGAGGGGAGCAGGGGTTTGTGGAAAGTCCCAGCCAGGTATATGGGTCTAGAGTGGGGCCCCACCCCTAGAGTATGAAAGCCCCCCTGCCCTGGCCCTGGCTCAGAGTCTCAATGGGGGCACTGGGGCTGGAGGGCCGGGGTGGGAGGCCCCAGGGAAAGGGCCGCCTTCTGTTGGCAGTGGCAGGAGCCACTGCGCTGGGGACACTGGTGCTGGCTGTGCCTACCACTGTTCTGGCTGTGCTGGCCCTGGCTCCCCAGGAACAGGGAGGAGTGGTGAGTGACCGCAGCAGGCCCCAGAGGGCTGTATCTTAGGGATGCTATGCCTTGGGGCTGCCCACCTGCCTCATCCCTGCTCAGCTGGCGCCTCTGTTCCGGGTAGGGATGTCTCTTCTGTCGTTTTACCCGCTTTCTTTCCACATTCTTGTGATGCTAATTTGTCCTGCTGTCTCCAAGCCCCCTCCTGGTTGTTTGTGTATCTATCTCCCTCTTCTTCCTCACACACATCTCGGGCCTCGGTCTCTCAGCCTGGCTCGCACTTCCTCCCAGGAAGGAGTGCTGGAGGTCGGGCTGGTGGGAGAAACCCAAGATCTGGGGATGGGCATGAGCTGAATCTGAATTCTGGGCACTGTGACCCCACCCACCCAGGTAACAGAGACTGCTGACCGAGCGGGACAGAGCGAGCAACAACTGGGTAAGAGCAGCCCTCCCTCCATGCCTCAGGGATCTCCAGCTCCTGTTCTCACCCCCCAGACAGCCTCCTCCTCCAGGAATCCAGGTGCCCCATTCCTGCGCCCAGGTACTCTGTCCTCTCAGGATCATGCGTGGGTGGCCACCCAACCCCAGTCATGGACTCTTCACCCCTTCTAGGGTCCCAAGAGCTGCGGGAGGAGGAGGAGCAGGAGGAAGAGCAGGAGGAGGAAACAGACCCCAGCCCCAGGTTCCCGGCTGCCCACCTCATAGGTAAGGATCCCAGAGGCCGAGACAGGCGTTGAAATAGCCTGAGAGAATCGAGCAAGGATCCAAGGGGCTCCCCTCAGGGCGCCCAGCTGCTGGGGGCAGTTGGGTTCCCTCTGCCTCGTTATTCCAGTGTTCAGAATCTCTCTCCACCTCCTCTGGCTCCTGAAGCGCCCAGCTTTCCGCTCAGCCCCCATTCTCTAGCCTCCCTCCCGGAGGAGGCAAAACCCGGCCTGTATCTTCCCAGCGCAGCGCGCCGCACCCCACCACGGTCTCCTCAGTCCCCGGCTCACACTCACTGCAGAGGAAGCACCGTCACCCCGCACCCCCCCAACCTCGGCCGCGTCCCCGCAGGGGGCTAAATGCGCCCCCCACAACTTCCTGCCCACGTCCCCAAACGTCTCCTGCCGACCCTCCCCCGGATCGCTGCCTTTAGGATCGGCTTCCCAGAGAGCCCCTTCTCCGCAGGTTCTCGGATGAAGGGGCAGGAGTTGGGCTGGGAAGCGAAGAAAGAAGAGGCCTTTCTGAGGAGCGGGGCGCAGTTCTCGGGCGCCGGGGGGCTGGCGCTCCCGCAGGACGGCCTCTATTACCTCTACTGTCAGGTCGGCTACCGCGGCCGCGCGCCCCCTGCCGGCGGGAGCGCCCTCGGCCTCTCGGTCACGCTGCGCAGCTCGCTGTACCGCGCCGGCGGCGCCTACGGGCTGGGGGCTCCCGAGCTGCTGCTGGAGGGCGCCGAGACCGTGACCCCGGTTCTGGGCGGGCCCGGCAGGCACCAGTACGGCCCCATCTGGTACACGAGCGTCGGCTTCGGCGGCCTGGCGCAACTCCGGAGGGGCGAGAGGGTGTACGTCAACATCAGTCACCCCGATATGGTGGACTACAGGAGGGGGAAGACCTTTTTTGGGGCGGTCATGGTGGGGTGAGGGCCGCCTGCGTCCTTGGGAAAGCGACTGTGTGTGTGAATCGGCCCAGATATTGGGGACCCAGATGCTCGGGACCCCACGGCGGTGGGAAAAATGTCGGTGACCCTTTGGAAACAGATCTTGAGCCTGATGAAAATAAAGAACGTAAAGTTCCAGGGCTGCCAATACGGGTTGCTGAAATGCTAGCAGGTCTTAAATCAGAGCGGGTGCACAAGGGTTGGTTTAAATCATTCTCTGTATTTTTCTGGTTGCTGGAAACAATTCATAACGAAGCCTCTCACCTCGGCTCCCTGGGTTTGGGTCTGTGGGTCCCACCGACTCCCTGCCTGTGACCTGCCAGGCGGGGACATTAGCCCATGTGGAGGGTAGAAGGGCTGGGATGTCTTCAAACTCCAAAGCAGGGTCTGCAAGCATGCTCAGAGCCATCTGGTCCCTGCCAGACACCTGCATTGTACTCCTTTCTCCCTCCCAATCGATTGTTGCCTGGAAAGACAAGCACTGCTTAGAAAGGCCCAACTGCAGAGTACACTCAACATGGCTGAGGAATGAAGAACTTAGGGGCCCAGCACTTCACCCCTGAAGATCTCTTTAGCCACTGCCCAACAGTCAACTCTTTTCCCAGGCGCCCACAAGGTCTGAAGGGAGGTGATCCTAAGAGAAAGTTGGGCAGAGTATTTGAAAGAAAGGGAGAGAGAGAGAGATGAGGTGGATGAGGAAGAGCTTGGAGACACCAGGGAGAGCCTCTGGGAAGGAGAAAAAACTATGGGAGGAGGAAAAACTGATGCCACCTGGTTCTTTCTGTCCGGGGTGTGATGGAAAGTCCTCACCTCATGTTCTCACTTCAGGTCCTCTTTCCCATAAGTGGGCAAGGGGGTGGGCAGGGTGAGTAACAGCACCCCCCTCCCTCATGACCGACTTTCAGCCCAGGTCTGGAGGAGGCACAGGGGTCCCAAGGCCCTATCTAGGTCACCCCAGTGGGTCACCCACCCCTGTGGCACACTGCACGGTTTCCCCCTGCCTGGCAACCTTGAACCGGAAGGAAAAGCCCAACTTCTGAACCCTGTGGAGGTTCCCACTCCCTGGGTCTCCATCTCCGACTCTATTATTTGTCTTTGGACCTGACTCCGGAAAAGAGCTCCTCCTGGGGGTAGGAATAGGGTGACATTTTTCTTTTTAGTCGTGCTCCTTCCCTTAACATTCACCCAAAATTGGTGAGACTGAATCGGCCTATGGACCCTTCACCTACATCTTATTGCTCATGTTTTATTTGCTTCAACTTCAACTGAGAGAATGAAAGGGGGAGAATGGCTGGGGGGCTGACTATCTGACTCTTTTTTTTTTGCTTCTCAAAAGGAAATTTATTAAGTTGCAAGCTTACAATTCTACAGCTGTGAAAATGTCCAAATTAAGGCACTGACAATAGGTTACCTTCACTCAAGAAAGGTTGATGAAGTTTGGGGTTTTTCTCTCAGCTGGTAGGGCACACGGCTAGTCCACTAGGTTCCTTGTTTCATGAACCTCCCCCAGGGGCATTTTAATTCTTCATCTCCAAAGGTCTCTGACTGTGTAGACTCTGTTGGTTCTGGTGGCTCTAAAGCTTTTTCCAAAATGGTTCCTTCTTTTTTTTAAAATTTTTGTTGATGAAACCAAACAACACGAACATTCTTAACATATGAACATTCTAAACTTGGTGTGCAATCAACGGTTCACAATATCATCACATAGTTGTATATTCATCACCATGATCATTTCTTAGAACATTTACATCACTCCAGAAAAAGAAATAAAAAGAAAAAAGAAGAAACTCATATATACCATACCCCTTACCCCTCCCCTCATTGACCACTAGTATTTCCATCTACCCAATTTATTTTAACGTTTGTTCCCTTTATTATTTATTTATTTTTAATCCATAGTTTTTACTCATCTGTCCATACCGTAGATGAAAGGAGCATCAGAACAAGGTTTTCACAATCTCACAGTCACGTTGCAAAAGCTATTAAATATCTGACTCTTGCACCGGGTAAGGGGAGAAAGCCAGAATTCACTGGGGACACCTCAGTGAATAGACAGAAGTTAGGTCTGTTTCCCGGTGACTGTATGTGAGGTGAACGCTCCCATCCCTCTTTCATACATCGGTTAAACGACCAGTTCGGGTTACAAAGTCAGGAGAGGGCTGGGTGGGTGGCCTGGGAGCATGGGATTTGGAGCCCAGACACCTGAACCTCTGGAAGTTCCTTGGCTGTGATTCAGGTGCTTTAGAATGTGGCTCCTCCTCAGTTCTCTCAGCCCTGAGAGCCCAGCAGCCGGAAATCTTACCTGAGAGGCAGGACTTTCCCCTCTGAGAGGGATTGGAATTCCCAGAGACGGAAATTCCCATGCCCTGAGGGAGAGGTCTTTGGGTGCAGGCTCCTGTTTCCTGGGAGAGGGGGATACTCAGCAGGGCTTTGTTTGTGTAGGGTCTCCTGGACCCCAGGTGGTTTGAGAGTCTTAAGAACGGGGCCCTGGGGCCCTAGGGGTGACTCCTAAGTCCTCTTAAGAGTGGACTTCCGAGAGCAGCCTCTCTCACCCCCAGGAGGGAAGGGGGCAGATGCAGTATTAATTCCAAGAAAGAGACCAATGTTTCTTTTCTAAGCAAACTTTATTTCTCGCCACTGACATGTAGGGCGGTTACAGACACAACTCCCCTGGGGAGCAGAGGTTCAGCGATGTAGCGACAGTTGGTCACCAAATCAGCATTACTCGGACAACTTGATCAGATAAATATTTCTTAAAAAAAACATAAGCAAAGAGAGGCACGGAGGCCAGGAGGCCAGGTGGGAACAGCCTACGGTTCAGCTCCGTTTTCATAGAAAACATGTCTGAGCCAAGGCGGCCTCTACGTTGGGCCCCCCCGGGACATCCCGATCTCCCAAATAAATACATTCGTCATTTAATAAATAAATAATAAATAAATAATAAATAACTGCTAGTGCAAACATAAATAAGAGGGGGACCATCCTGTGTGGGGAGGGGCAGGGGCTGGGCTACCTCCGAATTTGGGGGAAAAGTTGGGAAACCTCTGGAGAAAGGGAGGTCTGACGTCCACTCATGTCATGGTCTAGGTGAGGGACGTCTGAAAGTGTTCTGGCCAGAACCAGAGGCTCTCCAGCTACCACATTCCAGCATCCCAGGCTCCATTCAGGGATCCAAAGCTGAGTCCCCATTGGGTTTGGGAAGCCCCATTTTGAATTCTAGATGGTGGTCAGCCCACCGCTGTCTAGGCCACATGTCGTGGCCTTCAAAGGTTTCCACGTGTTATTGTTTAAAAATTATCAGGTAGGGGCCCAGCCCTAAGCCCCTAATTCCCTTTCTAAGCCAGAAGGGGAGGAAGGAGTCTGAAGAAATGGATAACAAAGGTCCTGGGGTGAGTGAGGGGACAGGGGAAAATGGGTGTCCATCCCCCTCACAAGGCGATGATTCCAAAGTAGACCTGTCCAGACTCGGCGAAGTCCAGATATTCGGGCAGGTTGATCTCAGCACTGAGTCGATCACCCTTGTCCAGCTGGAAGACCCCTCCCAGGTAGATGGGCTCGTACCAGGGCTTGGCCTCGGCCCCCTCCGGGGTCTCCCTCTGGCAGGGGCTCTTGATGGCAGAGAGAAGGTTGACCTTGGTCTGGTAGGAGACAGCGAAGCGGTTGACAGTGTGGGTGAGCAGCACGTGGGTGGAGGGGCAGCCTTGGCCCGTGAAGAGGACCTGGGAGTAGATGAGGTACAGCCCATCCGAAGGCACCACCAGCTGGTTGTCTGTCAGGTCCACCCCATTGGCCAGAAGGGCATTGGCACGCCGGCTCAGCCACTGGAGCTGCCCCTCGGCTTGGGGGTTTGCTGGAGGGAGGGAGAGAGGGCAGGAGAGGTGAGTCAGTGTGATCCTGTTAGTGGGTTCCAGCCCCCACATCCTGGCCCTTAAGTCCTGCTCAGCCCCCGCATCCGGTTCCTGTCCCCTCTGTCTGTCTTCCCACATCCCTTTTGGACGTGAGGTTCTGAGTGGCCTCCTTAAGGCCTCTGCTGTTCCTCCCCCTTCCCTCTTGAACTCCATGAGTCCTTTTCACACTGTCTCTAGATGTCTGTCCATTCTCAGCCTTGGGTTAGCCCCCACAAGCCTATCCCTCCATGTCCCCAGCTACTCTCTCATCCTACCCCCAAGACATGGTCTCAAAATTCTTACCTACAACATGGGCTACAGGCTTGTCACTTGGGGTCCGAGAAGATGATCCTGAGGAGGAGAGAGGAAAGAAAAAGGTGAGACTCTTAAACTTCCCCCCAAATATCACCCACCTTGTCCTCCATTCCTCCTCCTCAATCAATATCTCCCCCTATGGCTTCCATCCCAGACCAACTGCCACCCCCACCTAAACCCAGAATTAGGAGCAAGGCTTTGGAGGTACTTACTCAGTGTCTGGGCCAAGGGGTTGTTGAGATGAAGGCCACTTCGAAACTGTTGGAGAGAAGGAGAAGTTAGCCTTAGAGAGAAGTCGCCATAAAAGGAGAAAGAGCTAAGCTGCTGCTTATCCTGCTTACACTCTACCTGGCCTGAGTTCCTGGTTCATTTCATTCATTCATTTATTCACTCATTCATCCATTCAACAATGTTTTCATTGAGTGCCTTCCCTGTGGCAAATACCCTATCTTCATTTTTCCTTATCTCTCTTTCCCTCTCTTTATCTCTTTCTGTTGTGCTATCTTTATTCATATCAACTTATTTCTTCCCCTGCTCTCTACCCACACCCCGCATCTCTCTCCACATCTCTCTTTATAACTGCTTGCTCATTGTTTTTGGGTTTTTTTGCTTGCTCATTCTTTCATTCATTCAGCAAATCTTGAGTCAACTCCTTCCATGTGCCAGGCACCCAACTGCTCCATATTTTCTCTTCCTCTTTCTCCTCTCATCTCTCTCTAGCTTCCTCCCCATCTTTCCTCCCAGTCCTTTTCCACCTATGCCCCTCTCTCTCACCCTCTTTCTCCCTCCCTCCTTCTCTCTGGATAGGAGAAGCTGGAGAGCTGGCGAGGTGCTTACCTCTTCCTGCTGAGGGCCAATCACCCCGAAGTGCAGCAGACAGAAGAGCATGGTGGCCCCTGCGACCAGCAGGAAGGAGAAGAGACTGAGGCACAAGCACCGCCTGGAGCCCTGAGGCGCCCCTGCCTTCCTGGGGAGCACCTCCTCGGCCAGCTCCACGTCCCGGATCATGCTTTCTGTGCTCATGGTGTCCTTTCCAGAAAGGTTCAAGTCCAGCTGGGAGATGGTGGAGCCCTGAGGCAGTGTGTGTGTGTGTGTGTGTGTGTGAGAGAGAGAGAGAGGGGGGAAAAATATCCCGCCCAGCTGCTTGTCTGAGGGTGTGGCTCTGAGGGGTTTCTTCCAGGGGGGTCTGGAGTTGTTTCTCTCCCTCCCAGCTGGTCTCCTGGTGTCCTCACTGAGAGAGCTTCTGCTGGCTGGGTGTGCAAGCAGCTGCCTTTATATACACCCTGGGGCTGAGAGGAGGGCGGGGAAAGGCTCTCATTCAACCAGCGGAAAACTTCCTTGGTGGAGAAACCCATGAGCTCATCTGGAGGAAGCGGTAGTGGGTCCTGCACCTTCTGTCTCGGTTTCTTCTCCATCACGGGGGCGGGGGTTTGGAAAGTTGGGGACACCCAGGCATCAAGGATACTTCCACCCTCCCCATCTGGATTCTGAGGGGGCTTCCTGGGCTACTTTCTGATGTAAGTGTAGGACCCTGGAGGTTGGACCCCAGCTCCTCCCTACCTCCCAGTTGTCATTGCTTCAATGTCTGTTGGGGATCAGGTCTGTGACCTGTTTCCCTATAATCTCCAGAAAGGACTTGCATGAGTGTAGAACTAGAAAGAGAAGGACAGGAGGGTCTTCAGAAAGCTGAGTCCATCATGGGGAGAAAACTTGGGGCTAAAGGCCTGTGACTGGGTCCTAAGGCATGTGTTTGGGTCCTTGGGGTAGGGTGGGGGGAAGGAGGTGGGGGAGAGTAGATCACTTGAAGTTGGGGTGTGGAAAGGGCTTCTGGAAGGACTGACTGGGAGGAGCAGGGACGAGCCTGGGACAGCCCCAGAGGGAGTGAAATCAACCCTGGGAATTCACAGACCCCACCAGGGCCTGCCTTCTCCTTTCATTCTGACCTAGACCTCACACTGCTGGTTTCAGTCTTGGCTCCCAGGAGGTCCCTATTTTTTGTATGTGAAGTCCCCATCTTTCAGAGCCCCTGTGTGTGGCCATATCTCTCCAGAGAACTCCTGCCCCCACCCCCCCGCCCCTGCTGCCAGATTCATGGAGACATCCCTACTCTTCAGAGACCGTGGCCCTGTCCCCTTATATGCACCTGTCTTCCCCACTCCCATAGCCCTGCAGGTTCTCTCCCTCCATAGGACCCTGTGCACAGCTATGCCTTCCATGGGCCCCCATATCCCACCCCCACAGGGATAGACACCTCCCCAGAGGCCTCCCATAACCCCCATTCTTCAAAGCTCCTACATGTGGCCATATTTCCCAAGAGCCCTCTGAGCCCCAACCCTCCTGACCCTGGGCCCCCATCTTCCCTGTCTTCTTATCCTGTGGGTTCCCCCACAGCAGACTGGCTGCCGAGCCCCTCTGAGTCTGCCAAAGTCCCCAGAGCTCCCCAGGATCCTTTATCTCATGGTTCTGCCCGCAGCTCCTGTACCCTCTTAGGCCCCTGTTGCTCCCTCCATTCCTTACGGATACCTAGGAATTCTCCCTTCCCAGACAACAGACACAGACAGGTTGTATTTCAGAGAAAAGAAGTTTATTGGCTTTGCCGAGGGCACAGATCTCTCCCTTTGGGGTGTCAAGTCAAGCAGTAGCTGACTCTTGAAGGTTTTTCACTTCCTTTAGAGTGCCTTGGTCCCTCAGACCTACTTCTCTCTCTACATCAGTCTCGCACTGACACCCCCTCACTCCTCATCTCTTGGGTCTGTTTATTTCTTTCTCTTCTGATGTCCCTCTATTATTTCTCTCTCTCTCCATCCTCCATAAATAAATAATTTAAATTTTTTTTTTGTTTTGCCTTCATAAATAGTACCCCCTCCCTGCCTCCAGTCATTCATTCAAGTTTCATGTTCTGATCTAGGCCCCACCTAGACCGGCAGGACAGACAGACAATTCTGGGCTGGGAATTTCTAGGCAGGTATGAAATCCTCAGCCAAGCTTCCGGGGTGGTTCAGGAAGGTGTGGTCCCCTGGGGTGCTTAGAATTCCTTCTCTGGAAGCTCCAGGTGATGTGCATAGGAAAGACTTGAGACTGCTGGAATGATCAAAGAAGAGGTGTGGTGATCCTTGAAACTGTCAGAATGGAGGAAAAATAGGGAGTAGGCCTTGAAACTAATTTTTTTTCTTTTTTGATTTTTCCAAGTACTACAGAGCGAAAGCTCCAAAGAAGACGCTACTCGGGCTGAGGAGTAGGTGGGAGATGCCATCTGTGTGAGTAGACAGCTGGTCTCCCTGGGTGAGCAGGAACACAGCCCCCTGGTACACTGAGCGCACCCAAGGTCCTTGTGGCCCTGGGCACACGGATTTCTGGGCACTGAGGAGAGGCACATGGAAGGGGTACCGGGAGGAGAACAGCTGGATCTCGTGGGCTAAGTAGAGAGGGGCAGTGGTGGCCTTGGGGGAGCAGCCTTCACCAGAGAAGACCACCTGGGAGTAAACAAAGTAGAGGCCACTGGTGGGAACCAGGAGGGAATTGTTGCTCAAAGAGAAGCCATGGTGGAGGAAGGCATGATCTGTGCTTGCTCTCCAGCGCAGTGTATTCTGGATGCTGGGATCTCCTAGGAAGAGCCATGGAAGATGGAGGTTAAGGGTCTGGGGGCTCGAAAGTCTCAGTCCCTGAGGAAATAGGTACTGGGTGACTGAGATCCTGGAGGATGGGTGGGGGGATAGGTGGGTGGGACGCCTCTGTCTTTGGGGATGGTGGAAGTTGGGGTGAGGTGGGGTGGATGCTTAGGTTTCTGGGGTGGGGGAAGGGCAGGAGGAGAGATGGGGGCTGGGTGTCTGGGAGGTCAGATGGGTGATTACCAACGAGGTGAGCAGCAGGTTTGAGGGTGCCTTGGGTGAAGTGCTTCTGGGTGTGCTGATGGGCAGTCCTAGAGGCAGAGGATGGGAGGCCAAGACCAGGGAGTCCCTAGGAGAGAAGAGAGTTAGAGGGGGGCTCTGGAACCCAAGGTTCAGCTGGGCCACCCTAGGAGCCCCCATTTTCATGCTGCCTCACCTGGCCCCCAGGTGGCAGACCCAGCAGCATCCCCAGAAGGAAGAAGAAGGGGGCGCCGTGCACCCTCAGGAGGCAGAGACGTCCAGGTCGTGTCATGGGGAGAACCTGCAGGAAGACAGACAGTGAGTGGGGCGGGGCGCGCTGCTAAAGACAAGCCTCCTGCCCATGGAGACAGCCGCCACGGGAGACAGTGCGGCAGACAGAGAAGGGGACAAGATGTAGTCAGGGAAGCCCCGAGGTGAGCTGGCAGGAAGAAAGAAAGAGAAGCAGATTCGGGAAAGGAAGAGAGAGTGATAGCGGCAGAAACAGAGAATGTACAACAAAGCCAAAGAGAAAGAGACTGAGGTGGAGAACCAACCAAAACCAAACCCATTAAGACCAAGTCCCAGGCAGCCTGGGGCCCAGACAGGAGACACAGGGGAGACCTGGGTGCAGATGGGGGGGCAGGACACCTCGGGCAGGAGTCCGTAGTCCAGGCAGTTAAGGAGATGGGGTCAGAGAGTCTCACCTGCTGTGCGGGGCCCCTGGGCCCGGACGCCTGGGTCCCTTTATAGAGGAAGCAGCAGTGGCAGCGTGGCAGGCAGCGGGCGGGTTCTAGGCTGGGGCTGGGGCCCGGGGAAGCCCCCAGGGCTTAGAAGATGCTGCTGTTTCAGTCGAAGGCAGGAAAGGCTGAGGCCTAGGAGGGAACCGCAGGCTGGGGGCTCAAGCAATTGAGTTCTGGGAAAGGGAGTGGGGTCAGGGGAACCGTGGGTGGCAGGGCCAGGGAGCAGGGTCAGGCTTAGGAGTTCCAGAGAATGGACAGTAAATTCAAGGAGAAGAAGGGGGAGCAGTTGGGGTGTGGGCTGGAGGCTGGTTCCTTGAAGAGTGATCATATATAACACCTGCACCCTTTGCAGATTAAAGGCTTCTCTCTGCACCCATTTTTTTTTCCTCTTGCACCCGTCCTTGTCTCAAATGGCGTCAGCCACATTTCTCTCAGTATGTGTATTTTCCAGGTCATTGACAGGTTTCCTATCAAGAAGTTCCTTTATATAGGGTTTATATTGCCTAGGTTTATGCCTGTTGTCCTGGTGAAAATATTAATGAAGCCTCCTTTTGCTCTCAAAAATGTCTGTTTGGAAGATAAATTTCATGGGCCCTTACCCAAAGATGATGCCACGCACCTGTGGATGAGGAGGCTCATCCCATTCCCAGTGGATGCTCTCAACCTTATCCTGACCTCCTATGGCCCCCAAAGATTTGATTTACATAATCTCATACACATCAGGCTCAAGGAATGCAGCAGACAACTTCCTAAGTTCTCTATAAGGCGAAACTTCGGAATTCTATATGAAGGGGCTTAAGGGTAGGGTGGGGATGGCTAAGGGACTTGGCTTGAAGCCACATCTGCAGAGCCAATGCACTGTTTTAAAAATATTTTAGTATTTTCCCCTTTTTTCTTGATGCATGACTTTGGTACAGTGAAGCACACCCCTCGAGTGTACAGCTTGAATAATTTTTACGGATGTATATAGCCATGTAGCTACCACCCAGGTCCCCAGCGGGTTCCTCCATGTCCCATCCCAGTTGATGCCATCTAAAGGCAACCAACTACTTTTGACCTCTATCACCCTAGATCAGTTCTGCTGGCTTTTGAACCTCATATAAATGAAGTCATCCTGAGTGTATGTGCTTGTGTCTGGATTTGTTCATTCAACATTGTGTTTTGTAAGACTCATTCATATTGTGTGTATCCTGTGTCTTTTAAATTGTGGCATAATATTCTATGGTATGTTATACTTGAATTCATTTATCCCTTCTTCTGTTGATGGGCATTGGTTTGTTTCCAGTTTTGGGCTAAATGATGAAATGAATATTCTTGTACTTGAGCTAGTTTTCACTTAGCTTGTAAGTTACAGGTTTTAAAAAAGCAAAGTTTCTACAGATGATTTTATTAACTTTTCATAAAATTGAGAAAAATGCCACTTGGCCATCTCAAATATTCTTATTACTATTATTGATGGTGCTATGATTTCATTAGATGGATTTGGAGTGCTGGTGGTGACCGAGGCCAAAGCCCTCCCACTGTTCAATCAGGCCCACCATACTGCTGCTTTTCTCAGGTGCCACGTTTCAGAGGGGTCTTGGTGTCCTTTGTTTTGTAAGTTAAATGGGGCAGCACACACAGATGAGCAATTTCCCATCTGTTCTTCTTCTTCTCCTCTTACATATTGTTTCTTTCCTTTCTCATTCCATCTCTTTTAGCTTTATCTTGACTCCACAAACATTGGCTGAGCACCTTGTACTA
The DNA here is from genome assembly GCF_023851605.1 of Tamandua tetradactyla. Lineage (NCBI taxonomy): Eukaryota > Metazoa > Chordata > Mammalia > Pilosa > Myrmecophagidae > Tamandua > Tamandua tetradactyla. Next base: position 87,161,199 of record NC_135331.1, on the reverse strand, counting down.
GGTATTGGGGATAAAGATGTGGAAGACTGTCCCCTGATCCTTCAGGAGCTCAAGGGCCAGTGTGGGAGAAAAGCAAGTTATCAGGTAATTACAATAAAGTAAGCTAACTTCTGTAGGCTTATGGCAACCCATAGAAAAGTCATTGAACTTCGTCTTGAGGAGAGGGGATTCAGTAACTATCGAGGCAAGGAAGATAGGAAAGTACAGTCAAGATGGAGGGAATAGTATGTGCAAAGACTGGACGTGATAAAGTGCATTAAGTGTGCTGAGATCTGTAATTGGGTACAAACGGAAGAAGTAGAGACCTAAGTTGACAACACATACTAAAGGGTTTTAAACCAAGCAAAGAAGTTTGGGTTTCATTCTAAATATGCTAGGAAGCCCCCAACAATTTTAAGTGAGGGAAGGATACACTCAGATTGGTACATTAGAAAAATGATCCTAGAAGCTAGATAAATAATGGACTGGGGTAGGGGACTTGGGCTGGAGGGGAAGCCAGAAGCAAGGGGATCAGCTAGGACTTTGTAATGATCTAGGAGGGAGATGACAGGAGCCTGTATTTATATCAAGGCAGCAGCTGAATGGAGAGAGCTTCTAGGCAAAATCTGCAGGTCTTGTTGGCTGACCAGATGTGATGGAGGAAGAAAAGTTGAGGATGCCTCTTTTAAATTTCCTGGTCTGTATCTTGGCTTCTTCTCATTCTATTAACCTTACTGTCTCTTGTGTCATTGTCAGCTTCCCTTTAGTTTTAGTTTCCTTTTCTTTTCTCGGTGTCCTCTTTCTATAGGGGTCCTTTTCCTGTCTGTTGTCTTTTCCTGTCTCTTTAATGGCATGAAAGATCCCAGTTAAGCAATATTAAATATAAAGTGGCATTGCAATTACAGTGAGAACAGAGGGAAAAGGAGGAACTTAAGTCATTGAGGAATACTGGGGAATTGAGCGACAAAAAAAAGGAAGGTGAGGAGTGATGGGGAGACATAAGGGACAGAAAGGAAGGAAGGACAAGAACCGGGTCGAAGTTCTGTGTCATGGGCATTTGCAATGTGCTGAAGGACGCTCTCTGAAATGGGCCAATTTTGGTTTCAATCTCAGTTTCGGAGATTGTGTGAAATTCAGTTTCTTTCTTGGGGAGGCTGGCAGTTGGTTTGGGGCTTTCCCTGGGTAGGAGGGTGACTGGAGTCTTCTGCCTCAAACTCAGGATAACGGTCTTTGCAGTGGTCTCTGGGGGGAAACTAGGCCTCCAAATGAGGCTGAAATGATTTTAGCCTCAAACGTGAAGTTAGCTCCAAAACCTAAATTGGAATTTTTTTTTGGGGGGGTGTATGTATGTGTGCATGGGCTGGGAATCAAATAAATTGGGATTTACTACCAACTTCGACCCCAACCCAAATTTAACCTCAACCCAAATCACAACTCAAACTCAATCTCAACCTCAAATCCACGCACATCCCAATAAATAACCTCCCAAATAAAACTTACCCCCTAACCAACCCAACTCTGTTTCTATGGCTAATCTTGAACCAGCTCATCCCCATTCTTAACCCTAAAATTAAACCTGACTCTAAATGTAACTCCAATCTGAAGGACAAACTTACCAAGTTGAGCTTTTTCCTGCTTCACTCCATTATCCATTCATCCCTCAACTTAATACATATTTATTGAGTACCTTCAATGTACTGAGCACTGTTTTAGGTGGGAAGGATATAGTGGTGAACAAGTCAGACAAGGTACCTGCACTCATGGAGTTTACATTTTAGTGAGGCAAGGCAGAAAAGAAAACACTGAAGAAGAAATAAGTAGTGCTGTGAGAATTTAAGACAGGGCAATGTGGTAAAAGTGGCATAAGACATAGTGGTCAGTAAGGACCTCTCTGACCAGATGACATTTAAGCTAAAGATCCAAAAGTCAAGAAAGGGTGGCCAAATGAAGGTTTTGGGAAAAGCATTCCAGGGAAAGGGAAGAGCTACCTCAAAGGCTGTAAGGTGGAAATGAGCTGGGACTGTTGAGGAACAGGAGGCCAGTGTGGCTGGAGCAGCGAGGGCGGGAGAGGGGTGGAGATGTAGTCAGAAGGGCAGGGGCCAGATCATGCAGGACCATGCAAGGGGTAAAGCATCTGGAATCTGGATTTTATTAAACCAACAAAGCTTCTAGAAGGTGTAAGCAGGTGTGTGTGTAGAGGAGGAGGGAGGATTGGATTTATGTTCTTAAAAGATTACTGTGGCTCCTGTGTTTAGACTAGATTGTAGGGGACAGGAGTAAAAGCAGGGACACCAGTTAGGAGGTAATTGCAGTAATCCTGGGGAGAAGAGGGTGGTAGCCATAGAAATGGAGAGGAGACAAATCTGGGGTATATTTAGAAATACAGTTGATGGGATCTGTTAATGGATTGGATGGACAGGGAGCAGTGGGGAAACTGGGAGAGAGGCAGGATTCTGATGGAGTGGGAGAATCAAGAGTTCTATTTTAGTTCTAACAAGTCTACAATTATTAAACAAACACCCAAATGGAGATGTTACTTGGCAGTTGGATATTTAAGTCTGAATTTCAGGGCCAAGGTCAGAGCCATGAGCAAGATTATACCTCCAACCCCTGCATCACTTGGAAAAACATACATTCAACATCTTGAACTCTGAGACAAAATTGAGAGTTGTCAGCCTGAAGATGGTATTTCAAGTCATGGGACTGGAAGAGATACTTATCTTGTGTATCCCCATAAGATCCCTTCAAGATATTTCTCTTTTCTCCAACAATTAATGCAATGCATCTCCTATTATAAACTCAAAAAGCAGCATCCTCCTGCTTCCAGAGGCAACATCCTCTAGACTTTTGTCTTCTTCTGAACTATCACTGGGATTTAATATCTTCTGATTTAGTTTCCTACCCTCCAAGTACCCTTTTACAAATCCATTCTACAATATCCTCTAGACTTCTCATGTATCTGAATCCTTCATTTCATTCTTGAAAATGTCTTCCTCTGGGCACTTTGTGTGAAACATGGGCTTCCCCTAATAAAGCTACTTTTCTCTCTCCTTTAACCTCATCACTGGGGGAAGGTGGCTGAAGAGAGATTACTATTCTCTTTTCTCCCCCATGTACTACTGATAACCTCCTACTCCTTTCTTGAAGTCTCTGCCTTTTGCATTTGCCATGCTCTTCCTGTTTCACAGCAATGTGCTCCACCAACAACTTTTCCACCATCCTCCTAGCAACATGTGTATTTGGTTCACTTTTTCTTCATACTTCATCCCCTCCCACAGTATTTACTGACTTAAAAAACACAGATCCATCTTACACTTGGCCTCTCAGTTGACTTCAACTTTCTCAATACCAACAGCCTCCCAACCTCTTTCTCTGCTTCACTTTAGCCACTTATGAGACAGGATGTACCTCTAACCTCTGCATCACTTGGAAGGAACACACCTTCAACATCTCGAACTCTGAATTTTCCCTCGGATTACAAACACCCACTCTTCACAACTCCCACCTTCCTTTCCTTCCAATAAATCTTATTCTTACCCAGACATCGTTTTTTCTTCCTTTGTTGTTTTCCTTGTCTATTTAGTGTAACTTGTACTGTTGACAATTTCAACTAGCATTTTAGAATGTCTTACTCACTTGATGTTCTTACCAAGATGACTTTGACAAACTCCAGATTTGGGTAAACTTAGTAGTTGATTTTTGTATCTTTCTCCTAGGCTGCCAAGCATTGCAGGAGTCATGTCTCTATGACAACAGGTCTGCTACTAAATCTGGCCTCCTTACTTCAGAGAGCCCTCAGTGTTCCCTGACAAGTCTTTTAAGCACATTGACTTCCTCTTGTAATCCTGGAGGTGATGTTCTAAATTGCCAAGCCTCTTACACCCTCCACCCTACCTGCTCACTCTCCACTGATGATGCTACCATCTATTTTATTGAGCTTAAGGCCATCCAAAGTGAATCTCCTTACTCCCTTCCTTTTCCTGCACTTCCAGGTATCTGCGTGCCTTAGTATTTCCTTTCTCCTTGACTCAGAGAAGTACTCTTTCTCCTTTCCAAGGCTCATCCTTTAATCTGTAGTCTTTATCCTACTTCCTCTATCTTTACCATATTCTCGCCTCCCTTGCTTATATTTTCATTTTGCAAACATTACTTCTTAAAAATAAACTAAGAAACCCTTCCCTAGGCACTCTTTCTCCTTTAAATGTTCTTTCCATCTCTTACTTTTCTTTTTTGTGTGATGTCTCAAGAGACCAGCCCCCCAGCCACCTTTTCAGGAACTGGTAAAATTTTCCTCATCTGTAAAATCCGTAGGTTGAACAAGAGATGATTCTTAGTTATATTCTATATTTGCCATTTTATTCTATGACTTTGTACCTCCCTTTCCTCACCTCCCACTCAACCTATGTAAAGTGATTTGTCCCTCTATTAAATGGAAATTGCTTTCTCAAAAATTATAATTGTCTACTTCCGGAACCCAAGGATCTTCTCAATTTGCACTGACTAGACGTCCTGGAATCATTAGATGTGGTTGCTCAGTCCCTGCTTGGCACACACTTACCTTGCCCTATTTCTCTGATTGTTCCTCCCACCTCTCTCTTTCACTGGCTCCTTTTCCTTTGACCACCCTCAGGGCTCTCTTCCACTCCCACCTTCCTTGGTGCTCTTGTCCAGAGGCTCAACTTCCATTGTGAAGGGAACGATGCCCAAATCTAACCCTCCAGCCCCAAACTTCACTTAAGCTCTAGATTTCCTTGCTGGAAATCTCCAGCTGAGTGCTAAGCTGCACTACACATTCACCAAGCCTTCTCTGACCACTTTAAGCCTGGCCTTATTATTCTAACCGGGTATCTCCTGTTATTATGTGCAGTTGTTATTTGTATATTGTTTGCTTCAGTAGGCTGGCAGCTCTATGAGGACAACGACTTATCTTTCTTTATACCCATTGTCTAGGGATACCCTGCTCTGAGAGGGTACTTAATAAAACTGTTTATTTGAATGTCTAAAACTGAACTCATCTTTCCCTCATTCTTGGTTTAGGGTATCATCATTTTTTCATCATCAAGTTCAAAACCTGGAGTCATCTAAGAATTCTTTTCCTTCACTCCAACCATCCATCATTGTCATGTCCTAAGTTTATTCCCTCAAAGTTTATAAAATCTGTTCCCTTCTTTAAAGTCAGTAGGAGTTACTGGGACCGAAATAGGCAGTACATGAGGTTTAGAGTTAGACGAGTTTAATGCTAATTCCACTACTTTTTAGCTGTGTGGCTTTAGCAAGTTACAGTACGTTTATGAGCCTCCGGAAACTGAGGCTGGTAAACATATGTATATAATATACACCATATAATGATTGTAATAGATAACATAAAGTATATAATATACAATATATATAATGAGTTGCCACCACCTACCCTTGGAGTTGTTGACAGGATTACAGATGTAGGAAAAGCATTTGACATCGTTAATGCACAGTAGGTGTTCAAAAAATACTTTCCCCTTATTCCTTGTGTTGTGCTGCTACACATTCTCCTATTCTTCCTCTTCTTTGTATCTGTCACCAATGACACCACCCACGGGGTATAGTCCAAATCCCTCACTTTGGCACTCTGGGTTCTCTTTTTCACCATATACTTCCATATACATGCGCTTCATCTACCTCAGGACATCCACCTCTTCCTGAACATTTTTTTTCCTGACATCTCAGCTTCTGCTCAAGCCATTTCATGTATCTATACAGCCTTCAACCCCTGCCGCCCATGTAATCCTACCCATTTATCAGAGCCAGTTCAAATGCCATCTCCCTCCTTGAGCCCTGCTAGGTAGTCAGACAGAATCTGCCTCCCCATTCTGTATCTTACTGTAATGTTTATCCAGCATGTCTTGAATCACAGTTAAATAGGTATGGTCTGCCTTCACTACTGGATTGTAAACTTGAAGCAGGATTTGAATTTACCTCTGGGCTGCCTGATGCTCAGATGAACTGCCCTGAATACAGTGCCTCCCAGATCCTTTTCCTAACTTAACCCAATTCTACCCCAACCACAATCCCCAAACTGACCCTTTCCAATCTCATTAGTCTCATTTGCAATCCTGTTTCTCTTGACTACCAGTACCTTCTCCACTAAGGTTCCAGCTCTAGAGAGCAGATGGGCACACTTCTATCCACCCCACCCCCTTTTCATGTTTCGCGGTAGGCACTGAGTCACCCCTTGGGGATCCCTTAGCTCCTTCCCCACCCCCACTGTGATGGACAGGATGCCTGCTGCTTGGCCCCAGGGGGGTCAGAGGAAGCCGATGGCCTCTAGGGCTCAGTATTTTTATCAGCCTAGGAAACAAGAGACACAGAAGCGGAAACCATGTGGTCAGAGAAAGTGAACAGTCCTCAACTCAGGGGAACCCCCACCAGGGCTGGGGGCCAGACACCAGGGAGGGATGTTGAAAAGAGGGAGGTCTGGAGGCCCAGGTATCAGGGCTTATTGTGCTTTGGTAGTGCATAACTCTTGCAGCGGGGAAAATGATGTGCTTAATACAGAGAAAAGTATCCTGGGTAGAGAAGTAGATGTGTACTCCAAGGTTTTATGCTACTTACCTCTCAATCCCCCAGTTAGGGATCCTAACCCCAACTCCCCCAACTCCAAACCTGGGCTCTTTGCATACCACTTCCGAAATCTCCGGCATGTAAGAGGAACCGGATGCTTGGGTTGCTTGTAGCTCGAAGTCTCTTCTCTGAATCACAGCAGCTTCCTCTCACAGGATCTTTCTCACCAGCTCTTCCTCCTCCTGCCCCTGAACATCTGCCTGGTCCCTCAGAGGCCTTGGGCCCCTTCCTAACTTCAGGCTCAGGCTCCCTGTCTTCTTGGAGGGTCTCATGCCTACCCACATTCCTGTGTTTAGAGCAGCTTTCCCTCCCTGTCCTCTACTGCCTTCCACTTCCACTTCTGGGATTCTCCTGTGTAGACCTGGGCCTAAAACCTGAAAAATAAAGTTTCTGAATTTGAAGATTCTTTGATGTAGAGACACACAGACTCTGTACACACTGGCACACACATATGCTTTCTCCTTTCAGTCCTAGTTGTGTTCTGGGGGATAGCAGCAGGGTTTGGTACTATCTACAACTTGCAGTTATAGTTTCCAAGAGCTGGAGTGGGAGGTGAATATGAAGAGTGAGAGGGATGGAGTGAATGATCCCCCTCTTACCCTCTATCCCTCCATAGGAATCCCAGATCCCTTCCCTCCACCCCTTAGGAACTCAACCATTGGTTCTTGACAAAGATGTTTATCTCGAAGACCAAGACTGGGCTGCCCAGAGCTTAAGTCCAGGATTGGGAAGGAGCAGAAACTAGATAGAAACAAAAAAACTGGAGCTCTGAGGGGAGAGGGACCAAAGGAGAAGAGACAAAATTAAGCTAGAGGGAAGAGAGAACTAGGAGCAGCAGCCTAGCTGGCCTCGGGTGTGGATCTCTGGTTGCCCAAGAACAGACAACCCAGGTTACATAATTTGGCTCTTTCCTCTTTCCCCTGATCCTATTTTTAGCAACCGAAATTCCCTCCCCCATAGGGCTCTTTCTCCATCCATTTCGTTTCTATCCCCCAGCCCCTGCTGCCCCCCAAATTGGATCATTCAGTGACTCAGCAAAGGGAAAGCCCTGTGTAGGGGTGTTGGGGGAAGGGGGTGTTAAGTTGTTAAGTAGGGAGGAGGATGTGGTTCTGGTTGGGGAGCTGGGGAGGGGAGGGAAACTGGTTTTGTTCCTTTTTTTTTGCTCCTGCTCACATTTATTTCTCCAGCTGAAGACTGTGGAGTGGAGTGGACCCTAGCATAAGGTGTGGCAGTGAGACTGGAAGGCAAACTGGGCTGATCTTGAGGGTGGGCAAGCAGGGGGCTTCTTGAGTTAGTGAAGCAGCATGTGCGCATGCATGCTGCAGGTGTGTAGGAGCTATGGGTTTCGGCAGGCAGGGCAGGAAAGGAGATGTCATGGGTGATGAAAACCCGCAATGGAAAAAGGCAGAGGAGACATTGGGAGTGAGACGTGGAACTAGGTCTTATTAGGAAATGGCAGAGTCAAGGAGCAGTGATGGCGGCCCATATCCTCCCCACCCCCACTCAGTACAAGTCTTACTTCCCATATTCTTTGTTGTGCAGCATCTGCCTTGTGCTGTCATCTCTATCCTAGACACTAACCTTCCTTGTTTCCCATCCCCAGGGCTTCATCTCACGCAGTTTCTCGTTCTTTCCCTGGGGTTACTTAAGGGCCTCTGCGTGGCGGTTCAGGGCCTGGGAAAGGGCTGTGACAGCTCCCATAACTCGGCCCAGCTCCCAGGTCTCAATCTGGTTCCGGAATCGCTGCAGGAAGCGGTCTGGGTGCCAGCGGACTTGCTGGACCCTCAAGTACCTCCTCAAAGCCCCCTGTTCCTCCAGGGGGGGACCTCTGGCCACCAGAGCTGCAGCCATGGCCTCCGGGTCCCCTCCTCCAGGGCAGGGCCAGGGCACATCACCAAAGCGCCAGAGGCTGCCCCTCTCTGCTCCTCTGGTGTGCTCTGCCCTGGACCCAGCCCTGGCCGGCTCTGGCTCTGGGTCCCTGCTGGCTCGGCTTTCACATAATTCTTCCTCCTTGACCCGGGCTCGCTCTCGGAAGAGCCGCTGCTCCTCCTCCTGCTGTCGCCAGCTGTAGCTGGAGCCCTCGGCTCTTTGGGGTCGACAGGCTCCCTGTGCCTTCTGCTGCTGCTGCTTGTGCTTCTGGGCATGTTCCCGGGCCAGGCGGTCTGACCAGGCTGAGAAGGACTCAGGTTCCTGGGTCTCATGGGAAGTGTCATCTGTTTGGGAGAGTGGGACAGGGATAGTTGGGGGAGAGGCTATGAGAAGCGGATGGGGCAAGGGAGGTAGGAAGTACAGAGGAAGGGGACAGAGGAGGCCCAGTGCAGGGGGTGTATGAAAAGTGGCCAATGGGGAAGAAGGGCAGCTGTTGATGGGAATGGATACCTCACCTTCAAACTTCCCAATGACTTCTTGCCACTCATCCTCCAGCTCTCCCTGCAGCTTCTGCCTCCATTCCCGTTCCCTGGAAGCCTCATCTTCGTCCTCTTCTTCAGCAGAATCCCAAGGAGGTCCCCAGCCTAAAATTTGTCCAGGTGTCTCCCCATCTTTATTTTTTATTCCCATGGCAGAGGGACAGCGACTCAGCAATGGCAGGAAGAAATCTGTGTAGGCTATTGATGGAAGAACAGTGAGCAAAAGTTAGCTTGGGTTCTCATTTCTTAGTAGGGCCACCATTTTGAATTCCAAGAAATTCTGCTGGTCACTCCCTTGGTCTTAGAGTAATGAAAAGGGTGGCCCACATAAATGCCCCCTAGGTATTAGGAAATCACCAAATATTTACTGATACTTTCCCACACATGATAAGGGTGTCAGTTTAAAATATTCTGACCTATGTCCCCACATATTTTGGTGTCCTGGGAGTTCTACTATGCCAAATGACAAAACGACATTTTCTGATCTGTCTCCAGCCACTTAGGGCACTATTAAAATCCTTCAAAGTATTGTTTTTTTTGCTTGAAAATATTGTTACTGCATACCTCTCATTGTGTTTCTCACCCAAAACTATACTGCAAACTGATAAAATATCTGAATACTCTACTCTGAACCTTCATAATAGAAAATTATAAAAATACAATATTTACCCATTTATATCATTTTTCAATGAACTACTCAGTTTATTAAATAGTAAATGTTTTCAGAATTTCTCTCAGTCAGCCTCACCCAGAGGATGATGGGAGAGGGATGAGGAGATAGGGAGTTCAGACCAGCAGTGAGTTTGAGCCAGAGATATGCTCCTAGCAGCAAAGCAAGCTCTTTCAAATGACTGCTGACCCAGGGCAAGGGAAAGGGGAATGAGATAGAGGGTCTCCCCCAAGGGCTGGCTGACAGGAGTTGAAGGAGTGGCCTCAAACAGTGGGGAGACTGATATTTCTGACTCCCCTCTTCCTGAGTTCTGAACTCACTATGTACCCTCCATTTGTAGCCAAAGATGCTGCTCACTTCACTGCCAGCCCAGGCACCCCATCCTGGACCAGGCCAATGTGTTGTGGCACTAATCTCCCTTTTCACTGTGGGGACAGAAGAAGGTGAGTGAAGTACCATCCCTTCTTGTGGACCTACTTTCTCCCCCTAGGGCAGGAAGAAATGTAATCCTTAACACAAATGGACAGTCCTTAAATCTTTATTCTGTGGTGGTGGAAAGTATTAGTTACCTTGGCAAAAGGATGAGGCAGGGGAAAGAGTTGTCCTGCCATTGCTAGGAAGGCAGGAAAACAGAATGAGTCCTTGTCTGGCCAAGGACCAGTACTCCCTAGCCATCCCCTGGCACACTTGAGCGGCAATTACTCAAACCACATCAGAGCGAGGTGAAGGGGCATTTGTCTTTAGTACTAATGTTACCTGCCACAAGCCCTCCCAATTTGTCCCACCCAGCAAGCACCTGGTCTTGTCTTTCAAATGCTATTCCCCACCAGGTCCCCACATTGAAGGCGTGAGGGTGGGTGGGAGCACAGGCTTGCTTGGGAGGCTTTTAAATTCACAGGTTTTAAGGACTAAGTCCTCCAACACTAAAAACTCAGTAAGTAAAATATGGTATAGAATATTAAACAGCCACTAAAAATGATGTTTAAGTATAAAAAACAAACACACTGTATACAGGATCCGATCACAACAATGTAAAAAATAAAAAAAGAGAGAGAGACCAAATCTTATGGTTGAAAAAATATATACTAGAAGGAAATAAGTAAAAGTTCTAGTTTCTGGGTGGGAGGACTATAGGTGGAATTTGCCCCTCAGTATTATTTTATTAACATTCTTATATGAAAAGGATACAATTAATTTGAAATTTTCTTTTTTAAAGAATGAAGAAGAAATTTAATCTCTGTTAGCAGTCTGCTTTGGGCCCTTCCAGTCCTGTTTTTAAGCATATAAACATATACCTGTAACAATTTTGTTCAGAGATATATGATTATGCTATATGTACTATTTGGCAACTCGCCATTTTCACTTAATATTTCATATATAACTTTCCACAGGAGTATATACAGTCTACTTGATTCTTTTTAATGACTTTGTAGTGCTTCACTATGTGAATGAAGCAAATAAATCCACACACCCTCTGCCAATCAACAGGTCTTGATTGTTTCAGAAAATGTTCAGCCTCATATGTCTTTATGGACTAATTACAATATTTCTGGGCCAAAATTTTTTTTGGGGGCCAAATCTTAAAGTAGAATTTCTGAGTTAAAAGAACATGCACACTTGTGCCAAACTGCTCTAAAAAAAGTCTGTGCCAATGTATACTCCCATCAAGAATATAGGAGTTGTGTGATGGTGAAAACCTTCTGCTTGATGCTCCTTTTATCTACCTTGTCAACAGATGAGTAGAACATACGGAATAAAAATAAATAATAGGGGGAACAAATGTTAAAATAAATTTAGTTTGAAATGCTAGTGATCAATGAAAGGGAGGAGTAAAGGGTATGGTATATATAAATTTTTTTTTCTGTTTTTGTTTTATTTCTTTTTATGAATAGATGCAAATGTTCCAAGAAATGATCATGATGATGAATATGCAACTATGTGATGATATTGTGAATTACTGATTATATATGTAGGATGATCAAAAGAGGAATGTTTGCGTTTGTTACATATTTTTTGGTATTTAAAAAAATAAAATAAAATAAAATAAATTAAAAAAAAAGAATATAGGAGTGAAATGAGTACCTATGTCTTCCCTACCAAAACTGGGTATCATCAATTCTTCTTTTTTTTTTTTTAATTTATTAAACATAACAACATACAAACATAAACATTCTTACCACATCATTCCATTCTTGATATATAATAACTCACAATATCATCACATAGTCGTACATTAATCATCATGATCACTTCCTAGAATATTTGCATCAATTCAGAAAAAAAAGAAAACAGAAAAAAATTCATACATACCATATTCCTTACCCCTCCCTTTCACTGATCACTAGCATTTCAATCTACTAAATTTATTTTAACATTTGTTCCCCCTATTATTTATTTATTTTTAATCTATATGTTTTACTTGTCTGTAGATAAGGTAGATAAAAGGAGCATCAGATACCAGGTTTTCACAATCTCACAGTCACATTGTGAAAGCTATGTCATTATACAATCATCTTCAGGGTATCATCAATTCTTTTAATTTTGCCCATCTGATAGATTAAAAAATGATTTTTATTAATGAAGTTTTCCTCTTTTTCAAGTACTTTTTAGCTGTTTGGATTTCTTTTGTGAACAACTTGGTCATATTCTTTACCCACTTTTCCACTAGAAATTAATTATTCACATAGATATGAGAGCTCTTTATAGGTATATATATTAACCCTTTGTGTCTGGTGTATATATATATATATATATATATATATATATATATATATATATATTTTTTTTTTTTTATTAACTTAAAAAATTTTTTTGAAATACCAAAAACCACCAAACAAATGCAAGCATTTGTAATTTTTGATCATTCCGTTCTACATATATAATCAGTAATTCACAATATCATCACATAGTTACATATTCACCATCATGATAATTTCTTGGAACATTTGCATCTATTCAGAAAAAGAAATAAAAAGAAAACAGAAAAAAAATCATATATACCATACCCCCCCTCCCCTCTCCCGCACCAATCCACCAGCATTTCACTCAAAATTTATTTTAATATTTGTTCCCCCTATTACTCATCTTAATTCCATATGTTTCACTAGTCTGTTGATAAGGTAGACAAAAGGCACATCAGTGTGTCTGGTACATATATTATAAACATTTTCTTCTATCTGTCTTTATTTATTTATTCTTTTGCATGGGCAGGCACCAGAAATTGAACCCAGGTTTCTGGCATGACAGGCGAGAAGTCTGCCTGCTGAGCTACCGTGGCCAGCCCTTCTATCTGCCTTTAAACAAATTTTTATTTAGTTAAATCTGTATCAATCTTTTCTTTTATGGCTTTTGACTTTGGAAGGCCTTCTTGACTCTAAGATTTATAAAAATATTCCCTTATTTTTTTCTACTATTTTTACATATCTAATATACATATTTAGAAATTTCAAAAAATTCCCCAAAGTACAAAGTACAATACAATAAAGAACTCTATTCCTATCACAGGGTGTGTTAATATATTGTCATTTTTGGAACATCATTTTATTTTAAAGAAATGAAAATCATCATAGATAAAGCTAAAGTTCTCTTTGATACCCCCTTCCAAGGTTTATTCTTCCTCCCTCCCCATGGACATCCCCTCTCACGAATCTGATGCACATCCTTCCTGTCACTTTTAGGTGTTTAATCTGGCTGCAATTTTATTTATTTATTATCGGGTGCATGGAGTGGGAACTGAACCCAGGTCTCTCACTTCGCAATTTATTTTTGAGTCAGGTGTAAGGCAGAACTCTGTTTTTCCCCCGGATGAACCAATGTCCCAACATTGTTTATCAAATAGTCAACCTTCTTCCAGTGTTTTGAAATGCCACCTTTATCATTAACTGAGCAGTAAAGAACAACTTTTTCCATTGCTCTTTAATTAATAAGTTCTATTTTTATACTAGGGAAAAATAAATATGAAAAAAAACTATGTGGAATAAATTACTTTGTTTAGCAATGGAAGTACTGCTCTTTGTTGACCCATATGATTTTATTTCTCCTTTAAAGGGACATACAAAACGGGTACAAAAAACACAATTAAAAAACATGCCACTATCTGCAGAGGGGCCAGCCTCTCCAGAACATCAACTAGTTTCATCCCCCTATTCCAAATTATCCACAGCCCCTTTCAACGTGAAAAATTTAGAATGGGCATAACCCAAATACCCCTAAAGAGTGGAAGAAAGATCAAAGGTGATGGTGGGGTTATACAGAGAAGATAGGGTTTAACAAACAAGTACGGTTGCTCAATCATTATACTGATATTTCTTTTAGTCTCCAGGATGTTAGAGTAGCTAGAAAGAAAACCTAAAATTGTGGAATTGTAACCCATATCAAACTCTGAAATCTGATTCTACAATTAATTGTTGCAATGTGCTTTGAAAATGTATTGCTTTTTTGTATATATGTTATTTTTCACAAAAAGAAAAAAAAGTAGATTGTGATGATTAAAAAAAGAATGCATAGAAAACTTTGATTCCATCATTTTGCTAAGTAACATATGCCATTTTACAAAATTTAAATTTTACATTTTACATTTCACGAGGGCTGAAACAGCAAGAAACGTCAAGGTGCTGGAAGTGTATTGATACTTTAATTGAATTAAACTGTATGACTCTGAGAAAAAAAAAGCCACTACCATAAACTTACTTTGAGTGACAACTAACTGAGGCTCAGAGGAAAAAAAGGAAAGAGTGGGCAGAATGATCAGAGACGGCTTCCAGGAGGAGGTGGAATTTGCACTAGGCCAGGAAGTGAGGATAAAAGCAGAAATCAGGTGGAAGGGAAGGCAATCAGGTAAGAGACAGGCAGGCTTGTGAAAGACACATTAGGGTCACTGAAGGTAGAATTATGCAACTAGAGATGTGGGTTTGTGGATGTGCAGTGGGAGGTTAGGTTGGAAAGGCAAATGGAACATAAACCGGATGGCTAAACCATCTGTAAAATGGGGCCACAGCCTACATAAGCCTACATAAGCTTGACCTATTACTGTGCAGATTCAAGTGGGTTATAGGTGTTACCACTGGGCTGGCACACAGAAGTACAGTAAATATAACCTAAAAAAAAAAAAGAATCAGGCTGGCTCTGGACTTCATTCTTTTTGCAAAGACTGAGAAAATCATCTTCCTGTTTCTCAACTTAATTCTTGCTAATTTGCGTACAGAATGGTTTTGTCTAGCTAAGGTGTGTGCATACAGGGATCTTTGGCAGCTAAAACTGCTTCTTGTGTAGTGATGGGTCCCAGTGAGAAGTCACCACTGGCTACCCCACTAAGGGAGAGTCTTATTTGGTATGATAACTCAGCCCAGCCAATCCAGCATGAATAATCCCTTGAACCTAACATGGGAATTGAGGGGGAAAAACCCTGGCAGGGGATTTTGGGGCATTTCATCTGTTCAAAGAAATATTTGCATTTCATTAAGGCAGGGTGGTCTCTAAAGCAGCTGGAAGCCTAATGACAAAGGCCTTTCGACTAAGGAATCAGACAGCCACCTGGTGGCAAGGCTGCTGGGGAACCAGGAAGAAATAAGCCTGAGAGGACATCAGGGTTTAGGAGTGAAATAACTGAGTATGGGTCCTCCTTGGAAGACAATGGCCTATCACCTGATTTCAGACAATTCCTGAACTTTCTGGGGCCTGAATTCCTCATCTGTAAAAGGGATAATAATATTCATCTCATTATTTCTTAGAATTTAATATGATGAAGGAACCACACTATCAGGGACATTTTTATTACTCAAGAAGCCTTATTAAACAATATAAATAAATAATACAAATAACAATACCTATCATTTAGTGAGTGCCAAACTATGCCATGTACGTACCTCTACTGGTCACAACCCCCATTTTAGAGAGGCAAGTGAGGCTCAAAGAGGTTAAGTTGTTTGTCCCTGTCACACAGTCTATAAGTGGTAGAGCTGAGATTTGAACATAGGTCTGCCTCTAGCGATACTTTGCTCTTCCACCTTCCAGCTTTCCTGCCTCTGAAAATACCAGCTGTCAAGTTAGGAACGTGCCCTGTGTAAACCTTCTCTATCTGTTTTTTACGTTAAAAACAAAAACAAAAAGTGAATATGCCATCCTATCTCACAAGAGGTAAAGGATTTAACTACATGGGGGAGTTGTGTGTGAGAGTGTCCTCCTGTATATACTTGGGTAGCTGGGGGATGATAATAGCAGCAAACTAAATTGAGTTATGGCTACTTATCCCCCACATAGAGGTTCTTCTCCAATGATTTTATTTCAGAAGGAAAATCTCTAGATGGGGAAAGAGTTTCATCTTTATTTTAGTGAGGAGAGCAATACCTCTACAGAGCTGCTTCCATTGCCCCTATAATATCAACAGGCCCTCTTCTAAAACTCTTGCTATCAATGATTTTTCAGTATTAGAAGTTCTTGGGATTTGGTAGAGTTGATCTAAAAGTACATACAGTGCATTATTAGCTAACCCTGGATGGCCCAGGCGGCTCCAGTAACCAAATACATGAATGTTTCTGCAGTGAAATATAGCAATGTTGATAAAAGATAAAAAGAAATCATAGATAGCCTCACTTTAATTCAGATTATGTTTTGCTACCAAATGAGTTTTGGTGATAGACAGATGAAAAAATGTTTGTTTTGAAACAAACATCAATCTTTCTGAGTTTCAGAATTGTGGATAAGGGAGTACAGACTTGATAACAACAACAGGAACAACCATTGTCGGCCTCTACTAAGGTGGTTATTGTGTACCGAAGAGCTCTTACTATGTATCATGGCAGCTGATTCTCAAAACATACATATGTCATAGCACAGGTTCTTGGAACATGGGTATTATCATTGCATATTTCTAGAATGTATAACACAAGATAATGTAGTTGCTAAAAGCATGAATATTTTAGCCAGGATGCCTGAGTTCCAGTCCCTACTCTACCACTTACAGTCCCTACTCTACCACTTAATAGCTACATAAACTTGACAAATTACCTAGCTTCTCTGTGCCCATTTACCTCACCTGGGAAATGGGGGAACAATATCAGTATTTACCTCATAGGGATGTTGTGAAGATTAAACAAGTTGCATTGTGAAGTGTTTGGCACAGAGCAAGGGTTGTTATTTTATTTTGCACACAGCAAACTAAGGTGCCGAGAAGTTTAGCAACTTGCCCAAGAGTATACAGCTATTGTTTGAAGCTGGGATTTGAACCCAGGTAATCTAACTCCCAAGCTGGGTCTTTAAATTTGTTTTCGCACTTCAAAACGCTGCAGGCAATGTGTCAAAAGAAACAAAGTAGCTACTAACCTAGAAAGAGTGTGCAATTTGAAGACCAGTTGCTGTTTTGGGAATGCTGAACTCTTCAGACTATAGGAGCTCAGTAAGGTAAAGGCAAAAATGACAGCCACACACCAACTTGGTCAGCAAGGTTCCACTGACCAAATAACTAGATTATTTCTCAACTCTGGCCTCCATTTCAGATCCAGTCAGCTTGCTCGTGTCCTTACTCCCCACGGGCAAACTCACCATCAGGGCCCTGGCGGGCAGCAGCGTGCAGCGCTGTGTCCCCGTGTCGGTCCTGGTGGGCAGGGTCAGCCCCAAGGCGAAGCAGCAGGCACAGAGCAGGGGCATCATGGCGGGCACAGGCCCGGTGCAGTGGTGGGGGCTGCCCAGCATCTACATCAAGGCCTGGGTGTCGCTGGAGGAGGGCCTGGGCCCGGACCAGCCGACCTGCAGACAAGTAACGACGGAAGCGACGCTCTCGGCGTTGGCGGCGGGAAGTGGAGGCCATAGAATGCTTGAGCTGAGAAGGAAAGAAATTCAGTATTAGAACCCCAGCCTTGGCTGGCTCCTACCCCCACATCTCTGACATCTCTTCCTCCTCCCTTTGGTTCCCTGTTCCTTCTTAATCTTCAGCAAAAGGTGAGACCTATTCTAATCCTCATTCCTTCCTACTGGATGGCAGGTTTGAAAGAAATTCTGAGACTGGGGTCACACAGATTTAATTTCTTAATGTAAGATATGAGAAAAGCATAAATAATTGGTTTAAAGCTCATGGGCCCAGGTAAACGTTATATTTTTTTTAAAAAAAGGACTTTGGAAAAGACGAATAGACTGAGGAGGGAAATTTTTGTCAGTAGAAATCTGAATTTTAAGAAGTCACAGATAATTTCAAGTAATGATTTAAAAATGGAATATAATGTACCCGGCAAGTAGAGGTAGAGGCTTCTCCCTCTGGGACCTGGGGGGAGGGGTTACTCATCAGACCTCCACCCACCTCCTCCAGCTACCCCCAGAGCTGCAGGCCCAAGGCCTGTGTTTGAGACGCTAGGAGGAAAGGAGGCGGGAAGGGCGGAGACACTCCAGGCTGGCGGAAACGGCGCAAGCAGAGACGCGGTGAAGGGCGGAAATGAATTGTGAGGCGTGTTACCGGTTGTCGTTCCGCACAGAAAAGGTGTTCCTCGGTCAGGCGTCCGGGGGTGGAAACTATGGAACCTACAATAAAGGGTCCACCTGAAAACGGAAAACTGGGCAGAGGACGAGAAAAAATAAAGAGGCAGGGAATGGGGGAAGGGGCAAGAAAGGCGGGCGATTTATCCCCGCCCGTCTAGACTGGGAGGAGAAAGTAGAAGATGGCTCAGTGATAGTCGAAAAGATGAGAGAAAGAGAAAACGCGGGATAAAGAAAGTTAGAGATGGAAGAAAAAGAAGAATGTAAACAAAATAAAACAACAAAACAAAAACAACCCACAGAAAGGCCAAGAGCAGGGACAGATCAAGAAAGAGAAAAACATAGGAAGAGACGTAGGAGACAACCGAATGAGGTGGATGCAGACATTTGGACTTGGGAAAGACATATTTGGACCTACGGAAGGCATAGAAACAGATGGAGATGGGAGTGAGAAAGAAAAGAGGGGAAGATAAGTTAGAGAATTAATAAGTCCAGCACACCGTTTCCCCAATAAATGTCGTGTGATCACGTCCTTACCTCTTCACCCCACTGTCAACCCTTCTATGGTTCGTACCTTGAGACCACCAACCAGGCTCTCTTCCTCCCACCGATACTCTCCTCTACTTCCCATCCCTGTCCCCAATCCCCAGACTTTCTCAATTGGAAAAGCTCTGCGGGTGGGGCGCGTTCGCTGGCTGCCTTGGGCCAGGTCTCTGCTGCCCCCAGGCGGTCTTTCTGGGTACTGCCTGGGTGAGAGGTGGGAGAATAGGACCAGTCATCTAGCGGAGGATTAGACACCGCGATTTGCCCGGTGCGGGAGCTGAGTGAAAAGAGGAGCATTAAGACCCAGGGGTAGTGAAGGACTGCGGCATTGAGCAGAAGGAGGCGGAGAAGCAGGCAGTGAGGGTGGGAGCCATCTGGTACTTTGGTAGCATCTGTAACAGCAACAGCATTGGCCATATCAACAGAAATGGCCAGTCAGTCCCAGGGCATCCAGCAGCTCCTGCAAGCCGAAAAGCGGGCGGCTGAGAAGGTGGCAGATGCCCGAAAGAGTGAGTTTTCTCCTCCCTTCCTTAGGGGTCCAGAAAGAAGATGGAGGGGGGTGAGTGATGGCAGCAAAAATTTGAGACCTTCGGAAATCCAAGGCAGGTGGAGAGAGAGCTGAAGACCAGGAGCTGGTAATGAGATGGGTGTTAGAATCTAGCACTTGGTTGGCTGAGTGAAGGCCGAAGAACTTTCTGGAAGGGACTGTCTCCTGTATCACCTTTTAGAGAGAGGTTCAACCTGCCTTCTATCCCTCCTTTTGCCTCCAGGGAAGGCCCGACGACTGAAGCAGGCAAAGGAGGAAGCCCAGATGGAGGTGGAGCAGTACCGCAGAGAGAGAGAGCAAGAATTCCAGAGCAAGCAGCAGGCGGTGAGCAGTGGAGGGTGGGAGACCAGGGGTGTATCTGGTTAGGTGTATATGGGGTGATTCAGCAAGAAACTAAGGTGGTTAAGGGCTAAAGGGGACTCTGGCGGGGACCGTATTTGTCAAGTTTTGTGATATGTAAGAGAGTCTGGGAGTTTTTAAAGAACATGAAGGGCTTGTGGAGGGTATCACAGTAGTCTTTGTAGAACATAATATTTGAGGCTGGAGCAGAGTTTTATGGTTATGGATATTGAGGTGGTGGGGATTTTACAGTCCGTTTTAGTAAAAAGGTGCACGTCAGGTCTTAGAGGAAAGGGATTGTGTTGATTTCTTTGGGGCTCTGGACATTTCAATGGGATGGGGATGGTTTCAGAGGGAATGGTCTTTCTTCCTGACCTTGTTCTAGGATCTTTCCTGCCACACACCTGGATCCTTTTTTCTCTGTTTTTGCTTTTTCCTTTTTCTCTTCCAACCCCCCCCCCCCCCCCCCCCCCCAGGCCATGGGCTCCCAGGGGAACCTATCTGCGGAGGTGGAACAGGCAACAAGGCGCCAGGTGCAGGGCATGCAGAGCTCCCAGCAGAGAAACCGTGAGCGTGTCCTGGCCCAGCTTCTTGGCATGGTCTGCGATGTCAGGCCCCAGGTCCACCCCAACTACAGGATCACTGCCTAGGCTCCAACCCAGGGCTGGACTCCCCCTGCCAATCCCCCCCTCAAAAAAATTCCCCAAACCCAGATCACCCCGTACCAAAGTCCTCTCCATTTCATTCCCAGGAAATTCTAGGAAGCAGGATCCAATAATTCTCCTGTAAGACTTTTAAATATCTTGCTCAGACATGAATCTCCTTGTTCTTTAACTCTCACTGGAACCTTTTAAACTCACAAGTTACCCTCATCTACTCCCTACCTGAAATTGGTAGCATGGAGATGTAGGGATGTGGGAAACACTCAGACTTCGGATCCTGACCGAGTTGGGAGAGGAACCCAAGCCTGCCACTCTCTGCCTACATAACCTGGGACAAGATCCTTAACCTCATAGCCTGTGTTCCCCTCTGTGACCCTGGAATATTAATAATGTCTGCCTTGGGGGTTGCTGTAAAAAAATTAGACTCATCCTATAAAGAGCCTAGTTTGGTTCCTGGCATGTAGTAGCTGTGGTGATAAATGGCAACCTGTGATAATATTACCACCCCTGTCCACCTGCCAAAGCCTAAATATAACTCTTTTGTCTGGCAGGTTTTTAGAAAAATTTTTGGTGGGGGGGTGGGAGTGCATGGGGTGGGAGTATTCTTCATTTGTCAATGAATATCTAATTCCACCAATTCATTGTGTGGTCTTTGTAATTAGACCTTACCATCCCCTAAATGATGAAATAATGACCTCATTTAACCCCTCTACTACAGCTCCACGAAGATACTGCATCTTGTGGCCTCTCATTTTATCTCGCTTAAGCTTGTCTTTCGCTTTATTAGATTTCTCCCTTTTCCTGTTTCCTCAAAGACCCATCAGATGCTGAATACTTGCTGACATCTAAGGTGATGCTCTGTACCCGCATATATACAGCTTTTCTGTCTAAATCCTTGATTCCTTCCCTTTCCTTTGAATTACACCTATTTGTGAAAATTTAAAAACTGTCAATAAAATAATTTATGGGCAAACCATTTGTGAGTGGAAGTAGCCTCTTTTTGCCTTATTTCTAATTTCTAGTCATTCTCTTTTTCCTTGTTTATGTATTCCCCAAACACCGAAAAGGGATATCCTTTGAAACTTGACATAGAAGGAAAAGCAAAAAGTACTTTATTAAGGTGAGACGCCTACGCACTTCCTCATTGAGGACCACGGATGGCAACTGTAGAGAAAAGGCGGGGTGTAGGAACAAGCACTCTTTGCTCCCTTACCTTAATGAGTATTTTTCATAACAATTACACTACTTGACATTATGTGTTTATCTGTTGTCTTCTCTCTTATGTAAGCTGTAGGACATAGCTGTTCAGTGCTGTATCCCCAGAGCCTAGGACAGCATGCAGCACAGGGTAGGCAGTTGGTAAATACTGTTGGATAAATGATAGTTAAGGTTGTAATGCTCTTTAAAAATTTTTCTTTATTTTATTTATTAAACATACCAACATACAAACACAAATATCCTTACCATATGATCATTCCATTCTACATATATAGTCAGTAATTTACAATATCATCACATAGTTGTATATTCATCATCATGATCATTTCTTAGAACATTTGCATCAATTCAGAAAAAGAAATAAAAAGAAAACAAAAAATTCATACATATCATACCCATTACCCCTCCCTTTCATTGATCACTAGCATTTCAATCTACTAAATTTAATGTTTGTTCTCCCATTTATTTATTTTTAATCCATATGTTTTACTTGTCTGTCGATAAGGTAGATAAAAGGAGCATCAGACACAAGGTTTTCACAATCACACAGTCATATTGCGAAAGCTATATCATTATACAATCATCTTCAAGAAACATGGCTACTGGAACACAGCTCTACATTTTCAGGCAGTTCCCTCCAGCCTCTCCATTACCTCTTGACTAACAAGGTGATATTTCTTTAATGCATAAGAATAACCTCCAGGACAACCTCTCGACTCTGTTTGGAATCTCTCTGCCATTGACACTTTATTTTGTCTCATTTCTCTCTTCCCCCTTTTGGTCGTGAAGGTTTTCTCAGTCCCTTGGTGCTGAGTCCTGGCTCATTTGCCAGGAAGGTTCACAGCCCTGGGAGTCATGTCCCACGTAGACGGGGAGGGCAGTGAGTTTGCTTGTTGTGTTGGCTGAGAGAGAGAGGTCACATCTGAGCAACAAAAGAGGTTCTCTAGGGGGTGACTCTTTTTTTTTAATTTATTTTTTATTTATGATACATAACCATATACAAACATTCTTATCGTATGATCATTCCGTTCTTGTTATAGAATCATTAACTTACACTATCATCACATAGTTGTATATTCATCATCACGATCATTTCTGAGAACATCTGCATCAATTCAGAAAAAGCAGTAAAAAGAAAACAAAAAAATTCATACATAGCATACCCCTTACCCCTCCCCTTCACGGATCACCAGCATTTCAATCTACTAAATTTATTTTAACATTTATTCCCCCTATTATTTATTTATTTTTAATCCATATGTTTTACTTGTCTGTCGATAAGATAGACAAAAGGAGCATTAGACACAAGGCTCTCCCAACCACACAGTCACACTGCGACAGCCATATCATCATACAATTAGAGAGAGAGAGAGAGAGAGAGAGAGAGAGAGAGAGAGAGAGAGAGACCACATCTGAGCAACAGAAGAGGTTCTCTTGGGGGTGATTCTTAGGCCTAATTTTACATAGGCTTAGCCTATCCTTTGTGGGGTTAAGTTTCATATGAACAAACCCAACAAACCCCAAGATTGAGGGCTTGGCCTATTGTTTTGGTTGTCCACACTGCTTGTGAGAATATCAAGAATTCTCCACTCGGGGAAGTTGAATTTTCCTGCTTTTTCACCATTCACCCAAGGGGACTTTGCAAATTCTTTTTTATTCACTGTTCAGATCACCATGGGATTTATTGGGACATCACTCTGGTTAGACCTACTCAAGGTTCCATGTACTGTGGTGCTCAATTAAGCTGTCCACATAAGTTATATTAGGAAATGCACTAGTCAAAATATAAATTTTGTACCAAATAAACATTTTTTGCTTTAGTCTCACACATAAGTTAAAGTTTTAAAATATTAATTACCATCTATTTTCAACACCCTGCAGTATTGACATTCCTTTGTTCTTCCTCATGCAAAAACATTTTTTAATTTGTACATTTAGTTACTATCATTGTACAATCTAGGCTTTCCTGGATTATATCATCTCAGTCTTTATCATCTATCTTTCCTTCTGATTTCATTTGTACCCCCAGGCCTCCTCCCTCTATCATTCTCACATTCAGCTTCACTCAGTGTTCTAACATTATTGTATTACAGTTAAGTAGTATTGTGCTATCCATTTCTGAATTTTTACAATCAATCTTGTTGCACAATCTGTATCCCTTCAGCTCCAATTACCCAATATCTACCCTATTTCTATCTCCTGATGACCTCTGCTCTTAACTGAAATTCTCCAAGTTCAGTCACTAATGTTAGTTCTTATCAGTGAGACCACACAGTATACGTCCCTTTGTTTCTGGCTAATCTCACTCAGCAAAATGTCCTAAGGTCCATCCATGTTGTTACATACTTCATAACTTTATTCTGTCTTACAGTTGCATAATATTCCATCATATGTATACCACAGCTTGTTTAGCCGCTCGTCTGTTGATGGACATTTGGGCTGTTTCCATCTCTTGGCAATTGTAAATAATCCTTCTATAAACATTGGTGTGCAAGTGTCCGTTTGTGTCCTTGCCCTCATGTCCTCTGAGTTGATACCTAGCAATGGTATTGCGGGGTCATATGGCAATTCTATACTTAGCTTCCTGAGGAACCACCAAACTGCCTTCCATAGGGGTCATACCATTTGACATTCCCACCAACAGTGGATAAGTGTGCCTGTTTCTCCACATCCTCCCCAGCACTTGTTGTTTTCTGTTTTATTGATAATGGCCATTCTGGTGGGTGTGAGATAATATTTCATTGTGGTTAAAAATTAAAAAAAAAATTTAAAAAAAGCAATAAATTTCAAAGCACACCACAAGAATTAGTTATAGATTTCAAAGTCTGGTTTGGGTTACAGTTCAGAATTTTAGGTTTTTCATTCTAGCTGCTCCATGACACTGGAGACTAAAAGAAGTATCAATGCAATGATTTCAGCACACTTATTTGTTAAACCCTATCTTCCCTGTTATAGCGCCTTCTTCTCCTTTGATCTTTCTCTCAATCGTTAGGAGTATTTCCACTATGCCCATTCTAATTTTTTCATGTTGGAAAGGGTTGTCGATAATATGAGATTGGGGGATGGAACAAGTTATGTTACAGAGAAACTGGCCCCTCTGGGTTTCAGGACTTTTCTGGCCTTGGAAATCGTCTGGAGGTTGTAGGGTTTCTGGAAAGTAATCACAGTGCATGGAACCTTTGTAGAATCTCAGATAAAGCCCTAAGTTTAGGGTTGGCAGGAATGGTTTTGGTTGGGGTTTAGCAAACCGGAAGACAGGTCTGCTTCACCACCTCACTCACCAATAAGGTAATCAATCCATCGTGTAATTATTAACCCCTCTCCCTCTTTAAGAGGTAGGCAGGATACAATGGAGGTAAACAGACAGGTTCTGAAAGTGTCCACATCCTGGCTCTGCCACGTTACTAGATGTTACTTTGGACAGATTGCTTTACTTCTAAAAGCCTGTCTGCTTGTGTATAAAATGGGAATAGTGAGGTTACCCTTGTTATCTGTGATAACAGGTAAAGAGCTTCTTTAGTTCAGGGCCTGGCCAAATGATTGTAGTCATTTTTGTTAAGCAGTAGGACATCACGTTTAACTTCTGTATTATTTCAGACGGGTGTCAAATGTTTCATTCAGAAAAAAATCCGGCTGAACAATGGGGCTGGTCTGTGTGTGTCTGTGGCGATGGTGGGACGACTAAGAACATTCTGGTCGAGTTAATAATTATGGAGTTTTCTGTATCTCTCAAGCTCAGGGTAGAATCTAGACTCCTATCTTCCATTCAGAAGATTCAAGACATCCTTCTGATTTTCAACCCCGTCCATCAACCTCAAGGCCCTTGAAAAATCAGCTACTGCGACAGCACAATTCTGGGCCAGTGTCTCCCATTCCTGCCCTCCGATTCCACCGCTGGGGAGTGGATAGGGCTAGGACTCCTGAGCACTATATTTCATTCCAGTTCCTTAGACCGCCTCTCCTATCCCTAGCAGGGGGCTTAAGCTCGTAACGCGAGCTCAGCCGCCACCAGGTCACCTTGATGACCGGGCCAAGGACCCCGTGGGAACTCACAGTCCCCAACGCTCTCACCCATCAAGCACCCACGATGTAGTGCCCAGAGAGAAGACCTGTGTGACAAGAACCTAAAAAGAGAGACAAGGGACGTAGAGAAGAGTAGGACAAGAGAGAAAAGTTAATAATGGGAGGGGATATTGGTTTCCGTCATGCACGTTACTACCCGCAGTAACCGAGAAATTAGAAGTGGCGTCTTAAAACAATTTTAGACAGGCTTTTTCCAAAGGCAACCTCCATGCGTGCGGAACTATAGAATCGCGGAAGGGCCTTCATTCGCTCCCGTGCGCCTGCGCGCTGACAGCCGAGAAGGCGGGAGGACGAGGAGAAGGAGGCCGCCGACCGGAAGTGAAGGCAGATTCTCTTCTTCGTAGCTGTTGCCGCCGCCATACGCGCCCGCCCTGGTCAGGTAAGCTTCGGTCTTCGGTATTATCCACCTCCATCCGTACTTTTTTCGCAGCCATTTGGTCTCTTGGGCTCCGGATAACTATTCCACAGGTGACAGTCTTGTCGCCGGGGCTTACTTGGATCGTTATTTCCGTTTTCTGCGTCTCTTTTGAGAGCAAAGATCTTTTGGGGGGAGGCCGGAGAAGCTGGGGGTGGTGGTGTGCAATCCAAGATGGTGGCCCCGGCGCCATTGTGTTTCTTTTACTTTCGGGTCCTCCTTGGGTGTCTGGCTTATCAGAGGCCCCAGCTCTGATATGAAAGAGGCGGTGCTAAGCCTTTCCTGGTTTGGGCCATTTACAGAGGGCGGGGCGCTTTTCAACTTCCCCCTTTCCCCTTCTCCTCGGGGCCCTCTTTAGGCCCGCGGAGGCAACAGGGATAGGAGCCAACTTCCGGCCTCTGGTGGATTTTTCTCACCTCGACTTGCCTGCCCTTACTTGAAATACTTTCCAAATGTTTACGAATGATGTCATTGTGTAAGTGTTTCTCCGGAAGGAATCTCCCTTGCGGAGTAGTACAACGATGATGTGTGGCCATTTGGTGAAGGTTCTATTAAATTTGGAGTGAGGGTACTTCTTTCCCGTTTAATAATTAGCATCTCATTCAGCGTATGATAGAGAGATGACTTTTTTTTCCCCTGACTGAGTCATTTCTTAACCCCCGCCATTAATTACACATTGATTTTTTTTTTAAGTGGCAAAAGGAGGGTATTCAGGAATGAGGGGCTGGAGAAATCTCGGGGGAGGATGACAGCCACATGATGTTTTTCATTTTGAGCGCTCTGCGCCTTGATGACCTTTATCTATCACCCTTGACTGATGGCTGCTGTCTAGGAGGTTCACACCTTGAGATAATAGGGAAAGCACAAGGTCTTGCCTTGAGGACTTTTTAGGAATTTTCATCTTCATTCTCTATACTCCACCCCTCCCCCATTCGCTGTATTTTTTTTTTTTAATTATTATTATTCGTTTTCCCTTACTATGTTACTTACCATCTAGAGTTTATAACTGGTCTTCCTCCTCCAACTTCCTGATTTCTGCAATTCTGATCCTAGTCATGCTGGCAATCTGTGTCCTAAACGTATGTCCTGGAACCATTTTTTCCATTCCTTGTATTATAATTGCTTTTCACTTTTATGTTTTTTGTGTGTTTTCTTTCTTTCCACATAAAGGCTTCATGATTTAGGGAAAGAGAAGGATGTGGGAATGAAGACTTGAGGCTGTGAGGGCTCTACTCATGACTGATATCTTCCATCTTTATTTTTTTTTTTCCCTAGCTCTTCAGTCAGAAATTAGTGTCTTCCTTTTCCTCTACTGTTCCCCAGTCCTCTACTCTTTCTTCCTTGATTTCATCTATTCTGCCTGAACCCATCTAGAGACCCCTCCTCCCCTTCTACCCCTGCCGGCCCAGTCATGGCAGAAAACGATGTGGACAATGAGCTCTTGGACTATGAAGATGATGAAGTGGAGACAGCAGCTGGGGGAGATGGGGCTGAGGCTCCTGCCAAGAAGGATGTCAAGGGCTCCTATGTCTCCATCCATAGCTCTGGCTTTCGTGATTTCCTGCTCAAACCAGAGTTGCTCCGGGCCATTGTTGACTGTGGTTTTGAGCATCCATCAGAAGGTAATTATTCACTTGGGCATAGAGTCCTCATTCGTTGTGCTCTTTAGAGCCACAAGAAACATGTGTTTATGGTTTCCCAGGTGATAAGGTTTATATATGGGATAGGCCAAAAAGTAAGGAAGTACTAAAAATGATTTTAGCAATAGAAGAGATTTGCATAGATTAGTCTCATTCATGGTAACACGAAAGTGCTAATGATCCAAAAGTAGCATAGAGATCTGTCACTTTTAAATTTGTTATTTTGATGAATAAAGGTTGGTTGGACTTTTAATCCTCCTATCTTGGGGCCAGTTCAGAGCTCTGGAAAACTTTATGTCTGGTCTAAAGATGACTGGTTTCAAACACCAACCAAATCCATTCCTGTCAACCCTAAAGAACACTTCGGGCATTATCTGAGATTCTCAAAGTTTCCATGCACTATGATTACTTTCCAGAAACCCTACAACCTCCAGATGGGTTCCTACGCCTATTAAGTCCTGAAACCCAGAGGGGCTGGTCTCTTTAGAGTGTCAGCTAGTCCGTTCCCCCTGTCCCATATTATTGACAGCTCTTTCCAACATGAAAAAATTAGAATGGGTATAGCTCAGATACCCCTGAAGACTGGGAGAAGGATCAAAGGAGAAGGTAGAGTTATAACAGAGAAGATAGGTTTTAACAAATAAGTATGATTGCTGAGTCGTTAATTGATATTTCTTTTAGTCTCCAGTGTTTTGGAGCATCTAGACATAAAAATCTAAAATTGTGGAATTGTAACCCATACTAAACCCTAATATCTGTTCTACAACTAATTTTTTGCAGTGTGCTTTAAGATTTATTGCCCTTTTATTTATATGTTATTTTTCATAGTAATTAAAAAAAAAAAGATGGCTGGCTTCTGGGTCAGGTACCAAATCCGTTTTTTCTGAGGTTGCAAGGTTATGTGACTCAAAGCATGGCAACCTAAGTGGGAGAAAAGGCACTCAAATGTCATGTATTGTTACAGGTTAAAGGAAATAAGGACAGAGCCAGTAGCACCAAAGGTGAGCTGTTTCTAGGTGCAAGAGGGTTATTAGTGGCACTAGGTAGTCTTGGAGCTGGAGGAGCCAGGGAGGTGGTTTGGGGATGAATGTGATTGAAAGGGCCTGAAAGTTGACAGGAACCAAGAAAGGTCCTTGGAAACTTTTTTTATTTTGTAATATAACATAAATACAAAGCAACGAAGGAAAAAAGTAATAATTTTCAAAATGCTCTTCAACGAGTAGTTATTGAACATAACACATAATCTAACTCTTCCTGTCTGGGTAGATCATTCCAACAGTCCAAACACAGGGAGCCCAGAATAAGAATGAGAGCCTTTATTCCTGTAGAGCTTAATGTAATGCCTGGATGTATTCTAGAGTATATTAAACAGATAATCAAAAAGAATTGGCAAAGTCTCGTGAGGGATGTGAGAGAAATTTTGGAACAGTTAAACTTTACCACAGGGGAAACCCAAGATACTGTGCCAGACATTAGGGACCGCTTAATCAGTAGCCCAAGCCCTTGATCTTTTTTTTTTTTTTAATTTATTTATTAATTAAAAAGATTTGACAAACGAAATATAACATTAACATAGATAATCAGTAATTCACAATATCGTCACTTAGTTGCGTATTCATCATTTCTTAGAACATTTGCATCCATTCAGAAAAAGAAATAAAAAGACAATAGAAAAAGAAATAAAACTAAAACAGAAAAAAAAAAAGATTGCACCTAGCATACCCCTTACCCCTCGCTTTCACTGATCACTAGCATTTCAAACTAAATTTATTTTAACATTTGTTTCCCCTGTTTATTTTTATTCCATATGTTCTACTCGTTTGTTGACCAGGTAAATAAAAGGAGCATCAGACACAAGGTTTTCACAATCACAGTTACATTGTGAAAGCTATATCATTATTCAATCATCCTCAAGAAACATGGCTACTGGAACACAGCTTTACATTTTCAGGCAGTTCCCTCCAGCCTCTCCATTGCATCTTGAATAACAAGGTGATATCTACTCAGTATTTAGAAATAACCTCCAGGATAACCTTCCAACTCTGTTTGGAATCTCTCAGCCATTGACACTTTGTCTCATTTCACTCTTCCCCCTTTTGGTTGAGAAGGTTTTCTCAGTCCTTTGATGCTGAATTTCAGCTCATTCTAGGGTTTTTCTCAATCCCTTGATGCTGAGTCTCAGCTCATTCTAGGATTTCTGTCCCACGTTGCCAGGAAGGTCCACACCCCTGAGAGTCTTGTCCCACGTAGACAGGGGAAGGGTGGTGAGATTGCCAAGCCCTTGCTATTGAGGCTTGTTCTTGTGAAACATGTATCTAGCAGAGAATCTTTTTTTTTAATTAATTAAAAATTTTTTTAATACTAAAAAAACAAATAAACGCAAACATTCTAACTTTTGATCATTCCATTCTACATATATAATCAGTAATTCACAATATCATCACATAGTTGCATATTCATCATCATGATCGTTTCTTGGAACATTTGTAGCAGAGAATCTTAACCTACCTATAGGTATGCTTAAGAGTCACCTCGGAAGGGCTGCTTTTGTTGCTCCATGTGGTCTTTCTCTCCCTAAGACTAACTCTGCAAATGAAACCATTTGTACTAACTCTAGTACTGAAACCTAGACAGGCCAGCCTCTCCAGAACATCAACTAGTTCCATCCCCCCATCCCATATTATTGACAGCACCTTCTAACATGAAAAAATTAGAATGGGCATAGCGCAAATCCCCCTAAAGAGTGGGAGAATGATCAGCGGTGGTGGTGGAGTTATTCAGAGAAGCTCAGGTTTAACAGATGAATATGAGTGCTGAATCATTAAACTGATAGTTTTAGCCTCCAGTACAGTAAAGAATCTAGAAATAAAAACCTAAAATTGTGGAATTGTAATTCATACCAAATTTGGAAATCTGTTCTACAACTAATTGTTGTAGGACAACATTTTAACCTTTTCATGTTGGAAGGGGTTGATAATGTGGGATAGGGGGGTGGAACTCGTTGATGTTCTGGAGAGGCTGGCCTGTCTAGGTTTCAGTACTTATCTGGTCCAGTACCCGTCAGGAGGTTGTAGGTTTCTGGAAAGTTACCCCAGTGCGTAGAACCTTTGTAGAATCTCATATATTGGCCTCGGTGTTCTTAGGGTTGGCTGGAGTGGTTTTGGTTGGGGTTTGGCAAGTTATGGTAGGTAGCAATGTCTCACTGAAGCTTGCTTAAGAGTGACCTTCAGAGTGATCTCTTGACTATTTGAACACTCTCAGCCACTGATACCTTTCTTGTTAGACTTCTTTTTCCCCCTTTTGGTCTGGATGGCATTGATGATCTTAGGCTGCCAGGGCCAGACTTATCCTTGGGAGTTGTCTCCCAAGCTGTCAGGGAGACCTTCATCTTTCAATGTCATGTCCCGTGTAGGGGGAAGGGCAGTGATTTCACATGCAGAGTTGGATGGTCTTGAGGAATTGAATGGTGGAAACTGGGCTTGGTGTGGTGAAGAAGGTAGTGGAATTATATGGAGACTGATGTCCGTCCAGTATGTTATTTTTTTAATTTTTGCTTTCAGTCCAGCATGAGTGCATCCCTCAGGCCATTCTGGGTATGGACGTCCTGTGCCAGGCCAAGTCAGGCATGGGCAAGACAGCGGTGTTTGTGCTGGCCACACTGCAACAGCTGGAGCCAGTTACTGGGCAGGTACACTTGGGAAGAGTACTGGGGAAGGCATTTTGGTTGGGACTATTTGGGAAAGGTGTTTCTGTCCCTGCTGTATGATGACTTCAGCTTCTAGAGCTCTTTTTTTGTTTTTAATTTAGTTTTTACTTGTGATACATAACCACATACAAACACAGACATTCTTATCATGTGATCATTCTGTTCTTGTTCTATAATCAATAACTCACACTGTCATCATATAGTTGTATATTCATCATCATAATCATTTCTTAGAACATCTGCATCAATTCAGAAGAAGCAATAAAAAGAAAACAAAAATTCATACATACCATACCCCTTACCTCTCCCCTTCACTGATCACCAGCATTTGAATCTACTAAATTTACTTTAACATTTGTTCCCCCTATTATTTATTTTTAATCCATATGTTTTACTTGTCCATCTAGAGCTCTTGTCAGAGAACACCTGTGGCTAAGATGATCCCTTTATTACCCTTGACTGATGGCTATGGGGAGTATTCCATAGTAATTCCTGTTTAGGTGGAGGGGTGGGGTTCATGATTTATATCTCAGAATTGAAGTCATTTATGGTCTGCCAGGTGTGGTTTTCTCATTTCCTCAGAGGGGAGAGCACGATAATGAAGGTGTATACTGTATGTCTGTGTCAATCTTCTTCCTCCCGGTCCCGAACCCCCAGGTGTCTGTGCTGGTGATGTGTCACACTCGGGAACTGGCTTTTCAGATCAGCAAGGAGTATGAGCGTTTCTCTAAGTACATGCCCAATGTCAAGGTAAGCCACGGTGAAGACATCTGGGAGAGTGAGGGTGTGGGACTTGTTGACCAGCAGTTCATATGTTCCATAGATATTAAATACCTATATGTGAACTTCAGTGTGTACATAATACTAAGTTCTTACAAACTGGGTGCGCAAGAAATTTTACTGTAATCTAAGGTTTCTTTGGATATGTATTATAATTTCACAGATGCTCGCTATACCTTATTTTGGAGAGGCATTTGTTTGCCTTGATCTTTTTTTCTTGAAATTAAAAATATATGTCATCAGTTCATTGAAAAACAACAATAGTAAACTCATATGTTAAAAAAATGACATTCTTGTTATGGAAAAATAACTGTATTGTTAAACAGTATAGTAAGAAGCATAGTGTTGTTCCACATGCTTGCAAGTCTCTTTATTTTCCAGTTTAATAGAAGACAGATGACTCCCATATCTGCTTCTGCATTCATTTGGTTGTGTTATTACATGAGAGGAATTCCAAATGTACACCCATGAGAAAAAGGGAGTGAAAAGGCAAATAATGACTTAGTATGAAAATAGTTTGACCTTGTAGACCTCTTGATAGGCTCTTGGGACCATACTTGGAGAACTGCTGGCTTAGACTAAATTAGAATTGTGATGAGAGGAGGACAATGGGGTGGACATGCATACAAAACCAGATTCCGGTGGAAGGAGAAAGGGGGACTGGTTTGGAAACAGCCAACAGTATCCCTTTCACTGATATCACAGGAACGTTACATAAAAATAGAAACAACAACCATCAGCCATCACCTGCATTCTTGAAAATAAATAGCATTTTGATAGCAATGACGTAGGGTGAAAACAATTTCAAAATAAAGGGTGGTAGTTGTAATTGAATACGTTTAGTTAGTTGTACAGAAAAGTTACTACAGTGATCGGTCATGCCATAAGAAAATACAGGATGGTCTGTAGCATGAGAAGTGTGTGTAGAGTGATGGCATTTACTGAAATAGAGAACCACAAGGAGGCAGCCTTTATTCCTAAACTCATCCCAGTACCTGCTGCCTCAAGATGCCTCCCTCTTGAAGGCAAAAACAAAAACTAAATTTGTATTCCAGAAAATATTAAAATATAAAATTTTTTTAAATGGCTGAATAGTATTCCACCCTATGGATGTGCCGCAGTGTAATGGTAAATACTTAAAATATACTGGTAAGCATAAAAAGCAATATTTGCCTTGATTTTTAACACATAATGTAAATATGCCTCTATAGCAAAAGATTTTATCAGGATTTGGGTATGGATAATGTCACAAACCACCCTTTTTTCACTATTTTATACTGACTTTGAGTTGTATTCTCCCCTGGTTGACATATTGAGTGTTTTGGGTTGAATAACAAGGGAGGATTAGAAACTCGAAAACAGTTCCAGTGTGATGTGCATATTTTGCAGATTCTTTAAAGTGGCAGTAGATTGAATGATATCTGGGGGCTCCAACAGTGTTGACTTATTTTCCAATTTTATAACATTGGTACTCGGGTATAGTTCCCAGAGTAGTACTTCAACAAAGCATCATTTTGGAGCTTGTTTAAAATGCAGACCCATTCGAGACCTGTTGATATGAATGTGCATTTTAAACAAGAGCCCTAGGTGATTAGAGTTTGAGAAGCATTGATGTATAATGTATACCTTTAGGATGGGATGAAAGGCAGTCCTTTTCAAGATTATTAAAATTTTTCTCTCATTCATTGTTTTATATTTTTAATAGAATTGAGAATATTTGAGTCAGATCCTTACATAAAAGAATAGTATTTAAAAAGTCAAAGTAATATCATACCTGTGCATGATAGAAACAAATAATCCAGAAAGCTTTATATTAAAAGATTTATGTCTTCTCATTTTCAATCCTACTTCATAGATGTTGATCTTTTTTTCAGTTCTGAAGGTTCTTTGTAACAAAATAAGTGCTGTTTTATTTTTTTATGTTTTAAAATTTATTTAGAGCTGCTGTTGGTTTATGAAAAATGCAGAAAGAATGGAGTTCCTATATACCCCCTCACAACCAGTTTTCCTTATTAACATTTTCCATTAGCATGATGCAGCTTTTATAATTGATGAACCAATGTTATAATTAACTATGCTAGTGCTCACCCTTTGTGTTGTACAGTTCAGTTGTGTGTGTTTTTAAAATTTTTCTTGTGATGACATACAACATAAAAATTTTCTATTTTAACCGCTTCCAAGTATACAGTTTAGTGGTGTTAGTCATAGTGTTGTGCTACCTTTAATGTCCTCTGTTATTATTACATCCATCAACAGTGCTGCAGACTCTGCTAATTATGCATTAACTTCCATTGCCCACCACTACCGTTTGCCCTTGATAATTTCAGACTGGGAATTTGCATATTCTGATTATTTCATATAATTAGAATCATACAATATTTGTCCTTTTGTGCCTGGGTTACTTTATTCAGTATGCTTTCAAGGTTCATCTGTGTTTTAGCATGTTACCAGAGAACGTCATTCCTTTTTATGACTGAATAAGGTACTGTTTTCTTGGTTTATCAGCTTATAGGCCCATTTAATTTCCCTTTGTGAAAAATTATTTAGCTCATTTACATTATTCTTCCAGTATTTGAAAACTTATAGCTCTAGTTCAAGTGTGGGTGTTACTACATATATCTTTACTTTTACATTGTCACACTAAATAACATTTATTTCTCGTTCTTTCACAAAGTAGTCTTGTTAATAAATTGAGTCTTAAAAGTTGAAAACCAGGAAATAGTTGACATTGTTAGGACCATGGAAACATTGTTGAGCCCTGGAGTGACTAGGATTATCCTTTCTCAGTGGTCCAGTTCATCACCCCTGTGCCATTCAAAAGAAAATGTCCTTGGTGTCGAGATCCAATGCATATTGTCTTTCTTACTCTTGTTCAAAATTATGCTACAGTGACTTGTCAGAGTCTGCGCCAGTTCTACAGAGTGTTCCTTGTGTTATTTAGCTTGTTTCTTCCTCCCAGTACTTCGTGTAAATTGGGGTTTATATCTGAAAGCTTAACTGAGTCAATTTACGCGTTTTTGGCAAGAATTCATGGGTTGATACCATATACTTCCTGGTTCGTCACAACCTGGTTGGCTGACCATTAGTGAGTTTTAAATTTACTGTAAAATTAGAGTTAAGATTGTCTGATCCCTCCATTGTTCTTTTTTCATTTGAAACTTGAAAGCAGTTTCTTGTTTTTCTGGTGTCAAACTACTAATGCCCCAGTCTTGATTAAACATTCACCTATGTATTTTTTCTTTCATTTAATGTTTGTAACGCTGATATGTTTAGCCTGAATCAGTAGTTTCATAGGATTTGTGTCAAGAAGTTTACAAATTTGGGTTCATTAAAAACTGCTTTGGGCGGGCCGCGGTGGCTCAGCGGGCAAAGTGCTTGCCTGCTATGCCGGAGGACCTCGGTTCGATTCCCGGCCCCAGCCCATGTAACAAAAAACGGAAAAACAAAATACAATAAAACAAGAAAATGTTTAAAGATGTTTCCCTTTCTTCCTTCCTTCCTTCCTTCTATCCTTCCTTCCTTCTCTCTGTCTTTAAAAAAAAAAAAAAACAAAAAAAAAAAAAAAAAAAACAAAAAAAAACTGCTTTTTGTAGTTCTTGACACTGGTGATTTCTTGCTGTCCTCATTCTTACAGCAAAGTCTGACCTTAGAGTCATGTGAAGGGAGAGCATTAGATGAAGTAGAAGAACTGAAAACTGGCCCTGACTGCCCTGCTTAGATGTTTTAACTTTGGGCAAGTCCCTTTTGTTTCTAAGCCTCAGTTCTTTGGGAACATAATAAGAATATTAGTTTAAGTGACCTCTAAGTTAGCTCTGTAATATCCTAAGAATTCGTTTAGATCAAACTGGAAGATTTGGAATCTTTCATTCCTTGTGAGACTCACTTTCTTTTCTCCTGGATTGGCAGGTTGCAGTGTTTTTTGGTGGTCTGTCAATCAAGAAGGATGAAGAGGTGCTGAAGAAGAATTGCCCACATATCGTTGTGGGGACCCCTGGTCGCATCCTAGCTTTGGCTCGAAATAAGAGCCTTAACCTCAAACACATTAAACACTTTATCTTGGATGAATGTGATAAGATGCTTGAACAGCTCGGTAAGTGGCAGTGCTGTGACTGGGATAGTTATTTAGGGAGTTGCACTTTGGAGCCAAATGATGTTTATTTGATACGGAAGCACTTCGGTGCAAGGATGACTCTTAATCTATCACCCATGACTGATGGCTCTGGGTTCCCTGGTCAGTGACAGAAATCATGGAGCTGAAGTAGGTATACTTTTGGAGAGAAGGATGTTGTGTTTTTCCTTTCTATTATGGATGCTTCTTTACCTTTGAGAGTAGGGGACTATGCTGATCTTAGATACAGTCACTACTACCACTTTCCTTTATAGATGCTATACTGGGTGCCATAGGGGAGCTATTTAACTAAAGAGTGTCAGTCTCAGCACAGCATATATGATCAGGATTGACAGCTGAATAGGTTTCTAGGTCTAGAACTAATGTCAAGAGTGTGTGGTATGGTATTCTGGATTGATAATGGGAAATCTTTTTTAAAAACTGAATTACGGAGAATGGGGATGGAGACAGCCCCAGGAAATAGTCATCCCAAGTGATCTTTGACTGTTCACAGTGGTACGGTGGTAAACTAAAAAATGGGCTCGAGGTAGAGGTGTCGTATTTGACAGACTAGGTAGGTAGGAAACTGGAACCCAGAGGAGGAATGGAATGAACTCTTTTTTTTTTTTAATTAATTAAAAAAAAATTAACACAACATTTAGAAATCATTCCATTCTACATATGTAATCAGTAATTCTTAATATCATCACATAGTTGTATGATCATCATTTCTTAGTACATTTGCATCGATTTAGAAAAAAATAGCAAGACAACAGAAAAAGAAATAATAGAGAAAAAAATAAAAATAAAAAATACAAAAAATATATATAAAAACAAACAAAAAAAAACTATAGCTCAGATGCAGCTTCATTCAGTGTTTTAACATAATTACATTACAATTAGGTAGTGTGCTGTCCATTTTTGAGTTTTTGTACCTAGTCCTGTTGCACAGTCTGTATCCCTTCAGCTCCAAATACCCATTATCTTACCCTGTTTCTAACTCCTGATGGTCTCTGTTACCAATGACATATTCCAAGTTTATTCTCTAATGTCGGTTCACATCAGTGGGACCATACAGTATTTGTCCTTTAGTTTTTGGCTAGTCTCACTCAGCATAATGTTCTCTAGGTCCATCCATGTTATTACATGCTTCATAAGTTTATTCTGCCTTAAAGCTGCATAATATTCCATCGTATGTATATACCACAGTTTGTTTAGCCACTCGTCTGTTGATGGACATTTTAGCTGTTTCCATCTCTTTGCAATTGTAAATAATGCTGCTATGAACATTGGTGTGCAAATGTCCGTTTGTGTCTTTGCCCTTTGGAATGAACGCTTGATGTCTAGAACATAACAGGGATTGGTATTTGTTGACTGCTAGAGGCTTGGGTTTGGGGAGGGATGACTTGGGAGAAGCATTTTTTAAGTATCTTATCTGGTGAATCTCTGAAATAGGCTTTATTTCTATTTTATAGTTGTGGACCTTAAGGGATCATAATCCTTTTCTTATCTAATTAAAATACACAGAGCTGGAACCTGACTGCACTCTTTATTCCAGATTCATGCTCTTGCCATTGTGTTATTTTATAGCAGTTGAAGAAAATAAAGACCTGCGGCAGATCTTTCCCTAATGTGACTCCCTTACTTACCCATCTTGAATAGTCTTCACCTCATTGGAAAGCCTACCTCTGATCTCTGTTTATCATGTATACTTCCTTTTGCCTATGATTTTTTCCCATTTTCTTGTAGACATGCGTCGGGATGTCCAGGAAATTTTTCGCATGACCCCCCATGAGAAGCAGGTCATGATGTTCAGTGCTACCTTGAGCAAAGAGATCCGTCCAGTCTGCCGCAAGTTCATGCAAGACGTAAATACCCTTCTACCTTCTCTCCCTCCACTCCCCACCCGCTGCCTTCTCCCCTTCCTCGCCCTCTTCCTCCAGAGTCCTTTGTCCTTCAAGGGCTGAGAAGGGGTCATGTGCCCATGTGGGAGTGACGACTCCTTGAAGAGACAGACAGAGGCAGAGACAGCTAGTGTTAGGGTCTGCGCGGGTGCTAGGGAAACTCCGGAAGACTTGGTCGGGTTAACGTGAGAGCGGGTAGTGTTCGACTTTTTTTTTTTTTAAATCACAAAATGCTTTGAACCTCTTCTCCTTTTTGGGGGAGGGCAGAGTTTTCTGCCCTACCACCCATTGTCTCCTACATCCCTCCTACAACCACGCATGCTCAAGGTGGCATCAAGCATACAACAAGAGCCTTCTGCTCCCGCAAACTCACACCTCCCGGTGGCAGGAGAGGAAGAGAGGGACAGAAAGATGGCAGGGCCTGTCCAAAAGAAGAGCAAACAGCACAAATGAAACTACCGTCTCCCTACCTCCAGGGGTGGGGGCCTTTGGCACCTCAGTCCCCGATCCCCTACTCCTTCCTACCCTTACCTCCTCGCACCTATCCGGAACCTCGGTTGATGTGAGCCGGCAGCAGAGACACATCGTGGTGCGGCGGGGGAAAGCGGACAGCAGCCAGCGGTGGATGGCGGCAGCGGAGGCTGCGGGGAAACCTGACCAGGAAGCTGAGGACCAAACCAGCCTCTTTTTTTCGTTTCCGGTTTTTTTTCCTGAACACAATGCGTGTCGTGTCCCCTTTTTCTTACCCATGTGTGTTGGGGGGAGGGGTGTCCTGAATGGGGTGGTAGCTTTTTTCTTTCTTTTTGTTTTTTAATACTCAGAGAAGAGGGATTTGGGAAAGATAAAGCAAGGAGCGCCACTTGGCTGAAACCAGATGATTGTTAGGGTTTGGGACCAGGCAAGGCCAGTTGTATAATAAGGCAGTGGAGTGTGTTCCCGTTCCTCCCTGCACCGCTCCTTCCCATGGGATGATAGCCCTTTATTTTCGGCTGTATTTGGGGGCTCAGATTAGATTTGAAGGCGGTCATGGAACTTCTTTTTGGAAAGCCTGTCTTCTGGGATCAGGCTTAACATTTTTTTCCCATGACACATTCTTTCCCATCTTGCTCCCTAGGTCTTCATATTCACTGTGTCCCCCAAGTTAGGAGGAAGGGTGTCAGCAAAGTTGAACTTTAGGGTTGTTTAGTCTCATTTCAATTTCAGTCTGTCTTAAGCTACCTTCTTCCCTTTCAAGGTTTTTTTTTGTTTGTTTTTATAAAAATACTCTGCATTTGTTTTTTAAGTACCATTTATTCATACCTTAAATATGACTTGTAGACTTCACGGAGGGCTCATCTTGAGCAATTTTTGCTTTTCCTTTCCCGGATTTTAGCTATGTTTACAGCAGCATTCTGATCTTAAGGACATCACTCTCTTACTTATTCTTCTAGTTGAGAGAATACTCAGAAGGAGCAATCCTTGTTCCCTTCCCCATAATCTTATAACCATTTATGATGAAGTTATTCTGACCTTGAGTCACCTTTTCCCATCATTTCCCAGGTGTTAGGCTCATGTTCTTCTTTTGAGAAGTATCTCCCGTTGTTTTGATTCTTACCTCCCCACCTCATTTGAGGTAATGGCACCTTGCCATTGGGTAATTTTACTGCTCCTTTTCTTCCCTTGTAGAGTTCCTCTCCCATGGCAGTTTTCAGTTGGGCAGCCTTAAAACCCCACTAATAGGAGGGAAATTAGGTCTGATGTGGAAGAGACCACATTAAAATGTGGTTATTTTTTGGGGGGGAGGGGTTTTCAATCTTCTTTCTTCTCCCCATCCCCCCATGGGGTGTATTGGAGATCAACTTCCTCCACCCCCCCCAGGTTTAACCCCCCCACTCTGCCCTCCTCCCGTTCCCTACTCCCCTTCCTCCCCCCCCCCAGCCAATGGAGATCTTCGTGGATGATGAGACGAAGCTGACGCTGCATGGGTTGCAGCAGTACTACGTGAAACTGAAGGACAACGAGAAGAATCGGAAGCTCTTTGACCTTCTGGATGTTCTTGAGTTCAACCAGGTCAGTTGCACGAGGTCTGGTAAAGGGATGAGCATTGGATACATCTCCAGTTGTAGTGGTAATCGGTATTAAGTCCCTTTTGATTGAGGAATGGTGATACAGGAGAGAATGGTGGGGAAATTCTCTTTTTTTTTTTATTAATTTTTTAATTTTATTTCTTTAAATACCAAAAAAACTCCAGATAAACTGATACATTCCTATTTTGATTGTTCTGTTCTACATATATAATCAGTAATTCACAATATCATCACATAGTTGCATATTCATCATCATGATCATTTCTTGAAACATTTGCATCTATTCAGGAAAAGAAATAAAACGAAAACAGGAAAAAAAAATTATACATATCGTACCCCTTACCCCTCCCTTTCATTGATCACTAGCATTTCAAACTAAATTTATTTTAACATTTGTTCCCACTATTATTTATTTTATTTTTTTATAGTTTTTATATTTTATTTTGTTAAATACCAAATAAACACAAACATTCCTATTTTGATGATTCCGTTCTATTTGTATAATCAATAATTCACGATATCATCACGTAGTTGCATATTCATCATCATCATCATCATCATTTCTTGGGACATTTGCATCTATTCAGAAAAGAAATAAAGTGAAAACAGGAAAAAAAATTATACATACTGTACCCCTTACCCCTCCCTTTCATTGATCACTAGCATTTTAAACTAAATTTATTTAATTTTTTTTGTTGTTTTTAAATTTTAAAATTTTTTTAAAATACCAAAAACACCAAATGCAAACATTCTTATTTTGATCATTCTGTTCTACATATATAAATCAGTAATTCACATTATCATTACGTAGTTGCATATTCACCGTCATGATCATTTCTTGGAACATTTGCATTTATTCAGAAAAAGAAAAAAAAATTCATACATACCATACCTGTTGTCCCTCCCTTTCATTGATCACTAGCATTTCAATCTAAATTTATTTTAACATTTGTTCCCCCTATTATTTTTATTCCCTTGACAAGGTAGATAACAGGAGCATCAGACACAAGGTTTTCACAATCACACAGTCACATTGTGAAAGCTGTATCATTATACAATCATCTTCAAGAAACATGGCTACTGGAACACAGCTTTACATTTTCAGGCAGTTCCCTCCAGCCTCTCCATTACATCTTGGATAACAAGGTGATATCTACTTAATGCATAAGAATAACCTCCAGGATAACCTCTCGGCTCTGTTTGGAATCTCTCAGCCATTGACTCATTTGTCTCATTTCACTCTTCCCCCTTTTAGTTGAGAAGGTTTTCTCAGTCCCTTGATGCTGAGTCTCAGCTCATTGCAGGATTTCTGTCCCACGTTGCCAGGAAGGTCCACACCCCTGGGAGTCATGTCCCACGTAGACGGGGAGGGTGGTGAGTTTGCTTGTTGTGTTGGCTGGAGAGAGAGGCCACATCTGAGCAACAAAAGAGACTCTCTTGGGGGTGACTCTTAGGCCTGAATTTTATGTAGGCTTGACCTATCCTTTGTGGGGTTAAGTTTCATATGAACAAACCCCAAGACTGGGGGCTCAGCCTTATAGCTTTGGTTGTCCACACCGCTTATGAGAATATCAAGAATTCAACTTGGGGAAGTTGAATTTTTGGTGGGGAAATTCTCTTACGTGGGAATATAAATGTCTTTTTTGATTTGTTTTTCCTCTGGTGTGTATCA
Source organism: Tamandua tetradactyla (assembly GCF_023851605.1). NCBI lineage: Eukaryota > Metazoa > Chordata > Mammalia > Pilosa > Myrmecophagidae > Tamandua > Tamandua tetradactyla. The sequence goes on along the minus strand of NC_135331.1, from coordinate 87,119,399 downwards.
AGGCCCTGAGCATGAGCAAAGTGGCAGCTGCCTCCTCTTTCATGAGTAGCATGGGCAGGTACTTAAAAATATCACTGAGTAAAATAAACTTCAAAAAATGAAAACCACAAAGGGTTTTGAATTTGTAAAATTCCACAATTATTTTGGTCCTGTTAAGATTCTTAAATGTGTTTATTTCTTTATTTCTATTTAGGAGAAATATTCCATACTTTACCTATTGCATGGTTTATTTGCACCAAAACCTACTTTCCTTAGGTTTAATATTTCAGTAATCAGGACTATCAAGTCATGGTCTTTCTGACCCTAGTTCTTAAGTTTTAGCCCTTTTTCATGAGGCAGTATTGTCTCCTATAACATGTCTGACTGTTGTCCAAACCTTGCCTGAGGCCAGTCTGCTCTGGAAAAATTAAAGTCAAAAGAGAGAAAGAAAAGCAAAGTTATATTTAGAGCAGAAGGGGAAATACAGTAGGAAGTAAGAGGAACTGGGAGGAATCATTTTAAAGAGAGGAAATAAAAGCTTCCTCTCCTGCATATTTTCTCTTACCCTCGTGGGGGGTCATCACACATACACAGGTGGTGATCTTTGTGAAGTCTGTGCAGCGCTGCATTGCCCTGGCCCAGCTCCTCGTGGAGCAGAACTTCCCAGCCATTGCCATCCACCGTGGGATGCCCCAGGAGGAGAGGTGAGTTGGAGATAGGGAAGATGTTTTGTGTCCTTGGAAGGAGAGAGGTCATTTAGAGATGAGAATCTCAATATTTTTCTAATTTCCTTCTCACAAAGGCTTTCTCGGTATCAGCAGTTTAAAGATTTTCAACGAAGAATTCTTGTGGCTACCAACTTATTTGGCCGAGGCATGGACATTGAGCGTGTGAACATTGCCTTTAACTACGACATGCCTGAGGATTCTGACACCTACCTGCATCGGGTAAGCCCCATACCCAAGGTGACATCTCACTTTCCTCTCCCACACCCTCATTTTCTTATCTTTTCATACCATTCATCTTCATGGGAATCTTCCCTTTCGGGTATTTTGGACCTAACCCATGTCTCCTTGCAGGTGGCCAGAGCAGGCCGGTTTGGCACCAAGGGCTTGGCCATCACATTTGTGTCAGACGAGAATGATGCCAAAATCCTCAACGATGTTCAGGACCGCTTTGAGGTCAATATTAGTGAGCTGCCCGATGAGATAGACATCTCCTCCTACAGTGAGTGTTGACTTTGTGAACTGGCTACTCTTAGCTCTTGAGATTCTCCTTGATCCTTGGCGTATTTTTAAAAAATCCTGCAATGTTTGGAAGGCACATAGTAGGCACTTCACAAGGAATATTAGAATTCCCACTCCCTTGGTCCATGATGCTATGTTGGAATGCTTTGTTGACTTCTGTCAGGTGTCTCTTTCCTCTCAAATTGTTTCTCTTTCCCCTTCCCAAGTCTATCCTCCAAACACAAACTACACAAACACACCTGCATGTATGCACTTGTGTTTGTACTAACCTTGCTTTTTCCTTTCCATGCCTTATTGCCACATTTTCTTTTCAGTTGAACAGACCCGGTAGAGGACTCACCTATTCTGGAATGTGACAGTCTGTCCATCTTCAGGAGATGACACAAGGTGTGGGGATGAAGAGACACTACTGCCACTTATCCCTAAACCCCCATCCCTGCCCCGCCCTCACCATTGCTTCCCTCTTGAATCACCACCAATCCTAAACCCCCATTCCTGATTTGTCAATTTTTTTAACAAAACTAAAAATGAAACACGTGTCTGTGGTGTCTTTCAGCGCTCTGCCCTTTTATTGGATTTGGGGAGACGTTATTTTAGAGCATAATCCAGGATAACTCCTGTAAAAGCCTGTGTACCCTGCTTTGAACGGGGACAAGGTCATTGGGGGATGTGACTAAGCAGACTTTAGAGGCCATGGCTTCCCCAGTAACTTCCGGTTTCTGTCCCTTTGCAGATGGCTGTCTTATTTTCTCTGGTTTAGATGAGACTAGGATTTTCCTGATTGAAGGGGTTCTGGGGTGCTGCACATTATTTCCAGTGTTGGAGAGTGAATTGGGAACCTGTGGAATGCTTAGGCATCTCCAAGGCTCTCTCGGTGTCTCCTCATTTGTTCCTTCAGCTTCTGGATCTTGAGCACCAGGGCCTGAGCCTCCCAGGCTCCCTCTTGCCCTTCTAGCAGGGCTTGGTGTAGCTCCAGCTGCTGTTCCAGCAGTGCTTCAGCTTGGGCCAACTCAGTTGTTCGGTGGGGCCCTGGACCCTGGGTGAGGGAAATTGGGGAGAGAGCATTAGCCTGGAAAGGGGGCTTAGATCCCTTGGAAGCTGTGTTGAAGGGTCTGGTTGCAAGTCAGGAATTCTACCTTTCCCTTTCCCTTTTTCAACCTCATTACTTTAAAGTCACCTGTAGCTTAAAGCCAAGGAAGCTTCCTGTCTCAGGCTGAAGGCCTGTGGGGACAGTTTGAGTTCACCAGTCTAGAAGCTATAGACAGATTCTAAGGTCCTTACATGACCCTTGTAAGACTTTATGGGTCACGGGAAGGAGAGGACTGGCTGTCCCTCCCCTCTAAGAAATAATTAACTTAGGTGAGGGGAAAATGCCTGTTCAAGGACTTTGTGGACTGTGCTGCTAAGGGGGGAGGAGAGGAAAGTATGAAGGCTGGAGTGGTGTGGGGGTGGGGAAGGAGCTGGGAGCAGAGAATTGGAACTAGGGAAAAACCTCCAGGAGTTGCTGTTAACCTGGTTGGCTGGTGGTTCAGGATGGGATCAAGGCTTTTCCCCAACTCCTACTTCCAATCTTCCTTTGTCCTGCACCCCCACCATGGAGGCCACTTACCCTGGGGGGTGACGCCATCTTCCCACTGGCTGTGAGGGTGGTCCCATCTGTAGTCCTCTGAGAGTAGCATCCCCGAGAGGCCTGGGGGGCCAGAGGCGGGGAAGGCAGGAGGCCACGGCAACAGCATCGAGAGAGCCAGGGCAGAGGTAGGATCATGGCGAGGAGGCAGTTAGCTGTCTGAGCCACCCAACAGCCACCAGGAACTGGCTCTCTCTGGGCCTTGGGCTCACTTCAGGCTTCAGTGCCCAACCCTGCCCAGGCCGCCGCCCCTACCCCACTCTGCTGCCCGCACCTCCCTCCCAGCCTGGCCCTAGACAGAGTCCAGGAACTCCTGTTCCTGATGCGAAAAACCTTCCAGCCAGTTTAAACAGAACTTGCTTTAGAGTGCTGGTGCCCGCCCTCCCACACCACTTGTGTCTGTTTTTCTTATTCCTCAGTTCTGCAAGGTAGGAATTATATCGCTAGTTTCAGACAAGGAAACTGGCTCAGATGGTTTCATTTAGCACTTAGCAAGTATCTCTTGAAGCCAGCTCTGGGCCAGAGATGCTGAAGGCTCCACAGCTTGTTGGTGAAAGAGCCTGGAGGAGTCACATTTATGCCTACCTGACTTGAAAACGCATACTCAGATCTGGGTAGAGTATTGATTGCCCTTTGTTTCCCTTTCCTCTTTTGTTTCTCACCCAAAATTACTTTTCTTCTTGTCCTGTTTTACATTGTATGTCCTGGGGATTTGCTTTCGCTGGTAGATCTGGGCATCTTTTATCATTTGTGAGCTTGAGTCCTGACAGAGTCTGACACTAGTATAGGCTTCAAGATTTATTAAACTACTGAGCCTTTCCCTTCAAATCTGTACCAGAGAAAAAGACCTTTCCACACACTATGTGTGTGTGAACCTTACATAGAAATGTTGGGCTTCCTGCATGTGTTCTGAAATTGTGGCGTGTTGTAACTGGAGAGCTTAGTCATACCCCTGTGGTCAGAGGTGGCTCAGAAGGGAGTGGATAGTCCCAGTTTTGATTATAGGGGCACAGGTGTGTTCTCAGAAAAAACATGCCTCAGAAGGCAAGGATTGCCGGCGAGTGGGCAGCTGCTGACCAGCTCTCTATCGTTGGCACATCACTGTGGATTCAAAAGGAAAATGCCTCTACCATGGCAAAGGGGTTGAGGAACCAGGCAGGGAGACCTTCCTTCTCAAACTTGGGGGGCTAAAACACTTTTAGATGAGGCCAAAGAACTTACATTTTCCATTTGCTGAGTTGTAATTTTTCAGCAGAAAAGGTACTAAGTACTTCTGTACAAGTTTTGGGGGGAGAGGAATGTTTGTTCACTTCTCTTAGTGATAGGGTTATGAATGTAGTTTCTACACATCTTAAAATTTAATTATTGGAACATCAGAAGTTCAAACTACTGCTGTAACAGATATGTGAAAACACCCAGTATAAGGTTAAACAACCCACAAACAACTAACAGATGCAAAACTACATTTGTAATGAAAAGCAAGAAGAAAGCTATTGAAAAAAAAACAAAGGAACCATGAGGCTTCTGCAAGGCAATCTGGACGATGCACTAAACACAATAACCTTCCTAAAAACTGGAAATTACAACTATCTGAATTTATGCTTTAGGTTCTGAATTCCAAAATAATTTAGAGTAGGTAGTCCTAAATCATAAATTTAAAATAGAGTCTGGATTTTGGCTTTGTTCACCTGTGAGAACTGAAGAAAGGGCTGGGCTTTGGGCCAGTTCAAGATTTACTGGAAGACCTGTAGATCTCATAGTCAAGTTTATGAAGGAATGTAAAGAAATTTACCTAGTTTTATGTTATTGCATATATGTATTTGTTTTTATGTTATTCCAGGGTCTCTGATAGAGTCTCAATTAAATGATAGTTCTGGCCTGGTCTCTGCATGAGGAACTTATCTCCAATCAGGGAATTATAGTAAATCTTGTCCCCAAGTACAAGGGGCTACAGGGCCCCCGAGGCCAGTGTGCCAATGACACTCTTAATATTGTATCCTATGGAGAATTGGTAGGACTAGGGTGACAGATGGATCTTTGTACACTTTATGAGGAACTTCACTGGAGATGGGGGCTTAGGGTCACCGAAATCTACCCATTACATTAATGTGAGAACTTAAGTGTCAGAGGCCCTGCTGGGCACTTTTTTGTTCTTTTTTCAATAAAAATTTTAATGTATTTTTAAATAATATTTTTATTGTAAACAATAAACAAACGTAAAGCATTCTTGACATACAAACATTCTTGACATGATATATAATCAGTGGCTCACAATATCATCACATAGTTATGTATTCATCACTTCATCACCATGATGACATTTTTTTGAACAGCTGCCTCTCTCCAGCAAAAGAAAAAAGAAAAAATCCCTACATGCCATACTCATACCCCTCTCTCTCATTGACCACTAGTATTACAATCTACTCAATTTAACCTTTGTTCCCCCTATTATTTGTTTATTTTTATCCATATTTTTTACTACTCTGTCCATACCATGGATAAAAGGAGCATCAGACACAAGGTTTTCACAATCACATAGTCACATTGCAAAAGTTATATCATTATACAGTCATCTTCAAGAGACATGGCTACTGGAACACAGCTCTACAGTTTCAGGTACTTTCCTCTAGCCACTCTAGTACACCATAAACTAAAAAAAGAATATCTATATAATGCATAAGAATAACCTCCAGCATTACCTCTCGACTTCAAAATCTCTCAGCCACTGACACTTCATTTTGTCTCATTCCTCTCTTCTCCCTTTTGGTTGAGAAAGTTTTCTCAACCCTTTGGGTATCTCATGGTTTTTGATTTGTATTTCCCTAATGCCTAATAATGTTGAGCATCTTTTCCTTTGCTTATTGGCAATCTGTATATCTTTGGAGAAATGTCTAAGTCTTTTGCCCATTTTTTAATTGGGTTTTTGTCTTTTTGTTGTTGAGTTGTAGGATTTCTTTGCATACCCTCAGTATTAAACTCTTTCAGATATGTGGTTTCCAAATATTTTCTCCCTGTAGGTGTTTTTTCACCTTTATAATAAAGTCCTTTGTGCAAAAGTTTAAAATTTTGATGACATCCCATTTATCTATTTTTTCTTTTGTTGCTTGTGCTTTTTGGTGTAAAGCCTAAGAAGCCTTGCCTAACACAAGGTCCTGAAGATAACTCCTTATGTTTTCTTTGAGGAGCTTTTTAGTTTTGCTTCTTATATTTAGATTTTTTAAAATTAATTTTTAAAATTAAAAAAATATATAAAAACAAACACAAACATTCTCAACTTTTGATCATTCCATTTTATATATATAATCAGTAATTCACAATATCATCACATAGTTGTATATTCATCATCATGATCATTTCTTAGAACATTTGCATCAATTCAGAAAAAGAAAGAAAAAGACAACAGAAAAAATTCATACATACCATACCCCTTACTCCTCCCTTTCATTGATCACTAACATTTCAATCTAAATTTATTTTAACATTTGTTCCCCCTAATATTTATTTTTATTCCATATGTTTTACTCGTCTGTTGATAAGGTAGATAAAAGGAGCATCAGACACAAGGTTTCACAATCACACAGTCACATTGTGAAAGCTATATCATTTTACAATCATCTTCAAGAAACATGGCTACTGGAACACAGCTCTACATTTTCAGGCTGTTCCCTCCAGCCTTTCCATTACTCCATTACATCTTTTTTTTTTTTTTTAAAGGAAAAAACTTTTTTTTTTTAATTAATTTTTAAAAATTAAAAAATATATATAACAACAAACAAATGCAAACATTCTTAACTTAGGTTGGTCCGAGGGTTGTGGGTCATTTTAAAACTGTTTAATGTATTTTTATCTGCACTCCCAGGTATTCATATTTTAGCAATTTAAAAATGCCATGAGGTAGTTCCCCAGGTTGCCTATTTTAGTCCTTATAAAGACTTTTTTCCCACCAGAACACGGTCTAAACATGAATTGTAAAAATATCCTGGGATACAGTCCCTGCAAAAGTCCAAACACAGCCACAGAGTTCCAGCCCAGGTAAAGGTTTTGCACAGCTGTGGATGTGAAGGGCGCCCCCTGGAGTTCTGGGCAGTTGTTCCCATGGCTGTGGATGTGAAGGGCACTTTTTTGTTCCTGTCATAGGGGACCTTCACAGCAACATTTCAAGAACGCTCTTCTCATTTCACTTTTTTAAAAACTTAAACTTTTAATTTCAGAATAATTTTAGATTTACAGAAGAGTTGTAAAGACAGAACAGTGAGTTTCCATATACCCTCCACCTAGCTTTTGTAATGTTAACATCTAGCAAAACCATGGTACAGTTGAAAACTAAGAAATGAATATTGGTACAAAACTATAAACTATAGACTTTATTTGGATTTGACCAGCTTTTCCACTAATGTCCTTTTTTTGTTGTAGGATCCAATCCAGGGTATCACGTTACATTTAGTTTGTCACATCTCCTTAGTCTCCTCTGATCTGTGAATTTATCAGTCTATACTTGTTTTTGTGACTTGGAAACTTTTGAAGAATACCAGACAGATGAAGTATAGAATGCCATTCAGTTTAGGTTTGTCTGATGTTTTCTCATGACTAGAGTAGAGCTATGAGTTTTTATTTATTTATTTGTATGCTGTATGGTGGGGGTCACATTTCATTGTTTTTCCATGTGACTATCCAGTAATTGCAGTACCATTTGTTGAATTTTTTTTTGGGAGGGGTGGTGACACGCATGGGCTGGGAATCGAACAGGGTTTTCCTGCATGGCAGGTGAGAATTCTACCACTGAGCGACCCTTGAGCCTCCGAGCTATGAGTTTTTTTTTTTTTAATTCTTATTTTTTAAAAACATGTAAATATGAACATTCCTAACATATGAGCATTTAATTCTTGGTATGTAATCAATAACTCACAATATTATCACATAGTTGTATATTCATCACCTTGATCATTTCTTAGAACATTTGCATCAATTCAGAAAAAGAAATAAAAAGAAAAAAGAAAAAAACTCATACATACCATACCCCTTACCTCTCCCTCTCATTCACTGCTAGTATTTCCATCTACCCAATATATTTTAGCCTTTGTTTCCCCTATTTTTTTCTATACCTCTTATCACTCCCTTTCATTGATCACTAGCATTTCAATCTACTAAATTTATTTTAACATTTATTCCCCCTAATATTTATTAATTTTTAATCCCTATGTTTTACTCATCTGTCCATACCATAGATAAAAGGAGGATCAGACACAAGGTTTTCACAATCACACAGTCATACTGCGAAAGCTATATCATTATACAATCATATTTAAGAAACATACCTACTGGAACACAAAGCTCTACATTTTCAGGCACTTCCCTCCAGCCTCTCCAATATACCTAACTAAAAAGGTAATATCTGTGTAATGTGTAAGAATAACCTCCAGGAAAACCTCTCAACTCTGTTGGAAATCTCTCAGGCATTGACAGTTTATTTTGTCTCATTTCTCTCTTCCCCCTTTCAGTCGAGAAGGTTTCCTCAATCTCTTGAAGCTGAGTTCCAGCTCATTCTAGGATTTCTGTCCCACGTTGCCAGGAAGGTCCACACCCCTGGGAGTCAGGTCCCACGTAGAAGAGAGGGAAGGCAGTAAGTTTGCTTGTCCTGCTGGCTGAGAGAGAGAGGCCACATCTGAGCAATAGAAGAGGTTCTCTTGGGGGTGACCCTTAGGTCTAATTTTAAGTAGGCTTAGCCTATCCTTTGCTGAGTTAAGTTTCAGATGAACAAACCTCAAGATTGGGGGTTCAGCCTATTGCTTTGGTTGTCCCCACTGCTTGTGAGAATATCAAGAATTCTCCACTTAGGGGAATTGAATTTTCCCCCTTTCTCACCATTCCCCAAAGGGGACTTGACAAATACTTTTTTATTCACTGTTCAAAGCACTCTGGGATTTATCGGGGCATTACGCTGGACAAACCAACAAAATCTCATGTCCTACTCAAGGTTCTCCGTACTTATGGTATTCAATTAAGCTGTCCACGTAAGTTATATTAGGAAATGCACTAGTCAAAATATAAATTTTGTACCAAATAAACATTTTTGCTTTAGTCTCACACATACATTAAAGTTTTAAAATATTAATTACCATTTATTTTCAACACCCTGCAATATTGACATTCCTTTGTTCTTCCTCATGCAAAAACATTTTTTTATTTTGCACATTTAGTCATTATCATTGTACACTCTAGGCATTCCTAGATTATACCATCTCAGTCTTTATCATCTATCTTTCCTTCTGATTTCAGTTGTGCCCCCAGCCCTCCTCCCTCTATCATTCTCACATTCAGCTTCAGTCAGTGTTCTAGTTTTTGAGCTACCAGAATACAGTATACCAGAAACGGAATGACTTTTAAAAGGGGAGTTTAATAAGTTGCTAGTTTACAGTTCTAAGGCCGAGAAGATGTCCCAATTAAAACAAGCCTATAGCAATGTCCAATGTAAGTCATTTAGGGAAAGATACTTTGATTCAAGAAGGCCTATGAAGTTCAGAGTTTCTCTCTCATCTGAAAAGGCACATGGCGCACACAGAGTTTCTCTCTCATCTGGAAGGGCACTTGGCGAACATGGCATCATCTGCTAACTTCTCCTGGCTTCCTATTTCATGAAGCTCTCATCTTCAAAGGTTTCTGGCTGATGGACTCTGCTTCTCATGGCTATGTTGTCCTGCTCTGCTCTGTCTGAATCTCTCTTTCCCCAAAATGTTTCCTCTTATAGTATTCCAGTAAACTAATCAAGACCCACGCAAATGGGTGGAGACACACCTGTACCTAATCCAGCTTAACAACCGCTCTTGATTAAATCACATCTCCAGGGGGATGATCTAATTACAGTTTCAAGCATACAGTGCTGAATAGGGATTAGAAGAAATGGCTGCCTTTACAAAATGGGATTAGGATTAAACATGACTTTTCTAGGGTGTATACATCTTTTCAAATTAGCACATTCAGTATACCAACATTAGTGTATTACAGTTGGGTAGTATTGTGCTACCCATTTCTGAATTTTTACAGTCAGTCCTGTTCCACAATCTGTATCCCTTCAGCTCCAATTATCCAATATCTACCCTATTTCTATCTCCTGATGGTCTCTGTTCTTAACTGAAATTCTCCAAGCTCACTCACTAATGTTAGTTCATATCAGTGAGACCGTACAATATTTGTCCTTTTGTTTCTGGGTTATCTCACAGAGCATAATGTCCTCAAGGTCCATCCATGTTGTTACATACTTCATAACTTTATTCTGTTTTACAGCTGCATAATATTCCATCATATGAATATACCACAACTTGTTTAGCCACTCATCTGTTGATGGACATTTTGGCTGTTTCCATCTCTTGGCATTTGTAAATAATGGTGTGCAAATTTATAAATTTATAAACATTAGTGTACAAATGTCTATTTCTTTCGTGTCCTTGCCCTCATGTCCTCTGAGTAGATACCTAGCAATGGTATTGCCAGGTCATATGGCCATTCTGTACTTAGCTTCCTGAGGATCCGCCAAACTGACTTCAACAGCGGTTGTAACATTTGACATTCCCACCAAAAATGGATAAGTGTGCCTCTTTCTCCATATCCTCTCCAGCACTTGTCGTTTTCTGTTTTATTGATAATGGCCATTTTGGTGGGTGTGAGATGATATCTTATTGTGCTTTTGATTTGCATTTCCCTAATAGTCGGGAAGTTGAGCATCTTTTCATGTGACTTTTGACCATTTGTGTTTCCTCTTCTGAGAAGTGTCTGTTCATGTCTTTTACCCATTTTGTAATTGGGTTGTCTTTTTGTTGTTGAGTTGAACAATCACTTTACACATGTTGAATTCTATACCCTTGTCTGATATATTGTTTCCAAATATTGTCTCCCATTGTGTAGGCTGTCTTTTTACTTTCTTTTTTTTTTTTTTTTTTTTTTTAGGAAGGGAAGGAAAGACAGAGAGAAGGAAGGAAGGATGGAAGGAAGGAAGGGAGGAAGAAAGGGAGACATCTTTAAACATTTTCTTGTTTTATTATATTTTGTTTGTTTGTTTGTTTCTTACATGGGCTGGGGCCGGGAATCGAACCGGGGTCCTCCGGCATAGCAGGCAAGCACTCTTGCCCGCTGAGCCACCGCGGCCCGCCCTGTCTTTTTACTTTCTTGACAAAGTTCTTTGATGCACAAAAGTGTTTAATTTTGAGGAGTTCCCAATTATTTCTTTCTGTCTTCAGTACTCCTGCTTTGCATGTAAGATCTAGGAATCCACTTACTATTATAAGATTTATAAGCTATTTTCCTACATTTCCTTCTAAAAGTTTTATGGTCTTAGATCCAATGTTTAAGCCTTTGATCCATTTTAAGTTAATTTTTATATAGGGCATCAGATATGGATCCTCTTTCATTCTTTTGCATATGGATATCCAGTTCTCTACACACCATTTAATTAGTTTTAATTTTTTAAAAAGTTTTTAAAATTTAAAATTTTTAAAAAAAATACCAGAAAACACCAAACGCAAGCATTCCTAAATTTTTTTTTGGGGGGGAGGCTGATCTTTTTTTTTCTTTTTTGATTTTTTAAAAATATTTTTATTGAGATATCTTCACACACATACAGTTCATCCAAAGCATACAATCAATGGCTCACATCATTTCATAGCTGTGCACTAACAACTAAAATGGTTTTATTTTTTATTATTTTTTTCTTTTCCTTTATTATTTTTTTAATTTTTAAAATTAATTTTTAAATTACAAAAATTACAAGAAAGAAACACATTCTTAACATATCATTCCATTCTACATATATAATCAGTAATTCACAATATCTTCACATAGTTGCATATTCATCGTCATGATCATTTCTTGGAATATTTGCATCTATTCAGAAAAAGAAATAAAAAGAAAACAAAAAAACATTCATACATACCATATCCCCCACCCCTCCCCCTCATCGATCACCAGCATTTCAATCTAAATTTATTTTAACATTTGTTCCCCCTATTATTTATCTTTATTCCATATGTTTTACTTGTCTGTTGATAAGGTAGATAAAAGGAGCATCAGACACAAGGTTTTCACAATCACACAGTCACATTGTGAAAGCTATATCATTATATAATCATCTTCAAGAAACACAGCTACTGGAACACAGCTCTACATTTTCAGGCAGTTCCTCCAGCCTCTCCACTACGTCTTGACTAAAAAGGTGATATCTATTTAATGCGTAAGAATAACCTCCAGGATAACCTCTCAACTCTGTTTGGAATCTCTCAGCCATTGACACTTTGTCTCATTTCACTCTTCCCCCTTTTGGTCAAGAAGGTTTTCTCAATTCGCTGATACTGAGTCTCAGCTCATTTTAGGGGTTTTCTCAACCCCTTGCTGCTGAGTCTCAGCTCATTCTAGGGGTTTTCTCAACCCCTTGCTGCTGAGTCTCAACTCATTTTAGGATTTCTGTACCACTTGGAAGGTTCATACCCCTGGGAGTTATGCCCCACCTAGACAGGGGGAGGGTGGTGAGTTTGCTTGTTGTGTTGGCTGGAGAGAGAGGTCACATCTGAGCAACAAAAGAGGTTCTCTTGGGGGTGACCCTTAGGCCTAATTTTAAGTAGGCTTGACCTATCCTTTGTGGGGTTAAGTTTCATATGAACAAACCCCAAGACTGGGGACTCAGCCTATAGCTTTGGTTGCCCACACTGCTTGTGAGAATATCAAGAATTCAACTTGGGGAGGTTGGATTTTCATCCGTTCTCACCATTCCCCGAAGGGGACTTTGCAGGTACTTTTCCACTCACTGATCAAATCACTCTGGGATTCATCGGGGCATCATCTGGACAAACCAACAAAATCTCATGCCCTACCCAAGGGTCCAAGTACTTATGGTGTTCAATTAAGCTGTCTACATAATACAATAGCATATTTGAAGAGGCAGAAGAAAGGGTCTGTGAACCAGAGGATAGGACATGTGAAATCTTATGGAAAAAAGAACAGATAGAGAGAAGAATGCAAAAAATTGAGCAGGGTCTCAGGCAATTGAATGAGGGCATGAAGCACAAAAACATGTGTTTTGGATTTTGTTCTTTAGCCTTTCCATAGCTACATGAATTTTCAAACTATGTGTATTCTTTACTTGATGAAATAAACATTAATTTAAAAAACAAACAAACATATGCTTCATGGGTGTTCCAGAAGAAAAAGAGAAAGGAAAAAGGGTAGAAAGAATATTTGAGGAAATAATGGTCAAAATTTCCTAACTTATATGAAAGATATAAATCTACATGTCTAAGAAGTACAATGTATACCAACAGAATAAATCCTAAAAGATTCATTCCATGAGATATACTAATCAAATGCAAAGAGAGAATTCTGAGCGCAGCAAGAGAAAAACAATTTATTGGATACAAATAAGGTTCAGTAAGACCACTTTCTGATTTCTCATCAGAAACCATGGAGGTGAGAAGGCAGAGGTATGAAGTATTTAAAGCACTGAAAGACAAAAAAATTGCCAGACAAGGTTAAGGATTCCTTAACTGGCAAAAGTACTCATCAAAAATGAGGGAGAGTTCAGAGCCTGGCCCTGGCACCATGAGATCAACAATGTCATCCTGACCAAAAAGGGGAAAAGAAGTGTAACAAATAAGGAATCAGTGGCTGAGTCGAGAGGCTACTCTGCAGGTCACTCTTAAGCAAGCTTCAGTTAGACACTGCTACCTATCATAACTTGACAAACCCCAACGAAAACCATTCCTCAATCCTAAAAAATACAAGGGCAATATTTAACATTCTACAAGGGTTCCATGCACTAGGATAACCGTCCAGAAACCTATAACCTCCAGATGGGTTCCTGGACCATATAAGTCTTGAAATATAGAGGGGCCAGCCCTTCCAGAACATCAGCTAGTTCCATCCCCCTATCCTATATTATCAACAGCTCCTTCCAAGGTAAAAAATTAGAAAGGGTACAGCCCAAATACCCCTAAAGAGTAGGAGAAAAAGCAAAGGTGATGGTAGATGTTATTTAAAGAGAAGGAGGAGTATAAGAGAGAAGATAGGATTTAACAAAGGAGTATGACTGCTGAATCATTATATTGATATTTCTGTTTATCTCCAGTGTTTTAGAGCACCTGGAAGAAAAAAAGAAAAATTATGGAACTGTAACCCACAGCGACCTTTAAAATGTCTTCTATAATTACTTGTTATAATGTACTTGGAAACTTTTGCTTTTTTTGTATATATGTTATATTTCACAATACAAAAAAATTGTTGAAAAAAGCTTCTTCATGAAAGTAAATAGACAACCTACTCAATAGGAGAACATAATTGGGAATCAAGTATCTGATAAGCGTTTAATACCCACAATATATAAAAAAATCCTACCCTTCAACAACAATGAAACCAATCACCTAAGTATAAAATGAGTAAGACTTGAATGTAGATCACTCCAAAGAAGATACAAATGACCAGAAAGCACCTGAAAACATGCTCCATCTACATCATTAGCCATTAGGGAATTGCAAACAAAAAGCGCAATGAGATACCTCTTCACACCCACTAACATGGCTATTAGTTCAGAAACGGAAAATAACAAGGGTAGGAGAGGATGTAGAGGAAATAGGATATTTGTTCATTGTTGGTGGGAATGTATAATGGTGAAGCCACTATAGAAAAATGTTTGGCAGTTCCTCAGAAAGTTAAGTATGGATTTACCATATGAGGTATTTTAGCTTCCTTTGCTGTATAAGCAAATACCATGCAATGGATCTGCTTAAACAATGGGAATTTATTGGTTCATGGTTTGAGGCTAAGAGAAAATCCAAATCAAGGCATCAACAACAGACAAATGGATAAACATATGGTATATACGTATAATGGAATATTATTGAAGAGTGAAAAGGAATGAAGTTCTGATATATGTGACCATATGAATGTGCCTTGGAGACATCATGAGTGAAATAAGCAAGACAGAAAAGGATAAAAAGTACATGATTTCACTGATAGGAAATAAGTAGAATAAGTAAGTTCAGAGAGTAAGGAACTGAAACACAGTTTACTGGGGACCACAGCGGGTAGGGAATGGGGTGTTAATGCTTAATTAGTACCCACTTTTTGTTTTAGGTGATGGAAAATGTCAGTTTTGGATGGTGGTGATTATATTGAGAATATTCATGCAGTTGACACTAAATTACATATTTGAATGAGGTTTCATGGGAAATTCTAGAGTGTATATAAATTACTAGAAAAAAAATAAAAATTACCATAGGACTGCATAGCAAAGAGTGAATCCTAAGGTAAACTAGGGAGTGTATTTAACAGTATAGTAATATTGTTTCCTCAACTGTAACAGAGAAAGTACACTATTGTAAAGTGTTATTAATTGCGGAACATATGCAAGCCCTGTATTTTTGCATGATTTCCCTGCAAATCTAAAGTTTTCTATCAAAATTATTTAAAAACTAAGCAAACAAACAAAACAAAACTAACAGATGCAAACTACATCTTTCACAGTCTTTGCAGATTGGCTCTGTGTTGGCTGGTACTTTCATTCAGGGCCCTCTTGGGAATGGAGATCAAGAACAGTCCCAGACACAAAATGTGTTACTTTCCAGTCTTTTCTGAGCATATGTTTTTGTCCTGGGCATGTGCTCACGGCCTTAGGAATTCCCCCATTTTATAGGGTTCCCAACGCTCCATCTTCTCCCTAGAAATAGTCTATTAGCCGAGGAAGCTCTATTTATGTCTCCTATATCTAGTAATCCTTAGCCCCAGTCTACTGTGACTTGAGTGCTTCTTACCCTGAATGAGCTATCTGACTGTCCTTAGCAGGAACTTGATCAATGTGGAGAGAATAGTTTGTGAGTGGCAGGGACAGATGGCACTAGTGTCACAGTTGAGGGGAAAGGGGGTGGTAGAGACGAAGGGGAGAAGGGTGCCTGAAGGGTGAGAGACAGAGAGAAGGGCTGGAAAAGCAGGAGAGGAGGAAAGAATTAGAGGGAACAAATTCTAAAGCAGTGGAATTGTCAGATTTAAATATATCTATTTAAACAATTTATTTACAGAGTCTAGCAGAGAATTCTTTGTAATTGGTGATTAATACATTCTGTGAGGCTGCCTAAAAGCTAATTGCTTCCTTACGTTAATCAGGTTAATAAAAATAATGCCAACTGTCCCAATAAAATATGCACATCATTTAGGTGTTAATATTTTATTAGCACAGGCAGTGCATGAGCACTGAGCAAGGCATTTTGACTGCATGGAACACTGACTTTGAGGTGATGACAATTTGTCCCCTCTCCTGGTTGAAATACAGTAACCACTTGCGTTTTTCTCCTTCTTTGTATTGAAGAAACCTCCTGAGGCCACAGACTCAAAGTATGAAATGAAGATAACTTTAATATACAGCAACCTAGAAGTAAAAAATACATTGTTTGGGAATGTCTCTGAAATTTGTTTTATAACTAATATTTGCAATGTGCTATGAAATTCATTGCTTTTTTTTAATGTTATTTTTCAGAAAAAAGAAAAATACTTTCTCTTGCCTACAGTGTGTTGGAGCAGCTAGAAGGAAAAAATTGAAATAATGGAATAGTAACCCATAATAAACTCTGAAATCTGTTCTGCAACTACTTGTTGAAGTGTACTTTGCTTTTCCTTACTTTTCTTTGGATATATGTTATATTTAACAATAAAAAAGTTTAAAATATACATTCTTTGAGAAGGGAAAACGGGAGATTTGTGAGCCTTATTGCATTGCTGTGTAGACATTTATATATGAAGGGGCCAAAATAATATCTTCCATATTTTAAATTTTTATGAGAGAAGTTATGCGTCTACAGGACAATCTCAATGTAATTTCTTTTACAGAAGAGATACTTGATTGCTCAGGCGTTGTCAAGATCCTGTTGCCTTTCGTAGTTAACAAAAAGGAACCTGGTCTCTATGGGAATCTCCATCTGATACCCCAAGGACAACTTCTCCAGGTTTAAAGAGAGAACCCGGGCTCCCCACCTCCCCTGGTAGGGCGAGTTCCGTCTCTGGCATCTAATTCGCTGGGGTCAGTTTTGTTAGCACAATCCCTGGGGAGAGGTGAGGGTGGGAGGCAGGGAATGAGGCTCAGGGGGCGCATTCCGGGAAGGAGAGAGGGGGAAAGGACTCCGGGAGACAGAGTGCTCGGTGCAGGGGGAGAGGGTCAGGGCCGTTCCCAGGGTCCAGGTGTCGCCCTAAGGTTGGAGTGTTGGGGTGGGGAGGCCGAGCGCTGGGGACCCCCCATCTCCCCGAGTTTCACTTTCCCTCTCACAACCTGTGTCAGGTCCTCCTGCCCGGACACTCGTGACGCGGCCCCAGGGCTCACTCCCATTGCGGCTCCGGTTCCTGGAGAAGCCAATCAGCGTCTCCGCAGCTCCCGTTACAAAGTCCCCGCGGACCCGCCGGAACTCAGATTCTCCTCAGACCCGGGGACCCCGGCCATGGCGCCGTGAGCCCTCCTCCTGCTGCTCTCGGGGGTCCTGACCCTGACCCAGACCCGTGCGGGTGAGTGCGGGGTCGGGGGGGAAATGTCCCCGGGGGAGGGAGCGAGGGGCCCGCCCGGCGGGGGCGCAGGAGCCCGGGAAGCCGCGGGTGGAGGGTCGGGCCGGTCTCACCCCCTCCCCGCCCCCAGGCCCCCACTCCATGAGGTATTTCAGCACCGCCGTGTCCCGGCCCGACCGCGGGGATTCCCGCTACATCGCGGTCGGCTACGTGGACGACACGCAGTTCGTGCGGTTCGACAGCGACGCGGCGAGTCCAAGGATGGAGCCGCGGGCGCCGTGGGTGGAGCAGGAGGGGCCCGAGTATTGGGAGCGAAACACGCAGAACGCCAAGACCTCTGCACAGACTTTCCGAGTGAACCTGCGGACCCTGCGCGGCTACTACAACCAGAGCGAGGCCGGTGAGCGGCGCGGGGCCCGGGGCGCAGGTCACGAACCCGGGAACCCCGCGGACGGGCCGGGGTCGCCCCGAGTCTGTGTCTAAGGTTCACCCCGAGGCCGCGGGACCCACCGACCCCCAAAGAGGAAGAACGGAGGGACTTTCACTGGGTTTAGTTTCAATTTAGACCTAACGGGCTCCGACCAATCACCGCCTGGGACCCGGATCGGCGGGTAAAGTGGGCGGGGCTGGCCGTGGGGGCGGGGTCAGGGTCTCACACTCTCCAGCGGATGATTGGCTGCGACAGGGGCCCGACGGTTGCCTCCTCCGCGGACACTATCAGCTCGCCTATGACGGCCACGATTACATCGCCCTGAACGAGGACCTGCGCTCCTGGACGGCGGCCGACACGGCGGCTCAGATCACCCGGCGCAAGTGGGAGGTGGCCGGGGAGGCGCAGCACCACCGGGCCTACCTGGAGGGCAGGTGCGTGGAGTGGCTCCGGAGACAGCTGGAGAACGTGAAGGAGACGCTGCAGCGCACAGGTACCAGGGGCCTCAGGGCGCCTCCCAGGTCTCTCTCGGGCTGGGACTGCGACCACCGCTGGCGTCCCACAGGGGAAGAAATAGGATTGATGCCAGAATCCTCTCCTGCCTTGGAACACTCTCCTTCCAGAGGGGAGGGAGTCCGCACGAATTTCCAGACCCTGAACCAGAGAGGGATTTGCCCAGCGGGCCGGACCTCTCTCAGGAACAATGAAGGGATCCAGCCTCTCTGGGGTTGGGGGGGAGAGGATCCCGGAAGTAAAAGGTCATCAGTTCCCTTTGTCCCTGGCAGCCTGGGGAACCACCTGGAACTTTCTCTGGTCCTGTTCTCTGCCATTGTCTTTGAGGGTCTGGCTCCAGCTTTGCTGGGGCACTAGTCCTCTATTCAGGTCGTTTTTTTTTTTCAATATTTTTACTAAAAAATAACGTACAAACATTCTTTTTTTCTGTTTTAAAGAAGTTTTTATTTATAATAGGCATACATTAAAGATATTTTTACATGACAATGCCAATTTACGTTCTACAAATTTATACCAATGGGTGAATGCAACGGTATATGGGCAATGATATTTTAGCATTTACAAATGACAGCTAAACACTGGAAAATATATAAATAACTATCAATAGAGTACTGGTTAAGTAAATTCTGACATCCATCTAAAGGAACACTGTAATTATGAATTAGAGTAATATAACTATATTAAGTGGCAGGAGAACCAAAATATTGCTTAACTAAAATAATGCAGATATAGAATAGTATTACTGTATAATTCTATTTACATTAAATTATTTCAATTCATGTAAGCACATTCAAAGAGAGATATCTGAGGGAAGGGTTAATAATGGCTTTCTCTTTTCAATGGGATGTTGGAATTTTTAAATTTTATCTAAATTTTTTTTAAATTTACACACCAAAGCAATATACAAACAACCCATACAAACACGAACATTCTTACCACACAAACATTCCATGCATGGTTACAATCAGTGGCTCACAATATTATCATATAGTTGTGTATTCATCATCAGGTCAGGTCTTGAAGTCTGATCTCTCAGACACCTGGGATGTCTCACCCTGATCCTAGAATTTCTAAGGAGTAGGAGATGATGCCAGACCCTTGAGTCCAGGCTGATGTCTGGTGTTTGCACTGCCCCCCCCACCAAGACTGTCCTGTTCTTTTTCCTGATGGACACATGAATGTTGCTTGAATGGCCCGTGAGAGGTGATGGACAGTTCCTGAAGGTTCTCACTTTCCCACGCAGGCCCCCCAAAGACACACATGACCCACCACCCCATCTCTGACCGTGAGGTCACGCTGAAGTGCTGGGCCCTGGGCTTCTACCCGGCGGAGATCACACTGACCTGGCAGCGGGAAGGGGATGACCAGACCCAGGACACGGAGTTTGTGGAGACCAGGCCTGCGGGGGATGGAAACTTCCAGAAGTGGGCGGCTGTGGTAGTTCTCCCTGGAGAGGAGCAGAGATACATGTGCCATGTGCAGCATGAGGGGCTGTCTGAGCCCCTCACCCTGAGATGGGGTAAGGAGGGGAAGAAGTGTGGGGCATCTTCTCAGGAAAAGCAGGGGCCCTTCTGAGCTCCTCCAGCAGGGTGAGGGCCCCTGACCCTCCCTTCCCTTCTCAGAGCCACCTTCGGAGTTCACCGTCCCCTTGGTGGTAATTGTGGCTGGCCTGGTTCTCCTTGGAGTTGCAGTGGCTGTGGTGGCTGGAATTGTGATCTGGAGGAAGAAGAGCTCAGGTAGGAAAGGGGGCAGGGGTCTGAGGGTTCTTGTGGAATTGCTGGGTTTCCAACCTTGGGTAGCAGTTTTTCTTCTCCCCTGCTCTGGTTCCATGAAGCCCCTCCTCACACATGTGCTGATCCAGTCTGGGACCTGTCAGACACTAATTTGGATAACGTTCCTCCAATGAGGATATTGAGGCACCTGTTCCCAGCAGTCAGAGGGAAGGTCCCTGCTGAGGACAGACGTACATGAGGACAGATAGTCCCATCCCCACACATCTCCTTTCCTCATGATTCCTGAACCTGCCCTGGGTCTGCAGTCACAGTTCTGGAAACTTCCCTAGGATCCAGGACTAGATCTCCAGGACCTCAGGTCGTGCCTCTCACTAGTTGTTTTTTCCCACAGGGGGAAAAGGAGGGAGCTACATTCAGGCTGCTGGTAAGTGGTGGGATAGAGGGGGCGGGGGAATGGAAGGTGTAGGTCTGATCCCTGAGATTTTGGGGGAGTGTAGACGGGAGCCCACGGAGCAGCTCACCCACCCCATAATTCCTCCTTTTCTCACATCTCCCCTGTTCACTTGACCAGATCCTGTTTTTGTTCCTCCACAGGCAACGACAGTTCCCAGGGCTCTGATGTGTCTCTCACGGCTTCTAAAGTTGAGACCCTGGAGAGCCTGAACTGGGAGAGGGGTTTGGGCAGAGAGGACTCGCCTGAGTGATGGGGATTCCTTGGATTTGGACATTTTATGTATGTGGAGGGCTGTTCATAATGTCAATGTTTCCAGTGACCGTCCTGAATTATTTCTTGATTATCTTCTGTAGTGTGAGACCCTGTCTTCTGTGGGACTGAGTGATACAAGATTTCTTCTCTCCCCGACTCCTGACTTCTCTCTCTGCAGCTGGTGTCGGCACGTGTCTGCATTCCTACACATTTAATGTGAGGATGTGGACAGACTAGCCCACTCTTCCCCACCACTCCATCCCCCTTCCCACTCTATCCCCCATGGACCTGTGCTCCCTTCCCCAGACCCACCTTCCTGATCCAGCAGAGGCGGGGCAGGGACGCGTCCATCCCTGTCTTAACTCTGGTTACACAAACTGTACCTTCTTACTACCCTATGAATATAAGAATCTGAATTTCTTTTTGCAAATTCTTTGCCATTAAATGGGGTTGATGGGTTAATTAAAGGAGAGGATCATTCCTAAAATGTGAGAGAGAATAAATGTAGCCCTGAGAACCTTCCAGAATCCGTGTGTTTGCTGTGCTGAGTGTAGCAGGTGGGACAGGAGATGGCTGTGGGGAGCTGAGGGTGGACGGGGCCTGTGTCCAGTTGGTACTCAGAACATCGTGGTCTGTGACTCGGTCACTCCTCGGATGGGCCATTCTCACTGCCCCTCGTCCTCGCCCCTTCAGTAGGATTTTGTCCCACCAGGACTGTGGTCACAGGGGCTCAGACATCGCCTGGGCCTCGTCCCGTCTGCAGGACCGTGGGCCACGAGGGCTTGGTGTGGCCGGGTCAGCCCCCGCTCAGGCCTGGGTCTGGTCTCGGTCCTCATCGTGGGTGTGTTTATTGCTGATTCTTGGTTTTCTTAGAGGGCTGTGGTCAGCCTTGCTCTCGTGCACCAGTCCTGGGCTCCTCCTCCCCTGGGTGTCCCCGTCTCTGATGGCAGCGGGACTCGTGTGTCCTGTCATTGTCCTCACGAGAAACAGGGCGGCCCCTGAGCACAGGAGTCTGTGGTATAGAGAGACTAATTCTCAGCCTTGTCCAGCTCCTGCCTCCACTTGGGCTGTTCTCTGGATTGCTCTTTCCACATTTTCCCAAATATTTTTTAAGCAGTCAGGTTCTAACATTAGCAGAGAGGGGGGATGTGATAGTTTCTAGTCTGGGATAAATTCCTGTTAGGTTTCTGTCTTCTCTGCTCGCCTACCCTCTCCCCCTGCCCTTAGCTGTTGCATTCCTTGTGCTGGGTCCGGTCTAAGCTCCTGAATTTATAAAGCTGTGTCTAGTACAGATTCCCATCTGGTTGTAATACAGGGTCCACAGCCTAGGATCATTGTTGCCTGAAAAGGGAATGAAATTGTGTGCTGCGGGGTGGGTGTGAGTGGAGGGTTGAGCACATTCGTGAGAACAGGTAGAGGCGGCATTAATGTCAGCGTGAGTGGATGCTGTGCAGCAGCTGCCTCAGGACAGCATTTGGATTGAGGCTACATTAATAAGGTGTTGTCTCTGGAATAAGGAGGTGGTTTGCAGTGATCGTCCCCTACACAGATATTTGTTGAGTACTGGCTATAGCATGTTATTTTTTTTACCTGTGAAATATGAGCAAATTAAAAACAGTGAAAAATCACTAACCTTGTAGAACGTCACTTCTAGTGGGAAGAGGTAGGCTGTGTAGTAGAAGCTTTGGAAATAAGGAAAGTGTTTATTTTAGAAGGTGCCAGGTGCCATGGGGAAGGTGAGTGCAGGGTGTGCGTGTCTGTGGGGTGGGAGGGAAGGAAGATGCCACACTGAGAAGGAGGCGTGTGAGGAAAGGTGGGAAGGACAGGCAGGAATTAGCTCTGAGCGTGTCAGGAGCAAGGTCTTCCCAGGCAGGGCAACAGCCAGTGCAAAGGCAGTGGCGGCTGTGCCTGTTGGAAGCCGTTATGTGCGCCTGAAAAGCCATGTTTTAATCCTGATCCAGTCTTGTGAGGGCAGCTGTTTATTTTCTTTTTGTTTAACAATTTTTTTTATTGTGAATAATAAGTTATATAGAAAAAAGCAATAAATTTCCAAGTACATTTTAACAGGTAGTTATGTAACAGATTTTAAGGGTTGGTATGGGTTACAGTTCCAGAAGTTTTTCATTTTTTCTTCTAGCTGATCCAAGACACTTGAGAACAACAGAAATTTCAATATATTGATTGAGCAGTCATATTCATTTGTTAAATCCTACCTTCTCTAGTATACTTTTCCTTCTCTTTATTTTTTCTTTTATGTGAAAAATAACATATACAAAGAAACAATAAATTCAGAACACATGGCAGCAATCAGTTGTAGAGCAGATTTCGGAGTTTGTATGGGTTACAGTTCCACAGATTTAGGTTTTTATTTCTAGGAGCTCTAAGTCCTGGAAACTAAAAGAAATATCAGTATACTAATTCAGCACTCATATTGATTTGTTAAATCTGACCTCTCGATAATTCCACCATCACCTTTTTTCTTTCTCCCTTCTTTAGGATAGCTATGGCCATTCTAACTTTTTCGTGTTGAAAGGGGCTGTTGATAATATGGGATGGGGAATGGAACTAGTTGATATTCTGGAAAGGCTGGCCCCTCTGCATTTCAGGACTTATCTGGTCCAGGAACATCTAGAGGTTGTAGGTTTCTGGAAAGTTACCCTAGTACATGGAACCTTTGTAGACTCTTATATAACGCCCTAGGTATTCTTTAAAATTGGCTGTAATAGTTTTGGTTGGGGTTTCACAAATTAGCAGTGTCTAACTGAAGCTTGACCAGATTAGCTTCTTGACTCTGTTTGAACTCTGTGAGCCACTGATACTTCTTTTCCTCCTTTTGGTCAGGATGGTATTTTGATCCCACAGTGCCAGGGCCACACTCATCCCTGGGGGTCATCTCCCGTGCCACCAGAAGACTTTCATCCCTGGATGTCATATCTTGGCTATGGGGGAGGGCAATGGTTTCACTTGCAGAATTGGGCTTAGAGAGAGATTGGCCACATTTGAGCAACAAAAGAGGTCTTCTAGGGGTTACTCTTAGGCATAACTTTAGGTAGGTAGGCTTCTCTGCTTCATACATAAGCTTCACAGGAGCAAGGCTCAAGATCAAGGGCTTAGCCTAGTGATTTGGGTTTCCAAATGTTTGGCACTGTAACCTGGGTTTCCCGTTGCTAAAGTTTAATAGTTTCATATTGTTTCTCCCATACCTCAAGGGACTTTCCCAGTACATTTTGATTGATCCAGGCATTACATTAAGCTATATAAGATTAAAGCGGCAGCCATTTCCTTTACTCCTGATTCATTGTTGTAGGGTAGAATCTTTTGATTAGATCATCTCCATGGAGATGTAGCTGTGAGCTTTTGATTAGATGCAGATGTGACTCCATTCCAGGTGGGTCTTGATGAGTTTACTGGAGTAAATTTAAAAGAGGAAACGTTTTGAGGAGTGGTCAAAGCAGATGCCAATACTTAGAGAACAGTTTCTTCAGAGCCAACATGAGACCCAGGGCTCAGCAGATGTCACCATCGGTGTTCCAATGAGATACTAAGCAGGCCAGAATCCAGAGTTGTGTTCTGGAGGAGCTAAGTGAAGGTCCAAAGATGCCAAGTGAGGAACTCACACATGAAACAGAGGCTGAAGCAATGAAACCTAGGAGCAGGGGACCAGCAGATGTCAGTCATGTGACTTCTCAGCTGGTTGAGCTGTTCTGGAAGGCATCACCTTTTCTTGAGTAAAGGTAACCTCTTGGTGCCTTAGTTTGGCCATATTCTCAGCCTTTGGACTGTAAACTTGCTCCTCAGTAAATCTCCTTTGTGAAAGCCATTCCATTTCTGGTGTTTTGCATTCTGGCAGGTTAAAAAACTAATGCATCAGGGATGTGTCTTTTTGTGCAGGGATGAGTGAGGAGGCTGGTACAGGTGCAACAGAGAGTAACTGAGAGGAGATCAGAGTAAGCTGTGGTGGACTGAACTGTGTACCCCAGTTTGGGCATGTCCTTGGTCTGGATATGTGTTCTGGTGGGTGTGGACCCATAGTAACTAGGATCTCTTCAAGATGTTACTTCATTCAAGGTGTGGCCCCATCAAATCAGGCTCTGCTTTCATCTGGATTACTGGAGTCCTTTATAGGCAGAGTGAAAGTCAGATGGAGAGGGAAGGCAGGAGAAGCACCATGTGCATTGCCATGTGACAGAAAACCCAATGAATGAGGTTCTCTGGAATCCAGCCCCAGACAGCCAAAGTCTTTGCAAAGAAAGCATTGCCTAAGGGAGCCAATGATTTTGGACTTCTCACCTCAAAACTAGGAAGCAATAAATTCCCATTGTTTAAGCAAACCCATTGCATTATATCATTTTTGCCAGCTTGGACATGACAACATATGGCCAGGTTATGTGAGCCTTGAGGAAATTGGGAGTTTTGACCTTTACTCTGGATGAGATGAGGAGTTACAAGATGTTTCTGAGCAGAAGATGGACATGTACAACTCCTCTTTTTAAAGGATCCCTCTGGCTGCTGTGCTGTGAAGAGAAAGGAGAGGGGAGTGTTGAGCGGTGCATTAGGGAAAATGGTAGGAAATGAATGCGGTCTTCCAACCAGAGATGGTGGTTGCTTTGACTAGGGTCTGAGCAATAAAATAATGGGAAGTATTGTATTCAGGTTTTATATATATGTATTTAACTTTTTATCATACAACATGACATATATACAAAGCAAAGAAGGAAAAACGCAATAATTTTCAGAGCACTCTTCAACAAGTAGTTACAAGACAGATTCTAGAGTTTGTCATGGGCTACCGTACTATACTCTCAGATTTTTCCTTCTAGCTTCTCCAGAATGTAGGAGATAATGATTGTTCTAGTTTGCTAGCTGCCGGAATGCATCACACCAGAAACGGATTGACTTTTAATAAAAGGGGATTTATTTTGTTAGTTCTTCAGAGGAAAGGCAGCTAACTTTCCACTGAGATTCTTTCTTATGTGGGAAAGCACAGGATGGTCTCTGCCGGCCTTCTCTCCAGGCCTCTGGGTTCCAACAACTTTCCCCGGGGTGACTTTTTTCTGCATGTCCCAAGGCCTGGGCTGAGCTGCGAGTGCTGAGATGAGGAATGCCGAGCTGCTTGGGCTGTGCTATGTTTGGGTCTCTCATTTAAGCACCAGCCAATTAAGTCAAACGTCCTTCATTGCAGCAGGCATACCTCCTAGCTGACTGCAGATGCAAATCAGCAACGTTCACGTACCATTGGCTCAAGTCCACAGTAACAAGAACGAGGTGCCTTCACCTGGCCAAGTTGACAACTGAATCTAACTACTACAATGATAAAAATTATTTATCATTACAATCAATTTAAAAAAATTTTTTGTGATAGTATATATGAGAAAAATCAATAGATTTCAAAGCACAACACAACAATTCGTTGTTGAACAGAGTACAGATTTTGGTATGGGTAACAATTCCACAATTTTAGGTTTTTACTTCCAGCTGCTCTAAAATACTGGGAACTAAAAGAAATATCAATTTAATAGTTCAGCAATCGTATTCATTTTTTGAGCTCTACAGTCTCTGTATAACTCCATCATCACCTTTGATCCTTGTATTCCATTCTTTAGGAGTATTTGGGCTATGGCTATTCTAACTTTTTCATGTTGGAAGGGGCTGTTGATAATTTGAGATAAGATGGAACTAGCTGATATTTTGGAGAGGATGGCCCCTCAAGGTTTCAGGGCTTATCTTGTCCAGGAACCCATGTGGAGGTTGTAGATTTCTGGAAAGTTACCCTAGTGCATGAAACCTTTGTAGAATCTTATATATGCCATAGGTATTCTTTAGGATAGGCTAGAATGGTTTTGGTTGGGGTTTGGCAAGTTACAATGTGTAACTGAAATTTGCATAAGAGTGACCTGCACTCTGCAGTCTCTCGACTCTATTTGAACTCTCTCAGCCATAAGACTTTATTATTAACACCTCTTTTTCCCCTTGTGGTCAGGATAGAATTGTTGATCCCACAGTGCCAGGAATGGAATTGTCTCTGGTTATATTTTGAAGGTTAATTTTCAGGGTTTCCTAATGTATTGAATTTGGTGGATGAACCAAGAAGAATCAAGGAGGATACCCAAAATTTCAGACTAGGTGAATGAAAGATGGAGTTGCCATCAGCAAAAATGGGGAAGACTGTGAAAGGTTCATAGTTGCAGACGGGGCAACACAGGTATTTGGTTTAGGCAATTGTGACTCTGAGATGTCTATCTGAAATGCACTGAGATTG
This sequence comes from Tamandua tetradactyla, assembly GCF_023851605.1. Lineage (NCBI taxonomy): Eukaryota > Metazoa > Chordata > Mammalia > Pilosa > Myrmecophagidae > Tamandua > Tamandua tetradactyla. Next base: position 87,092,385 of record NC_135331.1, on the reverse strand, counting down.
TGTTACTACAAGCATGGCACTTTCCATAGAAGGGCCTGCTTGATCTGGCGCTACAAAGGAGAAACATGCCTCTCAGTGTGAAGGTGATTTACTGCAAGTGCACTTTGCAAGGAACTGGAGGAATCTTCTCTAACCTGTTCAAAGTGGGCATGTGAGTTAGCGTTTTTATAGTCCAAGAGAAGTGGGAGTGGTCAAAAAGTAATGTCCGCATGATGCATTCTTGTTAAGTCAGCAACGATGGTGGATTTTTCTGAGCAAGTCACAGGCAAATGTGTCATCCTATGTTGTCTCAAGTATGTCTTATTGTTCCAGCTTCAGTAATTAGATTTAGATATTGACATGCAAGCTCTTGCAGGCAGGGTCTTCATGACACTTCTCTTAGTATCTGATTCTCAAGGATGTCAAACTTTTGTCTTTTGAGGAGGAAGTGACTGATTCATTAGGCCTCCATGTGTTCTTGATGCCATTCCTCAGAAGGTCTGGTTAATGTCCTGGTAACTAAGTACAAAGATTAACTTGTTAAGCTTAGCTAGGAAAAGCATATTTTCCAGCTGTCAGTTGTTGAATTGCTGGTTGGACATATTTTTCGGGAGTTTAGGAGAAATGTTTGTCTAGAAAAATGGATTTGGCAGGTAATGTCATATAAGTGATATTTAAATCCATGAGAATAGATGAAATCATCAAAGAAGGTGTTTTTCTTTGTTAAAGCTGCCATAATGCAATATACCAGAAATGGAAGGACTTTTTAAAAAGGTTATTTATTAACTTGCAAGTTTACAATTCTGTGGCCATAAACAATGTCCAAATGAAGACATCTAGGGGAAGATACCTTGACTCAAGCAAGGCCAATGGGTCCTGAATGCCTGTGTCAGCTGGGAAGGCACAGGGCTGGCATTTGCTGGTCCTTTGGCTTCTAGTTTCAAATAGCTTCCCTGGGTGCCTTTTCTTTCTGCATCTCCAAACATCTGGGTCTCATGTTGGCCCTCTCTGTTGGCTCTGAACTTTCTGCAAAATATTTCATCTTTTAAAGGACTCTAGTAAACCAATCAAGACACATCTTAATTGGGCAGATTCACAGTTCCATCTAATCAAAAGGCCACACCCACAATTGGGTGAATCATGTCTCATGGAAACAATCTAATCAAAGATTCCCACCCTACAATATTGAATTAGGATCAAATGACATGTATTTTCTGGGGCATCAACATTTTCCAACTAGCACAGGAGGCATCAGTTATTGTATTAGCCAGGGTTCTCCCGAGTCATAACTCTATAGGGCAAGCCACAAGCTGGAAACTCACAAAGGTGATTCAGAATTTTGGCAAAATGAACTCCATAGAGTACGTTGCAAGTTGGCTGACTTAAGTAGAGGTAGAAATGGTTCTTTCTGACATCTTCAATCCTCAGTTCTAGGTTTTAAGATCTCCAGCTGATTGTATGAGGAGACTCCCCACATTGTTGAACATAACCTCTTTTGTTGATTGTAGACTCAGTCAGCCCTTGATATAATTACTGATTGTAGATGCAAATCTATTAATGAAATATGGTCACAGTAGCATCAGGCCAGATTTTGCCTCACCAAACTAATGGATACCATAATCTAGCCATGTTCATTCAGAAATTTAGCTTTCACTGCCATAGAAGAGAAAGGTAACAAGGCCTGAACCTTGAACCCTCCAGAGCTAAATGGTTTGTTCAGACCATACACCAAAGTTACACTGCCCAGGTCTGGCAGTGCATCTGGAAGGCAAACTTTATCATCTACCCGAATCACCTGAGGATCTAATTTTGGTTGAGATGGTTTGGAGTAGGCATGAGCGTCTGTACTTAGAGCAAGGCTGCTGTTGGTGCTGTTACTGCTGGTCTTCTTTGTTTTTTTCTTCAGTATTTCTATTATGAACAATGACCAACATACCAACATTCTTGAGATATGAACATTTTCCCCCCTATTATTTATTTTTATTCCATATGTTCTACTTGTCTATTGACAAGGTAGATAAAAGGAGCATCAGATACAAGGTTTTCACAATCACACAGTCACACTGTGAAAGCTATATCATTATTCAATCATTATCAAGAAACATGGCTACTGGAACACAGCTCTATATTTTCAGGGAGTTCCCTCTAGCCTCTCCAGTACATCTTCGATAACAAGGTGATATCTACTTAATGTGTAAGAATAAACTCCTGAGGATAACCTCTCGACTCTGTTTGGAATCTCTTAGCCAATGACACTTTGTCTCATTTCACTCTTCCCCCTTTTGGTCGAGAATGTTTTCTCAGTCCTTAGATGCTGGGTCTCAGCTCATTCTAGAGGTTTTCTCAATCCCTTGATGCTGAGTCTCAGCTCATTCAGGGATTTCTGTCCCATGTTGCCAGGAGGGTCCCCACCCCTGGGAGTCATGTCCCACGTAGACAGGGGGAGGGTGGTGAGTTTGCTTGTTGTGTTGGCTGGAGAGAGAGGCCACATCCGAGCAACAAAAGAGGTTCTCTTGGGGGTGACTCTTAGACCTAATTTTAAGTAGGCTTGACCTATCCTTTGTGGGATTAAGTTTCATATGAACAAACCCCAAGAATGGGGGATCAGCCTATTGCTTTGGTTGTCCACATTCCTTGTGAGAATATCAAGAATTCAACTTGGGGAGATTGAATTTTCCCCTGTTCTCACCATTCCCCGAAGGGGACTTTGCAAATACTTTTCCACTCACTGATCAAATCACTCTGGGATCCATCAGGGCATCACTCTGGACAAACCAACAAACTCTCATGTCCTACCCAAGGTTCCAAGTACTTATGATGTTCAACCAACTATCTACATAAGTTATATTAGTAGATGCACTAGTCAAAATATAAATTTTGTACCAAATATTTTTTGCTTTAGTCTCACACATAGGATGAAATTTTAAAATATTGATTACCATCTATTTTCTTTTAGCAGTTTTTTGTATTTTTCTTTATATAGGTTTTTTGTCTCTTTGGTTAAATTTATTCCTAGGTATTTTATTCTTTTAGTTGCGATTGTAAATGGGATTCGTTTCTTGATTTCCGCCTCAGCTTGTTCATTACTAGTGTATAGAAAAGCTACAGATTTTTGAATGTTGATCTTGTAGCCTGCTACTTTGCTGTACTTATTTATTAGCCCTAGTAATTTTGTTGTGGATTTTTCCGGGTTTTCGACGTATAGTATCATATCGTCTGCAAACAGTGATAGTTTTATTTCTTCTTTTCCAATTTTGATGCCTTGTATTTCTTTTTCTTTTCTAATTGCTGTGGCTAGAACTTCCAACACAATGTTGAATAATAGTGGTGATAGTGGACATCCTTGTCTTGTTCCTGATCTTAGGGGGAAAGTTTTCAATTTTTCCCCATTGAGGATGATATTAGCTGTGGGTTTTTCATATATTCCCTCTATCATTTTAAGGAAGTTCCCTTGTATTCCTATCTTTTGAAGTGTTTTCAACAGGAAAGGATGTTGAATCTTGTCGAATGCCTTCTCTGCATCAATTGAGATGATCATGTGATTTTTCTGCTTTGATTTGTTGATATGGTGTATTACATTAATTGATTTTCTTATGTTGAACCATCCTTGCATACCTGGGATGAATCCTACTTGGTCATGATGAATAATTCTTTTAATGTGTTGTTGGATACGATTTGCTAGAATTTTATTGAGGATTTTTGCATCTATATTCATTAGAGAGATTGGTCTGTAGTTTTCTTTTTTTGTAATATCTTTGCCTGGTTTTGGTATGAGGGTGATGTTGGCTTCATAGAATGAATTAGGTAGTTTTCCCTCCACTTCGATTTTTTTGAAGAGTTTGAGGAGAATTGGTACTAATTCTTTCTGGAACGTTTGGTAGAATTCACATGTGAAGCCATCTGGTCCTGGACTTTTCTTTTTAGGAAGCTTTTGAATGACTAATTCAATTTCTTTACTTGTGATTGGTTTGTTGAGGTCATCTATGTCTTCTTGAGTCAAAGTTGGTTGTTCATGTCTTTCCAGGAACCCGTCCATTTCATCTAAATTGTTGTATTTATTAGCGTAAAGTTGTTCATAGTATCCTGTTATTACCTCCTTTATTTCTGTGAGGTCAGTAGTTATGTCTCCTCTTCCATTTCTGATCTTATTTATTTGCATCCTCTCTCTTCTTCTTTTTGTCAATCTTGCTAAGGGCCCATCAATCTTATTGATTTTCTCATAGAACCAACTTCTGGTCTTATTGATATTCTCTATTGTTTTCATGTTTTCAATTTCATCTATTTCTGCTCTAATCTTTGTGTCCTTTTGTTTTTGGCTAATCACACTCAGCATAATGTCCTTAAGGTCCATCCATGTTGTTACATACTTCATAACTTTATTTTGTCTTACAGCTGCATAATATTCCATCGCATGTATATGCCACAGTTTGTTTAGCCACTCGTCTGTTGATGGACATTTTGGCTGTTTCCATCTCCTGGTAATTGTAAATAATGCTGCTATAAACATTGATGTGTAAATGTCCATTTGTGTCCTTGGCCTCATGTCCTTTGAGTAGAGACAGCATGTAGATGGGTCCTGTTTTTTAATCCATTCTGCTAGTCTATGTCTTTTGATTGGGGAGTTTAATCCATTAACATTTAGTGTTATTACTGCATGGGTAGTACTTTCTTCTATTGTTTTGCCTTCTGGATTTTATAGGTCATATCTAATTTTCCTTCTCTTTACCTATACTCATAGTCTTCCTTTCTATACTCTTCTCCACGTCTCTCTCTTCTGTCTTTTTGTATCTGTCTCTAGTGTTCCCTTTAGTATTTCTTGCAGAGCTGGTCTCTTGGTCACAAATTCTCTCAGTGATTTTTTGTCTGAAAATGTTTTAATTTTTCCCTCATATTTGAAGGGCAGTTTTGCTGGATATAGAATTCTTGGTTGGCAGTTTTTCTCTTTTAATAATTTAAATATATCATCCCACTGTCTTCTCACCTCCATGGTGTCTGCTGAGAGATCTATGCATAGTCTTATTGGGTTTCCCAGTATGTGATGGATTGCTTTTCTCTTGCTGCTTTCAAGATTCTCTCTTTCTCTTTGACCTCTGACCTTCTGATTAGTAAATGTCTTGGAGTATGTCTATTTGGATCTATTCTCTTTGGGGTATGCTGCACTTCTTGGATCTGTAATTTTAAGTCCTTCATAAGAGTTGGAAAATTTTCAGTGATAATTTCCTCCATTAGTTTTTCATCTCCTTTTCCCTTCTCTTCTCCTTCTGGGACAACACGTATATTCATACACTTCATATTGTCTTTCAATTTCCTGAGTCCCTGCTCATATTTTTCCATTTTTTTCTTTATATTTTCTTTTTCTTTCAGGATTTCAGATGTCCCATCCTCCAGTTCACTAATCCTATGTTCTGTCTCTCGAAATCTACCATTGTAGGTTTCCATTGTTTTTCTCATCTCTTCTACCGTGCCTTTCATTTTCATAAGTTCTGTGATTTGTTTTTTCAGATTTTCAATTTCTTCTTTTTGTTCCTTCCTTGCCTTCTTTATACCCTCCCTCAATTCATTGATTTGGTTTTTGATGAATTTTTCCATGTCTGTTTGTATATTCTGAATTAATTGTTTCAGCTCCTGTATCTCATTTGAATTGTTGGTTTGTTCCTTTGACTGGGACATATCTTCAATTTTCCTAGTGTGATTTGTTATTTTTTGCTGGTGTCTAGGCATTTAATTACCTTAATTAGTTTATTCTGGAGATTGCTTGCACTTCTCTTACCTAGGATTTTCTTGCTGGATAAATTTGTTGTCTATCTGTTCTTTGACATTCAGTTCAGTTTTATCTGGACCTCTAGCTTAAGTTTTGTTTAACAGAGGAGAATTTTTCAGTTGTTGTTTTCTTGTTTCTTGCCCTGCTTGTATGGTGCCTTTCCCCCCCAACCCTTAGGATGGTCTACTTAGGTATTATAGACCCCAGCAGGATTTTCCCAGACCAAACTGGCCTCCTATCAGGAGAAAGGAGTGACCTGCATCAGTTTTCCCTGAGGGTGAGTCCCAGAAGGTTGAAAGACTTTCCTGTGAATTCTCTGGGCTCTGTTTTTCTTATCCTGCCCAGTATATGGTGCTTGTCTGCCTGCATGTGCCACCAGCGTAAGATGATGTGGTACTTTTAACTTTGGCAGACTCTCCGTGTGGAGGGCATGGTGGAGACAGAGAAGAGGTTGTAGACTGGCTTTAATGGCTTCATATTACAAGCCTTGGTGTCTGAGTTCCTTGACGGAGGGATTCCACCTGAGCTGGGCTTCATCCCTCCCCTGGAGAAGGCACAGGCTCCAGACAAGCACTCAAATGATCTTGTTTTTGCCTATGCCTGGGGCAGTTGCAGCCTGAGGAGCCCTGCCACTGTATCCAAAGGCAGTCAAGCCTTTTTAGAAACACAGCCACAAAAACCTGTTTCCTTCTTTTTTCTTTTTCTGTCAGCCCTGCCCCCTTGGACCAGGGCAACAATGAGCAACCTCCGCTTTGACCAGCTTCACCTGAGCTGGGGGCCTATTTTTATCTTCTCAAGTGCACATGGCTCATTCTTTTTTTTTTTTATTAATCAAAAAAAAGAAAAGAAATTAACACAACATTTAGAAATCATTCCATTCTACATATGCACTCAGTAATTCTTAGTATCATCACATAGATGTATGATCATCATTTCTTAGTACATTTGCATCGATTTAGGAAAAGAACTAGCAAAACAGCAGAAAAAGATATAGAATGTTTATATAGAGAAGAGAATTAAAATAATAATAATAATAATAATAATAATAAAAAATACATATATATAAAAGGAAAAAGAAAAAACAAAAACAAAAGATACAAACAAACAAACACACAAAAAACTATAGTTCAGGTGCAGCTTCATTCAGTGTCTTAACATAGTTACATTACAATTAGGTATTATTGTGCTGTCCATTTTTGAGTTTTTGTATCTAGTCCTGTTGCACAGTCTGTATCCCTTCAGCTCAAATTACCCATTATCTTACCCTGTTTCTAACTCCTACTAGTCTCTGTTACCAATGATATATTCCAAGTTGATTCTCGAATGTAGGTTCACATCAGTGGGACCATACAGTATTTGTCCTTTAGTTTTTGGCTAGACTCACTCAGCATAATGTTCTCTAGGTCCATCCATGTTATTACATGCTTCATAAGTTTATCCTGTCTTAAAGCTGCATAGTATTCCATCGTAGGTATACACCACAGTTTGTTTAGCCACTCGTCTGTTGATGGACATTTTGGCTGTTTCCATCTCTTTGCAATTGTAAGTAATGCTGCCAAAAACACTGGTGTGCAAATGTCCGTCTGTGTCTTTGCCCTTAAGTCCTTTGAGTAGATACCTAGCAGTGGTATTGTTGGGTCGTAATCCATTCTGCCAGTCTATGTCTTTTGATTGGGGAATTCAGTCCATTAACTTTTAGTGTTATTACTGTTTGGATAATATTTTCCTCTACCATTTTGGCTTTTGTATTATATATATCATATCTGATTTTCCTTCTTTCTACACTTTACTCCATACCTCTCTCTTCTGTCTTTTCGTATCTGACTCTAGTGCTCCCTTTAGTATTTCTTGCAGAGCTGGTCTCTTGGTCACAAATTCTCTCAGTGACTTTTTGTCTATGAATGTTTTAATTTCTCCTTCATTTTTGAAGGACAATTTTGCTGGATATAGGAGTCTTGGTTGGCAGTTTTTCTCTTTTAGTAATTTAAATATATCATCCCACTGTCTTCTAGCTTCCATGGTTTCTGCTGAGAAATCTACACATAGTCTTATTGGGTTTCCCTTATATGTGACAGATTGTTTTTCTCTTGCTGCTTTCAAGATCCTCTCTTTCTCTTTGATCTCTGACATTCTAACTAGTAAGTGTCTTGGAGAACGCCTATTTGGGTCTATTCTCTTTGGGGTGCGCTGCACTTCTTGGTTCTGTAAATTTAGGTCTTTCATAAGAATTGGGAAATTTTCAGTGATAATTTCTTCCATTAGTTTTTCTCCTCCTTTTCCCTTTTCTTCTCCTTCTGGGACACCCACAACATGTATATTTGTGCGCTTCATATTGTCATTCAGTTCCCTGATCACCTGCTCAAGTTTTTTCATTCTTTTCCCTATAGTTTCTGTTTCTTTTTGGAATTCAGATGTTCCATCCTCCAGTTCACTAATTGTAGCTTCTGTCTCTTTAAATCTACCATTGTAGGTATCCATTGTTTTTTCCATCTTTTCTACTTTGTCCTTCACTCCCATAAGTTCTGTGATTTGTTTTTTCAGATTTTCTATTTCTTCTTTTTGTTCAGCCCATGTCTTCTTCATGTCCTCCCTCCATTTATTGATTTGGTTTTTGAAGAGGTTTTCCATTTCTGTTCGTATATTCAGCATTAGTTGTCTCAGCTCCTGTATCTCATTTGAACTATTGGTTTGTTCCTTTGACTGGGCCATATCTTCAATTTTCTGAGCGTGATCCATTATTTTCTGCTGGTGTCTGGGCATTTGATCAGATTTCCCTGTGTGTGGGACCCGGCTGGTTGAAAGGTTTTTCTGTGAAATCTCTGGGCTCTGTTTTTCTTTTCCTGCCCTGTAGGTGGCGCTCGTGGCACTCGTCTGTCTGCGGGCCCCACCAGTAAAAGATGCTGTGGCTCCTTTAACTTGCCAATACGAGTCGGCCCGGGAAACCGCACGTGGAGGGGGGTCGCCGGCCACCGCGGCTTGGGGGAGTGCCGGTCCAAATTGCCCAGCTGGCCTGAGACGCTAAGCGTGGCGGGAGGGCCCTGCTATCCAACATTCCCAGTCAGACCGGGAAGCCACTTGTGTGGAAGGGACCCCAGTCGCCAGCCTCCCCGGCCCGGGAAAGCACACGCCCCTCGGGTATCTCACTGCAGCGGATTCTCCCTGCCCGTTCAGCCGTTCCAGAATGGGGTACACTGTCTTTTTGGTCTCTGTCGTGGCTCCGGGAGCTGTTTTGTATTGTTTCTGTTTCTTTAGTTGCTGTTCTGGAGGAGGAACTAAGACCCGCACGTCTTACTAAGCCGCCATCTTCTCCGGAAGTTCCACATGGCTCATTCTGCTAGATGAGGCGACAGCAGCATTGCTGTCTCCACGACTTGGCCAAGCTGCGGACCTGGTGCCCAGCAGTGTGCTCTAGCCTGGCAGCATCCGGGACGTTCTGGGGCCTATTTTTAGTAGTCAGAATTTGTTAATTAATTCCACAATTGGCATTTGGTTGGGGTCAGCCCCTGCTGCTGATAAAGCCTCTTTACTTTCCCCTCTGTAAAGCAGCCTATGGAGGAGGGGTGCCAGTGGCTGCGGCTTGGGTAACTCACGGTTCTGGGGGGCTCACAGCTGGTCCAGCTGGTCCAGACTGGGATATGCTGTGTGTCTGGTCACTGATGTGGCCCCAGGAGCTATTCTGTACTGTTTCTTGTTATTTAGTAGTTGTTCTGGAGGACGAACTAAAATGTGCGCATTATTAAGCCACCATCTTGGCCTGGAAGCTCTTTGTTTTCTGAGATATGAACATTTTTGACATGTGTTCTAGTTTGCTAGCTGCTGGAATGCAATATACCAGAAACAGAATGACTTTTAAAAAGGAGAATTTAATAAATTGCTATTTTATGGTTCTAAGGCCAAGAAAATGTCCCAGTTAAAATAAGTCTACAGAAATGTCTAATCTAAGGCATCCAGGGAAAGATACCTTGGTTCAACAAGGCTGATGAAGGTCAGGGTTCCTCTCTCATCTGGGAGGGCACATGACGGAAATGGCATTATCTGCTAGCTCTTCCTGGCTTCTGGTTTCATGAATCTCCCCAGGAGGCATTTTCCTTCTTCATCTCTAAAGGTTGCTGGCTTGTGGACTCTCTGCTTCGTGGTGCTGCAGCATTCTCTGCTCTCTCTGCATCTCTCATTCTCCACAATGTTTCCTCTTTTATAGGACTCCAGAAATTTATCAAGACCCACCCCAATGGGTGTAGACATGTCGTCACCTTATCCAACTTAACAACCACTCTTGACTAAATCACATCTCCAGGAAGATGATCTGATTACAGTTTCAAACATACAGTATCGAATAGGGATTATTCTGCCTTTACAAAATGGGATTTTGATTAAAACTTGGCTTTTCTAGGGTCCATACCTCCTTTCAAACCAGCACAACATGGTTGCAATCCATGGCTCATAATATTATCACCTAGTTGTGTATTCATCACCATGATCACTTTTTTGAACAACTGCATCTTGCCAGCAAAGAAAGAAAAAAGAAAAAACTCATACATGCCATACTCCTTACCACTCCCTTTCATTGATCACTAGTATTTCAATCTACTCAATTTATTTTAACTTTTGTTCCCCCTATTATTTATTTATTTTTACCCATATCTTTTACTCATCTGTCCATACCGTAGGTAAAAGGAGCATCAGACACAAGATTTTCACAATCACACAGTCACTTTGTAATAGCTATGTAGTTATACAATTGTCTTCAAGAATCAAGGCTACTGGAACAGAGCTCAACAATCTCAGGTACTTCCATCCAGCCACTCCAATCACCATAAACTACAAAATTATATCTTTTTTTTTTTTGTGGTCAAATTTTTTAAAATTTTATTTATTAATTTAAAAATTAAGAAACAAAATAAAACATACATAACATACATAATCAGTAATTCACAATAACATCACTTAGTTGCATATTCATCATTTCTTAGAACATTTGCATTAATTCAGAAAAAGAAATAAAAGGACAATAGAGAAAGAAATAAAACGAACACAGGAAAGAAAAAAAAAAAGATTATACCTACCATACCCCTCACCCCTCGCTTTCATTGATCACTAGCATTTCAGACTAAATTTATTTTAGCATTTGTTCCCCCTATTTATTTTTATTCCATATGTTCTACTCCTTTGTTGACAAGGTAGATAAAAGGAGCATCAGACACAAGGTTTTCACAATCACACAGTCATGGTGGTCAAATTTGAATAAATAAGAAAAATGTTACACAGAAGAAAGCAAAAGCTCAAATCTTACATCTACAAAATTATATCTTAATGCATAAGAGTAACCTCCATGATGACTGCTTGACTCTGTTTGAAATCTTTCAGCCATTGAAACTTTATATTGTCTCATTTCTCTCCCCCCCACCCCCCGCTTTTGATCAACAAGGCTTTCTCAGTCCCATGATACCCTGTTCTGGCTCCTCCTGTGAGTACTGTCAGGGAGATTTACACCCTTGGGAGTCATGTCCCACATAGGAGTGAGGGCAGTGAGTTCACCTGCTGAGTTGTCTTAGAGAGAGAGGCCATATCTCAGCAACAAAAGAGTTCTCTGGGGTTGACTATTAGGCCTAATTTTAAGTAGGTTTAGCCTGTCCTCAGCAGGAATGCATTCCATAGGGGCGAACCAGAAGATCCAGGGCTTGGCCTTTTGAGTTGGCTGTCCCCACTAGTTGTGTGAATATCAGAAATTCTCCAAATGGGGAAGTTAAATATTTCCTCTTTCCTGCTCAGTTCTCTAAGGGGACCTGGCAAATACTTCTTTATTCACTGCCCAAATTACTCTGGGATATATCAGAGCACTACACTAACCTGGGCAAACCAACAAAATCTCATGTCATATTCAAGATTCCATTTACTTACGCTGTTTAACTAAACTGACCATGCAAGTTAAATTAAATAATACCCTACCAAAAATATAAATTTTGCACCAAATAAATATCTCTTCCTTTGGTCTCTTGTAGTAGTTGACCATTTAAAATATGGACAATATCTTCCTTCACCCTGAATTCTGATCTACTTTAGTCCTATCCAGATCAACTTGTTTATAACTTTGGTCAAAAGTACCTTTTTTCAAAAGTTCCTGTATGGGTGCTGCTGGCTTCTGTAGCCTCAGAGGTCTAACTATGAGTCTCAAGTGTCACATAAATACCCGAAGTTTCTGCGAATGACCAGGGTATATCCAAATAGCTCAGTATCTTAGAATTTAGAAATAACAATTACAACATGTGAATTACTCTTAATATCTGTTATGGAAACCACAGTGTCTGTGCCTCACCCTCTCTACTCTCTGCCTTCCCAGCACCCCAATGATATTAGGGCATCTCCAATTGCCCTGACTGTCCTTGAGAAAACAGTCATCTAGAGTGTTACAAAGATACAGTTGGTCCCTGAAAATCAATGTTTTTCAGGGCCTGGAAGAGTGTATTTTCTAGTCCCTTGAGAGGGAGACAAGGAGGGAGAACTTGAGGCTCATGCCCATCTGTTTCAAAGTCTCTATCTCTAATTTTTTTGCTCCCTTCCTGTACCCAATACTGAAGAATTTCTGGCATCTAATCTCATTAGTTAGACCATGACTGAGATGTTCATGAGTCAAGATGTGCATGAGTTAAGTTTTTTTAAAATCTTTTTTACTGTATAGTATAACATATATACAAAGCAAAGAAATAAACAAGCAATAGTTTTCAAAGCATTCATCCACAAGTAGTTACGGGATTGTTCCCAGATTTTGTCATATGCTACCATATGATCCTCTCAGATTTTTCCTTCTAGCTGCTCAAGAATATAGGAGGCTAGAAGGTTTATATATATATATATATATATATATATATATATATATAAATTTTATCACCACAATCGAATGTTTTTCTTATTTTTCATGAAAAATAACATATATACAAAAATGCAATAAATTTCAATGCACATCACCATGATTAATTGTGGAACATATTTCAGAGTTTGACATGGGTTACAATTCCACAATTTTAGTTTTTTAAGCTCTAAGACACTGGAGACTAAAATAGATATCACTTTAATCATTCAGCAAATCATATTCATTTGTTCAAACCTACTGTCTCTGTATAACTCCACCATCAACTTTGATCTTTCTAGCCCTTTATCTTTAGGGGTGTTTGGGCTATGATCATTGTAACTTTTTCATGTTGGAATGGTCTGTCACTAGTATGGGGTAGGGAGATGGAACTATCTCATGTTCTAGAGGCTGAGCCCTGTAGGTTTCAGGACTTATCTGGTCCAGGGACCCATCTGGAGGTTGAAGTTTTCTGGAAAGTTCTACTAGGGCATGGAACGCTTGTGGAATCTTATGTATTGCCGTAGGTGTTCTTTAGGATTATCTGAAATGATCCTGCTTGGGGTTTGGCAGGATATGATAGGTAGTAAGGTCTAACTGAAGCATGCATAAGAGCAGCCTCCAGAGTAGGCTCTTGATGAGTGTATTAGCTAGGGTTCTCTAGAGAAACAGAATCAGCAGGAAATATCTGTGGATATGAAATCTATAAAAGTGTCTCACGTAACCTTGGAAACATAGATTCTGTAGGGCCAAAATCTGTAGGGCCAGGCTGTGAAGCTGACAATCTGATGGAGGATCTGGATGAACTCCACAGTAGAGGCTCACCAGCTGAAGCAGAAAGAGAGCCTGTCTCTTTTGAATCCTCCTTAAATGGCTTCTAGTGATTAGATTAAGCATCACTCATTGCAGAGGACACTCCCCATGGCTGATTACAAATGGAATCAGCTGTGGATGCAGCTGACGTGATCATGATTTAATTCTATGAAATGTCCTCATAGCCACAGACAGGCCAGCACTTGCCCAACTAGACAAACGGGCACCACAACCTGGCCAAGTTTACACATAACCTGAATATGACAATGAGTCAAGTTTTAAACCCACTGAAATGATTGAATTACCCTCTGATGCTCAAAGTATTCCAATGAATCTAGACTGACTGTGGTTCATTCTTCCCTATATGTTCAGCTTGATTTCTAATTATATCTCTCTGTTAAGTCAGCGTTCTCAAGAGAAACAGAATCAATAAGAGTGATCTGTAAATGTGAGATTTAAAAAGGTGCACCACACAACCATGGGAATGGAAGATTCCAGAATCCATTGGGTAGGGTGTGAGACTGGCAGCTTGTAGGAGATAGGATTAACATAAGACCTGCGGAACTACTTGGGAGTAGATGGCATTAGGGTGGTGGCGGCAGTAAGCTGCTTTATGTTATCTGATTTATGTAAGACAGTCTAGGAGGAAGAGAATGTTTGTTTACCCCAAATGGTTATTTTAAGTACGAAGGAAGAGCACTGAAAGATAAGAACTTTGTTCCCTGAGGAAATGCATGCATGCCTATTGTCATCCTGTGGTATATAACCAGGATCTGGTTAAGAATAAAATTGTCTGAAGTCTGTCTGAAGTAAACTCAAGATTCAGACCCCCTGAGCCCGTCTGTGTCTTTTTTTCTCTCCTTCTTCCTTTCTTTCTTTCTCATCATTCCTTAATATCCTTCGAGCTCCGTTCAAACAGGAAGCAACATCTGGCGCCCAACGTGGGGCTCGAAGAAGAAGACTCCAAATCAATATTAAGGAACCAAGGAAAAGTCTCATTAGAGGCACGTGTGTCCAGCTGATAGAAGAGGACTCGAGTCATATTGGTAAAGTAAGCATTTTCCTTGGATCATCAGGGTAACGGGTAATCATAATAGGTGGCTGGAGAAGTATGGAGTATGTATGTATGTATGTTTGTATGTTTGTATGTTGAAAACATCATTAGGGTGTCATTACTAAAATAAGGTTCTAATAAAGTTTGAGTTATTTGTATCTTAAAGGAAAAAAGACTTTGTGGATAAAGCAGAGAAGAGTCTAAAGCAGACTCCCCATAGTGAGTTGGGAGACATTGAGGGAAAAGGAGTGAAGAAAGTTCTGACTTGAAAACAGTTTTCCATGACAATACAGTGAGGCCACATGGGGCAATAACAGAAGGGAGTTTAGGAAAAATAAAGAAACTGTGTTCTTGTTGTTAGGAAGAAAATGGTAAGGGGAAATAGTTAATAGCATAAAATGACACAGCCAGGAAATAATAGCCAGGGACAAGGTAACTCTAGTTGGGAAAAAGAGGTTAAAAAAGCTTCTTCAAGAAAGAAGCTATTTCTTAAACAAACAAACAAACAAACAAACAAACTTCAAAATAGAAACACAGAAGTGTAAACCTGAGGCAAGGGAAAAGGAAAACAAATAAATAACTTAAGATGGGATGCAAAATTATAAAAATTTTACATCAATATGAGCTACTTTTATATAAAAATTCATATACACCTGAGTCAGAAAATATTCAATAGGAACAATGCCATGCCGAACAAAAGTCAGTACTAATTAATGGTTCCTGTAGAATTATAATAGATCGGTCCCCTAAGGGGTATGTAATTCAGGATTGTAGTTCTGACTCACAGTGTTCTGTTAAGTTACCTTGGTTTAATCTAAATAATTATTCTACTGAAATTATATCTATGCTACAAATAAGACCTTGTGACCAAGAATGGGAATAGTAACTGTCATGGTTAGGGACAGGTGTCAACTTGGCCAAGTTGTGGTACCTGTTCATCTGATTGGGCAAGCGCTGGCCTGTCTGTTGCAATGAGGATATTTCATAGGATTAGATCATGATCACGTCAGCTACATCCACGGCTGATTCCATTTGTAATCAGCCAAAGGGGAGTGTCTTCTGCAATTAGTGATGCTAAATCCAATCATGGGAAGCCTTTTAAGGAGGACTCAGAGGAGACAGGTGCCATTCCTGCTTTGGCTGGTGAGCCTCTCCTGTGGAGTTCATCCAGGCCATCCATTGGAGTCATCGGCTTTGCAGCCTGCCCTGTGGATTTTGGACTCTGCATTCCTACGGTCACGTGAGACACTTTCATAAATTTTATATTTGCAAGTGTTCCCTGTTGATTCTATTTCTCTAGAGAACCCTAACTAATACATCTTGGTACCAGGAGTGGTTCTTAAGGAACAGAATCTTAAAAATGGGTTTTATGAATGGTTTTCTACTCTGACTGGGCTCAGAGACACTAAGGACTCTGATTCCCGTAATCAGAATGACACTCCCAATCCATGGACTGAGTTGGCAAAGGAGATAGTCAAAATATCATCATTCGATTCTCCTAATGCTTCGCTTGTATGAAGCCAGACTCTGGGGGATAATGTTTTTGACACCTTTACAGAGTTTTGTAGAAATAAGAGTTATAGAGATGTTGGTTGGTTGTTGTTAGATACACTGCCTACATTAAAGGGTGAAAGGGATGGGCTTAAGGCTTAAGTGCCGTCTGAAAGATGTAGAGGTTTCTATGAGTATCCTGAAGGAAAATTTTATTTCCTGTAGCTGTAGACTTGAGATCTCTGAAAATCAGACTCAGAATCTTATTGTTAGAGTAGCAACTTTACAACGTAAATTGAAATCTCAGTCTTGCATGGTGTCTGCCGTTAAAGTGAGGGCATTGATTGGAAAGGAGTGGGACCCTGAAAAATGGGATGGTGACATATGGATTGATAATGATGTTGGGGGTGAGGTTGAAACCCTAGACCATGCTGAGCCTTCTTTAGATAACCCTGTAATAGTCTGCCCTGAGGACATAGCCGCCCCACCTTCAGCCTGCCTTGAGGAATTGGCCACCCAACCTCCTCCTGAAGGGATTAGCCCTAGAGTTATTAATCCTGTTTCACCATATGAAACTGCAAATGAAATCCCTGAAGCAAATGGCTTGGAAGATATTTCTAATTCTTTTCATGACCCACCCCCACCACCCGTCATTTCTTCTAGACCTATAACTAGACTAAAGTCCCAACAGGCCCCTAAAGGTGAGGTACAAAGTATCACACATGAGGAGGTACGTTATACTCCAAAAGAACTGTGTGAGTTTTCCAATTTATATAGACAGAAATCAGGGGAATATGTGTGGCAATGGATTTTAAGAGTGTGGGATAATGGTGGGAGGAATATAAGGCTGGATCGGGCTGAATTTATTGATATGGGCCCACTAAGCAGAGATTCTGCATTCAATGTTATAGCTAGAGCAATTAGAAAAGGTGTTAACAGCTTGTTTGGGTGGTTGGTTGAAACATGGATCAAAAGGTGGCCAACATTACCTGAGGTTGAAATGCCAGAACTGCCCTGGTATAATGTAGATGAGGGGATCCAGAGGCTTAGAGAGATTGGGATGTTAGAGTGGATTTATCATGCAAAGCCTGCTCTTACACCCCAGGAATGTCCAGAGGATGCACCTTTTCCCAGAACAGTGAGAAATAAATTTGTGAGACTAGCACCATCATCCCTCAAGAGCTCTGTGGTTGCACTTCTCTGTAGGTAAGATATTAGTGTAGGAACTGCTGTCACTGAGCTGGAATCCTTAAACACAATGGGGATAACAGGATCCCGAGTTGGCAGAAGCCAGGTGGCAGCACTTAATCACCAAAGACAGGGTAGACGTGGGTATTATAATAGACAACAAACTCAAAGGAGGCATCAAAATTATATGACACGCAGAGATTTGTGGCATTGGCTAGTAAATCATGGGGTGCCTAGAAATACAATAGAAGGGCAGTCTACTAAATTCTTGTTGGAGCTGTATAAACAAAAGAGTTCTAGGTCAAGGGAACAGAAGTCTAACCTGAATTACAAAAACACAGAGTCACGGCCCCTTAACCAATTTCCAGACTTGAAACAGTTTACAGACCCTGAGCCCCTTGAATGAAGGGGAGGCCAGGTCCCTATGGGGGAGAAACCTGTTACACTGCCACAAATTTATACTGTTAACCTTCCTCTAAGTCTTCCCCAAGGAGACCGACGGCCTTTTACCAGGGTAACTGTGCATTGGGGAAAAGGAAATGATCAGCTATTTCGGGGATTATTAGACACTGGTTCAGAAGTGACATTAATTCCAGGGGACCCAAAACGTCACTCTGGACCACCAGTCAGAGTGGGGGCTTATGGAGGCCAGGTGATCAATGGAGTTTTAGCTCAGGTCCGTCTCACAGTGGGTCCAGTGGGCCCCCGGACCCATCCTGTAGTTATTTCCCCAGTTCCAGAATGTATAATTGGCATAGACATACTGAGCAACTGGCAGAATCCCCACGTTGGTTCTCTAACTCGTGCAGTGAGGGCTATTATGGTGGGTAAGGCCAAGTGGAAGCCACTAGAACTGCCCCTACCAAGCAAAATAGTAAATCAAAAGCAATACCGTATTCCTGGAGGGATTGCAGAGATTACTGCCACTCTTAAGGACTTGAAAGATGCAGGGGTGGTGATTCCCACCACATCCCCATTCAACTCTCCTATTTGGCCTGTGCAGAAAACAGATGGGTCTTGGAGAATGACAGTGGATTATCGTAAACTCAACCAGGTGGTAACTCCAATTGCAGCTGCTGTTCCAGATGTAGTATCATTGCTTGAGCAAATCAATACATCCCCTGGTACCTGGTATGCAGCTATTGATCTGGCAAATGCTTTTTTCTCAATAGCTATTAGTAAGGACCACCAGAAACAGTTTGCTTTCAGCTGGCAAGGTCAGCAATATACTTTCACTCTCCTACCTCAGGGGTATATCAACTCTCCAGCCCTGTGTCATAACCTTGTTCGCAGAGACCTTGATCGTTTCTCCCTCCCACAAGACATCACACTGGTCCATTATATTGATGATATCATGTTGATTGGACCTAGCGAGCAAGAAGTAGCAACTACTCTAGATTTACTGGTAAGGCATTTGCGTGTCAGAGGATGGGAGATAAATCCAACAAAAATACAGGGGCCTTCCACCTCAGTAAAATTTCTAGGTGTCCAGTGGTGTGGGGCATGTCGAGATATCCCTTCTAAGGTGAAGGATAAATTGCTGCATCTGGCCCCTCCCACAACCAAAAAAGAGGCACAACACCTAGTTGGTCTTTTTGGATTTTGGTGACAACATATTCCTCATTTGGGTGTGCTACTCCGGCCCATTTATCGAGTGACCAGAAAAGCTGCTAATTTTGAGTGGGGACCTGAACAAGAGGAGGCTCTGCGACAGGTCCAGGCTGCTGTGCAAGCTGCTCTGCCACTTGGGCCATATGATTCAGCAGATCCAATGGTGCTGGAAGTGTCAGTGGCAAATAGAGATGCTGTCTGGAGCCTTTGGCAGGCCCCTATAGGAGAATCACAACGCAGACCCTTAGGATTTTGGAGCAAAGCCTTACCATCTGCTGCAGATAACTACTCTCCTTTTGAGAAACAGCTTTTGGCCTGCTACTGGGCCTTAGTAGAGACTGAACGCTTAACCATGGGCCACCAAGTTACCATGAGACCTGAGTTGCCTATCATGAGTTGGGTGTTGTCTGACCCACCAAGCCATAAAGTTGGGCGTGCACAGCAGCACTCTATTGTAAAGTGGAAATGGTATATATGAGATAGAGCCAGAGCAGGTCCTGAAGGCACAAGTAAGTTACATGAAGAAGTGGCACAAATGCCCATGGTTTCCACTCCTGCTGCCACATTACCTTCTCTTTCCCAGACCAGAGCTATGGCCTCTTGGGGTGTTCCTTATAGTGAATTGACTGAGGAAGAGAAAACTCGGGCCTGGTTTACAGATGGTTCAGCACGATATGCAGGTACCACCTGAAAGTGGACAACTGCAGCATTACAACCCCTTTCTGGGGTGTCCTTGAAGGACAGTTGTGAGGGGAAATCCTCCCAGTGGGCAGAACTTCAAGCAGTGCACCTGGTTGTTCACTTTGCTTGGAAGGAAAACTGGCCAGAGGTGCGTTTGTATACTGACTCATGGGCTGTTGCTAATGATTTGGCTGGATGGTCAGGAACTTGGAAAGACCATAATTGGAAAATTGGTGACAAAGAGGTCTGGGGAAGAAGTATGTGGATAGACCTTTCTGAGTGGGTTAAAAACATGAAGATATTTGTGTCCCATGTGAATGCACACCAGAGGGTGACTTCAGCAGAGGAAGATTTTAATAATCAAGTGGATAAGATGACCCGTTCTATGGATACCAGTCAGCCTCTTTCCCCAGCAACTCCTGTTATTGCCCAATGGGCTCATGAACAAAGTGGTCATGGTGGTAGGGATGGAGGTTATACATGGGCTCAGCAACATGGGCTTCCACTCACCAAGGCTGACCTGGCTACAGCCACTGCTGAGTGCCCAATCTGCCAGCAGCAGAGACCCACACTCAGCCCCCGATATGGCACCATTCCCCGAGGTGACCAGCCAGCTACATGGTGGCAGGTTGATTACATTGGACCACTCCCTTCATGGAAGGGACAGCGATTTGTTCTAACTGGAATAGACACATACTCTGGATATGGGTTTGTTTTCCCTGCACGCAATGCTTCTGCCAAAACTACTATCCGTGGGCTTACAGAATGCCTTATCCATCATCATGGTATTCCATATAGCATTGCTTCGGATCAAGGAACACACTTCACAGCAAATGAAGTGCGGGAATGGGCACATGCTCATGGAATTCTCTGGTCTTACCATGTTCCCCATCATCCAGAAGCTGCTGGATTGATAGAACGGTGGAATGGCCTTTTGAAAACTCAATTACGGTGCCAACTAGGTGGCAAAAACTTGAAAGGCTGGGGTAATGTTCTCCAGGAAGCTGTGTATGCTCTGAATCAGCATCCGCTGTATGGTGCTGTTTCTCCCATAGCCAGGATCCGTGGGTCCAGGAACCAAGGGATGGAAATGGGTGTGGTGCCACTCACTATTACTCCTAGTGATCCACTAGGAAAATTTTTGCTTCCTGTCCCTGCTACCCTGAGTTCTGCTGGTCTACAGGTTTTAGTTCCAAAACGGGGTGTGCTTTCTCCAGGAGAAACAACAATGATACCACTGAACTGGAAGTTAAGATTGCCACCTGACCACTTTGGGCTACTTATGCCTCTGGATCAACACACCAAGAAGGGGATTACATTATTGTCTGGGGTAATTGACCCTGACTATCAGAAGGAAGTAGGACTGCAACTACATAATGGAGGTAAAGAAGAATTTTCTTGGAATATAGGAGATCCCCTGGGGCGTCTATTAGTACTACCATGCCCTGTGATTAAAATCAATGGAAAACTGCAACAACACAATCCAGGCAGGACCACTAATGGCTCTGAGACTTCAGGAATGAAGGTTTGGGTCACCCCACCAGGCAAAGAACCACGGCCAGCTGAAGTGGTTGCTGAGGGGAAAGGGAACATGGAATGGGTAGTGGAAGAAGGTAGTGATAAATATGAACTTCGACCACGTGATCAGTTACAGAAACGAGGACTGTAATGCTGTTTTGTTTGTGTTATGCTATTTAAGTTGTAAGATATCAAGTTTAAGAATGAATGTTGCCCAAGGATTTGCACGCTATTCTGGAGAGATTTAATGTGTTTCCAGTTATATGCAGGACAGTTGAGTATTGTCAGGTAAAAGAAAAAATGTGTGCTTATTTGTTTTCATTTGGAAATTAAGTATGGTCTAAGGTGATATATATATATATGCCAAGTTGACAAGGGGTGGACTATCATGGTTAGGGACAGGTGTCAACTTGGCCAAGTTGTGGTACCTGTTTATCTGATTGGGCAAGTGCTGGCCTGTCTGTTGCAATGAGGACATTTCATAGGATTAGGTCATGATCACGTCAGCTACATCCACAGCTGATTCCATTTGTAATCAGCCAAAGGGGAGTGTCTTCTGCAATTAGTGATGCTAAATCCAATCATGGGAAGCCTTTTAAGGAGGACTCAGAGGAGACAGGTGCCATTCCTGCTTTGGCTGGTGAGCCTCTCCTGTGGAGTTCATCCAGGCCATCCATTGGAGTCATCGGCTTCGCAGCCTGTCCTGTGGATTTTGGATTCTGCATTCCTACGGTCACGTGAGACACTTTCATAAATTTTATATTTGCAAGTGTTCCCTGTTGATTCTGTTTCTCTAGAGAACCCTAACTAATACAGTAACCCCATCTCCTTTTACAAAGAGCAATTTGGAAACTGGCCATGAGTTTAGCTCCTATTCATATTTTAAAAAGAAATATATTTTAAGAACTTTAAAATGAAAAATTCTTGTTAAAAACTATATATTGATATTAATGCATATTTGAAACATTAATTAAAGTATTTTAAGTATTTAACATTATTCTAACAAATTTAATTTTGATGGTAATTATATGTGGTAAAATATTTGTTCAAAGTAATGATTTAAGTATGAAAAATATGAAAGATGTATTTTTATTAATAGGAAAACAAAATAGTTTTATCCTAAAATGAATAACTGTTACTAAGTGAGAAAAATATAGGACAAAGCCTGAACTAATATAATAAGTGCTGAGGGTTTGTAAAAATAGAAATTATGGTTAAAATCAAGAAAGATTTAATGAGTCTAAAATGACAGTGTTTTCTCGGACTTTTAGCCTGTTCCAATGAAAAGATATAAAAAAAAATTTTTTTTCTAAATAATTAGTTAAAAAGCAAAAAGTCTGTGTTTTATCAAAATAACTTATATTAACTTTTATCATGTTGTTATCTGTATAAAAAATACTAATTTTCTCCTGGGTATCATCATACTGGCAAAAACTGCTTCTTGCCCTAAACCAGGTGGCTTAATCTATTAATCTAAGTACTATTACTATAAATGAATCTATTATTGACTAA
This sequence comes from Tamandua tetradactyla, assembly GCF_023851605.1. Classification (NCBI taxonomy): domain Eukaryota; kingdom Metazoa; phylum Chordata; class Mammalia; order Pilosa; family Myrmecophagidae; genus Tamandua; species Tamandua tetradactyla. The sequence continues at coordinate 87,069,933 of NC_135331.1, read as the reverse complement.
ATAATATTCAACTCATTTAAATACCTAAATTCCTTTAAGCCAAAATACTTTAATGCTTTGTCCAGTGTTTATATAAACTATATATGTATAAGCTAAATTTATCCCAAGATAACCATGGCTTATATTGGAAGCAGATCAGATTTGAGGGTTGAATGCAAGGAAAAAATATACTTGTGGAGTCTTTTTTTTTCACCTGATGTTGCCATTACATGCAACTGATGTTGCTATCACATGACCTTGGTAAGGAATAATTAAAATGTACATTCTAGCTGGGAGGACTGGCTATCCCCCCAGAAGGAGGTGTACTTTAATAAAGATATCTAGGTCCCAGGAAGCTCCTCTTGGTCCCTAGCCAGTTCCCAGAGGACCCAACTGGGCCCGTTCATGTAAGCAAATCAAAATTTGGCCACTATTGTGAGAAAATACCATAAAAACTGCATGCAATAAATTTAAAATTAGCAAAAATGCACAACCAATTATAAAGAATCCACATTCCTGCATTCCTTTTAAATCAATCCAATGAATTCAATTTAAAAAATCTGGTCATTTGCTATGGGTACACGTCACTATTGGCACTCTGCATTCATTTTTGCTACCTGCCACTTTAGGGATTCCTAATTATATGTTACAAAACTTGTTTGATATTTTACAAGGAGATTCCAATTTATTAAGCAAAGGCAGTTAACAGCTGCAGCTGAAAGAGAGTTACAATTAATTGAACAATGCATTAAAAAAGGACAGCTTGTTCAAATAGATCTAAAAAAGCCTGTTTTTATTATTTTCTTTACCTTTCAATCTCCCACAGGCCTATTTTAGCAAGATGGTGTTTTAAAATGGATTTTTTTACCAAGCAATTGACAAAAATGTTTAAATACATATTTGCAAAAGATTATTTCTTTAATAGCCAAAAGTCACCAAAGTATTATCAATTAAGAAGTCATAATCCTAATCACATAGTGTGTGGTCTCACAAAGGAAGAGGTTCAAAGTATATATATTTTCAATACCTCTTGGCAAATAGCATTAAATAATTTAAAAGAACAAATGAATAATCATTTGCTATATCAAAACTTTTACAATTTTTACAAATGAACGCAATGGATTTTGCCTAAAATAGTTCTAGCTTCCCCGCTAGCTATTACTGTCTTTACTGATAATAATATTAATGGGAATATGTCACCCCAGTGGAAAACAAGTTAGAAAATGCCTTATACCTCATCCCAGCATACTGAATTAGCAGCTGTAATTCAAGTATTGCAAAGTTTTCCACAATCTCTTAATATTGTTTCTGATTTTAAATACGTTTGCCAAAAAGTTACTCACATTGAGACAGCTTCTTTGTTTGAAAGAGATGAACTCTCCTGAATGTTTTTACATTTACAAACATTAGTCAGAAGTCAAACTAATCCTCTTTTTATCATGCATATAAGAGCTCATACCAATCTTCAGAGTCCTTTGTCATTACAAAATCAGCAAACAGATAGTCTTGTGAGTTTAATTCAAGATCCCACAACACTTCACAAATTGACATCAATAGCAAAGGGCTGGGAAAGAAAGTTCCATCTTTATCTAAACAGCAAGCTCAGAACATTGTCAGGACTTGTCCAACCTGTGGAACTTTGAATGCACTCCCATTTGCATCAGGGGTTAATCCTTGAGGTCAAAAAGCAAATGAATTATGGCAAATGGATGTTACTCACATTTCACATTTTGGTAAAATGCAATATGTACATGTTATCATAGACACTTGTTCTCATTTCATCTGGGCTACCACACGATCTGGAGAGCATTTCTGCCATGTTAAATCACATTTACTTAATGCTTTTGCTGTTATGGAGTGCCCCCAATCTATTAAATGGATAATGGTCCTGCTTATACAGGAAAACAATTTCATAAATTTTGTACTACTTTTAATATTACTCATATTACAGGAATTCCACACAATCCCTCAGGGCAAGGAATTATTGAATGAGCAAACCGGATGCTAAAGTCTATGCTTTTAAAACAAAAAGGGGGAGATGATGATCAGGAGGATGATGTTATGAAAATAAGTACTCCTAAAGATCAATTAGCAAAGGCATTGTTTACTCTAAATTTTTTAAACATTTATGATAATTCATCACAGACTCCAGCAGAACAACATTTTAGCAATTTGGAAAAGAAAAATGATATATCCCAAACAGAACTGCAGCTGCAGCCAATCTATTGGAAAGATGTTAAAGATGATTTATGGAAACCAAGAATGGTAAAGGTGTGGGGGTAGGGGTTTTGCTCTTGTCATTGCAGATGACAGAACTTCAGTTTGGATTCCCTCGAAGAGAATAAAACCCAGACATATCGACCTGGACAAAAAATAACTAAATGGGTAATGTATACTATAGGACATACAATTTTGATTGCTAAAGGACAGGGACATATTTATACTTATTGGGTTTATCTGTGAGCCCTAACATGGGCCAATCCAACTTTACCAAAATAATCTGAATACAAGTTTAGGATTCCCAGGTCCAGTAAGAAGAAAACTGGTGTCGAATTTAATTCTTCCATTTTTAGAAAGACCTGTATGCATAACTGTATGGAAACAGAGGATACTTACCTGTTAGATGGGAAAGAAAGTTGGAATGGATGGCAGTTATGTCATATGGATTGAGCAGTTATCATAATTAATGATTTCTATGGAATTGTAAGATTCCCCTGTGGGGTTGAAGATAACTGAGACTATATGGATAGGCAAGTTAAACCAGAGTTATTACATAGAGGATGATTTGTGCCAAAATTTGGGATGATAAATACATTAGTCAGAGAAATTTATGGGAAATTTTTCTTAGGACTGGGACCAATCTTTACAGCATATTCTAGTAACTATAACTTCTGTCTAAATAGTCACCATAAACACTATACACATACAGAAAATCAAACTTTTAATTATAAGAATTATTCTCTATTCACTTGTCTCCAAGCATTTATATTGCAGAAAAATGAGATGATTTTAGCAGTAAGGAGAAGAAGAGGCATTTGGCTGCTGGTGCAGATGTCAATATCCTGGCAATCCTCTCCAGAAACACAAGTCCTGATCCATTTGGCAAAAGCATATCTAAAAAGGACTAAGAGACTAATTGAACTCATTATTGCAGCTGCCATTGGAATCATTGGAAGCATCACAGTGGCTGCAGCCACTGGAACTGCATTGCAACAAACTATACAGATGCAGCATTGTTAGAAAAACACCAGTGAACTGTGGCATAGACAATCTCATTGATGAGCAAATTAATAATAGACTAAATGATATAGAAATGATATTGGTTCATATTGGAGATCAAATATATAATTTAAATTTTTTTACAAAGTTTAAAGTGTAAAAGGAATGAGAGCAATTTTTGTATTACCCTCTTTTAACATATGGCCTGTCTGAAATTGAATGGGAAAAGGGAAAAGGCATCTTTTAAGGCTTTCAGATCTAAGTCCTGATATCTTAGAATTACAAAAAAGGGGTATTAGAATTATCTCAGAATAATTTACATGTAGCCTAGGGAGGTGATATTACACAATCACTTACCCCTAAAGAGCTAAATAATCTTAGGTTTGGGGCTGTTTATACTTCGCTTCCTCCTCAGCTGTGTTTAACAACAGATAATCAAAGTCAGAGAGCTTAACTGGCAGCCAATGATGGGTAAGACCCTTCAGAGCCTAAGGGCAACCTAAGACAGGCGCAGTCACCTCTGCTTATAACCACCCTTACAATGTGATTCTTGTGAAAACTCTTGGCTCCCTCCTGAATCAAAGTCAGAGAGCTTGACTGGCAGCCAATGACGGGTAAGACCCTTCAGAGCCTAAGGGCAACCTAAGACAGGCGCGGTCACCTCGACTTATAAAATAAAAAGGGGGAAATGTAGGAGATAGGATTAACATAAGACCTGCGGAACTACTTGGGAGTAGATGGCATTAGGGTGGTGGCGGCAGTAAGCTGCTTTATGTTATCTGATTTATGTAAGACAGTCTAGGAGGAAGAGAATGTTTGTTTACCCCAAATGGTTATTTTAAGTATGAAGGAAGAACACTGAAAGATAAGAACTTTGTTCCCTGAGGAAATGCATGCATGCCTATTGTCATCCTGTGGTATATAACCAGGATCTGGTTAAGAATAAAATTGTCTGAAGTCTGTCTGAAGTAAACTCAAGTTTCAGACCCCCTGAGCCCATCTGTGTCTTTCTTTCTCTCCTTCTTCCTTTCTTTCTCATCATTCCTTAATATCCTTCGAGCTCCGTTCAAACAGGAAGCAACAGCAGCACAGATGAAGGGTCTGGAGGCACTCCACAGGAGAGATTTATGGGCTGAAGAAGCAGTGAAAGAGTCTTTTTCCTTAAAAGCCTTGAATTATCTCATTGTGGGAGAAAGCCTTAGTTGATTTCAGATGTAATCAGCCACGGATGTCATCAATGGATTGACGATTTAATCAACCAGCCTGAAATATCCCTGCAGCAATGATCAGGCCAGTGCTTCTCTGACCAGACAACTGGGCATAACTTTTTGGCTAAGTTGACACCAGAACTTAAATATCACAGTCCAACCCTTGTGAACTTGGCAACTGTATACATCACCTTGAAATACAATTAATTTCCAAATAAAACATAGTAACAGACATAGATTTTGAGTAACAATGCTCAACTGTCCTGCATACAACTGGAAATGCACTACTCGTCTCTAGAATAGGGTGGAAGTTCTTAGATAGCATTCACTCTTATACTTTATATTCTATGACTTAAATACTATAACAGGAACAATACAAATTATTCATATGATAGGATGAAAACAAGGTTTTCCTTATTACAAATGCAAACATACTCATAACAAAACTGGAGGAAATATTTTTGCAATCATTGTCCTCAGTTCTGTAACTGGTCATGTGGTCATAGTTTCTATTTATCACTACCTTCTTCTACTAACCATTCCAAGTTCCCTTTACCATCAGCAAGCACTGCAGCTAGCTGATCATGGTTCTTGCTGGGCAGGGTGACCCTGACTTTCATTCCTGAAGTTTCTGGGATATATGTAGTTTTTGCTGGATTGGGTTGTTGTAATTTATCTTTGACTTTAATCACAGGGCATGGTAGCACTAAGAGATACCCTAGGGTATCTCCTGTATTCCAGCAAAACTCTTCTTTTTAAATTTAATTTAATTTAATTTTTTATGATACATAACCATATACAAATACAAACACTCTTATCACATGATGTGCTGGTCTGAATCTGTGGTGGACCCCAGAAAAGCCATGCCCTTTGATCCTTGTTTAATATTGCTGGGTGGGAGCATTTTCATTGTTTCTGTGAAGATGTGACCCACCCAATTGTGGGTGGTAACTTTTGATTAGATGATTTCCATGGAGGTATGTGCAGTTGCTTGTTGGAATCCTTTCAAAGAGGAAACATTTTGGAGAGAGTCCCTTTTCGGTAGAGCCATGTGAAAGCCAGCAGACGCTGCCATGTTCGCCATGTGCCCTTCCAGCTGAGAGAGAAACGTTGAACGTCTTGTTCCCTGGATGTCTTAAATTGGACATGTCTATGGACTTGTTTTAATTGGGACATCTTCTCAGCCTTGGAACTGTAAACTAGCAACTGATTAAATTCCCCCTTTTAAAAGCCATTCCATTTCTGGTATATTGCATTCTGGCAGCTAGCAAACTAGAACACATGATCATTCCATTCTTGTTATGTAATCAATAACTCACACCATCATCACATAATTCTATGTATTAGCGAATGTATTAGTGAATGAACGTGGAGAATTTCATTTGAAAAACTCTTCTTTACCTCCATTTTGTAGTTGTGGTCCTATTTCCCCTTGATAGTCAGGATCAATCACCCAAGAAATAACAGTAATCCCCTTCTGTGCCTGTTGACTCAGTGGCATGAGAAGCCCAAAGTAGCCAGGTGGCAGTCTTAATTTCCAGTTTGATGGAATCATTGTTGTGTCTCCTGCAGTAAGCACTCCTCCTTTTGGAACTAAGACTTGTAGATCAGCAGCACTTAAGGTTTCAGACACTGGAAGTAAAAATTTTCCTATTGGATCACTAAGGGTGATAGTGAGTGGTTCCACTCCCACTTCCACCTCTTGATTCATGGACCTGTGAATTCTGGCCATGGGAGAAACAGCACCATAGAGTGGATGCTGATTCAGCACATACATAACCTCCTGGAGAACACTGTCCCAGCCCTGCAAGTTATTGCCAGGTAGTTGGTATTGCAATTGGACCTTCAAAAGACCATTCCACTGTCCTATGAACCTAGTTACCACTGTATGATGGGGAACATGGTAAGACCAGAGAATTCCATGAGCATGTGCCCATCCTTACCTACATTTTCTGTGAAGTGGATTCCTTAATCAGAAGCAATGCTGTGTGGAATACAATGATGGTGGATAAGGCTATTTTGTAAGTCCATGGATGGTAGTTTTTGCAGAAAGATTTCGTGCAGGGAATGCAGGCTGATCACCTTGGGGAATGGTGCTATATTGGGGTCTGAGTGTGTGTCTCTGTTGCTGGGAGATTGGGCAATCAGCAGTGGCCATAGCCAGGTCAGCTGAATGGGTGAAGGTCCATGCTGGTGATCCCATTCATAACCTCCATCCCTACTGTGGTAGTTAGATTCAGATGTCAACTTGGCTAGGTGAAGGTGCATAGTTCTACTGCTGTGGACGTGAGCCAATGGCATGTGAACCTCATCTATTGTTGATTACATCTGCTGTCGGCTAGGAGGCATGCCTGCTGCAATGAATGATGTTTGATTTAATTGACTGGTGCTTAAATGAGAGAGCTCAACATAGCGCAGCCCAAGCAGCTCATCTCAGCACTTGCAGCCCAGCCCAGGCCTTTGGACATGCAGAAAGAAATTGCCCTGGGGAAAGTTGTTGGAATCCAGAGGCCTGGAGAGAAGGCCAGCAGATATCACCCTGTGCTTTCCCATGTAGAAATAAGCTCAGTTGAAAGTTAGCTGCCTTTCTTCTGAAGAACTGATGAAATAAATTCCCTTTTATTAAAAGCCAATCTGTCTCTGGTGTGTTGCATTCCAGCAGTTAGCAAACTAGAACAGATTTGGTACCAGGAGTGGGGTGCTGCTGCTGTTTGCAAATACCAGATATATTGGAAGGGTTTTTTTGATGGATAAGGGGAATATTTTGGAGGAACTGTGAAGAGAATGGTGGAGAAGTCCTGGAGTGCTTGAAGAAACTGTTGGTGTAAACAGAACCACAGCCAATCTGGACAAAGGGGGACACAAAAGTGAAAAATTGGAGTTTGTAGAGTGAGAACCGTGGAAACTCAGGTCTGAAGCCAAGACACCTCAGCCAGGAGAGTGGAACCACCCATATACATGGAGAGGGTGAGTTTACCCTGAAAGGCGAGGATGCATCTCCCACCTCATTGCAGTGGAAGAGTCGTGCAGCCTCAGACCTTGGAGAAGGTACAGCAAACTCCTTAGGGGACTGGGGAGAGTCTGGCTGCCACCACATGGAAGGGTTGAGCATGTGCCCTGGAAATGGCAGAGAGCCCAGGTGTGGCCAAGCTACCTGGGGAGAGTGGAGCCAAGAAAAAGGTGGTCTCCTCAGTGTCCTCCAAGGTTGATTTGGAAAGAGGCGGGCCACTGCATAGGCCCTTTGAAAGGGTGGGGCCGCCACTTTCTAAAGCTGAAGGATAAATGACTTTCAGACTTTAAAATCCAATGGCATTTGCCTTGCAGGTTTTATATCTGTATTCCTTCCAATTTCTGTCTATGGAAATGAAAACCTGTTTCCTGTGAATATCCTCCTTTGCACATTGGCACCAGATAATTTGTGCGCTGGTTTGAAATGATGTATATCCCCCCAAAAAGACATGTTTTAATCAAAATCCCATTTCATCAAGGCACAATAATCCCTATTCAATACTGTATGTTTGAAAGTGTAATCAGTCATCTCCCTGGAGATGTGATTTAATCAAGAGTGGTGGTTAAGCTGGATTAGGTAACGACATGTCTCCACCCATTTGGGTGGGTCTTGATAAGTTTCTGGAGTCTTATAAAAGAAGAAACATTTTGGAGAATGAGAGATTTGGAGAGAGCAGAGAATGCTGCAGCACCATGAAGCAGAGAATCCACAAGTCAGTGACCTTTAGAGATGACGTAGGAAAACACCTCCTGAGGAGCTTCATGAAACCAGAAGCCAGGAGAGAAAGCTAGCAGATTATGCCATGTTTACCATGTGCCCTTCCAGCTGAGAGAGAAGCCCTGACTGTGTTTGCCATGTACCTTCTCATTTGAGAGAGAAACCCTGAACTTCATCAGCCTTCCTGAACCAAGGTATGTTTCCCTGGATGGATGCCTTTGATTGGACATTTCTTTAAACTTGCTTTAATTGGGACATTTTCTCAGCCTGAGAACTGTAAACTAACAACTCATTAATTCCTCTTTTTAAAAGCCTTTCTGTTTCTGGTACATTGCATTCTGGCAGCTAGCAAACTAGAACAACTTGTTTTGAGATTCATAGGTCCACAGCCAGAGGAGAATTTTTTGCACCTTAATATTGTTTAAGGGGATGCATGTAGGTGCCAAGTTGACAAGGGGTGGATATGTGGTAGTTAGTTTCAGGTGTCAACTTGGCTAGGTGAAGGTGCCTAGTTCTACTGCTGTGGACATGAGCCAATGGCATGTGAACCTCATCTGTTGTCGAGTACATCTGCAGTTGGCTAGGAGCCATGCCTGCTGCAATGAAAGATGTTTGAATTAATTGACTGGTGCTTAAATGAGAGAGCTCAACGTAGCACAGCCCAAGCAGCTCAGCATACCTCATCTTGGCACTCACACCTCAGCCCAGGCCTTTGGAGATGCAGAAAGAAATTGCCCCGGGGAAAATTGTTGGAACCCCAAGGCCTGGAGAGAAGGCCAGCAGAGATCACCCTGTGCCTTCCCATGTAAGAAAGAACCTCAGTTGAAAGTTAGCTGCCTTTCTTCCGGAGAACTAAAGAAATAAATTCCCTATTATTAAAAGTCAATCTGTTTCTGGTGTGTTGCCTTCCGGCAGCTAGCAAACTAGAACACCTACCACCATGTCCAATTTGTTCATGAGCCCACTGGGCAATAGCAGGAGTAACTAAGGAAACAGGACAGCTCATCTTATCTACTTGATTATTAAAGCCTTCCTCTCCTGAAGTCACCCTCTGGTGAGCATTAACATGGGACACAAATATCTTCAAGTCTTTGCCCACTCAGAAAGGTCTATCCACACACCTCTTCCCCAGACCTCCTTCCATCAGTTTCCAAACCTGCTCCTTCCAAGTCCCTGACCATTTAGCCAAACCATCAGCAACAACCCATGAGTCAGTATACAAATGCAATTCTGGACAATTATTCTTCTAAGCAAAATGAACAACCAGGTGTACTGCTGGAAGTACCACCCCAATGGGAAGATCTACTCTCACCACTGTCTTTTTTTTCCCCCCTTCTTATTTTTTTTCCCATCCCATAGTTGTATATTCACCATCATGATCATTTCTTAGAACATTTTCATCAATTTTGAAAAAGAAATAAAAAGAAAATAGAAAAAAATTCATACATACCATACTCCTTACCCCTCCCTTTCGTTGATCACTAACATTTCAATCTACTGAATTTATTTTAACATTTGTTCCCTTTATTATTTATTCATTTTTAATCCATATGTTTTACTCATCTGTCCATAAGGTAGATAAAAGAAGCATCAGACACAAGGTTCACCACTGTCTTTCAAGGACATGTCAGAATGGGGTTGTAGTGCTACAGTTGTTCGCTTCCATTTTGGTCCCTGCATATTATGCAGAACCATCTGTAAACCAGGTGTATTAGTTAGGGTTTCTAGAGAAACAGAATCAACAGGGAACACTTGCAAATATAAAATTTATGAAAGTGTCTCACGTGACCGTAGGAACGCAGAGTCCAAAATCCACAGGGCAGGCTGCGAAGCCGATGACTCCGATGGATGGCCTGGATGAACTCCACAGGAGAGGCTCACCAGCCAAAGCAGAAATGGAACCTGTCTCCTCTGAGTCCTCCTTAAAAGGCTTCCCATGATTGGATTTAGCATCACTAATTGCAGAAGACACTCCCCTTTGGCTGATTACAAATGGAATCAGCTGTGGATGTAGCTGACGTGATCATGACCTAATCCTATGAAATGTCCTCATTGCAACAGACAGGCCAGCGCTTGCCCAATCAGATAAACAGGTACCACAACTTGGCCAAGTTGACACCTGTCCCTAACCATGACACCAGGTCTGAGTTTTCTCTTTCTTAGTCAACTGACTGTAAGGAACTCCCCAAGAGGCCATACTCTGGTGTGGGAAAGAGAAGGTAATGTGACAGGAGTGTGGGCCATATACATTTGGGCCACTTCTTCATGTAACCTACTTGTGCCTCCAGGACCTGCTTCAGCCCTGTCTTTAGTATACCATTTCCAATTTATGATGGAGTGCTGCTGCACATGCCCAGCTTTATGGCTTGGTGGGTCAGAGAACATCCACCTCATGATAAGCAGCTCAGGTCTCACAGTAACTTGATGGCCCATAGTTAAGTGTACAGCCTCTAGTAAGGCCTAGAAGTAGTTGTTTCCCAAAAGGAGAGTAGTTATCTGCAGCAGATGGCAAAGCTTTGCTCCAAAATCCTAAGTGTCTGTTGTGATTCTCCTATAGGGGCCTTCAAAAGGCTCCAGACACCACCCCTGCATCCTTCAAGTCCTTAAGAGTGACACTAATCTCTGCAATCCCTCCAGGAATTTGGTATTGCTTCTGATTCACTATTTTGTCAGGTAGAGGCAGTTCTAGTGGCTTCTACTTGACCTTCCCCACCATAATAGCCCTCACTCCATGAGTCAGAAAACCAATGTGGAGATTCTGCCAGTTGCTGAGTATGTCGATTCCAATTATGCATTCTGGAACTGGGGAAATGACCACAGAATGGGTTTAGGGACCCCCTGTGTAATGCACTTGAGTTAAAACTCTATTGATCACCTGAGTTCCAGAAGTTGCTAATACTCTGACTGGTGGACCAGAGTGATGTTTTGGGTCTCCTGGAATTAGTGTCACTTCTGAGCCAGTGTCTAATAATCTCTGAAATATCTGATTATTTCCTTTTCCCCAGTGCACAGTCACCTGGTGAAAGGCCATGTCTCCTTGGGGGAGACTGGGAGGAAGGTTAACAGTGTAAATTTTGGGCGGTGTAGAAGGGTCCTTCCCTTTGGAAACCCGGCCCTCCTCTCATTTGAGGGGCTCTTGGTCTGAAAACTGCCTCAATTCTGGAAACTGATTAAGGTGCCATGATTCTCTGTGTTTGTAATTCAAGTTAGACTTCTGTTCACTTGACCTAGAAATCTGCTTCTACAGCTCAAACAAGAGTTTAGTAGACCATCTATTTTGCTTCTAAGACTAAGAACTCAGAATCTATTGTAATTTCACAATCTCCATGGTTCAGAAAAGGCATTTAACTTTTCCCTACTTCAGTTCTGCTGGCTGTAAGAAATTGGGCATCATTTTTAGATGGTGTTCTAGTTCGCTAGCTGCTGGAATGCAATATAACAGAAACAAAACAGCTTTTAAAAGGGGAAATTTATTAAGTTGCAAGTTAATAGTTCTAAAGCTGTGAAAATGTCCAAATTAAAGTAAGGCTATATAGGAGTGTCCAATCTAAGGTATCCAAGGGAAAGATACCTTGGTTCAAGAAAGCCAATAACTTTCAGGGTTTTTCTCTCAACCGGAAAGGCACATGGCAAACATGGCTACATCTGCTTTCTCTCCAGGCTTCTTGTTTCATGAAGCTTCCCTGGGGGCATTTTCCTTATCTCCCTATGTTCTAGATTGCTAACTGCCAGAATGCAATATACCAGAAATGGAATGGCTTTTTAAAAAGGGGAATTTAATAAGTTGCTAGTTTACAGTTCTAATGTCAAGAAAATGTTCCAATTAAAACAAGTTTATAAAAATGTCCAATCAAAGGCATCTATCCAAGGAAAGATACCTTGGTTCAGGAAGGCTGATGAAGTTCAGGGTTTCTCTCTCAAGTGAGAAGGCACATGGTGAACACAGTCAGGGCTTCCTTCTCACCTGGAAGGGCATAGGTGAACAACAGTCATCTGCTAGCTTTCTCTTCTGACTTCCGGTTTCATGAAGCTCCCCTGGATGTGTTTTCCTTCTTCATCTCCTAATGTCGCTGGCTTGTGGGCTCTCAGCATTCCCTGCTCTCTCTGACTCTCCCTCATTCTCCAAAATGTTTCCTCTTTTATAGGACTCTAGAAACTTATCAAGACCCACCCAAATTGGTGGAGACATGACGTCACCCATCCAGCTTAACAACCACTTATGATTAAATCACATCTCTAGGGAGATGATCTGATTACAGTTTCAAACATACAGTACTGAGTAGGGATTATTCTGCCTTTATGAAATGAGATCTAGATTAAAACGTGGCTTTCCTAGGGGACATACATCCTCTCAAACCAGCACGCCCTATAATCAAAGGTTAATACTCATAAATGGGTGAGTCACAGCTCCATGGAAATATCTAGTCACATTTCCAACCTACAGCACTGGGTAGGAATTTAAATAAAAGCCTTCCTCCACAAGATGGATCAGGATTAAAACATGGCATTTCTAGGGTACATGATCTTTTTAAGTTGGCACATACCACCATCTGGACCCTAAAAAAGACCTGTTTGTCCCATATACAAAATACATTCATTTCATCATGATGTCAGAAAACATTAAACCATTTCAGTAACAATACAAATGCAATACAAAGTCAGAAACAGTATAAAATCTCATCAAAGTCAGCTACAGGCATGGTCTGTCCTAAGGAAAAACTCTCCTCTGTCTCTGGACCTGCAGAACTCAGAATGCAGTATTTGTTGCCAACATACAAAGGAGGGACAGTCGTAGAATACACATTCCCATTTCCATAGGGAGAAATTGGAAGGAAGATAGGCACCACTGGACACAAGCAATTTCAAAAATCTGCAGGGAAAGCTCCATTAGATTTCAAAGTCTAAGAGTCATTTACCTTCAAGGCTTAAAAGAGCTGCAATTCCACCCTTTCCAAGGGGCCTATGCTGGCCCACCTGTCTCTGAATGCAACCTTGGTGGACATTGTGGAGACCACTTTTTTCTCTGTTCCACCCTCTCCAAGCATCGGGGCTGCACCTGGTTTCTCTGCCATCTCCAGGGCACACCCTCAAACCCTCCATTTGGTGGCAGCCAGGCTCACCTCAACTCCCAAAGAATGTGCTCCACCCCTTCCAAGGCTTGAGCCGACACAAATTTCCACTGCAACCAGGTAGAAGGTCCATACGCTGCCTTCCAGACAAGCTCACCCTCTCTAAGTGCTTGGGTAGGTCCACTCTCCTGGCCCTGTTCTCTTGACTTCAGATGTCAGATTCCATAGTTCTGCCTCTGAAGTTATTTTACCTTCACTTTATCCCTTTTCTGAGATTTTTAGTTCAGACTGCAGTGGTTGCATTTATATGGATACCACAGCACTCTTGTTGGCTTTCTATGCTGTAGGTTCAGATTACATCCAACAAGACAGATGGAGTTTCCACAGATCCTTCCTGGATAACTCCACCTCAAATCTTCATGTTCTCTGAAGTGGATGACTGCTTCCACTTTTGGCCAAACCCTCATGTGGGGCACATTCTCCAGAGTCTCCTTTCCCAGAAGCCCAGAATTTCCCAGATCATCAACTTCTGGTTTCTTTGAGCCTCAAGAGTTCAGTTCTCAGCCTATCTCTTTCATGTCACATTTCACTATAAATTGAAGGAGAAACCAGGCTGTATTTTCTACATTTAATTTTGAAATCTCAGCTAAGTATCCAGGTTCATGGCTTTTAAAATCTGCCTTCCAGCCAAAGCCACTAGTCAATTTTGCCAGATTATCTGCCTTTTCAAAACAAGGATCGCCTTCCTTCCAGTTTGCAATAAAACATGCCTCATTTTTCTCTAGTGCATTGTCAGTGGTATCTCTAGAGTCCACATTTCTACTAAAAGTCTCTTCAAAGTATTCTAGTCCTTCTTTATCATGTTCCTCAGAACTCTTCCAGAATCTTCTCCTTATCTATTTACAAAATAGTTCCAACATGTTTGGTGTTTGCAAACCACATCAGCACCCAACTTCTCTGTTATTGAAATCTGTTCTAGTTCGCTAGCTGCCGGAACGTGATATGTCAGAAACAGAATAGTTTTTAAAAGGGGAAATTTATTAAGTAGCAAGTTTACAGTTCTAAAGCTGTGAAAATGTCCAAATTAAAGCAAGGGTATAGGAATGTCCAATTTAAGGCATCCAGGGAAGGTACCTTGGTTCAATAAGGCCAATGACCTTCAGGGTTTCTCTCTCAACTGGAAAGGCACACTGGCAAACATGGCGGCATCTGCTTTCTCTCAAAGCTCCTTGTTTCATGAAGCTCCCTTGGGAGCATTTTCCTTTACATCTCCAAAGATCTATGGCTGTGTGCGCTCTGCAGCTTTTTCCAAAATGCTTGCTCTTTAAAGGATTCCAGTGAACTAATCAAGACCCTGCCTGGAATGGGTGGAGCCACATCTCCCTCTGATCAAAGATTAATACCCCAATTGGGTGAATCACATCTCCATGGAGATATCTAACCAAGTTTCCAACCTAAAGTACTGAATAGGGATTAAAAGAAAAGGTTGCCTCCACAAGATGGATCAGGATTAAAACATGACATTTCTAGGTACATAATCCTTTCAAATCAACAGAGATGTTTACAGAATCTTCTTAGTTCTCTGTTTGACCTTCATGCCAAGAATTTAAGGAGTTTTTGAAGCTCTTCAGTGCAGCTAGAAGAGGCCAAACTATATGCCTGGAAGCCTTGGAATCTCTCATTCCCTTCCTTATGGCTTATAGAATGAGTTGCTCAGGCCCATCTACACTTCATTTCAGGTGAATACAGCTGGAATTCCATAAGTATTATTCCAGTGTCTGTCCTGGAGTATCACTGTTCTGTTCTCTAGTGGAAATCATATTTTCATTGGTGTTTGTCCAAACAATCCAGATCACCAATTTTAGATTGCTATTTCCTTGAGGAACCAGTAATTACTGCAACTCTTTAGGAAATGATCACCACATTGGTTGTGTTGGTTTGAAATTTTACATACCCCTGAAAAGCCATTTTCCTTCCTAATCCAATCTTGTGGGTAAAGACCTTTTGTTTAGGGTGGAGACTTTGATTGAATTGTTTCCATGGAGATGTGACTCACTGATTGCTGAGCGTGACCTTTTGATGAGATGGTGATGTGACTCTGCCCATTCAAAGGGGGTCTTGATTAGTTTACTAGCATCCTTTAAGATGGGAAACATTTAGGAGAAATCTCAGATGTGGACAGTTGGAGAACAGTTGTTTCAGAACCAACAGAAATGCAGATATTTGGAGATGCCTGGAGTGCTGACAGAGATGCAGATGCAGATACAAACATTTGCAGATACAGAGCCTAGTAGATATTGCCATGTGCCTTCCCATGAGATGCTAGGCAAGACAGAGCCTATACTCGTATCCCAGAGGTGTTAAGTGAAGGCCCACAGATGCTTAGAATGGAAACCCCTGGCATCAGAATCTGGAAGCAATGTAACCGGGAACAAAGACCAGGCGATGCCAGCCACATGCCTTCCAATGTGACAGACAAGGTATCTTTCTATGCATGTCTTAGTCTGGACATTTGTATGGCCTTATAAGCGTAAATTTGCAACTTAATAAATTTCCCTTTTAAAAGCCATTTCATTTCTCGTATACTTCATTCTGGCAGCGTTATCATTCCAAAATGGTGGTCAAGGTTTTCTTTTTTAAGCTATTTTTATTGAGCTATCTTCATACACATACAGTCCATGCAAAATATACAATCAATGGCTCACAATATCATCACACAGTTGCATATTCATCATCATGATCCCTTTTAGAACATTTGTATCACTCTGGAAAAAAGAAATGGAAAGACAAACGTAAAAACCTAGGAATCCCAAACTCCTTACTCCTCCTTCTCATTGACCACTACTATTGCAATCTACCTAATTTTTTCACCCCTTATCCCCTTCTGTTATTTATTTTTTGACCTTATTTAATTATTTTTGGACTCCTCCAAATTCTATGTAAATTTTTAATATGAACAATGAAACATAAATTCATTTTAATACTTGCAATTTGAATAAAATCACTGTGGTTTAAATAAGAGACCAACCATGGGTTTTCTTTTTTGCACTCCACAGTGATCTTCAATTCAATAGACAAATCTGAAGCAAACATTTGTAATATTTCATATTGTGCATAATTGCTATATATACACACGCCTTTAAGCTTATAGATTTGATTTCTAATTGAAGAAGAACTTGTGAGGTCACACTAAACACTGAGCTTAAGTGCAAGACAAATTTTTTAGGACAATTTTTCCACAATTAAGACTGTGCTGGTTTGAAAGCATTTATGTACCCTTAAAAACCATGTTTTATTGCTAATCATTCTAGTTGGAGCAACCATTTCTCTTAAACCCTATTCATCACTGTCTATTGGACATTTGATCAGATTTTCTCCACAGAGATGTGACTCGCCCAATTGTAGGTATTAACATTTGAATAGGGGGAGATGTGACTTCACCCATTCCACATGCATCTTTATTAGTCTACTGGAATCCTTTAAAAGAGGAAGCATTTTGGAAAAAGCTTCAGAATGATGAGAGAGCCACCAAACAGAAAACCCACCTCGCCAGAGGCCGATGGAGACGAAGGAGGAATATGACTCTGGGGGAGCTTCATGAAGCAAGAGGCCTGGAGAGGAAAGTAGTGGACATCACCATGTTCCTTTTCAGTTGAGAGAGAAGTCCTGAACTTCTTCAGCCTTTCTTGAGTAAAGGTAACCTCTTGGTGCCTTTATTTGGACATTTTTACAGACTTGCTTTAATTGGGACGTTTTCACGGCCATAGAACTGTAAACTCGTAACTTATTAAATGCCCCTTTTAAAAGCCATTCCATTTCTGGTATTTTGTATTCTGGCAGCTAGAAAAGTGGAACAAGGACCATCTTCCCTTTCACAGTATTTATTCAGTATCTGTCATTACCCTACACCTTGCACTTAAAAATGATGCTGTTAAAAAGCAGGGGAGGTGATCCACTCATTTCACACTACGAAATGCCAAATCCCACACTGTGAGCCTGGCAGAGGCTCCTGGCCCTTGAAGCCTTGACTGGCTTGGCCACAGCCACCCAGGGCTCTCACCAGCAGGCACACAGCTGGGAAGTGAGGGACCCCACTCATCTCCACTGCAAACCTGACTCTGTCTCTCAAAACCAGTCTGAGTTCTGCTCCCCTTGTCCAAAGGTTAACTTATTTCAAGTCTAAGAAGTCCATGTGTATAGAATTCCATTCAACAGAAATGGTTTTGGCTGGACAATAAGAGCTATCTTATGGAAAAAATCTAAAACCTACAGAGTAAATATATCATTTCCTTTGTTATGACAGCAAGGTATCAGGAAACAGCTAACTGCCACTTTTAAGGCAGGCATCTGGCCTGTGCTCATTTGAAAGGATTTATGTACCCTAGAAAAGCCATGTTTTAATCCTAATCTCATTTGTAAAGGCAGCTGTTTCTCCTACTCCCTATTCAGTACTTTAGTTTGGAAACTTGACTGGTATATCTCTACGGAGATGTGACTCAATCAATTGCGGATATTAAGCTTGAGTAGAGGAGATGTGTCTCCACCCATTCCAGGTGGGTTTTGATTACTTGTTAGCATATTGGAAAAGGCTGGAGATTCTGAGAGCAGAGAATGATGACAGAATGACGGGAGAAAAAGAGAAGCAGAAAACCACGAAGCAGAGGGCCCACGTCATCAGAAACCTTTGGACCTGAGGAAGGAATGTAGTCCCAGGGTAGCTTCATGGAGCAAGAGGCCTGGAATGGAAGCTAGCACATATCGCCATGTTCGCCATGTGCCTTTCCTCTTGAGAGACAAACCCTGAACCTCATTGGCCTTCTTGAACCAAGGTACTGTTTCCTGATGCCTTAGATTGGACATTTTTATAGACTTGCTTTAACTGGGATGTTTTCATGGCCTGAGAGCTGTAACTTGCAACTTATTAAGTTCCCCTTTTTAAAAGCCATTCCGTTTTTGGTATATTGCATTCTGGCAGCTAGCAAACTACAACAGAATCCCATCTATTCCACACAGTCCACGGTATAAGTACCCATAAACAGCAGTTTGGCTTAAAAATAACACTGCTTAAAATGCTTGTTACCAAGGTTAAAGAGTAATCAGTGCATCTCCCCAGGCTATCTAAGCAATACCACTGGTTATAAAAACCCAAGGAATTAAGAACGGCAATGGCTTTTCCCAGCATTTCCAACAGGTGTAGGCAGTTAAAAATCCCAGTTGCTGAACCAAGTCTCTGTTTTCAGTGGTCTAGAAATGAGCCCCTTAGAAATAATTAGCATTACCTGAAAGGTTTAGGAGGCGAAAGGGTGAGAAAGAAGAAAGGTACACCAGGAAATTTAAAGTGTGTGGGGGGTGGTGGTTTATTTCTGCACTCCCAGGCAGAAGTCACCAAACCCAAGATGGAGGGAGGTGAGTATGCGCGTGGGCTTCGGTGCGGGCAGCTTTTAAGGATGGAGGTCAGTGATGTCCGGAAGGGGCAGTTCATTAGTTCCGGAAGTCATGTTGGGAGGGGCGACACAGCCTCCACAGCCCCAGTTGCAGTGCCCCTCCCTGCTTCCCCCACTTAACATTACCTAGAGAGCAAATTTCTGTTTTCTTTTTTGAGCAGAGTAAATTATAACTTGCTGAAAATACAGAATTAAACTGAATTGCTTTGTAGTGGTATTGGCAATTTCTTATGGGCCCACTCAACACACTATATAACTTAATAATAGTTTCCAAATCATTAACTGACATTTCTAAAGTGGTGTTCAAAATTATTCCATTTCCCAAAAGTTTAAGGTTCAGAGCACAGATTTAAAAGCCATTCTTTGAATGGTTTTCCATTTTCAGGCTACCTAAAATAGTATAAGGAGAAAGGAGCTTTAAAAAACTACTGTTGTGAAATATTTCACTATTTTAATGTGAACAAGCAAAAGTGAAAATTTTATCAATGAACAAGACATAGATTTTGGTCTTGGGTAAACTGTTCCAATGAAGTACGTTTAACATTTCTGTTGGGTACGACCACGTGCTGGTTCTGAAAAATCTGTGCAAACTATGCGAGCAGAGGATGGCGGGAGGTGCCCTGGCCACAAACCTGGGCCCCCGCGCAGCTGCCCGGGCTCTGGCTCCAGCGAGTTAAGGGCGCCGGGAGGCCGCACAGCGCAGCGGCGGGCCGGGGTCATGAGTCCTGGCTGGGGTAGTGGTTTGGGTCCTGAGCGAGGGTCAGGCGGACAAGGTCCGGGTCTGGAACAGGGCCGGGGGGTTGTCGGGTGGACGGTGGGGACTCAGGTTGGAGGTAGGGGTCCGGACGGAGATCGGCTGGGTGATGGTCATGGCTTGGAGACCGGGTCGGGGGCCATGGATTTGGCGGATGAGGCCAGGGCCGCCGGGTGGGAGCCCTGACCCTGAGCTGGGGGTCCTGGTCGGTGTCCCGGCCTCCCCTTCTCGCAGACTCACATGCGCGGCAGCTGTAGAGGCGGCACCCCGCGCCTCCGGAACACGCGGTCCATGAACACATGATTCTTTCCGAGGGAGGGCACGTGAAAGTCCCCGCAGCTGCGGTGCACCGGAGCGGGAGGGACTGAGCCAAGCGAGGCGCAGCCCGCCGGCAGTGAGGGAGTGGCGGCGAGGGTGTCATTGTTGACTCATCTGTCCATACCCTGGGTAAAGGCAGCATCGGCCACAAGGTTTTCACAATCACACAGTCACATTGTAAAAGCTAAATAGTTATACAGGTTCTTCAAGAATCAAGGCTACTGGTACAAATCAACAGTTTCAGATACCTCCCTCCAGCCACTCCAATACACCCTAAACTGAAAAGGGATATCTATATAATGCGTGAGAATAACCTCCTGCATAACCTCTTGACTGTTTGACATCTCCCTTCCACCGAAACTTTATTTGGTCTCATTTCTCTCTTCCCACTTTTGGTCAAAAAGGCTTTTTCAATCCCATCATGCCAGGTCCGGTTCATCCAAGGTGTTGCCAGGACGATTTACACCCCTGGGAGTCATGTCCTTCCCACATAGGTGGGAAGGAAAGCAGTGAGTTCATCTGACCAGATGTGGAGCCACATTAGCGTAATGAAAGAGGTTCTCTGGGGGGTGACTCTTAGGCATAATTATGATAGACTTAACTTCTCCATTGCAGGAATAAGTTTCACAGGGGTGAGCCCCAAGATTAAGGGCTCAGCCTATTGAGTTGGCTGTCCCCCATATGGTAAAGTCTAATATTTGCCCTTTCCTTCCCAGTCCCCCAAGGGGACTTTGCAAATACTTTTTTATTCCCTGCCCAACTTACTCTGGGATGTAACAGGGCAGCACATTAACCTGTACAAACCAACAAATTCTCACTCCCTATTCAATTTTCCATGTAATTATGGTGTTTCTATCAACTGACCATACAAGTTAAATTAGATAATATACTACCCCAAATATATATTTTGGTCAAGAGTTTTTGTTGCAGAAAACAGAAGCCATTCTAGTAAGCTGAAACAAAGGGCATTTACTAAATGCTTGTAGGTTGCTCACATAAACTCCTCCATGTCCAAAGAATCAGACACAAAAGCTCCAAGTCCAGAGATAATGCACCTTTATAAGTGCAATCAGAAAAAGGTGATCCACATCATGGGACTGTTATAGTATAATCACTACAGCCGACACTTTCCCTCATTGGCATAGACTCTGTACGTATAAACTAACACCAGGATTCCAGGATTTCCACTACCGCTCTCCAGAAGCTGGTTCTTCCATTATGCTCAACACAATGGCATGCATCTTGTGTATGGATACAATTTCACATGGTGTATTCCTGGATCCAAAATTAGATAGCAGTATGGGACATGGATTTTGGATGAAAGTCTTTCAGAGGAACGGTAAATCATATTAAGATCATTTCACCTTCAAGCAGAAAATAAAATTCTGATTAGCTCTTTGGAAAAAAATGTTTGCATTTTCAAAAGTATTGGTAGAACAGAGGTGGACAAGATGAGCACAGAGGCTGAACAGAAGGAGAGAAGTGGTGGTGCAGGCAGGGCTGGAACTGCTGTGGCACCAGCAGTGGGACAGGCAGTAACTGTGGTGGCTTGTGGGTTGAGTGGAGGACTAATGAGTAGCTTGTAACAATTGACAAGTAGAATGGATGAGCTGTAAAAATATCTTTGGATGATTCTGCCAAAATTATTCTTTTGGAAATGTACAAGTTCGCAGAGAATATTGGCTTAATTGCCGAACTCCTCACCATTAGAACGATCTCCTGTTTCCTTTTGCCATTGTGCCTGTGATTGGTACTATATATAGCCCTTTCCAGAGTCCAGGCCCATTGTGGCTTTGTGTATCATATCCTCTTTGTGGTAATGGGAATCTTCACCATTTATACTTCATATAAGGAAAAAAGCATCTTTCTTGTGGCCAATAAAAAACATCCTACAGGGATGGATCTGATGTTATTTGGCAACTGTCCTCCAGGCTCAAAAGGTTCCATGACAAATGCACACTGAAGCTACACTTATCAGTGGAAGAACAAAGCAGCAGCGGGAGGCTGGTTTCACCAAGACTATGGCTAAGTTCCTTGAACACAATGGACACTGGTCTTGGATGCATAGGAGCATAAATATCCAGAGTCCAAGACAGTCTTGCCACAGAAAGAAAAGTAAAACAGTCAATTCTAAAAGCAACCGTCTCTCTACTGGATCAAATTACGGGGTAGGGGGTGAAAGTAGCAGTGAACTTAAAATGGGTTGAAAAAGAGTAAGAATTGTTACAAATGTCCTGAAATTTTAGACCATTCTGCATATATAGGCTTTCAAGCACAGATATGAGAAAACATAACTCTGATGTCTCACTGTAGTCTCCTTGATCTGCTGATGGTGCTTTTTGGTTTTTTTTTTTTTGCACGGGCAGGCACCAGGACTCAAACCCAATTCTCTGGCATGGCAGGCAAGAACTCTGCCTGCGGAGCCACCATCGCCCACCCAGATTGCATTGCTTTCATTTGCTTTTCTGCTAAATCATTTTTGCTGAAAGCCCTACAGACTTTTTTCTTCATAAGTAGCAGTATTTTATACAATGTAGCTTTGTGCCATGGAGCATTTAAAGAATCAGTTTTAAAAATTGTGAAACCTGTTGCTGGTTTGAGTTAATTCCAGTCTCAACAGCTGTTCCCTTTAGATATAACTTCTTGTGTATGACAGCTTTACTTCACACACTGTTTTCATGGGTATGTAAATATTTGACTTATGGAGGCTTAAAACAAGACAGCTTCCCCACCACCCCTGCAGATCCCAGGATAATTCTGATCCCAGAACAGGAATCTATGATGTTGGGACTCAGGAATCAGAATTGTTAAAAACTCTCCAATGATTCCAATGTGCTTCAAGGCTGTGAGCCACTGGTGTGAGTAAACAGCTGACTCTGCGCATTCCATGGCATCCGCAGACTAAATCTCCTGTGTACTCCCCTGAAAGAAACATAAAAGGCTGACAATAAAAACACACACATACAACCCCTCCACACCTTTTTAATTTGTTGAAAACAGATCTTCTGCCTGTTATATTTTGTGCACTTACCCAATTAAGGAAGCCAGTAGTATTTTTATTTGATACTATCTATGCTTTCCACTAGTGTATCCCTGTTTCTTTGTTTGTGCCCTTTATTAACTGTCATTTTCTAATTTTTTTCGATAAAATGAAAGAGGATATGGAAAAAATTCTTGGTAACCATTAAAACAATGAAAATAGAAGATATCACAACAAAACCAAATCAAATTACATATGATAGATACCACTTAGGTATTTTAGCTCCACCCTAAAACACCTTTCCTTACCCACATTCCAGTGGTTGACCAAGGGTAGGTTCTTTCTTTCTTTTTTTTTCCCTACTTCTGGCTACTGATATAGAAGTGGAGATACATGGACATCCTGGGAAATATTTTCTTTTAAAGAGGAAGGACTTGATTCATCCCAAGACAATGGAGTCTTTAGCCCTTTCCTGACTTCTCTCCCTGCCTGGAATGAGGCCATGATGTCTAGAGTGTAGCAGCCATCCTGTGCTCTTGAGTGACCGGCATGGGACCAAGGCCTAGAGAATCTCAACCACACTCTCACCCTGATATCATCAAATGGCTGAATCAAACCCAGGAGCTGCTTAAGTCCAAATAAACTCCAATTCCTTTATAACAGTTATAGTTGGCTTTTTTTTCACAAGTACGTTACACATTATATACTTATAAACAGGGGAAAAAGGAAGTGTAATCAACACAAAATAAAGGAATAAAAATTAAGAAAAAATACTGAATAAAAGCAAGCAACAATATGATAGTGTGAATAGGTCCAAATATATCAGCAGTCACAGTAAATACAAAACCCTGAAGCTCACATTTTATCACAGATTTTCAGAATGGAATTTCAAGCAATCCAACCATTTGATATTTGCAAGAGACACATATTTCAAAATAAAATATTGAGAAGTCAATATCAGCAAATGCAAATCAAAATAGAGTTGGCATCGTTATAGTGATGACATTTAAGGAATAGAATTTACTTAAGAACCACTGCAAGTGAGAAACATGATATTTCCTCCTGACGGAAAGAAGGCAACAAAACTGACCACAGGTTATCAACACCGAACAACAGAGCCCTGCAGTTTAGAAGTAAAAATGAGTAGGATCACAAGGAAAACAGACAACCCATCCTCATGTTGGGGTTCTAGAATGCTACTTTCAGAAACTGACAGACACACAGATAAAAGTAAAAAAGCCACTGCACTTGGTCAACAATATATCCACATGCAAATTAAATGAAGTTGGACTCATACATAGCTCCATGTAAAAATTAATTCAAAATGATTCAGAGATCTAAATATAAGAATTAAACTTATTCTTAGGAGGAAACATAAGTACAACTATTTTATTTGACACCAAAAGCACAAGAGCCAAAGAAAAAGTAGATAAGATAGGTTTCATCAAAATTTAATTTTTTTGTGAGTCAAAGGACACCATCAAAAGTGAAAGACAATGCACTACATGAGAGAAATATTTGTAAATCATATATCTGATAAGGTTCTTGTATTGAGGATATATAAAGAACTACTACAACTCAACAATAAAAAGAAAAGTCAGAGCGGGCCACGGTGGCTCAGCAAGCAAGAATGCTCACCTGCCATCCAGAGGACCCGGGTTCGATTCCCGGTGCCTGCCCATGTAAAAAAAAAAAACAACAAAAAAAAGAAAAGTCATCCAGTTAAACATAGGCAAAAGATATAAATAGACATTTCTCCAAAGGAGAGAGCTATAAGAACATGAAAATTACCTTAATGTCCTTTGTCTATATGGAAATGCAAATCAAAACCAAAACGAGATACCGCTTCTCCCCCTCAGGTAACTATAATAAAAAACAAACAAAAACTGTAGATGAGGATGTGGAGGAATTGGACCTTCTTACATTCCTGGGTGGAGTGTAGAACAGTGCAGCTGCTGGGGAAATCAGTTTGGCAGTTCCTCAAAAAGTTAAACATAGAGTTACCATTTAACCTGATAGCAGTACCTTCCTAGCTGTATATACGCACAAGAGAATTGAAAATATATATTCACATAAAACCCATACACAAATGTTCACAACACATTTTTTGTAGTATAATATAACATATACAAAACAAACAAAGAAAGAAAAAAGCAATAGTTTTCAAAGCACTCTTCAACAAGTGGTTACAGGACAGATCCCAGAATTTGTCATGGGCTACCATACCATCATCTCAGATTTTTCCTTCTCGTGGAGACAGAACGTAAGAGGCTAGAAGGAATAAGTATTTTTTTTATCATCATAATTGACTTTTTTTTTCTATTTTGTGAAAAATAACATATATACGAGAAAGCAATAATTTTCAAAGCACAGCACAACAAGTACTTCTAGAACAGATTTGAGAATGGGTTACAATTCCACCATTTTAGATTTTTACTTCTAGCTGCTCTAAGATACTGGAGAGCAAAAGACATATCGAATTTAATGATTCAACAGTCATATTCATTTGATATAACCTACCTTCTCTGTAGAACTCCACCATCACCTCTGATCTTTCTATCCCACTCTTTAGGGGTATTTGGGCTATGGGCCATTCTAATTTTTCATGTTGGAAGGGGCTCTCAATAATATGGGGTAGGGAGGTTGAACTAGCTGATGTTCTGGAGAGGCTGGGCCCTCTCGGTTTTAGGACTTATCTGGTCCGGGCCCCATCTGGAGGTTGTAGGTTTCTGGGAACTTACTCCAGTGCATGGAACCTTTGTAGAATCTTATATATTGCCCAAGGCATTCTTTAGGATTGGCTGGAATGGTTTTGGTTGGGGGTGGGCAAGTTATGATAGGTAGCGATGTCTAACTGAGGCTTGTGTAAGAGTGACCTCCAGAGTAGCCTCTCCACTCTATTTGAACTATCTCAGCCACTGATACTTCGTGAGTTAAACTTCTTTCCCCCCCTTTTGTTCCAGTTGGTTTTGTCCCATAGTTCTAGGGCCAGACTCATTCCTGGGTTCATCTCCCACATCGCCAGGGAGACTTTCACCCCTGGATGTCATGTCTTACGTAGCGGGGAGGGCTATGATTTCACTTGCAGAGTTGGGCTTAGAGAGAGTGAGGCCACATCTCAGCAACATAAGAGGCCCTCCAGAGATAACTCTTAGGCATTTCTATAGGTAGGCTAAGCTTCTCCACTACATGCATAAGCTTCACAAGAGTAAGCCTTACGATCAAGGGCTTGGCCTATTGATTTGGGTGTCCCTAATATTTGATACAATATTAGGGGTTTCTCCAGTGGTAAAGTTTAATAGTTCCATCTTTTTGTCCCCATCCATCAAGGGATTCTGCCAATGCTTTAATATATTCTAGGATGATCGGCTTCGTTCTTATCTCTAAATACCAGGTTACACGTATAACAGCACAGTTTTTATGCTAATCTAAAAGTGAAAATAGCCCAATGTCCTTCATCTGATAAAATGGGTAAACAAAATGTAGTCTATCCATACGATGGAATATCATTTATTCTTACATGTGAATGAAGTTCTGATATATGCTATAACATGGATGAACCTTCAAACCATTAGCCTAAGTGAATGAGGCCAGTCATTGATATTGTAGAGTGTGATTCCATTCATATGAAGTATACAGGGTGGCAAATCCATAGAGACAGAAAGTAGATTAGAATTTGCTAGGGGTTGGGGGGAGGGGAGAATAGGGAATTGGGAATGACTGCTAACAGGTATTGGGTTTCTTTTTGGGGTGATGGAAATTTCCTGGAATGAAATAGGATTGTTGGTTTGCAAAACATTGTGAATATACTAAAAACCATTACACCTTAAATGGTACAAATTTTAAAATGTACACCTTAAAAAGACAAATTTTATGTTGTGGGGAAACTCAAAAATGACAACTGCAAATAAATTAGGCTATAGAGTACTTGCCTAATACCAATAAGAACTGTATCATCTACCAACCTACCCACCTGCTTATTTTCTTCCTTCCCTCCCACCCGCCTTCCCTCCTAATAGCCTTCTTTCCTTCTCTCTTTCAAAGAATTAGGCCATAAAGTAAGTCTCAACAGAATTAAATACTTTATTTCATACAGAATCCTATAATTTCAATGCAATAAAGAAGCTTGATATTGACAAAAGTGCCCCCACCAAATGCTTCACGTAGAAACTGGCAAAAAGAGACATTCCCCCAAAATTCCAGGTTGAAAGCAGGAAATGGCTGAATATTTAGAAGTGCCCAGTAATGAAAGCACCACTTATAAACACATTGAAATTTGTCATTCAATGTATGTATTAGAATAATCCTATCTTTGATAAATTAACAAAAGAAAAATGGAGATGATCTACAGAACTCTAAACTGGTTGAAAAGATAAAACTCTGGCAGGGATGATTAAGATAAGAGAGAGACATCACAAAAGAGATTATGGAAAAAAGAGGTATTACAGCTAATTTGTCTACTGTATATGCAATATTACCAAATAGTGAAAGGTACAGAAAATCTTGAATCAGTTGGATATTCTGGGAAATTATTACACTTCAGGAAAATAGGAGCTTTTGAGATTCCTTCATACTCCTTTTCCACCAAACACATCAACTGTCAAGATGATCCTTCCTACTTTAGAGAGTTCAGTGAACCTTCAGTTCATTAAGATTTATGGAAGATTTCATTTGTTTTCTTTTAATTTTTTTCATTATTTGCATGAAGTGGCTTTCATAACTCCGTTGACACATTTTTCTGTCTGTCAAGGTGGTCTGAGAATCATGCAGTATAAACACACTATTATATTAGGAAACTATTTTTTCATTTAATGTTTTTCACTTCATGGCAGAACATCTAGGGATGAGTTAAAGGGAAGAAGTGAGGACCAGTTTTGCTGTACATGTGGCTCCGTGTCTGAACTGCTATTCTGTCTCATTGGTCTGCCTATTCATAAACCAGTGTCACAGTCTTAATGACAGGGAATTTATCAAATATTTTTATTTTTCTTGGGAACAGACCCCCACTCCACAATTTACTTTTCTTTTACATGGATTTTCTGATTATTCTTATTTAGTTATTTCTCACATAAACTTTACCATCAATTTATGTAACTTGTGAAAAAAGAAGTTGTTCGTATTTATATCAGGGTGCGTGAAATGTACAAATTAACTTTGTGAGACAGCTTTTGAATTAGTCTTCATTTCCAAGAAAATTCTATATCGTTCCATTTGTTCCAATCCACTTTTGTAAATTTCAGGAAGGTTTTAAAGTTTTCCCCATATAAATTTGCACACTTATTCAGTATTTTAATTAAAAAACGCGTTTTGTTGCCATTGCATGTGGGTCAGCTTTTCATTACGCACCTAAACTTTTATAGTCTGTGCGTGTGAAGGTGATCCTTGCCCACAGCCCACTGCGGGGAGGGGAGGGGACCAGGACGAGGATCTGACAATCCCTGGTATAAGGATAGAAGCTAATGATACGGAACGTAGACAAGCCAGTGTCATGGCTCTGTAGAATCATTTCCTTTTGTATCCTCAGTGGTAAGTGGAGTCTTGTTTGAGATTTCTGGTGTCTATAGTTTGGACAGGCCCAGAGAAAGGAGCAAGTGAAGATCATGAGTCACTGTTTGCGAGGTTCAAGGTGCTGTAGTGTGGCGATGGTGCCTCCTTCTAATTTTTTAATTTTTTAACTTTTTTATTGTATAGTATAATATATATATACAAAGCAAAGAAAGAAAAAAGCAATAGCTTTCAAAACTCTCTTCCACAACTAGTTACAGGACAGATCCCAGAGTTTGTGATGGGCTGGAATATGAACCTCTCACATTTTTCCTTCTACTAGCTTCAGAATATAGGAGGCAAGCGGGCTTAAATATTTCTTTTTTATCATGACATTCGACTTTCTTTCTTTTTTTTGTGAAGAATAACATATAAAAAAAAAGCTATATTTTTAAACACAGCACCATGATTAGTTGTAGAATATATTTCAGAGGTTGACATGGGGAACAATTCCACAATTTTAGGTTTTTACTTCTAGTTGTTCTAAGATACTGGAGACCAAAAGAAATATCAATTTAATGATTCAGCAATCATATTCATTTGTTAAATCTTATCTTTCCTGTATAATTCCACCATCTTTGAACTTGCTATGCCTGTCTTTTTTTTTTTTTTTTACTTTTTTATTGTGCAGTATAACGTATATATAAAGCAAAGAAGGAAAAAAGCAATAGTTTCAAAGTCCTCTTCAACAAGCAGTTACAGGACAGATCCCAGAGTTTGTCATGGGTTACCATACAATCCTCTCACATTTTTCCTACTGGCTGCTCCAGAGTATAGGAGGCTAGAGGGCATGAATACTTTTTTTGGTATCACAATTGACTTTTTTTTTCTTCTTTTTTTGTGAACAATAACATATATACAAAAAAAGCTAATATATTTCAAAGCACAGTACCACAATTAGTTGAGTTTGGTATGCCTCTCTTTAGGGGTGTCTGGGCTATGGCCATTCTAACTTTTTCATGTTGGAAGAGTCTGTCACTAATATGAGGTAGGGAGATGGAACTATCTGACATTCTACAGAGGCTAGACTGTCTGGGTTTCAGGATTTATCTGGTCCAGTGACCCATCTGGAGGTTTTAGGTTTCTGAAAAGTTACACTAATGCGTGGAACTCCTATGGAATCTTATATATTGCCCTAGGTGTTCTTTCGGATTGGCTGGAATGGTCCTGGCTGGGGTTTGGCAGGTTATGATACCTAGTAATTCTGACTGAAGCTTGCGTAAGAGCAACCTCCAGAGTAGCCCCTCACCCTATTTGAACTCTCTCTGGCATTGATACTTTATTAGATACATTTATTTTCCCCTTTTAGTCAGGATAGAATTGTTGATCCCACCGTGCCAGGGCTGGATTCATCCCTGGGAGTCATCTCCCATATCACCAAAGAGACTTTCACCCCTGGATGCCACGTCCCAGGTAGCGGGTAGGGCAATGAATTCACTTGCAGAATTGGGCTTAGAGAGAGTGAGGCCACATCAGAGCAACAAAGGAGGTCCTTCAGAAGTAATTCCTGGGAATACCTACAGGTAGGCTAACCTTCTCTGCTACCTACATAAGCTTCATAAGAATAAGCCTCAAGATCAAGGGCTTAGCCTATTGATTTGGGTGTCCCTAGTGTATGACAGCATCAGGGGATTTCTTGATGGTGAAATTTAATAGTTCCATATATTTTCTCCCAACCCTCAATACATTTTAATTATCTGCATAATATACTCTAGGATGATCCAGGCATCACATTAAGCTCTACAGGATTAAGGGACCTCTTTCTTATTCTGAGCTCCCGTTGTTCAAATGGGCTATAGACATAGGTTGAGTTAGATTATGTGCTACAGAAAATTTTGGTTCCAGACCAAATAAACCTTTCTTCCTTTGGTCTCAAAGAGTATGTGCAGTTCTAAAATATAGACATTGTCTTCCTTATCCCTGTGTTTTGAATTACTTTAACCCCTACGTGGTCAGTTTTGTTCTTATCTCTAAATATCAGGTTGTATATATCAGCCTCTTGAAATCCAGAAATGATAATTACCACTCCAGACTAAATGTGTCTGCTATAAAAGCTTACTGTTTAGGCCCCTGTTTTCTGTTTTCAGTGGGATGTTGGAATTTTTAAATTTTGATTTAATTAACACACCAAAACAATATACAAACATTCCATACAAACATGAACATTCTTAACATACGAACATCCATGCATGTTTACAATCAGTGGCTCACAATATCATCACATAGTTGTGTATTTATCATCAGGTCAGGTCTTGAAGTGTGATCTCCCCTCAGACACCTGCAGCCTCCTACCCTGGGATGTCTCACCCTGATCCTAGAATTTCTAAGGAATAGGAGATGATGCCAGATCCTTGAGTCCAGGCTGATGTCTGGGGTCTGCACTGCCTCCCCCACAAAGACTGTCCTGTCCTTTTTCCTGATGGACACATGAATGTTGCTTGAATGGCCCGTGAGAGGTGATGGACAGTTCCTGAAGGTTCTCACTTTCCCACACAGACCCCCCAAACACACACATGACCCACCACCCCATCTCTGACCATGAGGTCACGCTGAAGTGCTGGGCCCTGGGCTTCTACCCGGCGGAGATCACACTGACCTGGCAGCGGGAGGGGGAGGACCAGACCCAGGACACGGAGTTTGTGGAGACCAGGCCTGCGGGGGATGGAACCTTCCAGAAGTGGGCAGCTGTGGTGGTTCTCCCTGGAGAGGAGCAGAGATACACGTGCAATGTGCAGCATGAGGGGCTGTCTGAGCCCCTCACCCTGAGATGGGGTAAGGAGGGGAAGAAGTGTGGGGCGTCTTCTCAGGAAAAGCAGGGGCCCTTCTGAGCTCCTCCAGCAGGGTCAGGGCCCCTGACCCTCCCTTCCCTTCTCAGAGCCACCTGCAGAGTTCACCATCTCCTTCGTAGTAATTGTGACTGGCCTGGTTCTCCTTGGAGTTACAGTGCCTGTGGTGGCTGGAATTGTGATCTGGAGGAAGAAGAGCTCAGGTAGGAAAGGGGGCAGGGGTCTGAGGGTTCTTGTGGAATTGCTGCATTTCCAGCCTTGGGTAGCAGTTTTCCCTGTCCCCTCCCCTGGTCCCATGAAGCCCCTCCTCACACATGTGCTGATCCAGTCTGGGACCTGCCAGCTGCACTAATTTGGATAATGTTACTCCAATGAGGATATTGAGGCATCTGTTCCCAGAAGTGAGAGGGAAGGTCCCTGCTGAGGACAGACGTCCATGAGGGCAGATAGTCCTGTCCCTACATGTCTCCTTTCCTCACGGTTCCTGATCCTGCCCTGGGTCTGCAGTCACAGTTCTGGAAACTTCTCTGGGATCCAGGACTAGATCTCCAGGACCTCAGGTCATGCCTCTCACTAGTTGTTTTTTC
Organism: Tamandua tetradactyla; assembly: GCF_023851605.1. Lineage (NCBI taxonomy): Eukaryota > Metazoa > Chordata > Mammalia > Pilosa > Myrmecophagidae > Tamandua > Tamandua tetradactyla. The sequence goes on along the minus strand of NC_135331.1, from coordinate 87,038,318 downwards.
CCACAGGATGAAAAGGAGGGAGCTACACTCAGGCTGCTGGTAAGTGGTGGAACGAGGGGGAGGTTGAATGGAGGGTGTATGTCTGATCCCTGAGATTTTGGGGGAGTATAGACGGGAGCCCACGGGGCAGCTCACCCACCCATAATTCCTCCTTTTCTCACATCTCCCTTTTTCGCTTGACCATATCCTGTTTTTGTTCCTCCACAGGCAGCGACAGTTCTCAGGGCTCTGATGTGTCCCTCACGGCTTCTAAAGGTGAAACCCTGGAGGGCCTGAACTGGGAGAGGGGTTGGGGCAGAGAGGACACGCCTGGGTGATGGGGATTCCTTGGATTTGCACATTTTATATGTGTGGAGGGCTGTTCATAATGTCAACATTTACAATGACCGTCCTAAATTATTTCTTGATTATCTTCTTCTGTAGTGTGAGACCCTGTCTTCTGTGGGACTGAGTGATACAAGATTTCTTCTCTCCCTGACTCCTGACTTCTCTTTCTGCAGCTGGTGTCGGCACGTGTCTGCATTCCTACACATTTAATGTGAGGATGTGGACAGACTAGCCCACACTTCCCCACCACTCCATCCCCCTTCCCACTCTATCCCCCATGGACCTGTGCTCCCTTCCCCAGACCCACCTTCCTGATCCAGCAGAGGTGGGGCAGGGACGCGTCCATCTGTGTCTTAACTCTGGTTGCACAAACTGCACCTTCTTACTACCCTATGAATATAAGAATCTGAATTCCTTTTTGCAAATTCTTTGCCATTAAATGGGGTTGGTGGGTTAATTAAAGGAGAGGAACATTCCTGATATATGAGAGAAAGTAAATGTAGGAACTGAGAACCTTCCAGAATCCGTGTGTTTGCTGTGCTGAGTGTAGCAGGTGGGACAGGAGATGGCTGCGGGGAGCTGAGGGTGGACGGGGCCTGTGTCCAGTCGATGCTCAGGACATCGTGGGCTTTGATTTGGTCACTCCTCAGCTGGACCACCCTCACTGCCCCTCGTCCTCGTCCCTTTAATAAGATTTTGTCCCACAAGGACTGTGGTCACAGGGGCTCAGACATCGCCTGGGCCTCGTCCCGTCTGCAGGACCGTGGGCCACGAGGGCTTGGTGTGGCCGGGTCAGCCCCCGCTCAGGCCTAGGTCTGGTCTCGGTCCTCATCGTGGGTGTGTTTATTGCTGATTCTTCATTTTCTTAGAGGACTGTGGTCAGCCTTGCTCTCGTGCACCAGTCCTGGGCTCCTCCTCCCCTGGGTGTCCCCGTCTCTGATGGCAGCGGGACTCGTGTGTCCTGTCATTGTCCCCACGAGAAACAGGGCGGCCCCTGAGCACAGGAGTCTGTGGTATAGAGAGACTAATTCTCAGCCTGGTCCAGCTCCTGCCTCCACTTGGGCTGTTCTCTGGATTGCTCTTTCCACGTTTTCCCAAATATTTTTTAAGCAGTCAGGTTCTAACATTAGCAGAGAGGGGGGATGTGATAGTTTTTAGTCTGGGATAAATTCCTGTTAGGTTTCTGTCTTTTCTGTTCGCCCACCCTCTCCCCCTGCCCTTAGCTGTTGCATTCCTTGTGCTGGGTCCAGTCTAAGCTCCTGAATTTATAAAGCTGTGTCTAGTACAGATTCCCATCTGGTTGTAATACAGGGTCCACAGCCTAGAATCGTTCTTGCCTGAAAAGGGAATGAAGTTGTGTGCTGCGGGGTGGGTGTGAGTGGAGGGTTGAGCACATTCGTGAGAACAGGTAGAGGCGGCGTTAATGTCAGCGTGAGTGGATGCTGTGCAGCAGCTGCCTCAGGACAGCATTTGGATTGAGGCTACATTAATGAGGTGTTGTCTCTGGAATAAGGAGGTGGTCTGCAGTGATCGTCCCCTACACAGATATTTGTTGAGTACTGGCTATAGCACGGTATTTTTTTACCTGTGAAATATGAGTAAATTACAAATAGGGAACAATCACCAGCCTCGTGGAAGATCAATTCTAATGGGAAGAAGCAGGCTGTGTTCTGTAAGCTTAGGAAATTAGGAAAGTGCCATGGGGAAGGTGAGTGCAGGGTGTGAGTGTTTGTGGGGTGGGAGGGAAGGAAGATGCCACACTGAGAAGGAGGCGTGTGAGGAAAGGTGGGAAGGACAGTCAGGAATTAGCTCTGAGCGTGTCAGGAGCAAGGTCTTCCCAGGCAGGGCAACAGCCAGTGCAAAGGCAGTGGAGGCTGTGCCTGTTGGAAGCCGTTATGTGCGCCTGAAAAGCCATGTTTTAATCCTGATCCAGTCTTGTGAGGGCAGCCGTTTCTTTTCTTTTTGTTTAACAATTTTTTTTATTGTGAATAATAAGTTATATAGAAAAAAGCAGTAAATTTCCAAGTACGTTTTAACAGGTAGTTATGTAACAGATTTTAAGGTTTGGAATGGGGTACAATTCCAGAATTTTTCATTTTTTCTTCTAGCTGCTCCAAGACACTTGAGAACAAAAGAAATTTCAATATATTGATTGAGCAGTCATATTCATTTGTTGAATCCTACCTTCTCTAGTACACTGTTCCTTCTCTTTATTTTTTCTTTTATGTGAAAAATGATGTACATACGAACAAACAATAAATTCAAAACACATGGCAGCAATCAGTTGTAGAACAGATGTCAGAGTTTCGTATGGGTTACAATTCCACAGATTTAGGTTTTTATTTCTAGCAGCTCTAAAAGAAATATCAATATACTAATTCAGCACTCATATTGATTTGTTAAATCTGACCTTCTCTGGATAACTCCACCATCACCTTTTTTCTTTCTCCCCTCTTCAGGATAGCTATGGCCATTCTAACTTTTTCATGTTGAAAGGGGCTGTTGATAATATAGGATAGGGGGATGGAACTAGTTGATATTCTGGAAAGGCTGGCCCCTCTGCATTTCTGGACTTTTCTGGTCCAGGACCCATCCGGAGGTTTTAGGTTTCTGGAAAGTTGCCCTAGTACATGGAACCTTTGCAGAATCTTTGCCCTAGGTATTCTTTAAGATTGGCTGTAATAGTTTTGATTGGGATTTCACAAATTAGCAGTGTCTAACTGAAGCTTGCGTTAAGAGTGACCAGATTAACTTCTCGACTCTATTTGAACTCTGTGAGCCTCTGATACCTTATTTATTACACTTCTTTTCCCTCTTTTGGGCAGGATGGTATTTTGATCCCACAGTGCCAGTACCCCACTCATCCCTGGTGGTCATCTCCCATGCCACCAGGGAGACTTTCACCCCTGTATGTCATGTCTTGCCTATGGGAGAGGGCAACAGTTTCACTTGCAGATTTGGGTTTAAAGAGAGATTGGCCACAGTTAAGCAACAAAAGAGGTCCTCCAGAGGTTACTATTAGGTATAATTTTAGGTAGGTAAGCTTCTCTAGTACATACATAAGTTTCATGGGAGCAAGCCTCAAGATCAAGAGCTTGGCCTATTGATTTGGGTTTCCAAATTTAGATACAGTATTGTGTTTCCCTTTGGTAAAGTTTAGTAGTTCCATATTGTTTCTCCCATCCCTCGAGGGACTTTTCCATTACATTAAGCTATACAGGATTAAAAGGGCAGCCATTTCTTTTACTCCTGATTCATTGTTGTAGGGTAGAAACTTTTGATTGCATCATCTCCATGGAGCTGTAGCTGTGAGCTTTTGATTAGATGGAGATGTGACTCCACCCATTCCAGGTGGGTCTTGATTAGTTTACTGGAGTAACTTTATAAGAGGAAACATTTTGAGGAGTGGTCAAAGCAGATGCAAATACTTAGAGAACAGTTGCTTCAGAGCCAGCATGAGACCAAGGGCTCAGCCAACGACCACCTGTGTTCCCATGAGATACTAAGCAGGACAGAATCCAGAGTTGTGTTCCAGAGGAGCTAAGTGGAGTTCCACAGATGCCAAGTGAGGAACCCACACATGAAACAGAGGCTGAAGCAATGGAACCTAGGAGCAAGGGACCAGCAGATGTCAGTCATCTGGCAGAGGTGTTCTGGAAGTCATCACCTTTTCTTGAGTAAAGGTAACCTCTTGGTGCCTTAATTTGGACATATTCTCAGCCTTTGGACTGTAAACTTGCACCTGAGTAAATCCCTTTTGTGAAAACCTTTCCATTTCTGGTGTTTTGCATTCTGGCAGCTAAAAAACTAATGCAATGAGTAACTGAGAGGAGAGCAGCGTAAGGTGTGGTGGACTGAACTGTGTACCCTAGTTTGGACATGTCCTTGGTCTGGATATGTGTTCTGGTGGGTGTGGACCTATAGTAACTAGGATCTCTTCAAGATGTTACTTCATTCAAGGTGTGGCCCCACCAAATCAGGCTCTGCTTTCATCTGGATTACTGGAGTCCTTTATAGGCAGAGTGAAAGTCAGATGGAGAGGGAAGGCAGGAGAGACACCATGTACATTGCCACATGACAGAAAAACCAAAGACTGAGGTTCTCCAGAATCTAACCCCAGACAGCCAAAGTATTGGCTGTCTGGGAAGTATTGGATTCAGGTTTTATATGTATATATGTATATTTTTAACTTTTTATCATGTAACATAACATATATACAAAGGAAAGAAGGAAAAATGCATTAATTTTCAGGGCACTTTTCAACAGGTAGTTACAAGACAGATTCTAGAATTTGTCATGGGCTACCATACTATACTCTCAGATCTTTCTTTCTAGTTTCTCCAGAATATAGGAGATAATGCTAAAAATATTTTTTATCATTACAATCAAATTTTTTTCTTTTTTGTAATAACATACATACAAAAAATCAATGGCTTTCAAAGCACAACACGACAATTAGTTGTTGAGCAGAGTACAGAATTTGGTATGGGTTACAATTCCACAACTTTAGGTTTTTACTTCTGGCTGCTCTAAGATACTGGAAACTAAAAGAAATATCAGTTTAATAATTCAGCAATCATATGCATTTGTTAAACTCTATATTCTCTGTATAACTTCACCATCACCTTTGATCCTTCTATTCCATTCTTTGGGAGTATTTGGTCTATGGCCATTCTAAATTTTCCATGTTGGAAGGGGCTGTTAATAATATGAGATGAGAAGACAGAACTATTTGATGTTCTGGAGAGGATGGCCCCTCGAGGTTTCAGGGCTTATCTTGTCCAGGAACCCATGTGGAGGTTGTAGATTTCTGGAGAGTTACCCTCGTGCATGAAACCTTTGTAGAATCTTATATATTGCCATAGGTGTTCTTTAGGATAGGCTGGAATGGTTTTGGTTGGGGTTTGGCAAGTTACAACGTGTAACTGAAGCTTGCATAAGAGTGACCTGCACTCTGCAGTCTCTCGACTCTATTTGAACTCTCTCAGCCACTGAGACTTTATCAGTGACACTTCTTTTTCTATTTCCCTCTTTTGGTCAGGATGGAATTGTTGATCCCACAGTGCCAGGACTGGAATCATCTCTGGTTGTATTTTGAAGGTTGATTTTCAGGATTTCCTAATGGATTGAATTTGGTGAATGAACCAAGAAAAATCAAGGAGGATACCCAAAATTTCGGACTAGGTGAATAGAAAGATGGAGTTGCCATCAGCAGAAACGGGGAAGACTGTGAAAGGTTCATAGTTGCAGAACCGGCAACACAGGTGTTTGGTTTATGAAATTGTGACTCTGAGATGTCTATCTGAAATGCATTGAGATTGTGTTACTGCAAGCATGGCACTTTCTATAGAAGGGCCTGCTTGATCTGGCGCTACAAAGGAGAAACATGCCTCTCAGTGTGAAGGCGATTTACTGCAAGTGCACTTTGCAAGGAACTGGAGGAATCTTCCCTAACCAGTTCAGAGTGGGCATGTGAGTTAGTGTTTTTATAGTCCAAGAGAGGTGGGAGTGGTCAAAAAGTAATGTCCACATGATGCATTCTTGTTAAGTCTGCGATGATGGTGGATTTTCTTGAGGAATCTTTGTTGTTTCTCCTGCAGTGAGCACTCCTCCTTTTGGAACTAAGACCTGCAGAGCTTAAGGTTTCAGGGATAGGAAACAAAAATTTTCCTAGTGGATCTATGGAGTGATGATGAGTGGTGCCACTCCCATTTCCACCCCTGATTCGTGGAGCCGTGAATCCTGGCCATGGGAGAAACAGCACCATAGAGTGGATGCTGATTCAGCACATACACAACCTCCTGGAGAACACTGTCCCAGCCCTGCAACTTATTCCCATGTAGTTGGCACTGCAATTGGGCCTTCAAAAGACCATTCCACTGTTCCATGAACCTAGTTGTCACTGGATGATGGGGAACATGGTAAGACCAGAGAATTCCATGAGCACGTGCCCGTCCTTGCCTACATTTTCTGTGGAGTGGGTTCCTTAATCAGAAGCAATGCTATGTAGAATATAATGATGGTGGATAAGGCATTTTGTAAGTCCATGGATGGTAGTTTTTGCAGAAACATTGTGTGCAGGGAACGCAGGCTGATCACCTCGGCAAATGGTGCCATATTGGGGTCTGAGTGTGTGTCTCTGTTCCTGGGAGGTTGGGCATCAGCAGTGGCCATGGCCAGGTCAGCTTGATGAGTGGAGGTCCATGCTGGTGATCCCATGCATAACCTCCATCCTTACCACCATACCCAATTTGTTCATGAGCCCAGTGGGCAATCGCAGGAGTGGAAGAGGAAAGAGGATGACTTGCATCCACAGGACAGCTCATCTTATCTACTTGATTATTAAAGCCTTTCTCTGCTGATGTCACTCTCTGGTGAGCATTAACATAGGACACAAGTATCTTCAAGTTCTTTCCCCACTCCAAAAGTCTATCCTTATACCTCTTCCCCAGATCTCTTTGTCATCAGTTTCCAAACATGCTCCTTCCAAGTCCCTGACCACCTAGACAAACCATCAGCAACAATGAGTCAGTATACAGATGCAATTCTGGGCAATTATCCTTCTAAGAAAAATGAACAACCAGGGGCACTGCTGGAAGTAGCACCCACTGGGAAGATTTACACTCACTACCATCTTTTTTTTCCCTTTTTATTTTTTTCCCTATAATATAGCTGTATATTCATCATCATTATCATTTCTTAGAACATTTGCATCAGTTTAGAAAAAGAAAAAGAAAATGGAAAAAAGATCCATACATACCATACCCCTTACCCCTCCCTTTCATTGATCACTAGCATTTCAATTAACTAAATTTATTTTAACATTTGTTCCTCCTATTATTTATTATTTTTAAATCCATATGTTTTACTCATCTGTCCATAAGGTAGATAAAAGAAGCATCAGATACAAGGTTCACCACTGTCTTTTAAGGACATCTCAGAATGGGATTGTAGTGCTACAGTTGTTCACTTCCATTTTGGTCCCTGCATATCATGCAGAACCATCTATAAACCAGGCCTGAGTTTTCTCTTTCTCAGTCAACTGCCTGTAAGGAACTCCCCAAGAGGCCATAGCTCTGGTGTGGGAAAGAGAAGATAATGTGACAGGAGTGTGGGCCATATACATTTGGGCCACTTCTTCATGTAACCTACTTATGCCTCCAGAACCTGATTGAGCCCTGTCTCTAGTATACCATTTCCAATTTATGATGGAGTGCTGCTGCCCAACTTTATGGCTTGGTGGGTCAGAGAACATCCACGTCATGATAAGCAACTCAGGTCTTATGGTAACTTGGTGGCCCATAGTTAGGTATTCAGCCTCTAGTAAGGCCTAGAAGCAGTTGCTTCCCAAAAGGAGAGTAGTTATCTTCAGAAGATGGCAAAGCTTTGCTCCAAGATCCTAAGGGTCTGTGTTGTGATTCTCCTATAGGGGCCGGCCAAAGTCTCCAGACAGCATTCCTATTTGCCACTGACACTTCATCACCATTGGATCTGCTGGATCATATGGCCGAAGTGACAAAGAAGCTTGCAAAGCAGCCAGGACCCGTCATAGAGCCTCCTTTTGTTCTAGTCCCCACTCAAAACTGGCAGCTTTTTTTGTCATGTGGTAAATGGACTGTAGTAGTACACCCAAATAAGGAATATGTTGTCTCTCAAATCCAAGAGGCCAACTGGGCATTGTGCCTCTTGTTTTGGTCATAGGAGGGGCAAATGCAACAGCTTATCCATCATCTTAGAAGTGATATCTTGACATGCCCCTCACCACTGGGCACCTAGAAATTTCACAGAGGTGGGAGACTCTTGTATTTTGTTGGGTTTATCTCCCATCCCCTGACCTGTAGATCCCTTATGAATAAGTCTGGAGTATTTGTTACTTAGGTCCAATCAGCATGATAACATCAATATAATGGACAAGTGTGATGTCTTGGATGAGGGAGAAACATTCAAGTTCCCTGCAGATTGTGACATAGGGCTGGAGAGTTGATACACCCCTGATGCAGGACAGTGGAGGTATACTGCTGACTTTGCCAACTGAATGCAAACTATTTCTGTTAGCCTTTACTGACAGCTATTGAGAAAAGAGCATTTGTCAGATCAATAGCTGCATACCAGATACCAGGCAGTGTGTTATTTGCTCAAGCGATGATACCACATCTGGAACAACAGCTGCAATTGGAGTCACCACCTGGTTATGTTTATGATAATCCATGGTCAACCACCAAGTCCCATCTGTTTTCTGCACTGGCCAAATACGAGAGTCGAATGGGGATGTGGTGGGAATCACGACCCCTGCATCCTTCAAGTCCTAAAGAGTGGCACTAATCTCTGTAATCCCCCAAGGAATTTGGTATTGATTCTTATTCACTATTTTGCCAAGTAGAGGCAGTTCTAGTGGCTTCCACCTGACCTTTCCCACCATAATAGCCCTCACTCCATGAGTCAGAAAACCAGTGTGGAAATTCTGCCAGTTGCTGAGTATGTTGATTCCAATTATGCATTTTGTAACTGGGGAAATGACCACAGAATGGGTCTAGGGACCCCCTGTAATGCACTTGAGTTAAAACTCTGTCAATCACCTGAGTTCCAGAAGCTGCTACTACTCTGACTGGTGGACCAGTGTGATGTTTTGGGTCTCTTGGAATTAGTGTCACTTCTGAGCCAGTGTCTAATAATCTCTGAAATATCTGATCATTTTCTTTTCCCCAGTGCACAGTCACCTGGTGAAAGGCCATATGTCTCCTTGGGGAAGGCGGGGAGGAAGGTTAACAGTGTAAATTTTGGGCAGTGTAAAAGGGTCCTTTGCCTTGGATATCGGGCCCTTCTCTTATTTAAGGGGCTCTCTGTCTGAAAACTGTCTCAAGTCTGGAAACTGATTAAGGTGTCATGATTCCCTGTTTTTGAAATTCAAGTTAGACTTCTGTTCACTTGGCCTAGAAATCTGCTTCTACAGCTCAAACAAGAATTTAGTAGACCATCTATTTTACTTCTAGGTACCCATGATCTACTAGCCAATGCCGCAAGTCTCTGTGTGTCAGATTATCTTGACTGCTGCTTTGAGTCTGCTGTCTGTGATGGTGGCCATGTCCACCTTTTCTATGGTGATTAACTAACACCACATGGCTTCAGCCAACTCAAGATCTGATCATCCCCATTGAGTTTAAGAATTCCACTCAGTGACAGCAGTTTCCACAATAATATCTGACCTACAGAGAAGGGCAACTACAGAGCTTTTCAGGGATGATGGTGATAGTTTCAAATTTTATTTCTGAAGGTTCTGATGAAAGATGTGTCCACTGGATACTCCTGGGTAGTGTGAGCAGGTCTTCCATGGTAAACCTACTCTAATATTCCCATCTTTCTAAACCTCTGGATCCCCTCATCTACATAATACCATTTTTAATACCTCAAAGATTGTGCTTCACTGAATGACAGTGTATGATAATTTCAGATCTAGGCATTCATTCCTTTGGAGCCCCCTCATTTTATTTAAAGAAGAAATGAGAAGTTTTGCTCATAAGATGGCATTCATACACGCTGTCTCCATTGTGAATTCTCCCATGTTGTCTGAAGACATATCAATGAAGGCTTTCCCACATGTGTGGCATTCATAGAGTTTCTCTGCAGTGTGTGCACTCTAAGCTCATCTAAAATAAGAGTAACCCCTGAAGGCTTTTCCACCTAGGTGACATTAAGAGGATTTCATTTGCATGATTTTCTCATTGTCTAAGGGTACAACAAAGACTGTAGGCTTTCCCACATCTGTCACATTCATAAGACTTCTCTTCAGTGTGACTTCTCTCATGTTGTAGAAGGTGAGAAGGTTGACTGAAGGTTTTCCTGCACGGTTGACATTCACAGGGTTTCCAGTGTGATTTCTCATATTGAAGATGAGAACATTGACTGAAGCCTTTCCCACACTGATGACATTCAAAGGGTTTCCCTCCTGTGTGCATTCTCTCATTTTGTCTGTGGGTAGAACAAAGTCTGAAGGCTTTCCAACATTTATGACATTGATAGGCTTTCTCTCCAGCATGACTTCCCACATGAGGTTGAAGATGATTATACTGAGTGAAGGTTTTTCCACATTGATTACCTATGTATGGTTTTCTCCAGTGTGAATTCTTTCATTTTGTCTGAGGGGAGAAGAAAGACTGAAAACCCCTGTGGTGCTCTGTTTTTCACTGGACCAAAAGACCTGTGTTTGTTTTAGGTCACTGCTTTAGCAATTGGGTTGCCTATATTTTTCAGCCAACACAATGGCAGATTCCTGTATAGGAGGTCTAGACCAGTTCAGTTGTTCAGATATATTTTCTGGAGAGTATCTGAAAATGCCCTTCAATTTCCTTGTATTTTCTGCTATGTCGAGGAGGTGGACTGTCGCACGATTTCTTATTTCTTGTGCTCTCACTTTACCTGCCAAAATCTGGTTCAATATGGCCTAAATTTTATGTCTAGCTCTTATCAATAACCCATCTTAGGCCTTCATGATATGTCTTTTGAGTGTTATACTTTTATATTTGTGCCTTTGAATTTTGTCTCCAGTGATTCATTTAAAAATTTATTTTGTTATATATTTACATCATTCAGTGAAATCCACTGATAGATATTATTCAATTAAAAAAGCACCTAAAGGATGTGCAGTGGTTCAGTGGTAGAATGCTCGCCTTCCATTTGGGAGATGCAGGTTCAAGTCTTGAACCTTGCACCCCCCCCCCCAAAAAAAAAACACTTAAAGTAACCTGTATTGATATAAGTAGTTAAAACCTAAATAAACACTGGTAGTATGTATAGCTTTTTCATCTTAAATGTGATCATAACAAACATTTTCAAATCCTCAACCCTAAAAAAGAATAGTAAATAAAGAATCGTATCTAAAATAGTATCTAAAAATACAAAGGTCAGAAGGTAGAAAATTATCCAGAAAGAAATCTTTTAAGTATTTAGCTCAATGTCGCTAGCCTTCTACAAATACCTGGATATTTAAATAATCAATATGTGTTTACAATGCCTTTTAAGCAAAGCAACTCAGTTGAGAAAGATTTTAGTGACTGGCCTGCCATTAAACTCAGTTCACTTGCTGGAACTATTTTAAAACTTAATGACTAACAGAAAATACCTTTACTCCTCAAATGAAAAGCATTACAAAACTGTAGAAAGTGCTGATATATTAGGGTGTGCTAATGAAAGAAGGGCCTTAAAATACCCTAAGATCTTGAAAGATTTCTAAATATTCTGTATATCCTATCTCATTCCAAAAAGCTTTTAAGACAGCTTATTTAAAAAAAAAAACCAACCTACAACAACTAATTTTTTATTCTTTTACATGAAGAAATTAGGGCTAGAAAAAGGAGGATGGAAAAAATTAGTTGAAGCCAGGGTGAAGTTAATACAACAAAACAGATGTTAAATTACAGTCAATAGAGAGGTAGGTTCTGGGATTTTTCTAGAGTCTAATGCAAAAGTCAGTTGGTGTGACCAGAATTTAGCCATAACAACCAACTGTTCTAATGAATACCATTCTCATTCCTTAGACATGAATTAATATGTTTTCACTGCTGAAACAAAAGGCTTTCTAAAGTTAATCAATTTCCCAAGCTTCTGGCTAATTAAAATACAAAAATCTCAGATGCTGGTCAGATCTCGTTGAACAATTTAAGAAGTGAAGAATGATTCCAATTACTTCCAAGGCCAAGAGCAGTACCTGTAATTAATTTAATTACATAATTTAATCGTAAGTAAATCCAATGTTTTATCAAAAAATGAAATTTGAGTCCGCTAACTTTATCAGGAAATCAAATATGAACTCAGAAAATAAGGGGAAAGATAAAATGGAAAAGCGTTACCAGTAAGTACTGAATACCAACTACAAGAAAGGTACAGGTGGTACATAGTATATGGTTCTTACCATTACCTATTACTACATAACAAATTATAGCAAAGCTTGTGACTTAAAGCAACCACTGTTTTCTATCTCATGATCCTGTGGGTGAAGAACACAGACGGCTTGGCTGGGCGAGTCTGCCCCACCTAGCATCAGCTGGGTTAGCCGGATCGCATTCAGTGACAGCTGAGCTGGTCTGAATAGTCCAAGACACTTCCCTCACACCTGGTGCCTTGTAACGTTTTCTTTTGAAAGCGTGACGTCTACTGAAAGTTCTCCTCAGTTTAACAATATAGCTTAGCAATTACTATAAAACAAACAAAAAATGTCTCTCACGCTTTTGCATTTGTGTGGCCCCGAAGGCTCTAATGTGGTTAACTGGGCTCAAAGCATAGTATTTGAGAGGTCCTGCCTCCTTCCTAGTCACCTCTCCTAATGAAAGAGGAGTTGCTAACCAAATTGACGTGAGCCCGTGATATATTCATGGGGCCGTATTCTTACAAATGACAGTATCACTGTATTAATAGGTCAGAAATTATGCACCGTCACTTGATTTTCTAGCTGCTGCAGAGAAGCCTAGAATTTTCCCTTTTACAGGAAGGCTTGTCATCCTCTCTCCAACCAAGGTGGGAAACTGGACTCAGCTTCCCTGGAGGAAGGCTTTCTTTATTAAGAATAGCAGATGTGGATGGAGATGATGGGAACATACAGTTGATTCTTGTTATTTGCAATAGAGACTACAAAGTCTCTGCAAACACTGAATTAGTGAACACTGAACCGCTGGTCCTAGGAGAAACATAGAGGTAAGTTCCTCTCAGCCTCTTGTCACATTCTTGTAACTAGTACATAGCCTTCTTTTATGTACGTTTCTGTGTAAAGACATCGTGCTTAATAGATATTTCATACAGATTATTATATTCAGTGTTCCTGATAAGACTCAATTACAGAAAAAAAAATCTGGTTCAATATGGGACTAATCCCCACTTTACTTGTGGCATAGGACACTTCCATCTACCCAGTATTTGGCCAACCACCAGGCAGGGTTCAGACCTTCAGCTGCTGTTTCCTTCAGGGATGAGGGAGGGCTTTCAGACTCAGAGCTGGAAATACAGACTGTATCCATGTTTTCTCAGACTCTTTATTTCTCACTGAACTTGGTCTTGAGATGTCCTCCCGCATCGCCCACACCTCACAAGAATAGGATCTGTCTTAGCTGTGAGAGCGTTTATATCCTGTGTTCCCAGTGGAAGGGATCACAGCTGCTTTTCTGTGCTGCTCCCCTGCTGGTGAGAGAACCAGTGAGGGGGAGGCAAGAGGACTGTCTGCTCCAGGTAGGGTGTTTTCCTGGTATTTGTATCTCTTCAATTTGGCATATGGAGAGATCTTCTCCAGTCTGTATCTTCCTCCAGAGCTCTGAAAAATTCAGAATTGTCCTTTTGTCCTTGAATCCCTGGGGATTTTCAGTAGCTGTTTACAAGGCAATGCTGATGACGTCACTCCCAGAAGATTCTTGATCATTCAGATGTTCTTAAGATTATGTTGCTCTCTTTGTAGTTAACCAAAAGGAACCCGGTCTCTATGGGAATCTCCATCTGGTTCCTCAGGAACAGCCTCTGCAGGTTTAAAGAGAGAACCCGGGTTCCCCACCTTCCCTGGTAGGGCGAGTTCCGTCTCTGGCATCCAATTCGATGGGGTCAGTTTTGTTAGGACAATCCCTGGGGAGAGGTGAGGGTGGGAGGCAGGGAATGAGGCTCAGGGGGCGGGATTCCGGGAAGGAGAGAGGAGGAAAGGACTCCGGGAGACAGAGTGCTCGGTGCAGGGGGGAGAGGGTCAGGGCTGGTCCAGGTCCCGGGGACCCCGAGGTTGGTGTGTGAGGTCGGGAGGCCGAGCGCTGGGGATCCCCCATCTCCCCGAGTTTCACTTTCCCTCTCACAACCTGTGTCAGGTCCTCCTGCCCGGACACTCGTGACGCGGCCCCAGGGCTCACTCCCATTGCGGCTCCGGCTCCTGGAGAAGCCAATCAGCGTCCCCGCGGCTCCCGGTTATTAAGTCCCCGCGGACCCGCCGGGACTCAGATCCTCTCCAGACCTGGGGACCCCGGCCATGGCGCCGCGAGCCCTCCTCCTGCTGCCCTGAGAGCCCTCCTCCTGCTGCCCTCGGGGGTCCTGGCCCTGACCCAGGGGGTAATCCTCACTGCCCCTCGTCCTCGTCCCTTCAGTAGGACGAGGTCACAGGGGCTCAGACTGTGGTCACAGGGGCTCAGACGTTGCCTGGGCCTCGTCCCGTCTGCAGGACCGTGGGCCACGAGGGCTTGGTGTGGCCGGGTCAGCCCCCGCTCAGGCCTGGGTCTGGTCTCGGATCTCATGGTGGGTGTGTTTATTGCTGATTCTTCGTTTTCTTAGAGGACTGTGGTCATTCTTCTTCTGTGTCATTCTTCAGCTTTTTGAATGCATTCAGCTTCTGAATGCAATGGTACCTCTGCTTCTGTGGCTGTGTCTCTCTCGCTCTCTGCATTCATTCTGTCCATAAATGACTCCAGTAGGAGGATTAAGTCCCATCCTCAATGAGATGGGTCACACATTAACTGAAGATCCTGCCTACAATGGGTCCACACTCACAGGAATGGAAGAAATTTAAGAACATGTCTTTCTAAGGTACGTACAGCCTCAATCTACCACAGCTGCCTCAAGAGAGAATTTGTTTTGAGGCTACATTAATAAAGGTACTTTCTCTAGAATAAGGAGGAGGTCTACAGTGTACAGTATTCAACTGGTGTTGGATGAATACTGGCTTCACACAGTATTTTTGCCTCTGGGATACATGAGTAAACTGAAAGTAAGGATAGACAGCTGTCTTTGTGGAACATCAGTTCTAGTGCGGAGTTACAAACTATATGGAAGAGACAGAATATAAGTTTAGAAAAAAAGGAATGTGTTTATTTAGAAGGTGGTAGGTGCCATGGGGAGGATGACCCAGAGTGTTGGTGTTTTTAGGAGGGAGGTGGGAAGGAAGATGGCTTGATAGGGTGGTCCATGCAGGCTCATCCTAAAGGTGGCCTTTGAGGAAAGATGGGAAGGGCATGCAAGAATTAGCTCTGAAAATGTCAGGAGGAAGGTCTTTCCAGACAGGGCAGCATACAGTGCAAATACAGTGGGCAGGAGTGAATCTTTTTGTTCCTGGAAGTGTGAGGAGGCCGGTATGGCTGCAGCAGGTGAGGTGAGAGTAGGGTGAATTGGACTGAACTGTGCACCCGAGTGTGTACTTGGTCTGGGTTGTGTTCTGGTGGGTGTGGACCCATTGTAACTAGGGTCTCTTCAAGATGCGACTCCACTCAAGGTGTGGTTCCACTGAATCAGGCTGTGCTTTCATCCAGATTACGGGAATCCTTGATAGGCAGAGTGAAAGTCAGATGGAGAGGGAAGGCAGGAGAGGCACCATGTGCATTACCAGGTCACAGAAAACCCAAAGACCACGGTTCTCCAGGAGCCAGTCCGAGAGACTAGAGTCCTCAGAAAGAAAGCATTGCCTGGCTGACCTTTTGTTTTTGAACTTCTTCTCACCTCAAAACTGGAATCAATAACTTACCATTGTTCAAGTAAACCCATTGAATAGTATTTTTTTTTTAACCAGCTAGGAAATTAAAACATATGGGCAGATCATGTGGGCCTGGAACATTGTGGAGTTTTTACTTTACCCTGGGTGAGATGAGGAGTTACAAGACAGTGCTGAGCAGAAGACGGATTTGTATGGCTGCTCTTTTAAAAGGATCATTCTGGCTGCAGTTCTGTGAACAAAAAGAAGAGGCAAGGGGCAAACAAGGAAATAGGAAATTAGTACAGTGTTCCAACTAGAGATAACGGTTGCTTTGACTGGGGTGTGAATGGTGAAGAGAGTGGGTAGTGAGTGAATTCTGGTTATAGTTTGAAGGTGGATTTTTTAGGATTTCCTAATGGATTGAATTTGATGTTGAAGTGAGAGGCAAGGAGGGCACACAGAATTTCAAAGTATACGAATCGAAAGATGGATTAGATATGGGGAAGGCTCTGGGAGGATCAGTATATGAGGATGGAACATCACAGGCATTCGTTTAAGACAATTTTGAAATATTTGAAATGCAAGTGAGATTGTTGAATTGACATTTGAACATTTAAGTGTGGGGTTTAGAAATCTGAGCTGGAGAAATAGATTTGGCAGATGAGGCCATATAAGTGATATTTAAAACCTAGAGAATGGATGAGTTTTCCAGAATGTCCATTTGAACTCTGCTTCATAGATTATAATTAGGAGATGGAATTTCCCATCTTTTCATCCATTTTCCCCATCTTCTTTCTTTTACATAATAATTACGGTTAGTCCTAGGGTATTTTTGACTTCAATACACAGCTCATGTCAGGGTCTGCTTCTGTTGATTGTTTTATCTCTATTGGTTACATGTTTGTTCTTTTTTGCATGCCAGACATAGTGGATGAGGTGCCGTGAAGGCTCTGGATTATGTTCTACTTTTCCACAGATTGTTTATGTTTGTTTTGGCAACCATCAATTGCTGAAGACTCACCCTTAGTTAAATTAGAGAAAAGTTACTTAGATTGTGTTGAGGCTGATTGTAGACTTTGTTAAGGCTGGTCTAGCTCAGTTTGTTTCTTACTTCAAGAAAATGGTCCTTAACTCTTAGAACCTCACCTCACTGCTGTTTTATTTGAAAGCCCAGGTTGTTTCCTCTGGCTGAGCTAAAACTCTTAACATCCCAGCACTGTGCAGCCTGTAAAATCTCCACCTAGAGCTGCAGCCCCCAGAAGCTGTTCTCTGATGGGCTTCTTGGAGTATCACCTTGAGCACATACACCTTACAAGTGCAGATGTTGGGGGTTAATCTCTTTAGCTCCCTCCTCTACAGCACTCTGTCTCCCAAATTCTGGTCATGTTAGCAGCCCTGAATGTCACCTCTATTTCTTTTGCACAGTAAGATTGATTATCTCAGCCTGGACTTCATTTTCTTGCATGGTTGTTAGATAAACCTTTTTTAGGGATAAAGCTGGTTCAAATTGTGGGTCACCTCAGATGCTGGGCTTCTGTTCCCCAAAGGATGATAGTTTGCATCCAGTTGCTGCAAAAACTGTTGGTGTATGATTTGTCTAGCTTGTTTACAGTGGAAGAACAAATTTAAAACTAGCTCCTCTGCCATGACTGGAAAGAGAAGTCTTCTAACTCTTCTGTATTGAATTTCATTTTCAGATCTGCATAGGATGATTTGACACACGTACTCACACCATCTCTCACATATGCATATCTGTCCTTTGATAATTTGACAATTTTAAATTTGCTGTAAAAAATTTATGTGTTCTATTATTATGTAGTTTAAGCTTATTAGCTCAATATTTCAGTGTTCTTCTAACTTTTAAAATAATTTTGCTTTATTTGTAAGTTTGTTTTTCGTATTTCTATAATTTATTTTGGTAATATAAAGAAGCAGATATATAATTTGATATAATTATGGATTATTTGGAGCACATTCATGAAGGGAAAGAGCTTATGAGATAATGGGGAATTAGAAGATAGGATGAAAGTATGGATAGTAATATTTGAATTAGAAAAAAGAATAAAAGGTTCAAATAATGATTTTTTTTCAGATGATCAGGTATAATTCTGAAAAGAATTCTGATTTTTTTCCCTGTTCTTTCCTGTGTTCCGCATGAATTACCCCTGATGCTTGTTATGGAAACAAAAGTGCCTGTGTCTCAGCTTCTTTTCCCTTCCTATCACCCCACTGATATCTGGGCATCTTCAGTACCCTGAGAGTCCTGGAGAGAGCAGTCACCCAGAGTGTTTCATAGATGCAGTTGCTCCTTAAAAATCAATGTTCCTCCCGGTGCTTACCCATGTAAAAAAAAAAAAATCAATGTTTCTCAGTATATGGAGGAGGGTATCTTCAGTTTCCTCATGAGAGAAACAGGGAGGGAGAACTGGAGGCTCATGCACATCTATTTCAAGATCCCTGCCTCCATAATTTTTTAAACTTTTAAAATTGTATAATATAACATATGTACAAAGCATAGAAAGAAAAAAGCAATAATTTTCAGAGCACTCTTCAACAATAGTCACAGGACAGATCCCAGAGCTTATCGTGGGCTACCAACTATTCTTTCAGAGTTTTCCTTTTAACTGTTCCAGAATATACAAATCTAGAAAGAATAAATATTTTTTTATCATCAAAATCGGCTTTCTTTTTCTTTGTTTTTGAAAATAGCATATATATAAAAGCAATAAATTTCAAAGCATAGCACAACAATTAGTTGTAGAACAGATATCAGAGTTTGACATGGATTACAATCCCACAATTTTAGCTTTTTACTTCTAGCTGCTCTAAGATATTCTTTTAGTCTAAGAGACAAAAAGAAATATCAATTTAATGATTCACCAATGTATTCATTTGTTAACCCCTAAGTTCTCTGTATAACTTTACAATCATTTTTTTTAATAATCATTTTTGATCTTTCTAACCCACTCCTTAGGGGTATTTGGGCAATGGCCATTCTAATTTTTTCATGTTGGAAGGGCTGTCAATACTATAGGGTAGGGAGATGAAACTAGTTCATGTTCTGGAAAGGCTGGGCCCTCTAGGTTTCAGGACTTATCTGGCCCAGGGACCCATCTGATAAAGGAGTTGTTTATTTTATTTCAGTGAGGAAGGGGATGTTGAGTGACATGGGGAAGTGTAGGGTTCGGGAATTGAACCCAGTTCTCCTGCATGGTAGGCAAGAATTCTACCACTGAGTTACCCTTGGTCAACCCTGCCCCCATCATTTTTTGATCCCTTTCTTTAACAATACCAAGGAGTTTCTGGCATCTAATCTCATTTAGTTTGTCCATCACTGAGTCACATTTTAAATGAGCACAAATGATTGAACTACCCTAGGCTGCTTGAACTAGTCCAAGGGATCCAGAATCTCTGGCGGGTGCACCCATCCCAGTATATGCAGTTTCCCTCTAGTTATGTTCCTCTCTCCCTAGAGGTATTTTTCACATATATTGCTCTTTTTTTTCTGGTAAGATTAAATTCAGTTTTCTGATTACTTTTAGTGTAACCCTTCTTCTCTGGAATTTAACTTTATAATTTTCTCTCTTAGTTATGCTTGGATCTGACTATGGTTATGAATTTAAATCAATGGAGAAGAATTAGGGTGGGGCAGGGAGAAGCAGCTGTCCTTTCCAGGGTCTCCTCATTGCTTTAGGTCAGTTCATTATAATATTCACTATCGAAGAGCGTCATCAGATGGGTGGCAGAGGTGACTTTTGTTGTTGAAAGAGGCTCTATTGTCTTCAGGGATTCAAGAATCTCCTTTCCAATTTGAGGTGTTTCATTCTTTTCAATCAATATGTCAAATCATGATATTCCTGGCAAGACTAAGAATTCAGAATGTGATATCATTTCCCAAACCCCAAGGGTCAAAGATTGCATTTAATTTTTGACTGTGTCAGCCCTGCTGGCTATCAGAAATAGAAGATTATTTGTTAGTTCATCACAGAATCCCCTTGGATCTCCATTTGAATGTTGTGCCAAGAATTTAAGAAGTTTCTTCAAGCTCTTTGGTGCAGTTAGAAGAGACCAAACTACATGCTTGGAACCTTTGGGATCTCTGATCCCCTTTTTTTATGGTTTGTAGAATTAGTTGCTCAGTCCTATGGACCCTTCATATCAGGTAAATACAGGTGGTAATTCCATAACTATTATGCCAGTGTAAATCACAGTGTATCACTATCCTATTCTCTAGTGAAAATCATATTTTCATTGGTATTGGTCCAAACAAGTCAGACAACCAGTTTTCGATTCTTATTTCTTTGATGAACTGGTAATTACTGCAATTCTATATGTGGCGATCACCATATTGGCCAAGGTTGTCACTTGTAGAAAACAGAAGCCCTTCTAGTGAGATGAAGCAGAAGTAGATTTACTTACTGCTATTAGGTGGCTCACATACCTTTTAGATGTCCAGGGAAGAAGATATGAAAGCCACGGTCCAAAGGTAATGCGTCTTTATGAAATGGAGTCAGGAGAAATGTGAGCCACATCATGGGACTGTTCTAGTAGAATCACCACACCCGACACCTTCATCGCTTGGCATCGACTCTGCATATGCATATTGAGACCAGGATGCCAGAATCTCCAACACAGCTCTCCAGAAGTATCAGAAGGTTCTTCCACTATGCACAATGAAACATATGGCTACGATTTTACATGGTGTAATTTTGTATCCAAAAGTAGATCACATTATGGGAGCTCTATTTTGGACAAAAATCTTTAAGAGGAAAGATAAATCACATTAAACTCCTCCTCTTTTTCAACAGGAAAATAAAATTCTCATCAACTTTAGACTCATTAGAGAGTATATTTGCATTTTCAAAATTTATGAGTAACCATTAAAACAATGAAAATTAGAATGTATCACAACCAAACTAAATTAATTGGAGATACCATTTATGTATTTTAGCCAGCCCCCGTCAAATCACTTCTCCTTAACCACATTCCAGTGGCTGATTTTGCTGGTTTGAAAGGATGTATGTCCCCTAGAAAAGCCATGTTTTAATCAAAATCCCATTTTGTAAAGGCAGAATAACCCCTATTCAATACTGTATGTTTGAAACTGTAATCAGATCATCTCCCTGGAGATGTGATTTAATCAAGAGTGGTTGTTAAGATGGATTAGGTGATGACGTCTCCACCCATTTGGGTGCATCTTGATAAGTTTCTGGAGTCCTATAAAAGAGGAAACATTTTGGAGAATGAGAGATTTGGAGAGAGCAGAGAATGCTGCCGTACCATGAAGCAGAGAGTCCACGAGCCAGTGATCTTTGGAGATGAAGAAGGAAAACGCCACCCGGGTTGCTTCATGAAACCGGAAGCCAGAAGAGAAAGCTAGCAGATGACACCGTGTTTGCCATGTGCCCTTCCAGTTGAGAGAGAAGCCCTGAACTTCGTTGGCCTTCTTGAACCAAGGTATCTTTCCCTGGATGCCTTTGATTGGACATTTCTATAAACTTGCTTTAACTGGGACATTTTCTCTGCCTTAGAACTGTAAACTAGCAACTTATTAAATCCCCCTTTTTAAAAGCCATTCCATTTCTGATATATTGCATTCCGGCGGCTAGCAAACTAGAACACTGATCAAAGGTGATCTCTTTGTTACCTACTTCTGCCAACTGATGTGGAGGAGGAGATACATAGACATTGTTGGGAAACAGTTTCCTTTGAAGAGGAAGGACTTGATTCATCTCAAGACCCTAGAGTCTTTTGCCGTTTCCCCATCTGTGATGGTCAGGTTCATGTGTCAACTTGGCCAGGTGGTGGTGTCCGGTTGTCTGGTTGGGCAATCACTGGCCTGCCTGTTGCTATGAGGACATTTCATGGACTTAAGTCATGACCACGTTGGCTACATCCACAGGGGAGTATCTTCTGCAATGAGTAATACTTAATCTAATCACTGGAAGGCTTTTAAGGAGGCTTCAGAAAGACAATCACTCCTTCTGCTTCAGCCAGCCAGCCTCTCCTGAAAGTTCATTGAGGGTATTCACTAGAGCTGCCAGCTTGTGACCAGCCCATTGGATCTTGGACTGTATGTCCCTGTGGTTGCATAATTTTAAAAATAAATTTTATTAAAAAGTTTTTTAATTTATAAAATTTTATAAATTTTATATTTACAGATATCTCCTGCTGATTCTGTTCGTCTAGAGAACCCTGCTAATATACCATCTTTATCTTTTCCTGCCTTGTATGGGGCCATGGTGCCTAGAGGTGCAGCAGCCATCCTGTGCTCTTGAGGCAACTGGTGTGGGTAAAGGCCTAGAGAATCTCAGACACACTGACCCTGACGTTGTCATACTGCTGAGCCAGCACCAGGAACTGCTTAACACCAAACACACGACAATTTCTTTATACCGTTTAAATTGGCCTTTTTTCCCTCTGGTACCTGAAGACATTTTTTCATCAAACATAGGAAAAGCTTAAGCTATACAAAATAACGAAAGAAGGGAAAAATAAAAGAAAATACTGAATAAAAACACACAAAATAAAATAGTATGAATAGGTCCAAATAGATCAGCAGTAACAATAAATGCAAAACCCTGAAACTCACATTTTATCACAGAAATTTTCAGAATGGAGCTACAAAAGAATTCAGCTATTTGATATTTACAATAGGTACATATTTCAAAATAAAGTATTGAGAAGGATTTGATAGCAAATGGTAGCCAAAATAGAGTTGGCACAGTTATATTGGTGACATTTAAAAAACATTATTTACTTAAGAATCACTGAAAATGATAAAAATTATATTTCTTCCTGATGGGAAGAAGAGTCCTGTAAGGCAGTAAAAATGCTTTGAACTCACAGGCACCTAACAATAGAGCCTGTAGTTTGACAGCAAAACTGAAGAAGATCACATGTTGAGTGACAGAAGTCAGAAACAAAGCATAGATACTGCATGATTCCTCTGTTCCGACGCTGACAAAAACCAATGAAAACTGCCTACAATTGGGCGTGCTGCTGATTGTACAGCCAAGTGAGGACACTGTAGGCCATGGTTTGTTCATTTTGGACATTTCATGGTGCCCGGTGGATGGAGGGACTGAGAAGCAGAGTGATGAGCTCTGATACACTTATATATATCAATATGAGGTGGCTATGAAAAAGAAAGATGTCGAGAGGCACACAATGAACTGAATGGACCTTAGGGACAGTGTGTTGTGTGAAATAAGCCAGAAACAAAAGGACAAATGGGCTAAGGTCTCTTTCAGAAAATATTTGTTGGGAGGTTGCAGCCGAGACTGTAAGCCCTTGTAGCAGCCACACTTAGTCTCAAGTTGTGAATGTATTTCTTGATGCTGAGCCCCTGAGCTATGTGGAGCAATCAGGGCACAGGGTGCAGGATGAGAGTGTGTGTGCTCTAGACTTTCACACTGTGTGGGGCCGAGGGCAGAGAGGTTTATTGTGTCTGGAACCTGGATTTTCTGTAATGCATACTCTAGATTGGCCCATCTGGGCAGTTCATTTGGACAGACTCCTGGGGATGAGAGTGGGAATGAGGCCTTGTAGTTCTGTGTAGCTTGGGGTAGGGCCAGGGAACATCTCAGGCTGTGGTGGTTGTTAAGAAAGAAATGTTGGTGGAGTCCCTTGAAGGGGAAATATATATATACACAAAACTATTGAACTTTCCCATCTGGGAAGCCCCGGGTACCCTCTCAGCCATTGGGGACTCATAGGAAAATGGTCCAGGCCCTTGATTTTGAGACTTGCCCTTTTGAAACTTGTTTCTTGGGGGAGAAGCTAAGACTGCCCATGGTGAGGCCTGGAAGTTGTTTCCAGGAAGCTTATTTGCTGCCCAGATGTGGCCTCTCTCTCTAGGTCTGACACTGCAAAGAAGGTCGTTGCCCTCCTACCCTGCATGGGACATGACATTCAGGGGTGAAGGTCTCCCTGGCGGTGTGGGGTATGGCTCCCAGGGATGAGTCTGGTCCTGGCACTGAGGGATTAACAATGCCTTCCAAACCAAGGGGAGGAAAGGAGTGTAATAAAATAAGGCATCAGGGGCCTGGAGAGATAGAGTAGAGTTGAGAGGCTGTTCTGGAGGTGGCTCTTATGCAGACTTCAGCTAGATAGTATTAATTGACATGGTTTGCTGAACCCCAATCAGCATCACTCCTGTTGGCTCTTGAAAACACCGAGGGCTTGAAAAATGAGACTCTATAAAGTTTTCATGCATTAGGTTTGCCTACCTAGAACATATAATACCCGGAGAGTTCCTAAGTCAGATAAATCCTGAAACCCAGAGGAACCATACTTTCCAAGATTATCAATTAATCACATCCCCCTAACCTTTAGTGTTGATATCTCTTCTCAACATGAAGAAGTCAGAACAGTCATTACCTAAAGATCCCTATAGATTAGGAGAATAATGCAAAGGTAAGGAGGGGGTATTACAAAGAGAATGGGATTTGGCAAATGAGTATGGCTGCTGAATCACCATATTAGTATTTCTTCTAGCCTCAAGTATCTACGAGCAGCAGGGAGGAAAATCTGAGATGGTGGAATATTAGCCAATGACAAACACTGGGATCTGTTCTGTAACTACTTGTTTTGAAGTGTGCTTGAAAAATTATTGCTTTTTTCTTTCTTTGCTTTGTATATACATTTTATGATAAAATACGTTAAGAAAATGAATAGGATTACGAGAAACACTGACAAGCCCATCCTCCTGGTGGGAGTCTTAGTATGCAGCTTTCCGAAACTGATACAGTTATATGATGGAATATAGGGTGGCTACAAAAATAAAGACTGTCAAGAGGCATGCAACAAACTGAATGAACCTTGGGGACAGTGTGTTGTGCAAAGTAAGCCAGAAACAAGAGAGCAAATGTGCTAAGGTCTCTTTCAGAAGATATTCATGAGAAAGGTGGAGCCTGGATTGTAAGCATTCACAGTCGCCACACTCAGGCTGAAGTTGTGGATGTGTCTCTGGATTCTGAGACACTGAGCTGTGCGTGTATCACCTGGTATTTCCTTGGAAGGTTGAATAACTCTGTGACACCTAAGACCCAGAAATGGAGAGCTGCAGCCCTGAAAGTTAACATAGCTACATACAATAACAGTTAAAGTAACAAAAAAGAAAGAAAAAAAAAAGGCTCAGGCTTCAATTAGAGTTAAAATGAAGCCAGTCTGACTGGGACTAGGGTAAAACAATACAGGGTAAATGATGATCAGTGTATGTATTCTAGACCTCACCTACTATATTAGACCAAAGGCAAAGGTCTATTATGTCAAGAACTTTAATTTTCTGGGAAACACTGGGCACCTTCTCAACCATTGGGGACTCCCAAGAAACTAGGCCAAACCCTGATCTTTTTTGTTTTTTCTAGGTGCATGGTCTGGGACTTAAACCCAGGTCTCCCACATGGAAGGCGAGTATTCTACCACTGAACCACCCATGTACCCTCCAGCCCTGGATTTTGAGGCTTGTGCTTATGAAATTTATTTCTGTAGGGGAGAAGCTAAGACTATCCATAACAAGTCCTGGGAGTTGCTTCCAGGAAGCCTCTTTTGTTGCTCAGAACTGGCCTCTCTCTCTTTCTGTAAGCCCAACTCTGCAAGGAAGATCATCACCCTTCTCCTCTACGTGGGACATGACATTCAGGGGTGAAAGTCTCCCTGACAATGTGGGGTATGACTCTCAGGAATGAATCTGGCCCTGACACCAAAGGATCGACAACATCTTCTACAACCAACGGGGGAAAAGAAGGTTAATAAAATGAGGCATCAGTGCTGAAGAGAGATCAGATAGAGTCAGAAGTCTATACTGGAGGACACTATTGGATAAGCTTCATTTAGATAGTGCTGATTGCCATGATTTGCTAAACTCCAACCAATATCACTCCCGTTGACTCTTAAAAACACCTAGGGCTTGAATTGAGACTTGATAAAAGATTCATGCACTGAATTTGTTTTCCTGGAACCTATAATTCTCAGAGGGTCCCTAGTTCAAATAAATCCTGAAACTCAGGGGGGACAAGCCTCTCTTCGATTATTGATAGATTATGTCCCCCTACCCTTTAGTGTTGATACCCCTTCTCAACCTGAAAAACTCAGAACGGTCGTAGCCTAAAGACCCCTCTAGATTGGAGAAAGGATCAAAGGAGAAGGAGGAGGTATAACAGAGAAAATAGGATTTAACAAACAAGTATGCTGCTGAATCATTTTGTTAATATTCTTTCTCCTTCCAGCCTCCAGTGTTTTGGAGCAGCAGCTAAAAGGAAATATCTGAAATAGGGGAATGGTAACCTAACAAACCCTGAAATCTGTTCTGTAACTACTTGTTGACGTGTGCTTTGAAAATTATTACCCTTTCCTTATTTGCTTTGTATATATGTTATTTTTATTTTTTGTATTTTTTGTTTTTTAAATGTTATTTTTTAAATTAAAAAAAACATTGTAAAAACGTAAATTAAAAACAAAAACATTGTAAAAAAATACTGTGCTGGGACAATAGTATACCTACATGCAAATAAAATGAAATTGGACCCGTACTTAACTCCAGATAAAATCAATTGAAGAGAGTGGAGCGAGTTCACTCTTGCTCCATGAAACAAGACAGGAGACGGGGAGAAAATGCCCAAGACTGCAGGTCCCACGGTGTAAGTAAACTAGGAGGGTCTTTAGGTAGTTTTGGGGAGGAGAGCATCAGCAGACGGGGGAGAGCGGGTGGGTCAGGTGACCGGGATCCCACCAGGTGGGCTGCGATGCATCAGGTAGGTGCATTGAAGGGTGGCGACCCTCCTCCGCTCCAGCCTGCGCAGCTGCCAGCTGGGGAAACCTCCCCACGTGGTTGCGGTGGCCAGGGTCCGTCGGGAAGCCAGAAGGCGGACAGTCGTCCATCACCGGGTTGGCCTCGGGGTGGGGGGAGTGAGGGAATAGCCAGCCTTTGGTCAAAGTGTCTGGCAGGCCCGCCAGAGCTGCGGATCTGCTGATCCCTCCTGTGCTGGTCGGCTCCCCAGTTCCCTTGGGAGACCAGCCCCACCCCGCCTCCAGCAAGGGGGGACGGGGCTGAGGGAGGAGCTACATAGTCGCCACCTTCTGGGGAGAAGGGGTAAGTGCAGGCAAGCTAACTCCGTATCTGCCTAGGTCTTTAATTTTATTATTTTTATTTTTTTCTTCTTAACGTTTCTTTATTTCCTCCCCTTTTGAAACACATTCTTTTTTCTTCGCATGGGCAGGCACCGGAAAACGAACCCAAAACATATTCTTTTTATACAATTTTTTTTTAACGGAGAAAACAAATATATTTGCTTTATGTATCCACATGAACAGATAACAAAACCCTGAGAAATACTCATAACCATTATAACCCACATTTCTGCAACTAGTGCTCATAGATTACATTTATAACTGTATTCTTCTACTATACATCCCATATTCCCTTTAATCTTAGAAAGAACCCCCACTGGCTGTGGTACCTTGCTTGTTGGTGTGACCCAAGATATCATTCCTGAAATTTCTGGATCATTAGTGGTCCTTCCTGCTTTGGATTGTTTTAATTTTTTTCAATTTATTTATTAATTAAAAAAATTAACAAACCAAATAAAACATAACATATATAATCAGTAATTCCCAATATCATCACTTAGTTGCATATTCATCATTTCTTAGAACATTTGCATTAATTCAGAAAAAGAAATAAAAAGAGAATAGAAAAAGAAATGAAACAAAAACAAAAGAAAAAAAGATTTTTATCAGTAATATAATTGTCTTTTTCATTATTAAAAAATTGTATAGATATTTCATATTATTACATTTTTATTATTTATTTTCTATTTTTTTAATTTCACATTTTTTCTTATTATTCCATTTCATTTGTTTGTATTATTATTCTTTTTTTATCTTAAGTTTTTTCTCCCTCTAGTGGGCATCAACTCAGCTTCATTCTCAGTATGCCCTGGAGTGTCTCCTTTTGATTCTGATGCCTACGACTGTTGAGGGGTATTTTGCTGTGGTTCTTGTTTTGTGGTTCACATTTTTATTATATTATTATTTTACTTTATTATTATTATCTCTGTTTTCTTTCTTTCTTTTTTTGTTTTTTTTTGCATGTATGCAGAGGCTGGGAGTTGAGCCTGGGTCTCTTGTGAGGTGGGCAGCCATTCTGCCACTGGAGTACCAGTGCACCCCAGCCTAGCTTATAATAGACCCTTATATTGAATTGTATCCCCTACATGAGATCTGGACCTTGATTTGGCAGAGAATAACCAATAAAGAAAGTGCAAAAGGAGACATCCAGTAAAAACTAAGTAAACACAAAACTTTAGAAGAGTGAAGGAAACCAACTTGCAAAATACCCTATCAAGATAGTCAAATGCCCCAAACACAAAAGAAAATCACAAAGCACATGAAGATCCAAGCAGAAATGGCCCAGCCAAATGACCAAACAAAAATTCCAGAGGGGACACAGAATATGGAACAAACTACTCAAGGACATTTATAAAGAAATAGAGGATATCTGGAAAGCACTAGAAGAGCATAAAAAGAATTCAAGAGGTTAAATAGAAAAATGGCAAGTCTCACAGAAATGAAAGATACAGTAGACCAAATAAAAAATACACTGGAGACATATGATAGCGGATTCAAAGAAGCAGAAAGAAGAATAAGTGAGCTAGAAGGTAGGACAACAGAACTAGAGTGCGCAAAAGAACAAATGGCAAGAAAGATAGAAAAAGTGCAACTGGATCTTAGGGAAATGATGGATAAGAGGTGCACAGATGTAAGAATTCTTGGTGTTCCAAAGGAGAAGAGAAGAGAAGAGTAAAGGGTTGGGAAGTTAGTTAAAGATATAATTGGAGAAAACTTTGCAACCCTTATAAAAGACACAAATATACAAATCAAAGAGGCCCAGTGAACTCCAAGTACAATAAACCCAAA
This sequence comes from Tamandua tetradactyla, assembly GCF_023851605.1. Lineage (NCBI taxonomy): Eukaryota > Metazoa > Chordata > Mammalia > Pilosa > Myrmecophagidae > Tamandua > Tamandua tetradactyla. Next base: position 87,009,655 of record NC_135331.1, on the reverse strand, counting down.
CAGGCCCACTCTGAGACACATACTAATCAGACTGCCAGATGGGGAGAGAAGCAGAAAGTCCTGAAAGCACCACGAGAAAAGCAATCTACTACATACATGGGAAAATGCATACGACTGACTTCAGACTACTCAACAGGCACCATGGAAGCAAGAAGGCAGTGGTATGATTTTATTTTAGGTTCATGGTCCAGGAAAGTGGTATGATATTTTCAAGATCCTAAGTGAGAAAGGCTTTCAAACAAGAATTCTTTAATCAATGACGTTATCCTTCAAAATTGAGGGAGAGGTTAAAATCTTCAAAGGCAAAGAAAGACTGAGAGAACTAGTCATCAAGACTCCAGCCCTATAAGAAATACTTAAGGGAGCCCTGTCAGTTGATTAAAAAAAATACTGATAAGACAGGAAAGGGAAGTCTACAGGAGGGCACAGAATTGAAGAATATGAGTAAAGGTAATTTAAAGGAAAAGAGAGAGAGAAGGAAAATAATATACAAATCTGACAAATAAAAACTAAAGAATAAGGTGGTAGAGTCGAGAACTGCCTTTACAATGATTACTTTGAATGTTAATGGTTTAAACTCACCAATTAAAGGATACGAAGACTGACAGAATGGCTCAAAAAGCATAATCCATCTGTATGCTGTTTACAAGAGATGAGTCACAGACTCAAGGACACAGTTAGTTGAAAGTGAAAGGATGGAAAAAGATCTATGTGCTTGCGCGCTCCATGCCGGGAGGAGGGGGAGGGAAGGGGAGGAGGAGGAGGAGGAGGAGGAGGAGGAGGAGGAGGAGGAGGAGGAGGGGGAGGAGGGGGAGGAGGGGGAGGGGGAGGAGGGGGAGGAGGGGGAGGAGGAGGAGGAGGAGGAGGGGGAGGAGGGGGAGGAGGAGGAGGAGGAGGAGGGGGAGGAGGGGGAGGAGGGGGAGGGGGAGGAGGGGGAGGAGGAGGAGGAGGAGGAGGAGGAGGAGGAGGAGGGGGAGGAGGAGGAGCGGGAGCAAATCCAACTTCCGGGTAGTGAAGCCGCACGCCACAGGCATCTTGCTTTTTCTTACCCCTCCCCCTGTATACCCTTCTCCTCTCCCTCCTTTCCTTCTTTTCCTGGCCCCACCCGCCAAAATGAACAGCTCAGTCGAGGAGAAGCAGCTGCAGCTCATCACCAGTCTGAAGGAGCAAGGCGATAGACTTAATAGTCTTGACTTTGAGCAAGTCTGAAAATGGTGCTTCAGCTGGAAAATGACTCAATAGGCGAATATGAAGACCTTAGAGCAGAGAACCAGAAAACAAAGGAGAAGTGTGACAAAATAAGGCAAGAACGAGATGAAGCTGTTAAAAAACTGGAGGAATTTCAGAAAATTTCTCACATGGTTATAGAGGAAGTTAATTTTATGCAGAACCATCTTGAAATAGAGAAGACTTGTCGAGAAAGTGCTGAAGCTTTGGCAACAAAGCTAAATAAAGAAAATAAAACATTGAAAAGAATCAGCATGTTGTACATGGCCAAGCTGGGACCAGATGTGATAACTGAAGAGATAAATATTGATGATAAAGATTCAGTTACAGACACAGAGGGTGCTACCGAAACTTGTGTCTCGTACAGTGTCAGAAGCAAATCAAAGAACTTCGAGATCAAATTGTATCTGTTCAGGAGGAAAAGAAGAAGTTAGCCATTGAACTAGAAAATCTCAAGGGCAAACTTGTAGAAGTAATTGAAGAAGTAAATAAACTTAAGCAAGAAAAAGCTGTTTTAAATGCAGAAGTTCTGGAACAGAGAAAAGTTTTAGAAAAGTGCAATAGAGTGTCCATGCTAGCAGTAGAAGAGTATGAGGAAATGCAAGTAAACCTGGAATTGGAAAAAGGCCTTCGGAAGAAAGCAGAGTCATTTGCACAAGAGATGTTCATTGAACAAAACAAGCTAAAAAGACAAAGCCACCTTCTGCTACAGAGCTCTGCCCCTGACCAGCAGCTTTTGAAAGCTTTAGATGAAAATGCAAAACTCACCCAGCTACTTGAAGAAGAAAGAATTCAGCATCAACAAAAGGTCAAAGAATTAGAAGAGCAGTTAAGAAAATGAAACACTCCACAAGGAGATTCACAACCTCAAGCAGCAACTGGAGCTTCTAGAGGAAGATAAAAAGGAATTGGAATCGAAGTATCAGAATTCTGAGGAGAAAGCAAGAAATTTAAAGCATTCGGTTGATGAGCTCCAGAAACGTCTGAGAATTCTGTGCCTCCGCCTCCTCCTCCTCCACCACCACTCCCGCCTCCACCTCCCAACCGGATCCGATCCCTCATGTCCATGATCCGGAAACGATCCCACCCCAGTGGCAAGTGGTGCTAAGAAAGAAAAGGCAGCTCAACAAGAAACAACTGAAGAAGTCACAGACCTGAAGAGGCAAGCAGTTGAAGAGATGATGGATAGAATTAAAAAAGGAGTTCATCTTAGACCAGTACACATTCTTCTCTACTGTACATGGAATGTTCTCCAGGATATTTCATATACTGGGACATAAACTGAGTTTCTATAAATTTAATAAGCTTGAAATTATCCAAAGCACTTTCTGTGATCACAATGGAATAAAGTAGGAAATTAATAATCACCAAAGAACCAGAACTTTCAGAAATATATGGAGATTAAACAACACATTCTTAAATAATCAGTGGGTCAAGGAAGATGTTGCTGGAGAAATTGGTAAATATCTGGAGATGATTGATAATAAGAATACAACATATGAAAACTTATGAGATCCAGAAAAGGCAGTGCTGAGGGGGAAATTCATTGCCTTAAATGTCTATATTAAAAAACAAAAGGAGCAAATTTAGAATTTAGAGAAGGAACAGCACACACAAAGCAAATAAAAGAGGATAAATAATAAAGACTAAAGCAGAAAGAAATGAACTGGAGAACAATAAAACAATCAGAAGAATCAACAAAACTAAAAGTTGGTTCTTTAAAAAAATTAGTAAACTTGATGGCCTCCTCACTAGACTAACACAGGGAAAAAGAGAGAGGACACAAATAAACAAAAGCAGAAATGAGAGGGGGATTGTTACCACAGATCATGATGAATTTAAAAAACAGTAAGAGAATATTATAAACAGCTATGTGGCTACAAACTAGACAACTTAGATGAAATGGACAAATTCCTAGAAACACATGAATTACTTATATTGACTTGTGAGGAAATAGATTTCAACAGACCAATTACAAGAGATCCAATCAGTCATTAAAAATCTTTCCACAAAAAAAGCCCAGAACCAGATGACTTCACAAGAGAACTGTATCAAAGATTTCAGAAGAACTAACATCAATCTGCTCAAAGTCATCCAAGATATTGAAGAAATAGGAATGTTACCTAACTCATTTTATGAAGCTAACATCACTGTAATACCAAAATTCGGTAAAGATGATACAAGAACTGGAAACTACAGACCAATCTCCCTAATGAACATAGATGCAAAAATTCTTAACAAAATACTAGTAAATTGTATCTAAAGCCACATTAAAAGAATTATACATCATGATCAAGTGGGATTCATACCAGGAATGCAAAGGTGGTTCAACATAAGAAAATCAAATAATGTAATGCAGCATATTAACAAATTGAAAGGGAAAAATCACATGATCATATTGATTGACACTGTAAAAGCATTCAACACAATCCACCATCATTTTCTGATAAACAGATTTCAAAAGTTAAGTATCAGAGGAAAGTTTCTCAATATCATAAAGGCACATATGCAAAACCCATAGCCAGCATCATATTTAATGATGAGAAATTGAAAGCATTCCCCTTGAGATCAGGTATGGGACAAGGATGCCCATTGCCACCACTATCATTCAACACTATTAGAAGTAGAAGCTGGAGCAATTAGACAGGAGAAAGAAATAAAAGTTTTCCAAATAAGAAAGGAAGAAGTAAAACTTTCATTATTTGTGAAGACATTTCCTATACTTAGCAAACCCTGAGAAATCTACAGCAAAACTGCTTGAGCTAATAAACAAATTCAACAAAATGGCAGGAATCAAGATTAATATGCACAAGCAATGACCTATCTCAGGTGACAACTAAGGAAAGCATTCCATTTAGAATAGTAACCAGAAGAATTGGGTATCCAGGAATAAGGCTACTCAGGAATTTCAATGCAGAAATTTACAGAATTTATATGCAGAAAATTACAAAAAAAAATTGGTAAAAGAACTACAAAATGACCAAATGGATGGAAAGATATTCCATGTTCATGGATAGGAAAGTTGAATATCGTCAAGATGTCAATCCTACCCAAACTGATCTACAGATTCAATGCAATACCAATAAATATCCCAACAGCCTACTTTGAAGACATGGAAAAACTGGTTATCAAATTATATGGAAAGGAAAGAGAACTTGAATAGCTAAAGATATCCTAAAAAAGAAGAGTGAACCTGGAGGTCTATCACTTCCTGACTTGAAAGCTTCCTATAAAGCCACAGTGGCTAAAACAGCATGGTACTGGCACAAAGATAGAAGGACTGATCAGTGGAATAGAATAGAGAGTACAGAGATTGACCACCAGATTTATGGACATTTGATTTTCAATAAGGTCCCCAAATCCACTGAATTGGGACAGAATAGTCTTTTTCATAAATGGGCATGGGAGAATTTGATTTCAATAGCCAAAAGAATGAAAGAAGACCCCTACCTTACAACCTTTACAAAAATTATTTCAAAATGGATCAAAGACCTAAATGTAATAGCCTGTACCATAAAACTTGTAGAAAAACATGTAGGAAAACATCTTCAGGATCTAGTAATAAGAGGTAGCTTCTTAAATTTTACACCTAAAGCACAAGTTGTGAAAGAAAAAAATAGACAAACGGGAACTCCTTAAGATCAAGAGTCTCTGTGCCTCAAAGGACTTGGTTAAAAAGGTGAAGAGGCAGCCAACTCAACGGGAGAAAATATTTGCAAACCGCATAGCAGATAAACACTTGATATCCTATGTACATAAAGAAATTATAGCGCTCAACTACAAAAGAACAAACAAACCAATTATAAAATGGGCAGAGGAAATGAATGGACACTTTTCTGCAGAGCAAATATAATGGCTAAAAGCACATGACGAGCCGCTCATCTTCATTGACTATAAGGGAAATGCAAATTAAGTGACAGTGAGCTATCACCTCACACCTGTAAGAATGGCTGCTATTAAACAAACAAGAAACTGTAAGTTTTGGAGAGGGTGCAGAGAAATAAGAACACTTATTCACTATTGGTGGGAATGTAAAATGGTTCAGCCGCTGTGGAAGTCAGTTTGCTGATTCCTCAGAAAACTAGATATTGAGTTGCCCTGTGACCTGGCAATACCAATACTTGGTATATATCCAGAAGAGCTGAGGGCAGTGACATGAACAGACATTTGCACACTGATGTTCATAGCAGCACTATTCACAATTGTCAACAGATGGAAACAATCCAGGTGCCCATCAACAGATGGGTGAATAAACAAAATGTGGTATATACTTATGATGGAATATTATACGACGTTTAGACAAAATGATGCCCTGAAGCATACAACAATGTGGATGAACCTTGAGGACATAATGCTGAGTGAAATAAGTCAGACACAAAAGAACAGATGCTGTATGATTCTGTTATTACAACTCTGATAAACTCGCCAGTATTTTGGAGCAGCTGAATGGAAAAATCTGAGATGAGGGCATAGTAGCCCATGACAAACCCCGGAAATTGTTCTGTAGCTGCTTGTTGAAGTGTGCTTTGAAAATTATTGATTTTTTCCTTGTGTATATATGTTATATTTTACAACAAAAAAATGGTAAAAAAAAGAAACTATAGGCAGTTATAGTAATATTAGATAAAATAAATTCCTGAAATCAAAAATTTGAAAATATCTAGTAATATAGGTCACTACTATAGCAAAGTTGATATTTCTAATAACTTTTTACTTGATGTTTTGAGGATGCACACAGTTTTTATAGTTAATAAAATGATATTTAAGATAATGTTTAATAATTAGGATTGATGACACCCCGATATCTGTATCTATAGGTTTTTTCCTTCCTTGCTTTAATTTTAATTTGGTTTATGAAACATACTGTACAAACAGACTTTATGATGATTACTTTGATTTTTTTAAATATGCTTATGGATAAGCTAACTAAGATATCCATTTTAGGTGATTAAGATTTCCATATGTTAACTGTTAAAATATTTGTATTTTCATATTTTCCTGAAATCAGGAAAATATTTAGTAACATTGGTCATTACTATAGCAATGCAGATATTTGTAAGAACTTTCTACTTAGTATTTTGGGAACATTCACAGTTTTGACAGCTGATGAAGTGGCATCTAAGTTAATGTTTAAGACTTAGAATTTAAGAACTTTGCAATCTGAATTTGTAGATTTTTTTCCTTGTTGCCTTAATTTTTTTTTTTATTTTTTATTTTTTATTTTTTTTATTAATTAAAAAAAGAATTAACAAAACAATTAGAAATCATTCCAATCTACATGTACAATCAGTAATTCTTAATAACATCACATAGTTGCATATTCATCATTTCTTAGTACGTTTGCATCGATTTAGAAAAAGAAATAAAAAGACAACAGAATAAGAATTAAAACAATAATAGAAAGAAAAAAAAACAAAAAAACCAAAACAAAAAACCTATACCTCACATGCAGCTTCATTCAGTGTTTTAACATAATTGCATTACAATTGGGTAGTATTGTGCTGTCCATTTCTGAGTTTTTATATCCAGTCCCGTTGTACAGTCTGTATCCCTTCATCTCCAATTATCCCTTCTCTTTTTTTTTTTTTAATTAACAGAAAAAAAGAAATTAACCCAACATTTAGAGATCATACCATTCTACACATGCAACCACTAATTCTTTTTTTTTTTTTTATTAATTAAAAAAAGAATTAACAAAACAATTAGAAATCATTCCAATCTACATGTACAATCAGTAATTCTTAATAACATCACATAGTTGCATATTCATCATTTCTTAGTACATTTGCATCGATTTAGAAAAAGAAATAAAAAGACAACAGAATAAGAATTAAAACAATAATAGAAAGAAAAAAAAACAAAAAAAACAAAAACAAAAAACCTATACCTCACATGCAGCTTCATTCAGTGTTTTAACATAATTGCATTACAATTGGGTAGTATTGTGCTGTCCATTTCTGAGTTTTTATATCCAGTCCCATTGTACAGTCTGTATCCCTTCATCTCCAATTATCCCTTCTCTTTTTTTTTTTTTTTTAATTAACGGAAAAAAAGAAATTAACCCAACATTTAGAGATCATACCATTCTACACATGCAATCATTAATTCTTAACATCATCACATAGATGCATGATCATCATTTCTTAGTACATTTGCATTGGTTTAGAAGAACTAGCAACATAACCGAAAAATATATAGAATGTTAATATAGAGAAAAAAATAAAAGTAATAATAGTAAAATCAAAACAAAACAAAACAAAAACCTATAGCTCAGATGCAGCTTCATTCAGTGTTTTAACATGATTACTTTACAATTAGGTATTATTGTGCTGTCCATTTTTGAGTTTTTGTATCTAGTCCTGTTGCACAGTCTGTATCCCTTCAGCTTCAATTACCCATTGTCTTACCCTGTTTCTAACTCCTGCTGAACTCTGTTACCAATGACATATTTCAAGTTTATTCTCGAATGTCCGTTCACATCAGTGGGACCATACAGTATTTGTCCTTTAGTTTTTGGCTGGATTCACTCAGCATAATATTCTCTAGGTCCATCCATGTTATTACATGGTTCATAAGTTTATCTTGTCTTAAAGCTGCATAATATTCCATCGTATGTATATACCACAGCTTGTTTAGCCACTCTTCTGTTGATGGAGATTTTGGCTGTTTCCATCTCTTTGCAATTGTAAATAATGCTGCTATAAACATTGGTGTGCAAATGTCCGTTTGTGTCTTTGCCCTTAAGTCCTTTGAGTAGATACCTAGCAATGGTATTGCTGGGTCGTATGGCAATTCTATATTCAGCTTTTTGAGGAACCGCCAAACTGCCTTCCACAGTGGTTGCACCCTTTGACATTCCCACCAACAGTGGATAAGTGTGCCTCTTTCTCCGCATCCTCTCCAGCACTTGTCATTTTCTGTTTTGTTGATAATGGCCATTCTGGTGGGTGTGAGATGATATCTCATTGTGGTTTTGATTTGCATTTCTCTAATGGCCAGGGACATTGAGCATCTCTTCATGTGCCTCTTGGCCATCCGTATTTCCTCTTCTGAGAGGTGTCTGTTCAAGTCTTTTTCCCATTTTGTAATTGGGTTGGCTGTCTTTTTGTTGTTGAGATGAACAATCTCTTTATAAATTCTGGATACTAGACCTTTATCTGATATATCATTTCCAAATATTGTCTCCCATTGTGAAGGCTGTCTTTCTACTTTCTTGATGAAGTTCTTTGATGCACAAAAGTGTTTAATTTTGAGGAGTTCCCATTTATTTATTTCCTTCTTCAGTGCTCTTGCTTTAGGTTTAAGGTCCATAAAACCGCCTCCAGTTGTAAGATCCATAAGATATCTCCCAACATTTTCCTCTAACTGTTTTATGGTCTTAGACCTAATGTTTAGATCTTTGATCCATTTTGAGTTAACTTTTGTATAGGGTGTGAGAGATGGGTCTTCTTTCATTCTTTTGCATATGGATATCCAGTTCTCTAGGCACCATTTATTGAAGAGACTGCTCTGTCCCAGGTGAGTTGGCTTGACTGCCTTATCAAAGATCAAATGTCCATAGATGAGAGGGTCTATATCTGAGCACTCTATTCGATTCCATTGGTCGATATATCTATCTTTATGCCAATACCATGCTGTTTTGACCACTGTGGCTTCATAATATGCCTTAAAGTCAGGCAGCGCGAGACCTCCAGCTTCGTTTTTTTCCTCAAGATGTTTTTAGCAATTCGGGGCACCCTGCCCTTCCAGATAAATTTGCTTATTGGTTTTTCTATTTCTGAAAAATAAGTTGTTGGGATTTTGATTGGTATTGCATTGAATCTGTAAATCAATTTAGGTAGGATTGACATCTTAACTATATTTAGTCTTCCAATCCATGAACACGGTATGCCCTTCCATCTATTTAGGTCTTCTGTGATTTCTTTTAGCAGTTTTTTGTAGTTTTCTTTATATAGGTTTTTTGTCTCTTTAGTTAAATTTATTCCTAGGTATTTTATTCTTTTAGTTGCAATTGTAAATGGGATTCGTTTCTTGATTTCCCCCTCAGCTTGTTCACTACTAGTGTATAGAAATGCTACAGATTTTTGAATGTTGATCTTGTAACCTGCTACTTTGCTGTACTCATTTATTAGCTCTAGTAGTTTTGTTGTGGATTTTTCCGGGTTTTCGACGTATAGTATCATATCGTCTGCAAACAGTGATAGTTTTATTTCTTCCTTTCCAATTTTGATGCCTTGTATTTCTTTTTCTTGTCTAATTGCTCTGGCTAGAACCTCCAACACAATGTTGAATAATAGTGGTGATAGTGGACATCCTTGTTTTGTTCCTGATCTTAGGGGGAAAGTTTTCAATTTTTCCCCATTGAGGATGATATTAGCTGTGGGTTTTTCATATATTCCCTCTATCATTTTAAGGAAGTTCCCTTGTATTCCTATCTTTTGAAGTGTTTTCAACAGGAAAGGATGTTGAATCTTGTCGAATGCCTTCTCTGCATCAATTGAGATGATCATGTGATTTTTCTGCTTTGATTTGTTGATATGGTGTATTATATTAATTGATTTTCTTATGTTGAACCATCCTTGCATACCTGGGATGAATCCTACTTGGTCATGATGTATAATTCTTTTAATGTGTTGTTGGATACGATTTGCTAGAATTTTATTGAGGATTTTTGCATCTGTATTCATTAGAGAGATTGGTCTGTAGTTTTCTTTTTTTGTAATATCTTTGCCTGGTTTTGGTATGAGGGTGATGTTGGCTTCATAGAATGAATTAGGTAGTTTTCCCTCCACTTCGATTTTTTTGAAGAGTTTGAAGAGAATTGGTACTAATTCTTTCTGGAACGTTTGGTAGAATTCACATGTGAAGCCATCTGGTCCTGGACTTTTCTTTTTAGGAAGCTTTTGAATGACTAATTCAATTTCTTTACTTGTGATTGGTTTGTTGAGGTCATCTATGTCTTCTTGAGTCAAAGTTGGTTGTTCATGTCTTTCCAGGAACCCGTCCATTTCCTCTAAATTGTTGTATTTATTAGCGTAAAGTTGTTCATAGTATCCTGTTATTACCTCCTTTATTTCTGTGAGGTCAGTAGTTATGTCTCCTCTTCCATTTCTGATCTTATTTATTTGCATCCTCTCTCTTCTTCTTTTTGTCAATCTTGCTAAGGGCCCATCAATCTTATTGATTTTCTCATAGAACCAACTTCTGGCCTTATTGATTTTCTCCATTGTTTTCATGTTTTCAATTTCATTTATTTCTGCTCTAATCTTTGTTATTTCTTTCCTTTTGCTTGCTTTGGGGTTAGCTTGCTGTTCTTTCTCCAGTTCTTCCAAATGGATAGTTAATTCCTGAATTTTTGCCTTTTCTTCTTTTCTGATATAGGCATTTAGAGCAATAAATTTCCCTCTTAGCACTGCCTTTACTGCGTCCCATAAGTTTTGATATGTTGTGTTTTCATTTTCATTCGCCTCAAGGTATTTGCTAATTTCTCTTGCAATTTCTTCTTTGACCCAGTCGTTGTTTAGGAGTGTGTTGTTGAGCCTCCACGTATTTGTGAATTTTCTGGCACTCTGCCTATTATTGATTTCCAACATCATTCCTTTATGGTCCGAGAAAGTGTTGTGTAAGATTTCAATCTTTTTAAATTTGTTAAGACTTGCTTTGTGACCCAGCATATGGTCTATCTTTGAGAATGATCCATGAGCACTTGAGAAAAAGGTGTATCCTGCTGTTGTGGGATGTAATGTCCTATAAATGTCTATTAAGTCTAGTTCATTTATAGTAATATTCAGATTCTCTATTTCTTTGTTGATCCTCTGTCTAGATGTTCTGTCCCTTGATGAGAGTGGTGAGTTGAAGTCTCCAACTATTATGGTATATGAGTCTATTTCCCTTTTCAGTGTTTGCAGTATATTCCTCACGTATTTTGGGGCATTCTGATTCGCTGCGTAAATATTTATGATTGTTATGTCTTCTTGTTTAATTGTTCCTTTTATTAGTATATAGTGTCCTTCTTTGTCTCTTTTAACTGTTTTACATTTGAAGTCTAATTTGTTGGATATTAGTATAGCCACTCCTGCTCTTTTCTGGTTGTTATTTGCATGAAATATCTTTTCCCAACCTTTCACTTTCAACCTATGTTTATCTTTGGGTCTAAGATGTGTTTCCTGTAGACAGCATATAGAAGGATCCTGTTTTTTAATCCATTCTGCCAATCTATGTCTTTTGATTGGGGAATTCAGTCCATTGACATTTAGTGTTATTTCTGTTTGGATAATATTTTCCTCTAACATTTTGCCTTTTGTATTATATATATCATATCTGATTTTCCTTCTTTCTACACTCTTTTCCATATCTCTCTCTTCTGTCTTTTTGTATCTGACTCTAGTGCTCCCTTTAGTATTTCTTGCAGAGCTGGTCTCTTGGTCACAAATTCTTTCAGTGACTTTTTGTCTGAGAATGTTTTAATTTCTCCCTCATTTTTGAAGGATAATTTTGCTGGATATAGGAGTCTTGGTTGGCAGTTTTTCTCTTTTAGTATTTTAAATATATCATCCCACTGTCTTCTAGCTTCCATGGTTTCTGCTGAGAAATCTACACAAAGTCTTATTGGGTTTCCCTTGTATGTAATGGATTGTTTTTCTCTTGCTGCTTTCAAGATCTTCTCTTTCTCTTTGACCTCTGACATTCTAACTAGTAAGTGTCTTGGAGAACGCCTATTTGGGTCTAATCTCTTTGGGGTGCGCTGCACTTCTTGGATCTGTAATTTTAGGTCTTTCATAAGAGTTGGGAAATTTTCAGTGATAATTTCTTCCATTAGTTTTTCTCCTCCTTTTCCCTTCTCTTCTCCTTCTGGGACACCCACAACACGTATATTTGTGCGGTTCATATTGTCCTTGAGTTCCCTGATACCCTGTTCAAATTTTTCCATTCTTTTCCCTATAGTTTCTGTTTCTTTTTGGAATTCAGATGTTCCATCCTCCAAATCACTAATTCTATCTTCTGTCTCTTTAAATCTATCATTGTAGCTATCCATTATTTTTTCTATGTTTGCTACTTTATCCTTCACTTCCGTAAGTTCTGCGATTTGTTTTTTCAGTTTTTCTATTTCTTCTTTATGTTCAGCCCATGTCCTCTTCATGTCCTCCCTCAATTTATCGATTTCATTTTTGAAGATGTTTTCCATTTCTGTTCGTATATTCAGCATTAGTTGTCTCAGCTCTTGTGTCTCATTTGAGCTATTGGTTTGTTCCTTTGACTGAGCCATATTCTCAATCTTTTGAGCGTGGACAGTTATCTTCTGCTGCTGGCGTCTGGGCATTTATTCAGCTTTCTCTTGGTGTTGGACCCAGCAAGGTTGTAATATTTTTCTGTGAAATCTCTGGGTTCTGTTTTTCTTATCCTGCCCAGTAGGTGGCGCTCGTGGCACACGTTTGTCTGCGGGTCCCACCAGTAAAGGGTGCTGTGGGACCTTAAACTTTGGAAAACTCTCGCCGTCCTGGGGGTTCGCTAGCCGAAGCGGCTTGAGCCGGCCCAGGGTCCAAACGCAGGGAGGGTTGCTGGTCGCCGCAGCCAGGGAAAGAGCCCGTCCGAATTTCCTAGTCGGCCCTGGGCAACAAGCATGGCGGGAGGGCGCCAGCGGCAGCGGCCCGCCCGAGAGAGTGCACGTTCCCCGGGAGTCACGGGTTTGGAAGGGGCCTCCCCCACCCGTCACCGTTCTCCGCGGCCTGGGCGTTTCCGATCCAATTCTCTCAGTTGGTCCGGGGGCTGCGCGTGGTGTGGGCGCCAGTCGCCTTGGTTTCAGGGGACCACCTCTCCAATTCTCCCAGCCGGCCCGGGAAGGGGGAAGGGAGTAACTCCGGCCGCTTGCCACCCCGCCCGGTAAGGCCCGCGCGCCTCGGCGATCTCACCCGAGCTGCTTCTCTCAGCCAGCCAGCCGTTCCAGGATGGGGTACGCTGTCTTTTTTATCTCTGTTGTGGCTTTGGGCGCTTTCTGTATCGTTTCTACTCCCCTAGTAGGTGTCCTGGAGAAGAAACTAAGATCCGCGCGTCTTACTAAGCCGCCATCTTCCAGGAAGTCCAATAGTTGTAGTTTTAATATGTGTGGGACTGTAGGAGCTTTCCCTAGCTCCCGCCTGGGGTCTTCCTCACAGCGAGACGGGGGAACTCGGTAGCCGACCGGTCCCGGGGGCTCGAAGGTCTGGAGGGCGCGCGAGACGAAGAACGACTCGCGGGAACTAGAGGAGCTGGCAAGGCGTGCGCACCAGAACCTGTTGCCTTAATTTTAAATTGATTTATGAAACTTACTATGTAAACACAGGCTTTACAATGATTATATGAATCTTTATTTAAATATGCCTATGACTAAGCTAACTAAGATATCCATTTTTGGTGTTTCTAAGTGTATTGATTACCAGAAGCTGCCCCCTTCTTCACGCCTACCAGCAATATAAGATGGTATGGGTGATATGGGATACAGAAATACCTGGAAAAGGCTGCTCATATCACCCCAATTCTCCTCAGTTATAGACAAAACCAACCCTTTCCCCAAAGCAAGCAGTATCCCCTTAAAGCTAAATATAAATGGGTATCCCACCCTTTGTCCAGAAGTTCCTGAAAATCAGCCTCCTCGTCCCTTGTCAGTCTCCCTGTAATGCCCACACCCTGCCTGTAAAGAACCTAAATGGGATGTATTGGTTGGTGCAAGACCTCAGAGCAGTGAACTGCTTTGTCGTCCCCATTCGGCCTCTAGTTTCTAACCCCTATACCCTTCTAAATAAGACTCCTAGCTCCACCCTGTGGCATTCAGTCCTGATTGAAAGGATGCCTTCTTCTGTACACCCACTACACCTGGACTCCCCGTTTTGTTTGCCTTTGAATGGCAGGCCCAGCAGAAGCGACCCCCACCCAGCTCACCTGGACAGTGTGACCTCGGAGGTTTAGAGTTAGCCTTCATCTGGCTGGAAATGCTTTAGCTCAGGACTTCGCCCTCTTATATTTAGAGTCCAGCAAACTTGTTCAGGATGTAGATGATTTCCTAATATGCAGTCCTACTTGAGAGGCTTCTGTAATGGACATGTTACCACACAATGTTTTAGCTGAATGAGGGTATTGGATTTCAGCTTCTAAAGCTCAAATTACCTTAGAAAAGTCCTTTATTTGGGTTTGTCTTCACCCCAGAGCACTGCTCTAGGTCATCTGAGAGAGTCCGGGCCATGTTCTAATGCTTCTCCCTGGGCCCAAGAGGCAATTACAGGCATCCTTGGGAATGGCAGAAACTGGACACCTGGATTCAGAGAAAAGCATGGCCTCTAGTTGAAGTTGCCACAGGGCTAAGGAGTGGCCCCTTGGAATGGGGAGAGAGCAAGCTACTGCCTTCACTGCCCTAAAGGGGGCCCTTACCTCCCTGCCTGCCTTGGGCCTGCCAAACTTAGAGAAGCACTTTACCTGTATCTTACTGAGTAGAAAGGAGTAGTATTGGGAGTCTTAGTACAAAAAGTAGGGAATTCCCCAACCAGCAGCATAGTTTTCAAAGCTGTTAGATGCCACAATCCAGGGGTGGCCACCTTGCCTCTGAGCAGGAGGGGTCACTGCCTCACTTGTGGAACAAGCCACCCAGCTGACCTGGGGACAGGCCCTAGTAGTATACACAGCCCACCACGATAGAGACTTTCTGGAGACAAGATGACATCAGTGGCTCTCAAGCAGAAGGCTCCTGAAACATTCGGCCCAATTGTTAGACACTCTGGAGGTCCAGACGTATGTCTGTACTACCCTAAATCTAGCCACCCTGTTGCCTGTAAGGAAAATGTACCTTTCAAGCCCTCCTAGTCGGAAGCATTAGCTCAGAAGTCCTCCAGCTGACCAGCCCTACAGGATCAACCCCTACTTACCCCAAAATTGGAATGGTTTACAGATGGAAGAATTTTCACAAAAAAAGGGATCAGAAAGGTAGCATATGCCATAATATTCTTGCAAGAAGTTATTGAGGCAAAGCCTCTACTCCCTGGAACCTCAGCACAAAAAGCTAAACTCATAGCTCTCACCCATGGACTAATGCTGGCAGCCAGGAAGATAGTTAACTTCTCTACTGATTCTAAATATGCTTTTTCAGTGCTGCATGCCCTCTCTGCTATTTGGAAAGAAATGGGACTGCACACTTATGATAACCCTATCAAGCACAGACAAGCAATTCTCAACTTAGTAAAAGCTGTGATGCTTCCCCAGGAAGTTGCAGTGATTCACTGTCATGGATATCAAAAGCCTGACTCCCTTGTCATCAAAGAAAATACCAAAGCAGATGAGGCTGCCAAAGTGGCAGCTCAAAACCTGACCCGTACGATGGCATTAATCCTTATAATTTCTTTCCCACCAACACCTGTGCTTAAACACAGGTGGAAGAAGAACTAGCAAAGAAGCCTGAATATGTACGAGAGGCAGGTGGATGGCTTGCTAATGAAAGAAAAAATTTCTTGCCTAACAGAATTCAATGGAAGGTCCTCCAAAGTCTTCCTCAAACTACCTGTCTAGGCAGGGATGCCCTTACCGCTGGGGCACACAGGATTTTTGGAGGGCAAAACTGAATTAACACCATAAAAAAGTCATGTAATAAAGGGAATATATGAAAAACTCACAGCTAACATCATCCTCAATGGGGAAAAACTGAAAACTTTCCCCCTAAGATCAGGAACAAGACAAGGATGTCCACTATCACCATTGTTATTCAACGTTGTGTTGGAAGTTCTAGCCAGAGAAATTAGACAATGAAAAGAAATCCAAGGCATCAAAATTGGAAAGGAAGAGATAATATGTTTCTCATATTATCTCACTGTTTGCAGATAATATGATACTATATGTCGAAAACCCTGAAGAATCCACAGCAAAACCAGTAGAGTTAATAAATGAGTACAGCAAAGTGGCAGGTTACAAGAGCAACACTCAAAAATCTGTAGTGTTTCTATACACTAACAATGAACAATCTGAGGGGGAAATCATGAAAAAATTCCATTTGCAATTGCAGCCAAAAGAATAAAATATTTAGGAATAAATTTAACTAAAGAGACAAAAGACCTTCACAGAGAAAACTATAAGAAATTGTTAAAAGAAATCACAGAAGACCTAAATAAATGGAAGGGCATACCGTGTTCATGGATTGGAAGTCTAAATGTAGTTAAGATGTCAATTCTCCTTACATTGATTTATAGATTCAATGCAATACCAGTTAAAAGCCTAAAAACTTACTTTTCAGAAATAGAAAAACCAATAACCAAATTTATCTGGAAGGGCAGGGTGCCCCAAATAGCTAAAAGTATCCTGAGAAAGAAAAATGAAGTCGGAGGTCTCATGCTAACTGACTTTAAGGCATATTATGAAGCTACAGTGGTCAAAACAGCATGGTACTGGCATAAAGGCAGATGTACTGACCAATGGGATTGAATAGAATGTTCAGCTGTAGACCGTCTCATCTACAGAGAATTGATCTTTGATAAGGCAGTCAAGCCAACTCACCTGGGACAGAACAGTCTCTTCAATAAATGGTGCCTAGAGAACTAGATATCCACATGCAAAAGAATGAAAGAGGATCCATAGCTCACACCCTATACAAAAATTAACTCAAGATGGATCGAAGACCTAAACATTAGATCTAAGACCATAAAACTGTTAAAGAAAATGTAGGAAAATATCTTATAAATCTTATACTAGGAGGTGGTTTCCTACACCTTACACCCAAAGCACGAGCGTTGAAGGAATAAAATAATAAATGGGAACTCCTCAAAATTAAACACTCTTGTGCATCAGAGAAATCTGTTAAGAAGGTAAAAAGACAGCTTACACAATGGGAGACAATATTTGGAAATGATATATCAGATAAAGGTGTAGTATCCAGAATATACAAAGAGATTATTCAACAACAACAAAAAAGACAGACAATCCAATTACAAAATGGGCAAAAGACTTGAACAGACACTTCTGAGAAGAGGAAATCCAAATGGCCAAAAGGCTCATGAAAAGACGCTCAACTTCCCTGGCTATTAGGGAAATGCAAATCAAAACCACAATGAGATATCATCTCACACCCACCAGAATGGCCATTATCAATAAAACAGAAAATGACAAGTGCTGGAGAGGATGTGGAGAAAGAGGCACACTGATCCACTGTTGGTGGGAATGTCAAATCGTACAACTGCTGAGGAAGGCAGTTTTGTGGTTCCTCAGGAAGCTAAGTATAGAATTGCCATATGACTGAGCAATACCATTGCTATGTATCTACTCACAGGACATGAGGGCAAAGACACAAATGGACATTTGCACACCAATGTTTATAGCAGCATTATTTACAACTGCCAAGAGATGGAAACACCCCAAATGTCCATCAACAGATGAGTGGGTAAACAAGCTGTGGTATATACATATGATGTAATATTATGCAGCTGTAAGACAGCAAAGTTATGAAGTATGTAATAACATGGATGGACCTTAAGGACAGTATGCTGAGTGAGATTAGCCAGAAACAAAAGGACAAATACTGTATGGTCTCACTGATATGAACTAACATTAATGAATAAACTTGGAGAATTTCAGTTAAGAATAGAAGTCATCAGGAGATAGCAATAGGGTAGATATTGGGTAATCGGAACTAAAGGGATACAGATTGTGCAACGGGACCGATTGTAAAAATTCAGAAATGGACAGTACTATACTACCTAACTGCAATACAATAATGTTAGGACACTGAATGAACATGAATGTGAGAATGAGAGAGGAAGGAGGGCTGTCATGGTCAGGTTAGTGTGTCAACCTGGCCAAGTGGTGGTACCTGTTTGTCTGGTCGTGCAAGTGCTGGCCTGTCTATTGCGATGAGGACATTTCATAAAATTAAATCACAATCACGTCAGCTGCATCCATAGCTGATTCCATTTGTAATCAGCCAAGGCAAGTGTCTTCTGCAATGAGTGATGCTTAATCTAATCACCGGAAGCCCTTTAAGGAGGATTCAGATGAGACAGGCCCTCTTCCTGCTTTGACGGGCGAGCCTCTCCTGTGGAGTTCGTCCAGACCCTCCATCGGAATCGTCAGCTTCACAGCGTGCCCTGCGGATTTTGGACTCTGAATTTCCACGGTCATGTCAGACACTTTTATAAATTTTATATTTGTGAGTGTTCCCTGTTGATTCTGTTTCTCTAGAGAACCCTAACTAATTCAAAGTCTGGAGGCACAAATGAAACCAGAAGGAAAGATATACAATAAAGACTGAGATGGTATAATGTAAGAATGCCTAGAGTGTATAATGATAGTGAGTAAATGTACAAATTTTAAAATGTTTTCCAAGAGGAAGAACAAAGGAATGTCAATAATTCAGGGTGTTGAAAATAGAAGGTAATTAATATTTTAAAACTTTAACCTATATGTAAGACTTAAGCAAAAGTTTATTTGGTACAAAATTTATGTTTTGACTACTGCATTTCCTAATATAACTTATGTGGACACCTTAATTGAACACCGTAAGTACATGGAACCATGAGTAGGGCATGAGATTTTGTAGTTTTGTCCAGAGTGATGCCTTGATAAATCCCAGAAGGATTTGAAGAGTGAATAAAAAAGTAAAAAATAAAAAAATAAGGGTTGGAAAACCTTAGCTGCATACAGATACTTGGGAAATTAATAATGTGGATAGTATTGGTGAGCAGAATAGAAAACAGACCTACAAAAATCCCAGCTCTCTACCCAAACAGCTTTGTCAAGGCCACCAAGGACTGGTACACTACCAATCCAAACAGGCACATCTGTTAAGGGCATGGTACTTCTCAGACCATCAGGATTCCTTAGTGCATGGCTGCCCCCGTAATAACCCAGAGTTGGTGAAGAAATCAATAACTTTGCTACTCAAAGTTGCATCGAGACATTCTGGATCAGGAACTTCTCCAAATCTTCTTTGCTTATAGGCTGTTGTCTTTTAGGCCACAACCAAAATCAATCCCTCTAAAACCAGTGATTCTCTACCCTACCCTGGCTGTACATCAGAATCACTTCTGGCCTCTTACAAATTGGGGTCTTTTTAGCCTTGCTGAGTTAGCGATCTCATAGGCAAGAAGCTGGAGCATTTCTTCCAAAAATAAGCTAAGCAATCTCTCTTCAGGTCATTTTTATGCACAGTTACATTGGGAACCAATGGCTTAGATTTCTCAGTGATGTTAAGATGTGAATATTCCCAGAAGAAACAAGGTATTTCCTGTGTAAAGACTGTAAAGAATAATTGCCATCTCAGTGTGAAGGAAGGACTCAGAAAGCAGGTTTTGATCCAGGGATGAATGGAAATAATTTGAGGGCAGTCAGAATGTTAGTGGCCAGAAAAAGGGGAAGTTGTTGGGAATGAGACTGGAAAGAGCATAGAATTTATTGTGCGAATGAAGCGTGTTTGAATCCTGTCTCTGCTGCGATGTGTAACCTGGGTCAAGTGACAACCTCTGGAGTCTCAGTTTCCTTATTTGTGGAACAGAGAGATATGCAACAGCACCTTATTTCTAAGGTTTCTGTGGGGATTAAATGAAATGAAATTATGAGTGCCAAGTGCATGATTTTGCCTTAACTATTTTCCTGAAAATGTGAAAGATAAGTAGCAGTGTCTTTTATGACAAGCTTGAAAAACAACTCAAACATACATACAACGAGTTATCTCACCAAGAAGCCGTCACTTGTGCTTGCCAGTTTCATAATGACACAACCATGAAATATTAAGATTGCCGATGATTGGAAATTGCTATGAGGGATAAAGTGAAAGGATCCTGTTATGATGCTGGGAATGAATGAAAAATAAACTGGTAGCAGCTATGTTAGTTCTAATTATATTAAGCAGCAAATAATTCCTGCTTTTCCATTACAAAAAGTTATGCTGTGGCCAATTGTGTCCCTACAGGAGATGAAAAAATAGAGACCAAATAAAAGCTTTCAATATGACACACACAAAAAAATATTTGCAAAGTCTCCTTGGGAGAATGGTGAGAAAGGGGGAAAATTCAACCTCCCCAAGTGGAGAATTCTTTATATTCTCACAAGCAGTGGGAACAATCAAAGCAGTAGGCTGAGCCCCCAATCTTGGGATTTGTTCATATGAAACTTAACCCTAAAAAGGATAGGCTAAGCCTACTTAAAATTAGGCCTAAGAGTCACCCCCAAGAGAACCTCTTTTGTTGCTCAGATGTGGCCTCTCTCTCTCAGCCAACATGACAAGCAAACTCACTGCCCTCCCCCTTTCTACATGGGACATGAATCCCAGGGGTGTGGACCTTCCTGGTAACGTGGGACAGAAATCCTAGAATAAGCCGAGACTCAGCACCAAGGTATTGAGAAAACCTTCTAGACCATAAAGGGGAAAAGCGAAATGAGACAAAATAATGTGTCAATGGCTGAGAGATTCCAAACAGAATCGAGAGGTTATCCTGGAGGTTATTCTTATGCATTAAATAGATACCACCTTTTTAGTTAAGACGTAAGAGAGAGGCTGGAAGGAAGTGCCTGAAAATGTAGAGCTGTGTTCCAGTAGCCATGTTTCTTGAAAATGATTGTATAATAATAAAGCTTTCACAACGTGACGATGTGATTGTGAAAACCTGTGTCTGATGCTTCTTTTATCTGCCTTATGGACAGATGAGTAAAACCTATGGATTAAAAATAAATAAATGATAGCGGGAACAAATGTTAAATAAATTGAAATGCTAGTGATCAATGAAAGGGAGGGGTAAAGGGTATGTTATATACGAATTTTTTTGTTTTCTCTTTATTTCTTTTTCTGAATTGATCCAAGTGTTCTAAGAAATGATCATGATGATGAATATACAACTATGTGATGAAAAAAAGAAAAAAAAGAATGTTCATATTGTATATTGATTGGTATTATTATTAAAAAGTTTTTTTAAAAAAGTCACATAAAGCTGTGCACTC
This sequence comes from Tamandua tetradactyla, assembly GCF_023851605.1. Classification (NCBI taxonomy): domain Eukaryota; kingdom Metazoa; phylum Chordata; class Mammalia; order Pilosa; family Myrmecophagidae; genus Tamandua; species Tamandua tetradactyla. Next base: position 86,988,490 of record NC_135331.1, on the reverse strand, counting down.
TGTGCCATAAATAACCCAAATTCTGGACGTCTTACCTGGCCTCTAGCCTTAGCACCCCTGGCCCAAAGCAGAGGGGCATACCTGGGGAAGATTGGCAGGTTGACTTTTCCCATATGTCATCCTTTCCAAGGGTTGAAATATCTCCTAATCTTTGTGGACAGTTTTACTCTCTGAATAGAAGCCTTCCCAACCTGGAAAGAAGCAGCTAATGAGGTTTCCAAACCCCTCCTCAAAGAGACCATTCCTAAATTTCTCCTGCCAATGTCTATTCAAAGTGGCAATGGACTGGCCTTTGTTAGTAAAGTAACCCAAGAAAGGCCACACTCTTGGCATAAAATACCACCTTCACTGAGCATAGAGACCCCAGTCATCTGGGAAGGTTGAAAAATCTAACTGGACTTTAAAGCACACCCTAGCTAAACATGTCAGGAAACCAATACGTCCTGAGTTCCTTATCTTTCCATGGCCCGGCTTAGCCATGGTCCAGCACTGAGAAAACCTCTTCAACTAAGTCACTTTGGAATTATGGATGGGAGGCTATTCTTTTATTTTAAAGTTAAAATAGCATTTTTTATTAATTTTCTTGACAAATTAATAGAGCAAAACATATTCTAATTCACCATAATTTTGTTCTTTTAGGTATGAGTGTAAGATAAGTATCATTTAGAGTTTTGCCTGGCAATAAATTCAGAGGTTTTTTTGGAATAGGACATGAAATAAAATGAAGATTAAAGTAACCAGATTAAATAGATTAAAAAAAAAGTTTTCTTCTTCAGCTCTGCATTCCCTCAGAAAGTAACCTACCCTTTTGAAATAAAAAACTTGAAAATGTTCAGTAACATAGGTCATTACTAAAGCAAAGTTGATAATTGTAATAACTTTCTAGTTGATAGTTTGAGAAAGTACACAGTTTTGATAACTAATCAAATGGTATTACAATAGTGTTTAATATCTAGAATTTAAGAATCTTTAATATGTGTAGAGCTGTAGATTTTTTCCTTGACTGCTTTAATTTTAAATTGGTTTCTGAAACATATTGTACAAATACAGTCCACACAATCATTATTTAGAAATTTTATTTAAATATGCCTATGGATAAGCCAAGAGATCCATTGCATCAGTTTGAAAGAATCATGTACCCAAGAAAAGCTATGTTTTAATCCTGATCCATCTTGCAGTTTCTTTTAATCCCTATACAGCACTGTGGGGTGGAAACTTGATTAATTATCTCCACGGAGTTTTGACTTGCCCAACTGTGGGTATTAACCTTTGATTAGAGGGAGATGTGACTCCACCCATTCCAGGTGGGGTTTGATTAGTTTACCTGAATCCTTTAGATGAGGAAGCATTTTGGAAAAAGCTTTAGAGCCACAAGAACCACAAGAGTGGAGAGCCCATGCAGCCGGAGGCCTCTCTAACCCTCTGGAGTTCCCAGAGCGTTCTGACCCTGCCGGGCAGAGACCACAGCCCCTGGTCAGCAGGAAGAAGGCACAGAGAGTGCACCTTCAGCTCACCCTTGAGACTAAGGGTGTGCAATGCTCTGAGGGGGATTTGAGGCAGGTTAGAATAGCAAGAGACAGGAGGGAAAGATAACTGTAAAGGAACCCTGGAGCAAGGAGGGTTAACTCAGGCCAGGAGGGCCCATGTCCTGCACAGACACCCGGCCCAAGGGTTGCCCACTTACAGGAAACACCCAGGGGCAGCCAGTCCATCTGGGACCAAACAACCCGACCTGAGTGAGTCATGTAAACAGAAGGTTGGAGCCAACCAACCCACCCCAAAGCACCACCTGCCACAGGGCACCGTGCTGGGGAGAAGGGAGGGTATGAGGAAGGGCCTTGAATAAGGAAATGGGGGAAAGTAAAGTGAAGCAATAAAAGAAAGTAACCCAATACTGGGGGCCTCTTGCCTCTATCATCTTGTGAGAGTGCCCGCATACCCCTTCTCTGCATGTGTACTCAACACATTTTCTACCTACTTGCTGTAAAAAAAATTACACTAAGTGAATGAAGCCAGACAATGGTATGATTCCATTCATATTGTGTTGTGTAATTCCACTCTTATGAATTATACAGGGTGGTGACTCCATAGAGACAGAACAGAGACTAGTGGTTGCCAGGGGACAGGGGCATTGGGGAATTGGTAATGACTGCTAACAGGCATGGGGTCCTTTTTGGGTGATGGAAATTTTCTGAAATTAGAAAGAAGTGCTGGTTGCAAAACATTGTGAATATACTAAAAGCACTGAACTGTATACCATGAAATGACAAATTTGACATATCTTAAAAGCAAGAAATGACAAAATATTTGAAAGTGCACAATAATGAAAGCACTACATAAAATGTATTATAATTTACAGTTTTAAATCCATTTATTAAAATAGCCCTTTCTTTAATAAATTAACAAGAGAAAAAAAGGAGATTATTTGCAGAATTGTAAAATTGGTTGAGAAGACAAACCTCTGGGAGTGACGATAAAGATAAAAAAGGGATGTCACAAAGGAGATTACAGAAAAAAAGAGGCATAACAGCTGGTTCATCTACTGTATATGCAATAGTAAGAATTAGTGAAAGATAAAGAAAGTCTTGAATCCACCTCATGTTCTGGGAAATTATTACACATCAGGAAAACAGAAGTTTGTTTGTTTTTTAGGTTCATATTATAACGTTTATTAAAATAATGCTATGGGTTAATAGAAACAGCAAAGAACCAAAGAATTTAAATGCAAGCTATGTAAAATTCCAACTAAAACCCAAAACTGTCTAATGTATTCATTTATTAGCTAACTAAAAGCTGAGGAAAGACAAGAGACCCAATATAATAATGTTCAATTAGCAGTTTTCAGTTATCAAAAGTGTGGATTTTGTATTTTTTTTCCATTTCTCAATCAAGACAATTTTTTTTGAATGCTATATAACATGCATATAAAACAAGATAGAAAAGTGCATTATAAACTTCTAACAGTGGTGTAAATACATTACCTTCTATGTTTCTCACAGGCAATAGGTTGGTCATGGTACATACCCAGCACGAAACTACTAAGATAATAAAGAATAGACTAAAACACACGTCAGCTGTGCGGTAACATACAAGCCACACTCCCATCTACCCACTCCAAAAAAAATTACATGATACTTGTTGGGCCTCAGTAAAAGAATTCTAAGAGCAAAAGGAACTCTTGATGCAGGGACGCCTCGACCCCCTCAGCCCTGCTCCCCAGCTTCCTTGACTGTACTGGCTGGTACCGCATCCTCCCTGTGGTGGATGAAAACACCCCAGATAACTAGAAATATGGCCATAATATGTTTCTGCTGAGAACACCCTCCCCTCCCAGGGCCTCCCCCTGGATGACACATGCAGCTGCACCTCAGAGGAGAATATGCATCAACAACTCAGTAATCTATCATATCTCAAGTCAACAAGACCCTTTGTTAGTGTTGTCCTGTGGGTGCGAGTTTTCCTTCAAAAAGATAGCTCCCCAAGGGGGCAGCCGGGCCACTTTCCTAAGCTCCGCAGACCTCTGTGTCTGTGGCTACCTTGTGCCTCCTCCCTGCCTTCTCTCCCCTAATCATTCTGTTTCTGTGCTTTGACTCGCTGTCTCCAGTGGAATCCTTAACGATGCCGTGCCTAACAGCGCTGTCAGAAAAAATTCTTAAACACTACGTATTTCAATAAGAAATAAACTCAATAAAGAATGATAATATGAGAACCAAGGCATTCCAAGATTTCAAAAGTCATGCTTTTTTTTTTCAGTTAATCCAGAATTTTGTCAAATTTTGTCAAAAGTTTGATCAGAGCCAATATTACCCATAAATGTCACACGTTTATTTCATCTATTTACTTTCTTCCTAATAAAAGACCTTTGATAAACATCTAAAATGTCCAGGTATAACATAGTTGAGATGAAAATGGATCAAATATTGGTATTGCTTTTAATAATTATCATCTCAAACATTTGAGTTATTCAACCAACCAAACAAGATAAAAGTCAAAATGGCCCAGTATATTTTGTAAATAAATCAAAACACCTCTATGTGTAACAGAAAGACAAAGCAGTGGCACATTAAACCAAAGCTAGCTGAGTACAAAACAGTAACTGTCTATTGCTTAGTAAATACACTGAAAACTGTCCCAAGTGAGACAAGTGATGGGCGAGGTCTCCACAGAGGCGCCTGCTGAGCTGACCGCTGACCTCTGACTGCGGTGCCGTGAAGGGATGGGGACAGAGGAGTTGATAAATTGGCAATGCACTGTCACTAGATCTTAGTCAAGTCTGGTACTGATCAGTTAATGATTATTTACTCAAGTGTTAAGATTTAGGCTTCATGCACAAATTGCTTCTACTTACAAAACTAACTGAACTTCATGAGAAATTGGAAGCTTAAACAGACATGTACTTGAGATTTTATACACCAAACAAGGTTAGTTTGTCACATTCTAGTAAAGTTTAAAAAAAGAAAACTGTGCTTATAGGGTTGTTTTTTAATTATCATTTTTATTTTTTACTAAAATCAGCAAAGAGATGGACTATACAAGTTATCTGGTGTGGTAGCAAGAAATCTGATTAAATTTTAATGTTATTTAAAAACAGGTTTTTGGAATTAAAATCATAAAGATTCATTTTTCATGAAAAAGCTTGCTATTATCTACTGTCATCTCCAATAAATAAGAAAAAATTCAACAGACCCTCCTTCTCCAAATACAGTTCTAATATTGTCTATAAACTGATGTTTAGAATCACACCTAATTCTCATCTCAGAATCCTTTGGATTCACTTACACTGAAGACTACAATAACCAAAATACTCAATTATGATTTTAAAAGAAAGATGTGGGGGCCAAGATGGCGGCTTAGTAAGGTACGTGCATCTTAGTTCCTCCTCCAAAGCAACTACTAGGTGAACTGAAACAGTGCAGAACAGCTCCCGGGGCTACGGCAGGGAATGGACACACAGCGTACCCCAGTCTGGACTGGCTAGTCTGACTGTGAACTCGGCTGCGGTGAGATCCCCAGCGGCGCGCGATTTCCCGAGCGGCAGCAGCTGCGGCAGCCGGAGCTACTCCCTCCCTCCTTCCCGGGCCAGCTGAGAGTCTCGGAGAGGCAAGTTTCCCAAGCCAAGGCGGCCGGCGCCCCCCTTTTGCGGGCGGCTACGAGTCTCGGATCAGAGGGCTATCCAAGCCGCGGTGGCCCTCCCCCGCGGGCGGATTCCTGGTCCGGTGGCGAATTCCCCGGGCCCGCTGTGGCCGGCGACCAGCCACAGGGTCCCCTCAAGCCGCGGCGGCCGATGCCCCCACCATGCGCGGCCCCCTAAACCAACGGAGAGAATTGGATCGGAAATTCCCAGGCCGCGGAGATCGGTGACTGGGGGGATCCATTCCAAACACGTGAGACAAACGTGTGCCACGAGCGCCACCTACTGGGCAGGATAAGAAAAACAGAACCCTGAGATTTCACAGAAAAATCTTACAACCTTGTTGGGTCCGACACCCAGGGAAATCTGACTAAATGCCCAGACACCAGCAGCAGAAGATAACGGTCCACGCTCAGAAGATTGAGAATATGGCCCAGTCAAAGGAACAAACCAATAGTTCAAATGAGATACAAGAGCTGAGACAACTAATGCTGAATATACGAACAGAAATGGAAAACCTCTTCAAAAATGAAATCGATAAATTGAGGGAGGACATGAAGAGGACATGGGCTGAACATAAAGAAGAAATAGAAAAACTGAAAAAACAAATCACAGAACTTATGGAAGTGAAGGATAAAGTAGAAAAGATGGAAAAAACAATTGATACCTACAATGATAGATTTAAAGAGACAGAAGATAGAATTAGTGATATGGAGGATGGAACATCTGAATTCCAAAAAGAAACAGAAACTATCGGGAAAAGAATGGAAAAATTTGAACAGGGTATCAGGGAACTCAAGGACAATATGAACCGCACAAATATATGTGTTGTGGGTGTCCCAGAAGGAGAAGAGAAGGGAAAAGGAGGAGAAAAACTAATGGAAGAAATTATCACTGAAAATTTCCCTACTCTTATGAAAGACCTAAAATTACAGATCCAAGAAGTGCAGCACACCCCAAAGAGAATAGACCCAAATAGGCGTTCTCCAAGACACTTACTAGTTAGAATGTCAGAGGTCAAAGAGAAAGAGAGGATCTTGAAAGCAGCAAGAGAAAAACAATCCATCACATACAAGGGAAACCCAATAAGACTATGTGTAGATTTCTCAGCAGAAACCATGGAAGCTAGAAGACAGTGGGATGATATATTTAAATTACTAAAAGAGAAAAACTGCAAACCAAGACTCCTATATCCAGCAAAATTATCCTTCAAAAATGAGGGAGAAATTAAAACATTCTCAGACAAAAAGTCACTGAGAGAATTTGTGACCAAGAGACCAGCTCTGCAAGAAATACTAAAGGGAGCACTAGAGTCAGATACAAAAAGACAGAAGAGAGAGGTATGGAGAAGAGTGTAGAAAGAAGGAAAATCAGATATGATATATATATAATACAAAAGGCAAAATGTTAGAGGAAAATATTATCCAAACAGTAATAACACTAAATGTCAATGGACTGAATTCCCCAATCAAAAGACATAGATTGGCAGAATGGATTAAAAAACAGGATGCTTCTATATGCTGTCTACAGGAAACACATCTTAGACCCAAAGATAAACATAGGTTGAAAGTGAAAGGTTGGGAAAAGATATTTCATGCAAATAACAACCAGAAAAGAGCAGGAGTGGCTATACTAATATCCAACAAATTAGACTTCAAATGTAAAATAGTTAAAAGAGACAAAGAAGGACACTATATACTAATAAAAGGAACAATTAAACAAGAAGACATAACAATCATAAATATTTACGCACCGAACCAGAATGCCCCAAAATACGTGAGGAATACACTGTAAACACTGAAAAGGGAAATAGACTCATATACCATAATAGTTGGTGACTTCAATTCACCACTCTCATCAATGGACAGAACATCTAGACAGAGGATCAATAAAGAAATAGAGAATCTGAATATTACTATCAATGAGCTAGACTTAACAGACATTTATAGGACATTACATCCCACAACAGCAGGATACACCTTTTTCTCAAGTGCTCATGGATCATTCTCAAAGATAGACCATATGCTGGGTCACAAAGCAAGTCTTAACAAATTTAAAAAGATTGAAATCATACACAACACTTTCTTGGATCATAAAGGAATGAAGTTGGAAATCAATAATAGGTGGAGTGCCAGAAAATTCACAAATACGTGGAGGCTCAACAACACACTCCTAAACAACGAGTGGGTCAAAGAAGAAATTGCTAGAGAAATTAGCAAATACCTCGAGGCGAATGAAAATGAAAACACAACATATCAAAACTTATGGGACACAGCAAAGGCAGTGCTAAGAGGGAAATTTATTGCCCTAAATGCGTATATCAGAAAAGAAGAAAAGGCAAAAATGCAGGAATTAACTGTCCACTTGGAAGAACTGGAGAAAGAACAGCAAACTAATCCCAAAGCAAGCAAAAGGAAAGAAATAACAAAGATTAGAGCAGAAATAAATGAAATTGAAAACATGAAAACAATAGAGAAAATCAATAAGGCCAGAAGTTGGTTCTATGAGAAAATCAATAAGATTGATGGGCCCTTAGCAAGATTGACAAAAAGAAGAAGAGAGAGGATGCAAATAAATAAGATCAGAAATGGAAGAGGAGACATAACTACTGACCTCACAGAAATAAAGGAGGTAATAACAGGATACTATGAACAACTTTACGCTAATAAATACAACAATTTAGAGGAAATGGACGGGTTCCTGGAAAGAAATGAACAACCAACTTTGACTCAAGAAGACATAGATGATCTCAACAAACCAATCACAAGTAAAGAAATTGAATCAGTCATTCAAAAGCTTCCTAAAAAGAAAAGTCCAGGACCAGACGGCTTCACATGTGAATTCTATCAAACATTCCAGAAAGAATTAGTACCAACTCTCCTCAAACTCTTCAAAAAAATCGAAGTAGAGGGAAAACTACCTAATTCATTCTATGAAGCCAACATCACCCTCATACCAAAACCAGGCAAAGATATTACAAAAAAAAGAAAACTACAGACCAATCTCTCTAATGAATATAGATGCAAAAATCCTCAATAAAATTCTAGCAAATCGTATCCAACAACACATTAAAAGAATTATACATCATGACCAAGTAGGATTAATCCCAGGTATGCAAGGATGGTTCAACATAAGAAAATCAATTAATGTAATACACCATATCAACAAATCAAAGCAGAAAAATCACATGATCATCTCAATTGATGCAGAGAAGGCATTTGACAAGATTCAACATCCTTTCCTGTTGAAAACACTTCAAAGGATAGGAATACAAGGGAACTTCCTTAAAATGATAGAGGGAATATATGAAAAACCCACAGCTAATATCATCCTCAATGGGGAAAAATTGAAAACTTTCCCCCTAAGATCAGGAACAAGACAAGGATGTCCACTATCACCACTATTATTCAACATTGTGTTGGAGGTTCTAGCCAGAGCAATTAGACAAGAAAAAGAAATACAAGGCATCAAAATTGGAAAGGAAGAAGTAAAACTATCACTGTTTGCAGACGATATGATACTATACGTCGAAAACCCGGAAAAATCCACAACAAAACTACTAGAGCTAATAAATGAGTACAGCAAAGTAGCAGGTTACAAGATCAACATTCAAAAATCTGTAGCATTTCTATACACTAGCAATGAACAAGTGGAGGGGGAAATCAAGAAACGAATCCCATTTACAATTGCAACTAAAAGAATAAAATACCTAGGAATAAATTTAACTAAAGAGACAAAAAACCTATATAAAGAAAACTACAAAAAACTGCTAAAAGAAATCACAGAAGACCTAAATAGATGGAAGGGCATACCGTGTTCATGGATTGGAAGACTAAATATAGTTAAGATGTCAATCCTACCTAAATTGATTTACAGATTCAATGCAATACCAATCAAAATCCCAACAACTTATTTTTCAGAAATAGAAAAACCAATAAGCAAATTTATCTGGAAGGGTAGGGTGCCCCGAATTGCTAAAAACATCTTGAGGAAAAAAAACGAAGTTGGAGGTCTTGCACTGCCTGACTTTAAGGCATATTATGAAGCCACAGTGGTCAAAACAGCATGGTATTGGCATAAAGATAGATATATCGACCAATGGAATCGAATAGAGTGCTCAGATATAGACCCTCTCATCTATGGACATTTGATCTTTGATAAGGCAGTCAAGCCAACTCACCTGGGACAGAACAGTCTCTTCAATAAATGGTGCCTAGAGAACTGGATATCTATATACAAAAGAATGAAAGAAGACCCATATCTCACACCCCACACAAAAGTTAACTCAAAATGGATCAAAGATCTAAACATTAGGTCTAAGACCATAAAACAGTTAGAGGAAAATGTAGGGAAATATCTTATGAATCTTACAATTGGAGGCAGTTTTATGGACCTTAAACCTAAAGCAAGAGCACTGAAGAAGGAAATAAATAAATGGGAACTCCTCAAAATTAAACACTTTTGTGCATCAAAGAACTTCATCAAGAAAGTAGAAAGACAGCCTACACAATGGGAATCAATATTTGGAAACGACATATCTGATAAAGGTCTAGTATCCAGAATTTATAAAGAGATTGTTCAACTCAACAACAAAAAGGCAGCCAATCCAATTACAAAATGGGAAAAAGACATGAACAGACACCTCTCAGAAGAGGAAATACAAATGGCCAAAAGGCACATGAAGAGATGCTCAATGTCCCTGGCCATTAGAGAAATGCAAATCAAAACCACAATGAGATATCATCTCACACCCACCAGAATGGCCATTATCAACAAAACAGAAAATGACAAGTGCTGGAGAGGATGCGGAGAAAGAGGCACACTTATCCACTGTTGGTGGGAATGTCAAATGGTGCAACCACTGTGGAAGGCAGTTTGGTGGTTCCTCAAAAAGCTGAATATAGAATTGCCATACGACCCAGCAATACCATTGCTGGGAATCTACTCAAAGGAATTAAGGGCAAAAACTCAAACGGACATTTGCACACCAGTGTTTATAGCAGCGTTATTTACAATTGCAAAGAGATGGAAACAGCCAAAATGTCCATCAACAGAAGAGTGGCTAAACAAACTGTGGTATATACATACGATGGAATATTATGCAGCTTTAAGGCAGGATAAACTTATGAAGCATGTAATAACATGGATGGACCTAGAGAATATTATGCTGAGTGAGTCCAGCCAAAAACTAAAGGACAAATACTGTATGGTCCCACTGATGTGAACGGACATTCGAGAATAAACTTGAAATATGTCATTGGTAACAAAGTCCAGCAGTAGTTAGAAACAGGGTAAGATAATGGGTAATTGAAGCTGAAGGGATACAGACTGTGCAACAGGACTAGATACAAAAACTCAAAAATGGACAGCACAATAATACCTAATTGTAAAGTAATCATGTTAAAACACTGAATGAAGCTGCATCCGAGCTATAGGTTTTTGTTTTGTTTTGTCTTGTTTTGTTTTGTTCTTACTATTATTACTTTTATTATTTTTTTCTCTATATGAACATTCTATATCTTTTTCTGTTATACTGCTAGTTCTTCTAAACCGATGCAAATGTACTAAGAAACGATGATCATGCATCTATGTGATGATATTAAGAATTACTGATTGCATATGTAGAATGGTATGATTTCTAAAAAAAAAAAAATGGACAGCACAATACTACCTAATTGTAATGTAATTATGTTAAAACACTGAATGAAGCTGCATCTGAGCTATAGTTTTTTTAATTTTTTTTCTTATATATTTTTGTATTTTTAATTTTTATTTCTTCTCTATATTATCATTTTATCTCTTTTTCTGTTGTCTTGCTATTTCTTTTTCTAAATCGATGCATATGTACTAAGAAATGATGATCATACATCTATGTGATGATATTAAGAATCACTGATTGCATATGTAGAATGGAATGATTTCTAAATGTTGTGTTAGTTAATTTTTTTAATTAATAAAAAAATGTAAAAAAAAATAAAAGAAAGATGTTTTAAAAACTTATTAGTTAGGCACTGGAAAAGTTGTCAATTTTTTTCAAAGTCCAGATTTGGCAAATTTGCATCAGGGTAACATAACAAAAACCACATGACTCAAACCATCAACTCAGTCGTCTGCCCTCCCATCTTCTTTTCACATATTGGGTGAAACAGCATGAGGAACACATGCTAACTGAAATTCTGAGGGAGGAGCTGATCTTAGAGACACTTCCCTAAATGACCATGAAGGAAAATAAGGCACTTTTTTTTCTTTAAACTTATTCCAATATTTAAAAAACAAAAAAGAAAGACAAAAAGGCTCTTTTGGTCTTGTTTCTTGACAACCACCGGAAAAATCATTTAATCAAATAAAGGTTTTCTTTATTCTTTTTTCTTTATTTTTATAACACTTGAAAGTATAAAATACTACAATTCCAAAAATACATTTTATTTCTGCACCATCACCCTAGTATAGTAAAAGTGTCTACTTTTTGTTCATTTACGCTTTATCTTCAGTTTCATTACATGTATACAGAAAATAGGCAAGCATGGCTTTTACATCCTTAATGATTTTTTCCTTCTATAGAGGGAGGTTTAAAAAAAATATTTGAACTGTTTGCCCAGTAATGTGACACATAATGCATATACCCTTGTTCTCATATAAATACATTTTTTGTTCTCATATATATATATATATATTTTTTTTTTACATGGGCAGGCACCGGGAATTGAACCCGGGTCCTCGGGCTTGGCAGACAAGTATTCTTACCTGCTGAACCACCATGGCCCACCCAGTTCTCATATATTTTTAAGGTAGATTTGAAAGTTCAATAATTCAGAATTTTTTTCTTAAAAATAGTGTTACACGTTTGTTTTTTGAATTACTTTTCAAAATTCCTTGTTAGCTGTTCTCTCACGGCACACTTTCTTCTAATGTAGTAGAAAAAAACCCTGCAACTTCTACCCTCTGAGGGCACTGGAGTGACTAAGCAGCATACCCAACTTTGAATACTTGTTGAAATCCCTTCACCAATGACATCCCCGACCAAAGGCTCATGCCTGATGCATCATCACACAGTATATTCAGAGAGAGCTCGGACTTCACTATGAGAAGAAAGATTCCTAGAAGTGTTTCCCAGCAATTGCCCCGTCACTGAGCAGTTAAGGGCCATCTGTCTCCCCTTCTTCAGTGAGGCCATCTTACCGTTTGTATAAAGTGGCATGAAAAGATGATCAGCGCTGTGGGATGAATTGAGCCTTATTGCTTTACTACCATTTAGTGCAGGTTCTAGAACCACTTTCATCTAAACAGGAAAAAAATTTAAAAAGCTGAGTTGGAGGACAATTCTCTGTCTTTTGTTTGGTTAGAGAGTAAGAGAAACGGACAAGTGCCTCAGCTCGCTGCACTGACAACAGGGAAGCAAAGGCGATTACCAGCTAATTGATCAGCAGGCAGGCGTGGTCCGGTCATGAACTGGCTGAAGAGTTCAGAGGTCAGAAAGGCATAGGTTAGTTGCCGGTGGGGGCTCGGTCTGCGGTCACAACCCTTTGGTAAGGATGGACACGCACATCGTGCCTTTGAACTTCAGTAGCCACCGCACCTAATAGACCCCTGGCTTCAGTGGGATGCTCGAGGATTAACGTCGCTGTTGCCAGATGTATACGGGTATTCACAGGGCGTGTACATTACACCAGCGTCAGGTTCCGGGGGAGCTATTGCAGCAGTTGGATGGGGCGTTCTATTTGGCATGACAGCCTCTGTATTTGTCTGGTCAAAGGTCAAAGGCGGCTGGCGTAGGTGAATTCAGAGCAGCTGGTGGGAAACAGGTGCAGGCCCAGTAATAATCCTCGGGGCAGCCTGGGCTGCTGCAAGAGAGGGAAGGCAAGGGTTGGTGATTTGATGTGGGCATCTGTGTAAGTGCCGTCCAGATCTGCAGTTCCATCAGCTGCATCACCCTAAGGCCGTCTTCTCCGTCTGCCGTGGACCAGTATTTCTTCACTTCTTCAACGGCTGTCTTCAGTTTGACTTCCGCTCAGTTCCCAGCATCTCCCATAGTGATTAGTACATGTAAACCTTCATTCACACGCTCCCAATTGGGCTGGCCTCTATTGTGCTCCTCCTTTTTATCTCTCACTGAGACTTTGCCTCGGACTATTAATTTACATCCTGTTTCTGCTTCAAGCCATTTAGCTGTAAGTCCTCTAAGTCCAAGGATTCTCCCAACAAAATTAAAGTCTGGGTATTCTTTTACAGGCACAGAAAGTTTCTCCTGTAACTGAACACTAGGTCCCACAGCATCAGGCAATTTTGCGCTCCTTTTCTCTGTACTGCCATTTAATGTGTCATTGCACATGTCTTTCCCTACTCCGCTAATTTCTTCGTCCAGCAGCCGCTCGAGGTGGTTGAAGGTCCCGCAGAAGCTGGGCAGGCTGCTTATGGGCTTCTTGGGGTTCGTCAGCTGCATCAGGTAATCGGGGGTGGCCTTGGGCTTCTCCTTGGCTTCCCTTTCCCCCGACCATATTCCAAAGCCGCAGCTCGCCGCGCCGGTCTCCGGGAGCAGGGTGAGGGCCGGGAGCCCGGGAGCCCGAGAGCCCGCGGGCCTCACTCGGGACGCAGAGAGCGCGGAGAGCTCCGGGCGGGGCGCAGGCACCCCGAGCAGCGCGCCCCCCGCCCCCCGCCCCCCGCCCCCCGCTGGCGCTTTTCCCTCCCTCCGCTCGCAACCTGGCGAGGACCGGCTGGCGGGGGCGGAAGGCGGCTCTCCGCTGGCCCTGGGCTGGGGCCGCCCGCCGCGCTCCCCGCCCCTGCCGCGGGCTCGGGTTCTCCCGGTGCTCGCCCGCTGCCGTCGCGCACTGGAAAATAGAAGTTTTTGAGACTACTTTACGCTCCTTGTCCGCTAACCCCACCCACTGTCAGGGCTATTCTTCCTACTTCAGAAGGTATACTAAACCTTCAGGAGATTAAGTTTTATAAGAGACTGCATTTATTTTCTTTCAAGTTTTTTCATTACTTACATAAAGCTCTACTGATATGTTTTTCTAACTGTAAAAGGTGTCTGTGAGCCCTATATCATTATGAATGCATAATAAGTTTTACTATTAGGAAACCTTTTTTTTTTCATTTAATATTTTCACTTAATGGCAGGACGGACGGGGCTGAGTTAAAGTGATGAAGTGGGGACCAGTTGTGCTGTGCTCGCCGCTCCTTGCCTGGATTTGCTAATTCTGTCCCTTTGGTCGGTCTATTCATGGACCAGTGTCACAGTCTTAATGACAGGGAGTTTATCAAGTGTTTTCATTTTTCTTAGGACCAGAAACCCACCCCTCAATTTGCTGTTCTTTTGCAAGGATTTTCTGATTATTCTTATTTATTTTCTCACACAAACTTTACAATTAACCTAACTTGAGAAAAAAAGTGGTTCTTCATAATTTTATCAGGTTGTGTTAAACTTATAAATTAATTTTAAAAATTACTTCTAACTTAGTCTTTCCTTCCTAGAAAATTGCATGTTCTTCCATTTCTTCAAATCTACTTTTGTAAATTTCAGGAGTGTTTTAAAGTTTTCCCCATATAAGATTTGTACACTTCTCACATTTGTCACTAAAAAGAATGTATTTTTTGTTCCTATTGTATGTGGGGTCATCTCTCCAATCAATACTTAGCTTTTTATTGTTTGTGTGTGCAAAGGAAATTGTTATTGCTTGGTAATTCATATCCCACGATTTTACTAATTTCTCTCCAACTTTCTCATGTTTCTCTGTATGCAATTATATCGTTTACAAATGGAGATACTGTTGGTCCTTCTTTCCCATTCTTTTGTCACTAATTGCTTGTTATTAGTAATCACATTGACTAATATTTCCATATAATGTCGATAAATAATGCCAATGGAGAACCTTCTTGTCTTCTTCCTAACTCAGCAGAAATGCATTAGCCATTTCTCTGTAATGCTGACTTTTGGTTGAGGGTGTGAGTGTGTATGTGTGGTGTGTGGACACTTGAATATGTGTGTATAATAGGATTTCCCTTCTTAGATTTACTAATAATTAATTAAACAGTGTTTTTATCAAACAGTGAACTAATCTTTCTGCAATAATCTCCATTAGGTCATAGTGACTTATTTTACAAAATTATGCAGTTTGTCTTCATTACTATTTATTAAAGACATTCACAAAGGGAATTTGTCTCTGGTTATCTTTCTATGCAATCATTCTTAGATTTTACTATCAATGCTATTCTCACTTACCACCATGAATTAGAATGTTTTCCTTATTTTTTAATGTTTTAGAATAATTTAGTTAGCAGTGGGATTGTTGGGTCCTTAAAGGTTTGAACAAGTGCTCTGTGAATATTTCTGAGGGGTCAGGCTTTTTCAGTGAGAAACCCTTTAAAATTTTCTGTATGTCTTTATGGAAATTGATTTGGTTAAACTTTCTCTTTCTACTGGATTGTCTTCTGTAGTAGAACTGGGCATCTGTATCATTTGGCTCTGACACTACTATAGATTTCAAACTTTGCCAACTTACTGAGCCCCTCCCTTCAAATCTGTACTAGAAGAAAAGCCCTCTGCACACCATGAGTATGTGACTCTCCTGTGTGAATGTTGGCCTTCCTTCAGTGAGTTCTGAAATGGTGTCCTGCTGTGGCCACACCTACCAGCAGAGATGGCACCAAAGGAAGTGGATGGTTCCAGTTTTGATCATCTGGGAAAGTCCTGGTGGAGAGGAAAACACAGGGCCTGCAGGAGCCTGAGAATGGACAGCTGCTAATCAGCCTTGCGTTCTGCACTGATCACTTTTTGGATTCAGAGGGGAGCTGGACTTGGATAAGTTGTTACTGCTCACAAACAAGTCAGTGACTGTTTGCTGAGTACTGGGTCATGGGCCACCAATCTGGTCTGTTCCCACACCTCAGTGGCAAAAGAATTAGTCCAGTTCAGTAGAAAAGAGGGAAAAAATGCTATGATGAGGTACAAGTTTTGGGGAGGGGATATAATGTTCATTTGCTCTAGTCATAGGGATATAAGTGTGTTATGGACTAAATTCTGTCCCCCCTAAAAGACACGTTCAAGTCCTAACTCCCAGTCCTGTGTGAATGTGGAGTTATTTGTAAGTAGGATCTTTGTAGAAAAGAGGCCAAATTGGTTTAGAGTGGATCCTAAATCTGTATGACTGTGTCCTTATAAAGGAAGAAGAGAGAGAAGGGGGGAGAGGGAGAGAGAGAGAGAGAGCAAGAGGGAGAGAGAGAGGCAGGGGAAGAGGGAGAGAGAGAAAGGAGAGATTGCTTGATAACAATGCGGTGCAGTCAGGACACCACAGATTACCAGCAAGTCACTTCCAGAAGTCTACTGCCTTCAGGGGACACGATTATAACCACTGCATTAAATTAGAAGTCATCAATCCACACTGATATTACATGGACACATAAGTAAATAACTGGGAGTAGGGAAAACTTTTCTTTACTATGGAATGCCCACAAATAAATGTACAATGAATTTCAAAACCATGAGAGAATAAGAAATGATACAAGGAAGAATCATCAATAAAAAAGACTGTGCGGAAATTTGTTCAAGAACGTAATATCTACATAGTTCAACGTGTCTTGTCACAAGTTAGTTCTCTGCTGTCAGGAGGAAGCATAAGTTGCAGTGGAAATACCTTTAACAAACTGGTCAAAGTTAAGCTGATCCCTCTGAGGCCAAACTGACATCATGGGCTCCTTATGGGAAGCTCTGAGAAGGAGACACATCACTGCTGTCACATTCTTGTCCCAAAGGCATCCCTTACTGCAGGTATGACATGAATCCAGCCATGAGGAAACTTAAGCTAAAGAACTTTGTAAAATAAATGGCTACCAGCAGTGAGGCCAGCTCCGTGTCCGCGGGGCACCTGAGCCCCGCACGGTGGCTCATGCTGTCATAGACAATGAAGAGACAGCCGTCCAGGTAGCCAAGGGCTGTCAGCTCCGGCTGCCCAGGGCTGGACTCGGACACTACTGTAAGGTCGTAGCACAGAGAGTGGGACCCTGTAACAGCTAGGCTGGGCCCCTTAGCACTTCTCCAGCTCTACCACCCCAGCACCCCCTAAAACCCCACTGTGTCTGCCACTACAAGTTCCTACCTACCGATATGCACACGCGCACACTCACACACACACACACACATACACTCTCTCTCTCGCACACACACACACTGTGTGTGTCAATCTGACCCTTCTCTTTTTCTTTCTCTGCCTGGCGCCTCCCAGCCCCCTCCTAAATATTCCCTCCCTCCATTTCTTCTCCCTTCCCCTCTCTGCGGCCTCCTTTCTTCCTGGACCTAATAGCCCAGTGTCCTGCACCCGGATCCCAGCTTTGGACACTCACAGGGCTGGTTCTTAGGATGAGGAGCCTCCACCCCCACGAGCAGCAGCAGAAGGAAGGGAAGGAATCCAGGAGTCCACGGTCCCGTCGCGGGAGGCTGAGGGGCTGGATCTTAGGGAACCACGGGCAGGTCAACCCCAGAACTAAAGGGGTGTGGTTAAGGTCTGGGTGTGTCACTCGCCCTTGGGGCCAGAATCCGCAGATGCCCAATGGTGGGAGGAAACGTCAGTACCAACAGGGATTTTGGAAGCTGAACGAGCCGTGAGCCTGACCCGTGACCAGCATGCCCCCTTGTGTCCAGAGTCCGATTCAGCTGCTGGAAGCTGAGGGACACCCTGGGGAGGTCCCGGCTCAGCAGGGAAAAGGGGAGGAAGGTCTCCTGCCTGCAGCCCTGTGGCCACACGGGGGCGCCGCGGCTCTGCGCTCTTGGATGCTGCCTCGGACTGGTCTGAGTGGGGCAGAGATGGCTGGGATACAGGTTCCTTCTGGGCAGCCCTGGACTCCACAAGGGTCAGGCTTGGGTGGGTCGGTAGCCAAGGAGGGGGAGGAGAACTCAGAGCCCTGCCGGTGGAATTTTAAAACTGAACGGACATACTTGAACAACCCCCCACCCCATATTTCCTGAAACTACCAATCCACTGCCAACCGTACATATGTTATTCAGGTGATTCCATGTGTTTGTTTAAATGCGCGTTTGTCACTAGAGCCTGAGTTTATGCTTCTGATCTAGGGAGGAGCTTAGTGTCCTCTTGCACTTTTGTTAGTTGGCCTCCCAAACTCCATTTTTTCATGAAGGTTTTCCTAAGCCTAGTGTTAATACCTTCCTTTTCGTAAGAGGTAACAATCCTCAGAACTGAAGTTTTGTGAAAGAACATTGTTTTTCTTTAAAATTCATCGGTTGATATCAACTTAACATTCCACTCAGCAGTAAACTTGGAAAATGAATTTTTTTATAGGCGGCTGTTACCTAATTTGATAGGATGATAGGGAATGTATTTACAGTATCTTGGGCTTTCTTGATGAACCTAAAGTCAAATAGTTAGTCTTTCTTTTCCCAAGATTTACAAAAAATATTACTGATTTGAAAAATGTGTGTGATGCTAAGTATGCCTGAAAAGCTGAAAATATTTTAATACAATGCAGAACAAAAGATGAAGTTTATTTTTCAGGAAAGAGTTAAAATTAAATTAATATTTGATTCAAGAAGTTTTAAAATAAGGACTGATGTGGATATCCACAATCTATTGCTGCATCACTATAACCCCACTCAGTTAGTGCATGAACAATGCATGTTTCCTGTCTTGCAGTTTCTCTGGATCAGGAACCCAGGCAAAGCTTAGCTGGGTCCTCTGCTCGAGACCCACAGGCTGCAGTGTCAGTGCCTGCAGGGGCTGCCGTCTCCTTTGAGGCCGGCGGGGGAAGATGTGCTTCCAGATTCATGGGGTCATTCCAGCATTCAGTCCCTCGTAGCTGTTGGAGTGAGGGCCTTGGTTTCTCACGGGGTGTCACTGGGAGACCACCCTCGGTTCCTCGCCATGTAGCCCTCTGCAGTGGCAGCTCACAATATGGAAGCTTGTTTCTTCAAAGCCAGAAGGGAGAGGGTCTCAGCAACACTCCTCATCTATTGTAATTTTGTAGTTTCCAAGGAAACAAGCTCCTGGGGACCACCCACTTTGCAATCTAGCACTGACGTTGACCTCTTTGCACAGCCCTGATTTGCTTTGAAATGATTGAAACACTGCTTTATTTAAAGCTTATCTAGTGTCTACCTGTGCTGGTTTGAAAGGATGTATATACCCTAGAAATACTAGTTTTAGTTCTAATCCCATTTTGTAAAGGCAGCTATTTGTTCTAATCCCTATTCATACTGTATGTTTGAAATTGTAATTAGATCACCTCCCTGGAGATGTGACTCAATCAAGAGTGGTTGTTAAACTGGATTAGGTGGAGATGTGTCTCCACCCATTCGGGTGGGTCTTGATTCGTTTACTGGAATCCTATAAAAGAGGAAACGTTTTGGAGAAAGCAGGAGATTCAGAGAGAGCAGAATGACATAGTCATGAGAAGCAGAGGGTCCACCAGTTAGCGACCTTTGGCAACGAAGAAGGAAAAGGCCTCCTGCGGAGCTTTGTGAAGGGAAGCCAGGGAGAAAGCTAGCAGATGATGCCATGTTGCCACATGCCTTTCCAGATGAGAGAGAAACCCTGTCCCTGTTTGCCATGTGTGCTGGTTTGAAAGGAAGTATGACCCCTAAGAAAAGCCATGTTTTAATATAAATCCCATTTCATAAAAGTAGAATAATCCCTATTTAATACTGTATATTTGAAACTGTAATGAGATCATCTCCCTGGTTGATGTGACTTGGTCAAGAGTGGTTGTTAAACTGGATTAAGGGCCGATATGCCTCCACCCATTTGGGTGGGTCTTGATTGGTTTATTGGAGTCCTATAAAAGGGGAATAAGAGATTCACAGAGAGCAGAACGATGTGGCCATGAGATGTTGGGAGTCCACGAGCCAGTGACCTTTGGAGATGGAGGGGGAGGACACCTCCTGGGGAGATTCATGAAACGGGAAGCTGGGAGAGAGAGCTAGCAGATGACGCCGTACTCACCATGTGCCCCTCCAGCCAAGAGAGAAGCCCTGACTGTGTTCACTATGTGCCTTCTCACTTGAGGGGGAAACCCTGAACTTCATTGGCCTTCTTGAGCCAGGTTGTCTTTCCCTGGATGCCTTTGATTGGACATTTCTATAGACCTGTTTTAATTGGGGCATTTTATCGGATTTGGAACTGTAGACTAGCAAGTCATTAAGTTCCCCCTTTTAGGATCCATTCCGTTTCTGGTATATTGCATTCCGGCATCTAGCAAACTAGAACACCATGTGTCTTCTCACTTGAGAGAGAGACCCTGAACTTCATAGGCTTTCTTGAACCAAGATATCTTTTCCTGGATGCCTTTGATTGGGCATTTTTATAGACTTGTTTTAATTGTGGCATTTTCTCGGCCTTAGAACTGTAAACTAGCACTTCATTAAATTTCCCTGTTTAAAAGCCATTCTGTTTCTGGTATATTGCATTCCAGCATCTAGCAGACTGGAACACTGCCCCTTCCCAGAACCCTGTAATAACTCCATATTTTCCTTTAAGTACCCCAGAGTTCCTCTGGTGTTTGGACTTTCTCATTACGATGAGACCATATACCCAAGTTTGTTCCTGGTGATCTCAGGCTGATCAAGCTAAGGTAGTTTCTGTGTGTCCTTGGGAAGTCATTTTTCTGAACCTCAGTTTTGTTTCTATAGAGCCTGAAAAGTAGTATATTTCTCATCTGTTGTTAGCATCCCCTAAGATAAGGCACACACGGTGCATGCTCACAGGAAGCTTTCCCAACATTTCACACATCTACATGGAGGAATGAATTATACTGGGATGATGAGAATTGTGGATGCAGGGAGAGAAAAAGGTAAACTTTGCTGTTTAAAGTATAGTCTCCTGAACTTAAAAGGAGATGGAGTGACCCTGTTAAAGCCTAAATAAGATCTTGTCTCCTTTCTACTCAAATCTTTCCAATGGCTTCACATTTCACTGACAGTGAAAGTCCGAGTCCTTGCAGTGGCCCTGGACAGTCTTCCCTCACACCCCCTGTCACCTGTCACCCCTTCTTCTACTCCCCACTCACCACTCCTGACGCCTCTTGATTTCCTTAAACAAGCCAGGCGTGCTGTCACCCACGCCCTCTGCCCCTGCAGCAAGGGCTCCTCAGTCAAATAAAAGCTGAAATGAAGTTTGGCTACATTCACTTTCAGAACTTGCCACCTTCCTCTCTTCCTGCGTGTTACCTTAGATGTGCAGAACAGCTGAAGCACCAGATATTGTTCATTTAAGTGAGTCAGAACCCACGAGCTGCAAGTTTAAATAAGAAATCTGCAGAGCCATCTTATTTGAATATCTGCACACATAGGGGATATGAATGAATTGCCAGTGACCCTTTCCTGACCCAACAAAGAACTACATGCATTTGTATCTTTTAAAAAGCAGAGCTGTAAATTTAAATGTTATTAACAGAGTAACACGTTAAGTTAGACAACCCGCCTGATTTTTTCCCAAAATCCCTTCAGTAGCATTCTTACTGCTTATTATAATATTGCATATCGGTTATTCTTATTGTGCTTATTGCAGCGGGTGATTTTGGGTGAGGGGTTTTCTCTAATCATCAACACATGTCAGCTGTCCTTGATGACCAGAGGCCACGCGGTCCAGACAAGTGAGGGGGACCGTGGGCTCTTAAATCTATCGTGGCTACAGGACAAAACAAACAAGCAAACAAAACTAAGAAAATCTTTCGTAAAAGACCTCCAGAGATTCCTAGGCCTACAGTGATGAAGCTTAAATAGTACAGTGACTAATGGGAAAGGAACCCAACAGACGCCCAAACCTCTGACTGCTGTCGTGCTCCCATTTTTTGCCCGCACCTCCCACTGTGTCTGCTCTCCCGGCAATTTCCTAATGGAATAGGGCAAGGAAACACCATTCCTGGCTCCATCTCTTCTGTCTGCCTTCCCTGTTGTGCAAGGATGTGCCCAGCAGGGGGTGAACTAGCCTTACCATTGTCTGGACCCTGCTTTTCCTCCACCCTTGACCCATTCCCAGGACAGGACCCGTGGGGCTTGTGGGGGCTTCACAGGTAGAAGTTACCAAGGGTAAGAAGTTTTTCATTTTTGTTTTTGTTTTCATCTAGGTTCGGGATTCCATTTGCCAGGGTAGGGATAGAAATATCTAGAATTATAACTCAGAGATGATAAACATTGTCCTGAAACCAGCCATAAGAAATTAAAACAAGGATGTGCCTCTTTTGGTTCCTTAGCTCTGAGCTGCTGTTCTCTTTTATTGAATATCTAAGAGGTGCTGATCATTCAGTATAAAACAAGACAAATTGCATTCTCCTAGGGTCCATTTAATTCTATTTGAAGATGTGTTTTGTCAGTTTCATCATTCTCTGCCCCCACCCCATCTTTCTCTTAAAGAAACCAAACAGACATCTTCCAAAACATTATCAATAAATGAAATAATATACTGTCTGAGATTTACTTCAAAATAATCCAGTGTGGGTTATGGTTGGGGATAAAGCTAAATCAAGATTGGGTGTGATTGATGGTTGTGGCTGCGTGAAAGGTGCCCGGGACTTCACAAGTTCTCTTTTCTCTGATGTAAAATGTCCATATTAAAGGTCTTAAAAAATAAGTATAAGTAATAAATATACAAACCAGTCCATGTTTTGAGTGAGTTAAAGTTTGTACAATTTGGGGAACTTTAGCAAAAAATAATAAAAATGTATCATTATACATTTAGATACAAAAGGTAACCCAAGACCCAGTGTGGGTGTAGTCTGAAGAATCAAGAGATTCTGGTCAAAATTTTGAATCAAACCACCAATAAAAATAGACATTTTGAAGTAAAAATCGCTGGTGCAGGATGTCTTTAAACATCTGCAAATTCCTCATACTGTTGTGCCATCGAGTTAAGTCACCGCAGGCTTTCTCCCATCCACTCTTCCTATTTGGGCATGTGCCGGAGCCCAGCCTATGACAGGGAAGGGAATAGAGATTTTTAAAACTGCATTATTGAAACAGGACAGAATAGGACAACTGCTGGTCCCTGGTTTCTTATCCAGCTCGGAAAGAATGAATGGACCACTGCAGGTCCCTATTTTCTATCTAACTCCAAAGAAATTAACGCAAACTGCAAACTTCTTAAAGAAAGAATTTCCCCCTAAAGCCCCAACACTCTCTAAAACCATAAAGCTTGTAAAAGCATGCACACAAAACAGGACTCTTAGTTAATCACAAAAAGCATGGGGTTATAAAGATTGTTAAAAATCTTCTCAAAGGCAAATTTCAGATCCAGGACAGCTGACCATGAGCACTGATAGCTATCTCCTAAAACAAAGAAGACACTGGTTAATATACACCACTCAAGCCCCTAGTGTTCAAAAATCACTATGGAATACCTGCTACCAACAAAAACTTCCCTATCTGACCCAGCCCACTAACTGCGTGTTTCTCCCTTGAACGTCCATGCACTTTCCCCTCTCCCTTTAATAAACTTTACTCCTTATTCCTACTGGCCCTCTCATTATCTGAATTCTTTCAGCAATGAGACCCCCCCCCCCCTCCAACCCTGAAACAGAGCTTGGCTGACTCTAATGTCAGCATGGTGCCAGTTATATATTTTTAGCGAGCCAGCCAGGAGATTGCAGGAGCAGCCAAGAGCTTTGGGAGCTTGTTGGAGCATCTCCCACTTAAGACACAAGCCTCACTTCTTATCTTCCTCTTACTTGCCTCTTTGATACTCACCTTGGCTTTCCTCATTGCCTTTTGTGTGCCATCCAGTGATCAGCTGACCCTACACTGTGTGAATGACCCTCCTACCATCTCTCCCTCACAGCCCATGACACCCAACACCAGACGGAGACTCACAAGAACCCCCCACACCTTCTATCCTTCTCTTCTTCCCGTTCTCCTTACTCCTGACTCACAGCGTCTTTTTTCTCTGATTCTTCTGCTGCTCAGTCTCTTCGCTCCCCACCTCCTGTTGAGTTTGTTCTAAAACTCCTATGTGCAAAACTTCCTGTAAATGAGTAGAGGGAGATATCCCAGGGAACTTTCCTTTTTAGCTACTTAGGCATTGTGATCCCTCGCTCTGCCAGGTCCTGTTACCTCATTTTTTCTTGCTTCCGTTCTCCAAAGACCCCGCGCACACGTCCTCTTTGCAGTTGGCCTCTTGGCCACACTAGACAAGCTCCTCTGTTCACCCCAAATCTCATCCATTTTCTCCTCCCTAAGAAAAAACCAGGCCTTAGCCAAATGAAACCTCCACCCCTGCTATTTCTTTACTTGTGGTGGCTCCTTGCTGTAGCCCTGAAGGGTGGGTTTCACAGCACACCCTGGGCTTCTCGCTCAAGTCCAGTCTAAGAAGGGTTTCGAGATGGGTCCAGGAACTATGGTACTTGGTCCTGCTGCCTGCCTCAAAATTCTCTTCCATGTTTTCTGTCCTTCCTTCCTTTCCATTCTAACAAACTCTCTCTCCCATCACTTCTCTCATAGCTCCTCCTTTGCAGGTGGCCTAGAAACAACTCTCATTAGCCTATCAACCATCTGGTTGCTCAAGAAAAAGGAGCAGATGTTCAGCTCAGAGCCACAAGGGTGAGACATTTTGCTTACCAGCCCTCTGAATCTGGCTCAGGGGTCAAGGGGTGAAACCAAACAACCAGTCTTCCAAGGCTAAGGTGTTTTTCCCCCACAAAGGCAAGACGGTGTTTTGGAGACAGGCTCAGGTGCAGGTTACACGGGATGCCAGGCCTCAGTGAGTCGGTGTCCTTCTATCTCTCTCCTTCTCAGAATACAGGCAGTGCATCCAGCATCCCAATGAATAGCCCCCTGGGCTGTATCCGTGAGAGGGGCTCATATCTTAAGGGGGTGAAGTGGGCGCCCCGGCCCCTGCCTGTGTTTCTGCACCATCACGCGGTGCCCGCATCGGATACTGGATCCCGTGTCCACCACGGTACCACAGAACCCTGTCCTGTAAGCAGTGCCTGGTCATGCATTCAGGCAGATGTAGACTCCCACTCACAGCCCTTTGTCTGCCCCCACTTATCTGGAGTGGGAGTCTTGACCTTCCTAAATCTGCGAGCCCCAGTTCTTTGTGCCAGCCACAGGCTAAAGCTGCCTTTGTTAATTTAAAATTTATGGAGAGAAACCAAAGAAATCCCCACTTCTCTCTCACTGGGCCTCTCTTGCTCCTCCCCTGCTCGGCTCCTATTATCCCCACCTCTTTTGCTCAGTCTTCCCTGTTCCTCTTCCTTCTTCTACCCCCACCTCATCCTCTCCCTCACATCAGGCTCCCCTCTTCTCCAGCTTCCCTCTCCTCCCTGCGTTTTTGCTCTTCCTGTCTCTGCAGGAGTGTGTTTTGCACAGCTCCTCTGCTGTGCTAGTGAAATCTCAGAGAACTCTTTATTTACCTGCAATGTAAACCCAAACTCTAGGGGAAAAAAAAGGGCAAATCATGTTAAAAACCTACTTCATAAGCTAGTCAGTCTCAAACATAACAAGAAAATAACAAAAGATGTCCTCAGAGCCCGACACCTACAAATACCCTCATGAATCCTGCCTTTCCTGTCTCTCATAACCCAGACAGAACTGCGAAGGAGAGAAGAGCAAAAAGAGCCCGGAATAAGGCAAGGCTCATAACTCTAACCAGAAACTGCAAGCAGCCACCTCAGGGCCACTCTGGGCAGAAAACACCCAACACCTGTCATCGAGGTGGAGAGTCGGGACACTTGAAGCAAAAATACCCACGAAGACGAAAAGTGAAAAAAAAAAATGCCCCCAAAGACCAAAAGAGACCTGAGGATGGAAAAAGACCCCTGAACCCTGTCCATGATGCAGGAAGGCTGTACACTGGGCCTGAGAGTTCGCTGAGCCCCCAAAGAGAGGCGAGGCCTCTCCAAAGGTCCTGTTGACCGCCCCCAAGCTGGACTGAAGGAGCCCAAGGCTTGAGTTTGTTTTGAGGATCAGAAAAGCTGTCAGTCAGAGTGCATTTTCCCTGTCTTACCAGCAGATGGCGGACTTGGGTCACTTCTTCCCTATCAGCCCCCCTCTCCGGGACCCAACCAGGCTGCAATCCAGCAAAAGCTTCCACTCTCCGTGTGAACTGTTAGCCGTGAACTCCGGGGGTAGGCAGTGTGCACTGCACACCTTCAGTGAGACCCCATCTGTGGGCACATGTCTGGCACTCCGCAACCTACCGTGGGGAAAGGCCTTGGATTCGGGACTCAGAATTTCCACTTCACCAGCCAACATCCAGCCCAGGAGTAATCTGCTTTTTGACATGATTCCGATTATTATTATTATTATTTTTTAATAGTACACAATATGTTTTTATTTTAGATGCAGACAAAGGAAAACTGGCAATCAGATAGATGAAAAGAGAAACTGTGTCTGATGGCTAATAGGACCAAAGTCCTATAACAGTAGTAAACATTAAATTTGGCTTTAAAGTCATTTTACAAATTATTTCCATCTTGCCTATAATTTTAGTTATTTAAAACTACACAAAGACTTTATGAATACCCTCCCCTCAAACTATTCAAGATACATTATGGGTTAACGTTTATAGACTGGTCTAGAATCTAAAACCATTTACAATATTGTTTGAGTTGTAAAAAAAAATTAACTGACAAATGTACTTTTAGTGCATTACCTATTTGAAAATTGGGGATTGCTTGTTTTTTGAGAATTGAGGATTGCTCATATCTAAAAATTAAATCTTCATTAGCAATACCCTCAAGAGTATCCTCAATGCTGCTGTTGAACATGCTGAAGGCAATATTCTTCTGTGACTATATGTTCTCACCAGGTATTATGATGATAAAGTTACCTCCTAGAGTCTGTGGAGTTAGCTAACAGTAAATTATACATTGATTTTGCACTTAAAATTATTTATTGGTCTTTGATTAGATGGGTAATTCTAAATAAAGTTTTTTTTAGTTTTATCACTGTTACTTGGGCCCTGAGTTTTTATATTAATATAGTATACGAAATATTTCAACATTATGCATATTCCTGGAATAATCAAAATTTAAAATGATTACAAAACTAGGCATATGATACACATCACAAGATAAACAATTCAAAGCAGAGAAAAACATTCAAATCTTAAGATCATCCCACTTAACTTTCAAGCAATTTCCTGGCTTGGACCCTTCCTTCTTTAAAACAAAGATCCATGGAAGATTCTTTTCCTTCTTTCTTTTTCAGTTGTGTGTGCACTTTGAGGGTGGAGGGCAACAGTATATCAAAGTAATTACAAAGTGTTATTCCCTCTTCAAGTAATAGCCAATAACAAAGATGTGGCCTCATTTCCTCATAAATGTGTGACTGACAAAATTACTTTCACTGCAGAATGTTTAGGACACAATAATAAAGTCAAAGAACGGACAATTCCAGCATGTCCTCCATGAATGACATTTTAAGGAAGTTACTTGAGTTTTGCTTTTCCTTTTCAACTCTCCTACCCCTGTATTATTCTACATAAGTAGAAACAGAGTACTCAATAAATGGTATTAACTAGTAATAATACTCATTGAAACTTAAAACACCATTTTTTTATAAAAGATTTTAAAGAGCTGTACGGAAAAGTATTGCAAATTTACATAAAAAGAAGCTGAGGCATAAGAAACAAATAATAAGTTATTTTCCTGTAAAGCAGGTCAACTCTTGAATAGGGGCTTTTTACTTCTATTCCCTTAAACTAAGCATACACACTGTTGGGTCAGTACGAATGGCTACCTATATTTATACTGAATTTAAGGATCAAAAAAAGGAATGAAGGGCAAATACAAAATAATCTTTTTGTAAACAATTCTTAGATTATACCCAATGCAGAATGTTTAATGAAGCACTGGAGTCACAGCTCTTAAGACTCGAAATCATGTTATAACTCAAAGTCAAATATGTACTCATTGGCCAAGTATATTCGTCGGAATATAAGAGCAGCCAATGCCAAAGTCAGGATGACAATCAATATAGCTGATCCACCATGATCAGTGTGGTTGTCTCTTGGCTGCTGGCCCTGGATGACATCTGGTGAAGTAGATGATCTTCTTTGACTCTGCTGCTGGGCCTGGCGCTGTCGAGGGCTCATGGAGGTACTCTTAGCTACAGGCTGGGTAGGTTGCTGAAGGGATACTGCTGAGGGGTTCTGGACTCCATACGACGTACTGGCTGTAGCACCCTGGAATGCTGTAGGTGTATCATCTTGGAAATCATTTAGTGAAAAAGAGTGGTTTAAGTCTGACTCAGCGATAGTCTTTCCAGATGAATTAACTTCTGCCTTAAAACTGATTTGTCTAGCCAGTTCCTTGGCTTCTTGGTCAGCCTGGCTTGAATCACTTCCAGATTTTAAAGGCAACAGGACATCCTTCATGGTGGAGCCACATCCCTCACAACAGAAATCTTGTGATTTTTTGGCAAGAGCTCTTCTTTCCTCAGGCGTGTAATCTAGAGACCCTATGGCTCCTTCTCCTTTTGTTGGCATAAACCCAATGATGGCTAATAATGCTGTTCTTATACTCCATGAAGGCTGCCAAGTTTCAGGATGATGCCCTGAGATGCTCAAGCATATTTTCTTGCCTACTTCAAATCGTCCGTTAGCCGTTAAGAGAATAATGCTTGGTGGTTTCATGGGATACTCTGGGGGCAGTACTATTCGTCCATGGTAAACTCCTCCATCAAAATCAGAATCTGGGGGCCCTCTAACTGTAAAGTGCCATTCAAAAAGATTATCCTCTAAAGGCTGTGCATGGTAATGATCTGTTGGATCTTTCAATTCTGCTGCTTCTTTCATTAAACGTTTGACAGCCGGACTCTTCAGGTTGTAGCGGGTCTCCATGGCCGGTCAGTGGACCGGTTCCGGCCTCCCGGCCCGCCGCCGCCTCCTCTCCGAGCTGTCGCTGTCCGCGTCTCTCAGCGGCTGGAGCCAACTGGGCCTGGCGGGGAGGCTCCGCAGACACCGCCCAGCCCGGGCCAAGACTGCCGCCCCCGATTATTTTTTGAAGGTGGATTTCCGGATTTCTTAATGGGTGGAATTTGGTGTATGAAGCAGGAGAAGTTAAGGAGAACACTAAAAATTTCAGGCTATGGAAATAGAAAGATGGACATGGCATCAGCAGAGATTGGGGAGGCTCCGGAAGGATTGTATGTGATGATGGGCACCACAGGCATTTGGTTAGGCAATGTTACATGTGGGATGTCCATCAGAAATGCAAGTGAGGGTATATAATTGGCAGTTGAACATAAAGTCTGGAGTTTAGGAGAAATGTCTGGGCTGGAGAAACAGAATTGGCCATGTAAGTGATATTTAAAGCCTAGAGAATGGATGAGCTTTCCAGAATGTTTGAATTCTTCTTTGTAGAGTATAAACAGGAGAAGAAACTGCCCATCTTTTCATCCATTCTGCCCAACTTTTCTTCTCTCTTTTACATATTAATTACAATAAGCCCTTGTTTTTTTTTTTTTTGGCTTCAATACCCAGGTCATGTCTGGGTCTGCTCCAGTTGATTGTCTCATCTCTATAGGTTGCATGTTTGTTCCTCCTTTGCATGCCAGACACAGCAGATGAGGTGCTGTGGAGGGTCTGGATTATGTTCTGCTTTTCCAAAGATTGTTTATGTTTGCTTTGGGAGCTATTAGTTGCTGAAGAATCACTCTTAATTAAATTATAGAAGAATCCCTTAGATTTGTTGAGGCTGAATTTAGACTTTGTTGAGGCTGCTCTAGTTCAGTTTTGTTCTTACTTTAAGGAAATGGTCCTTACTCTTAGGCCCTCAACTCTGCTGTTTCATCTGAAAGCCCAGTTACTTCCTCTGGCTAGGCTAAAACTCTTAACATCTTCTCAACATTGTGCAGCCCATGAAATCTCTAGCAAGGGCTGCAGCCCCTAGAAGCTGTTCTCTGATGGGCTTCCTGGAGTATCAGCTGGAGCACAGACATCTTAGAAGTGACAATTTGGGGGATTTATTCTCTTTTAGCTCCCTCCTCTCTGGCCCTCTGGCCCCCAAATCCCAGCCACGTTGGCAGCCCTGAACGTGATCTATATTTCTTTTGCACAGTGAGATTGATTATCTCAGCCTGGCCTCCTTTCTCCTACACTTCTGTTAGAAAAATGTTTTTAGGGATAAAGCTGGTTGAATATTGGGCTCACCCAGGTGCTGTGCTTCCTTTCTCTCAAGGATAATAGTTCTCTGCTGTTTGCTGTCCAGTTGCTGCAAAATCCGCGATATGTGATTTATGTAGCTTTTAAACTTGTTTATACTGAAAGGATGAATTTAAATCTAGATACTCTGTCACAACTGGAAACAGAAACCTTCCATCCCTTCTGTAGTGAATTTCATTTGAAATCTGCTTGGGATGATTTGCCACACACACTCACACCACTCTTTTACATATGTATGTATGTCTTTTGAAAAATCAACAATTTTAAGTTTGTTGTAAGAAACTTATCTGGGTGGTGTGAGGGTGTCTCAGCAGCAGAGTTCTCGCCTGCCCTGCTGGAGACCTGGGTTCCATTCCCAGTGCCTGCCATGCAAAAACAAACCAAAAAACCTTATCTGTTCTCTGATTTTGTAGTTTAAGCTTATTGATCCAATATTTCAGTGAGGTCACATAATCATTTTAGTGTTTTTACTTCATCCATAAGGTTGTCTTTAATATTTCTATATTTTTGTTAATATCTGGAAGCACATATTTAATTTAACTTAATCATAAAATGTTTGAGAGCATATTCATGAAGGTAAGGAGCTTAGGGGATAATGGGGAATTCAAAGAAAGGATAAAAGTCTCTATGGATGGTAATATTTGAATAAAGAGAAAAGATTAAAATGAGGAAATTAATGAGTCATCTTGGGTGAAAGGATTCCTGATTGTTTTCCTGTATTCTACATGAATCATACTTGAGGACAGTTATGGAAACCCTGTACCCTTTCTGCCTTGCTATCACCCCACTGATATCAGGACATCTCCAATTGCCCTGAGAGTCCTGGAGACAACAGTCAACCAGAGCATTTCAAAGATGCAGTTGCTCTGTGAAAACCAGTGTTCTTCAGGTCATGGAAAAGAGCGTCTTCTGGTTCCTCAAGAGAGACAGGGAGGGATAACCAGTGGCTCCTGCACATCTGTTTCAGAATAAAGTTCTTCATCCCTTCCTGTAACAATACCAAAGAATTTCTGGCGCCTAATCTCATCTAGTTTGAGCATCAGTGAGCCTCATTTTAAATCAACGCAAAATTTTGAACTACCCTCTCCTTCTCAAGGTATCCCAGTGAATCCAGAATCTCCGGCTGGTGTACCTGTCTCAATATATTCAGTTTGATCTCTAACTATGTTCCTCACTCTCTAGAGGCATTTTTTTCACATACATTCCTCTTTGTTCTGGTATAATTAAAGTATTTTAATATTCTTAGTGTAAACTTTCTCCTCTGGGATTGGACTTTATAATTTGCGGTCTGAGTTATACTTGGATCTGACTATAATTACAAATTTGAATCAGTGGAAGGAAATTAGGGTGGGCGATGGGAGGATGATCCGTCCCTTCTAGGATCTCTTCAGTGTCTCAAGTCAGTTCATTGCAGGATTCAATCTCAATGCAGAAGGAGCCTCATCAGTGGCCATCATGGGTGGCAGGTGACTTTTGTTGTTGAAAGGGTCTCTGTCGTCTTTGGGGATTCCAAAATCTTCTTTGCGATTAGAGGTGTTTC
This sequence comes from Tamandua tetradactyla, assembly GCF_023851605.1. Classification (NCBI taxonomy): domain Eukaryota; kingdom Metazoa; phylum Chordata; class Mammalia; order Pilosa; family Myrmecophagidae; genus Tamandua; species Tamandua tetradactyla. The sequence goes on along the minus strand of NC_135331.1, from coordinate 86,956,719 downwards.
ATCCTTTTTCAATCAACGTGTAAAATAATGATATTCCTGCTATGACTAAGAACTCGGAATACATTGTCATTTCACAACCCATAGGGGTCAGAAAATGCATTTTACTTTTGGCTACGTCAGCCCTGCTGGCTGTAAGAAATCGGATATTATTTTTTAGGTAGTTAGAGAATCTCCTTGGTTCTCCATTTGAACTTTGGCCAAGAATTTAAGAAGTTTCTTCACCTCTTCAGCATAGTTGGAAGAGGCCACCCTGTGTGCTTGGAAGCATTGGGTTCCCTCATTCCCTTCCTTATGGTTTATAGAATTATTTGCTGTGATGTTTGGGTTCAGATGTCTACTTCGCCAGGTGATGGTGCCCAGTTGTCTGGTCAGGCAAGCACTGCCCTAACCATTACTGCAAGGATATTTCATAGCTGGCTGATAAACCAGAAGGCTGGTTTATTAAATCATCTGTCAGTTGATTGCATCTGTGACTGATCACATCTACAATCAGGTAAGGGTGTGTCTTGCAGAAATGTGAGAATCCAATCAGCTGGATTTGATCCAATCGGGTGAGACTTCTTGAGGGAGAAAAGAGAATTTTCACTGCTTCTTCCAGCGAGCCTCTGCTCTGGAGTCCATCAAGACCTCTCATTGGAGTTGGCAGCTTCACAGCCTGCCCTGTGGATTCCAGACTCTTCTGTTCCCACAGTTGCCTGAGACACTGTTATAAACCTCATGTTTACAGATCTCTCCTGTGGGTTCTGTTTCTCTAGAGAACCCTGACTCACACAGTTGCTCCATCCCATGAACACTACATTTCAGGTGGTCATTTTATAACCATTATACCAGTAAATATCATGCAGTATCCTTGTACTATTCTCTAGTGGAAATTTATTTTCACTGGTGTTGGTCCAAAGAAGGCAGACAACAAATTTCATATTCCTCTTTCCATGATGAACCAGTAATGCCTGCAACTCTCTATGTAGTGACCAGTATATAAGTCAAGGGTTTTACTTGTAGAAAACAGAAGGCATTCTAGCAAGCTGAAGCAGAAGATTTACTAAATGCTGTTAGGTGGCTCACATAACCTCGAAGAATGTCCAGAGAAGCAGACATGAAAGCCACAAGTCGAAAGATAATGCATCTTTATGAAATGGAATCAGGAAAAAAGTGACCCACATCATGGGATCTAGTAGAATCACCACAGCTGACACTTTCCATCACTTGACATCGACTCATGAGAATATACTCATTTAACCCTGTACGCCGGATTTCCATTATGTCTCTCCCAAAGGACCACGTAGTTCTTCCACTATGTTCAGTGAAAGAGCATAACTTGTGTATGGCTGCTCTTTCACTTGGTGTAGTTTTACATCCAAAATTAGATCATAATACAGGAGTTGGATTTTGATGGAAAATCATTCAGAGGAAAGGTAAGTCATACCAAGCTGCTTCTCTCCTTAAGGAGGAAAATAAGAGTCTGATCAACTTTTGAACTTGTTAGGAAAAATGTCTGTATTTTCAAAACTTAAGAGTAACCATTAAAACAACAAAAATAGAATGTATCACACTACCCAACCAAACCAAATTCTAGCGGTGATCATGGGTGGCATCTTCTTTATCTTCTTCTCGTCACTGATATGGAAGTAGAGATGTGCAGATACATGGACACTGCTGGGAAACATTTTCTTTTAATGAGGAAGGGCTTTGTTCATCCTAAGAACCCGGAGTCTGACCATTTCCCCATCTCTCCCTATTCCTGCCTGGAATGGGGCCGTGACGCTTAGAGTTGCAGCAGCCATCCTGTGATCTTGAGGTCACTGGCATAGGGAAAAGGCCTAGAGAATCACAGGCAACTGACCCTGAGACCATTGAGCCATTCAACCAACACAGGGAATTGTCTAACTCCAAACAAACTGCAATTTCTTTATACCATTTCGAGTTGGCTTTTTTATCGCTAGTAACTGAATGCGTTATTTACTCAAAAGTAAAGAATAAGGAAAGCTTATTCAATGCAAAAAAATTAAAGAAAAAAATTAAAGAAAATACTGAATAAAAACGCACAAAATGTAATACGATGAACAGGTCCAACTGTATCATTAGTTACAGTAAATGCAAACCCCTGAAACTCAGAGTTCATCACACAGGTTTTCAGAAAGGAATTTCAAGCAATTCAGCTACTTGATATTTATGATCAATACATATTTCAAAATAAAATACTGAGTAGGATTCTTCATCAAATGCTAGCTATCACAGAGTTGATGTGGTTATAGTGATGACATTTAAGAAGCAGAATTTACTGAAGATTCACTAAAAGTCTAAGCCAATTCAGCAGGTGAACTTAACTGCCTTCTCCCCTATGGGGAACATGATTCCCAGGGTGTAAATCTCCCTGGAAGCTTTGGACATGACTCCTGGGGATGAGCTGAGACCTTGCATCATGGGATGGAGAAAGCTTTCTTGTCCAAAAGGGGGAAGAGGGAAATAAGACAAAGTGTCAGTGGCTGAAAGATTTCAAACAGAGTTGAAAGGTTATCCTGGAGGTTACTCTTATACATTATATAGAAATCCCTTTTTAGTTTGTGGTGCACTGGAACAGCTAGAAGGAATTACCTGAAACTGTTGAGCTGTGTTCCAGTAGCTCTGTGTTCTAGTTAGCTAGGTGCTGGAATATGATATACCAGAAACAGAATGGTTTTTAAAAGGGGGAATTTAATAAGATACAAGTTTACAGTTCTAAGGCCATGAAAATGTCCCACTTAAAGCAAGTGTATAAAAATGTCCAAATTAAGGCACCAACAGAGGTTACCTTCACTCTAGAAAGGCTGATGAATTTCAGAATTTCTCCCTCAACTGAAAACTCACATGGTGAGCATGGTGACGTCTGCTAGCTTTCGTTCCAGGCCTCCTGCTTCATGAAGCTCTTCACCTCCAAAGGCTGCGTGGACTCTCCCTGGGGCTACCATCATTCTGAAGCTTTCTCCGAAATGTTTCCTCTTTTAAAGGATTCCAGTAAAATAATCAAGACCACCTTGAATGGGTGGTGTCACATCCTCCTCTAATCCAAGGTTAATACCCACAATTGGGTGAGTCCCATCTCCTTGGAGATGACCTAATCAAGTTTCCAACCTATAGTTCTGAATAGGGATTAAAAGAAACTTTGCTCCCACAAAATTGGTTCAGGATCAAAACATGGCTTTTCTAGGGTACATAATCTTTTCATACTAGCACACCTGGATTCTTCAAGATGATTGTATAACTATATAGCTTTTACAGTGTGACTGTGCGATAGAGAAAACTTGTGTCTGATGCTCCTTCTATCTGGGGTCTGGACAGAAGAGTGAAAAAAAAGGACAAAAACTAAATAAATAGGGGGAATATGGGATAAAATAATTGGGTAGATTGCAATACTAGTGATCAGTAAGAGGGAGGAAAGAGTAAGGGGTGTGGGGTGTATGTTTTTTTCTTTTGCCTTTTTATTTATTTTACTGGAGTGATACAAATATTCTAAAAATGATCATGGCACTGAATACACAATTATGTGATGCTATTGTGAGACAGTAATTTTATACTTTGGATGGACTGCATGGTATATGAAGATATCTTAATAAAACATTTTAATAAAAAAGATTCAGTGAAAGTGACAAATGTGATATTTTCTCCTGTAGGAAAGAAGACTCCTCCAAGGTAACTTGAGCTTGTAAGCACCTGACAATAGAGTACGCAGTTTAAAAGCCAAAATAAGTAGGATTACAAGAAAAAGTGAAAAATCCAAGGTGATGGTCATGTTCAGGTGTCAGCTTGGCCAAGTGATGGTGCCCAGTTGTCTGGTCAGGCAAGCACTGGCCTAACCACTGCTGCAAGGATACTTCCTGCTGGTTGATAAACCAGAAGGCTGGTTCATTAAATCATCAGCCAGTTGATTGCATCTGTGAGTGATCACATCTACAACCAACTAAGGGTGTGTCTTCCACAACTGTTAGAATCCAATCAGTTGGATTTGATCCAATTACTTGACAACCTTTAAGGAAGAAAGAATTTTCACTGCTTCTTCAGCCAGTGAGACTCTTGTGGAGTTTGTCCAGACCCTTCAGTGGAGTTGCCAGCTTCACAGACTGCCGTACGGATTTTGAGCTCTTACATTACCATGGTTGAGTGAGATACCTCTAAAAATCTCATATTTATAGATATCTCCTATTGGTTCTGTTTCTGTACTGGACCTTGACTAATATAGCTTGGTACCATGGATGGTTCTTGAAAAACAAAATCTTTAAAATGGGTTTTTTCAATTTTTTTCTGCTCTGATTAGACTCAAAGGCACTAATGACTCTGTTTCTAATAATTAAGATGGCATTGACAGTCCATGGGGAGAGTTAACAACAGAAATATGCAAAATATCTTCATATGATTTTGTTAATTGTACGTTTATATGAGGCAAGTGTTTCGAGTTTTAAAGTGGAATTGAGAGGTGTAATGGTGTTGACTGGTTTTTTTTAGATATACTGGATATGGTTTTGAGGGAAAGGGATGATCTGAAGGCTTCAAATTCACAACTTAAGCCCCGTATGAAAGTTGTAAAAGTTTCCGTACGTGCCCTGAAAGAAAAATCTTATTTCTTGTGGTCGCAGACTTGAGATCCCTGAAAACCAGTTACAGAGCCACATTGTGCGGGTTTACAATGTAAACTAAAAAAATCTTAACTTGCAGAGTGTCTGCTGTTAAACTAATGGCTTTGATTAGAAATGAATGGGATCCTGAAACTTGGGATGGGGACATATGGCTTGTTAATGATGGCAGAGCAGACATAGAAACCCCGGATCTGGTGAACTTTTGCTAGATAGACCTGTCATGCTCTGTCCTGAGGAAATAGCCACCCCATTTCCAGCCTGCCCTGAGGAAACAGCTTCCCAACCTCCAGTCTTCCTAGAGGAGTCTGCCATCCAAACTCCACCAAAAGAGATGGACTCTTCAGTGCCTGCGAACCCTGTAACCACCTCTCCTGGGGAAGCAGCCTTCACTCCTCTGCCTGGAGCATTTAATCCCGTTTCACCAGATGAAACCGCAATGGAATGCTTTAGGTAACTGTCTTGAAAGACACTTCTAATTCTTTTCATGACCCAACTCCACCAGCCCTCTTTTCTTCAATGCATGTTACTAGACTGAAGTCCCCCCAAACCCCAAAAGGTGAGGAACAAAGTGTGATCCATAAGGAGGTATGCTATACTCCAAAATAACTGCATGAGTTTTCCAATTCGTATAGACAGAAATCAGGGGACTATGTGTGGGAATGATTTTAAGTGTGTGGGATAATGGTGGAAGGAAGATAAAGTTGGATCAAGCAGAATTTTTTGAAATGGACCCTCTAAGCAGAGATTCTGCTCCAATGCTGTAGCTTGAGGGGATTAAAAAAGTGTTAATAGTTTGTCTGGATGGCTGGCTGAAACATGGATCAAAATGTGGCTGACATTATCTGAGGTTGAAATGCTAGAACTGCCCGAGTATAATGTAAATGAGGGGATCCAGAGGCTTAGAGAGATGGGGATGTTAGAATTGATATACCATGGCAGACCTGCCCACACAACCCAGGAATGTCCAGAGGACACACCTTTCACCAGAACCTTGAGAAACAAATTCAGGAGACCAGCTCCATCATCCCTGAAGAGCTCTGTAGTTGCCCTTCTCTGTAGGTCAGATACTACTGTGGGAGCTGCTGTCACTGAGCTGGAATCCTTAAACACAATGGGGATGATCAGATCCATTTAATTAAATGTCCCAATTAAAACAAGTCTATCGAAATGTCCAATCAAAGGTATCCATCCAGGGAAAGATATCTTGGTTCAAGAAGGCCGAGGAAGTTCAGGGTTTCTCTCTCAAGTAAGAAGGCACATGGCGAACACATTCAGGGCTTGTCACTCAGCTGGAAGGGCACATGGCGAACACGGGGTCATCTGCTAACTTTCTCTCCTGGCTTCCAGTTTCATGAAGCTCCCTGGGAGGCATTTTCCTTCTTCATGTCCAAAGGTCGCTGGCTCGTGGAGTCTGTGCTTCGTGGTGCTGCAGCATTCTCTGCTCTCTATGAATCTCCTTCATTCTCCAAAATGTTTCCTCTTTTATAGCACTCCAGAAACTTATCAAGGCTCACCCAAATGGGCGGAGATACATTGCCACTTAATCCAGCTTAACAACCACTCATGATTAAATCACATCTCCAGGGAGATGATCTGATTACAGTTTCAAACATACAGTATTGAATAGGGATTATTCTGGCTTTATGAAATGGGATTTAGATTAAAACATGGCTTTTCTAGGGGACACACATCCTTTTGAACCAGCACACTGCCCAAAATACACATTGTTAACCTTCCTCCAAGCCTTCCTGAGGGAGACCTACAGCCTTTTACCAGAGTGACTGCGCCGCTCTAGTTTGCTAGCTGCCAGATGCCATGTATCAGAAACAGAATGGCTTTTAAAAGGGAGAATGTATTAAGTTTACAGTCTAAGGCCATGAAAATCTCCCAATTAAAGCAAGTGTATAAAAATGTCCAAATTAAGGTACCAAAAGGTTACATTCACTCTAGAAAAGTCAATGAAGTTCAGGGTTTCTCTCTCAACTGGAAAGGGACATGGTGAACATGCGATGTCCGCTAGCTTTCTCTCCAGGCTTCTTGTTTCATGAAGCTCCCCCGGGGACATTTTCCTTCATCATCTTCAAAGGTCTCTGGTTGCATGGGCTCTCGGCTTTTGTGGATCTCATGGCTCTCTCCAAAATGTTTCTTCTTTTAAAGGATTCCAGTAAACTAATCAAGACCCACATGGAAATGGTGGGGTCACATCTCCCTCTAATCAAAGCTTAATACCCCTAATTGGGCCTGTCACATCTCCACAGAGATAATCTAATCACGTTTCCAACCTATAGTGCTGATAAGGATTAGAGTAAATGGCTGCATCCACAAGATGGATCAGAATTAAAACATGGCTTTTCTAGGGTACCTAATCCTTTCAAACTGGCACACTGTGCATTGGGAAGAAGGAAATGATCAGACATTTGGGGGATTCTTTGACACTGGCTCAGAAGTGACACTAATTCCAGGAGACCTGAAACATCACTCTAATCCACCAGTCAGAGTAGGGTCTATGAAGGTCAGGTGATCAATAGAGTTCTAGCACCGGTCCATCTCACAGTGGGTCCGGTGGGTCCCTAGGCCCATTCTATAGTCATTTCCTCAGTTCCAGAATGCATAATTGGAATCGACATACTCAGCAACTGACAGAATCCCCACCACGCTTCTCTGACTCATGGAGTGAGAGCTAATATGGTAGGAAAGGTCAAGTGGAAGCCACTAGAACTGCCTCTAACTAGCAAAGTAACAACTCAAAAACAATCCCATATTCCTGGAGGGATTACAGAGATTAGTGCCAAGACTTGAAGGATGCCAGGGTGCCGCTGATAGCTTCAGCTGGGCCGCGCGACCGGTACACTGGGTGGGTTTGGGGCGAGCTCGCAGGGAATTAACCTGGGTAAGCTGGAGCTGGCGCTTTCCCCAGCCGGCGGTCGCGAGAAGTCGTCACTCAGGCCAGATGCGGGTTTTAAGCTTTTATTGTTACACTCCGGGATGGGCCACCCGGGAACCCGAGGAGTGAGACGTCTGGGGTCCGAAGACCCCGGGGCTCGGACGACCCAGAGCAGGGTAAGCGTGGGGCTTAAGTACTCTCGGGGAGGGGTGGAGTCTTGGGCGCACACGTCAGGAAGGGACAGCCAATCACACAAGGCAGGAGGCAGTTGCTAGCCTGAGGGCTTAGGTTAGGTATAGAGGAGTGAAGAGAATAACAGGAAGGCTTGCGGTTTAGTGGTGAGTTACGGAAATGGGCGGTCTACAACAAGAGGGGGAAGGGGGAATAGAGAGGGGGGTTACAGGTACGGAGGGCAGAGAGTGAATGTAGAGAGGGAGAGAAGGATTAAAAAAATTTTAAGCATGGCTAGGCTCCAGTCCCTGAGAAATATGCCACACCAGGGTGGTGATTCTCACCACATCCCCATTCAACTGTACTATTTGGCCCATGCAGAAAATAGACAGGACTTGGAGGATGACAGTGAATTATCATCAACTTAACCAGTTGGTGACTCCAGTTGCAGTTGCTGGTTCAGATGTGGTATCTTTGCTTGAGCAAATCAACACATCGCCTGGTACCTGTGTGCAGCTATTGATTTGGCAAATGTTTTTTCTCAATAGCTGTCAGTATGGACCACCAGAAATGGCATATTCAGCTGGCAAGGCCTGTAGTACACCTTCAGTGTCCTGCCTCAGGGGTATATTAACTCTCCAGCCCTATGTCACAATCTTGTTGGCAGGGAACTTGATCATTTCTCCCTCTGACAAGACATCACTTTGGTCCATTATATTGATGATATCATGTTGATTGGACCTGTTGAGCAAGAAGTAGCAACTACTCTAACTTATTGGTAAAGCATTTGTGTGTCAGAGGATGGGAGATAAATCCAACAGAAATGTAGGGACCTTCCACCTCAGTGAAATTTCTAAATGTCCAGTGGTGTGGGGTATGTTGAGGTATCCCTTCAAAGGAGAAAGATAAGCTGTTGCATCTGGCCCTTCTTGTGGCAAAAAAGAGAAACATTGCTTAATTGGCTTCTTTGGATTTTGGAGACAACTTATTCTTTATTTGGGTGTGCTACTCTGGCCCACTTACTGACCAGAAAAGCTGCAAGTTTTGAGTGGGGACTAGAACAAGAGGAGGGTCTGCATCAAGTCCAGGTTGCTGTGTAAGCTGCTCTGACACTTGGGCCACATGGTTCAGCAGGTCCAATGGTGCTGGAAGTATCAGTGACAAATAGAGATGCTGCTCAGAGCCTTTGGCAAACCCCTTAAAGGAGAATCACAACACAGTCCCTTGGGATTTTGGAGTAAAGCCTTACCATCCACTGCAGATAACCACGCTCCTCTTGAGAAACAGCATTAGCCTACTGCTGGCCCCTTTTGTTATAGGAGGGGCCAACAGCTGGCTAAATGCTGTTAACCATGGGCCACCAAGTTACCATGAGACCTGAGTTGCCTATCATGAGCTAAGCGTTTCTGACTCAACAAGCCATAAAGTTGGGCATGCATAGCAGCACTCCACCATAAAATGGAAATGGTATATAAGAGAGCTCGAGCAGGTCCTGAAGGCACAAGTATGTTACATGAGGAGGTGGCCCAAATGCCCATGCCCACACTCCTGCCATGTTACCTTCTCTTTCCCAGACCAGAGCTATGGCCTCTTGGGGAGTTCTTTACAGTCAGCTGACTGAGGAAGAGAAACCTTGGGCCTGGTTTACAGATGTTTCTGCATGATATGCCGAGACTACCCAGAAGCAGACAGCTGCAGCAGTACAACCCCTTTCTGGGATGTCCTTAAAGGACCGTGGGGAGGGGAAATCTTCCTAGTGGGTGGGACTTCAAGCAGTGTATATGGTATTTCATTTTCCTTGGAAGGAGCACTGGTCAGGGGTGCATTTGTATACGGACTCATGGGCTGTTGCTAATGGTTTAGCTGGATGGTCAGGAACTAGGAAGGAACATGATTGGAAAATTGGTGACAAAGAGGTCTGCTGAAGAAGTATGTAGATAAACTTTTCTGCATGGGCAAAAAGCATGAAGATATTTGTGTCTCACGCAAATGCTCACCAGAGAGTGACTTCAGCAGAGGAAGGTCTTAATAACCAAATGGATAAGATGAGCTGTTTTATGGATACAAGTCATCCTCTTTCCTCAGCCACTCTTGCCATTGACCAATGGGTTCATGAACAAAGTGGGCATGGTGGTAGAGATGGGGGTTATGCATGGGCTCAGCAACATGGACTTCCACTTATCAAGTCCAGCCTGGCTATAGAGACTGCTGAGTGTCCAATCTGCCAGCAGCAGGACCCACTATCAGTCCCCGATATGGTAGCATTTCCATTGGTGATCGGCCTGCTTCCTGGTGGCAGGTTGATTGTGTTGGACAACTTCCATCATGGAAGGGGCAGCAATTTGTTGTATCTGAAATATATGCATACTCCAGATATGGGTTTGCCTTCCTTGCGTGCAATGCTTCTGCCAAAACTACCATCAGTGTACTTGCAGAATGCTTTATCCACCATCATGGTATTCCACACAGCATTGCTTCTGATCAAGAAACACAGTTCACAGCAAATGAAGTGCAGAAAGGGACACATGGTCATGGTCATGGAATTCTCTGGTCTTACCATGTTCTCCATTATCCAGAGGCATCTGGGTTGATAGAATGGTGGAATAGCCTCTTGAAGATCCAATTAAGGCACCACTAGGTGGCACTAGGTAGCAATACCTTGCAGTGCTGGGGAAATGTTCTCTGGGTGGTTGTGTGCTCTGAATCTGCATGCAGTTTATGCTGCTGTTTCTCCCATAGACAGGAGTCACAGATCCAGGAATCAAGGGGTGGAAATGGGAGTGGCACCACTCACCATCACCCCTAGTGATCCACTAAGAAGATTTTTGCTTCTTATTCCTGAAACCTTAAGCTGTTTTAGTTTACAGGTCTTCATTCCAAAAGGAGGAGTATTCCTATTGGGAGACACAATAATGATTTCACTGAACTGGAAGTCATGACTGCTACCAGGCCACATTGGGTTTCTCATGACTCTGAATCAACAGACAAAGGAGGAGTTACTGTATAGTCTTGGGTGATTGATCTTTACTATCAAATGGAAATAGGATTGCAGCAATTAAATAGAGGTAAAGGATAGTTTTCCTGGAATACAGGAGATTCCTAGGGCATCTCTTAGTGCCACCATGTCCTGTGATTAAAGTCTCTGAAATTACTACACTGTCTTAGGTAAACCTACTTCGATTGTAAGTCTTAAGATTGGATAGAGTGCAATATTAGTGGTCAATAATGCAGGGGTGATAGGGATATTGGATGTGTGGGGTTTTCTTGTCCCTTTTTGTTTCTTTTTCTAGAGTGATGCAAATGTTCTAAATGATCATGATAATGAATGCACAGCCATGTGATGACACTCTGAACCACCGAATGGATACTTTGGATGGTGTGCCAGTTTGAAACTAGTAAGTACCCCAGAAAAGCCATGTTTATCCTCATCCAATCTTGTGGGGCCAAACCTATTGTTTAAGGAGAAAAACTTTGATTATATTGTTTCCACGGAGATTTGGGTGTGGCCTTTTGATGGAGATGTGACTCCGCCCATTCAAGGTGGAACTTGATTAGTATCCTGGAGTCCATTAAAAGGGAGAACATTTTGGAGGAAGCAACAAAGTCTACTGGGTGGACAGTGGGGGCCTAGAGGAGAAAGTGATATATTCAGGTTGGGGAAATTCCAAAATTATTTATACTTAACTTTGAAATTCATTACACAGTTTTTTTCAGCAGAAGTTTTGGGCTTATTAATATTATGTTGTTTGCATTCTCAATATCTCAATGAAACTATATTCAACCATGCAGGCCTTTTTGAATAAATGCTGTGTACTGTAGATTCTGTTTTCAGAAACTACACTGAGAATGTGAAACTGCTAACATGGAAGGAGACCTGTACGGTCACAGTATAAACTTCCATGTACACAAGACAAAGAGAGAACCATGGAGATGGAGTAACTTGCCAAAGATGACAGTTCACGGCATTGCCCAAGTCTGTAACTCTCCTTTCAGTGCCTTTTCGATCAGTAGGAACTGGGTGGGGACCATTCCCCACCGCAAAGCCGACAGCAGCAAGTAAAGGAGATCAGAATCGGGGAACACACTGGTTTGCCTGGACTGTGCATGTCTCCTAAGGTGAAACCAAGAGGTAAGGTGGGGTGGGGGGAGCAGGGGCCACTGATGGGGGCCTTGGAGGCAGGCTCTGCCCTTCCTGACACTGCCTAGCCCGGGTGGGCTGGGAAGGCCCCGGACCCTCCAGTCCACCTATTGTGAGCTCTGGGCGGGATGGGGACTGTGCGGCATGGGCAGTGCGGCTACGATGGTGGTGACCGTCTGAGCTCACACGTGGACCCTCTGCTGTCCACAGCAGCCTCGTTTGTGGCCCGTCACACCAAGCTACAGTAATCGCAGCAGGGTGGTTGGACAAATATTATAGGATTTCCCTTGTATTAAATACCCAAAATAAACAACTTTATAGAAACTGAAAAATAGATTGTAGTTTACCAGAGGCTGGGAGTGGAGAGTGAATTGGGCATTATTGCTTAATAAGAATAGAGATTCTGATTATGTTGTTGAGAAAGTCGTCATCATGGGTGGTGATCACATCTACAATATACAGGACAGTGTCCATACTATATATACACTATAGTACACGATAGAGAATGTATTTAATAGCACTGAACTGCGAACATGAGAGTGGTTAAAATGGGAAATATTGTTTCTTGAATGTGTCACCATAATACAAAACTATTGAAGTCTGTTACTAGCATTAGCAATGACATATAGACCAATGACACAAAATTGAGAGTGCAGAAATAAACCCATATATCTCTGGCCAGTTAATATTCTACAAAGGCACCGATATATTAAATGGGAAAAGAATAGCCTCTTCAATAAATGTTGTTGGGAAAACTGAATTTCCACATAGAAAAGATGAAAGTGAGCCCTTATGGCTCATCATATTAAAAAAGTAACTCAAAATGTATCAAGGAATTAATATAAGCACTGACAGCATAAGCATCTTAGAAGAAAACATGAGGAAAAATCTTTATGACCTTAGATTTGGCAATGGACCCTTGGACTTTACACCAAAGGCAAAAGCAACCGCAAAAGAGCAGTAAAATTGGACTTCGTCAAGATAAAAAACTACTGTGCATCAACAGACATTGCCAGAAAGTGAAAAGACAACTTAAAGAAGAGTAGATAATGTTGGCAATCATATATCTGATAAGTATTGAATATCAAAAAATATAAAGAACTCCTGCAACTCAACATTACAAAGGAAAATATCATATGATTCCTCTTACATGAAGTATCTGGAATAAGCAACTCCATAGACAAAGAGTAGAATAGTGGTTGCCAGGGGTTGAGGGAATAGGGGAATCACTGCTTAATGGGTAAGAGTTTCTGTTTGGAATGATGAAAATGTTCTGGAAATAGATAGTGGTGAAGTTTACACGATATTGTCGATGTAATTAATGTCACCAAGTTGCATACTTAAGAAAGGTTAAATGCATAAATTTTATGATACATATATCTTGTTATCATAATTTGAGAAGTAAAAAAAAATTAAAGAGACAAGGGAGAAGGCATTTTTGAGCAGTCATTTCACATACCACAGTGACACTCCATGTAACCTACAGGTATAAACTGGAGTAGAGGAAAGCTGAACCCCACAACAGACTACAAAGAGAAGAAGTTAAAGATGCCACTGATTAGTCACTCATTCATCCAGTTGAACCCAATGCCTACAGAGTACCAGGGAAAGCTCCAGTCTCAGATCACAGCACCAGGAACCGACATTTGTCTTTTTTTTCATCTCCCAGCCCCCAGCATCTGAGCCCTCTTCCTAGGTTAGGGAAGTTCTGCACTTCGAGTCTTGATAAGAGGCAGGGACCACCTCACTCCATGGAAGAGGTAAACTCAGTTTCCCAAACATCCTTGCACCTGGACACGGCAGGAAGCTAAGGTTCCCTTCGTCAGACAACAACATGCCAGACTCTGGCTGAGTAGATGGTGACACAGAGAAGCTCAGACCGTGCGGAATGCATGTGGCCAGGGCGGCGTCAGAGGCAGGAGGGTCACCCAGTAGCAGGAGCAGCAGTGACAGCCATCCTAGCTGCAGGGTCCAGCACCAGGCATGTCAGTGGTGGGTGCAGAGGCATCTGTGCCCAGCAGCGGCAGCCATGGTTCCCAGGCGAGCCCCACCCAAGGTGGGACTGTGGATTCTGTTCCAGGCTGTGTAGCTCAAGCCCATTCTGTGGCTGTCCCTAAAATAAAATGGGATCCAACATCATACATATAAATTCCTTTATGTTTAAATCAGAAAAAAATGATTTTACTATTTACACCAAGAAGTAAGTGAGAAAATGGTGTGGGAAATAATTCCAAAGAGTGATCATTTCAAGATATTTTTATGCTGAGCCATGAACCACTTCCTAACCTTCCACCTGGCTGTAGCCCATAGAAGAGAAACTACATTTACCTCCCAACATTACGTCTTACAACGGATGACATATGTTCTCCCTTTTCTTTCTGGGGGAAAAATAATAATAAAAAAATGGTTCTGCGTGGGCAAAGGTGGCTCAGTGACAGCGTTCTTGCCTGCCATGCTGGTGACCCGGGTTTGATTCCCGGTGCTTATCCACATTAAAAAAAATGGTTTTATGACCCCTCACCACGCTGGGCACTGCTCTCCTCACTAACCTCAGTGGGTCCATTTCTGTCGGATCTCCAGGACTGCATGGGGACTTGTTACCGGATGCTCAGGCCTCTCCCCAGAACCATCTCTCAAGATTCCGGGCCCAGGACAGAGGAATCACTTATCTAACAAGTCCTGCGGGTGGGGCTGGTGCACAGACACGTGGGAATCCAGGTCTCAGCTCCTGCTACTAAAAGTGTGACCAGAAGACCAGCAGTAGCAGCACCAACAGCACCACTGGCATAGTACAGACACTCATGCCTACTCCAGACCATCTGAACCAAAGCAAGATCCTCAGGTGACTGGGGTACATAGTGAAGTTTCCTTCCAGATGCATTGCCAGATCTGGGCGGTCTACCCGTGGTGTGCGGTCTGATCAATCCACTTAGCACTGGAGGGCTCAGGGTTCAGGACTTGTTCTTTTTCTATTCTATGGCAGTGAAAATTAAATGTCCTGTGCCAATTTGGCCAGGTCATGGTGTCCAGATGTTCAGTGAAACAAATACTGGCCTGATGGAACTGCAGGGTATTTCCATGAATGGATTTGCTTCTACAATCAGTAACCACATCTAGGGCTGATTACACCTGCAATCAACAAAAGAGGTTACTCTCAGCAATGTAGAGAGTCTCCTCATCCAATCAGCCTTTGGTCTCAAATCTTAGAACTGAGGATTTAAGAATTCAGAAAGCACCATTTCTTTTTTTTTTTTTTTTTTTTTTTTTTTTAAAGGAAGGAAAGACAGAGAAGGAAGGAAGGATGGAAGGAAGGAAGGGAGGAAGAAAGGGAAACATCTTTAAACATTTTCTTGTTTTATTATATTTTGTTTGTTTGTTTGTTTTTTACATGGGCTGGGGCCGGGAATCGAACCGGGGTCCTCCGGCATGGCAGGCAAGCACTCTTGCCCGCTGAGCCACCGCGGCCCGCCCAGCACCATTTCTTTTTAAAAACTATTTTTATTGAGAAATATCCACATACATACAATTCCACCATATTGATCAGTGGCTCATAACATCATCACATACTTGTGTATTCTTCACCATGATCAATTTTTAGAACATTTGAATTTCCCCAGGAAATGAAATAAAAAGAACAACAACAGAAAAAGAACTCATTCATCCCATACCCCCTTCTTCTGCCTCTCATTGGCCCACAATATTTTAATTTACTCAACTTCTATCCTTTATCATCCCCTATTATTTATTTATTATCCTTATTTTTTTTTTACTCATTTACCCATACACTGGATAAATTATCCAGGCACAAGGTTTCCATAATCACACAGTCACACTGTAAAGCTACATAATTATACGTCTTCTTCAAGAATCAAGGCCACTGGAACACAGCTGTACAGTTTCAGGTACTTCCTTCCAGTCACTCCATGTATTAGTTAGGGTTCTCTAGAGAAACAGAATCAACAGGGAACACTTGCAAATACAAAATTTATGAAAGTGTCTCACGTGACCGTAGGAATGCAGAGTCCAAAATCCACAGGGCAGGCTGCGAAGCCGACGACTCCAATGGATGGCCTGGATGAAGTCCACAGGAGAGGCTCACCAGCCAAAGCAGGAATGCAACCTGTCTCCTCTGAGTCCTCCTTAAAAGGCTTCCCATGATTGGATTTAGCATCACTAATTGCAGAAGACACTCCCCTTTGGCTGATTACAAATGGAATCCGCTGTGGATGTAGCTGACGTGATCATGACCTAATCCTATGAAATGTCCTCATTGCAACAGACAGGCCAGCACTTGCCCAATCAGATGAACAGGTACCACAACTTGGCCAAGTTGACACCTGTCCCTAACCATGACAGTCCACCCCTTGTCAACTTCGCATATATATATATATACATATATATATATATATATCTCACCTTAGACCATACTTAATTTCCAAATGAAAACAAATAAGCACACATTTTTTCTTTTACCTGACAATACTCAACTGTCCAGCATATAACTGGAAACACATTAAATCTCTCCAGAATAGCGTGCAAATCCTTGGGCAACATTCATTCTTAAACTTGATATCCTACAACTTAAATAGTATAACACAAACAAAACAGCATTACAGTCCTCGTTTCTGTAACTGATCACGTGGTCGAAGTTCATATTTATCACTACCTTCTTCCACTACCCATTCCATGTTCCCTTTCCCCTCAGCAACCACTTCAGCTGGCCGTGGTTCTTTGCCTGGTGGGGTGACCCAAACCTTCATTCCTGAAGTCTCAGAGTCATTAGTGGTCCTGCCTGGATTGTGTTGTTGCAGTTTTCCATTGATTTTAATCACAGGGCATGGCAGTACTAATAGATGCCCCAGGGGATCTCCTATATTCCAAGAAAACTCTTCTTTACCTCCATTATGTAGTTGTAGTCCTACTTCCTTCTGATAGTCAGGGTCAATTACCCCAGACAATAATGTAATCCCCTTCTTGGTGTGTTGATCCAGAGGCATAAGTAGCCCAAAGTGGCCAGGTGGCAATCTTAACTTCCAATTCAGTGGTATCACTGTTGTTTCTCCTGGAGAAAGCACACCCTGTTTTGGAACTAAAACCTGTAGACCAACAGAACTCAGGGTAGCAGGGACAGGAAGCAAAAATTTTCCTAGTGGATCACTAGGAGTAATAGTGAGTGGTACCACACCCATTTCCACCCCTTGGTTCCTGGACCCATGGATCCTGGCTATGGGAGAAACAGCACCATACAGCGGACGCTGATTCAGAGCATACACAGCTTCCTGGAGAACATTACCCCAGCCTTTCAAGTTTTTGCCACCTAGTTGGCACCGTAATTGAGTTTTCAAAAGGCCATTCCACCGTTCTATCAATCCAGCTGCTTCTGGATGATGGGGAACATGGTAAGACCAGAGAATTCCATGAGCATGTGCCCATTCCACACTTCATTTGCTGTGAAGTGTGTTCCTTGATCCGAAGCAATGCTATGTGGAATACCATGACGATGGATAAGGCATTCTGTAAGCCCACGGATAGTAGTTTTGGCAGAAGCATTGCGTGCAGGGAAAGCAAACCCATATCCAGAGTATGTGTCTATTCCAGTTAGAACAAATCGCTGCCCCTTCCATGAAGGGAGTGGTCCAATGTAATCAACCTGCCACCATGTAGCTGGCTGGTCACCTCGGGGAATGGTGCCATATCGGGGGCTGAGTGTGGGTCTCTGCTGCTGGCAGATTGGGCACTCAGCAGTGGCTGTAGCCAGGTCAGCCTTGGTGAGTGGAAGCCCATGTTGCTGAGCCCATGCATAACCTCCATCCCTACCACCATGACCACTTTGTTCATGAGCCCATTGGGCAATAACAGGAGTTGCTGGGGAAAGAGGCTGACTGGTATCCATAGAACGGGTCATCTTATCCACTTGATTATTAAAATCTTCCTCTGTTGAAGTCACCCTCTGGTGTGCATTCACATGGGACACAAATATCTTCATGTTTTTAGCCCACTCAGAAAGGTCTATCCACATACTTCTTCCCCAGACCTCTTTGTCACCAATTTTCCAATTATGGTCTTTCCAAGTCCCTGACCATCCAGCCAAACCATTAGCAACAGCCCATGAGTCAGTATACAAACGCACCTCTGGCCAGTTTTCCTTCCAAGCAAAATGAACAACCAGGTGCACTGCTTGAAGTTCTGCCCACTGGGAGGATTTCCCCTCACCACTGTCCTTCAAGGACACCCCAGAAAGGGGTTGTAATGCTGCAGTTGTCCACTTTCGGGTGGTACCTGCATATCGTGCTGAACCATCTGTAAACCAGGCCCGAGTTTTCTCTTCCTCAGTCAATTCACTGTAAGGAACACCCCAAGAGGCCATAGCTCTGGTCTGGGAAAGAGAAGGTAATGTGGCAGCAGGAGTAGAAACCATGGGCATTTGTGCCACTTCTTCATGTAACTTACTTGTGCCTTCAGGACCTGCTCTGGCTCTATCTCGTATATACCATTTCCACTTTACAATAGAATGCTGCGGTGCACGCCCAACTTTATGGCTTGGTGGGTCAGACAACACCCAACTCATGATAGGCAACTCAGGTCTCATGGTAACTTGGTGGCCCATGGTTAAGCGTTCAGTCTCTACTAAGGCCCAGTAGCAGGCCAAAAGCTGTTTCTCAAAAGGAGAGTAGTTGGGACTTCCTGGAAGATGGCGGCTTAGTAAGACGCGCGGATCTTAGTTTCTTCTCCAGGACACCTACTAGGGGAGTAGAAACGATACAGAAAGCGCCCAAAGCCACAACAGAGATAAAAAAGACAGCGTACCCCATCCTGGAACGGCTGGCTGGCTGAGAGAAGCAGCTCAGGTGAGATCGCCGAGGCGCGCGGGCCTTACCGGGCGGGGTGGCAAGCAGCCGGAGTTACTTCCTTCCCCCTTCCCGGGCCGGCTGGGAGAATTGGAGAGGTGGTCCCCTGAAACCAAGGCGACTGGCGCCCACACCACGCGCAGCCCCCGGACCAACTGAGAGAATTGGATCGGAAACCCCCAGGCTGCGGAGAACGGTGACCCCGTGACTCCCGGGGAACGTGCACTCTCTCGGGCGGGCCGCTGCCGCTGGCGCCCTCCCGCCACGCTTGTTGCCCAGGGCCGACTAGGAAATTCGGACGGGCTCTTTCCCTGGCTGCGGCGACCAGCAACCCTCCCTGCGTTCGGACACCCTCCCTGCGTTCGGACCCCGGGCCGGCTCAAGCCGCTTCGGCTAGCGAACCCCCAGGACGGCGAGAGTTTTCCAAAGTTTAAGGTCCCACAGCACCTTTTACTGGTGGGACCCGCAGACAAACGTGTGCCACGAGCGCCACCTACTGGGCAGGATAAGAAAAACAGAACCCAGAGATTTCACAGAAAAATATTACAACCTTGCTGGGTCCAACACCAAGAGAAATCTGAATAAATGCCCAGACGCCAGCAGCAGAAGATAACTGTCCACGCTCAAAAGATTGAGAATATGGCTCAGTCAAAGGAACAAACCAATAGCTCAAATGAGACACAAGAGCTGAGACAACTAATGCTGAATATACGAACAGAAATGGAAAACCTCTTCAAAAATGAAATCGATAAATTGAGGGAGGACATGAAGAGGACATGGGCTGAACATAAAGAAGAAATAGAAAAACTGAAAAAACAAATCGCAGAACTTATGGAAGTGAAGGATAAAGTAGCAAACATAGAAAAAATAATGGATAGCTACAATGATAGATTTAAAGAGACAGAAGATAGAATTAGTGATTTGGAGGATGGAACATCTGAATTCCAAAAAGAAACAGAAACTATAGGGAAAAGAATGGAAAAATTTGAACAGGGTATCAGGGAACTCAAGGACAATATGAACCGCACAAATATACGTGTTGTGGGTGTCCCAGAAGGAGAAGAGAAGGGAAAAGGAGGAGAAAAACTAATGGAAGAAATTATCACTGAAAATTTCCCAACTCTTATGAAAGACCTAAAATTACAGATCCAAGAAGTGCAGCGCACCCCAAAGAGATTAGACCCAAATAGGCGCTCTCCAAGACACTTACTAGTTAGAATGTCAGAGGTCAAAGAGAAAGAGAAGATCTTGAAAGCAGCAAGAGAAAAACAATCCATTACATACAAGGGAAACCCAATAAGACTTTGTGTAGATTTCTCAGCAGAAACCATGGAAGCTAGAAGACAGTGGGATGATATATTTAAAATACTAAAAGAGAAAAACTGCCAACCAAGACTCCTATATCCAGCAAAATTATCCTTCAAAAATGAGGGAGAAATTAAAACATTCTCAGACAAAAAGTCACTGAAAGAATTTGTGACCAAGAGACCAGCTCTGCAAGAAATACTAAAGGGAGCACTAGAGTCAGATACGAAAAGACAGAAGAGAGAGATATGGAAAAGAGTGTAGAAAGAAGGAAAATCAGATATGATATATATAATACAAAAGGCAAAATGTTAGAGGAAAATATTATCCAAACAGAAATAACACTAAATGTCAATGGACTGAATTCCCCAATCAAAAGACATAGATTGGCAGAATGGATTAAAAAACAGGATCCTTCTATATGCTGTCTACAGGAAACACATCTTAGACCCAAAGATAAACATAGGTTGAAAGTGAAAGGTTGGGAAAAGATATTTCATGCAAATAACAACCAGAAAAGAGCAGGAGTGGCTATACTAATATCCAACAAATTAGACTTCAAATGTAAAACAGTTAAAAGAGACAAAGAAGGACACTATATACTAATAAAAGGAACAATTAAACAAGAAGACATAACAATCATAAATATTTACGCACCGAATCAGAATGCCCCAAAATACGTGAGGAATATACTGCAAACACTGAAAAGGGAAATGGACTCATATACCATAATAGTTGGAGACTTCAACTCACCACTCTCATCAAGGGACAGAACATCTAGACAGAGGATCAACAAAGAAATAGAGAATCTGAATATTACTATAAATGAACTAGACTTAATAGACATTTATAGGACATTACATCCCACAACAGCAGGATACACCTTTTTCTCAAGTGCTCATGGATCATTCTCAAAGATAGACCATATGCTGGGTCACAAAGCAAGTCTCAACAAATTTAAAAAGATTGAAATCTTACACAACACTTTCTCGGACCATAAAGGAATGATGTTGGAAATCAATAATAGGCAGAGTGCCAGAAAATTCACAAATACGTGGAGGCTCAACAACACACTCCTAAACAACGACTGGGTCAAAGAAGAAATTGCAAGAGAAATTAGCAAATACCTCGAGGCGAATGAAAATGAAAACACAACATATCAAAACTTATGGGACGCAGCAAAGGCAGTGCTAAGAGGGAAATTTATTGCTCTAAATGCCTATATCAGAAAAGAAGAAAAGGCAAAAATTCAGGAATTAACTATCCATTTGGAAGAACTGGAGAAAGAACAGCAAGCTAACCCCAAAGCAAGCAAAAGGAAAGAAATAACAAAGATTAGAGCACAAATAAATGAAATTGAAAACATGAAAACAATAGAGAAAATCAATAAGGCCAGAAGTTGGTTCTATGAGAAAATCAATAAGATTGATGGGCCCTTAGCAAGATTGACAAAAAGAAGAAGAGAGAGGATGCAAATAAATAAGATCAGAAATGGAAGAGGAGACATAACTACTGACCTCACAGAAATAAAGGAGGTAATAACAGGATACTATGAACAACTTTACGCTAATAAATACAACAATTTAGAGGAAATGGACGGGTTCCTGGAAAGACATGAACAACCAACTTTGACTCAAGAAGACATAGATGACCTCAACAAACCAATCACAAGTAAAGAAATTGAATTAGTCATTCAAAAGCTTCCTAAAAAGAAAAGTCCAGGACCAGATGGCTTCACATGTGAATTCTACCAAACGTTCCAGAAAGAATTAGTACCAATTCTCTTCAAACTCTTCAAAAAAATCGAAGTGGAGGGAAAACTACCTAATTCATTCTATGAAGCCAACATCACCCTCATACCAAAACCAGGCAAAGATATTACAAAAAAAGAAAACTACAGACCAATCTCTCTAATGAATACAGATGCAAAAATCCTCAATAAAATTCTAGCAAATCGTATCCAACAACACATTAAAAGAATTATACATCATGACCAAGTAGGATTCATCCCAGGTATGCAAGGATGGTTCAACATAAGAAAATCAATTAATGTAATACACCATATCAACAAATCAAAGCAGAAAAATCACATGATCATCTCAATTGATGCAGAGAAGGCATTCGACAAGATTCAACATCCTTTCCTGTTGAAAACACTTCAAAAGATAGGAATACAAGGGAACTTCCTTAAAATGATAGAGGGAATATATGAAAAACCCACAGCTAATATCATCCTCAATGGGGAAAAATTGAAAACTTTCCCCCTAAGATCAGGAACAAGACAAGGATGTCCACTATCACCACTATTATTCAACATTGTGTTGGAGGTTCTAGCCAGAGCAATTAGACAAGAAAAAGAAATACAAGGCATCAAAATTGGAAAGGAAGAAGTAAAACTATCACTGTTTGCAGACAATATGATACTATACGTCGAAAACCCGGAAAAATCCACAACAAAACTACTAGAGCTAATAAATGAGTACAGCAAAGTAGCAGGTTACAAGATCAACATTCAAAAATCTGTAGCATTTCTATACACTAGTAATGAACAAGCTGAGGGGGAAATCAAGAAACGAATCCCATTTACAATTGCAACTAAAAGAATAAAATACCTAGGAATAAATTTAACTAAAGAGACAAAAAACCTATATAAAGAAAACTACAAAAAACTGCTAAAAGAAATCACAGAAGACCTAAACAGATGGAAGGGCATACCGTGTTCATGGATTGGAAGACTAAATATAGTTAAGATGTCAATCCTACCTAAATTGATTTACAGATTCAATGCAATACCAATCAAAATCCCAACAACTTATTTTTCAGAAATAGAAAAACCAATAAGCAAATTTATCTGGAAGGGCAGGGTGCCCCGAATTGCTAAAAACATCTTGAGGAAAAAAAACGAAGCTGGAGGTCTCGCGCTGCCTGACTTTAAGGCATATTATGAAGCCACAGTGGTCAAAACAGCATGGTATTGGCATAAAGATAGATATATCGACCAATGGAATCGAATAGAGTGCTCAGATATAGACCCTCTCATCTATGGACATTTGATCTTTGATAAGGCAGTCAAGCCAACTCACCTGGGACAGAGCAGTCTCTTCAATAAATGGTGCCTAGAGAACTGGATATCCATATGCAAAAGAATGAAAGAAGACCCATCTCTCACACCCTATACAAAAGTTAACTCAAAATGGATCAAAGATCTAAACATTAGGTCTAAGACCATAAAACAGTTAGAGGAAAATGTGGGGAGATATCTTATGGATCTTACAACTGGAGGCGGTTTTATGGACCTTAAACCTAAAGCAAGAGCACTGAAGAAGGAAATAAATAAATGGGAACTCCTCAAAATTAAACACTTTTGTGCATCAAAGAACTTCATCAAGAAAGTAGAAAGACAGCCTTCACAATGGGAGACAATATTTGGAAATGATATATCAGATAAAGGTCTAGTATCCAGAATTTATAAAGAGATTGTTCATCTCAACAACAAAAAGACAGCCAACCCAATTACAAAATGGGAAAAAGACTTGAACAGACACCTCTCAGAAGAGGAAATACGGATGGCCAAGAGGCACATGAAGAGATGCTCAATGTCCCTGGCCATTAGAGAAATGCAAATCAAAACCACAATGAGATATCATCTCACACCCACCAGAATGGCCATTATCAACAAAACAGAAAATGACAAGTGCTGGAGAGGATGCGGAGAAAGAGGCACACTTATCCACTGTTGGTGGGAATGTCAAAGGGTGCAACCACTGTGGAAGGCAGTTTGGCGGTTCCTCAAAAAGCTGAATATAGAATTGCCATACGACCCAGCAATACCATTGCTAGGTATCTACTCAAAGGACTTAAGGGCAAAGACACAAACGGACATTTGCACACCAATGTTTATAGCAGCATTATTTACAATTGCAAAGAGATGGAAACAGCCAAAACCTCCATCAACAGAAGAGTGGCTAAACAAACTGTGGTATATACATACGATGGAATATTATGCAGCTTTAAGACAAGATAAACTTATGAACCATGTAATAACATGGATGGACCTAGAGAATATTATGCTGAGTGAATCCAGCCAAAAACTAAAGGACAAATATTGTATGGCCCCACTGATGTGAACGGACATTCGAGAATAAACTTGAAATATGTCATTGGTAACAGAGTTCAGCAGGAGTTAGAAACAGGGTAAGACAATGGGTAATTGAAGCTGAAGGGATACAGACTGTGCAACAGGACTAGATACAAAAACTCAAAAATGGACAGCACAATAATACCTAATTGTAAAGTAATCATGTTAAAACACTGAATGAAGCTGCATCTGAGCTATAGGTTTTTGTTTTGTTTTGTGTTGTTTTGTTTTGATTTTACTATTATTACTTTTATTTTTTTTTCTCTATATTAACATTCTATATCTTTTTCGGTTATGTTGCTAGTTCTTCTAAACCAATGCAAATGTACTAAGAAATGATGATCATGCATCTATGTGATGATGTTAAGAATTAATGATTGCATGTGTAGAATGGTATGATCTCTAAATGTTGGGTTAATTTCTTTTTTTCCGTTAATTAAAAAAAAAAAAAAAAGAGAAGGGATAATTGGAGATGAAGGGATACAGACTGTACAACGGGACTGGATATAAAAACTCAGAAATGGACAGCACAATACTACCCAATTGTAATGCAATTATGTTAAAACACTGAATGAAGCTGCATGTGAGGTATAGGTTTTTTGTTTTTGTTTTTTTTGTTTTTTTTTTCTTTCTATTATTGTTTTAATTCTTATTCTGTTGTCTTTTTATTTCTTTTTCTAAATCGATGCAAATGTACTAAGAAATGATGAATATGCAACTATGTGATGTTATAAAGAATTACTGATTGTACATGTAGATTGGAATGATTTCTAATTGTTTTGTTAATTCTTTTTTTAATTAATAAAAAAAAAAAAAAAAAAAAAAAAAGGAGAGTAGTTATCTGCAGCAGATGGTAAGGCTTTACTCCAAAATCCTAAGGGTCTGCGTTGTGATTCTCCTATAGGGGCCTGCCAAAGGCTCCAAACAGCATCTCTATTTGCCACTGACACTTCCAGCACCATTGGATCTGCTGGATCATATGGCCCAAGTGGCAGAGCAGCTTGCACAGCAGCCTGGACCTGTCGCAGAGCCTCCTCTTGTTCAGGTCCCCACTCAAAATTAGCAGCTTTTCTGGTCACTCGATAAATGGGCCGGAGTAGCACACCCAAATGAGGAATATGTTGTCGCCAAAATCCAAAAAGACCAACTAGGCGTTGTGCCTCTTTTTTGGATGTGGGAGGGGCCAGATGCAGCAATTTATCCTTCACCTTAGAAGGGATATCTCGACATGCCCCACACCACTGGACACCTAGAAATTTTACTGAGGTGGAAGGCCCCTGTATTTTTGTTGGATTTATCTCCCATCCTCTGACACGCAAATGCCTTACCAGTAAATCTAGAGTAGTTGCTACTTCTTGCTCGCTAGGTCCAATCAACATGATATCATCAATATAATGGACCAGTGTGATGTCTTGTGGGAGGGAGAAACGATCAAGGTCTCTGCGAACAAGATTGTGACATAGGGCTGGAGAGTTGATATACCCCTGAGGTAGGACAGTGAAAGTATATTGCTGACCTTGCTAGCTGAAAGCAAACTGCTTCTGGTGGTCCTTACTAATAGCTATTGAGAAAAAAGCATTTGCCAGATCAATAGCTGCATACCAGGTACCAGGGGATGTACTGATTTGCTCAAGCAATGATACTACATCTGGAACAGCAGCTGCAATTGGAGTTACCACCTGGTTGAGTTTACGATAATCCACTGTCATTCTCCAAGACCCATCTGTTTTCTGCACAGGCCAAATAGGAGAGTTGAAAGGGGATGTGGTGGGAATCACCACCC
Source organism: Tamandua tetradactyla (assembly GCF_023851605.1). NCBI lineage: Eukaryota > Metazoa > Chordata > Mammalia > Pilosa > Myrmecophagidae > Tamandua > Tamandua tetradactyla. The sequence continues at coordinate 86,930,842 of NC_135331.1, read as the reverse complement.
ATGCATCTTTCAAGTCCTTAAGAGTGGCAGTAATCTCTGCAATCCCTCCAGGAATACGGTATTGCTTTTGATTTACTATTTTGCTTGGTAGGGGCAGTTCTAGTGGCTTCCACTTGGCCTTACCCACCATAATAGCCCTCACTGCACGAGTTAGAGAACCAACGTGGGGATTCTGCCAGTTGCTCAGTATGTCTATGCCAATTATACATTCTGGAACTGGGGAAATAACTACAGGATGGGTCCGGGGGCCCACTGGACCCACTGTGAGACGGACCTGAGCTAAAACTCCATTGATCACCTGGCCTCCATAAGCCCCCACTCTGACTGGTGGTCCAGAGTGACGTTTTGGGTCCCCTGGAATTAATGTCACTTCTGAACCAGTGTCTAATAATCCCCGAAATATCTGATCATTTCCTTTTCCCCAATGCACAGTTACCCTGGTAAAAGGCCGTCGGTCTCCTTGGGGAAGACTTAGAGGAATGTTAACAGTATAAATTTGTGGCAGTGTAACAGGTTTCTCCCCCATAGGGACCTGGCCTCCCCTTCATTCAAGGGGCTCAGGGTCTGTAAACTGTTTCAAGTCTGGAAATTGGTTAAGGGGCCGTGACTCTGTGTTTTTGTAATTCAGGTTAGACTTCTGTTCCCTTGACCTAGAACTCTTTTGTTTATACAGCTCCAACAAGAATTTTGTAGACTGCCCTTCTATTGTATTTCTAGGCACCCCATGATTTACTAGCCAATGCCACAAATCTCTGCGTGTCATATAATTTTGATGCCTCCTTTGAGTTTGTTGTCTATTATAATACCCACGTCTACCCTGTCTTTGGTGATTAAGTGCTGCCACCTGGCTTCTGCCAACTCGGGATCCTGTCATCCCCATTGTGTTTAAGGATTCCAGCTCAGTGACAGCAGTTCCTACAGTAATATCTGACCTACAGAGAAGTGCAACCACAGAGCTCTTGAGGGATGATGGTGCTAGTCTCACAAATTTATTTCTCACTGTTCTGGTAAAAGGTGCATCCTCTGGACATTCCTGGGGTGTAAGAGCAGGCTTTGCATGATAAATCCACTCTAACATCCCAATCTCTCTAAGCCTCTGGATCCCCTCATCTACATTATACCAGGGCAGTTCTGGCATTTCAACCTCAGGTAATGTTGGCCACCTTTTGATCCATGTTTCAACCAACCACCCAAACAAGCTGTTAACACCTTTTCTAACTGCTCTAGCTATAACATTGAATGCAGAATCTCTGCTTAGTGGGCCCATATCAATAAATTCAGCCTGATCCAGCCTTATATTCCTCCCACCATTATCACACACTCTTAAAATCCATTGCCACACATATTCCCCTGATTTCTGTCTATATAAATTGGAAAACTCACACAGTTCTTTTGGAGTATAATGTACCTCCTCATGTGTGATACTTTGTACCTCACCTTTAGGGGCCTGTTGGGACTTTAGTCTAGTTACAGGTCTAGAAGAAATGAGGGGTGGTGGGGGTGGGTCATGAAAGGAATTTGAAATATCTTCCAAGCCATTTGCTTCAGGGCTTTCATTTGCAGTTTCATCTGGTGAAACAGGATTAATAACTCTAGGGCTAATCCCTTCAGGAGGAGGTTGGGTGGCCAATTCCTCAAGGCAGGCTGGAGGTGGGGCGGCTATGTCCTCAGGGCAGACTATTACAGGGTTATCTAAAGAAGGCTCAGCATGGTCTAGGGTTTCAACCTCACCCCCAACATCATTATCAATCCATATGTCACCATCCCATTTTTCAGGGTCCCACTCCTTTCCAATCAATGCCCTCACTTTAACGGCAGACACCATGCAAGACTGAGATTTCAGTTTACGTTGTAAAGTTGCTACTCTAACAATAAGATTCTGAGTCTGATTTTCAGAGATCTCAAGTCTACGGCTACAGGAAATAAAATTTTCCTTCAGGATACTCATAGAAACCTTTACATCTTTCAGACGGCACTTAAGCTTCTTGTTTGAAGCCTTAAACCCATCCCTTTCACCCTTTAATGTAGACAGTGTATCTAACAACAACCAACCAACATCTCTATAACTCTTATTTCTACAAAACTCTGTAAAGGTGTCAAAAACATTATCCCCCAGAGTCTGGCTTCGTACAAGCGAAGCATTAGGAGAATCAAATGATGATATTTTGACTATCTCCTTTGCCAACTCAGTCCATGGATTGGGAGTGTCATTCTGATTACGGGAATCAGAGTCCTTAGTGTCTCTGAGCCCAGTCAGAGTAGAAAACCATTCATAAAAACCCATTTTTAAGATTCTGTTCCTTAAGAACCACTCCCGGTACCAAGATGTATTAGTTAGGGTTCTCTAGAGAAACAGAATCAACAGGGAACACTTGCAAATACAAAATTTATGAAAGTGTCTCACGTGACCGTAGGAATGCAGAGTCCAAAATCCACAGGGCAGGCTGCGAAGCCGACGACTCCAATGGATGGCCTGGATGAAGTCCACAGGAGAGGCTCACCAGCCAAAGCAGGAATGCAACCTGTCTCCTCTGAGTCCTCCTTAAAAGGCTTCCCATGATTGGATTTAGCATCACTAATTGCAGAAGACACTCCCCTTTGGCTGATTACAAATGGAATCAGCTGTGGATGTAGCTGACGTGATCATGACCTAATCCTATGAAATGTCCTCATTGCAACAGACAGGCCAGCACTTGCCCAATCAGATGAACAGGTACCACAACTTGGCCAAGTTGACACCTGTCCCTAACCATGACAGTCCACCCCTTGTCAACTTCGCATATATATATATATACATATATATATATATATATCTCACCTTAGACCATACTTAATTTCCAAATGAAAACAAATAAGCACACATTTTTTCTTTTACCTGACAATACTCAACTGTCCAGCATATAACTGGAAACACATTAAATCTCTCCAGAATAGCGTGCAAATCCTTGGGCAACATTCATTCTTAAACTTGATATCCTACAACTTAAATAGTATAACACAAACAAAACAGCATTACAGTCCTCGTTTCTGTAACTGATCACGTGGTCGAAGTTCATATTTATCACTACCTTCTTCCACTACCCATTCCATGTTCCCTTTCCCCTCAGCAACCACTTCAGCTGGCCGTGGTTCTTTGCCTGGTGGGGTGACCCAAACCTTCATTCCTGAAGTCTCAGAGTCATTAGTGGTCCTGCCTGGATTGTGTTGTTGCAGTTTTCCATTGATTTTAATCACAGGGCATGGCAGTACTAATAGATGCCCCAGGGGATCTCCTATATTCCAAGAAAACTCTTCTTTACCTCCATTATGTAGTTGTAGTCCTACTTCCTTCTGATAGTCAGGGTCAATTACCCCAGACAATAATGTAATCCCCTTCTTGGTGTGTTGATCCAGAGGCATAAGTAGCCCAAAGTGGCCAGGTGGCAATCTTAACTTCCAATTCAGTGGTATCACTGTTGTTTCTCCTGGAGAAAGCACACCCTGTTTTGGAACTAAAACCTGTAGACCAACAGAACTCAGGGTAGCAGGGACAGGAAGCAAAAATTTTCCTAGTGGATCACTAGGAGTAATAGTGAGTGGTACCACACCCATTTCCACCCCTTGGTTCCTGGACCCATGGATCCTGGCTATGGGAGAAACAGCACCATACAGCGGACGCTGATTCAGAGCATACACAGCTTCCTGGAGAACATTACCCCAGCCTTTCAAGTTTTTGCCACCTAGTTGGCACCGTAATTGAGTTTTCAAAAGGCCATTCCACCGTTCTATCAATCCAGCTGCTTCTGGATGATGGGGAACATGGTAAGACCAGAGAATTCCATGAGCATGTGCCCATTCCACACTTCATTTGCTGTGAAGTGTGTTCCTTGATCCGAAGCAATGCTATGTGGAATACCATGACGATGGATAAGGCATTCTGTAAGCCCACGGATAGTAGTTTTGGCAGAAGCATTGCGTGCAGGGAAAGCAAACCCATATCCAGAGTATGTGTCTATTCCAGTTAGAACAAATCGCTGCCCCTTCCATGAAGGGAGTGGTCCAATGTAATCAACCTGCCACCATGTAGCTGGCTGGTCACCTCGGGGAATGGTGCCATATCGGGGGCTGAGTGTGGGTCTCTGCTGCTGGCAGATTGGGCACTCAGCAGTGGCTGTAGCCAGGTCAGCCTTGGTGAGTGGAAGCCCATGTTGCTGAGCCCATGCATAACCTCCATCCCTACCACCATGACCACTTTGTTCATGAGCCCATTGGGCAATAACAGGAGTTGCTGGGGAAAGAGGCTGACTGGTATCCATAGAACGGGTCATCTTATCCACTTGATTATTAAAATCTTCCTCTGTTGAAGTCACCCTCTGGTGTGCATTCACATGGGACACAAATATCTTCATGTTTTTAGCCCACTCAGAAAGGTCTATCCACATACTTCTTCCCCAGACCTCTTTGTCACCAATTTTCCAATTATGGTCTTTCCAAGTCCCTGACCATCCAGCCAAACCATTAGCAACAGCCCATGAGTCAGTATACAAACGCACCTCTGGCCAGTTTTCCTTCCAAGCAAAATGAACAACCAGGTGCACTGCTCGAAGTTCTGCCCACTGGGAGGATTTCCCCTCACCACTGTCCTTCAAGGACACCCCAGAAAGGGGTTGTAATGCTGCAGTTGTCCACTTTCGGGTGGTACCTGCATATCGTGCTGAACCATCTGTAAACCAGGCCCGAGTTTTCTCTTCCTCAGTCAATTCACTGTAAGGAACACCCCAAGAGGCCATAGCTCTGGTCTGGGAAAGAGAAGGTAATGTGGCAGCAGGAGTAGAAACCATGGGCATTTGTGCCACTTCTTCATGTAACTTACTTGTGCCTTCAGGACCTGCTCTGGCTCTATCTCGTATATACCATTTCCACTTTACAATAGAATGCTGCGGTGCACGCCCAACTTTATGGCTTGGTGGGTCAGACAACACCCAACTCATGATAGGCAACTCAGGTCTCATGGTAACTTGGTGGCCCATGGTTAAGCGTTCAGTCTCTACTAAGGCCCAGTAGCAGGCCAAAAGCTGTTTCTCAAAAGGAGAGTAGTTGGGACTTCCTGGAAGATGGCGGCTTAGTAAGACGCGCGGATCTTAGTTTCTTCTCCAGGACACCTACTAGGGGAGTAGAAACGATACAGAAAGCGCCCAAAGCCACAACAGAGATAAAAAAGACAGCGTACCCCATCCTGGAACGGCTGGCTGGCTGAGAGAAGCAGCTCAGGTGAGATCGCCGAGGCGCGCGGGCCTTACCGGGCGGGGTGGCAAGCAGCCGGAGTTACTTCCTTCCCCCTTCCCGGGCCGGCTGGGAGAATTGGAGAGGTGGTCCCCTGAAACCAAGGCGACTGGCGCCCACACCACGCGCAGCCCCCGGACCAACTGAGAGAATTGGATCGGAAACCCCCAGGCTGCGGAGAACGGTGACCCCGTGACTCCCGGGGAACGTGCACTCTCTCGGGCGGGCCGCTGCCGCTGGCGCCCTCCCGCCACGCTTGTTGCCCAGGGCCGACTAGGAAATTCGGACGGGCTCTTTCCCTGGCTGCGGCGACCAGCAACCCTCCCTGCGTTCGGACACCCTCCCTGCGTTCGGACCCCGGGCCGGCTCAAGCCGCTTCGGCTAGCGAACCCCCAGGACGGCGAGAGTTTTCCAAAGTTTAAGGTCCCACAGCACCTTTTACTGGTGGGACCCGCAGACAAACGTGTGCCACGAGCGCCACCTACTGGGCAGGATAAGAAAAACAGAACCCAGAGATTTCACAGAAAAATATTACAACCTTGCTGGGTCCAACACCAAGAGAAATCTGAATAAATGCCCAGACGCCAGCAGCAGAAGATAACTGTCCACGCTCAAAAGATTGAGAATATGGCTCAGTCAAAGGAACAAACCAATAGCTCAAATGAGACACAAGAGCTGAGACAACTAATGCTGAATATACGAACAGAAATGGAAAACCTCTTCAAAAATGAAATCGATAAATTGAGGGAGGACATGAAGAGGACATGGGCTGAACATAAAGAAGAAATAGAAAAACTGAAAAAACAAATCGCAGAACTTATGGAAGTGAAGGATAAAGTAGCAAACATAGAAAAAATAATGGATAGCTACAATGATAGATTTAAAGAGACAGAAGATAGAATTAGTGATTTGGAGGATGGAACATCTGAATTCCAAAAAGAAACAGAAACTATAGGGAAAAGAATGGAAAAATTTGAACAGGGTATCAGGGAACTCAAGGACAATATGAACCGCACAAATATACGTGTTGTGGGTGTCCCAGAAGGAGAAGAGAAGGGAAAAGGAGGAGAAAAACTAATGGAAGAAATTATCACTGAAAATTTCCCAACTCTTATGAAAGACCTAAAATTACAGATCCAAGAAGTGCAGCGCACCCCAAAGAGATTAGACCCAAATAGGCGCTCTCCAAGACACTTACTAGTTAGAATGTCAGAGGTCAAAGAGAAAGAGAAGATCTTGAAAGCAGCAAGAGAAAAACAATCCATTACATACAAGGGAAACCCAATAAGACTTTGTGTAGATTTCTCAGCAGAAACCATGGAAGCTAGAAGACAGTGGGATGATATATTTAAAATACTAAAAGAGAAAAACTGCCAACCAAGACTCCTATATCCAGCAAAATTATCCTTCAAAAATGAGGGAGAAATTAAAACATTCTCAGACAAAAAGTCACTGAAAGAATTTGTGACCAAGAGACCAGCTCTTCAAGAAATACTAAAGGGAGCACTAGAGTCAGATACAAAAAGACAGAAGAGAGAGATATGGAAAAGAGTGTAGAAAGAAGGAAAATCAGATATGATATATATAATACAAAAGGCAAAATGTTAGAGGAAAATATTATCCAAACAGTAATAACACTAAATGTCAATGGACTGAATTCCCCAATCAAAAGACATAGATTGGCAGAATGGATTAAAAAACAGGATCCTTCTATATGCTGTCTACAGGAAACACATCTTAGACCCAAAGATAAACATAGGTTGAAAGTGAAAGGTTGGGAAAAGATATTTCATGCAAATAACAACCAGAAAAGAGCAGGAGTGGCTATACTAATATCCAACAAATTAGACTTCAAATGTAAAACAGTTAAAAGAGACAAAGAAGGACACTATATACTAATAAAAGGAACAATTAAACAAGAAGACATAACAATCATAAATATTTACGCACCGAATCAGAATGCCCCAAAATACGTGAGGAATATACTGCAAACACTGAAAAGGGAAATGGACTCATATACCATAATAGTTGGAGACTTCAACTCACCACTCTCATCAAGGGACAGAACATCTAGACAGAGGATCAACAAAGAAATAGAGAATCTGAATATTACTATAAATGAACTAGACTTAATAGACATTTATAGGACATTACATCCCACAACAGCAGGATACACCTTTTTCTCAAGTGCTCATGGATCATTCTCAAAGATAGACCATATGCTGGGTCACAAAGCAAGTCTCAACAAATTTAAAAAGATTGAAATCTTACACAACACTTTCTCGGACCATAAAGGAATGATGTTGGAAATCAATAATAGGCAGAGTGCCAGAAAATTCACAAATACGTGGAGGCTCAACAACACACTCCTAAACAACGACTGGGTCAAAGAAGAAATTGCAAGAGAAATTAGCAAATACCTCGAGGCGAATGAAAATGAAAACACAACATATCAAAACTTATGGGACGCAGCAAAGGCAGTGCTAAGAGGGAAATTTATTGCTCTAAATGCCTATATCAGAAAAGAAGAAAAGGCAAAAATTCAGGAATTAACTATCCATTTGGAAGAACTGGAGAAAGAACAGCAAGCTAACCCCAAAGCAAGCAAAAGGAAAGAAATAACAAAGATTAGAGCACAAATAAATGAAATTGAAAACATGAAAACAATAGAGAAAATCAATAAGGCCAGAAGTTGGTTCTATGAGAAAATCAATAAGATTGATGGGCCCTTAGCAAGATTGACAAAAAGAAGAAGAGAGAGGATGCAAATAAATAAGATCAGAAATGGAAGAGGAGACATAACTACTGACCTCACAGAAATAAAGGAGGTAATAACAGGATACTATGAACAACTTTACGCTAATAAATACAACAATTTAGAGGAAATGGACGGGTTCCTGGAAAGACATGAACAACCAACTTTGACTCAAGAAGACATAGATGACCTCAACAAACCAATCACAAGTAAAGAAATTGAATTAGTCATTCAAAAGCTTCCTAAAAAGAAAAGTCCAGGACCAGATGGCTTCACATGTGAATTCTACCAAACGTTCCAGAAAGAATTAGTACCAATTCTCTTCAAACTCTTCAAAAAAATCGAAGTGGAGGGAAAACTACCTAATTCATTCTATGAAGCCAACATCACCCTCATACCAAAACCAGGCAAAGATATTACAAAAAAAGAAAACTACAGACCAATCTCTCTAATGAATACAGATGCAAAAATCCTCAATAAAATTCTAGCAAATCGTATCCAACAACACATTAAAAGAATTATACATCATGACCAAGTAGGATTCATCCCAGGTATGCAAGGATGGTTCAACATAAGAAAATCAATTAATGTAATACACCATATCAACAAATCAAAGCAGAAAAATCACATGATCATCTCAATTGATGCAGAGAAGGCATTCGACAAGATTCAACATCCTTTCCTGTTGAAAACACTTCAAAAGATAGGAATACAAGGGAACTTCCTTAAAATGATAGAGGGAATATATGAAAAACCCACAGCTAATATCATCCTCAATGGGGAAAAATTGAAAACTTTCCCCCTAAGATCAGGAACAAGACAAGGATGTCCACTATCACCACTATTATTCAACATTGTGTTGGAGGTTCTAGCCAGAGCAATTAGACAAGAAAAAGAAATACAAGGCATCAAAATTGGAAAGGAAGAAGTAAAACTATCACTGTTTGCAGACAATATGATACTATACGTCGAAAACCCGGAAAAATCCACAACAAAACTACTAGAGCTAATAAATGAGTACAGCAAAGTAGCAGGTTACAAGATCAACATTCAAAAATCTGTAGCATTTCTATACACTAGTAATGAACAAGCTGAGGGGGAAATCAAGAAACGAATCCCATTTACAATTGCAACTAAAAGAATAAAATACCTAGGAATAAATTTAACTAAAGAGACAAAAAACCTATATAAAGAAAACTACAAAAAACTGCTAAAAGAAATCACAGAAGACCTAAATAGATGGAAGGGCATACCGTGTTCATGGATTGGAAGACTAAATATAGTTAAGATGTCAATCCTACCTAAATTGATTTACAGATTCAATGCAATACCAATCAAAATCCCAACAACTTATTTTTCAGAAATAGAAAAACCAATAAGCAAATTTATCTGGAAGGGCAGGGTGCCCCGAATTGCTAAAAACATCTTGAGGAAAAAAAACGAAGCTGGAGGTCTCGCGCTGCCTGACTTTAAGGCATATTATGAAGCCACAGTGGTCAAAACAGCATGGTATTGGCATAAAGATAGATATATCGACCAATGGAATCGAATAGAGTGCTCAGATATAGACCCTCTCATCTATGGACATTTGATCTTTGATAAGGCAGTCAAGCCAACTCACCTGGGACAGAGCAGTCTCTTCAATAAATGGTGCCTAGAGAACTGGATATCCATATGCAAAAGAATGAAAGAAGACCCATCTCTCACACCCTATACAAAAGTTAACTCAAAATGGATCAAAGATCTAAACATTAGGTCTAAGACCATAAAACAGTTAGAGGAAAATGTGGGGAGATATCTTATGGATCTTACAACTGGAGGCGGTTTTATGGACCTTAAACCTAAAGCAAGAGCACTGAAGAAGGAAATAAATAAATGGGAACTCCTCAAAATTAAACACTTTTGTGCATCAAAGAACTTCATCAAGAAAGTAGAAAGACAGCCTTCACAATGGGAGACAATATTTGGAAATGATATATCAGATAAAGGTCTAGTATCCAGAATTTATAAAGAGATTGTTCATCTCAACAACAAAAAGACAGCCAACCCAATTACAAAATGGGAAAAAGACTTGAACAGACACCTCTCAGAAGAGGAAATACGGATGGCCAAGAGGCACATGAAGAGATGCTCAATGTCCCTGGCCATTAGAGAAATGCAAATCAAAACCACAATGAGATATCATCTCACACCCACCAGAATGGCCATTATCAACAAAACAGAAAATGACAAGTGCTGGAGAGGATGCGGAGAAAGAGGCACACTTATCCACTGTTGGTGGGAATGTCAAAGGGTGCAACCACTGTGGAAGGCAGTTTGGCGGTTCCTCAAAAAGCTGAATATAGAATTGCCATACGACCCAGCAATACCATTGCTAGGTATCTACTCAAAGGACTTAAGGGCAAAGACACAAACGGACATTTGCACACCAATGTTTATAGCAGCATTATTTACAATTGCAAAGAGATGGAAACAGCCAAAACCTCCATCAACAGAAGAGTGGCTAAACAAACTGTGGTATATACATACGATGGAATATTATGCAGCTTTAAGACAAGATAAACTTATGAACCATGTAATAACATGGATGGACCTAGAGAATATTATGCTGAGTGAATCCAGCCAAAAACTAAAGGACAAATATTGTATGGTCCCACTGATGTGAACGGACATTCGAGAATAAACTTGAAATATGTCATTGGTAACAGAGTTCAGCAGGAGTTAGAAACAGGGTAAGACAATGGGTAATTGAAGCTGAAGGGATACAGACTGTGCAACAGGACTAGATACAAAAACTCAAAAATGGACAGCACAATAATACCTAATTGTAAAGTAATCATGTTAAAACACTGAATGAAGCTGCATCTGAGCTATAGGTTTTTGTTTTGTTTTGTGTTGTTTTGTTTTGATTTTACTATTATTACTTTTATTTTTTTTTCTCTATATTAACATTCTATATCTTTTTCGGTTATGTTGCTAGTTCTTCTAAACCAATGCAAATGTACTAAGAAATGATGATCATGCATCTATGTGATGATGTTAAGAATTAATGATTGCATGTGTAGAATGGTATGATCTCTAAATGTTGGGTTAATTTCTTTTTTTCCGTTAATTAAAAAAAAAAAAAAAAAGAGAAGGGATAATTGGAGATGAAGGGATACAGACTGTACAACGGGACTGGATATAAAAACTCAGAAATGGACAGCACAATACTACCCAATTGTAATGCAATTATGTTAAAACACTGAATGAAGCTGCATGTGAGGTATAGGTTTTTTGTTTTTGTTTTTTTTGTTTTTTTTTTCTTTCTATTATTGTTTTAATTCTTATTCTGTTGTCTTTTTATTTCTTTTTCTAAATCGATGCAAATGTACTAAGAAATGATGAATATGCAACTATGTGATGTTATAAAGAATTACTGATTGTACATGTAGATTGGAATGATTTCTAATTGTTTTGTTAATTCTTTTTTTAATTAATAAAAAAAAAAAAAAAAAAAAAAAAGGAGAGTAGTTATCTGCAGCAGATGGTAAGGCTTTACTCCAAAATCCTAAGGGTCTGCGTTGTGATTCTCCTATAGGGGCCTGCCAAAGGCTCCAAACAGCATCTCTATTTGCCACTGACACTTCCAGCACCATTGGATCTGCTGGATCATATGGCCCAAGTGGCAGAGCAGCTTGCACAGCAGCCTGGACCTGTCGCAGAGCCTCCTCTTGTTCAGGTCCCCACTCAAAATTAGCAGCTTTTCTGGTCACTCGATAAATGGGCCGGAGTAGCACACCCAAATGAGGAATATGTTGTCGCCAAAATCCAAAAAGACCAACTAGGCGTTGTGCCTCTTTTTTGGATGTGGGAGGGGCCAGATGCAGCAATTTATCCTTCACCTTAGAAGGGATATCTCGACATGCCCCACACCACTGGACACCTAGAAATTTTACTGAGGTGGAAGGCCCCTGTATTTTTGTTGGATTTATCTCCCATCCTCTGACACGCAAATGCCTTACCAGTAAATCTAGAGTAGTTGCTACTTCTTGCTCGCTAGGTCCAATCAACATGATATCATCAATATAATGGACCAGTGTGATGTCTTGTGGGAGGGAGAAACGATCAAGGTCTCTGCGAACAAGATTGTGACATAGGGCTGGAGAGTTGATATACCCCTGAGGTAGGACAGTGAAAGTATATTGCTGACCTTGCTAGCTGAAAGCAAACTGCTTCTGGTGGTCCTTACTAATAGCTATTGAGAAAAAAGCATTTGCCAGATCAATAGCTGCATACCAGGTACCAGGGGATGTACTGATTTGCTCAAGCAATGATACTACATCTGGAACAGCAGCTGCAATTGGAGTTACCACCTGGTTGAGTTTACGATAATCCACTGTCATTCTCCAAGACCCATCTGTTTTCTGCACAGGCCAAATAGGAGAGTTGAAAGGGGATGTGGTGGGAATCACCACCCATGCATCTTTCAAGTCCTTAAGAGTGGCAGTAATCTCTGCAATCCCTCCAGGAATACGGTATTGCTTTTGATTTACTATTTTGCTTGGTAGGGGCAGTTCTAGTGGCTTCCACTTGGCCTTACCCACCATAATAGCCCTCACTGCACGAGTTAGAGAACCAACGTGGGGATTCTGCCAGTTGCTCAGTATGTCTATGCCAATTATACATTCTGGAACTGGGGAAATAACTACAGGATGGGTCCGGGGGCCCACTGGACCCACTGTGAGACGGACCTGAGCTAAAACTCCATTGATCACCTGGCCTCCATAAGCCCCCACTCTGACTGGTGGTCCAGAGTGACGTTTTGGGTCCCCTGGAATTAATGTCACTTCTGAACCAGTGTCTAATAATCCCCGAAATATCTGATCATTTCCTTTTCCCCAATGCACAGTTACCCTGGTAAAAGGCCGTCGGTCTCCTTGGGGAAGACTTAGAGGAATGTTAACAGTATAAATTTGTGGCAGTGTAACAGGTTTCTCCCCCATAGGGACCTGGCCTCCCCTTCATTCAAGGGGCTCAGGGTCTGTAAACTGTTTCAAGTCTGGAAATTGGTTAAGGGGCCGTGACTCTGTGTTTTTGTAATTCAGGTTAGACTTCTGTTCCCTTGACCTAGAACTCTTTTGTTTATACAGCTCCAACAAGAATTTTGTAGACTGCCCTTCTATTGTATTTCTAGGCACCCCATGATTTACTAGCCAATGCCACAAATCTCTGCGTGTCATATAATTTTGATGCCTCCTTTGAGTTTGTTGTCTATTATAATACCCACGTCTACCCTGTCTTTGGTGATTAAGTGCTGCCACCTGGCTTCTGCCAACTCGGGATCCTGTCATCCCCATTGTGTTTAAGGATTCCAGCTCAGTGACAGCAGTTCCTACAGTAATATCTGACCTACAGAGAAGTGCAACCACAGAGCTCTTGAGGGATGATGGTGCTAGTCTCACAAATTTATTTCTCACTGTTCTGGTAAAAGGTGCATCCTCTGGACATTCCTGGGGTGTAAGAGCAGGCTTTGCATGATAAATCCACTCTAACATCCCAATCTCTCTAAGCCTCTGGATCCCCTCATCTACATTATACCAGGGCAGTTCTGGCATTTCAACCTCAGGTAATGTTGGCCACCTTTTGATCCATGTTTCAACCAACCACCCAAACAAGCTGTTAACACCTTTTCTAACTGCTCTAGCTATAACATTGAATGCAGAATCTCTGCTTAGTGGGCCCATATCAATAAATTCAGCCTGATCCAGCCTTATATTCCTCCCACCATTATCACACACTCTTAAAATCCATTGCCACACATATTCCCCTGATTTCTGTCTATATAAATTGGAAAACTCACACAGTTCTTTTGGAGTATAATGTACCTCCTCATGTGTGATACTTTGTACCTCACCTTTAGGGGCCTGTTGGGACTTTAGTCTAGTTACAGGTCTAGAAGAAATGAGGGGTGGTGGGGGTGGGTCATGAAAGGAATTTGAAATATCTTCCAAGCCATTTGCTTCAGGGCTTTCATTTGCAGTTTCATCTGGTGAAACAGGATTAATAACTCTAGGGCTAATCCCTTCAGGAGGAGGTTGGGTGGCCAATTCCTCAAGGCAGGCTGGAGGTGGGGCGGCTATGTCCTCAGGGCAGACTATTACAGGGTTATCTAAAGAAGGCTCAGCATGGTCTAGGGTTTCAACCTCACCCCCAACATCATTATCAATCCATATGTCACCATCCCATTTTTCAGGGTCCCACTCCTTTCCAATCAATGCCCTCACTTTAACGGCAGACACCATGCAAGACTGAGATTTCAGTTTACGTTGTAAAGTTGCTACTCTAACAATAAGATTCTGAGTCTGATTTTCAGAGATCTCAAGTCTACGGCTACAGGAAATAAAATTTTCCTTCAGGATACTCATAGAAACCTTTACATCTTTCAGACGGCACTTAAGCTTCTTGTTTGAAGCCTTAAACCCATCCCTTTCACCCTTTAATGTAGACAGTGTATCTAACAACAACCAACCAACATCTCTATAACTCTTATTTCTACAAAACTCTGTAAAGGTGTCAAAAACATTATCCCCCAGAGTCTGGCTTCGTACAAGCGAAGCATTAGGAGAATCAAATGATGATATTTTGACTATCTCCTTTGCCAACTCAGTCCATGGATTGGGAGTGTCATTCTGATTACGGGAATCAGAGTCCTTAGTGTCTCTGAGCCCAGTCAGAGTAGAAAACCATTCATAAAACCCATTTTTAAGATTCTGTTCCTTAAGAACCACTCCCGGTACCAAGATGTATTAGTTAGGGTTCTCTAGAGAAACAGAATCAACAGGGAACACTTGCAAATACAAAATTTATGAAAGTGTCTCACGTGACCGTAGGAATGCAGAGTCCAAAATCCACAGGGCAGGCTGCGAAGCCGACGACTCCAATGGATGGCCTGGATGAAGTCCACAGGAGAGGCTCACCAGCCAAAGCAGGAATGCAACCTGTCTCCTCTGAGTCCTCCTTAAAAGGCTTCCCATGATTGGATTTAGCATCACTAATTGCAGAAGACACTCCCCTTTGGCTGATTACAAATGGAATCAGCTGTGGATGTAGCTGACGTGATCATGACCTAATCCTATGAAATGTCCTCATTGCAACAGACAGGCCAGCACTTGCCCAATCAGATGAACAGGTACCACAACTTGGCCAAGTTGACACCTGTCCCTAACCATGACACTCCAATACATCAAATACTAAAAAAGTATATCTATATAATGCATAATAATAACCCCAGGAAAACCTCTCAACTCTGTTTCAAATCTCTCAGTCACTAAAACTTTATTTTGTCTGATTTCTCTCTTCCTCCTTTTGGTTGAGAAGGCTTTCTCAATCCCATGATGCTGGGCCCTGGCTCAGCTCAGGAGTTCTGTCCCATGTTGCCAGCGAGATTTATACCTCCTGAGAGTCATGTCCCATGTCGTGGGTAGGGCAGTGACTTGACCTGCCAAGCTGGCTTAAACAGAGGGGCAACATCTGAGCAGCAAAAGAGGTTCTCTGGGAGTGACTCTTAGGCATAATTATAAGTAGGCTTAGCTTATCTTTTTTAGGAATAAGTTTCATAAGGGCAAACTTCAAGATTGAGGGCTCAGCCTATTGGTGTGGTTGTCCCCACTGCTTGCAGGAATATCAGGAATTCCTAAAAGGGAGGTTGACTATTCTACTCCTTTCTCCTCAGTTTCCAAAGGGGACTTTGCAGATACTTTTTATTCACTACCCAAATTACTCTGGGATATAGCAGGGCATCACACTAATCTGGACAAACCATTAAAATCTCATGCCCTATTCAAGATTCCATGTATTTAATGGTGTTCAACTAAACTGACCATACAAGTTAAATTAGGTAATTTGCTACCAAAAATACAAATTCCATACCAAATCAACATCTCTCTCTTTGGTCTTAAACAAAGGTTGAAGTTTGAAAATATGGGTCATATCATCCTTTATCCAATGTTCTGATTTACCTTAGTCCTATCCATATCAGTTTCATTCATATCTCTAGATGACGTCTGATCAGTTTTTCAGCTATTTAAACAATTGCTGAATGGGGTAATGCTGACTTTCATAGCTTCAGTGCTCTAATTCTGAGTCTCAGATGTCACACAAAGTTTCAGGGAATGATCAGGTTATATACAAATAGCTCAGTATCTCAGACTTTAGAAATACCAGTTACAACTCCTAAATAGATGTGGATAGTATAAGAGCTTGCAAACTAGGACACTTTACAATAGACTTCAATCTGAAAACCCATGCTCTTGACTTCAATTCTCTGAGTTTGTATATTGTAGTTAATCCATATAAGCAAGACATGATAATATTTGTTTTTTTTTTTTGTTTTGACACTCTGTTCCGAGCACTGTCCTTAAGGTTCATTCACTTAGTTGCATGTCTCACAGCTTCATTCCTTCTTGCAGCTGCTCAGTAGTCCATTGTATGTATACACCACAGTTGCCCCTTACATGCCTTAGTTTCTGTACCCTTAGGCCACCTCCATTCATTGTGAAACGTGAAAACTGCTGTCATATGCACCAGTGTGTAAATGCCCATTCATGATCCCATGCTCAGTTCCTCTAGGTATATATTGAGCCATGGGGTTGCAGGATCATATGGCAGCCTCACCACTAGCCTCCTGTGGAACCACCACACTGCCCTCCAAGTGGCTGTATCTCTCAGCTTCCCTACCAATAGTGAATAGGTACATCTCTTTCTTCACATTTTCTCTAGAACTTGTTCAGAAAGAGCTATTTCTACCTCTGCTTTAGTCAGCTAGCTTCCAGCTTACAGCCTGCTATGCGGAGTTCGGCTTGTCAGAATTCACAGTCACCCTTGTGAATGTCCTGCTTATGTCCCGCCCTACAAAACTTGGACCTTGGTGAACCTTGGCTAATACAACAGCTAAATCATATCCTTTGTGATCATATCCATTCTCAAGGCTTTAACTATCATTTATATGGCATCATCTGCCAAATCTATTTCTCTAGCCCAGATATTTCTCCTAAATTAAGACCTATATCCAACAAGCAATTCAACAACTTCACTTGGATTTTGAATAAATTCCTCAGATTTGACATTTCTTAAACTGAATGCATTTTAATGCATCCTCAAATATGATTCTTTTGGAGCCTTCCCCATCTCTGCTGGTGCGATCCCATCTAGCGATTGGCATACTCTGAAACTTTTGGTGTCCTTCTTGGCCGTTCTTGCTCTATACATTACATTCAATCCATCAGAAGATCCTGCAAATCCATCTTTAAAATATAACCAGAGGTGATGTCATCAAAATGGCATTAAAATTCTCCTCCCAGAGATTCAGCAAAAAAGGACAATTCTCACTTGCTTAGAACTCTGGAGTATGGCATAAACTGGAGCAGGATCCCACAAATGCTGAATTGGAGAAGAAGAACAATATCAGGTAGGAGATTTTCGTTCCAGACTGGCTGGTCCTCTCCCCTCCTCCTCACTCAGTCCTAGAGGCAGTAGCTGGGACCCCCCACCTCCCACTGGGGACACAGACTATAAAACCTTGCACAGCAGTGAGACAGATCCCCACCTATATCTGGACATAGACTTCCAAGTACACAGGGACCCACGGCAGGACTTAGACCAGGAGGAACAGTGGAATATAAAAGGGCAAAAGAAGGAGTTTCAAAAATGGAGGATTAGAGAAGGAAAGTCAGAATTTTTTCCCAAAAGCAGAAAGTAGACAGGCAGAAGCTCTCTGAAATCAATTGTTTGGGGACCTGGTGTATAGGGGACGACATTTCAAGGCCGAGGTCAGTAAGGGATGGAGAGCCTTGGAAAATATGGACAGAAACTGTAATTCCAGTCATGGGTGCTTTGCCCATTTCCCAAGCTTGAGGAAAAAAGCCGTGGTTAGTCTAAGCCTTCCCTAGGGGATGGTTGCAGGCTGGGGTGGCATGGGGAGTTCTATACCACAATTAGAGTGGGGGACACAGCCCCAGATTGAGACGGATTTTGGACAGGAATGGAGGACACAGGAACCCTGCAGTTTCAGCCCTGCCCAGTCAGAGTGGGTGTCTGTAGGAGGTAATCAGCTTCTGAAGACCCTTATATCATGGACAGCACCATCTGCTGGGAAGGTCAGAAAGTGCAGGGGAACTGCAGGGCTTTTCAGGGCCTCACTAGACCCTGTCCCAGGCCCATTGGAACTGGTCGATACCCCTTCATGGGTACTCAGCCCTGTTTTCACTGAGAAATATGGACAACCCAACTAGCAAAGTAGTGCCCGAATACAAACTCCAGCAACAACTAAACCTTAGATAAGACAGAGAATCCAAACTTCAGAGTTGACCCAAGAAGATAATCAGATGACCAGATATCAGCTAAAAAATCACAAGGCATACCAAAACTCAAGAAAAAAAGTGTCCTAGTCAAAGGAATAAATGTAAAAGTAGAAGGAGAATATGGAACTATTAAACTTTGCCACTGGGGAAATCCCTGATACTGTGTTAAACACTAGGGAAGCTCAAATCAATAAGACAAGCCCTTGATCATGAGGCTTACTCTTGTGAAGCTTATGTATGTAGCAGAGAAGCTTTGCCTACCTGTAGATAGGCATAAGAGTTACTTCTGGAGGACCTCTTTTGTTGCTCAGATGTGGCCTTACCCTCTCTGCAAGTGAAATTATTGCCCTCCTGCCTACATAGGACATGACATTAGGGCTGAAAGTCTCCCTGGTGATGTGGGAGATGACTCCCAGGGATGAGTCCAGCCTGTGCTCCATAAGACCAACAATTCCATCCTGATCAAAATGAGGAAAAGAAGTATAACTAAAAAAATATCAGTAGCAGAGAGAGTTCAAATAGAGTCGAGACACTATTCTGGTGGTCACTCTTACACAAGTTTCAGTTAGACATTGCTACTCTCTTGACTTGCTGAACTCCAAGCAAAACCATTCCAGCCAATCCCAAAGAACACCTATGGCAATATATAAGATTCTGCAATGGTTCCATGCACTAGGGTGACTTTCCAGAAACCTACAACCACCAGATAGGTCCCTAATCCAGATAAGTGCTGAAACCTAGAGGGCCCAACTGTTGGCTGCAGCTCTGACCTTAAGGAATGTTAAAGTAAAATGAGAGAGAGAAAGGGATCAGGGGATCTGGAGACATCAGTCTTCAGACAAGTTTATTTTCAGCCAAGTACAAAATTATTTCCTGGCAAGAAAGGTTATAAAGGTTGTTTGCATGCAAAAGCAAAAGAGTATCCAATTGTTGCTTCTTGTGAAATGGAGCTCGAACGATATTAAGGAATGATGAGAAAGAAAGAAAGAAAGAAAGAAAGACACAGACAGGTTCAGGGTGTCGGAAGCTTAGCAATAACAGACAACAGACAACTTTATTCTTAAGTAGTTCCTGCTCCTGCAGGGGTTAGGTGACTAAAAGCATGCATACATGTCATGAAAAAACAGAGTGCCTACTTATTAGTATATTACTCTCTACATATAAGAGATAGCTAACAAGACCTTGGGGCTTAAGAAAAAAAGAAACATTTTCTCCCTCTCAGACTGTCCTCCGATTAAGCAGATAATAGTCTCCACAGTCTACTGTGGACAGCCGCTCTGAAGCCAGCTGCTTCCAATAAATTCTGCAGGTTTTCCATTAACCCTGGCTCCTATATACAATGCAAAAACAAGTTCCAGGAAGTAAATACTTCTAAGGTTAGGATGTTAATTTCCCTTAACAAGTCTCTTCTGCACCTCATTGTGTTTTATCTGCATATCTCAGCTTCTACTGAAGTTCCAGATCCTGAAAGCTCAAGTCTGCATTTCCTCATAGACTTGTGTCTATAAGCTTTAGGTTTAACATCAACCTTTTAACTCCTGCACCCAACCTCTCCAGAACATCAGCTAGATCTATTTCCCTACCCCATATTATTGACAGCATTTTTCAACATGAAAAAGTTAGAATGGCCATAGCCCAAATACCCCAAAGAGTAGGATAGAAAGATCAAAGGTGATGGTGGAGTTATACAGAGAAGGTAGGGTTTAATAAAGAATATGATTTCTGAATCATTAAATTGAGATTTCTTTTAGTCTCCAGTATCTTAGAGCAGCTAGAAATAAAAATCTAAAATTGTGGAATTGTAACCCAAACCAAACTCTGAAACCTGTTCTACAATTAATTGCTGTGCTGTGCTTTTAAATTTATTCCTTTTTTTGTATATATGTTATTTTTCACAAAAAAGAAAAAAACAGTCAATTGTGATGATAAAAAAATATTAGGCCTTTTAGTCTCCTATGTTCTGGAGCAGCTAGAAGGAAACATCTGATATGATGGTGTGGTAGTCCATGACAAATTCTGGGATCTGTCCTGTAACTACCTGTTGAAGGGTGTTTTGAAAATCATTGTTTTTTCTTTCTTTGCTTTGTATATATCTTAATGTATACAATTTAAAGAGTTAAATAAAAAGTAGAAGAGGACACAGAATCTGGAACAACTAATCAAAGATGTGCAAAAAAATCTCCTGAATCAATTCAAAGAAGTTAAGGAAAATCTGTATAAAGATATAAAGGATATTAAGAAGACACAGAAGAACAAAAAGAAGAATTTGAAATAATACATAGAAAAGTAACAGAGATTACGGGAATAAAAGCCACTGTAGATGAAATAAAAATACATTGATGAGATAAATAACAGATTTGAATGGGCACAGTACAGAATCCCCAAGCTAGAAGACAGATCAAATAAATTCAAACAGATAAAAAAAAAAAAAGGAGAAAAAATGGAAAAATTTGAGGAAGGACTCAGGGAATTCACTGGCATACAGCTCACAAACATACACATCATGGGTGTCCCACAGGAGAAAAGAAGGGAAAAGAGCTGGGACGAATATTCAAAGAAATAATGGCTGAAAAATTTCCAACCCATACAAATGACATAACTATGCAAATCCAAGATCCAACCCACTGCAAACAGAATAAATCCAAATAGACCCACTCCAAGACACATAGTCAACAAACTGTTAAATGTCAAAAAGAAGGAGAAAATTCTGAATGTAGCAAGAGAAAAGCAATTTACCACTGTCATGGTCAGGTTCATGTGTCAACTTGGTCAGGTGGTGGTACCCATTTGTCTGGTTGGAAAACTGCTGGACTGGGTATTGCTATGACAGCATTTCATAGAATTAAATCCTGATCATGTCAGCTGTATCCACAGCTGATTCCATTTGTACACAGCCAAGGGAGTGTCTTCTGCAATGAGTGACATGTAATCTAATCAATGAAAGACTTTTAAGGATGATTCAGAAGAGACACTCTCACTTCCTGCTTCAGCTGGGGAGCCTCTCCTGTGGAGTTCATCCAGACACTCCATCAGAGTTGTCAGCTTCACAGCCTGCCCTACAGATTTTGGATTCTACATTCCCATGGTTTTGTGAGACACTTTTATAAATTTTATATTTATAGATATTTCCTGTTGACTCTGTTTCTCTAGAGAACCCTAACTAATATAACCATATACAAAGGAAGTCAAATAATCTAAGTGCTGATTTGTCATGAAACACCATAGAGGAGAGAAGGCAGTGATACAATATATTTAAGAAACTGAAAGAGAATAATTGCCAACAATGTATTCTCTATCCAGGAAAGTTCTGTCCATCAAAAATGAGGGACAGTTTAAAATATTCACAGATAAATAGAAGCTGAGAGAGCTCATTAGTAAGAGACCAGCCCTATAAGAACTACTGCAGGGAGTGTTGTGGGCTGAAAAGAAGAGACTGGAGAGAGGTCTGCGGGAGGGTATAGAACTGAAGAGTATTAGAATTGGTAACTTAAAGGAGAAAAATAAAAATAAAAAAACATATCTCACAACCAAAACCAAATGATAAAATGGTTGAATTAAGAACTGCCTTTACAAAAATAACATTGAATGTTAATGAAATAAACTCTGCAGTCAAAAGAGACAGACTGGCAGCATGAATTTAAAAACATGATCCATCTAGATGGTGTTTACCAGAGACTCAGTTCAGACACAAAGATACTGTTCTAGTTTGTTAGCTGCCAGAATGCAACACACCAGAGATGGGTTGGCTTTTAATAAAAGGGGATTTATTTTGTTAGTTCTTCAGAGGAAAGGCAGCTAACTTTCATCTGAGGTTCTTTCTTACGTGGAAAGTCTCAGGGTCATCTCTGCTGGCCTTCTCTCCAGGCCTCTGGGTTCCAACAATTTTCCCCATGGTGATTCCTTTCTGCATGTCCAAAGGCCTGGGCTGAGCTGTGAGTGCTGAGATGAGGTATGCTGAGCTGCTTGGGCTGTGCTACATTGAGCTCCCTCATTTAAGCATCCAGCCAATTAAGTCAAACATCATTCACTGCAGCAGGCACGTCTCCTAGCCGACTGCAGATGTAATTAGCAACAGATGAGATTCATGTACCATTGGATCATGTCTGCAGCAACAAAACTAGGTGCCTTCACCTGGCCAAATTGACAACTGAATCTAACTACCACAGATACAAATAGGTTGAAAGTGAAAGGGTGGAAATAAAGGTATTCAGTGCAAGTAGTAACAAAAACAAAAACAAAAGGCTGGGGTAGCTATGCTAATATCATACAAAACAGACTTTAAATGAAAAAATGAGATAAAGAAGAACACTATATATTGATAAATGTTAATAAAGGGGGCAATTCAGCAAGAAAAAATAATAATCATAAATATCTGTGCTCCTAATCAAGGGGTCCCAAAGTACATGAAGCAAACACTGGCAAAACTGAAGGGAGTAATAGATGACTCTGCCAGAACACTGAGAGATTTCAACACACCACTCTCTCCAGTAGACAGAACATCTAAACAGAGGATGAATAAAGAAATGGAGAGCCTAAAATAATATGATAAATCCACTAAACCTAACAGACATCTATAGAATGTTGCATCCCAAATCAGCAGAACATACAATCTTCTCAAGTGCTCATGAAACGTGGTTCAGGATAGAGCATATGCTGGGGCACAAAACAAGTTTTAACACATTTTGAAAGATTGAAATTATACTACGTGCTTTCTCTGACAATGATGGAATGAAACTAGAAGCCAATAGCAAACAAAGAACCAGAAAATACACAAATAGATGGAGATTAAACAATGTCATGGTCAGGTTTATGTGTTAACTTGGCCAGGTGGTGGTGCCTGTTTGTCTGGTTGGGCAAGTGCTGGCCTGTCTGTTGTTATGAAGACATTTCATGGACTTAAATCATGCTTATGTCAGTGGCATCCACAGCACATTACATTTGCAATAAGCCAGGGGGAATGTCTTCAGCAATGAGTGATGCTTAATCTAATCACTGGAAGGTGTTTAAGAAGGATTCAGAAGAGACAGTTTCTCTTCCTGCTTTGGTCAGTGAGCTTCTCCTGTGGAGTTTGTCGAGACCCTTCTCTGGAGTCGTCAGCTTCATAGCCTACCCTACAGATTTTGGACTCTGTGTTCCCACGGTTATGTGAGACACTTTTATGAATTTTATATCTATGTATATTTCCTTCTGCTTCTATTTCTCTAGAGAACACTAGCTAATACAGCTTGGAACCAAGAGTAGAGTTCTTAAAAAACAGAATCTTAATAATGGGTTTTTAAAGTTGCTTTCCTACTCTGACTGGACTCAAAGGCACTAAGGACTCTGTTTCCCATAATCAGAATGATACTGACAATCCATGGGGTGGGTGGGCAAAAGAGATAGCTAAAATATCAACATTGGATTCTTCTAATGCTTTGCTTGTATAAAGCCAGGCTCTGGGGGATAATATTTTTTTACACCTTTAAGGAATTTTGTGGAAACAGGAGGTATAGAGATGTTGGCTGGTTGTTGTTAGATACACTGTGTATGTTAATGAGTGAAAGGGTTGGGCTTAAAGTTTCAAATGAGCAGCTTACCCATGTCTGACAGACGTAAACCTTTCTATGAGTGCCCTGAAGGATAATCTTATTTCCTGAAGCTGTAGACTGGATAGCTCCAAATATCAGACTGAGAATTTTATTGCTAGAGTAGCAACTTTACAACATACACTGAAATCTCCATCTTACATGGTGTCTGCTGTTAAATTAGTATCCAGAGACTAATTTTGAGGAAAGATGGGAAGGATGTGAAAGAATTAGGTCTGACCTGTCAGGAGGAAGGTCTTTCCAGCAGGGGACTGATGGGTGTAAAGGCATTTGCAGGAATGTCTTTTGTTCAGTTTGGCTGCAGCAGAGAATGATTGAGATGAGGTCAGGGTTGGGGACAGTGAATTGAATTATGTACTCCAGTTTGGGCATGTTCTTTGTCTGGACACAAACTGGAAACTGACATGTGATTCTGATTTTTGGCAAGTCAAACTCCGTAGAGCAGGCTTCAAGCT
The DNA here is from genome assembly GCF_023851605.1 of Tamandua tetradactyla. Lineage (NCBI taxonomy): Eukaryota > Metazoa > Chordata > Mammalia > Pilosa > Myrmecophagidae > Tamandua > Tamandua tetradactyla. Next base: position 86,906,445 of record NC_135331.1, on the reverse strand, counting down.
GGAAACTGACTGGCTAAAGTAAAGGTAGAAGTGGTTCTTTCTGACTTCTTAAATTCTCAGTTCTAGGTTTTTAGATCTCCAACTTATTGGATGAAGAGTCTGCCCATATTGCTGAGGGTAAACTCTTTTGTTGATTGTAGATACAATCAGCCATAGATGTAATTGCTGATTGCAGATGCAAATCCATTGATGAAATACCCTCAGAGTATAATCAGGCCAGTGTTTGCTTCATCAAACAAGTTGAAATGTAGATGTGTATGTGTATACACACACACACACACACACACGCATATGTATAAAAGATTTTGCCTCACTTTGAGACTTACTGCCAGGCAGAAATGAAAACACTAAGCTGTTTATTACCCTAGAGAAACAGCTTGCCACTTTGCATGATTGTTTTTCTCACCACAGAAACCAGCTTGGCCCACACATGTGCAATTACCTGTATCACAAGGTACCAAACAAACATCTAGTGACCATTTTGTTTCAATGGTAAAATGCGCAATCCCACTGGGTGGACTGGCTACTCTCTGAGATGGAAATCTACTTTCTTAAAAATATTTTTGTTAAAGGAATTTTCTTTTGAGACCTAGCAGTCTCATGAGAAACACTTGAACTTATCACATAAATCGTTTGGACCCTACCGAAGGTTAGACTATATAAACCCATACAACACACCATAACTCTGGAATCTGATCCAAGAGGAGGACTCGCTCTGTTTGGAAGTTTCCCAGGCTGACCCCAAAAATGCTGTCTCCAGGATTCCCCAGCGTTCTTCTTCAGGTGTTGAAGAATTCCCACCTGGTGATGTAACTTACATTATTTCTCTGTTTTTCTTATATTAATTAAAAAAAAACTCACTTGCTTGAATTTGAGAGAGATGTGTGACTCACGAATCTGACCCTCTTCAAATTGAGGACTCACCTACGTTTCTTGGTGAAACACAAGTGGATTCCGTAACCTAGCCCTGTTGACTCATGAATTTAGCTTTTACTTCTATAGAAGAGAAAGGGAATAAGGATTGAACCGTGAGTCATCCACAGCTATGCAGTGTGATGAGATCATGTCCCAAGGGTAAATTGCTCACTTTTGGCAATGCATCTGGAAGGCAAACTTTACTATGTACTCCAGTCACCTGGGGATCTCATTTTGATTCAGATGGTGTGGAGTAGGCTAATGGTCTGTATTTAGAGCAAGGCCGCTGTCGGCTTTTACTGCTGGTCTTCAGATCAAATTTTCAGTGGTAAGAAGGGAGACCTGGATTCCCCCATATCTGTGTACCAGACTCACGTGCACGGCTTGTTAAATAGTTGATTGCTCTGCTCTGGGCCCAGTGAACGGAGACATGTATTTGGGGAGAGCCCTGAGCACTTTGTAAGAAGCCTCCAAGTAGTCCTGAAGATCCATCAGAAATGGAATCACTGAGTTCAGTGAGGAGAACAGCACCCAGGATGGTGAGGGGTCATAGAACCATACTTAAAAGTGGTTTGTTTGTTTTTTCCCACGGGAAAGAAAAGAGAGGACTAATGGGTGCAAGACATAAGAGTGCACCAAGTGACTAAGATGATGTTCAGTGGTCCTGTTCCTGCATCCCTGGATGCCATAGGTGAGTGCCAGGGACCATATGTGATGAGGCAGGTGATGCTTGTCTAAGGCCCAGCCCAGGCGGAGTGGTAGGGTGGGAGGAGCCATGGGCCTGGGAAGCTGGGGGGGGCCCCTCAAGACCCCTGCCTCTGTAACCCCAGGTCTGATGTGTCCTCCCCTGACTTCAATGACTTCTGGTCATTGTACCAGAAGTACCATTCTCCTTTGTTTATCTGGGACTTCCCACGTCCTTCCAGTTCCTCCCCACTGTGTGTGGCCTCTTGCATATCAGGTTGTTGGGAAGGTATTAACCTGTCAGGGAGGCCTGAGACCCCTTCTTCATTCTTTTATGTGATATTGTGGAAATCACAGACTTTCTGAGCACCAACTCTCTCATTGATAAAATAAGGGAGATACTATCTGCATCCTAGATTTTGTAAACATTGGAGATTGTTTGGGGTATGGGTTCATTCCCTCTTCTGCTATGAAGTCTGTACTGCTATTTTGTAGTATCAATATGGCTGTTTTCAGTTCCACCACAGCCCCTTACTGCTGGGACCTACTTTGTCTCTCAACCTATGAGCAGCCTGATTTTAGTCCTTGTATTGGCTTGTTAAAGCTGCTAGAATGCAACATACCAGAAATGGAATGACCTTTAAAAGGGAATTTAGCCACTTACAAATGTACAGTTCTAAGGCTATAAATATGTCCTAATTAAGGAACCAGAGAAAGATTCCTTTGCTCAAGGAAGGCTGATCTGGGAAGGCATATGGCTGGTGTCTGCTGGTCCTTGTTCCTGGTTCCATTGCTTCCAGCTTCTGATACCAGTGGTTTCCTCTCTAAGCGTCTGTTGGCCTTCACTTAGCTCCTCCTGGACACAGCTCTGGTCTCTGGCCTGCTGACATCTCATGGGAAGGCTCACGGCAGTGTCTGCTGGGATCTGCCTATGTCTAGGCATCTGTGCTTTCTTGTCGGCAATCCAGGCATCTCCAAATATCTGTGTCTCTGTCAGCTCTGAAGCAACTGTCCTTCAAGTGTCTGCATCAGCTCTGAGCTTTTTCCAAAATGTTTCTTCTTTTAAAGGATGCCAGCAAACTGTTCAAGACTCACCCTGAATGGGCAGAGTCACACCTCCTTCTAGCCAACTGGGCATGCCACATCTTTGTGGAGTTAATCTCATCAAAAACCACACCCATGGCTGGGAGCACTGTGTCTCTGCGGGATAATCTAATCAAAAGAGTTTCCAACCTACCATTTTGAATCGTGATTAAAGAACATGGCTTTTCTGCGGTACACAACCCATTGAGACTGGCACAGTCCTGCTATGATGAGCCATGTCTCAGCCCTGACCTCATTTCTGGGTTTTATAGTGCTCTGTTCAGTGTCAGTGTGCCGCTTAAATTGTTCACACTAACAGATCTTAACCTGTGGTCCGTAGTGTGTTTGGGGTGTCTGAGACTCTTTCAAGGGATCCATGAATGTGAACCTATTTTTGTAATAATGCTGGGATGCCATTTGCTTTTTTCACTCTGTTGATATTTCCATGGATGCTGTAAGAGCATTGGTGGGTCATCCTTTGCAAGAATAATAAGCAGTGTCCCCAGACTGTAAACTGTATCCTTCTTCCCACACTCGAAATTATGAAAAAAAACAACTAAAAATTTTACTTAAGAATGCCATTGATATTTTAATAAAATTAGTCACTTTATTTGGTCTCAACCCATGAATCATTTTATTTTCACATCAAAAGAATACAGAGCTTTTGTGCTTCATTCTGAAGTACAATGGCCGTCTCCAAGAAAAACTGTTGTGTGACTGAGTTTTGAGCTGAACCATCTGTTTATCCTTGAAAGCATGACTGAAAAGCAAAGTATGGTATAAAAACTTAGACATTTGACAGATATTTGTGTGAAAATTAAAAAGTTTATCCTTTAACTTCAAGGAAAATAGCTGACAGTACTTGTTGCTTGTGATAAAATTTGAGCTTTCAAGAGAAAATTAAGATTTGGGAATCATTTTATGTGCCACCATGAGTTTCACATCTTCCTAATACATCAGAACTTCTGATGACTTGGGAAGGGTGGTGTTTGGTTTGAAACTGGTATGTGCCCAAGAAAAGCCTATGTTCTTTAATCCAATGTTGGGGCAGCAGACCTAATGCAGGGTAGACTCTTTTGATTAGGTTCTTTCCATGGCTATGTGTCTCCACCCTTTCAAGGTGAATCTTAATTTGCTTGCAGGAGTCCTTTAAGGGAAAGACATTTTGGAGTGAGCTTGTAACTGAGTGAAGCTAAGAGAGATAGAAACCACCAGGGGAAGCCAAAAGGACCCTCAGGAGGTGAGAGAGCCATATTGAAACAAACCCAGGGGTGAAACGCCAGCAGATGTCGCCATGTGCCTTCCATGTGACAGAGAAACCCTGGATACCACCGGCCTTTCTTCAGTGAGGGTATCCTCTTGTTGATGCCTTAATTTAGACATTTTTATGGGCTTACAGTTGAGGATTCATAACCTATTATTCCCTTTGAAAAAGCCAACTAATTTCTGGTATAATGCATTCTGGTAACTTTAGCAAAGAGAATTAGAGGGTGATTCTAACTAATTTGAACTTACATATTTTAAATGTCTAGATATGTATTAAAATAAAAACAGATGATCCATTAAATTTTTTTAATGTAATAGAACACAAAAATGCCATTGGTATTATGATTTTTATGTTCATGTGCCATCTTGGTTATGGTGTCCAGATGTTTAGTCCAGCAGGGAATGTCCTGATTCTTACTGTGCATGTATTTTGTAGCACTAAGTAATGTGTCAGTTGAGTGCATCTACAGTGGATTACATCTGCAATCAACAAAGGAGATTGCTTTCTGCAATGAGAGATGTTTCATCAAATCAGTTGAAGGCTTTAAAGGGAGAAGTGATGATTTCAGCAGGCAGAAAGAAAGACTTTCTATCTCTACTTTAGTTAGCCAGCTTCTCCTGGAATTCATCACAACTTCCATAGAAATTCCCAGCTTGGGGCATACTGTATAGAATGCAGATGTGCCCATCCCCACAGGTGCATAAGCCAATCCTTTAATTCTGTATTAATCCTGTAATATAAATAATCTCATATCAATTCCCTGGAGGACCCTAATAGAAATATGGTTTCAGATTTTACATAGCCTTTAAGAAATGAGCAGTTACTGAGTTTTGGTTTAGTATAAAGGAGAATATTCACGATTATGTGAAAGTGCTCTTAAAACACTGATTCTTCTTCTATTACCTGTGTGAGGTCAGATTTCTTCACTTGGTTCAATAAAAACAACATATTGCAGCAGCTTGAAAGCAGAAGCAAACAATTTGAATGTGGATGTCTTTTTTATTAAACAAGATATTTGAAGAACTGTAAAACAATGTCACCTTTTTCAGTATATTTTATTTTAATTTGGAAAATGCTATTAATTTTCCTGAAAACATGCTATTTATGTTCACATATTCATTATTGTGATTTAAAAATGAATTGAATAAAAAGGCAAAAAAAGGACATAAAAGGTGCATGGGTAACAGTTTTCAGTGTTCATTTCCGATATAGTAGATATCTATAGAGATATCCTCAGAGACAAAGGCCCTGTGAGGTCCTCCACAGTCTCCAGGTAAGTGCATGAGAGCTGAGAGCAACCAGCTGAGGAGGGAGGGAGCAGAGGGAGCCCAGCCTGGAGCCTCCAGTGTCCTCCCTGCTCTTGGTCCCTCCACCTCTGACCCTGAGCTCTGCCCTCCCCTCCACCCACCGGCCTCCTTGGGTGAGAATCGCTGTCTGTGCTGCCAGTGCCGGTCTGGCCTCAGCTCTGGCCCCTGTGGCGGTTGTGGGTCCCACTGTCATTCCATCGCTGAGCCCCCACCCAGGCGGTGCCCACCCTTCTCCATGCAGGAGACCCAGGTGAGCACAGGAGGGGCTTCCACAGCCTGCGGGGGCCTGGGGCTGACTCTGAGCCCTGCCTGGTCCCTGGGTCTCAAAGGAGCTCCAGACCCCCACTGCCCAGTCTGGGGATGGGAGGCAGAGTTGTGACCTGGCACGGCTTTTGTTTCCTGAACTCAGGTCCATAGAAGAGATTGATCCCACCATCAGTTTATGGTACAAACCACTGCTCTGTTTCCCCACTGAAAAATCCACCCTCTTCCATGTGCACCTGGTCTGCTGTGTGAATATATTTTTTTCACTCTGCCTTCCATAGGTGTAGTAGACACACAAGCACCCTAGGAAAATGCAACCTATTTTCTATAGATGTTAAGTTTTAGTAAATGTTATTTTGTAAAACTTAATTTATTGAGGTATATTTATACACCATACCGTACACCTAAAGTATGCAATCAATGACTCACGGTATCATCACATAGTTTTGCACTCGCCAGCATGGTCAATTTTAGAACATTTTCGTAACTCAGAAAAAGAATTAAAATAAAATGAATACCCAAAATAACCCATGCCCATTTTCTTTCCCTTTCATTGACCCTGAGTATTGGTGTGGTGTATTTATTATTGTTGATCAAAGATTAATAAGATATTACTGTTAACTGTGGTCCATAGGGTACAATAAGTACATTTTATACTATATACCTATTATTAATTCCCAGTAATAGTGTCATACATTTGTTCTAGTTCATGAAAGAACTTCTCTATATTTGTATTGCTACCCCCAGTCATCGTCCACCTGAAGATTCCCTGTGTTATGCGTTCCCATGTTTTTACCTCTAGCTTTCCTTCTGGTAACATACAACACTCTAAAACTCCCCATTCCCTCACATTGAACATCCACAATTCAACATTCAATTACACTCACAATAATGTACTACCATCACCTCTATGCATTTCAAAATGTTAAATTTAACAGTTAAAAATTCTGCATGTATTAAGCAACCACTCCCCCTTCTCCAGCGTCATGCTATATAGGTAGCCCCTATTTCAGATTTTATGCCTATGACTTTACATATTAGTTCATTTCAGTGAAATCATACAATAATTGTCCTTTTGTGTCTCATTTACTCCACTTAACATAATATGTCCTCAAGGTTTATCCATGTTATCACATGCTTCAGGATTTCATTCCTTCTTACCTCTGAATAATACTCCATAGTATGTATATACCACATTTATTTATTCATCTGCTGATGGACACTTGGGCTATTCCCGTCTTCTGGCAAGTGTGAATAATGCTGCTATGAATCTCAGTGTGTAAATGTCTGTTCACATCCCTGCTTTCAGAACTTCTGGGTATATACCAAGCAGCGGGATTGCTGGGTCATAAGGTAACTCTATACTGAGCTTCCTAAGAAACTGCCAAAACATTCTCCACAGCGGCTGTACCATCTACATTCCCACCATCAGGGAATAGGTGTTCCTGTTTCTCTACATCCTCTCCAACGCTTGTAGTTTCCTCTTTAACAGTGGCTGTTGTAGTAGGTGGAATGATGTCTCATTGTGGTTCACATTTCCATTTCCCTAATAGGCAGTGAAGCTGAACATCTTTTCATGGGCTTTTTAGACATTTGTAGTTCCTCTTTGGAGGAATGTTTTCGTGTCCTTTTGCCCATTCTTAACTGGGTTGTTTGCCTTTTTATTGTTGAGTTGTAGGATTTCTTTTTATATTTTGGATATCAAACCTTTATCAGACATGTGATTTTCAAATATTTTCTCTCATGGAGTTGCTCTTCCCACCCTTTTGACAAAGTCCTTTGAAACACAGAAGTATTCATTTTTGAGAAGGTCCCATTTATCTTTTTTTTTTTATTGCTTATGCTCTGGGTATAAAGTCTAAGAAACTACCACATATACTAGATCTTGAAGATGTTCCCTTACATTTTCTTCTAGGAGTTTTATGGTACTGGATATTATATTTAGATCCTTGATCCATTTTGAGTTTGTTTTTGTATGGGGTGTGAGATAGGCATTCCCTTTCACTCCTTTGGATATGAATATCTAGTTCTCCACATCACTGATTGAATGGATATTCTGTCCCAATTGAGTGACCTTGAGAGCTTTGACAAAATTCAATTGACCACAGATCTGAGAGTCTATTTCTGAACTCTCAATTCCATTCCATTGACCAATATCTCTCTCTTCATGACACTACCCTGCGTTTTGACTACTGTGGCTACATGGAAGGAAAGTCAGACTGTGAGTCCTTCTACTTCATTTGTTTTTCAAGATGTGTTTGGCTGTTTGAGGCCCTTGCCTTCCAAATAAATGTGATAATTACTTTTCCATATCTGCAAAGTAAGCTGTTGGAATTTTGAGAGGTATTGCTTGAATTTGTGTGTCAGTTTGGGTAGAATTCACATCTTAACAACATTTCGCTTGCAGTCCATGAACGTAGAGTGTCTTTCCATTTATTTATGTCTTCTCTGATTTCTTCTTAGCAATGTTCTGTAGCTTTCTGTGTATAGGCCGTTTACATTCTTTTTTTAAAAATATTTTTATTATAAACAATGAACAAACATACAAACATTCTAGAAATACAAACATTCTTGACATAGCTACAATCAATGGCTCACAACAGCATCACATAGTTGTGTATTCTTCAAAATGATCATTTTTTTGAACATGCATCTCTCCAGCAAATGAAAGAAGAAAGGAAAAAGAAAAAACTCATATATGCCATACCCCTTAACACTCCCTTTCATTGACCACTAGTATTTCAATCTACTCAATTTATTTTAACCTTTGTTCCCCTTATTATTTGTTTATTTCTTATGCATATTTTTTACTCTTCTGTCCATACCATAGATAAGAGGAGCATTAACCTCAAAGTTTTCACAATCACACAGTCACATTGTGAAAGCTATTTCATTGAACAATCATCTTCAAGAAATATGGCTACTGAACACAGCTCTGCAGTTTCAAGCACTTCCCTCTAGCCACTCTAACATATCATAAACTAAAAAGGGGATATCTATATAATGCATAAGAATAACCTCCAGGGTAACTTCTCAACTCTGTTTAAAATTTCTCAACCACTGACACTTTATTTTGTCTTATTTCTCTCTTCCCCTTTTCGGTCAAGATTTTCTCAATCCCTTGATGCTGAGTCCCAGCTCATTCTAGGATTTCTGTCCCACGTTGACAGGGAGATTTACACTCCTGGCAATCATGTCCCACGTAGAGAGGGAGAAGGCAGTGAGTTTGCTTGCCGTGTTGTCTGAGAGCGAGATCGGCCACATCTGAGCACAAAAGAGGTTATCTGGGGGTGACTGTAGGCCTAATATTTAGTAGGCTTAGCATATCTTTTGTGGGGATAAGTTTCATAAGAACAAACCACAAGATTGAGGGCTTGGTCTATTGATTTGGTTGTCGCCACTGCTTGCAAGAATATCAGGAATTCTCCAAATCGGGAAGTTGAATTTTTCCCCCTTTTTCGCCATTTCCCCAAGGTGACTTTGCAAATACTTCTTTATTCACTGTTCAAATCACTCTGGGATTTATTAGGGCATCACTCTGGACAAACCTACAAAATCTCGTGCCCTACTCAAGGTTCCATGCACCATGTGTTCAATTAAGCTGTTCATATAAATTATATTAGGAAATGCTCTAGTCAAAATATAAATTTTGTGCCAAATAAACATTTTTGGCTTTAGTCTCACACATACATTAAAGTTTTAAAATATTAATCACCATCTATTTTCAACATCCTGCAATAGTGACATTTCTTTGTTCTTCCTCATGCAAAAACATTTTTTACCTTGTACATTAAATCACTATAATTGTACACTCTAGGCATTCCTAGATTATACCATCTCAGTCTTTATTGCCTATTTTTCCTACTGACTTCAAATGTGCCCCAGCCCTCCTCCCTCTATCATTCCACATTTCAGCTTCATTCACTGTTCTAGTTTGCTAGCTGCCGGAATGCAATGTACCAGAAATGGAATGGCTTTTAAAAGGGGAATTTAATAAGTTTCTAGTTTCCACTTCTAAGGCTGAGAAGATGTCCCAATTAAAACAAGTCTATAGAAATTTCCAACCTAAGGCATCCAACCAAAGAAGTTCAGAGTTTCTCTCTCATCTGGAAAGGCACATGGTGAAAACAGTCAGAGTCTCTCACATCTGGAAGGGCACTTGGCAAACACAGCATCATCTGCTGGCTTCTCCTGGCTTCCTGTTTCATGAAGTTCCCATCTCCAAAGGTTGCTGGCTGGTGGACTCTGCTTTTTGTGGCTATGTCACTCTGCTCTGCTCTCTCTGAATCTCTCTCTCCCCCAAATGTTTCCTCTTTTATAGGATTCCAGTAAATGAATCAAGACCCACCCAAATGGGTGGAGACACGCCTCTACCTGATCCAGTTTAACAACCACTCTTGATAAATCACATCTCCAGGGAGATGATCTAGATACAGTTTCAAACATCCAATGCTGAATAGGGATTAGAAGAAATGGCTGCCTTTACAAAATGAGATTAAGACTAAAACATGGCTTTTCTAGTGTACATCCTTTCAAACAGCACATTCAGTTACTAACATTACTGTATTACAGTTATGTAGCATTGTGCTACCCATTTCTGTATTTTTACAGTCAGTCTTGTTGCACAATCTATCCCTTCAGCTCCAATTACCCAATAGCTACCCTATTTCTATCTGTTCTTAACTGAAAATCTCCAGGTTCATTCACTAATGTTAGTTCATATCAGTGAGACCATACAGTATTTGTCCTTTTGTTTCTGGCTAATCTCACAGGGCCTAATGTCCTTAAGGTCCATCCATCTTGTTACATACTTCATAACTTTATTCTGTTCTCCAGCTGCATAATATTACATCATATGAATATACCACAACTTGTTCAGCCACTCATCTGTTGATGGACATTTTGGCTGTCTCCATCTCTTGGGATTTGTAAATAATGCTTCTACAAACATTGGTGTACAAATGTCCATTTTTTTCGTGTCCTTGCCCTCATGTCGTCTGAGTAGATATCTAGTAATGGTATTGCCAGGCCATATGGACATTCTATACTTAGCTTCCTGAGGAACCGCCAATCTGCCTTCCATAGTGGTTGTACATTTTACATTCCCACCAACAGTGGGTAAGTGTGCCTGTTTCTCCACATCCTCTCCACCACTTGTTGTTTTCTGCTTTATTGATAATGGCCATTCTGGTGGGAGAGAGATGATATCTTATTGTGGTTTTGATTTGCATTTCCCTAGTAGCCAGAGAAGTTGAGCGTCTTTTCATGTGCCTTTTGAACATTTGTATTTTCTCTTCTGAGAAGTGTCTGTTCACGTCTTTTACCCATTTTGTAATCGGGTTGTTTGTCTTTTTGTTGTTGAGTTGAGCGATCTCTTTATATATTCTGGATTCTAGACCCTTTTCTGATACATTGTTTCCAAATATTTTCTCCCATTGTATAGGCTGTCTTTTTACTTTCTTGACAAAGTTCTGTGATTTACAACAGCATTTAATTTTGAGGAGTTCCTATTATATCTTTCTGTCTTCAATGCTCATGCTTTGCGTGTAAGATCTAGAAAACCACCTACTATAATAATATTTATAAGTTGTTTTCCTACATTTTCTTCTAAAAGTTTTATGGTCTTAGATCTAATGTTTAAGCCTTTGATCCATTTTGAGTTAATTTTTATATTGGGTATGAGATATGGATCCTCTTTCATATGTAGATATTCAGTTTTCTAGGCACCATTTATTTTATTTATTTTTAAATTTTTTTTATTAATTAAAAAAAGAATTAACAAAACAATTAGAAATCATTCCAATCTACATGTACAATCAGTAATTCTTAATAACATCACATAGTTGCATATTCATCATTTCTTAGTACATTTGCATCGATTTAGAAAAAGAAATAAAAAGACAACAGAATAAGAATTAAAACAATAATAGAAAGAAAAAAAAAAAACCTATACCTCACATGCAGCTTCATTCAGTGTTTTAACATAATTGCATTACAATTGGGTAGTATTGTGCTGTCCATTTCTGAGTTTTTATATCCAGTCCCGTTGTACAGTCTGTATCCCTTCAGCTCCAATTATCCCTTCTCTCTTTTTTTTTTTTTAATTAACGGAAAAAAAGAAATTAACCCAACATTTAGAGATCATACCATTCTACATATGCAATCATTAATTCTTAAAATCATCACATAGATGCATGATCATCATTTCTTAGTACATATGCATTGGTTTAGAAGAACTAGCAACATAACCGAAAAAGATATAGAATGTTAATATAGAGAAAAAAATAAAAGTAATAATAGTAAAATCAAAACAAAACAAAACAAAACACAAAAACCTATAGCTCAGATGCAGCTTCATTCAGTGTTTTAACATGATTACTTTACGATTAGGTATTATTGTGCTGTCCATTTTTGAGTTTTTGTATCTAGTCCTGTTACACCGTCTGTATCCCTTCAACTCCAATTGGCCATTATCTTACCCTGTTTCTACCTCCTGCTGGACTCTGTTATCAAGGACATATTCCAAATTTATTCTCGAATGTCTGTTCACATCAGTGGGACCATACAGTATTTGTCCTTTAGTTTTTGGCTAGACTCACTCAGCATAATGTTCTCTAGGTCCATCCATGTTATTACATGCTTCATAAGTTTATCCTGTCTTAAAGCTGCAGTATTCCATCGTATGTATATACCACAGTTTGTTTAGCCACTCTTCTGTTGATGGAGATTTCGGCTGTTTCCATCTCTTTGCAATTGTAAATAACGCTGCTATAAACATTGGTGTGCAAATGTCCGTTTGTGTCTTTGCCCTTAAGTCCTTTGAGTATATTCCCAGCAATGGTATTGCTGGGTCGTATGGCAATTCTATATTCAGCTTTTTGAGGAACCGCCAAACTGCCTTCCACAGTGGTTGCACCCTTTGACATTCCCACCAACAGTGGATAAGTGTGCCTCTTTCTCCGCATCCTCTCCAGCACTTGTCATTTTCTGTTTTGTTGATAATGGCCATTCTGGTGGGTGTGAGATGATATCTCATTGTGGTTTTGATTTGCATTTCTCTAATGGCCAGGGACATTGAGCATCTTCATGTGCCTTTTGGCCATTTGTATTTCCTCTTCTGATAGGTGTCTGTTCAAGTCTTTTTCCCATTTTGTAATTGGGTTGGCTGTCTTTTTGTTGTTGAGATGAACAATCTCTTTATAATTCTGGATACTAGACCTTTATCTGATATTCATTTCCAAATATTGTCTCCCATTGTGAAGGCTGTCTTTCTACTTTCTTGATGAAGTTCTTTGATGCACAAAAGTGTTTAATTTTGAGGAGTTCCCATTTATTTATTTCCTTCTTCAGTGCTCTTGCTTTAGGTTTAAGGTCCATAAAACCGCCTCCAGTTGTAAGATCCATAAGATATCTCCCAACATTTTCCTCTATCTGTTTTATGGTCTTAGACCTAATGTTTAGATCTTTGATCCATTTTGAGTTAACTTTTGTATAGGGTGTGAGAGATGGGTCTTCTTTCATTCTTTCGCATATGGATATCCAGTTCTCTAGGCACCATTTATTGAAGGGACTGTTCTGTCCCAGGTGAGTTGGTTTGACAGCCTTATCAAAGATCAATTGACCATAGATGAGAGGGTCTGTATCTGAACCCTCTATTCGATTCCATTCATCAGTATATCTATCTTTATGCCAGTACCATGCTGTTTTGACCACTGTAGCTTTGTAATGCACCTTAAAGTCAAACAGTGTGAGACCTCTGACTTCATTTTTCTTTCTCAGGATATTTTTCGCTATTCAGGGCACCCTTCCCTTCCAGATAAATTTGGTTATTGTTTTTTCTATTTCTGAAAAGTAAGTTTTGGTATATTAATTGGTATTGCATTGACTCTGTAAATCAATTTAGGGAGAATTGACATCTTACCTATATTTAGTCTTCTAATCCATGAACATGGTATGCGCTTCCATTTATTTAGGTCTTCTGTGATTTCTTTTTTTTTTTTTTTAATACATGGGCAGGTACTGGGAATTGAACCGGGGTCCTCCGGCATGACAGGCAAGCGTTCTTGCCTGCTGAGCCACTGTGGCCCACCCTGTGGTTTCTTTTTAACAATTTCTTGTAGTTTTCTTTGATTAGGTCTTTTGTGTCCTTAGTTAAATTTATTCCTAAATATTTTATTCTTTCTTGTTGCAATTGTAAATGGAATTTCTTCATGGTTTCCACCTCAGATTGTTCATTATTATTGTATAGAAACACTACAGATTTTTGAGTGTTGATCTTGAAACCTGCCACTTTGCTGTACTCATTTATTAGCTCTAGTAATTTTACTGTGGATTCTTTGGAGTTTTCGACATATAGTATCATGCCATCTGCAAACGGGGAGAGTTTTCCTATTCCTTTCCAATTTTGATGCCTTGAATTTCTTTTTCTCATATAATTGCTCTGGCTGGAACTTCCAACATGATGTTGAATAATAATAGTGATAGCGGACTTCCTTGTCTTGTTCCTGGTCTTAGGGGGAAGGTTTTCATTTTTTCCCCATTGAGGATGATGTTAGCTGTGGGTTTTTCATATATTCCCAAGCTATTTGTTTTGAGGGAAGAAAACCATAGTGTGAAGCTCCCTTCTCATCACATCATGTCAGGGTGGATGATATCAACATGATTTATCACTGGTGATGCTGACATTCATCACTTGGTAAAGTTGGTGACTGCCAGGTTTCTCTGCTGTAAAGTTACTAGTTTCCTTTTCCATACTCTATTCTTTGGAATAGAGTCACCAACTCCAGCTCTCTTTCAAGGGGAAGGAAATTAGTTAAGCCTCGCCTTCTGGAGGGGTAATTTTCTTCGTAAGTTATATGGAATTATTTTGTAAGAACGATTTGTCCCTTCTCCGCTGTTCAATCATTTATCTATTTCAGTATGGGCATATGCATATTTATTTTATACATTGGCTTATAGTCCAATACCATTGCTATTTTCTTGCTCAAATTGTTCTAGCTTTGTCTATAGAGAACTCTTTCAGGTTAACTCCTGTGTCCCTTTGACATTCCCTCCCCCCACCTCCACCCCTTTTGTGGGAGCATTTCCTCTCTGGTACTATTGGATATTCAGGCCTGTCTTGTATATTTTCCCTGTGTAAGCTCTAGAGTCACCACTGCTCTAAGGAGCCTGTGTCGGTTTGAAAGAATATATGCACCCTAGTAAAGCCGTGTTTTAATCTTAGTCCCATTTTGTAAAGGCAGCCATTTCTTCTAATTCCTGTTCAATACTGTGTGTTGGAAACTTTCATTAGATTATCTCCATGGAGATGTGACTCACTCAAGAGTGGGTATGAAACTGGACAGTGAGTTATGATCAAAGTGAGTTTGATTACTTTACGGAATCTACAAAAAAGAGACATTTTGGAGAAAACAGGAGATTCAGAGAGAGCAGAAAAGAATGACAGAGTCCTGAGAAAGCCACAACAAGGAATGCCACAGAATCACGAAGCAGAGTCCACCAGCCTGCGACTTCTGAGATGAAGAAGGAAAACGCCTCCTGGGGAGCTGGAGAGGAAGCTAGCAGATGATGCTGTGTTTACCACGTGCCTTTCCAGCCAAGAGAGAAATGCTGAACTTCATCAGCCTTCTTGAATCAGGATATCTTTCTCTGGATGCCTTATATTGGACATTTCTATAGACTTGCTTTAGTTGGGACATTTCCATGGCCTTAAAACTGTTAACTTTCAACTTATTAAATTCCTCTTTTTAAAAGCCATTCATTTCTTGTATATTGCATTCTGGCAGCTAGCAAACTAGAACAGAGCCCTTTGTTGAATAACTGGACACTGGGTGTTCATGGAGAAGAATCTTCCAGTAAGGGACCCGTCATTTGATGTGAGTGATCAGAGGGCAACTGAGGAGAGGGAAGAGAAGGGGCTGGGTTAGAGGTGCAGAGAGTATGGGCAGGGTCTAGAGGAGATTCACCCCCACTCTCTTCCCTGGTCTTTTGACATCCCCTCACCCCAGATAAAACCAAAGGATGCTTCAGGTCCATGAGCTCCACCAAGCAGGTGTACCTCAGTCTCTCTGGGGAAGGCCCCCGCAACTTCCCAGTCTGAGAGGTCTCCTCCCCCCAGGTCAGGTTCCCTGAGTCCTGAGCCAGGGTCAGCTCCACTGCTTCCTGCAGCCAAGTCAGCATGATATTGGCAGGGAGGAGCCAAATGCTGGGCTGCTCCAGGGTGTGATGGCCTTCGGGGTCCTTGTCAGGTCACCAGGACCCTGGGGAGACAGATGCAGGAGAGGGAGAGCAGAGAGATTGGGTAAGGGCAGGACCCCACCCCCGCCTCTCCCCTCGGATCCCAGTCTTCCTCCATATACCTGTGCTTCCCCCTCCCCCACCCCCCTGGACTTCCAAAAGCCTGTGAAGAAAAGACTCAGATCCCCATGACTGCCTCCAGGACGTCTGTCCTCAGGTGAGCCCACCTCCATTCCTCCTGCAGCTTTAGTGCTGGCCCCGTGCAGGGCTGTGTGGAGGCCTCCTAGAATGCTCTTCCTCAGATACCTGCACGGCTCAGTTCCTCACCTCCTTCATGTCTGCTCAAATGTCACCTCCGTGAGGTCCCACCTGACTGCCTTATTTAAAAGAGCCACCTCTTCCATTACCTTACATGAATATTCTCCTTTGCATCTGTTTTCCTCTCCATATGTCCTATCACTTTCTAATATATTGTGTAGGTTTCTTTTTCCAAAGATGGCTAAACAATTTCTCACATCCCACTTGTGCTTTTGCAGTATGCCCTTGCCATCCCCTTATCCAAAGATGGGGTCTGAGAGTCTTAGATGGACAGACAAAGCTCTGCTGTTCTGGTGCCTACTGTCTGACTGGAAAGACAGACAATAAACAAAAACATAATACCAATAGTAAATCACCTGGCACATATTACCATTATCAATTGTTGGGTTATCCCAAACAACCTCAAAAGAAAACCAGGTTTTCCTGTGTCTCCTTCAGTGGGTGACAGGCCTGTTGGCAGCTCTTCTGCACCACGTGACAAGGGCTGGGTCTGCAGCGTCCAGGCCTGATGGTCCAGAGCCACTGAGAGGCCTCCGGGCAAGGCTGCTGTTGGTGCTGTCTATGGGGAGTCCCCGGGGCTGTGTGCTGGGGGGATCTAGGCTCCCCTCTACCTGTGGCTCCACATGGCTTGGCTGTTCCCAGATGACACCTGTTTCAAAAAGCCAAGTCAGAAAACACAAGACACATCATCTTAGACCCTCAGAAGTGAAGCAGTCACTGCCCATGCTCCCCACCTCGGTGGCCGGACATGGCTGTGACGTCCTAGTGCAGGGAGTGGGATCCTGAAACTTCCCAAAATTCAGGTCCAGGGCTGGTCCTGCCCCTGTGCTCAGTACCCTGGAAAGCCCTCTCCAAACACAACTCCACAGGCTGCCCTGAACCAGCCCTTTCCATGCTGCTCCCTTCCCTGGCTTCTTCCTCTCCTTTTTGGCCTTGAAGCCCCTGTTGTCCCTAAAGCCTTGCTCTCTTCTCTTCCCCAGGAGCTGCCATCCTTCTTGGACCTAACGCCTCAGGTCCCGTGGTTGGACACTCAGTGGACGGGTTCCTGGGAGGAGGCGCTGCCCCTCCAGAAGCAGCTGCAGAAACAAGAGATTCAGGAGGCCTCGGTCCCATCCCGGGGGCTGAGGGGTGGGTATGGGGCACCCAGTATACGTGTTGAGTCCACCCAGGACCTGGGAACTGACTGTTATTGTGCGGAGACCTCAGTTTGCCCACGGCCAAATTCCCAGGACGCTCAAGAGGGAAAAATTATCCATTTCAGCGTTGATTTTGGGAAATACTTCAGAGCCTGAACTCGACCTTGTCCAGCTGCGGGGACCTGAGGGAGACCCTGGGGAGGTCCTGGCTGAGGAGGCGGAAAGGGCAGCTGGGGTCGTCCGTCCTCAGCCCCGTGGCCACATGGTGGCACCCCCCGCTCTGCTCAGGATCCTGTCCGGGAGAGAACGGGCTGTGCCCTGAACCCTGCAGAGGTGTTCACCAGGGGGCTGGACGTCAGTGGAGGCAGGAAGAGCCTCTGAGCAGCCCCGGGCTCCAGGCGCCAGGCTTGGTGTGGGGCGGGAGTGGAGGACGGGAGAGCCCTGTGACCTGCTCTGCCTCAGAGGTTCCACCCCCATCCCCAGCGTGTTAAAGGAAACTCCAGAGGGTAACAGAAACATAGAAGCACATACTTCTCCCCTGTATTTCTTTTCTGTGTTCCTTGTTGGAGTATCAACAACAATATTTGTAAGTTTTTGTTTTGTTTTCCAATTTTCAGGAGGGATACAGGAGAAATTGGTAATGCTCAACTCTGGCAGAAACAGAGTTCTTGGAACCTGTGACAGGAGACTTTCCGCTGTACAACCTTTGGAACATTTTGAACGACATTTTCAAATATATGATACCTTAGAAATTCCCTTCATTTGCAAGACGCTTTGCAGCTCCCGTCTGGTTTCCCCAGATGTGGTCATGGGACGGCTGGAGTCACATGGGCTCTGCCCGGTGGTCCTGGAGCCCTGCTGGGGGGTCAGACCTCAGAGCCTTTTTTTTTCTAAATGAATTTCTTTGAAAGTTTTCTTGATAAAATGAAACAACACACAAACATGAACATTCTTAACATATGAACATATGCAATCAATGGCTCACAGTATCATCACATAGTTGCATATTCATCACCATGATCATTACTGAGAACATTTGCATCACTCCAGAAAAATAAATAAAAAGAAAAAAGAAAAAACTCATACATACCATACCTTACCCCTCCCTCTCATTGACCACTAGTATTTTCATTTACCCAATATATTTTAAACTTGCTCTTAAATTTAATCCGTTCTTGTATGTAGGAACTTTCAATGAGGTTACTTCAGTTAACTTGTGGCCCACCTCTCTGAGAATGGATCTTTATCCTGTAACTGGAGTCCTTTATAAACAGAATGAATTCAGACATTAAAGAGAGAGAGCCACAGATGGGGAAGGCAGAAGCTGAAATGAACGAATTTGGAATAGAGGGGGAGAGACCATGTGCCTTGCCAGGTGACAAACTAAGAACTAAGGTTGCTGGAAGCCAGTCCCAGAACTCCAGCCTTTGGGAAGAAAGTATCACCTTGATGATGCCCTCATTTGGACAATTTCCTGGCTTCAAAACCGTGAGCAAAAAAATACCCATTGTTTAAACCACACCATTTCATGGTATTTGTTTAAGCAGCCTAGGAAACTGAAATACTTCCTTTGGGCTTCTTCCAGCCAAATACTGAGAACAACAGGGAAACTAAGGCAGGACTGTACCTCCACTGAAGGTTGACTTAAATGCATTTACTGAATTTTCCTGCACTGCATTTGGATGTTTGCAACCAACCTTCCTTCCTTCTCTTCTTCACTTGAAGGCACTGTTGTAAATGAGTCTGATGGCTCCCCAGCCTTCTCTGTCTCTCCTCCATTTAATGTCACAGGTGTTTGTCCAAATAAAATTCTTGCGTGTTTCATAGTATTTGGGTGTTAGGAACCTAACAAAAACAAGTATTATCAGGAGTGCGCCAAGAAAACAGGCAGAAGGGTGGGGATTTGGGACTGGCTCACCCACTGCCTTGCAGGCAAGAGGACACCTCCTCATTGGTGGGGGGACACAGAAAGTCCATGGCACAAGGGGACAGTTCATCTGGTAAGGATTTCACTGATGGGTATCTGAGAAGATGTTCTGTTGTGGGGGAATGCTGAGGCAAGTGATGATAAAAACGATTGAAAAATGACAAGGGCAGTTGCCTACAAAGACAGTGGAGTTGGTTACTGCTAATTTGTATTGCTGCTCTACAGAAGGAAAATGAGAATCAGAGGTTGTTAACCAGCAGCTGCTAGTTAAGTGTGAGAGCCTCTGCAGGAGCTTATGGAGAGGCCTTCATCATCTGATGACGAAGGGTAGAAAGTGTGGTCTGGCAGGCTGAACATATAACTGTAGGGCCATAGACCTCCAGAGACATTCAGTGCTCATCAAAGCACAAGTCTGTGATGTGCAACTTTGAGTCTTGGTGGGGAAAGGCTACGATTCTGCACACTGGAACAGGTTTATGCTGATCGATATTCTCCCAGCCTTCTGGGCATGCAGAGCAGACTCCCCCTTCTCTAATCAAGTTAGCACTTCCACCATGCTGGGAGATGCTGCGGAAGTCTCACCCCCATGGTGAAACAGTTATGCCACTTTGGCCCTGCTCCACCTCATGTACTGGCTGCCAGTCTTATAACGAGGGTTAAATCCCAGCACAACCTGGTGAGGAAGCAGTGGAGGTAATAAAGTGGAATTAGGGGGTGCATGGGTGGTTCAGTGGTAGAATGCTTGCCAGCCATGTGGAGACCCAGGCTTGATTCTCAGCCCAGGCAGCCACCCCCGTACCCCATCCCCCAAGGGGGAAATAGACTTGACACCTAAATAATTCCAGGAACTAGATGGGATGTATATGAAGGAACCAGAAGAGCACATATGGATTGGAATTTTTTAAATTAATATTTAAAATTAAAAAAAATAACAACAAACGTAAACATTCTTAACTTATGATTATTCCATTCTACATATATAATCAGTAATCCAAAATATCATCACATAGTTGAATATTCATCATAATGATCATTTCTTAGAATATTTGCATCAATTCAGAAAAAGAAATAAAAAGAAAACAGAAAAAATTTCATACATACCATACCCCTTACCCCTCCCTTTCATTGATCACTCGCATTTCAATCTAAATCTATTTTAACATTTGTTCCCCCTATTATTTATTTTTATTCCATATGTTTTACTTGTCTGTTGATAAGGTAGAAAAAAGGAGCATCAGACACAAGGTTTTCACAACCACACAGTCACATTGTGAAAGCTATATCATTATAGGATCATCTTCAAGAAACATGGCTACTGGAACACAGCTCTACATTTTCAGGCAGTTGCCTCCAGCCTCTCCATTACATCTTGACTAACAAGGTGATATCTATTTAATGCATAAGAATAACCTCTATGATAATCTCTCCACTCTGTTTGGAATCTCTCAGCCATTGACACTTTATTTTGTCTCATTTGACTCTTCCCCCTTTTGGTCGAGAAGATTTTCTCAATCCCTTGATGCTGAGTCTCAGCTCATTCTAGGGGTTTTCTCAATCCCTTGATGCTGAGTCTCAGCTCATTCTAGGATTTCTGCCCCACATTGCCAGGAAGGTCCATACCCCTGGGAGTCATGTCCCACGTAGATGGGTGAGGGTGGTGAGTTTTCTTGTTGTGTTGGCTGGAGAGAGAAGCCACATCTGAGGAATAAAAGAGGTTCTCTTGGGGGTGACTCTTAGGCCTAATTTTAAGTAAGCTTGACCTATCCTTTGTGGGGTTAAGTTTCATATGAACAACCCCCAAGATTGGGGGCTCAGCCTATAGCTTTGGTTGTCCGCACTGCTTGTGAGAATATCAAGAATTCAACTTGGGGAAATTGAATTTTCCCCCTTTCTCACCATTCCCCAAAGGAGACTTTGTAAATACTTTTTTATTCACTGTTCAAATCACTCTGGGATTTATTGGGGCATCATTCTGGACAAATCAACAAAATCTCAGGTCCTACTCAAGTTTCCATGTACTTATGGTGTTCAATTAAGCTGTCTGTGTAAGTTACATTAGGAAATGCACTAGTCAAAATACACATTTTACCTATTACTTATTTTAAACCATTTATGTTTTACTCATCTGTCAATAAGGAAGATAAGAAGCATCAGGCACAAGATTTTCACAATCACACAGTCATATTGCAAAAACTATATTACTATGCAATCATCTTCAAGATCAGCAATGGATCATTCATCATCACTACATCTTCCACCTCAGGAAACTTGTGTTGATAAAATCTTCAACTTAAACCTAGTGTTCTGAGGAATATGTCCGAATTCCGTGCCAGGGACCCGCGCTGCAATCTGCAACTGGGGAGATGAGACTTGTTCCACCTGCACCAGCCACCTGGGCACTCTCTTAGGACACATGTTTATCTAGAGCATGGGGCAAACTCAGTGCTGGGATGGCTCTGTATAGACTGGAAAAAACAAGTAGATAAGAGCTAGTTTCCCTGGCAGAGGGTGGAGGATGGAATGAAGAGGCTGAGGCAAGTGTGGATATATTATATGAGACCAGAAAACCCACGAGAGGGCCAAGTTCCATGAGAGGGCCCAGAGGACACACCTTTCCCCAAGGCCATCAGGAATGGGCTGTTGAGAGAGAAGGCATCACAGGAAATTTTGAGGTCTTGTTCTCTGCAGGCCGGTGATGACGGTAGGGGAAGGTGGTTACAGAGTTACTATCCATGAGGACAGTTACTGTACGTGAGGATGGTGGGGTCTGTGAAGAACAAGAGGCCAAGTGGTGGCACATAATCCCCAGAAATCAGGAGGCCACAGTTACTATAACAACCCTGGAGGAGCAGCAAAGGAACTTGACCTCAGGTTGTTGTGGAGAAGGTTAATAGGGCAGGGTGTCCCTGGGCCAAAAAATGCATGGCCAACAAGGGGGCTGGTTAAGGTTTACCATTAAAAAAATAACAAGAAGAATTGAGCATGAGGCTGAGGGTGATGGTCTCCATAAAAATTCATGATTTTCCTGCTGAGTTCTCAGACTTGATGCAATTCTCAGATTCAGAATCCCTGACTAAGTCATGTCCCTAGCAGGTAGGTCCTTGTAAACCATGGCACATGAGCACTGTGACTGTTTCTCCTGTCTCTCTGCAAAGGGGTCTACCACCATTTACTCAAGGGATAGTTCAGTGTGGAAAGGAGAATAAACAGAAATGTTGAGGATTATTGGACATTTCGGTTTGGGTTGACACTATTCCCAAATACCCACAGGTTCACCACGTTCTATTACAATGGGGGCTGAGATAGGGCAAGTAATCAATGGAGATGGGATAAAGCCCAGCTTACAATGGAACACTGGGTGCCCAGACTTATGTGGTGGTTCTCACCCCATTCCCTGAGTGCATAATTGACTTTGATATCCTCGGCAGTGGAGGGATCTCACATTGGATCCCTGGTCTCTGGAGGAGGGATAATCATAGTGTGGAAAGCCAAAGGGAAATCTCTGAAAATGGCCCAGCCCAGCCACATCAGATATGAAATAGTGTCCTAAGGTGTGGGTGTTGTCAAACTCAGCACCAGCATTAGGGACCTAAAAGTTGCAGGGATGTCAGCAAGCCACGATGGTGGAATAGGGAGTGCGAGATTCGTCCTCTAGGGCAGTTAGTAAATAACCAGAAACTGTCTGAAACCACTGTTTGAGGGCTCCAGAGACCAGAAGGACACAGTAC
This sequence comes from Tamandua tetradactyla, assembly GCF_023851605.1. NCBI lineage: Eukaryota > Metazoa > Chordata > Mammalia > Pilosa > Myrmecophagidae > Tamandua > Tamandua tetradactyla. Next base: position 86,883,580 of record NC_135331.1, on the reverse strand, counting down.
ACCACCCGGGAAAGAGCAGAAGAAAGAAACTGATAAACTGTGGTGAAGACCTGAGTAGATCTCTCCACACTGTGGAGCCCAGGGCTCATCCCCCACAGGTTTGCCAGGCTGCTTTGGGAATCACTCCCTGGTTGAAACATAAAGCCCCCTTTTCCTAAAAATGATTGTCAGGTGTCAGTGGGGTGGGTAGCATGGCTGGGCCCCAGTTGTGGCTTTGTTTAGCTAATTCAGATAGCCTGGTTCCAGCACTAAGGACATCTGCATGTTTAGCCTGCCCAGGACAGAAACAACCAGCAGCCTGTGTTTCAACCCCACACCTGAAAGAGGAGGAAGCAGGACTGAATTTAGAGACACAGTCCCTTTGAAGCAGCAGGGAACAGTTTGCTGAAGTGCAGCGCTTCCCCAAGAAAAGGGAGAGGCCTGTCAGAGCAGTTTGTAGTTTCTGATTAGAGAATTCAGAGGGCAGGTCTGGCATCTCAACAACAGTTCCCTAAAGGAGCTGGCAGACTCTGTCTCAGCCACACTTCAGCAGGGGCAGAGTCATTTGAGAACAAAAAGCAAAGGACCGATTTAGGATCATGGGGAACACCTGACTGAACCACCATCTGCTGGGCAGGCCAAGAGAGCACAGATTCTGGGAACCGTCAAAAAGATGGGGTCCTCCCTGGTCTCCTCACCAGGCACTTTGGAACTGATCTGCACCCCCTTAGTGGTTCCCTGGGCCTGCTTGACAGGGAAGAACTGATTTGGGCAGGTCCACTCTGTGGGAATCCTCTTCCCAGAATCAGCTGTCCAGGGAGAAGCAGCTGGACATAATGAAAGGAGTGTTAAAACACATAGCGAAGGGCTGACCACGGAGACTCAACAGGCAGAGTTCTCAACTACCATGTCGGAGACCTGGGTTCGATTCCTGGTGTCTCCCATGCAAATAAAATACATAAAGAACAGATCAACATTCCCGGAAGAAGACAAGGGAAAGAAGCTCTCTCCTGGGGGGTGAAACAATGCACAAATAGTGCAAGCTCAAAAATTGCACAATATGTCCAGGGCCAGAAACAGTTGAAAAAGAAAAAAATAACCTGATTAATTAAATATAAGCTACCCTAAAGGTGTAGAATACATTGCACCTACTGTCAAGGAAGAGCTCTATCTAGCACAAATGAAATCTAAAAGAAAACCCTAAGGCGAGAGAGAGAGAAACTGACTTTTAGAGTAACCTACCAAGAAACCAGGTACCTAGACAGCAGCAAAAAATTGCAAGCCATCCTAAGGTACAGGAAGACGTGGCCCAGTCAAAGGAACAAATTCAAAGTTTAGACGATTTGCAGGATTGAAAACAACTGATGATGTTTGAACAAATGTAAATCTATTCAAGAAGATGAAGGAACATATGGCAAAAGAGATAAAGGATATTAAGAAGATACTGCGTGAACATAAGATGAACGTGAGAAACATGAAAAAATAAAACAGAGCTATTGGAATGAAAGGTACAATAGAAAAGATTAACAATACACTAGAGGCATACAACAGCATATTTGAAGAGGCAGAAGAAAGGGTCTGTGAACTAGAGCATAGGACATCTGAAATCTTACAGAAAAAAAAGAAAAGAGAGAAGAATGGAAAAAATTGAGCAGGGTCTCAGGCAATCGAATGAGAGCATGAAGTTATGTGTATTATTTGATGTAATAAACATTAATTTAAAAAACAAACAAGCATATGCTTCATGGGTGTTCCCAAAGAAAAAGAGAAAGGAAAAAGGGTAGAAAGAATATTTGAGGAAATAATGGTCAAAATTTCCTAACTGATATGAAAGATATTAATCTACATGTCCAACAAGTACAATGTATACCAACAGAACAAATCCTAAAACACTCAATCCACGAGATATACTATTCAAATGCAAAGAGGGAATTCTGAGCACAGCAAGAGAATCAATTTATTGGATACGAATGAAGTTCAATAAGACTAGTTCTGATTTCTCATCAGGAACCACGGAGGTGAGAAGGCAGAGGTATAAGATTTTTAAAGCACTGAAAGACAAAAAATGCCAGAAAAGAACTCCTTAACCAGCAAAAGTGCTCATCTAAAATGAGGGAGAGTTCAGAGCCTGGCCCTGGCACCATGAGATCAACAATGCCATCCTGATCAAAGGGGGAAAAGAAATGTAACGAGGTTTCAGTGGCTGAGAGAGTTCAAAGACAGTCAAGAGGGTACTCTGGGACTTCCTGGAAGATGGCGGCTTAGTAAGACGCGCGGATCTTAGTTTCTTCTCCAGGACACCTACTAGGGGAGTAGAAACGATACAGAAAGCGCCCAAAGCCACAACAGAGATAAAAAAGACAGCGTACCCCATCCTGGAACGGCTGGCTGGCTGAGAGAAGCAGCTCGGGTGAGATCGCCGAGGCGCGCGGGCCTTACCGGGTGGGGTGGCAAGAGACCGGAGTTACTCCCTTCCCCCTTCCCGGGCCGGCTGGGAGAATTGGAGAGGCGGTCCCCTGAAACAAAGACGGCTGGCGCCCATACCACGCGCAGCCCCCGGACCAACTGAGAGAATTGGATCGGAAACCCCCAGGCCGCGGAGAACGGTGACGGGTGGGGGAGGCCCCTTCCAAACCCGTGACTCCCGGGGAACGTGCACTCTCTCGGGCGGGCCGCTGCCGCTGGCGCCCTCCCGCCACGCTTGTTGCCCAGGGCCGACTAGGAAATTCGGACGGGCTCTTTCCCTGGCTGCGGCGACCAGCAACCCTCCCTGCGTTCGGACCCCGGGCCGGCTCAAGCCGCTTCGGCTAGCGAACCCCCAGGACGGCGAGAGTTTTCCAAAGTTTAAGGTCCCACAGCACCTTTTACTGGTGGGACCCGCAGACAAACGTGTGCCACGAGCGCCACCTACTGGGCAGGATAAGAAAAACAGAGCCCGAGATTTCACAGAAAAATATTACAACCTTGCTGGGTCCAACACCAAGAGAAATCTGAATAAATGCCCAGACGCCAGCAGCAGAAGATAACTGTCCACGCTCAAAAGATTGAGAATATGGCTCAGTCAAAGGAACAAACCAATAGCTCAAATGAGACACAAGAGCTGAGACAACTAATGCTGAATATACGAACAGAAATGGAAAACCTCTTCAAAAATGAAATCGATAAATTGAGGGAGGACATGAAGAAGACATGGGCTGAACATAAAGAAGAAATAGAAAAACTGAAAAAACAAATCGCAGAACTTATGGAAGTGAAGGATAAAGTAGCAAACATAGAAAAATAATGGATAGCACAATGATAGATTAAAAGACAGAAGATAGAATTAGTGATTTGGAGGATGGAACATCTGAATTCCAAAAGAAACAGAAACTATAGGGAAAAGAATGGAAAAATTTGAACAGGGTATCAGGGAACTCAAGACAATATGAACCGCACAAATATACGTGTTGTGGGTGTCCCAGAAGGAGAAGAGAAGGGAAAAGGAGGAGAAAAACTAATGGAAGAAATTATCACTGAAATTTCCCAACTCTTATGAAACCTAAATTACAGATCCAAGAAGTGCAGCGCACCCCAAAGAGATTAGACCCAAATAGGCGTTCTCCAAGACACTTACTAGTTAGAATGTCAGAGTCAAAGAGAAAGAGAAGATCTTGAACAGCAAGAGAAAAACATCCATTACATACAAGGGAAACCAATAAGATTTTGTGTAGATTTCTCAGCAGAAACCATGGAAGCTAGAAGACAGTGGGATGATATATTTAAAATACTAAAAGAGAAAAACTGCCAACCAAGACTCCTATATCCAGCAAAATTATCCTTCAAAAATGAGGGAGAAATTAAAACATTCTCAGACAAAAAGTCACTGAAAGAATTTGTGACCAAGAGACCAGCTCTGCAAGAAATACTAAAGGGAGCACTAGAGTCAGATACAAAAAAGACAGAAGAGAGAGATATGGAAAAGAGTGTAGAAAGAAGGAAAATCAGATATGATATATATAATACAAAAGGCAAAATGTTAGAGGAAAATACTATCCAAACAGTAATAACACTAAATGTCAATGGACTGAATTCCCCAATCAAAAGACATAGATTGGCAGAATGGATTAAAAAACAGGATCCTTCTATATGCTGTCTACAGGAAACACTCTTAGACCCAAAGAAACATAGGTTGAAAGTGAAAGGTTGGGAAAAGATATTTCATGCAAATAACAACCAGAAAAGAGCAGGAGTGGCTATAATATCCAACAAATTAGACTTCAAATGTAAAACAGTTAAAAGAGACAAAGAAGGACACTATATACTAATAAAAGGAACAATTAAACAAGAAGACATAACAATCATAAATATTTACGCACCGAATCAGAATGCCCCAAAATACGTGAGGAATATACTGCAAACATTGAAAAGGAAATAGACTCATATCCATAATAGTTGGAGACTTCAACTCACCACTCTCATCAAGGACAGAACATCTAGACAGAGGATCAACAAAGAAATAGAGAATCTGAATATTACTATAAATGAACTAGACTTAATAGACATTTATAGGACATTACATCCCACAACAGCAGGATACACCTTTCTCAAGTGCATGGATCATTCTCAAAGATAGACCATATGCTGGGTCACAAAGCAAGTCTTAACAAATTTAAAAAGATTGAAATCTTACACAACACTTTCTCGGACCATAAAGGAATGATGTTGGAAATCAATAATAGGCAGAGTGCCAGAAAATTCACAAATACGTGGAGGCTCAACACACACTCCTAAACAACGACTGGGTCAAAGAAGAAATTGCAAGGGAAATTAGCAAATACCTCGAGGCGAATGAAAATGAAAACACAACATACAAAACTTATGGGACGCAGCAAAGGCAGTGCTAAGAGGGAAATTTATTGCTCTAAATGCCTATATCAGAAAAGAAGAAAAGGCAAAAATTCAGGAATTAACTATCCATTTGGAAGAACTGAGAAAGAACAGCAAGCTAATCCCAAAGCAAGCAAAAGGAAAGAAATAACAAAGATAGAGCACAAATAAATGAAATTGAAAACATGAAAACAATAGAGAATATCAATAAGGCCAGAAGTTGGTTCTATGAGAAAATCAATAAGATTGATGGGCCCTTAGCAAGATTGACAAAAAGAAGAAGACAGAGGATACAAATAAATAAGATCAGAAATGGAAGAGGAGACATAACTACTGACCTCACAGAAATAAAGGGGTAATAACAGGATACTATGAACAACTTTACGCTAATAAATACAACAATTTAGAGGAAATGGACGGGTTCCTGGAAAGACATGAGCAACCAACTTTGACTCAAGAAGACATAGATGACCTCAACAAACCAATCACAAGTAAAGAAATTGAATTAGTCATTCAAAAGCTTCCTAAAAAGAAAAGTCCAGGACCAGATGGCTTCACATGTGAATTCTACCAAACGTTCCAGAAAGAATTAGTACCAATTCTCTTCAAACTCTTCAAAAAAATCGAAGTGGAGGGAAAACTACCTAATTCATTCTATGAA